>NC_136463.1:114298033-116698033 GCF_902686455.1 Sciurus vulgaris | reverse complement strand
TAAAATCATAAGGAAAATCAGAGTTCATTCAGGATCTCTAAATAGGACCCACATTGTATTACAGAACTACTGTGAATCTAGTTTCATTTTGTGGTGTTTTAACTTTGCATCTAATAATGAAATGCTTTTAAGAATAATAGATTCATAATTTGGCTCATCTCAACCTTCAGTGAGAGAAATTTTAAAGTACTATACTTCCAAGTCCTAAGTTTTCTTTTAATGCAAAACATCATAGATATAAAATTCCCAATTTATCCTGACTGTAAAATAAAACTCAGCTATTTTTTTCCCATAGCATGAATTTCTATATCATAGCATTTTTTTTTCCTAGTGTACTGGTCATATTTGTTGCAGATGCTAAACTGTGTACTGCTTTTGAGATTTTATTACTTCACTGAATGCTTGTCAAGTAGGTACAGTGTTTGTGTCACTCTCAACATACATCATCTGTGTTTTTATATTTTCTAATTCACAATAAAGCACTCAAATTCTTTTAGATCACAGTTCTGCGAGCTTGCCTTATATTGAAATCCTTCTACTATGTTTACCATTAATGTACTTTATCAGGTCTTCCCCAGAGATTCCAATCTAGTAGATCTTGGATTGTGTTTTGAATCTGTACCTTTCATAAATGTCCAGCTACAGTTTTACAGTTAGTGCTGTATCTTCTATTTATATATAGTTATTCTACCCACTTTCATTGCATTTGGTGCCAGCAATTTTCATTCAAAAAATATTTATTGGGCACATTACCAAATTAAGCTCGACACTATGCTAGTTTACTAGATCTCTAAAATGATAGATACTGGGCTAGAAGGGTCTGTATTCTCAAGGAGGTGGGGGATGCAATTATGTGAATGGAAAGTTACAGAAAAGTAAGATAATATTCTAAAAGAGAGGAAATACAGAAAAAAAAAATGAATGCAGACGGAGCACCTCATCTGACTTTTTTTTTTTTTTTTGATTGGGGACATAGAACATATTTCCTAATGGTAGCTATATCTAATTTGAGGCTTATGAATACGAGAGAGCAATTGATACTGCTTAAGTGGTTGGCTTGGTCAAGTTGAATGAAATTTGTGCTTTTCGCTGGAAAAAAAGGACTCACTATGGAAAATGAATTTTGGACTCACTTTGGGAAGATGATGGATTTTCCTTTGAATATTATGTTTAGCATACTGACTGGATATTTAAATAGAGCTGTCCTAAAGTGACATAGCATGTCAGAGCACTAATTTGTACTGAAGATGATGATCAAGATGTCATTAGTTTATGGAATACCTGGTTACAAAAGCTTTGGAAATGGATGAGATCAGCAGAATTGTAAAAATGGGGGTTGGATGGAGTTAGTGGAAAGTGGATCTAGAATAAAACTATGTAGAACGTCAACCTGTGAGAAATGGAAAAATAAAATGATGCTGTAAGGGAACAGCTGTGAGAGACAATCCTGAGAGTATGGTGTCATAGAAGGCAGGGGAGGAAAGGGGCTCAAGAAGGTGGATGTGCATTGCTGTGTCAAATGCTGGAGAAAGTGAAGCTTGACCAACTCTAAATTAATGGATTTAGCTACAAGGAGATTGATGTTACTTTGGTCAGAGCAGTTTCAGTCAGCAGTGGAGGTGGAAGCCAAATGGAAGTAGAGGTAGGCCTGTGTAAGAGATAAAGAAGGAGTGGACCTGATTGTGTTGAGAAGAGAAGAGAGTAGGATGATGGCTGGAAGTGGTGATTGATGGAGTTTTAATTTTGTTTTTGAAAGATGATAAATACTTGAGTATGATTAAATGCTGATGGAAGAAATTAGGAAACAAAAAGGAGGTTGAAGAAACAGAGAAGGGAGTCCAGTAAGAAGTTGGGAGGAGATGGAGTCCAGAGACAGGTAAAGAGATCAATCTCTTGTGTTGTGATGGTAGAGAATGAAGAAAGTACTGGCATAATTGAATGAAATCTGTAAGCATTATGGAAGAAAGGGCAGTGGTTTCATTTTCCTTGCAAAGATGAAGGTCATTTAAAAAATAGCAGATAGTATTTGAACCAGATGCTATGGAAACCTAGAAGAAATGACATTTGACATTGAGGGCCCTGTTGAAACTTAGTTGCTTTGGGCAAGGCAGGTTCTCATTAAAATTAAGCTACTGACTGAATGGCCTCACTTATCAGTTTTTCCATAAATTCCTCACATAATTTAGCTAATGAGCAATATTGCATTTTCATATGATTTTAACAAAAATCATATATTAAAGCCATCATTCTTAAACTTAATTTCATCATCATAATAAAGACTCTACAAACCAGGCATGGTGGTAAACACCTATAATCCCAGCAGTTTGGAAGGCTGAGACAGGAGGATCACAAGATGAAAGTCAGCCTCAGCAACCTAGTGATGTCATGAGCAACTTAGGGAGACTCTATCTCAAAATAAAAAATGAAGGGCTGGAGTTGTGGCTCAGCAGTTAAGCACCTCTGGGTTCAATTCCTGGTATTAAATAATAAATAAATAAACACTCTATGAATACATGTCAGTGCATTGGGTACTGAGTACACAATGACAAGTGAAGGAAAATAGAGGGTGCCATCTGTACTATCCCACTCCTTGCAGGTTACAGGCTTTCAATTCAAAGCCTGATAGAGAAGTCCAGCTATCACCTTTCACTCCCCTTATAACTCTATGAAATTCCATTTGTGCTTCAAAAAGTGGGAAAATTTCCCAATCACTATCCCTAAAAATTTAACTCTGATTGTAGAGACATTGGTTAGCTTTTTAGTTAAATTTAGCATTTCGTTGTCATGAATCAGAACAGTTCAATGGATAGAAACAAACTGGAGAAGGAGTCAAAGTGATACCAACCTGGTAACACCTCCTATTTCTAGTACTTGGTAAAATAACAAGAATAGCAACCAATGAAATCATTCAATCAAGCAATCAATAATCAAACATTCTGTGTGCTTTCTCCATGTACAATTCACTTTATTCACATACAGAGTCCATAAAAGGAAAGTGAAGTTGGCTCTACTCAGAATTGTGTACTCAATTTGTTTATTCATTCATTTATTTATTTTTGCTTTCAGTTTTTAAGGTGTAACAAGTATCTGTTTTCTGATGGCTTACCCAAAGCTATTGTGAAATTTAATATGCATCCTATACAAATCCTACCCAAAACATCCATACTTGTGCTAAGATTAAATATAACATGTTGGAGCAAAATGCCCTGAGTATATGAAAACTGATACTTACAAGAGAAGTGGTTTGGCAAACTTATTGTAGTCACAAGTCTCCACTTCGCTACTTTCAGGAAACATTTTTTCAAAATGATAAATGAATAAGAAGTCTTCAGGATAGCTTATGTAGTAATCACCATATTTCATAAGTCAATCTAGTCCCTCTTTTGAAAAACAAAGGTTCAAACTCCACATATTATGCAAAAGACAAACTTTTTATCTAGAAGATGCTGGTGTCGGTCCTATATCAATATAAACCTGATGAAAAAAGCCCTCCATTTCTGGAAAACTATTTGCATGTCTCATTGATCTCTAATATTCAGGAGATCAATGAATTTATTCAGTTGCTAAATTTAAAGTGTGAAACACAACTGGGCTCAAGTAAAAAACAGCAGTTTTCAGATCTTTTAAGATGTAAGACAAAAAGAGCATAGTGCATTTACATGTTGTTGTTTTACAGATATATACATATGTATATATGTATATGCATATATTATGAAAGGATTTGGTTATTGAATAACACATGGTTATTCAGTTACAAAAAAAAGAGAACTTCTTAGATTAAGTGCAGTAGGAAAAGGTCAAGAATAGATATGAAAATCACAGAGATAGTATTTGTCTTCACTCCTGAAAAATTTTTAATTCTGGAACTTCCCAGTTAATTCTTTTGAATTTGAGGGCTCAACAATTTTTATTTTGTATTTACTACTTATTTTTTAATGGATGATGGAAGAAATGTCACCTACTTAGGTCCTGGCTTTAAGGTGGAAAAAAGCAATAATTGAAGATGGGAAAATGTGTTGAATTAACATTGTTGCTTCTGTGATATTGCTGAAAATGTCAGAAATTACAATGCCATAAGGATCAGCATAGGAAGCTGTGATTGAAATGTGATGTCCTTCATAAATTTGTATCTGTTCTGAAGACTGGTTTAAAACTGTTCGTCAATATGAAATCTCCTAAGGAAGCCTTAACCTGTTTCGGTTTTATCTGTATTAAAGACAAAGGAATTTTAAGAAAGAAATTATTTATGAAAACATTATTAATGAAAAACAAACATTTTATTTTTTAAGAAATTAAAATCTTAGAAGAAAACAAAGAATTGGAAAATGCTTTGAAAAATATCCAGCTACCTAAAGAGGAAATGAAGAAGCTTGAAGTGAATGAAATTAGTAAGATCTTTTAAAAACTTCTCCCTTATCAATATGAAGTTGAATAATTTTCCTGCTTTAAAATTTTTAGGGTAAATGTTATGGTCCAAACTCTCTGACCTATTAGAGGCTTTTGTTTAAAACTGTCTTATTACAATGATATTTAGTTTTGCTAAACATTTTTAATGTGGTTATGAATACAGTTGATCTTATACTTTTCCAGAGCTCTCTTGCAACTGACATTTTTTAAAAAGATCTAATCTAATTTTAATTTTAGAATGTCTGCTTCTAGAACAAACAGTAATTCAAGCTTTCTAGTCAAATTATATCTAATTTGTAAATTAGATATAATATATGTAACAAAAATCAATTTAAAATATATTCTTAATTCCTAACAACTTACTAGCTATGTATTTCTTTTTTGGTGTATATTGTTATTAAAGAAAATACGTGATATCATGAATGTTGTGGAATAAAGATCGTATTCCTTTTTTTTTTTCCAAAGCATTGTGGTACAAGATGATTCTTCCTCCTCAATTTGACAGATCAAAGAAGTATCCCTTGCTAATTCAAGTGTATGTAATATTTTCTTTGGTGTAAAATCTATTTACTGAAAATATGTTGGATGAAATACACATTTATGAAATAGAATGAACCATTCTCCTTGGTAACAGTTCCTATTGATGCTGTTTTTATATATTCCTCAACTAATCAGAGTAAATAAAATATGGTTATTTAAAATAGATTGAGGAAGTTTTGAGATTTTAGATGGACTTGCCTGCGATTTCTGTGTTGAATTTCCTTTGCATGGCAAATTGCCGAATGTGTCAGAATACCTTTGAGATAGAGAAATTGCAGCCAAAAAAATATTGTAAATCATCTTAACATCTTATGTAATTGAGTTAGAAATGAAATAAAGGAATGGAATACATTTAGTGGAATCACACCCAAAATCAGTGCTGACCTACACACAATTTGCTTAAAACACCATGCATTTTTTTTAGTATATCTTATGTCTGCTTTTAGCAAGTGGCAGGTGGCAGAAATGACGAAAAACCCACACATATTCCTTGAAATGCCAACCCTAGATGTATCCGTTTTGGGGAATAGGAGAGGCTGTGTCCCAAAACAACTTCCTTGTAGCAAACCTCTGGGAAAAGCCTGGTCTCTTGATTTTGAGCCAGTTCTAATGCCATTGTTATTAAAATTTTTAATATATAATTGTTCTGGGAATTACTAGAGGCAAGGCTAGGCCTGTATGGGAAATGGATTATTATAAAGATTCTGAGATTCTTTTTTTCCCCTCCCACTAGGTATGGGGGTCCCTGCAGTCAGAGTGTGAGGTCTGTGTTTGCTATTAATTGGATATCTTATCTTGCAAGTAAGGAAGGTATGGTCATTGCCTTGGTGGATGGTCGAGGCACAGCTTTCCAAGGTGACAAACTCTTGTATGCAGTGTATCGAAAGCTGGGTGTTTATGAAGTTGAGGACCAGATTACAGCTGTCAGGTGAGCACCTTTTCATTAAAAATGACATCAACATGCAACAAATATTATTAATCACTACTGTGTTTCTCCATCCTTTTGTTGTGTTGGTGATGGTTGTTTGTTTGTTTGCAGTGCTGGGGATGAACCCTGGGCCTCATTCATAGTAGCTAAGTGCTCTGCCACCGAGTCACATCCTCAGTCCCATTCCTTCATTCTTAAGGACTTAACTCTGTTTGTCTATTTTCCTACCTTGATCTAAAACTATCATTACTCTTAAAGAGATATTTTGCCAGATACAGGAAAAATTTATTCATGGAAGGGATCTAATAAATATATAGAAAAACTTTTTATAGTGCTAAGTGACACATCTTTTTCATTGTGTCAGTCATTGCAATATCTTTTCACTTATGGCTCACAATTCATAGAAAATTTTGTGTAACTCTAGCAATAATCTTCAGAAAACCAAAGATCTGAATTTGCACAAGCACTGTGAATTCTCTTAAGTTTAGAAATAACTCAAGATTTCATGAGCACTACATATTTTTAGGTTTGGGTATTTATTTGTGGTTAAACTACACGCCAAGTTCAGCTATGCTAGCATAAAAGTTTTTGCCTATTTTTACTTAAGAAAAACATTTTATATAATAAAAATAATATTATAAAACATTTAGTGGGAAGACAGATTCATAATCTGGTTTCTTATTATCAAGTGTATTTTCAACCACAATTTACAGTTCAATCATATTTTTGTGAAACAAAAAGAACATTGCCACCAAAATTGCTGCTTCTTTGGAAACATTATACAGGATTCTTCTGGTTATTTCTCTAACTGATGGGTTTCTGTCATTAGAGTGTAAGTCGGTGAGTTATAGAACAGTTGTTTATAAATCTAAAAGCTACATTTTAATTGTACTCCCAGCCATAGATGATTTTGCATGCATGACAGTTGAAGGTTAAACACTGATTCACAGCAAAGCAACCTAGAAATTTTATTAGTGTATTTTTATCACCTATTGCCATTAATAGTTACTGATTTCAAAGTAGCACACACAACTCAGATTGTATTTAACAGCTAGGATCCAAGCCCAGATAATACTGTTGTGTTTTAATCTCTAATCAAAGCAGGAGAGTTTAGATTCACAAGTAATTACTTTAAAAACGAAAGCTTATAATAACTTACAATATTTATATATGTTTATTCATTCTGTGAACAGTTATATACACATAATATTCAATTAAAAAGTCTATTTGAGCCGGGTGTGTTGGCACATGCATGTAATCCATTTGCTTGGAGGCTGAGGCAGGAGATCATAAGTTCAAACCCAGCCTCAGCAAAGTGAGACACTAAGCTAACTCAGTGAGACCCTGTTTTCTCAAATAGAATACCAAAATATGCTGGGATGGGCTCAGTGGTTGAGTGCCCCCGAGTTCGATCCCCGGTATTGCCCCCCCCAAAAAAAAGTCTATTTCAATAAAATAAGCAAATGAATAAATAGGTTATTAAATAAATGAAAATCATGGGCATCATAACCCCTTGCTTCTAGAAAACCTCTCTCATTCTCACTGATCATATTGTTTGTGTTTTCCACTATTAATTCTTTGGAGGAATTTTGTCCCCCCAAGACATCAGTTTCTTGTATAAGGACTGTGGCATGCCTTAACAAGAAAATTGGCTATTGTCAGCATGGTAGCTTAAATTGCTTAGGTTTTTTTTTGTTTGTTTGTTTTGTTTTTTTAAATTGTTATTTGTTTATTTTTGGTCACCTTGGGTCAACCTATTTTTACTTAAGCCATGCAAGAAGCACTAAGGACATGTAATCCCAGGACTACATGAAAACACAAAGATGACAATGATGTTTCATTTGTAGTTTAATTAGATCTTTTCCAAAGTTGGTGGAGCTAAAAAGTGGTTTCTTCTGGCATTGGTCAAAAAATCACCACCACCACCACCATCATCATCACAATCCACCAATGACAACAAATGATATTATACTTTTGTGTATTGATTTACCACCACCAGAAATGTAGCATTCAAGCTTAAGAACAAATAATTCTTAATGTCTTTCTTGGATGGAATGAAATTTTAAATCTGGACCCTATGTATGGACCTTAATAAAGATTGTTATTTCTGATATTCAATATAGAGGACATAAAGTCACAAATTCTACCTTCTACCAATTGTTTCAGTAACACTAGTTTGTCTTTGGTATTTAAATTGAAGATGCACCAAAAGCAGTAAATGGTTATCTTTACCTTCCGGAGCCATTTTTAGGATGATATCTGAAGAAAGTTTCCTGCAGTAGGACAAGCATACATTCACTCATTTGTTTAGCTATTCATCAACAACATACCAAATATAATACATGCATTGTAGTACACTGATATTTTTCAATTTACAATGTCTGCTTTCCATACACTTACAGTCTGGTAAAGGTGAATAAGCTGTCTGTACTCTGAGGGGACAGCATTGCTGTTAGATGTAATTTCAGTAAACATCCCAGTGAAGAGGAGGTGGCTGCCTGGTCCATTCATGGCATATGTCTCCAGGGCTGTTCTTGGACTTTCTTGAAACCTCTGTTATGCAAAAGTGAAAAGGAGGCCCGGGAACCCAATATTTTGAGAAAACAAAAGCTAAAAAGGATAAAGTTATAATGGCATGATAACCACTTATCTCCCAAAGAAGTGTTTTGCAAATTAGACACCAAATACCTGACCTGAAAAATTGGGCTTATAATCCCTCCTTTGTAACCCTCAAATTCCTCCCAGGCCCAAGATAAAATTTTTTCCCCTTGAAATCTCTTATAAAATACAATCTGGCTAAAGCTTGTACATATTGAAAGAAAATCTGTATATATTTGGAAGCAACCAGTAAATACTAGTCAAGTCCAGCAAATAGATTAAACAGAGCAAAGCAGGAGAGAAAAAGTAGAAGTCATACAACCTCATGTCTTCTGTCTATAAGGGAGGGTGTCTGAGGAGATGTTTCTGAAGTCACACATACAAGTGGAACTGGGCTTGCTTTCTTCAGCTTCTCTGAAAATGGCACATATAGGAGTACCATAAATTTTTAGTTCCTATAGGGTCAAACTCTGCTTATTTGGAGAGTATTTGGCAATTTTTAAACATTCCCATGGTTTTTAATTTGATATAATTTAAGAGTTAATGGTGAGGAATTATATGTGAAAAAATATCCTATCATACTTGTATATGGTACCAATAAGAACATTTCTAAAATAGTGTAATGATTGATCATTAAGATTTCCAGTTGTCCTTGGCCTGGAGCCATTTTTATTGAGAGGAAAAATTGCAAAGTTCAATTCAGGCTCTAAGATTAGGAAAGCATCCTATTTGTTACTGACATTGTGTTGATTTAACCACATTATCAATCAGCATTTCTGATAACCTTCTGGAAGCTTGGGGGTGAATTTTATAGGGTCTTGTTGATCTCAAAGTACTCAGATTATCTAGCTAACTTTTACCTAGTCCTGCCACATTTAAGTGTTAATGTTTCATTCCATGTTAACTATTGCACTATCATTTCCTGTAAATGTCATCCTTTCGGAATAAACCTAGGAAGGGAGCTATAAAGAATTTCCTGTTCCCTGTATCACCTGTTATTTGCTTTTTACCCCAGATGCAAGGCAATATGATTGCTAGCTTCTGGGAGATCATAAAATCATGTCCAATTTTATGGCTCAGAACTGTCTTCAAGCACTAGTAGCAAGACTATTTTTTATCAGGAGAGTGAACCTTCTTCTCCTTTCATTTGGCTTTGAGGTTTTATGGAACAGGGCTGAGGGCCACAATTTGCTGCACATTTCTGCTTTACCATGAGCAGTATCCACCCAGGTAGCAACTTTTCATTTGCTACTGCTTTCTTCCCTGAACACTCCTCAGTGTCCTTCAGAATCAGGTCGGGTAAGCTGTGACTAACGGGGCCTCTTCCCATATGTTTGTCCGGGGCATTTTGCCCAACTCCTCTATGCATCGGAAGCGTGCATGATGAATCAATGCAATGAGTGAAATGTTTGCTGTAAAATCCCTTAAAGAAACTCCATATTCAACTAATGAAAATCACTCAGTCTTCTGCTTCCAAAGAACTGATGAGAAAGGTCACTAAGAGAACTGAAGAGATCAAAACAATGGTATTTTTTCTGGGACTGTGTGACACGTTAGGTCTTCCTCCTCACCCGTTACTGTTGCATACAGTGACTTCTGCAGAGGCTCCTCCAGTTCTCCAGCCACTTCCTTTCTATCACCCCTTCCGTTTCCCGAGCTTTGCTTGAGTTTTTATCAAACCATTCCCCAAATAAGTCACAGTTGCTCTAGGACACCTGCCATCGAGGGACATGGCATAAAAATACTTGTTCTACGTGACTTTGAAGGCGTCTCATGACTTTTAAAGGTTCTTTTTCTCATGGCCTCTTGTTCCTGAGCAACAACTGTATTTAAAAAATGGTTTTTGAATGGAGGCTCTTCTATGATGGAGCAGAAATGAATAATTTCCCTCTTTTAAAAAGAATACTTGTTCATACCTTAGTAAATGAGGCCATCTAAGTATGAAATGGGAGAAGGATGGATATTTTCTCAACATAGCTAAAAAATGAAATGGTAGTTATTGCCAACAACTAAGCACAAAAGGTGATAAGACATTAATAAAATGTAAAACAGCACAGGACAAAACCTTCTTTCCAAAAGCTGAGGATTTAGAAATTTGGTCCTATGCAGTGGGGCTGCCCCTTCTTAGTGTTATTGTGAGCTGGTCTCTTGACCTCTCTGAGTCTCAGTACCTCATCCTCATGGTTAGGATGCTAGGCCTGAACAGCACAGAGAACATGACTCAGTAAATGTTCGATGGAGTCTAGGAGGATCCTTCTATCCTTTGCAGAAAACATGATAATATTATTTTAATTATTTGTAATGCAGCCTTATTATGCATGTGTTTAAAACAAAGAAAAGTGTAGCGTTTCTATTAAATCTTGGATTAAATATGCTTGTGTAATGAAGTAAATGTCATGTGTACACACTTAAAATTCTAAAAATTTGTTTCTTTTACTTTAGAAAATTCATAGAAATGGGTTTCATTGATGAAAAAAGAATAGCCATATGGGGCTGGGTGAGTTGTTTTATATGTTTTATGCCTGTTATTCAGTTCAGCAATCATCATTTTCTAAAGTGTTCGCTTATAAGGTTTTTCATGAAATGTTAATGTTGCAACATAATTTAATCTGTCAATGGAAACAGTCAGTTTGGATAATCTGAGCTTCAAAGTGGTGGTTATAAGTGTTTGTTCCTTTTTTTTTCTTCAATCATTTTATTCATTCTCATACAGCAAATTAGCACGTAATTGACACATTTTTACTGGATTTTTAGTACTAAAATTATAACACTATTGAACTGCATTATCCTCATCAGACATTAATTTCCTTCGTTATTTTAGATTTAAATATGCTTCTATTTATATTTCACATTTGTGAAAAGCTGAGCTAAAGTTTGAAATTATAAGAATTTTATAATATAAACTTAGTACCTAGTCTACTACAGTCCTATCCAGGATGTTAGATGTCTTTCTTTCTCTCTAATTATTTATTTATTTTTGACATTTAAATTCTTCAGTAGACTTAGTGCTGATTTGTGTTAACTGAAATAAAGTTTTATTTGGTTTCTTAGCTATTGATCATGGGGATAATTTCTCATAATTGAGGACTGGTGTGGATATTGAAAGTACACAAAAAAGGAAGTGGCAAAATATATCGGCCATGGGCAATGAAGTCACTGGAAAGTTTAGAGAAATATTGGAAGGAGCTTAGGTTTGCCCATTATAAATTATGATAATTACCCTTCAAAGAAGATTTCCTGCTTCACTTTTTGGTCTGAATTTGTACATTTGCAAGTCAATTTGCAGCCGGTTGTTCTTGGGTTGTTTTTCTTGGCTGTTTTCTCTGAGGCCTGCATGAGATGAAGGGAATGAAACCCAGTATTGAAGGGAATCTGTAGGATTCGGCTCAACTTTCAGCTCAGTGACCAGATGAAGGGCTGTTATGAATTTGGAGAAAGTTGTTATTTCAAACCATTTGGTCCTTCTTAAAACTATCAAATGTTAAATAACAGAATGGAATTCAAATGGGTGGAAATAAATAAAATATTTTTATAGTGAAATATTTCAGATAAGACCTGTCCTACTATTCATTTTATGAAATTTTCTAAAGTAAATCCTTGAAAATTTTGCTTCAAGCTTTATGCTTGTATATAATCATTAACATTTCTCTTAGCCTTATGCTTAGCTTTATCTGCAGGTTTCGAAATAACCATAAAGTAGAACTTTATATTTCATTTATAGAACATCTTCGGTATTAGTTTGGTAGAGAATCATCTATGTGGGATGACTTAAGGAACCCACTCATCACCCAAAAGTACATCCATATCAGCCTAAAATTTTTCAATAAAAAATTCTCATCACATCTAACTGTGCAAATGCCACTGAGAGAAATAGGGTATTAGACTCCTTTTCTTCCTTATTTACAACATGATAGTGATTATGAAGCAAATTCTGATTGAGTATAGGAGAGAGGACAGCCCATGGTGCAATACCTGAGTCCATATCAAATCAGCAGAAGGAACAGAAGCGGTAGAGAAAGACCTTAATACTATGCTGTTTTTATACTATTATTCAGGTTTTAGACTAGTCCACATATACTAATCCATCTCTCTGATCACTGCACTCATTCATTCTTTTCATTCATATAAATTTACATTGGTCTTGTCCTCGGGTCTTTAAGGATGAAAGGATGATAGGGTATAGCCTGGACCCTCTTGTGGGAAAAGCAGTGGCTCAGCTATGTTCCAAGTGTTAAGAGAGATGAACTTGCTGTGAAGAACAACAGGAAGAAGAGTAGTTATTTTGGGCTGTGAGAGCTAAGGAAGGATTCAGAAGTGAGTCAGCACTTGAGAGCTGCAAAGATGGCTTAGTAACAGGGCATTCCAGGCAGAGTAAAGACCACATTGCCCAAATCATGAGTTACATAAAGAGTAAGGCATGTGTGTGTTGGTCAGGAATACATGAACTTCAGTCTAATGAACCCTAAGGAAGAGGTAAGGGACATGAGTCTGCAATAGAAAGGTGGCCAGATAACAAGGATCTTCTAGACTTCCTAAAGGAGAATAGACTTTGTGACGTCTTTCTCTTTTCATTCGTCTCTGTCTCTATGATCATTACACTCCTTTAATTCTTTAAAATATAAGTGTGTTTCAGGGTCTGGACTTGACCCCCAAAATACTCTTCATTTCTTGTAATTTAAAAATAATGATGAATGCCAGATCCTCCTGCCACTAGCAACTACTTTTCTTTTGAGACCCCCTATTTCAATTGCTTACTGGGTATCTCTCCACAAGTGGCCTGAGGGTTTTATTTACCCCCAAACCTAAAGTTAATACGTCTACTTTAAGACAAATCTTCTTCTTCATTAGAAGGCCATACTGCACACCTAGTTCGTCCACATTATAAAGCTCAGACTTATTCTCAACCTACCTCCTCTCTCTGACTCCTACATTCTATTGGTTGGTAAATTCCTGTCAACTCTAACTTCAGGCGTCTAGGTAAGTTCTTTCCATCCCCCATGGCCATGGCCCCTTGCTTGAGTTTCTGGTGTACTATTCTAGGGTGGACTCACCAGCTTGATTTACTAACAAGAACCCAGGAATGCTGATGCTTTTGGTCCCTGGGCCATCAGTTGGGTAACACCTCTTTAAACTGATCAGTTTGCTTTTTACCCATCTTCCCTGCTTTGGCCCCACAAACTTCAATGTTGTTTAAAAAGTTGTCATTCTGAAGCACAATTTTTATCATTTCACTTTTCTGCTTGTACTTTCAGGATTCTTATGTTGCCCTCCTCATAAGGCCCAAATACATTTCCTTGCATGCGATGCCCTTGGCAATCTGGCTCCAAGTTACTTTTCCAGTGTTATCTCTACCCACTTTTTCCCTACATCTTTAAGTCACTTAGATTATTTCTATTCTCCTTGTTCCCATGATTTTGTGTGTACAGTTCCCTGTGCTTGCAATGTTCATTCACTCCAATTCACTTGTTCCATTCCCCACATCGTCCTCACTCCAAAATGGAAAGCTTCTACTTGTTCCTGAAAATACAGCTGAGGTATGACTTTCCTTGTGTTCCAATACTTTTTCTTATGGGAAATCAGGCAGGCTTCATCTGTCTATTGGATTCTCCCACAAGAATGTAGACTCACGAGTAAATACACTGTCTTTTTTTGGCTTTGGTTTCCATCAAATACTTAACATAATGCATGGCCATGTCACGCATCTGTGATGTTGTTTAAACTAGAATTTAATCCTATAAGTCAATGTTCTCCCAAAATGGGTCCCACTAGTCCCAGGAGATTTACAAGAAAAGGTTCTATGATCTAATAATTTGATAAATCATTAAATATTTATAATAGTGTTAAATTTTGTTTAGCACTATATTACCAAAAGTATGTGATTGCACAATGTTTTATTCCTTCTCCATACAAAGCATACGTTAACAACATTTTCCATGGACATTATTATGAGAACACTGTTGAAGTTATTATGAAGTGGTATTGGGGTCTTAGAAAGATAATCTTGGCAGCAGAGTGGAGAGTGGCCAGAGAGGAGGGGCGGACCAAAGGGCCAGAAGAGCAGGAATACTAGGGAATAAATACCAAAGGTCTGAAGTTAGCCACTGAAGTAGGGGTTGAGGAGAGACCATAGCTTGAAGTGTTCTTATACAGGCAGAGACCAATGAAAATATTATAGGTAAGAAAGAGGACAATATTAAGAAGGACCAGAGGAGTTGTTTAGCTTTTAATGAGCTCTGTATCAGGGAAGAAGGTATCTGTTTGTAGGCATTTCTGTGGTCTGCTTGATGCATCATGCCTAATCAAACCAAATTTTTTTATAGGTGTTCAAAAACTACAAACACTATATTTGTAGTGTGAAGCATTCTTACCTTTCCTTTTCATTTTTCTGCCTCACACAAACCAAAGCTCAGTAACCTGGTTTTAGCTGGTTACTAAATATCTATTCATGGTGCCCAAGAAGTATCTGTTTATTACAGTAGTTCCTAACTAGGATGATTTTACCCTCAGGACATTTGGCAATGTCTGGAAACATTTTTGGCCGTCATACTGGAGGACAGCTATTGGCATGGAGAAGATAGAAGCCAGAGATGATGTTAAACACCCCACAATGCTCAACACAGCCCTGCAACAAAGAATTATCCAGCAAAAATGTCAATAGTGTTAAAAACCGATGTGCAATTAAATAAATGAATCGATTATTCTAACAATTGGAGAGCAGTGAGGGCTTTGTCTAAATTATTAGAAAAACAGTCTCATTTATGGGCTTTGCTTTGTTAATATAGACCTAGCCAGGTGGTGTTGAATAAGCATTAGTTCATTATTTAATCTTAGTTCTTTCTCTTCCAGTGACTAATTATAAGTAATTTGAATTGCTATGTGTGATCAACGATGTTAAAGTAGGACAAATGCACTTCTAATGAGACTGTATTAGACTATATTATTCCCACTCCCAGAAGAAGTTGCCCTGGTGTAGGGATGGAGAGTAGCCTGAGTTTCTGAATCAGGTGTCTTGGGTTTCAGTTTCCTCACCAAGTCACTCTGAGAATTATGTGAGTTAATGGCAAAGTCATATTCAACAAGTATTTATTGTATTCCTACTATATGTCAGGCCATATCCTCAGTGCTGGGGAAACATTCATTGATAAGACAGGCAGCACTCTCTGTGCTTAAGGAGTTGGGAATAGTTGGGGAGAAAGACAATAAGCAAGGTAAATAAAATAAAGAACGTGAAGTGATGGTAAGCAGGGGGGAGAAATGCAAAACAAGCAAGAAAGGGGGTTGTTCAGGGTTGGCGTGTTTTAATTAGATGGTTGAAGAAGACTCTTTTGGGGTGACATTTGAGTTAAGATTTGAAGAGGTGAGGAAGTGAAGCAGGCTGAATTCTGGGGAAAGTTCACGCAGGCAGAGGTGACAGCATCTGCAACCATTCTGAAGCTAGATCATGCTCAGAGAGGTCAAAGAACATCAAGAGAACAAGGGAGCAAGGGGAAAGAGGAGGTATTGGAGGGTGGGAAGTCGACAGATTCTGTGGAACCACAGAGACCATTACAATAAACTTGGCCAGACAAATGTTAGCTAGTTTTTATTATTGCTTTTAGGTAAAATGTCCCAATGTGCATTATAGCTCAGATAAGAGTGTTCCACAAGCCCTCTTTTAAAATTCTGTGCCCTTCTAAGAATGTTTTTAAAGACATACTTCATTTAAACAAAATGGCAAGGCATCTAAGTGCAAAGGACACAATTCTAGAATTCTCGTGGCCAATCTGCTCTGTGGGTTCTTTTCTTACGGCAGCCACCCACTCTGCCTGGGAGCCCCACTCCTGGGGAGCAGAAAAAGTCACGGCAGGCTTTTCTCCCCCTCTTCATTTCTACAATAGGAATAGCTTTTCCAAGCTGCCTGGGAAATTAAAAAGTATAGCCTTCTTTTGTTGTACTGCAGGTACACTGGCTTTTTGCTCTTACAAATTCCTAGAGAAAATTTATATTCATTCTGAAAACAGGAAAATTATATTTAAATATAGCACTATCACCTAATCTCTGAGTTGATATATTTAAATAATTCCTAAGAGTCTGAACAGAAATGTTCAAGAACCATTTTACTATGTGCAAAGTCTTTCCATGCCAAATCTCACTTCATGCTGTTTCCTGCTCTAGGGCATGGAAGAAGAGAAACAGGACAAGACCTAGTATTTTCATTTTTGGTAAACACTCTTTTCCAATAAAGCCATAATAAAACAATAATACTTTTTTCTAAAGGTCTTAGCCTTACCCTGCTCGCATTTGAATTTAAAATTAAAAAGAAAGGAAACTCCTTTCATTTTAGAAATAGTTCTTGCTAACCTACTAATCACAACAAATTATTTTTATAAGTGAAAGTTTGAATCAGAGAATTTTCACTTAGCACAATGATTTTCAAACCCAAATGTTCCTTCTGTTTTTAAAATATATTTTCCCCTATTAAAACATGGTTCAGTTCTACTCCAAGTATAATAAAAAGAGGCCATGGTATAATTGGAGCCGCCTCTTTTATTCTGTGTTTTGCAGCCAACGGCCCTCAATAAAATTCCTTCAAGTTGGAGGCATAAAACTGTAAACTAGTTAGAGGATCTTCATTTAACTGTTGAATTCAACAAGATAATTTAGCTTATTTTCCCACTCCCTGTATTTCATGGCTTCAGAATAGACCCTTGCCACACAAGGACTTGCTGCCATCCCCCTGTCTGTCTGTAGCTCTCTCACTCTCTCTCTTCTCTCTCTTTCTCCCTCCATCTATCTCTCTCTTTTTTACTTGTTTTCCCTCTCTAAGGACTGACTTTTCTGTGGTAAAATGTGATATAATCTGTCATGATCTGAAGGAAGTGATTCCCAAATTTGTGGTTAAAAAAAAGTCTTAGAAACAAGGCAAGACTATAGTGGTAGTCACACTGCTGCCCTAGGATGGCTACAGATGTCCCTGCATCAAGGCGAGGATGAACAGAGAAGCACTTCCTAACCTGCTGCACACATTTTTTTGGTTCACATTCCAGAAGCTGGCTTAGTCCAAGAAGGACCTCCATCCAAGTATGTCCGAACAGACCAAATTGCCTTCCAGAAGGATACAAGTCTCCTTGTTATGCCTTGTTTAATTTTTCATATTTAGGAAAATATTCAGTTATTCCAAGTGACTTGGAAATGATGTTATCAGGGTCCCATTTCTGAATCACCCATTGATCCCTGTAGGAAAGACCAGAAAAACCTACTCCTCTCTCCCTACTTTATATCTCCTTTTTATATTTCTTTGCTTTTTCATTAAATTTGTGGGATGAAATATAAGGGTTTTAAAGATACCAAAGACTTTTGCTTCTTTGTGCTGCTGTGTCAGAATTCCTCAGAATATGTAGCTATATAATACACAAATTCTGGCCATGTCTTAAGCTCTCTGAAAGGTTCTTCTGTGCTTCTTTTTAGTGTTTTGTTATGAAAATGAGTAGATACATACACACAATTTCTGCCTCACTGACTTCTGCAAACAATAGAAAGTATATTACATTTACGTTTGGGTATAATTCCCCTTTTCTGTTCATCCCTTTCATATAGAATCCTCTTTTTGTTCTAGCAAGGTCCAAGCTAGAAAGATAGAAGATGAAAGGAGAATTTTCTTGCAGAAAGATTGCAATTATGTCTATATCTTAAACTGTTCCAACCCTGTTTTAGAAGAGTCTATTCTGATTAGCACACCAATTATTTCTAATTTATTAGGGGTAAAATTACAGATGGAACTTGCTGCTGAGGGTGCAAGACAGACATTTAATTTAGTCTTATGCATATCTCCCAGCTCCCTTGAAATCTGATTGTGAGTAGAATTGCTCTAAAAATATGGAGGAGAGAGATTCTGAAAGTAAATCTGGGACTGACACATAACAATGTCTCTACAGTCTTACGGAGGTTATGTTTCATCACTGGCCCTTGCGTCTGGAACTGGTCTTTTCAAATGTGGAATAGCAGTGGCTCCGGTCTCCAGCTGGGAATATTATGGTATGGAAACATTTCATAAATATTGCCATGAAAACTTTTGACACATAATTACTCTATATTTGAGGTTGCTAGGAAAATAAATTATGCAGTAAAATTCACCCTAGCATCACGAGGAAAAATGTAATCTATACATGAGGTTGTTCATGTGATTCATTATAATCACCCTGCAACAATCAAAGAAATCTTTAGAGTGAGGAAGGGCTCTTCTGAAATCCAACATATCTTATTTTGTCCCAGAAGCTTGGAGCCTCTGAACCAAATCTTTAAAATCAGAGCTGTCTTTTGTTTTTGAAAGCACACAGTTGCAGCATAACTGACTTTTAAGCACATCTTGGACAAAGTCCATCTGGGAACCAAGCAATTCACCTCCATGTTGCAGTTTGCAACTACATTTCCTTTACTCCAGAAATCACAGAAATTAAAAACTATGTTTGGGAAGAACCCTTCCTGCATTTGCCTATTTTTGTGATTAACATCAGTGTAGAGTAATTATTTGAAAGAGATTCAAAGAGTTGTACACAAATTGGCTTTCACCAGATCCTCTTCCCTGTATTAGGACAGAAATGAGATCATTGTGATTTTTAGAGAGTATCCAGGAAAAAAAAATGTGTGTGTGTGTGTGTGTGTGTGTGTGTGTGTGTGTGTATGTTGGAAGGGAGTGGATTTAGGGCATATTTCATCTCAGATGAGAAAAGACATTGGTCAAGTGCTCAAGTGGCTGCTTTCCTGATTTCTTTTAAAATATGAGGTCATTAAACAGCTTCATGTCCATCTCAACAGTCTCCCTAGAAAGATGAAAGCAGAAAAGCTCAAGAGCCGTTCTAGAAAGGAAATGTTGGATGTTCTCACTCCTGTAATTTCTTCCTACATAGTCTCTGTTGCCTTACTGAGTTGAACTACACAGGTGACGTACATTCATTGAGGCCAATCATTATGTAAACTTACACAGAATTTATTTCAAGATCTTCTCATGGGAGAGTTGAGGTGGACTTATTAAAGGAAGAGTTCTTTTTGGTTAATGAAATGACATGTATCATATGCAAATAACATGTTCTTATATTTTTTGTAGCATCTATCTACACAGAACGATTCATGGGTCTCCCAACAAAGGATGATAATCTTGAACACTATAAAGTAAGCATTTTCCAATTTATTTAGGCCATTAATTTATTTCAAACATGCTAAATAATTTTAAAGTAGAAATTCAAATTTTACAGCTTTAATTCTGGGTCCCCAAGCAAAACTGATGATCTTTTGTTAACTGCAAAACTAAAAAGGATTTTTACCCCTTTTGGGATTTTATTCTTTCTTTCCCCATTCTCCTTTCCCTAACCTCCCTTTTCCCAGTCCTCTTCCCCACCCCCACCCCCTACACAGCTTGAGCGGGCATCATTTATGCCTAAGGTCTCACTCATATGTAACATATGACACATAAACTTTCAGTTTTTCAAACTAAGAATCAGATGGAAGTAATGCAAATGATGATGAAAATGTGTTGCTCCGACTCTTAAATATTTATCAACCAAAGCAATACATAATTTCAGTATTGGTGCTAAGTCCATTGCACAATGATTTAGCTAGTTTTCTATTAGAACTTGCAGCAACTAAAATGTTAATTTTTCCTCTTTTCCAGAATTCAACTGTGATGGCAAGAGCAGAATATTTCAGAAATGTAGACTATCTTCTCATCCACGGAACAGCAGATGGTGAGGTTTAAGCAAGACTCTTACACATAAAAATACTGAGCCAGCATCACTTTGTTTAAGAAACATTAAGCATCCTCCTATGCCTATGCTCAGGGTCAGTACCTAAGAGTCAGGGACATTTCCATATCTGAGTGTGATTACTCACTGCTGACAATGTCAAATGCATGACTAGATAATTGTTGGTGTTCATTTCCAGGCAGTACATTGTCACTCTATGCTTTCTGGTATTTAGCAGCACTTTAACTCCTCTCTCTCTCTCTCTCTTTGTTGCAGATAATGTGCACTTTCAAAACTCAGCACAGATTGCTAAAGCTCTGGTTAATGCACAAGTGGATTTCCAGGCAATGGTACATAATTTTGTTTCACTCATGTTCATGGCCTTAGACCCCCAAGCTAAAAGAAGGGAATCTTATTTATCTAATTTTTAAGTAAAACCTGATAAAGAGACTGCAGAGTAGAGTAAGCAAAACTTTAGCAAATAAACTGTGGATCTTTCATGAACTCCCTGAAAGAGCAAGCAAGCAAGATTACCTCTCAAGTTCCTACTTGAGTTAAATAAAATAAGGGAGTTCACAAGATCCAATGATATTCTAACCCAAACATCATATAGTTCTGCAATCCTATGTAGTCATAGTCCCTAGAAAATCTAGGAATCTCAAAGCAACTAGAAAATTCTGGTTATTCAGTTAAAGAGCAATTGCTGGATGTCATCAGGACTACCAAGGCTCCCTGAAGTCATGCAGTCCCCATTCAGGGTTAAAGAATCTTTTCACCTGTGTCTGCTCAGCACCTGGCACATGCCCCATTCAACACAGCTCAGATTTTTACTGAGCAAATGAATAAATGAGCTAAATGTAAAATCCAGTTTGCATGAGGAATGGGAAATGGAAACAGAGGACAAAATAAGACAGAAGCCAAGATAAGAAAGCAGTCCTTAGTAGCCACATTGTTCCCTCTTCAGTGAGCAGAAATTCTCCTTCAATTGCTTATGTGGAATGAGAAACCAGGAAGGGAGCTCCTTCTTCTTTTGGAAGTTTGTTTGTTTTAATAATTTATAAAGGGTGAGTTGGGATTTTTCTGATTTTTTTATTGGTGCATTATAAAACATAACAGTTGGATTCATTTTGCCATAATCATACGTGCACATGATATAATTTGATCATTTTTCTGATTTTTTTTATTGTGTTCCCTAAAAGAAAATCCAACTCAGTAAATATATAGCATTAAATTGCAACCACTGCCACTTTTGTTCTATGAAAACAGTAATCTTATTGGCATCTCTCCAACAATAAAGTTTAAAATTATTTTGTTATATTACCTCTGACTGCCCCCCCCCACTGCACCCAGTGTTTTACAATGCTATTTTTAACTCTAAAGGGGTATTCATGGTCATATGTGATGCACTACACTGTGAATCTTCTGTAACAGATAAGAAGTCTGTTCCTCATGAGATTTTTGAGCTATAAGCTGTCTGAGAGAAAATTAAATCCAATACCTTTGTTTTTCAAATGAAAAAAATCAAGTTCCATAGATGCAAAGACCAGACCCCAAACACCAACTCTGGAACCCATGCTTTCTGATCCCGATGCCTCAGAATGCTGGCCACTGTGAAAGTTCAGTCTCTGAGGTCTACAAAATATCAGTTTAAAGGTATAAACAGTAGGGAAGCTAATAAAAGTTCTGTAGATCTTCCTGCTCTAAGTGTTCATGTATAAACTCTTTTATTCATTCAAGTGTTCTTGGGTAGAATTTCCCAATAATATTTAAAAAGAAAAAACAGCAGGTTGTGGGACACAAAAACAGTCAAAGCTGTATGTATTTTGTGACTCAAGAGTAAAACAGGTTTCTTTCCTTTTTTGTTTCAGTGGTACTCTGACCAGAACCATGGCATATCTGGCCTGTCCACAAACCACTTATACACCCATATGACCCACTTCCTAAAACAATGTTTTTCTTCATCAGACTAAAACTGATACAGAGACAAGCCTGTATCACAATCTGAAAAACTTCATATGGATGTCTCAGACCATTTGCTGTTTACTTTTATGTTGTAAAATGCTGGTGTAAACAAACAAATGAATGTTTGTCTAAAGGATAGTAAAAATTTAGGAAGACTCAGAAGTTCAAGTTTAATATTGTTTACATTTTCTAGTACTCTGTGGAAGAAGAAAAAAAGAGAACTATGCATTTTCTTTTGGACACAGCTAGTATTTTTTCACCTGTTCATTTGAGGAAAAAAAAAAATAAAAATAAAGCCAGAAGTTCAAGTGCTATCTCATGTTGTCTGTGTTCATTGATTTTCAGGTTCTGGGTTCTATCACAGAATGAAATATTGTTCAGAGCAAGTGCATGAATAATATCATGATTGTCATGGAAGAGAAGAATCTAGAAGCAGTTTTGGTTTTCTTATAATGAGAACTTCAAATCCTGGAACAAATAGATCAGAGAAGGCAAAAGCAGAGTTCAGGAAACGCAATGAATCGAGTTTGAGATGTTTGCATTCTATGCTTTCCCTCCAAGAAATGTTTATTAAATTTCTCCCAGATTTCTTTAGCATTGCCAAAAGCATTGGGTAAGGATAAAGTCAGACTTTTGGAATTCAGACTTCTTTTAAGAAATGCTTCAAATTTGGAAATGTGCCCATGTCAAATCCCTTTTTCAAATTAATAATAGTAAGTGCCTTCAGATTACTAGGCCATAACTAAACTAAGAAAACAAATAAATAAAATGGACACCAATAGCTAGAGGGGAAATTTTTATAGCTATAAAATTTTTCTGAGGTTTTAGTTCTACATTATAAAGTTCATTTTGAAAAATTAAAAAGAAAAAGAAGCTGCAATAACCATAATCCCGAAAACAATGCTCTGCCAGTAAACTGTCACCATCAATTAGAAACTATGGGCAGCTTGCCACTTCTGTGATTGCCACAAAATTAAAAATATCCACACCAGGTCACCAGAAGATATTCTTTCATGAATGTTGGAAGTATCCATCAAGCCACTGTGCAGGAGATTTTTCACAGGGTGTCTCTCAGCACTGAACCACCCTGGATTATTTCTCCCCATCCCAACTTAATTCCTCCTTTCCAGTTTCAAGTGGAGTACCTTCATGCCTTTTCTCATGTTCTGTAGCCAGAAGAACTGATCAGGCATGGAAGATTACTGCAGGAAGGGGCTCCAGAAATTATAGACTATAGTCTTTTGTAGAATTTTCAGGTATTTCTCAGTTCCATGCTCTTTCCACAGTTACCTTCTAAAACCATGCCTCCCACTTAGACCAAATAATCCCACTTCACACAGCAGGAAGGGGTGCTTTGTTGTGGTCAGGGAGCCCAGACACCCCCTTCACTAACTCAGGACCTGCAATAGCCCCTTTTCTCCACCTCCATGCAGTGACTGATGCCCTGAGGCTCAAAGGAAAGTACTGCCTTCTTTTGCTTTCTCCACAGAGCAGTCTCTGACACAAACCCAAAAGAGGTCCTGGAGGTTTTCTTACCATTCACATTCTCCCCCTGTGGAGAGAGACCAACCAGTAGTCATTTCCTAATACTCAATCTATGAGACTACAAGGTACAAATTGCATCTTACTGATAAAGAACAAGAAATCTTATTGCATCAATTTCTATTCTGTTTGTGGAATTTGAAAAGTTGAATTCTCCAGCTTAGACCTTTGCTTCCATGGCAAATCTATCATGTCATTTGCCTACCTAGAAACCTCCAGTGATTTTCCATGGTCACACTGAGCCTTTGAAAACCTGTCCACGTGCAGATTTTCCACATTCTTCTAATATCAGCCTCTATGGGACCAATATTTCCTCAAATACACCATATTCTTCCACACTCTGTGAAATTCATGTGGTTTTGTCTACTGTGGTAGCTACTCAGCACATGTGGCTATTTTAATTTTAAAACAGCTAAAGTGAAGATACAATTAAAATTCAGCTGTTTGGTCATACTATTCATATGTCTCTAGTGACTACCATAGTAGACAGTGTGGATGTAGAAGATGTCCATCATCACAAAGTGCTCTTGTGCAACACTATCGTACAGAAATCTTCATAGTCTCTGTCTTGGAACACAGTATATTATAGAAGCTCACCAACTGTTGCAAGAATGAATGAATACCTCTAGGTTCATGAAAATTCAGGTTTCCTACACTACTATTGATGGACCCTGAGTCCCTTGGATAGAATCATCCAGGTCTTCCTCAGGAGTCTCAGCATCTATTCATTCATTTCTTCATTCATTGAGTCTCACTGTGCATCAGACATTGTGCATGACTTTGAAAAGCAAGGCAGCAAGTTGAGTGGTAATTTTTTAACAGGTATTTTATACAGCTTTACTAGATTCTTCTTTGGGTTTAGAAAAGATATGCAAAGCCAGGCCCAGTGGTGCATGCCTGTCATCCCAGCAGCTTGAGAGGCTGAGGCAGGAGGATTGTGAATTCAAAGCCAGCCTTAGCAAAAGTGAGGTGCTAAGCAACTCAGTGAGACCCCTATTTTGTAAATAAAATACAAAATAGGACTGGGGATGTGGCTCAGTGATCAAGTGCCCCTGAGTTCAATCCCCAGAACCCCCTACCAAAAAAAAGGTATGCAAAGTACAAAGGGGAGAGAATTTAAGTAGAAAATACCAAATTAAAATGGCTGATTCAAAAAACTTTGCCTTTTCTGCTTTTAAAAAGTTAATATATAATAATCATGACCTTTTGCCACATTTTAATCTTCAAATGTATTTGGAGAGGGGTGTCTTAACCTGGTAACTGCTGCAAAGTACAATCATTCTTTACTTATCACAAACTTGGGATTTCCAGTCATTCATTCATTCATTCAGTCATTCATTCATTCATTCATTCAACAAATGCAATTGTAAGTCATTGTTTTAGATACTGTGGATGAAAAAAAAAAAAAAGAAGAGAAAAAATTCTAATGTATGTAAGAAGGAAGCCATAGAACAAGTACTAAAAGTAATCACAAATTATCGTCCCACAAAGCTGGCCCCAGAGCTATTTATAAGGTCTAAAAATTCTAAATGACCATCTAGTATTTTATAAATGAGAACAAAAATCAAGTATATTAGTATTTAGTTAAATGTAACACAAATGAGAGAACTTTTACTGGGATTTTATATTTTTAAAAATCTATTCCTACATGTAAGGTATATTATTTATTGCCTTCAATAAACATTTTTGAGTCCCTCTGCTGGCATGGCAGTATTCTGGGAACATCAGGGGTTACAAGGATGAATACGTGTGACAATTTCTCCATTTCTAGGCTGTTTCAGTAAAGGCGACTTAACGAATCTGATTTTCCCAACATTTGAGCATTTTTCAGAAACTGACAGATCTTTATGCAAATGTTGTTGCCAAGCTGTTTGTAATGGTGAAATTATACTTTGACAGTAACTCTTTAAAATATATTAAACCCAGCTAAGGTTTTTTTGGAAATGTTGCCAATTAAGTGACTTTAATGAGCTTCTTGATGGTAATGTAATTAAAATTCAGATGTTCTAATTGTAAAAAAAAAATAGTTCTGGGAAAGTTAACAGTAAAATAAGCAAATGTAAAATGAATTAGGGCTAATTTAAATAGTGATTATGTGGTCTTCTGAGAAGATTCTACCAAAACAATGCTTTCAATTACGCTGTTTATAAAAAAGAAAGAAAGCACCTAACAGAGATTTTGAATTTATTCAATAAACCAGATATTCTGAGTTTATCCAATAAAACAGATTGAAAAATTCTGAATGCAGTAAATCATTCCCAGCCTGTGAATTGCTGAAGGAGAATTGCTAAAACGCTTCCTTGGCATTATGGACAGGTACCTTGGCAAGTCGAAGTAGAATGAATTCTAATTCAGAAAGAAATAAGTGCCTACACCTTACCAAGCTCTTTATAAATGAAATGACCTGGTTTCTAGCAAAAACTTCTAATGATCATCTGCTCAGATTATTGCTGTACATTACTAGCATGCTGATCATAAGAACCTCTTTTTGTGACACAGATAATATCGTTAGCAAGCTAGAGCAATTTGATTTCATTCTATTGGCTTCTAATTAATATTCCAATACTATGTCTCATGACTCTAAAAGGTGCTTTGACAGCATATGTTTTACCAATTATTCATTAATATAGCATGCCACCCTTTGCTTTAGGATTATGGAAATCTATATCCTATGACTGAGATAGAGGCACAGTAAAGCCAAGGTCATGCCATGGTGGCTTGACGATCCCTCTTCCTTCTTTCATAATTACTGTTCATTTTTCTGCAGGTGTAGAAGTATCTTTGTTAGTAGGAATTATTTTTAGTAGCATCTTTGGGGGTAGGAATTTTTCTTACTACTATAAAAGGTAAGTTTTTGAAATACAAGTCTTACTGAAACATTCAGTAGAATACAAAAATGATTGGCATGTTAAAAAAATCTACTATCCATTCACATATGATTTAGTTTTTCTTGAAATATCCTTTTTTGATGTTATAAAATTTGCTTATATCACAAATTCTAAACTGAACTTGTAACTTAAATAATGAATAAAAGTGATGGTGCTTTGATGTATACAAGTACTTTATGTTTCTACAGAGGACAATGCTGCTCTCTCATATTCTTCAGAAGACTAAATCAATGCTTTACAATATTAGAAGTATCCATTTTTTTTCAAATAAAATGAAAGATATCCTATATGTTAATATTTTAAGCATAGAATGTTGATCATCACCATTTTTGTCCAGCATACCACAGTGAGCAAGCCATGGGTGTTAGGCTACCTGGTTTGAATCCCAGGTCAGGAACATACGAGGCATGTAACTTTGGTCAATTTTTATACATTTTTTTCTGCTTCATTTTCCTTATAAGTGAAATAGAAATAATAATAATTTCTACCTCATGGAGTTGATTAGAGATTTAAAATAGTTGTTTGTAGAGTTAACAGTATCAGACATAGTAAGAATTTTGTAGGTGTTTGTTAGTTACATAAAATGAACCAGTTTTTTTTTGTTGTTGTCATTTTCAAATAAAAAACCCAATTCTCAAGAAATCAATAAGAGTGCATCTGAAGCCAATAAATTTCTTTCTTATATCAGTGAATTTAATGTGTTAGAATCCTCAGGCACTTATATCTCTATTTCTAAAACAAAGTGGTCTTTTAGGAATAACCAATATTGAAGTTG
Organism: Sciurus vulgaris; assembly: GCF_902686455.1. NCBI lineage: Eukaryota > Metazoa > Chordata > Mammalia > Rodentia > Sciuridae > Sciurus > Sciurus vulgaris. The sequence continues at coordinate 116,670,676 of NC_136463.1, read as the reverse complement.
TGAGTACCCAAGAAAGTTCATGTGCCCTGAATAAATAGTTTACCCTGGTATCTTAACACCTGTCTATGAAATCTAATATTTCATAGTAGAGATTGAATCACAATTGGGAGAGACCAACTGCCAGCGCACCATGCAGGTGGAAGACCCAGACAATACATGTGCCGGCTTTCTTTGCAACCTATAATACCCACAGAGCTTTCCTCTTGGGCCCATCTCCATGGTTCTCTTACACTGTTCACCAAACCAGTCACTCTGCTGTTCTCTGTGGTTTTGTGGAGGGCAAACTTCTTTCTGCTTTAGGGCCTGGAACAATCTTTTCTCAACTTTTGTCTTGACTATGTCTTTCTTATCTAGGTTTCACTGCCTTAGAGGGTATTTCCCTGGTCCCTGGATTTAATGTCACTTCCAACAGTCAGAAACTTCCAACCACATTGTCTAGTTTGCTTTCTTGATAGCACTTAGAAGTATTAGAAATAATTTTATTTATGCCTGCACCCATTTGTTCTCTATTTCTCCTGTTTGAACACTAGCTCCCTATGAGCAGAGACCTCATCTGTCATTTCACCTCTCTGCTTCTAGGCCCTAGACAGGAAGAATATGTTAAGAGAAGCTCAATAAATACTTGCTGAATGTATCACCACATGCTATAGCCAGGAGGTTCCATGGAACTAGGATCCTTATATGCAATCTCCTATTAGAAACATCTTTCCCTTTCTGTAACTTAATACAGCAGGTCTTGCTTTTGTTCCCCTCAAAGCAAAGAGAAAGAGGGAGAAAAAAATAATCCTGAGAAGCAGTAAAGAAAATGAGGTTAAGGAGAACATCAATCAGTCAAGAGATGTAAAAGAGGTTGGCCTTTGAAACAAAAATAATTTGGATTAGGAAATGGAAACTCATCCTACTGCATTGTCCTAACTTAGACACTCGCTGCCTCTAGATGAATCACTAAAGGGACACTGCAAACTGAGGAAGTTTGGCACAAAATGTTCAGACTGCAGGAAATCAGATAAACATCTGAAATTGCAATTGGGTATCTAGCATCTTTTATTTTTAAAAAAAGCTAACTAGTTTCTCTTCAGATCATGAACATCTTTCACCTTTTATGAATAATATTTTAAAACAAAAATATATTTTAATGAATGAGCATATTTTGAGTGTGAATGGTTTATTTTACATTTGGAAACAAGGATACCCATGCTTTATATTCTGTCACTGATCAGGTCATATAAATTCAAACCCTGAATGTTTGGTTGGTTAGTTCTCCTAAGTTCAGAGGATAAAATTAAAGTCATAAAAAATAAATCAGTAAGATATATCCTCCAAAAGTTGTGCATTTTAGATCATACTTTTGTAATTGATGATCCAACACAAATACATTGAGCTTTTAGGATCCCACGATTTGGTTGAGTGCAGCCTTGTGCACTTGCAAAATGTCCAGACAGAATAAAGAGAACTGAATCCCAGTTCTTGTGATTTGGACTAGTTCTTTCTCTTCCTAAGATTCAACTATTGTCTCTGTGTCTCACAAGGACTGGGCTCTATCCGTGACTTTCAAACCATGCTTTACAAACCCTAAGAAATCTTCTGCATCCTATTAGGGAATAGTGCACAACAATGCCTAAGTCCTAAATTGTCTTCAAAATCTGAGATCAAAGCCAGGTGCGTGGCACACACCTGTAATCTGGGTGACTCAGGACGCTGAGGCAAGATCGCAAGTTCAAAGGCAGCCTCAAACAGAAACAACATGTATCCCATTTGTTGACAATAAAAAAAAAAAGGCAGCCTCAGCAACTTAGCAAGACCCTCTTTCAAAATTAAAAATTTAAAAAAGGGCTGTGGATGTGGCTCAGTGGTAAAGCATCCCAGGGTTTAATCCCTGGTACCAAAAGAGAAAAAATTATATTTTCATTAACTCCTCTCACCTTTGGATCTTAGTATCTTCTAAAATCAAAGTGGTTACACTTCCCTCTCAATATGGAACTCTAATGAGTTTTTCTGAGGCTCTATTTATCAGGATGGGGTGAAATGCTTCATTGGATAGCAGTTATAGATAACCTAGATGCGCTGAGGTTGAGGTCTTTTTCCTGACTTAGGAATAGTGAGCATCGGTGCCTTGTGTGATGCTCAGATGAAAACATTCTCAAGGAGCCCACCACCTTCTTTGATTAGTTCATTTTATAGGATTTAAATTGATTGCTGAAAAATCTTACATTGGAGGAAAGGAATAGATGCCTAGGTGCAAAGTTTACAATTCCAAGCAAACTCTGAGGCCCGGTAGGCAATCAGAATGAAGGAAGTCAACCAAGGAAGGGATGAGGGAGATCCTGGTAAACCAAGGGCAGGACTCTGGGAGCTGGGGGATGCACCCAAAGGAAAACCACTAGTGGTTGAGATTTGCAGTGCCAAAATGTGGGCTTCCTGTGTCCAGACCTGATTTTTGTCAACAGGAGCCCTGAGAAGTGTGTTTTAAAATGTAAACCCTCTCCCAATTTTGAACTCTTGACAACTAATTTATGTAAAGAAAAATCTGTGTGACAGATTTGGCATATAGGTATTAATTTCTGTCTTGGGTAATAGTTTTTCTGCTTTTTTTCTTAGGTAGGTGCTCTATTTATTTTATTTAATTTTTGAAACTCCATTAATTAGAAGTTAAAGTATATGATTTCTAAATAGGAAAATGAGGTATGTGTCATGGACCTTACCTAAGATCGCATAGGTCCAGATCCACTGGACCATGACCCTCCTCCTATCACCAGAGTCCCATGTAACACTGGCAATGCCTCTTGTCAGGTAGTCTAGAAAAAGAAATGGAATGCCTTTTCAGATAGCTTTGTAACATATTTCTGTCATTAAGAAAATATTTAATAGAGAATAAACAACACGACCCTAGTAGTAGTACCCTATTACTAATCATTATTAGAATTTAAGTACATTTAATGTAGTATCTATTCACTGACTGATAAGTAAACATTTAAAGGTTGGTTTTGAAAATGAATTTGTGCCTGTCTATAACTCAGTGACTTCTACAGGGGTCTACATTTTGTTTCTGGCCTCAGCAACATTGTGTGTATATATAGGCAAGTCATTCAATATGTAAACTGAGTTCGTGACTAAACTCAAAGTGATGCTAGCTTTCCAATCCTCTCATTAGCTCTCCTTCTCTCACTAGTGTTTATGTGTTGCTTTTTCCTTCTTTCTTTCTTTCTTTTTTATTTCTTTATTTTGTTTTTGAGATAGGGTCTCGCTAAGTTGCTGATGGTGGCCTTGAGCTTGCTACCCTCCTTCTTTAGCCTCCAGAGTTCCTGGGATTGCAAGTGTGCACCACCAAGGGCTATCTTAGTGTTCCTTCCACATCTCTCTCTAACGTTCCCCCTGCATTATGTCTTCCCACAGTTGTTCTCCTGCCAACTCCCACGCCATGGCCATAGAACTACAGATGGGGGCAGGGTGGGGAAAATCTTCCAAGATATCGCACAAGAATCATCCTCAAATTGGCACCGTGTGTATCATGCCAACAACATTCAGACTGCCAAAGCAGAGGCTCCAGAAAAAAAAAGAACAATGAATGTGTAAACCTTAAGTTTTATTCCTCCAGATTAGATTTTTAGAAAGACAGAAAATAAAATTTAGAAGATTCCATGTAAAATAAGTCTTTTGTATCTCTCTCCCATTTTAGTTAGTGGCTACCAGTTTGTATTTTTAAAAAGTCTTTTTTGTACTTCCAGGTTGCCAAAGAACCTTCAATATATCCAGAGTAAATTCATTATTTACTTTTTCAAGCTATAGTAGCAGTAGCCATAAAATAATGTTTATATAATCTTGGGTAAAAAAGTAATGTCCATCGAAACCTGCTCTGATGTATTTATTTAGAGTCTTGCATGGCATTTTCTCTTTACAAAAAGTAGGACTTTATCAGTTTTAAATTTTGTAATAAACCTTGTAAATAGCAACCCAATATCCACATGATCCTTGTGTCACACTTCTCCCCAAAATGATGATTTCATGGAAACAATGACTGCAAATTGTTAATGTTAAGATACGTAATTTATTAAAATGTTCCATTTTATCATTATAAGTTTATTCACTTTTGGAAAAGATCTTAATGTGCATTATGAGGCATTTTGTATAAATGTTTTATACATACATTTCACACATATTTACATATATAACATTATTTGTGGGGTCCAGTATCCAGGATATACAAAGAATTCTGACAAATTCATCAATAAAAAGACAACACAGTTAAAAAATGGGCAAAGTTCTTCAATCGACATTTCTGCAAAGAAGAAATTCAAGTATCCAAGAAACATGTGAAAAGATCTTCAACGTTCTCAGTCATTAGGGAAATATAAATCAGAACCACAGTGAGGTGCCACGTATTAGGCTCATGGTGTCATTATTCACAATAGTCAAAGGGTGTAAAACAGCCTGAATATCCATGGATAGGTGAATGGACGAACAAACTGTGGTGCGTACACAGGAGAATAATTGGCTATGGAAAGGAACGAAGTACTGATACATCTTATGATGTAGATGAATCGTTAATTCATGCTAAAATACAAAGACTACTATATATTTCACTTATGTGAAAGGTTCAGAAGAGGTAAATCAACAGAGACAAAAATACAAATGGGTGGTTGCCAGAGGATGAGGCACAGGAAAAAGAGAGAAACTACATAGGGGTCATGGGCTTTTATTTTGGAGTAACATGTTCAGTCTTGGTACCTAACAGAGGTGCTGGTTGCACAACATTGTGAATGGAGTAAATGCTACTGAGACACTCACTTTAAAAAGGGAGAATTTGTTACTTGAATTTCACCTCAATATTTTTTTAAAACCTTCTTTAAGAAGATTTATTTTCAATAATTAATTCAATATAATTAATCATAATAGTTACTGTATCAGTTTGAGAATCAGTACAATTGAGTTTCTGATAAAAAAGATACAGTATATTCCAGGAACTTAGGCTTTTTATCAGGTCATGAATATCTATTTTGATCTATTCTTATTACCCATAAGAATATTTTCATTTTCAATTAAAGAAAAAAACTAAAATTTGAGTTATGCTTATTTTAACCAGTTGCTACTCACACTGCCAAAGCTCTATAAAAGGCAGAGGAGCAACCTATTTACCTCCTAACTTAATCCAAATTCCTACCTTATATCCCTGCACACACTCACAATGCTTAAACTTCTCAAATACCAGAAATTCCCTTCTCTGACCTCTGCATTCTGGTCTTGAGCTTCTTGCTCAATTGTCTCAGCAGAGTCTTCCAGAAAGACTTTCTCAGACACACAGCCTCATTCAGACTCCTCATTATCACTCCAATTCTGCCTTCGCATCAGCTCCTCCTTGCCATGACCTGCCCTGCCCCAGGGCTCTCAATCCTATACTCTTAATGTCCTCTGTGAAATCTGCAGCTATTAAAAAGAATGACTTATTCAAAATTCAAGTGAAATCTCCACTGTCACTTTGGAAAGGAGTTGGCAATTTCTCAGTTATCATGGGACCTAGCAACTCCAGCCCTCGGTATTTACTCAAGGAAATTAAAAATATAATGACGACAAGGGAGAATGACTGTTAGTGAGTATGGGCTTTCTTTCTGGGGTGATGAAAAGGTTCCAGATTTAGATAGTTGCACAACATTCTGAATACACTAAAAACCACTGAATCATACACCTAAAAAAACTGAACTACAAAAATACCCTAATTGCCAGTTGTTTTTATTTAGATGTCTCCACATCTTAGCTAACTAGCAGCAGTGAATGGATTTTAGACAGCAGTCAGAGCAGATTTTGAGGACTTGGGGTATTTTGCTTGAAGTAAATGGTAGTTATTTCTATTCTTAGGAGGCTTGGTCCTCCTTCCCAATTAAAAAAAAAAAATGACTGTAAAATAGAAATATTTTAATTCAGTTTAAATTATTATTATTTTAATAATCTGTGGACCACAATTCTCTATATGAATTCAGGTGAAAAGGAAAAAATGTCATCTAAACTGCAGGTTGGTATTGTATGCTAACTGCTGGAATGGGTGACAATTGTACTTTTCACCAAGGTGTTTAGCCAAATGTAGTTCTGAATTTATAATTTTCATTTAATTCTTTGCATCAGTGTCAACTTTGCTAAATCATTTATTTATTTAGAACAAGTTTCATAAAAACATTTGATGAAAACTGAGGTTTAATAATTCAAATTTTAAGATATTCATTTCATTAAGTAGTTTCCCCAATTCATTATGCCTAGCAGTTGTGGGGAAAGGGATGCAAAAAAAAAAAAAAAAAGGTATGGAAGTCCTTGACTTTTACAGTTTGAATGATCAGGCTTGTGGAAAAGGAGGATGCTGTAATTGTGGAACAGATACATGAGGAAGAAGAAAGAAAGGGAGACTGTCTGTCATCCTTAGCCTTGTAAAGATTTACTGTTAATCAATCCATTGCAATCCATGAAGACAAAGGACTTTTATATAAATGGAAATGGAAAGTAAGTCTTTATGTCCTCTGACAACATGGCAACAAAGAAGCGAATTGCTTTTCAAAAAGAAATAGTGGGTATTAGAACACAGTGTGGAGGACTTCTGGCCACAGAAATAACTTAGCTGACTATAGAAATAAATTTTTCTGGAAATTTATTTCAAAATGAAAATGTAGGAAAATATTCTGTAGGTTTGAAGAAAAATGTGGCCAAACAATAAGTTATAATAAATAAAGCTCTGCCAAAATATTTATATCCTAGAAGACTTTATGAATTATCTCCTATAGTTATATCATTTCAATATCACCAGAAAAGTGGGCATCTCTTGCAATACATCTGATTAGGTAAGAGCTGGCCACACTGTACAAGTTTCAGGCCGGTGCAAGTCTGATTCCAAGGCACAGTGAACAGAAAAAAGTGTCCATAACTCCATTTGGCATTTTCTGCATTCTTTTGTATCCAGATTTCAAATTTTAATTTTTCTAATGGTTGAAGTTACTTCCTTTTACACAAGACTTTGAAAATTGCAATGTTTTAATTGGTTCACATTAAAGACTCTTAGAATCTTGAAGAAAAAAGTCTTTCCAGATGAGCAAGAGGTTGGATAAATGTAATGACATATGGTTTGTTTTTTATAGCTACAATATGCGAAAAATAGTAGCATAACACATGTATTCAATGATATATATGTATTTATACATATAAATATATATTCTGCTTATAAATTATGACATAAGATTCTTTTGTACAAATGTGATTTTGTTTTCTTTCTCCTTCTTGTTCCCTTTAGGAATAAAAATAACAACCGAAACTTAGAACAATTTTAAACATCTCATTATGCCAGAGATCTTGCAAAAGATAAAATCAACGAATGCAAAGCCACGATGCTGCACTATCTCTTGCACAGACTCGCAAGCGATCTGTCGACAGGGTCTCAGAGCCTTAGGGCACGAAGACTGTCCACTGATCCTCTGACAAACATCCCCTCCCCCAGCAGGCTTCCTAGAATCATTCCAGATGGATGGGTCATGGACGGACTCTTAAATATCTCTCCGGAAGGGTATTTCTCACATCCTCTGGCTTCCCCTGGAAGTTCTTCCTTTATTGCCCCTGAATACCTGAGTCCATCAAATCATCACTGAGATGTGAAGGGCATCTGATTATTTATTCTATACACTCAATTTTGAATTTCCAAAAGATGTTATTAAGTGAACCTCGAGCTTCTTATCTTCAAAGCTAAAATTAAAATAAACCTCAATTGAGGCAAACATTTCCCTCAAATGCTGTATATAATTTTTTTCTATGATCCTTATTTTTAATCTTTTGAAGGTTTACACCTATTTTCAGAAAACCCTTGTTATACAGAAGAGTGTTCTAACCTAAAAAGAGCACTGCATATTGCAGTTACCTCCAAGAATAAAAACTGGACTGCAGACTCTTGAGGAAAGTTTGATCCCTTCTGTGGCTTTCTCATATAGAACTGAGGTGTAGTCAGAGAGGGACCCTGAGTAATACTGGGAAGGGAGCTGCAGCCTCGGTTTCATTATCTCTGAATGGTGGTCACTTTCCCACCTTCCCTATGACCTAGCCCCGATGTTGTGCTTCCAGTTTACCTGCCAGTTCTGTTGCCACCACATGTCTCTGAACTTGACCGACTTTGCCTAACTTCTACTCAGTAACTGAAAGGTCAGACTCTTTAGCTTGCAAAATGATAACTGATTAATTGGTGCTACTAGTCTAACCCCACAATCATTTTGTTGTAGTTTATTTTAATTTTTTAGTGTAGAAAGTTTCAAACGTACATAATAAATTACAAAATAAACCCTGTTTACCCATCAGTCAATTCAACAATCAGTATTTTGCACTGCCAGTATTTTCTCTCCTTCTATAAACACACTTCCTATTCCTCCTTTAAAACTATTCCTTTTTTTCTTTTAGGTAAAATTTACACAAATTGAAATCACAAATCTTAGCTTTTCTATTTTGACAATTGGATAAATCTGGCAGTACATGTCCTTATCACAATATAGAATATTTCCATCTTGCCAGAAAGTTCCCTCCCAGGCAATCCTCTCCTATCCTCTTCCAAGAAGCAACCAGAGCTCTGAGATTTTTTTTTTTTTTGAACCTCAGTTTTGCCTGTTCTTGAACTTCTGCATATGAATGTACAGAGCATGCAGTTGTCTTATGTGTATAGATTCTTTCATGCAGCACGATGTCTGTGCCATTCATCCACATTGTTGCCTGTGTCTGGTTCCAAGGAATGAATTTCATATCACTGCTTATTCTTTCTCTTGCTAGTGGATAGTTCAGTTGCTTCCAGTTTTTAAATATTGTAATAATGGGACTGGGGTTGTGGCTCAATGATAGCGTTCTTGCCTAGCATGTGTGAGGCACAGGGTTCGATTCTTAGCACCACATATAAATAAATGAATAAAATAAAGGTCTATCAACATCTTAAAAAATGTTTAAAAATAAATAAATAAATATCATAATACAATTTCTTTGACCATTTTATACAAGTTTGGGGGCCACATATATATTTATTTCTCTTGGGTAAAATAATGAAGTGGAATTGCTACATCAAAGATCACTTGTACTTTCAGATATAGAATTCAACCTTTAATTTTTTTCGGAGTGGTTGTTTTGTCACTTCTTTTCAAACTGCAATTTTTTTGAGCAGGTATTTCAATCAAATGATTGAAAATATCCAACAACATCTCAGAAGTATATTGACAAGTATTATTTGCACCCTGTTCCTGTCCACTTACTGCCCCTCAGTGCATCCTACAGCTAAGTGCTTTCATCAGTTTCTTGTATATTCTTCCAATTTTTAATGTAATTATGAGTAAATAAACATATGTTTGGACTCCTCCCTTTTCTAACACAAAAGATAGCCTACTCTGTACAACCATCCAGCACCTTCTTTTTTCCAACTAAAAACATATCTTGAAGTCTTTCCATACTGAAAACTAGAGAGCTTTCCCATTCTTTTTCTAAACAGTAATCAACAGATGGCCCCTTGGATTAGTTCTACATGTTACTATTATATACGGTACTGCAACAAAGATCATTGTACCTATATCATTACATAAATAGTGCCTTAGCCTTACTGGGCCCAGAGTGAGGTATTTTTAATTCTTCTAAGCATTACTAAATTGCCTTCCAAAGAACTTATAATGCTTTGTACTCTCACCAACAATACATGTGAGCCCTCCTTGCCCATAGATTTGCCACCAGAGTGCACTTGAGTGTGGATCTTGCCATTCTCAAACATTTCTTTCTCAGTATCCTTAATGACTATAGAAAACTAAGGTTTGGTGAGGTGAGGTCCTATGCAGAACCAGCTCCATAATTTGTGGTACCAGGTACAACATAAAAATGTGGAGCTTTGTTTAAAAATTATTAAGAATTTAAGATGGTAAGAACAGTATTAAGGCAAACACCAATCCTCTAAGCATGGGGCCCTGTACAACTGTGTGGGTTTGAAACCAAGGAGGTCCTTGGTACTAAGCATCATAAAGAGTACAGAAATTTTTGAACAGTACCTTATTTTATCTTAACATTGATGTAAACATCATGGGTACTCCCATGCTGCGTGATGCAAGAACTTTAGACAACACCACCCAGAGCTCTCTGCTTCCAACAAACTTTGTAACATTAGTAGTAAAAATACAGGACTGCCAATTACCCTATCTCTCATCTAAATAACCGAATAACTGCAACAATGGGCATTGAAGGCCAAGTAGAGACTGGCATTAAGACAGTCATGGAAGATCTGCACATCCAATTACACTTGATGTTTGTCTTTATTTTCAACAATAAGGTGCCATTAAGAAGCAGATTTGTTTCTCCTAAGAAGAGCAATGCACTTTTTGGTGGGGTTCTTAGTGCTTCTGCATTCTCATAATGCTTAACTTCCTGGTGTTGGGACCCAAGAATCAGTGTTATTGGACTGGGGGGTGAAGTTAGAGGAAGATTTCTGAAAGACCTTGTCAAAATTACTTTCAAAGTAGTAGAAAGCAAGCATTGTTTTCTACTGGTAGTGAAATAATAGGAGAAGGTATTTACTTAGATGCTGATGCTGTGTTACGGGGCTTTATGTACACCAGCTGCCAAGCTCCCCAGTGAGGGCTGCTCCATAGACAGGTAGGGTCTGAAAAAGGGGAGACTGAGGGAGAAAGGGAGGGAGAGAGAGTAAATAAATAAATCTCAAAAGAACACCAAGAAAAAATGAGATGAATATGTCAAAACATTTCATAAAAATACTGCTATTGTGCTCATAAAGATTGTAGTCAGAGAGAGGACAATTTAATCACTTAGTAATCCAATCCATACTTTCAAGCCATTCATGTTACTCCAGAGGGACCTAAGGCTTGACACCTTTCCCTGCTCTTTCACCCCCTCTGCTGGTAGTGCCAAGAAGTCCTCAGATCAAGACACCCATAGCAATAGCAAGCAGGTGAAGAAAGTGAGGTGGATATTTTATATAGCTGTACTTCTTAAACTTTAATATGCATATGAATTTCCTGGGTGTCTCCTTAAACTTTAGATTCCAATTCAATAATTCTGGACTAGAGCATGAAATTCTGCATTTGCAGCAAGTTCCCAAGTGATACTGATCCTCAGACCAGTCTTTGAATAGTAACACTTCATACCATCACTAATTAGCCAAAAGCCCCTCAGTGAGATCTCCCAATTTGACATGATGCTTTTATATATTGTCTTCATGTAGCTCTACATAGAGCAGTTGGTCTAAGACACAATTTGAAAAGCTCATTTGGAATGTATAGTGACCTCAATGATTGACTCTCATATAAGTCATTGTCATATCATACTTTTGGTTGTATTAGAATAGTGGAATCTAGTTAAGAAATGCTGCAATGAATTTGTCATATGGAATATCAGTTTTTTATTTTTTATTTTAACCACACTTCTCATTTTACAATCAGTAGTTGAAGCACTAAGAGAATATATGACTCAACCAAGGTCACACAGCTTATTGGCAGCAACAGGAGTAAAAGCATGCTGACAGGGATTCTTGTGTTTTCCACATTATTCTGCATTTTTCCTTTCTCTGTCATGACCAGAATCATATCCAGGACATTCTCTACATCATTATGGGCCTATATGGCAAATCATGAAAGTTTGGAAATATGACAATAAGCATCTCACTTCAACAGTTTTTCTTACATCTCATTCTTTTGTAACTTAGTGCTCCACCATTCTATCAGTAAAGTTAGGTCTTAAATATTCAGTCAAAAGAAAGAGAAATACTAGATCCTATCTAAGTAACATCACCTATATTTGATATTTGGTCCTTATATTTCTTTATCCTCTCTGTCTGAACCCAGTTTAATTAAACAAGACACATTATGTTGTGAATGCCATTCTTTAAAATTCCCCACAAAAGTAACAGATTAATTTCATACAGTGGAAATGTCTTGAGTGAATTATGCATTATTTGGATAGATGAATGAATAATTGACGATTCAGTAAATTCATCATGGCTAAGGAGCAAAATGAAGGACTTGTAAGACCCTCCAGTGAGGCCATGTTCCTCAACAGAAAAATTCACTCTAGAGATCTTAAGTGTTTTTCACGCTTGCCCAAGAAAAAACAAATTTTTAAAACTGCCCTTTCCATTTCCAACAATAACAACAACAACAACAACAACAAGGCACAAGAGTAAATGAAAAGTTTCCGGGTCTCTCTGAGGTCCCAATAGGATGCAGATGAGCAAAATGAGTGGGAGAGGGAAATCATTTGTAACGAAATCTCATTATTTACAGATGAGAAATTTATATTGTCAGCGTAATATCTGTGAGACTAAACAGCTGGAGAGTATATAAAAGCAGAGCACTTGGATGCTGAAGAGCAGAGCTCAGGGCACAGAGCACATCCAAAGTTCCAAAGAGGGCTCTCTCTCTCTCCACCTGCTCTGCCCCACACTACACCATCAGAAGGTAAGACTAACATTGGATGATTATAAAATTCTAAACCTGTTTTGGGAGAGTTTAAGTATATTTAAGAGAGCAAAATGTTGTGAGTTACAGTGTTATTCTTCTATCTTTTACTTGATTACCAATAATACACAGGGAAGAATTGAGATAAAATCTAATATCAAATATATTTGTACCTACTTTAACACAATGAAGCCGCAGTGATTCCGAGAAATTATCCTATGCAAGGATAGGAAAAAAGAAAGAAAGAAAAAGAAAGACCTGGATGGATGCGCTTGTTACAAGTCTTAACTGTTTTAAGAACTGCATGTTCAAATAAGTAGAAATATTCTAGAAAATGAATACTTTTCATTATAGTTGATAGATATGTGAATAGAAGGTGCTTTTAAACTCAGAAATGTGTCCATTACAGAGGCTATAATAGTAATTGTTCCTTATCAATTAAAATCTCTGGTTTTCCAGAGCAGATTTCAGTATCATCTTTCAAATATTTGAATTTTTTATGTCTGTCAAAAAAATCCAAGTCTATGAACTCAGTTCTTTGTAAATAAGACATAGCATACTTGGTGGAGAGAACAAGTATCATTTATTATTGGGGATTTATTTGGATGGATATGATTAAAACCATAAATTAATAATTATGCAGTAGGTATTGAGGACCAAGAGTAATAATAAATGCTCAAGTAGCTACACTCTGAATGGAATTTTAGAACATCTCTTTAAAAAAAAATCAAATGTTCTAGAAAAAAATCAAATGTTCTAAAGTACCTATTTAGATTCCTAAAGACAGAAAATAAATTTACAAAAATCCTCAAGGACATAAATGATTAAGTGATGTGTTTTTCAATACATACTGGGGTCCTGTTATAAACCAACCAGTTTAAAAAGTATTTATGTGGCCTACAACACCAGTATATGTAGGAAAATACATATTTTTTCACAATTCTGTGAACCTTCTAAAATGAATAAATGAAATTTTAAAAGGCCGTTCTATCAGTAGAACTCATTTGATTGCATTATAGGAATTTGAATACTCACTCCTTTCTGGTTGTTTCTTGTTCCATCTTCTCCCACATTGGCTCTAAATTTGCTCCAATCTAAAGTAACAGGAGACATTGTAAAATCTGTAGGGATTTTGGGTAGAAATAATTTACTTAGAACTAAGTTGACAGGTTTTAGTCTTTTACAAGAAACTTTCCAATAGAAGTATAATCCTTTTTTAAAAAAAGGTAAAACTTTAAGTTTTAAATATTCCTGAAAGATATTATAATTGAGAGTTATAGTCAACACTACTTAAATAAATGGCAAGGTTTCTGAGGTTTGCCAACTGGTTAAACTGAAGTATGGCAAAATGCCAAATTAGTTATTTAATGCTAATGAATAAGGAGGGTGAATATATAATTCCCATTATGTTGCTTTGTCTACTTGGCTGCTTAATCTATACTAAATATTTCAGAGAGTAAAGTCACTACTGCAGGTATTACACAGTCTCTGTGTTTTAGTGCCAGATATAGATAGTAAATATGGCAAGAATGTTAAAGAAAAGATTGATAGTTTAAAATGATAATATTTGTAAAATCCTTATTCCAAACCAAATGTCATTTGCTAAAAATACTCATTCAATTTATTTATGGATAAACATAATGAAGCTTGGATTGAAATCCCCATTTCTCAAAAAAAAAAAAATGGTTAAGTTTGAAAGAAGCAGAGAGGGAGAAGTTCATGAAAAATAGTGGACTTGAGGTTTCCATTCAGAAAGTAGAGGCAGTTGCTTCATAGGGGCATTCTGTTGGTCCCTGTCCCCATCCACTCTGTATCACCACATCCTCAGCATCCTATGGCTTGTGGTATAAGGATCACAGGGCATTTGCTTGTGATATTAGGATAAGAAATCAGGTGTATTCTACAACCAAGGCTAAGGTGTCACTAACAGGAAAAGTCATGTCCTGGACTGAATCCAATTATGAAACAACCTGGGGACTTCGGAGACTTCAGAAGCAAGCATTAATTTCCTTTATGATACTAATTTCTTAGTTTCTTAGTTGTGATTGTTCAAGTTGCCAGAAGCATTAGTTCTTGTTGCAAATTGCTTGTCTTTAAAATGATTTTTTCCCTTTAATTTAGAACAGGTCAAAGCACCCTAAAATACCTCAAATCTGTTGGCCGCTTTATAATTACAAAGTCTAGACCAAGTTACACTATTTAAAATATAAATGAATAATACATCTGAACCGACAGCTGGTATGCCAAGTTGTAGCCTGAGGCTGCTTTAAGATGGTTGAAATGCAGTATAATGTAAATGCTTGGAAGTGAAGGACTATTAATTGAAAGCCAGACTGATAGTGAAGGGGGTGGCATTATGGATAAGGTGCCATTCAGGCTAACCATATGTGGCATATCATCTACAGTGGGAATTTTAAATGTTTACTGTGGACATCTTTTATTCCAAGTCTGGAAATGAGCCTTCTAATCATTAACAGAAGTGTCCTACATTAATGAAAAAGCTAAATAGTGGAACACATTTTTTAATATTCATTTTTACCTCCAAAAATCTGGGGAAATTTTTAAGCTATTTGGAATTAAGTTGGAATTATAATCATAATAAAATTGATCAGATTAGTTTTTTTTCTCTTCTTATAGTAGTTAGTGAGTCAAAAATCTAACTCACTTGGCCTGACATGTTTGTATATGGTTGCCTGCCCCCACCCTTTCCTTCCCTACTCCCTGCTGTGTCCTGACAGGCAGCAAAAATGAAGAACATTTACTTTGTGGCTGGATTGTTTATAATGCTGGTGCAAGGAAGCTGGCAACGTTCCCTTCAAGACACAGAGGAGAAAACCAGGTATTAAATCTTTACACTTTGAGTAACATAGTACTGTGGTTAGAAGAAAGTCTGTGAGAACAGGACAGGTGAATGGGACCTCAGGAATATGCAGCAAATACAATTCAAAAAGCTTACAGTTTGGTGGTGATAAAGACAGTCTTTTCTGGAGTGTAGATCAGAATATGTGTTGTTTCACAATCAAAGGGGTGGGGGACGTGGAAAAACATCTTCATAGGAAAGCATAGCTCTTTGAATTCTTCAGATGATCCGACATGATCTATTCATTCATTACTCATACACTGCACAGATTATTTTAATTATTCTCACTAACTCTTTTCTCTTTTCACTCCTTTTTTAAAAATAACATTGTTCTTTTCTAATTGTAAAAATCATACATGTTCATGATGGAAAATTTGAAAACTATGCAAAAAATCTTAAGTGCTCAAAATTCCACTATCCAAAGAAAACTATTCAAAATAGAAAAAAAGTGGTATATTGCTTTTGGTTCTATGTATATTGTATTTAAATATCTCTCTGCTTATGTAGTTTTGTAGAATGCTTTTTCATTTAACATTGTGTTGTTGGATTTTTCCTATCATTAAAATATCTATTAAATGTGTGATATTTAATAGTTGCATACTATTTCACCCAATACATTTGCAACATTTATTTATATATTTCTTTTCTACTGGACACTTAAGAGATATTCAAATTTTTCATGAAGAGTATTGCATATACATACATTGCATATGCATTTTGAATATACACTTATCCCTGCATTTCTTATTATTTTCTGAGGGTATATTTGTAGTAGTAGAACTATTATGTTCAAAGGTTTTAATGAGTTTAAGCCTTCAATAGCATCTTACTGACTTGCCCTCCAGGAAAGCCATGTACATCTACATTGCCATTAGCAATATAAAAATATCTTATCCTCCCCAATATTTAATCTTTGCTAATTTGACAGGTAAAAATAGTATTCTATTCCACATAAATTTACCATGCCAACCAACTGTTGATTACTGGCATAAGAATTATTCACTGTATAATTTCAAATTAGCAAGTGATCTTGTTTCATGCCTGTCTTTGAATCTTTAATATTCTTTCTTCCACCATTAGCTATCATATACATAGGTAGTTGACCTATATTTTTATATTAATATATTCAAAACAAACTTGGGAACATAAATGTGTTAACCAAAACAAATAATTTGTGATTCTTTACGCCTTTAAAATATTCAAGTCACTGTTCTTTCCTTTCATTATTAGCATTATCATGAGTAGAATCATTAGCTGAAAGAGGATTTATCTGATCCTATTTCAGAAAATTAATGGAGTCAGTCAAGAAACCTGTTACTAGAATTCAGAATAAGAGTTATTCAACTGTACTATGAGATTCCCATGAGAAGCAAAGGTCTCACTTAAAATACCTATTGAAAAAGCTATATTACTTACTCCTGTGCTTCTCAAATAAACCTACTCTTGCAGTCCTGTGATGCATCTATCTCTGTTCTTCATAGATTCTTCCCAACTTCGCAGACAGACCCGCTGAATGATCCCGACCAGATGATTGAAGACAAGCGCCACTCACAGGGCACATTCACCAGTGACTACAGCAAGTACCTGGACTCCAGGCGTGCCCAGGACTTTGTGCAGTGGCTGATGAATACCAAGAGGAACAGGTCAGAGTCTAAATCTGGTCCAAAACTTGTACACAAATGTATGAAATGTGTCCAAAATTTTCCCCAGCATTTTAAAGTCATCATGTTGTTCTAGTAATGCATAGAAGCTCTTACAACTTTGATAATTTTCAAGGTCAGGGAGACAGTCCTTTGTTTTAGGTCTCTGAGTGTCTCCCTTGACATGCCTCCAAATGCCTTACCCACACTCCAGTGGGACATAGACTTTATTTTCCCAACTGTGGTCTTAGTGATATTTACTCTCATTCACTTTTCCTTAAAATTGAACATGGATTTCTGTGGACCTGCAAGGTTAGGAATTTAATTTCTGACTAAAAGAGAGAGCACATTCCATACTCCCTTGTGGGGTTCAAACCCATGACTGTGATCACATTAAAATGATCCCCTCGCCAAGTTAATCGTGGTAAGAAATGGAAACAGATGCATTCCTTTTCTTGTAAAATAAAATCCAAGATATGCATTTAAAATTACAGCCTAGCTAGCTGCACAGCATAAAAAGAGAAGGCGGCAAATAAGAACACAAACCTATCGTAAGGCATACATTTTAATGTTGGATTTTCTTTGACGAGTGTTGGGGTTTTGCTGCTCCTAGGCTACTGGAGAAAATTATCCACATGGGTTTCACAGAGATGGTAGAATTTCACAATTTCTTTGGAGGATGGCCCAAAAGGGGAAGGGAGTTATGCATACAAAGTAGCTGAAGGAATCTAAGAATCAGGAAAAGGACATAGATTTGTCTGGATGGAAAGAGAAGGGAGAAAGAGCAGAAGAGGGAGCAACAAGCAAGTAGGGGAATAGGAGACATAGCATTGTCAACTAAAGTTAACCTTAAATAAGAGGGTCCAATGGCAGGAAAGATGGCCGTCATGGTCAGAGGAGTCACTGGAAGACATCTCTGTTGAGGACCACATGTAGGGTTACCAGGAAATCTGAGAAATCACAGATTTATGAAAATGAAAAGCACTGTCCTCTTTTTCTGTATGGGAATGCCACAACTTGGTAAATTAAAACATAACAATCCTCACTCTCCGGTGTTTGCTATATGTTTAAGATGAAACCTTCCGGAGACAAAATGCATGCTGGACAGACCAAGAACGGCAGATGCCTCCTCTACAGAGTACTCTGTACAAACTTGTGCCTGATATGGGATTATCTTCCTTGTTTTCCTCCTAGCAGATCACACATTTTTTTAAATCCATATTGCGTGATTCTTTTGATGACATTTGGAGATGGTCCTCTGCTGTTCTTTGAATCAATTAACTAACGATGACCCTATACATTACTAATAACCAATACCTACCTTGCTGGTGAGTAGCAAAGCACAGTAGCTTACATCTATTGAGAATAAAGTAGAAAGTAATGTAGCTTCTTTCATAACCAATGGCACAAGTGAGCAGGGGAGGTGAGAACAGGTATGCTGGGAAGGGAGGTCATGCTTTGGTCCTTTCATAAGTCATTGGCACTCTCCCACCAGTCTTCAATCCAGGTCATGAATATAGCTTCAAAATGAAACCCAACCACCTACATGTCCCAAACTCACTAAGCCCCTTATACATCAGATCCTGAAACCTGAGGTTGCCACTGCTTATAGGTGAGAACCATATTGCCGAAGAGACAAAGCTTCAACTTAAGTCGCATTTCTTTCAGGAATAACATTGCCAAACGTCACGATGAATTTGAGAGACATGCTGAAGGAACCTTTACCAGTGATGTAAGTTCTTATTTGGAAGGTCAAGCTGCCAAGGAATTCATTGCTTGGCTGGTGAAAGGCCGAGAAAGGCGAGAGTAAGTCTGTACATTCTTATCTAACAATTTTTTCCTTGATGCAGAAAATTTAATAGTATAGTTATCTATATATGGATCTGGATTACAGAAGCAATTAGTATAGTCAAACCAACTCAGAAAATAACCTCTATTGATAAAATTTTGCAACAAACATGAAAAATGAGTACAACAGGTTACATTTTTATTCTGCATTTTTATTGTGTGTAATTAGGTATTGACTTTCCAGGTGAAGACATGTTTGAGAGTAAATAATATGCTTTTGAAAACTATACTGGGATAACAAATTTAAATGAGGGTTGTCTCAGGAAAGCTGGAGATAAGGAAAAGGAACACATAGTACTAAAAACTTAAATATTTCATTATCTGAATAAAACTTAATATTTAAAGCTTGACAAAATAGTTACATATGTGACCAACATATACGCATGTATGAGCAGATATTTGGATTAATGTGTGATGAAAACTAAAAACAACCAAATATAAAATGTTAGTGAAATGACACTCAAGGTACAGATATGAAAAAACATCCATATATTTAACCACATACTCAGTATTTTATAGGACTGTCATATCCGATACTCACTAAATCAAAGTTGAAAATGAGACTGAGATCTCTAGTTACTTGCTTGGCTCTTACCACAAAGAGGACCCCTGAGCCCTTTTGTGACCATTTTTATTAGCATTTGAAATATAAGAGACATGAACTTTATGTTTGAAGCTGATTTTAAAATTGGATTTAAAATGTACTAACTGAAACTTAGATCTTGAGATGAAAAGGAACTATTTTGTGGCTGATTTTTAAAACATTAACAACTAAACTTACAAAACCAATGGTAAAATAGTTGTTTATACTTGAGTATATTTAATAGTATTTTAAGGGATCTGAAAGTCTGCTATGACAAATAAGAAAAAGAGAAAAAGTTGAACTCTTAATACTGCCTTTTGCAAAACTATCTTGACAATCATTGCTTTTATAAAATGTGAAATATTTTGTTGAATCACAGACAAATGAACAGTCTCAACAATAACTCTGTGTTGCTAAATCTTTAAAACAACCTGGAAATTTTAAAAGGGCTTAAAATTATACAGCTTGATTTCAGATCCCCACTCTGCAACCTCCCACCTTCCCCTGCAGTCACCAGGCAGGGTCTCATGAGGGGTTTTACGGCAGGCCCTCTGCACATAGATTTCTGAACTATATTCTTAACCCTTGCACATGTTGCCGGTGGTGGGTGATCCATACGCATTTATTTAAAATATCAAACCAAACGCTAACTTTAAGCCTTGTTTTCTTAGTTTCCCAGAAGAAGTAACAATCGTTGAAGAACTTCGCCGCAGACATGCCGATGGCTCTTTTTCAGATGAGATGAACACAATTCTTGATAACCTTGCCACCAGGGACTTCATCAACTGGCTGATTCAGACCAAAATCACTGACAGGTGACTGCTCTTTAGCTAATTCTGAGAAGCATGAAACCTTTCATTAACAGTGATGGTCTTACTGCTCCAAGTTGATCCCTGTGTGAAGGAGAGTTTGACTCTTCTGTTATATAATACAATTGTGTATTTTTAAGTCATTTAGGAGAACATCATTGTATTTGTTTTTTATCATTTTTTTATTCATTAACTTATTTATTCCAAAAATACTTATTGCCTATGAGAGTTAGAAGCACAGATATGAATGAAACACGTAGACGTGTAGTTACTCACATATTAATGTAATATTGCTATATGTTGAAATTGTCACATATGCTGAAATTTTAGCACAAAGGTAAAATGTCAGTATATATGGTGTTATTTGCTTAATTTAATAAGCATAGTAGTAACCATTAAATGCAAATAATCACCAGCTATTGATGGATTTTGATTATTTCTATAATTATTCATAAATTGTTATATTTTATGATAGGCAGGTTTTAGATAAATCATCTTTAAAAGAAAATATGTTAAGTATTCAAAAGACTGGGGAATTTGCAGATAAAGGGCTCAATAAACAACTTTTATCAAAAATCATTAAAATGTTTTCTTTATAAGTTAGATGTATCTTCTGATTATGATAATATGCTAAATCATTGTTTTTATTTTTTATCTGTAGGAAATAACTATGTCATTATTCAAGACCATCTTCACACCATCACTTGCCAGCCACTTGGGATATTTGAAATTTTAAGTTCTGTAAATTTAAGAGACGTATTCTGAAGCCATATTGCTTTGCATGCCAATAAGTGAATTTTCTTTCAGCATTGTGTAGCCAAAAAATTGTAAATGGAATAAACTATTGTCAGAATATTGCTAAATTATCAGTTTTAAAATATAAAAGTATTAGATTCTTTTATTTTCATCTTGTTTTGAATGAAGAACCCCAACCCATTTACATTTAGCAATGCAATTATTTTTCTATGATATAATTTGTAAATGTAAATTATTGTAATCACAACATATCTGCCTTATAATAATAAGAGAAGAGACAATCTGGCCACAGTGATGAAACTGAAAAGAGAACTTCCTTCTTGAAGCCTTCATCATAAAAATGCTCAGCTTTTAATGTATCAAACATAGATACAAATAAAAATTTCAAGCTTCTTTACCATTGTCTATTTTTCTCTATCTGCCCACTTCCAACACTGTTTCTTTCTAAACGGGTAGCCTAAAATTCAAAAATAATGCAAAAATATGACTCCATGTTTTGAGAGGATTGAACCCAGGACCTTGTGCTTGGGAGGCAAACACTCTACTAACTAAGCTATATCCCCAGCCCAAACCAGCACTTTTTATGTATAAATACTCATTTCTGGTTTATTTTGAGAGAGCAGGTCAGCAGGCAGTATTAGACTCTAAAGACAAATTCCTCCTAGTGCTATGTAATAGTTGACACTTTCTTAAAGATTCAACCTCTCCTGCTCACTACAGTGGCCCAAATACATACATATGCATATACCAACACACACCCTTCCTAGATCAATGTGCACATCTAGTCACTTACCCTGGACCACTTGATAAACCTCATCTCCCTAGCACCAGTAGACATTTGAGTTTGTCCAAAATTCCCTATCCCTGGTTTCTCTGTTCTTCAAGGGCCAATACCTTGGGCCAACCTGATGCTGACTGACATGCCCATGATTTTTCTCTGCTGTATACAGCATTGCCACCTCTCTTTTTCCATCTCAATAGCACTCCCATAAAATCACCCACCAATAAGATTTCAAAGTTAGTAAATTTATTTATGTATTTTGATTAGCAGTGGTAAACTTAAGGTAATATTTTAATATTGATTTTTCTCTCATTTACATAATGATGAACCTTCCTGAGTTGAGTGGAAAATTTAAGACTAGAATTATCTAAGTATAGTGCTAGCTGAAAGATACTGCACAGTTTTTCTTTGAGTCTAAGTTTCTCATGTGAAAAAGCAAAATTAAAACCATCTAAGCACCATCATATCTTACAGACATCTTTATTTACAACCCTGCATTTGCTTTACAGAGTTCAGTAATACAGGATGCTAAAGTCCTAAAATGTTTGTCATGAAACTGCTTGAGACAAAAGGCACAGTTGAGTCAAAATTATGTCTGTCAGTCTTTCCAGACCAAAACCATATCTTACTCCAAAGTATTTCAAAGGGGGAAACTCACAGACTATACAAAGTAATATTATTTTTAAATAGACAATGGCTATGCTGATTGTTAAAGAATTCAAGTGGTAAGATCAAATCCAGAGACAAGAAATCCAAAGGCAGACATGTCAGGAATAGCTCATGATCTTTTTATTTCTGGTCTGCCATCATTAACAAATGGCTTTTCTCCCATGGCTACCTCAAGATCACTGCCCCTTCTTCCAGCTTCTGTCTACTTCCTAGGGAATATGAAGAAGAAAAGTCATAAGAATGAGTAGAAATGGAAAGATAAAATAAAGGACAAGGAAAAAGAGAATAGAAAAGAACTGACAACCAAAAAAGGAATGTACCGATTTTAAGAAACCAAAACATTCCCAGAAATCCCAACAGATTTTTGAATTATGTCTTTTTTTTATTGGTTCTTTTTACTTTATACATGATATTAGATTTCATTTGACATAATAACAAAAGCATGGAGTATATCATGTTCTATTGGATGTACTTGATGGTGAGATTGACTGTACTTCATTAATGTATACATATAGGAAAGTTATGACAAATTCATTCCAGTGTCTTTCCCTTTGGCCAGAGATATAACCCATGAGGCACTCTGACAAGAAGATAGGCTGAGGAATGTTGTCTTTTAGTGGAATATATTGCATCTCTCACAAAACCAAGACTCTACTATAAGGAGAAAGGAAAGTGAATATTATGTGGGCTATTAAGATCAAAAAGCAAATGTATTACCACAGTCAGAACAGAGACACCCAAGACACCTTTTACATTACCTTTGTAGTATGGAGCTATTTGGCATTATTTAAGTTCAAACTGCTTTACAAACCCTAGACTCCCTCTGAATACAGTAATAAGGGTAAAACATCCAACAACAACAACAAAAAAAAATGGAGAATATTCAGCATAAGACTGACACAAATATCTTATATCTTCAACTACAGAACTAAGATCAAATAATAAAGATAAAAAAGTAAAGGAGCCAGGTGGAATGAGCATATTGTGTTTTGTTAATAGAAAACACTATGTTAATATTCATACTTATATGAAATATTACAAAATTGATGCTAACAGAAGTCATATCAATTAGTATAAATGAATTTTAACCACTTATTAAAAGATGAAGATTACCAGAATAACAATGCAAAATTCAGATGCATGCTGTATGCAAAAGGCACAACTAAAACAAAAGATAAAGGAAGATTAAAATGAAAGTATTAAAAATAAAAGCAAAAAGGAACCAGGCAATTGTAAGTATCAAAGAAAGCAGAGATTAAACTCTTGGTATCTGTAAAGATAGAATTTAAGAAAAAATTAAGAAAGAAAGAGAGGACACTTTAAAATGCTAAATATTATGATTCATAATGAAGGTGTATAACTGCTATTAATATCTGAATTGAATTGCATATCAACCATTTTTATAAAGCAGAAACTACATAAGATTCAGGGAGAAATAGAGATGGGCTAATATTAATCTCAACACTCCTCTCTTAGTCCAAGATGGAGACAGAGAAGCAAAATTTAGGATACAGAAGATCTAAATAACATGATAAATAAGGTGAATTTTATATATCTAAATTTAATTATCAATTTTAATGAAAGGATGTCAGGCAAGATGGCATACGCCTATAATCCCAGTGACTCAGGAGATTAAGGCAGGAGAATCATGAGTTCAAAGTCAGCCTCAGCAAAAGTGAGGTACTAAACAACTCAGTGAGACCCTGTTTCTAAGTAAAATACCAAATAGGGCTGGGGATGTGGCTCAGTGGTCCAATGCCCCTGGGTTCAATCCCCAGTACCTGCTCCTCCTCCCCAAAATGAAAATTTTTGATGAAAGGAGATGCATGTTCTCCAAGAAACATGAAATACACATTAAAAGTCAGTCACATTGTGAGGTTGTGAAGCATAAAGAAAGATTCAATATGAAAATCATGATTTAGAATTCATATTTTCACCTGGACATTAAGATTCATGATATTACACAACTTTGATCAAAGAAGAATTACAATACAAAATTTCCAGAGTATACAGAAAACAGCAACAAAGAAACTATCGCTTATCTGAATCTAAATGGCATTGCTAAAGCAGAATTGAAAGAAAATTCTTACTATGAAATATTTAAGAAAAAAATTAAGATTAAATGGAAATTCAAAAAACTAGATAAAGTATATAAGTAAACATAAGTAAATGGTAATATGAGTGAATTAATAAAGAAAAATGAGATGGAAAACAAATATATGGATTTCATGATTAAAGAAAATTGCTGGTCCTTTGATGAGGAAATTCAGAAAAATAGACAAATGACTGAAAATCTTTTTGAAAGAGGGAAAGGTACAAATATCAAAACAAAAACTGACAAACAAAATAAATTATCAAAGTAAAGAAAATTTTTAAGATATGAGATTAATTTGAATAACTTCATGCTAATCCATATAAAAAGTTAAATGAAAACTTCATAGGAAATAGTTTGCCAAAGTTGCACCTAGTATAGATAAACATTTTGAAAAGATAACTTTTTGCTAAAAAAAATAGTTTTAAACAATCTTCTACAAAGAAATCCCTGAACAAAATGACTTCACAGTAATTTTCTACATAACCTTAAAATGTCAGATAATTCAATTATATTAAAGCTCATTCAGAATGCTGAAAAAATAAAAACTTATAAATTCTTTTTCAAAACTGAATAAATATAGCATGAATACCAAAGCATAAAATAAATTGTGCCAAATTATACAGATGACTGCTATGAAAATAGATGCAAATGTCTTAAAATATTAAGAAGAGAATCCGATTACACATTAAAAATAATGTAAGATGACCAAGAAGAATTACATTATGAATACAAAATGGTTTGATAATAGAAAATCCTTTAATATAATTGATCATATTAGCAACCATGAGAAAAACCACAATATCTTGTCCATAGATACTCAAAGCCACTAGACAACGTTACATTCTCATCCACAAAGAAATAGTAATTGACAGTTGATTTTTTAGTATGATAAAATGTATGCTTTGGATTAAAAGTTTCCTGTTTATTTAGTGGAAAATATTGGGAGAATTCCCCAACAGAGCCAGAAACAAAAAAAAAAAGAAACTTCACTATTCTATTTAACATTGTTTTAGAGACATTAGGAAATAAACAAAAGAAAGTACAAAATCAGAAAAAACATAGTAAAACTATACTTATTTAAGGATATGTTTGTATATCCAAAAAAGAAAAAGTAGTACAAACAATAAGATGATTTATTATATCAGAAGGATATAAAATAGATATACAAAATCAATAGGCTTTAAAAAACACAAGAAATTAAAAGAAACAAAAACACTGTCAATTATTGTTACTTGTGGTAGTTATATTCTGTGCAGTCACCATAAACCTGAATTAGGGAATTACTCCTGAGGGGAATACAGATTTAAATTCCTACAAGCCTATGTTATCATTTTTGTCAAACAAAATACCTTTGCCTTAAGTAGTTTTGTTTATCAATTTCCTTGTGAAACAAGCCAGTCTTATCACCTTTGGAAACCTGCTTTTCCCATAACCCTTTGTCTGTATAATTCTTAGCAGGTATTTTTTTTTTTTTTAATTCTTTCTGCAACACTCTGCAAAATAGAGACTGAGTAATATTTAAGATATTATCCTCAATGTTATGGTTTTTTAAATGAACTAAACATTCAAACTGAAGACTGATGACATCCAACCGAGTAAAAAAATTCAACCTACTATTGCAAGAGACATATTTTACATATAAAGACCTAAGAAGTTAAATTAGAGTACAAAAGTACCTAACACACAAACATACATCCAAACTCTTGGGTGGATATATAAGGAAGTAGAAGTTAAAGAAGCTAGAGATATAAAGGGGCATTTTAAAATTATAAAAGAACCAATCCACTAGAAATATGTAATAATTCTAAGTCCCTATCCAGAAAATATCATAGCTCCAAAAGTAGATGAGGTTTAGAACATCAGAATTAAAACAAGCTAACAAATCTGTGATGAGTGGAGATAATGTGTTCAACAGACTGACAGAGCAGACAGAATAATCAGCAAAATCTAACAAATACAATCACCAAAACAAATACAAGGTATAAACATTGTACCAAATAAAACAGAATCGAGATGCTTTCCAAACTGTAAATAAAATATTAACCAAGGTTGACTCTACGCCTGATTGAAAAACTACCACAGATCTCAGCGATTGGATTTAGAGCATGTTCTCTGACCATAGAATTAGGCTAGGAATCAGTGTCAAAAGATATGTTAACCTTCAAAACTCTTGGGAGTAGGCAATCACTTCTCAATAGCCCATGAGTCAAAAAAGAAGTCACAGAGAATGTTTAAAATACATGTCTATGTCTGTGTGTACACACATACATATTCACACACACACACACAATTTTTTTTTTTTTGAGAAAGGATCTTTCTATGTTGCCCAGGCTGTTCTCAAATTTACAATCCTCCCACCTCAGCTTCCAGAGTAAAAAGGAAAGATTTTTAAAATAACAATTTCCATAATAGACATGATTATTAATTTTTTTTCTATTTTTGAGTGTTTACTTAAGTATCATTTTTGAGGAATTTATCTATTTAATCTAATTGTTCAAACTTCAAGGTATATAATTTTATGTAGACTCTGCCTGGAATTATAGGTAAACCTATGCAGAGCCCATGCACCCAACTAGTAAAATTCCCTTTTGAACTCTATGATAATTAAGACACAATAAACACAAATTTTAGATGTAACTAAGGCAGTGTTCATGGGGAAAGCATAACTTTAAATGTAATGTTAGAAAAGAATAAAGTTGGAAAATCAGTGGTTGAGCTTTTACCTCAAAAGATGGTAAAAGAGAAAGAAAGGAAATAAAACTAGGAGAAAATAATGAAAGGGAAAAATTGATAGTTAAAATCAATAATGCTGAAAGTTGGTTCTTTGACTACATTAATAAAATTAATAAATCCCTAGCAAGACTAGACAAGAGAGAAAGAGAACAAATTACCAGAACTCTGTAATGAAAGCAGACATTTCTAAAGTTCTTAATGAAATAAAAGGATTATAAGAATATACTGTATTGGGGTGGTATGTTTCTTAAGTGGTAGAGCATTTGTCTAGCCAGCACAAAGTCCTGGGTTTGAGCCCCAACACCTTACAACAACAACAACAAAAAAAAGGCAGAGTCTACATAAAATTATATACCTTAAAGTTTGAACAATTAGATTAAATAGACAAATTCCTCAAAAATGCTACTTAAATAAACACTCAAAAGTAGAAAAAAATCAATAATCCTGTCTATTATGGAAACTGTTTGCTATTTTAAAAACCTTTCTAAAACACATCTTCAGGCCCAGGTGGCTTCACAGGTGAATTTTTCTAAACATTTAAGAAACAGATAATACCCGTATTATGTAAACTATTGGAAAAGAAGGAGTATTTTCCAGTTTATTTTACAAAACCAGAATAGCTTTGATACAAAAATCTGAAAAAGTTTTTACAAGAAAGGAAAACAACAGATCAATCTGACTCGTGATTACAAATGAAAAATCCTTTGTAAAACACCACCAAATCAAGTACAGCACTCTTTAAAAGGAATATTACAGTATAGATAAACAAGGTATATCCTAGCAATTCTGGGGCAGGTTAGCATTTGCAAAACAATTTTATATAATTCACAACATTACCAGAAATTAAAAGAGAAAATCATGGGATTATCTCAATAAATGTTGCCTACACACTAGTTGGAATTCAAAACCCATTTATGATTTTTTTATAGCTTTCAGAAGGAAGTAATGAAGGTAAAAACAGAATGAAACTAGAAAACAAAACAAAAACCAACAGGACTAATAAATTAAACATATGAATTTATAAAGAGACAACAAAATTACTAGCTCACCTAAGTAAGAAGAAACAATCTGTAAAATAAAAAGAGTTGGGAAACAACACTGAGAAAGGAAACTAAAGCAAACATATTTAAAAATCTAGAAGAGATTAATAACATTTTAAGAATATGTATTTTTAAAAAATTGGCACCAAAAGATTTTTTAAATTTACATAAACCTGTTTCCATAGAACAAATGGAAGTATCAAGGATTATCCCCTGAAAAGGCACCAAGTTCAGATGTTTTCAGAAAGAATGTCTATCACACTTTTAAAGAGTGAATAATTATAAAGCTATGTGAATTGATCCAGAGGCGAAGGGGAAAAATAAAAGAATATCCTAAATACTGTGTCCTAATAAAGTGAGCATAACATCAACAGCTAACTTGATAGAGATGGAAGAAAATTAAAAATAAAGTTATATAAACTAATTTCACCAATGAGTAGTAATTTTAATGTTCTAAAAAAAATGGAAAGTAGAATTCAACAACACATTCAAACCATTAATAACACACTATGACCAAATGCAATTTATTTCAAATGTCAAGTATGTTCCATATTAAGAAATCTACTAATGTAATATACTACATTAAGAAATCTCAAGAAATAACTTTAATGAATTCCATACAATGTATAGGTCTTTGATAAAAAAAATCAATACCTATTCCTCACTTAAAAATCAGTAAATTGGAATTGATGCATTATATGTGTATATCAAATACGCAAAAGGTAGTAGACTCAATGGTGACAAAATCATGACCAATTGGAAGTCTCACATACTCTTGGTGGTTGCAGAAAATGGGACAATCACTTAGGAAAATCATTTGGCAATTTCTTACAAAATTAAATGTATATATGTATATGCATTTATGGATGTGTAAAATAGAAATATATAAACAGATATGTGATAGATTCTCAAGGAAGGGCTCACCATCCACAGGACATGGGTTGAATGAGTCAAGTTAAATGGACAAAATGGAGACTACATGGTCATTAAATGATTTGAGCAAGGATGTTTTTAGTTGTTTTCATAAAAGTCCCCCCAAATTTGAAAAACAATAGAAATATGTATTTCTATTTTGTACATACATAAAGTCCATTAGCAATAGAATGGATAGAAATGTTTATATGTTTTTAAAGTCAGTTTTTTCATCACTGTGACTGAAGGACTTGATGCGAAAAATGAGAGGAGGAAGTTTGGTTCACAGTTTCAGAGGTCTCAGAGAGGTCTCAGTCAATAGAAGGCTGACTCCAAAACTCTGGGTCCAAGGTGAGGCAGAACATCATGGTGGAAGAGTGTGGAGAAAGAAGGCAGCTCAGGGCATGGCAACAATAAAAGAGAGGAGGGTGGCGAGCATAAGTGAGGGATGTGCTCACCAGGGACAAAATATAACACCCCCAGGCTCAACCCAGTGACCAACCTACTCCAGCCACACCCTACCTAACCTACCTACCTAAAGTTACCATTCAGTTAATCCTTATCAGTGGATTAATCCATTAACTAGATTACAACTCTCATAATATAGTCATTTCACCTCTGAATGTTCTTGCATTGTTTCACACATGCGCTTCTGTGGGGCACCTCATATCCAGACCATAACTTATATTCACAGAGTGGCATATTACCCAGCAATACAATAATGAAACAACATGGATAAATCCCACAAATAACATGTTTCAGGAAAGAAGCCAGACACAAAATAGAACTTACTACATGATTCTATTTATATAAAGTTTAAGAATAGTACAAACTAAGCAATGGCTGTAGAATAGCTTAGTGGTTGCATCTGGGGGAGGGAGGTGTAGAATTTGAATAGAAATAGGAACAAGAGAGCATCCTTACATGGTGGAAATGTTCTTTTTCTTCATTAGGGTGTGCTGCATACGTTTATCTAACATCATCTAAATGGACACCTAAGATCTGTGCATTTCACTGTATATAAACAATGCCTTAAATGCATTTAAAAATGCAAAACATTTGAGTAAAATGAAATATAACTTCAGTGGGATGTCATTTCTAATTTAAGAGCTTAAAAATACCTTTTGTTGACAAGAATATGAGTCTTCAGAGCTTTTCAAACATGGCAGATGAATGTGCAAAATGCTACTATATTCTTATGAAGGGGAATGTAACAGTATTTACCAAAACTACTAAACAACCCCAGTTCTAGAAATTCACCCTAAAGATACACATTCAGAAATTAAAATCTACATATGTACAAGGTTATTCTTTGTGGATATTGATCATCCATTGTGAAAAATCAGAAACATCCTAAATACCCTTCCATAGAATACTGGTTGAATGAATCAAAATACATCTACTAAAATAAAGAACTATGTAACCATTACAAAAGCAAAATGAGTATCAGTTCATACAGTTACAATTGCTTTTAGTAGCATTAATTTTTTTATTTAGCTTTTAATTTTTTACAGACTGCATTTTGATTCATTGTACACAAATGGGGTGCATAATTTTGTTTCTATGGTTGTGCACGATGTGGATTCATACCATTTGTGTAATCATACATGTACATAGGGCAATGATGTCTGTCTCATTCCACTATTTTTCATACCCCCCCTCATTTTTTTCTACATATCTAAAGTTCCCCCATTATGCTCTTATTCCCCACCTTCACCCCCATTATATATCATCCTCCACTTATCAGGGAAAACATTCGACCTTTGGTTTTTTGGGCTTGGCTTATTTCTCTTAGCATGATATTCTCCAATTCCATCCATTTATTTGCAAATGCCATAATTTTATTCTTCTTTATGGCTGAATAGTATTCCACTGTGTATATACCAGAGTTTCTTTATCCATTCATCTGATGAAGGGCATCTAGGTTGGTTCCACAATCTATCAACTGTGAACTGAGCTGCTATAAACATTGATGTGGCTGAGTTATTGTAGTTTGCTGATTTTAGGTCCTTTGGGTATAAACTGAGGAGTGGGTTAACTTGGTCAAAAGTTTTCTTAGGATTCTCCATACTGCTTTCCAGAGTGGCTGCATCAATACAGTCACCTCATACTAGACAAAGGAGCCAAAAACATACAATGGAGAATGGAGAAAAGATAGCCTGTTCAACAAATGATGCTGGCAAAATTGGAAATTCATATGCAGTAAAATGAAATTAAACCTCTACCTCTCAGTCTGCACAAAACTCAACTCAAAATGGATCAAAGATATAGGAATTAGACTAGAGACCCTGCACCTAATAGAAGACACAGTAGGCCCGAATCTTCATCATGTTGGCTTAGCATCAGACTTCCCCAATAAGACTCCCAAAGTGCAAGAAATCAAAGCCAAAATCAATAAATGGGATGGACTCAAACTAAAAAGCTTTTTCTTAGCAAAGAATACAATCAGGAATGTGAAGAGAGAGCCTACAGAGTGGGATAAAATCTTTTCCACCTGCACTTCAGATAGAGCACTTATCTCCAAAATTTATAAAGAACTTACAAAACTTTAGAAGCATTATTGACATGGCAATTCTGAAATTCCTTTATGTGTGTTGAGGAAGAGAACAAAGGAATAAATCATACTGAGTTTGTTAGGAACCAGGGATCTCACTGTGCAAGAAGGTAGAAACAAATATGGAATAGGAAAGACGAGGGAATACTGCACAGATTTAAATTGTAGATATTAGTATGAATTGTAGCTATGGTATGATCTTAGATAATTATATGTATATTTATAAACTTAATATATTGTATTAGTCATCTTTCCATCACTGTGACACAATACTGAGAATATCGACTTTAAGAAATAAAGATTTCCTGGGCGTGAGGTGGCACGTGCCTGTAATTCTAGTGGTTGGGGAGGCTGAGGCAGGAGGATCAAAACCAACCTCAGAAAAAGTGAGATGCTAAGCAACTCAGTGAGACCCTGTCTCTAAATAAAATACAAAATAGGTCTGGGAATGTGGTTCAGTGGTCAAGTGCCCCTGAGTTCAATTCCCAGAACTGCCCCCACCAAAAAAAATAAATAAAGATTTATTTTGGTTCATGGTTTTGGAGTCACTTGACTCCGTTGCCATGGGTTTGTGGTGAGGCAGGGAACATGTGGTGGAGCAAAACTGCTCACTTCATGTCAGACAAAACAGAGAGGCAAAGCCTAGGGATAAGGTATCCCTACAAGGACACTTCCCCAGTTGATCTACTTCCTTCAAATAGACTCTATTTCCTAAAATTTCCACTACCTCCCAAAATCCCCACCAGCTAGGGACAAAGCCTCCAACACATGAGCCTTTGGGGGACATTGCAAGTTCAAATCACAGTATGGTCACACACGCACATGTGCACGCGTGCCCGCACGCACGCACACACGCGCGCACACACACAATACCTTGGTTTGAGATACAATGTCGTACTAAAAAGTCAGGAATTCTTTGGAAAAATGCTCAATGTAATCCCTCAGTTACATAAAGGACAAGGTTAGTTAGGAACATTTTGTGGTGAGGGGAAACAAGATGATGGGGGACAGGTACAAATAGGATAATGCTACCAATTGATGTACCTAGACCTAATAGCATGAGTGGTCATATAACTATTCTTTCAACTTTTTTCTTGATTCAAGTTTTTTACTATATAAAAAAATCCTCAAATACTCTTTACCACTTGTAATTGCTAAAATATCAACTCATTAAAAAATGACAGATATGGGGAAAGAAGCAGGCACCTTTTAACTTTTTTTGTACCAATTGTTATTCAGAGTAAATAGTAGATAGGAGAAAGATTTTTTGATAGAATTTCAACTAAATAATAAAAATAAAATTATAGAATTTGGAAAATTACAATTTTGCAATCTCTAATAAAATAATAGATCTAGACAGTTATGATTAAAAGTTTCTGGAATCATTAGGTGAAAAATGGATAAGGAACTATGTAAGGCATGGGTCAGACTGGCAACATGGAAACCTACTAATCATGATATTCTGTGATGGAATGTACCACCCAGAACTAGTTCTTCCTAAAAAATTGAATCTGAATCCATGAAACCTCTCAAACTAAATATGAGCTAATAATGAATGTGGGGAGCTGGGAACCAAATGCAAAATGTGCAATATTCTACAAGTAGTTTCCCTATCAGACAATTGTTTAAGCAAAAAAGGAACAGATCTGTTATAGAATAAGAGACACTATAAAGACATATCAATCAAAGGAATTGAGAACCTTATTTGGAACCTGTTTCAAACTTTAAAACACATTTTGATAAAATTGGAGACATTTGAAAATAATTTGGATGCTCAATGATACTAAAGAATAATTGCTAATTCTTTAGGGTGTAAAAATGGCCTGATATAGGTATAAATATGTATATATTTATATGTGGAGACATGGCGAGAAATGTACATTGGGAAATAAGAAACAATAAGGGGGCATGGGGTTGTAGCTCAGTGCTAGTGCACTCACCTAGCATGTGTGAGGCACTGGGTTCAATTCTCAGCACCACATATAAATAAATAAAATAAAGGTCCATCCACAAATTAAAAACGTATTTCAAAAAAGAATTTTAAAAAAGAAATTATTTGGGTTTGTCGTCAATTACTCCAATCACTCCCCTCCAAAACAAACACGGAGGCAGAGTAGATAAGACAAAGTTGGCAGAACATTAATACTTATTGAAGTTGGTTTGGGTAATGAGTGTATATGAGTTTATCATACTATTCTCTCTACTTTTGTTTGTTTGCAAATTTCCATAATAAAAAAGGAAAAAGATGAAAGTGATTTGGCTAATGTAGAAATGAATTGGAGATCTGAAACACAGTCTGGAGGGAGAACTAATGCAATTAACTGGCAGTGAGAGATGAGCTTCGGTGTGCCAGAAGATGTTTAATAGCCTGTCCCCTGGCAGGCAGGGGAAGACCCCTGATTTGTAGAATGTCTGTTTTCATAATGTAACTGCTCCTGCCATGGCAGGTCTCAAACTGAACATGGGTTTGGGAAGAGAGGTGTACAGTTGCCTTTCCCCTCTGTAGGAGCCCATAGCAGAGCACAACAGGATGAGAGACAGTGATGGATCTGGGATGACTCATGAGTCTCTGTCTTCAGCAGTGGGTAGAGTAGTTGAGATGCCACATTAGGTAAGTGAGAGTCTTTACAGTTTAGGCATTAAAAGTAAAAGTTTATGAGAATAGAAAAACACAAATTTCAGAATAGCAGTTTATCTCTGGTTAGAAGTCAGGAGGAGAAGGAAGGAGACTGAGGACAGCACTTTGATAATGACGGTATTTATAACTTTACATTTTAAGGTTGGTGGACCATAGATGGGTGTTCGTTTAATTATGCCTCTATCATCTTTTCTTCTTCTTGTCCTTCTGCTTCTGCTTCTTCTTCTCCTTCTTCTTCTCACTTAACCTGTAAGTTTTGTTGCTTTCAAAATCAGAGAAACCCATTATCTGGTAGTTCAAAATGATGAATTCAATGAAGAGTATCTTCAAATTTGGGTTGATATGTGAACCGTTTTTGTAATTTAGATCACATTTAATGTTTAGTCAAAGTAAGTTTAAATGTAATTTATGATGAAAAATTGTTTTCATTTTTAAAGCAATAATAAAATGTCAATAAGATCAAATACAAAATAACACAAATTATTACCTAATGCGAAGATATGTTTTGTTCTATTTTCTCTGAATTTTTAATGTAAAATAGCAAACAAAGTGTTAAGACTTTCAGCAAAGACAATTTATATTCAATCTCCATCTCTACTTTCTCATTCCTTCTCAGGAATTAAAACTATCCCCAAAGTAGTATTGATGGTTCCCATGAACCATTAGTTTTAAGGTTACATATGTGTAAAATAAAAGTGCACAACACAATATTTTTTGTCTTTTAAGATTTCACATGAATAGTATACTATTTTAATTAATTTTTATATTTTATGTTTCTGAAATCAAGCCCAAGGTCTAGGAAAGTGCTCTACCACCGAGCTATACCTAGACCCCAGTATCTTATTTTATCCACACTTTTGAAATCTTTAGTATTTTAATACTTCCCTCCATCTTTAATCTTCAAATCTTATTTATGATTCATAAATACATCCTTTCCAGTCATATATATTATTGCATTGTGGAAATAAATCAATTTATTCTCAATTTCTCTGCCATTATAAACAGTGAAAATACAAGCAACAAAATGTTACACATTCAGGAGTTTCTGTAGAGTATATATCAGCCAGGAAGTTGCTGATGTATCAGGAATGTTAATCTTCAATTTCCTTGGTTTAATAAATTTCAGGTTTTTATATTCACACTGAGATACAGAATGTATAAAACTACACATCAATAGCAAAAGGACAGAAATCTAATACAGAGTTGCCAAAGAAAGTCAAAAGAATTCATAGAAAAATAAAACTGAACATCAATTTTTATGTTACTGGCAATCAGACAAATGCAGATTTTAACAATGATATCATTCATAGCAAGATATTGGTCAAAAGATGAAAATCTAACAGTATTGAAGTTGGGTTTTGTTTGAAAACAGAGCAACTAATGGGAATGTAATGATATCCACATCGTGAGTGTATCATAATAAATTACCAAAGAAATAGAGAGGGAGCAAAGAGAAGCAAAGGCTACCAAGTTCCAAGACAGTAATAAAATACTCGTGAAGGGCAGAACAATGACAACAATAATCATCTCTGATTTGTTGCTGCACTTATGATTCCAGTGACACTCAAAACAGCTCAGTTCCTGTCATCAGCATGAACACTTTACTGGCATAATATATGCCTACACAGACTGTATTCTATATAATTCTGTTTAATTAGTCTGTAATAACTGGAGGTGGGAGTGTTTAGCAGCACACAAGTCGACATATACTTTAGAGCGGCTACTGTGAGCCTTGCATTTTAGCTCACATCTTCAATCTCATTTTGACCTCTTACCATCTTTTCAATTTAATTCCCTAGACATCTTTTGCTTTGGGCACAAATATCTACATGTCCTTCACCTAGAAATTTCCTTCTCCTTTCTTCTTTACTTCTTCTTTTTTTTTTTTTTTTTTTCTTTGAGACAGAATCTCACTCAATTCCTGAGGGTCTCACTAAATTGCAGAGACTAATCTCGAGCCTGCAGCCTTCCTATATCAGTCCCCAAGCTGCTGGGATTGGAGGCAGGTGCCTCTGCACCCACCTCTCCCTTCTTCTTTTGCCTGGAAGGAACTGTTAATTTCATAAAACAACTTTAAAGATGGAAGAAAATAGCAGCTCGGGGAGTAGTCCAATAATTTATTTGTAAAAAGATGA
The DNA here is from genome assembly GCF_902686455.1 of Sciurus vulgaris. Lineage (NCBI taxonomy): Eukaryota > Metazoa > Chordata > Mammalia > Rodentia > Sciuridae > Sciurus > Sciurus vulgaris. The sequence goes on along the minus strand of NC_136463.1, from coordinate 116,634,183 downwards.
AAACTCGAATTAAAAAACCAATAACAATCAGAAAAGAAGAGGCAGGCAAAACGTTAAAAAGATGTATGGCTACGAGAAGGGAATATAGTGGCTACATCTTAGATTCCTGGTTCTGTGCCTAAATGGTGTCATGTACTGAAGAATACATACCAAATAAGGAGCAGTGTTTAGAGGCTGGAAGGAAAACAGTAAGTTTAGTTTGGGACATATAAAAAAAATAAACTTATCTACTTGGCAACTAATACCACTCCATCCCACTTGAAGATTTTTTATGAGTTTTGTTGTCTTATGAAAGAATGGTGGAACAGATAGAATTTTAGTGTATGAAGAAGAGAAAAGAATGTGAGGGTGTAGAAATGCAAAGCAAAAGTACCCTGAAATTTTATCTCACTCCAGTTAGAATGGCTATTATCAACAATAGGTGTTGGCATGAATGTGGGGGAAAAGGCACACTCACACATTGCTGGTGGAATTGCAAATTGGTGCAGCCACTCTGGAAAGCAGTATGGAGATTCCTTAGAAAACTTGGAATGGAACTACTATTTGACCCAGCTATTCCACTTCTCAGTTTATACCCAAAGGACTTAAAATCAGCATACTGTGGTGATGCAGCCACATCAATGTTCACAGCAGCTCAATTCACAAAAACTAGATTGTGGAACCACCTAGATGTCCTTCAATTGATGAATGGATAAAAAAATCGTAGTGTGTATATATATATATATATATACACACACACACACACACACACACACACACACACACACACAATAGAGTATTACTCAGCCATAAAAAAGAATAAAATTATGGCATTTGCAGGCAAATAGATGGAGTTGGAGAATATCATGCTAAGTGATATAAGCTAATCCCAAAAACCAAAGGCTGAATATTTTCTCTGATAAGTGAATGCTGATACGTAACAGGGGCAGGAGGGGGCATTAAGGGAAGAATGGTGAAAAGTTAGATTTGTGGAGGGAAATGAGGGGGAGGGGGAAGGAAAGATGGTGGAATGAGACAGACATCATTACCTTATGTACATGTATGATTACATGAATGGTGTGACTCTACATCATGCTCAGCCGAAAAATGAAAACTTGTACCCCATTTGTGTACAATGAATCAAAATGCATTCTGCTGTCATTTATAACTAAGTAGAACAATTAAAAATAAAATAAAGAATGTGAGGGTACATAAAACAAGAAGACCGCTGTGGTCCTTCACAGTGTAGCCAGGAGCAAGGAGAGTGAGGGTAACAGTGAGCTTTACACATAAGAAGGACGCAGGGCAGTGGTGTGGGGCAGAGAGCTAGGTCACGACACTGGACTAGCACAGGGGTGCACAGAAGATGAGAAAACTTATGATTTGCTCAGATCAAAGTAAGGGGTAGGGAGAAACTGATGAACAGAACCAAGGGGGCAGTTGTTAGTTAACTGAATATTCGTTGGTTGATTTAAGAGGAGATAAAGAGAACACATTTGTGTGTTCTCTCAGTCTTGGCAGACCACATGGAAAATTAATTGGTAAAAGTGAACATTAAAAATAAAATTGTACTCTCTCTTCCTCTAGAGAGCACCAAGAAAGGGAAGAGAAGCACAGAAATAATAATCAAATAGCTTCCCTCCTGGCCACATATGTCAAATTATGTGGGTGACAAAATTCTACTTTAAAAACAATACAATGTCAGAGACTTTTGTGGGGCAGAATAAGAGTTTAAATTACACTATGCTGAACACTCATTTAGGAGTTTTATTCTTTAGACATGATTTCCCCCAGGGAAGGTACAGTTTAATACCTAGACAGAGAGAGCTTTTGCCTCCCCCTACTCTCCCACAATGTTTTTTGAGTGATCCCTCTCACTTTGTTAACAATTATAATTTTGTTCTTGCTGTTTGAAAGCATGTTCCTCTGACATCTGGAACAAATACACAGTATTTCTAGGAAACCAGTCTTTTTATTTTTCCAAGAAACTTACATTTATAGTAACACATCATCCTTAAAAAAATGTATGACACTTCAGCTTCTCTGATCCAGCATGGTACCAATTGGGTACGGTACCATGGCAGGTCAAAGTGGCAAGATGGAGATGAACTTGAAAACCAGGCAAACAGGGACTTCAGGGTCAGCTCTGCCGGTAACTAACTGTGTCCTTCCGCTCCACTATGCCTCAGGAAAGTGGCATAATAATCCCTGCTTCTAGTTTGTTCTACCCAGTAGTGAGACAGCACAGTCCAAGCTTAGAGTACAATACCTGGCCTAGAGAACCCTTCGGATAAATGAAATCCTCATGACATAAATTATTTTAAAATGACTAACAAGAAGTTATGCTTCAATTGCAGTTTTGCTGAGGCTTTGGATGATAGGAACATACTGCTACGAAACCTTTATAAATCCAAGAAATAACCTGTTACATAAAACCAATACATTCAAGATGAGCACAGTTACTCTCATTAATAAATGGTGTCCATTTTTTTTTTTTACTGTTGCTACATAAATTACCACAAACAATACAAATTTATTACCCTATAGTTCTGCAAGTCAGAAGTCCAAATTGGGTTTTTGTGAACCCAAAATCAAGGTGCTGGCAGGGCTGTGCTCTTTATGGAAGTTGCGAAGGAGAATCCAAGTCCACACCTTCTCCAGGTTCTAAAGGCTACATTATCTGGCCTGTGGCCCCATCAACCATCCTCAAAGCCTGTCACTGCAGTCTCCGGTCCCATCTTTTCTTTCTGACCCCAGAACCTCCCATTTCCATTTTATAAAAACATTTGTGTTTACATTGAGCCCACCTGGATAATCCAGGAATATCTTCCCACCTCAAGATCCTTGATCACAACTTCACAGTCCCTTTGGCAGGCAAGGAAACCCATTCACAGTTCTGGAGATCAGGACATGGACTTGTTTGGGAGGACCACAATCCAGCCCACCCAAGACAGATTACACAGACAGAACACACAGAGAAAGTAGAAGTTTGACAGCGAATAGCTTGAGATCTATCATACAATATAATCTACATAAGAAACAAAAAGGAAAGGCCGTGATTTAAACTGCAAGCATGATATTGGAATAAGAACCAATTTTTGCTGTTTATTTACAGGACTTTGAGCAGAAATGCTATTACCAGCTTTATAAAGTATGGGGTGGATTCTGTGGAGAAAATATTTAAATTACGAAAATAATAGAGGGGGAAAATAAGTCTGAAAAATAAAGGAATTACAACTGTGTCACTTAGGAGGGGGGAAATAGCATCAATCTTAATAATTAGTTGCAAGGGCGGGAGGTGTGGGCCAGAGATAATTAGCAGGGAAGGTTGATCATGTACTCTCCATGTTCACAGAGAGCTAAAAAAAAGAGGAAATGAGCCAAACTGCAGTGAGAAGCTGGGCTTTTAAAAAAGGAAGTTCTTGACCATGAAGATCAGACTACCAAGGGAAGCTGTGTAATCTCCATCCTTAAAGAGCTTTAAAAATAGTATAAACAGCCATCTGCACAAGATGATTTATGCATTGACCTTCAGGAGGCGGGCCCGATCATCTCATGAAGTCCCTTCCAAGTGTGGGATTCTATGATTTAATCAGTATGTGATTTTTCTCAGCTCTACATTTTGTGAGATAACCAGCAGATGGAAGCCACAAATTCCCCAACATCATACCAAAATCATGGTTCCTCACACTGGTAGGGCCCAGTCAAGCTTGCCAAATTGGCATCCATTGTAAAAATCATTGAAGGACCCACCTCAAACATTTATTTATCTCCTCGTGGGTGTCTGGACCACCCACATGCAGAAAATATAGGTAATCCTTATTTTGATTTATGTGCATTTAGCTTTGACGTAGCGTAAGATGAAAGTTGCATGCATTGAAAGTATTTATCTGGTTTTGAAACCTGAGATAGCAGCTCTCAAAAATGTTATCAGAGATTTACAAACCCTAGTCTAAGCAGAAATGAGGCTGATTGGACACTTACTGTGAAAAGATTTACAGCTCACTGTGCCTTCGTGCTTCTCACTTAGATAACAGATGCAGCTCTCTGTATATGTTCATTAGTTCATCCAACGGATATTTGAATGCTGACTGTATTCCAGATTCAGTACAAAGCACTGGGGAATGCAACTGTGAGGCAAGTACTGTCCTTCCCTCACGGAGCTTAGAGTCGCTTCCAAATGGACAAGCCATTTTGATGCAGTGGTAAAAGTCGTAATGGCATTAAGCACACAGTGCTATAGGATAATACAGGACGAGCCACCGACTCTGTTTCGTTGGACTCAAGTCAATTTTTCTGCAAGAACTGATGCCCAAGCTGAGATCTGAAGGATCCTGAGAAGGAACTTCTGGGGGAAGTGAAAGGTGGAAAAGTATTTCACAGAGAGGGAAGAACCTGGCCCAAAGGCTAGAATGCCAGGGCAGGGGAAGTGCAGTCATTGGATATAACTGGAGCATGGAGAGTGGAAAGGGAGGATACAAGGCCGATGGGAGAAAAGAGCCAGCAAAGGAGAGCCAGGAAGGGAGCTTATGAGGTCATGAGAATCCTCATAAACTATGCTAAAGCTTTCGGACTAGATATGAAAGTAATAATCAGCCGTTGAACAAAATAGATAAGGTTTTCCTTTTCAAATGGTTTATTAGGACTCTTTTGAACTCAAAAGAGAAACATTTCCATATGCTTCAGTGAAAGGAAGGGTAATGGAAATCCAAGTAGCAACTGAACACCCAAGCTGAGTGAAGCAACCGGCCTGGGAGAGCAGCAGCAAGGTCCTCCTTCATCCATCTCCTATTGCTGCTCCTTTGCACTTCATCCCTCCCTTTCTGTTTTTCCAGTTTATATTCATGGGAACACAAAATTCTTGAATTTCAAGCTTTCCGTCTTGACCACCTAGAGTTAGACTGGCCCGATTCTCTTGTTCTAAAATTCAAAATTCCAATGAAGGGGACTAGTAGGCACAGCTTTGGTTTGAGTGCTTGTCTCTGGACCAAGGAGCTACAGCCAGGGAGCAGAGGTGCACTGCAGCAGAAAAGCTGCTCCTGCAGCCACCTGGATGGAGAAGGGGTCTCCCTCCCAAACATGGAAGGACTGTCTTGCAGTTTAGTCTGTGTATCCTTGCAGCAACCTAGGTTTGCTCGATGGGGAGGCAGTAGGCAGGGAACCAGCATGGGGATGGCTGGGTGTGTGCAGTTTGTACCCGGGTCACTGAGGAGGGTCTCCACTGAGACCAAGCACTGCACAGCTTTGCCAGCCACAAGCCCAGGACAAGTTCTGCACCTCCATCAGGCTCCACAATCCAGAGAACAGGTTTCTCCAATTGTGTTCTTTATTCAAAACTATAACTGCTGGCAGGTTCTGCGCTCATATATGAATTTTCAATCAGCACGCTCTTATTCAAATGGTTCTTTTGTTTCATTGTGTTACTAAAAAAAGTATGACAGGTTGGCATGCTTGTTTATGTGAATGTCTGGAACTGAATCTCTCGTACGTTAACTTTGGATCACTGTATAAGCTACCACATATAATGTTCTGTGAAAAGGGAAAATCATCTTATCGGTGTTAAATTTTTCCTTAAATTAGTGCTGGGATACGAGGTATAGACCTTTTTATTAATGAATAATTTACCTTCCTCAAGTCTTCAGGGGATTTTAATTTCTGCCAGTATATTCTAGGTTGAGCAGTATCATGCAGTTATCTGTTTATCCACTAGATGGCACCATAGCTTTTCTTCTAATTTTATCTAGCTAAACTAGCTTTTTAGAAATGAGATTTGTGTTTTTGGTTTTGTTTATGGTTTTTCAAAGAAACCATGGTATTTTTGCACCATTTATTAAATATCTATTATCATCATTTCTTACTTTTGATACTCCTTTTCATCATTTACTGAATTTTAATTTATGCTAGATTTTATTTCCAGGGAATTTTATTCTTTTATATGTTGATCTTTATTATAAAACCATGCTGTTTTAGTTTTTCTTCCTTTACAATACATTTTAATACTCAGAGTTACCACTATTCTTCCCCTATTATCTCTTCATTTTCAAAATCTTTCTTGTCCAATTAATCTGTTCAAATAAAATGCAAGTCTTTCTTGTTTAGAAAGAAAGAAAGAAAAACACACACTGGCCCTCTTATTTAAATTGTCAATAACTTGACAACAGCAATAATAATAATAAATGTATAAATTAGTTTTGGAGGAAGCTACATCTTTGTAATATTTATTTCTTTCAATAAAACAAATATTTCTAAAATGTTCAGTGATGTAAATATTCAGAGTTTATGATGTATGTGAGCACACATGCATGTTCATGGAGTGGAACAATTGCCAAAGGGGAGGGGCATATTCAAACGTTCTGTGTAAGAGGAAAATGGAGTCTCTTTATATCTATAGTAGATTGTTTAAGTATATTTACATAATTCAAAAGAAATACTCTACTAAATACAATGATTTACAATGAGTATCAAATGAGAAAATACTCATAATAAAAGGTTAAGGAGAGTTGATATAAAATTATACAAGACAACAGTTTTCTTTAAAAAATAGAAAGAAATATGCTAACATTTTCTTTTGGAGGTACAGTTTTAACTGTTCCTATTTTCTTTATACATTTCAGACTCCACATTTTCTATAGTGATATGTTTAGTTTTTCCACAGAGAAGAAAAACAAACTTCTCAATCTTTCAAATAATTTGTCTTCATAAAGATTGTAAAAGATATGCCATTTTCTTATACAGAGTAAGTCATTGATCAATATTTTCAGAATAATTATTCATTAAATAAATACTCTAAGTGGTATTCAAAGTAAGGAAATCTTGCCAAGCTCGAAGATGAACTATCTCTGAGAGTTTTTCTACACACATTCTCTGGTATTGGTCCTTGGTGATATGACTTCTGCTGCATCACAGTTATCAGATGTGCTCACATAGGACATTCTTTCTCCACGTCCAACCTGTCACCTTTTCCCTTGAAATAATCGTAACCTTCCAGAAAGAGACAAAATTCATACGTCCTTAGAGATTCTGTCATCAGGATCCCTTGACCCTCTTAAAAACTGCCACATTCCCAAACATATTTTGTTTATGTGGGTTATATCTATTAATATTTAACATATTTAAAGTTAAAACAAATTTCTAAATAATTAATTTAAGTTAAAAGAATAGTCCCACTAAAAGCATAAATAATAATTTTTATGAAAAAGACCATCTTTTTCCAAAACAGGAAAAATATATATATAAAGACAAGTGGCATAGTTTACAATTTTTGAGATCTCTATTTCTGACTCAAAAATTGAATTACCCGTCAACTTCTTTACTCAATCTTTGTGTTATTGTATGTTAGATAGCTTCTGGAAAACTTCACTGTATGCTTGCATGATTAAAAAAAAGCAAAAATTGCAAATGAAACCTTAGTATTATTGTGAAAATAGTTACAACCAGAAATAAGATCTTGGGAGAACCTTAGGTGTTCTCAGACCGCACTTTAAGGTTCATTGCTTCACTGGATTAAATGTATTACCATTGCCCTTGGTTCTTCCTTTCTCTCTTTTCTAATGTGTTGAACTAAAACTGAAACATAACGAAGAGCATAAGAGTACTAGCATAAACATCATGGACCCTCATTGCCCACTTGCCAACATGGAACAACTGGAGAATATATGAAGCTAGATCATTTTGTCATTCACAGTTAACAAGGCTTGTTGAGGTCATCTGTAGCTCACCACTGCTACCAGCACTACTTGGTTACTCTTTTTTATCTTTGAAGAAAATCAGCTTGAGATGTACACTTTCTAAATCTAATATTTCTCTCCTACTTCTTGGTGAGTTCAAGATCTCCAGAGCTGATGCTTTCCAGTGTCTGTTTTCTCAAGCCTCAGGAAGAGGGGCTTCTTCCAATTACCTTATCCTCCCCTTCACTTTGCTCCGTCATGTATTTGAATATTCTCTTGGATTTTCACCATACCTATAAGCCTGGCATAATCTCAATTTTAACTTATTTAAACAGAAATTTACTTCCCTGGCCAATAACCACTATTTTTTTTTTTTTTTTCACCAAATCACTTCCCATACCCCAATTCCAACAGTCACTCTTCCCCACAAAAAAAAAAAAAAAAAAAAAAAAATCCTCAATCTATTAATCCTGCAAGGTTTCCCTAGTTTTTCCTGCAACTTTCCTCACTTCCCACAGTATCCAGCTTAAATTTGCCTCCAACTTCTTTGGTTATTGTTTCATTAAATTCTATTGGATAAAGCCCAATGTTGGCTAAGTTCAACATTCTTCTGAGACTATCCTGGGCAATATAGTGAGACCCTTTCTCAAGGAGAAATAAATCAGTATTCTGCCTATTCTGTGCCTATACTCACAAGGATGACCATATCTCACCAATTATTTATATTAATGTAGATGTCTGGCCATGAACAAGACGAGGGCATTGAACATGTCCAGTGATTATATTGCATTTCCCTAAATCATTTATAGTTCTACTCCCCCATGCGACTCTTTTTACCTTCTCTGTCCTCAAATCCCAATGCCCCACTCTCAGCTGATGACTTTGCCTCCTGGATAAATAAGAAAACTAATTCAACCAGAAGATGCCTCCACATCCGTCCACCCACCTGCATGTGTGCATGCATGCTTCACTCGCTTCATGAACCCTAGTGGAGCCATCCATGTTTCTAAAGGTCAACCCCTGCAACATGCAACTGCCCATCTGCTCTGACCTGCTCAAGTCATTGCTCCAGAAGTTCTCCTTCTCTACTGTTTCATCACTTTATTTCTCTACTTCTCTATTCTCTAATTTAAAATAAAACACTTTCTTCTTGCTATTCTTCAGCTATTGCACATTCTTTTCTTTCCCTTTAAGAAAAAATAACAAAACAAAACAAAAAAACTCCTTGATAGAACTAGCTATACTTGACCAACTGACTGTCTCTAATTTAGCTCTTCTTGCCCTCTACTTAACCCACTCTAATCACACTTTTGTTTTTATTTTATCCCCCATATTTTCTCTTTCCATGTTCACCAGTAACTCCATGATACTAACTAAATTCATTGGTCAATTCTCAGGCCTCATCTTCCTGTAGACATTGGCAGCGTTTGATGAGTTGTTCTCTCTCTCTTCAAAATATCCTTCCCCTGGCTTCCAGAAACTCCGTTATCCTGGTTTTCTTCTGTGTGGTAGCTCTGAAAGAAGAAAGAAGAATGTTGGTTGAACTGGAATTTTATAGATCTCTGTAGTCATTTGAAAGTCATATCAGGGAGAAAAGTAGTCAGAGGAGATTCAGGTGGCTTACTTGGGATCAAAAACATAACTGACATTTGCATGTGAGAAAATATCCCTAGAAGATAGTACGAGTGGACCGACAGATATTAGCATTTAACATGTCATGTCCTGAAGATCAGGGATCAGAGGTCAAGGGATGCAGTAATAATAGGTAAGAGTAAAGGTCAAAGTAATGTGATTGGGAATCCCAACTTTGGCTTGTTATCCAGATTGTACTAATGGTAATACCACACATGTATTTACTACCTAACTTTTGTAAGGTGCTTTCCACATCTATTAATTTATTTATTTACAATAGCCCTGGAAAACATAGTTACTTTTTGTCACAATTGCATGGATGAAGAAACTGAGGCTCATAGAGATTAATACAATTATCTAAAATTACAAAGGAAGTTCTTTCAGAGTTGAGACTAGAACCTAGATCCAAGAAAACCAAGAAGCAGTGCCTAGGCAGCATTGATCAAGACACTAATACAAAAATCCCAGGCAATGGAATCAGAAGCATCAAGTGGTTTGGTCCAGAAAGACCAAGGAATCATTAGATCTCGAGACTGGATGCCAGGTCTGATTGGGTGTAGGGCTGGGTAGGAATAAGCAGCAATACCGATAAGCCAGTGACAGTGGAAGAGGCACTTCCCAAGAGCCAGAGATTAAGTAGAAGCAGATGAGCTAAGCTGAGTTCAGGTGGAGAGAGCGGTTTGCTTCATATGGCTGACGAGACCCCATGGAAGTGGATGAAGCTGAGTAATTTCTGAAAATCATCTCAGCATAAATGAAACCAGCTTCCCTGTAGAAGCTCTGACATTTACCTCCTGGAGTCTTTTGGCCTCCATCCTAGGGAAGAGGCAAATATTCAACTAATGGGATGGTCATTGGAAACTGAGTGAGGGATGGAAAGGGTGGAATACTTTCCTACACTTATTTTGATCATCTGAAGTATTTTAAATAGTTCACAGAAAACACACAGCCCTTTAAAAGTAGAGCAAAAGAATCAACAAAGTTATTTCTTTGGTATGCCATTTGTGACTTCTTCTTGGAGCAGGGTGCTTGAAATTTCAAGCATAGTAAGTATATTGAACAAGCATGACCCACGATGAAATCAGAGTACCCTATTTTTGTGGCCCACCCCCTTTCACATGTGTTCAGTATAGTTAACATTCCCTTGACCCTGGAAGAGCTTTCATGAGTAAGTATCTCAGGACTTTTGTAGACTTGTTCAGATGACTATGTAAGGACAGGACAATCCTACAGTCCCTTTAGTAACAAATAAATTCAGTAGCTGGAATTCCTTACCTAATCAGATGCTGGAACTGATTCAGCACTAAGTCTTGCCCTGCCTTCTTGTTTGCTTTGCTTTACTGTGGACAACTTATTCCATATTTCTCCATTTTTGCTTTCCCCTCCTGATGTGTTCCTCACAGTTTGCTAGTCAGTTTCTGGGTTGCAGCCAGAACTTGAAGAGAGACATAGCAAGGGGCTAGAAAATGTCCTTCTTGTACTGGCTTTGAGCTTTCTGAGCTTGGCCAGTATTTACAAAATCTGTCCTTCATTGGCAGTTTCATAGGTTTACTGAAGGATCTCTGCAATCCTGAAGTCGTGGAAAGATGCATCCTATTGTATCAAGGTAGAGAACTGACCATCCCAGTTTATCCAGAAGTATTCCCATTTTAGCACTAAAATTCCCACATTCTGGGCAAACCAGAATGGCTGGTCATCATACCTGTGAATCCTTCTACAGCCCATAATTATCTTGTATCAACTCCAACTTTGATTTCTGGTCCTTCATCCTTCTATGGTCCTGTTGGACAAACTCATGTTGTACTCACACTGACTCACTCACCCAAGTGCCATACACCTCTTGCCCACAGAAAATGTTCCTTTGTTCTTTGAATTCTGGAGATGTGTGGTCTCCATCCTACCTGGAGTCAGTATTTAATGTGTTCAAGTATGTGATCCATAAGCACAGGATAAGCAACTCCCTGTCCTTCCTCACTGCCTCTTTCCTGGGGAGACTCAGGATTGCCCTGGGCCCTTTAGAATGGTCTCCCTCCCATAGCCTCTGAGAAGAATCAGCAATGGCCAAGGGGATTTGAGGGACATTCAGTTCGGGATTTATGAGAAGCTGTATATCCCTCATGCATGTGGTCAAGTCTACGAACCCCTCATGATATATCTGGGGAGCCCATAAATTACTCTTACCATGAAGTCACCTACCTTGCCTGGTCTGTTATATACTGTATGAAAATAGAGACTTTTAAATCAAATCACCATTAAAAGAACTAATAATTTTGAAATAAAAGTTAATTAAAATAATAATAAATTTTAATAAGTTAAAATTTAAAAATAAGGATAGTACTTCACCCTGTTATCATTATCTTCAACTTCTTACAGTATAAATAGGGCTCTAGTCATCTGAGAACCCCAACCTAACTTCACCATGTTTCAGGATCCATGGAAGTGTACTCTTATTAAACCTGGGATAAACTAGAATGGAGCAACAGTTATTTCCAAGTAAATCATTTCAAAGTTCTCCTGTACATTACTCCTTCCCATTCTGAAATTGGTTGAGGTGATTTGAGTCATGGAAAGAAAATTCTGCATACTGCGATCTGGCTATGGAATATCACATCAATTCTATCTTGGTGTCTCAGTCTCTAACTTTAATTTTAACACTCTATTACACAAGAAACAAAATAAAAACTAACCCAGTAGGTGGCACCTGCAGAAATATATGCAGAGCATGTGTGGCAGATTGTATTTTCCAAAAATGGCCATAGCAATATTTATGTTCCCACATACTCTCCCAGAACCTTGACATCCTTCCATCAAGCAGTAAAATCTATTCTCTTCCCTTTGAATATGGAACACCTCAGCTATTCACTTCTTACAAAGTGCAATGTAGTAGAAGTAATACTCTCTTTTCTTCATAGATGAGGTTTTAAAAGCCAAGAGGGAGCAATATCACTTCTGGTTGGTCTCTCTCTCTCTCTCACACAGAAACACACACACACACACACACACACACACACACACACTTGTAGGACCTAATACAAAATGAGAAAAGAGCAGCCCCTTTTTCAAAATTAAGACATCCAAACCAGTGCCAAGCCCAGGACCTCCATACCTGCATAGGTCACAAATTCATGAAGCCAGCTCTACTCACCCTTGAAAACTAGCCTTCATGTTGAGGGAAGCCCTGGCCAAATAAACATTGTCAAGTTTGCTAAAACCTTATGATGTATCAAGTGAGTCCACAGATCACCCTAGCCATGTGCAGCTATTTCAGTGATAACTATCTTAGCTTGTGCTGCTGTAGCAAAATATCATAAAATGGGTGGCTCAAACAATAAACATTTATTTCTGGAGTTTCAAAGCCCAAGAGGGTCAGGTTCTACTGAGCACCCTGTTCCTGTTTTACAGGAGATTATCTTGTTATGTTCTTACAGAATGAGGGTGAGCTAGCTCTTTGACTGTTTCTTGTAAGGGCACAAATTCTAGTCAAGAGTGTTCTACCGTTATGACCTAATTTTCTTCCAAAAGGACACCTCCAAATGTCATCATGTTGGGAATTCAGTTTCAGTGCGGGGGCATGAACATTCAGTCCACGTCAGAAGCCCTAGAAATACCCTGAGCCAACAGCTAACAACAACCAGCAGGCCTCTGAGTGAACAAGCACTCAGATAATGACAGGAGCCCCAGATTCTGAGTCTTCTGGATGTGGTTCCAAACCTCACAGAAACAAACTGCCCCCCCCGAGCTTTATCCAAAGAATCTGTGAACATAATGAAGGGTTCCTTGGTGCCATATTGGGGCTTACACAGCCAAAGTATCTTGAATGACACATTTTTAGACACGACTTAGATTCACTGCCCAGTAAAACCTGCCCTTTCTTTGCTATGGAATCATCTGTCCACCAGTGTTGCTGGAAAGTTCCAAGTCTCTGGACAATAGCACATTAAAAACAAAACCCAAGTCTCTGCCTCTGCACCCTCTACTGTCTAAAGCAGCCTCTTCCTTGGACACAGCCTGGAACCACCAGAGTCCTCCATAAAAGGCTCTTTAGCTTTCCTTACAGTGCTTGAGCTGTAGGACATGAGGACCATTGAGACAACCGAGCCCTGATTCCATAGGTAACCTTTTAGGTACAGCACCACTGAAATGAGTCCCCAGTTTTACATTTGGAGTTATTCTTTCTGCATACACACCCATTAAATTGGCCAGATGGAGTAGATGCAGAGCTTATGCCTCATCTATATTAGGGTTTCTATGAATATGAGAATCAGAGTCTCAAACCTCAAGGTTTTGAAACCCAACCTTTTCATTATTAAGAACCACAATCCAATCTGTGATCACATACAGTCCCTTTAACTTAAATAGCTATTGGAAGACCATGACTCTGTCCCTTCTACTTTCTTATTCCAGTGTCTTTGGGAGTCGTGTCTTTTGGAATTTAAAACACTCAACCCAAAGCAATTTAATATGCCATAGCACTCTAGAAAAGAAGTATAAAAATAAAAACTCTAACTAGAAGGTTAGGCATTTTTTTAGGTTTTACAAATTATGAAACCATGACCACTGAAAGAAACTCATCCATTATACAAAATGATGTTATGAGTTATTTTGAAAAATGTAGGAATGTTCTTAAACTAAATGATGTTCTTACCATAGTGAACTTATTCCATGCAGCAACTTGCTGAATTATCTGCTCAGCTCTTGTTAGTTCCCAAATTCAGCTACTCCTAAGTGAAGCTGCCATTTTCCCTGACTTTTCCTTTTAGACATATATTAGTGCCTGGGCCATTTCAGAGCCATGGAAACATTAACTTACATAACACATACTTTTTAAAAACCTAAATATTCTCAAATCTTAAAAATATCTCTTACATTTCTCTTTGGTAGCTAGTTGCCAAACAAACTGAAATTCAGACTTCTATGAAATTTGTTTTCTGTACCCAAACCAAACTCTGATTATATGAAATACACCAAGCATAATGAAAAATTTAAAAATAAAGCCACCTTGATTACCAAGGAATTATATTGAATTATTAAAAAAACAAAGCTGCAAAGCTTTTTTCTGTTTTATTTTTCCTGAACCATGTCCACATTAAGCCAAACATGATCATAAAGAAATTTCATCAAAATATAATTCAGGTTTCCTAAGGGATCACTCATATTGTTATAGTACTCCAAAGTAGGAATAGCAGTGTGTTATGAGGAAATATGAATTCTTATCTGGAAAATTCAAAATCAGGATGTTAGAAAAACAACAGAAACTGCTCTGCCCAGTAGTGTACAAGAGCTATTAGTCAACCAAATTCTGTTATGAAATAATTGGAAACATTTTTAAAACACTTTGGAACATTTTTCACAGTACTTATCTCCAAGTAGCCACTCAGTTATACATTTGTTAAATAAAATAATATAGCTTATCTTTTTTTTCCTCCTCAACAACCTTGCAGATGGGCAACACCATTGTTATTACTCAGGAGAAGTCCTGGAGTTATATAGCCACCCTGCGTCCAATGTTCTACTAACATCAAATACAACACAGCATTCGCGCATCCATTCATTCTTGAACTCTTCAAAGCCAAACTTGTGAAAAATATATTCAAGGAAAGCAGTCTAATGGACAGCTGAGCCAGGTAACTCAAACATGGTGTTACAGAATGAATGATAGAATAGAGATAAACTGCTATGGAATTGACAAGGCTTCCTGGTGCAGCTGATCCTCAGCTGAATCCTTAAACTAGAGATTCCCTGATGAAATTGTTTTAATCCATTGTGTCTAAATCAGCATTTCATAAACTACTCTCAAAGGAATCTAGTATGTATCTTAAGAACAATAAATATTCTGTGATAACAGTATCCCAGATTGCAGTAGTTGCTCTGTGGTTTGACCTTATACTTCATTCACTGCCAATCATTTAATTTGGTCCACTGTTTCCAATGAGCCTGTGGAGTTTGACCATTCAGAAGTGCCTGTCATCATTTGGCTCATGAATTCTATGAGACCTCACAGGCGGGCTGATCACTGAATAATCTGCCTGTAGGATTCAATGACAAGACTGTGGAGCAGAGGAAATACATTGCATCACACCACAAATCTCACTCTTGCTGTGGTGAATACCTTGGATGGCTTTTCTTAGTTGTTTTAGGAGAAATTGAACATTCTTTGGATGGATATAGTGAGTGCAATTTTTTTTAAAAAAAGAATTCATTTAAAAAACAAACCAGAAGTGATAATAACCTGAATTGTTCCATGTTTAAGTAAGAAATCAAAATGAACTTATCAAAGGACTTTTTGAAGTTGTACAAGGCAAAATCTCATCTCTGCTCCAGGGTGAGACCAAGTAGCATACACTGTGGAAAGCCACAGTGTTTGGAAGAACAGAGAAGAGTGCCAGAGGGTTGTCTATTTAAAGTAGATAATCCGAGAAGAGAAATGTTGAAAGCTGAAATCAGAATTAGGTTATTTTTTTTTAAGTGTAAATCAAGAAAGAGCCTCCCCAGGTATCTCCCATGGTGCACAGCAAGCAGCCCTGCCTGGATAGCGACCTTGAGAGAAGTGCGTTCCTTTGTGAATTAGAAATGTGGCAGCAACCTACCCAGATCCACCTTTTTTAGTGTGTTTCATGTTGTTTTTATAGAAGTCTCAAATTGGTGCTTTTAATTTGTACCCCCAAATTTTCCCTCAGGATAAAACTGTGGTCATGGGAATACTTTATGGGAGTTCTGGGGCTGTTTATGCTTACCACGTTTTTAAATGTTTGGAGCAAAACAGCACATGTTTCGAGTGGGAGGGTGCCCTCTCCAATATGATGGACCCTTCTCTAGGTCTTCTCCAACACCTGAATGGACTTTGATATTAAATATCATAGAATGCTCCTTACTTAGATATTTCATATGTGCCGGTGGTCTCCTTGGACATTATGCAGCTTCTCTGTGGTTATACTGAGGCTTCTACAACAAGGAATCTGCACACAGAAATGACAAATATTAGTTGAGCCTTTGCCTCACCCTGGTCTCCCCACGTTACTTGTTGGCTACTTGGCAGAGCACCAGACTCTGTTTCTCAAGCACCAAAACCCTGATGTCCATGCCTGAAACTCTGAAACTCAATGCACCTGGCTCAGGACACAGAAAGGACTGCTTTGCCACAGTCAAAGTCCCAATACTCTGCTGCAGCTCACAGGAAGTTGACAATCTTTTTCTCTTTCTGTCACACTTCACTTTTGGTTGCAGAGAGAATCAGAGGGAGGGAAGGAGAGCCAAAGAAGGAAAAACAGAGAAACAGTGCTTTCTTGTGATGGCTGCAATGTTTTTCCCTTGGAAAAAATATAAACTGCCAAAGAGTGGCCCATTCCTTTGCTTCCTTCATCTACACTTCTCCACCTTTATTTTCTTGGCACTTTTCTTAAAACCCACCTTTTTTCCACACAAGGGTAAAGAATAAGCTTAGGCAAAGAATGTTTGGAAAGATTCTTGTTCTTTTCATCTTACTTTGAGTCCCCCAAACCACATAAAAACATACTTTTCCCATACTCAACTTACCCACCTCATCAACTGCCATAAGGGCACTGACCCTTGACACATCTGTTGTCACACCTCACCAGTCCTCCTGGTACTGTGGTGGAAACAGGAACAAAATCACAACACTATTTTCACAGTTTGCAACTGGGAAAATCTTTCTCTCTCTTTCTCTCTCTCTCTCTCTCTCTCTCACTCTCTCTCAATTACATTTATTAAAAGTACCAGTTTCACAATTCAAATAACAAATCATATTGAAAATATCAAATTTTTCAGCCATTTATAGTATTTTTGCCCCACTGTTTTGCAATACCAACTCAACCCTCACTTATTCAGTCCAGTGAGACTCCAAAAAACTAGTAATAAGTGATTCATTTTCTTAGCATTTTAATTATAAGAAAATTTCATAATTGTACACAATTTCATAATTGCATGTATGCAGATAATCTTGTGAGTGCATGTACTCATTTAACAAGTGTTTTCCAAACATCTCCAATACACCAAGTATGTCAGGCTCATTCTAGGTACTAAGGATACAGGGGTGAATGACAGTGTTTTGCTTACCTATTGTTGAAACAAAAACCACTCCAAAACTTATTTCTTTAACACTAGTTTGCTATGATTCCTAAGAATTCAGCAGTTTAACTGGGTTCAGCAGATCAGTTCTTACTTGGGGTGATTCATGTAATTACGATTAAATAATTGGCAGCCCTGCTGTCACATGGTCATAGAAAAGCTTGACTGATCTGGATGTCTGAGTTGGATTGCTTGCTTATATCTAGAATGGTTAGGAGTAGCCCAGAAAAAAATCAGTCAACACTCCTTCTCCTTCTCCTTCTCCTCCTCCTCCTCCTCCTCCTCCTCCTCCTCCTCCTTCTCCTCCTCCTCCTCCTCCTCCTCCTCCTCCTCCTCCTCCTCCTCCTCCTCCTCCTCCTCCTCCTCCTCCTCCTCCTCCTCCTCCTCCTCCTCCTCCTCCTCCTCCTCCTCCTCCTCCTCCTCCTCCTCCTCCTCCTCCTCCTCCTCCTCCTTCTCCTCCTCCTCCTCCTTCTCCTCCTCCTCCTCCTCCTCCTCCTCCTCCTCCTCCTCCTTCTTCTCTCTCTCTCTCTCTCTCTCTCTCTCTCTCTCTCTCTCTCTCTCTCTCTCTCTCTCTCTCTCTCTCTCTATCCCCCCCACCCTTTGTACTTTGTGGACATAACTAACTTGGGCTTCTCACACCCAGGAAACTCCAGGTAGTCAGATGTCTTCTAAATTCCTGCAGAGCACAAAAGACCACGGCAAAAGCTGCAAGGTTTCTTATGACCTAGTTCCAGACGTAGAGCAACCTCACTTCTACTGAATTCTACCAGCTACTTAGGACAAGTCCAGATTTATTGTAAAGAAAGAATGACCCAAGGCCACAAAAGCAAGATAAAGTAGTTTGTTGGGGGTCATCTTTAGAGACTAGCCAGAAACCTTTAAGAGGTTAAGTAAACACTGGACTAACAGTTATAATCCTGATGACTAGTTTGGCTTTGCCATGTGGTTGTCAAAGTGATTTCACCTGTAAATACTGAACAGCAGGAAAACAACTGAAATCACTATTGAACAGGATTTTTTTTTAATTTATAAAGGAAAGAGTTTTATTTGAGTTACAATGTGGTAATTGAAAAGTACAGGATTTTTAATGGAGTATACAACTAAATACTATGCATTTAAAACTATGATTCCAAAGAATCTTTGAGAAGAGAAAGCGCTAAAGTCAAGTGGAAAGCACTTGACTTTATATATATATATTCCCAATTTTACTTACAATATGCATGCATATACACACACACAGATACACACACATACATACACACACACACACACACACGCATACACACACACACACACAAATTTGTAGAAATAAGATCAGAGAAGAATTCCATGATCATGGTTAAGATGTTTGGGATATGGATGACTTTTTTTTTCTCTTTTTTTGTGCTTTTTCAAATTTCCTACAATGCACATGTATTGTTTCTATAACAAAAATTATAATATAACCAGGCGTAGTGGCATACACCTATAATCCCAACAGCTTGGGAGGCTGAGGCAGGAGGATCGTGAGTTCAAAGCCAGCTTCAGCAATTTAGCTAGGCCGTAAGCAACTCAGGTAGACCCTGTCTCTAAATAAAGTAGAAAAAAGGGCTGAGGATATAGCTCAGTGGTTAAGTGCCCCTGTGTTCAATCTCTGGTACAAAAAATTACATATGTAATAAAGCAGATAACTAACAGATATAACAAACATTCTAAGAGGAAAGGAATGTGAAGAGTTAACTTTTACATTTATTTCTGGAACCTAAGCTTTCTAAGACTACCACAAAAAGAAACAAATAAGCTTGGAATCCTAATAGAATACTTGGTTGAAATGAAAATGAAGGCTTCACAGTGGCTAGAAGTAAGGTTCACAGAACCTCAAACACTGACAATCTTGTAAAAGAGGAGAAAGGGAACAGGGTATTTCCTAAATTCTCCTATGGGCAGAAACCATACCTTGAGACAGAAAGAACCCAAGGTCCCTGGGAATTGCCCTGAAACTATGATGTTCTTAAAATAGAAATGCTTCTGGCATTGATACTTACATGGTGCTATTTGACCTACTTCCAGGAGAAGTTGTCCCAAGTTTTCCAAAAAGATGTATATAAGTAAAAGAAGGTGAGATAATAAATACAATTAAATATACCTATCCCCACAACATATAAGAACAAGAAATCAAGGAACAATATTGGGGAGAATATTCTTTCAACACTCACAATGGTTATATAGATGGGACTAGAAAGGTATTTCTGTAGGAGGATCTCATGGGTGGTAGCCAGAAATAAGAGTTTAGTGACCACTGTACCAGTTAGATGAACACTGAGTCATTGCTCATCTGGTTTATCCTAAAACCTGTTATAGACAGTGACATACAGTACAGAAATCAAGATTTTAACTCAGACTATTCACTTTATTTCTCAGTGTTCAAGTGTAAAAGTGTAATTCACAGCATCATTTTGAAATTTATTGCCTTTTTAGGAATATCTATTAGCCATTCACTCAATATCCATTCTCCCTTCTCCCTCAGAAGTAGAAACTCTGATTTGGCTAGACACGTGGGTGGAATAAAAGAAAACATTTCCTAGGTGTGGCCATGTGTATAAATTCCAGGCAATGAGTTTAGTGGTAATATTAGAGCAACACCTGGCAAATGTCCTAAAGGGAGTCAGTGTGCCTTCTTGGTACCTTCCTGTTTCATGAAGAAATAACATAGATGATTTAGCTAGAGCTGAAACACCTGTTTTAGACCATGAGTGAGTATACTGACAGTGTTGGAATAAGAAGAGACAAGGGTCCAAAATCCTTGTCCATCATGGTGCTTCCTTAACAATGATGAACTGTCTATGTCTGGACTCTAATGTGATCCAGAAGCAATCTTCTCTTACATCAGTTACAAGCATTTGGAGGTTCTTACGTAGTTTGAAGTTGAACATAGTTAAACCTGATTCCAAGCCAAATCCCTTACATTCTTTATTATTAAATCCTCCTTTTCTAAAACCCCCTAGAAAAACTCCCTGCTCCAGGAACAGTGCTTCAAGGGGATTTTCTTTCCTTTGCAAGAGAAAACATCTCCACTCCCCAGTGACAGGCTTCTTGTCACCCTCTCCTTGCTGCCCGACCCTTAGGCTCCAGTTGCTTGTACTCCGGTTTCCAAATCCTACATCACATGCTTCCCATGACTGGCTGGCCAGGATGGGGCCTGTTTAGAAGGCAACGGGGGAAGAAATCAAGTTACCATGGCCAAACCTCTCTTTCACAGGAAGGAAACAGGGGCAGAAAGCAGTGGAAAACCCATACATTAAAAACTTTTGGTATATCACACAACTTTTTCTGGCAGTTAAACAAGGCATTTTTTTCAATTTTGACAGGATGTCTTTTTACATGTGCAAATAGCTTTACTGGAAATGCTTTTTTCCCCTTAAATTATTTCCTATATTGAATAAAGAATTAAAGAGGGAAAACTTGCACAGCTTTGGGGAATAATATTAAGTAAGAGAGAGAGTAATCCTGAGGAGTCTTTTCCTTCTTTTAGCTTTCACGTGTATATGACATTTGAATGCATGACTTCAGATTGTCTTTTAAACAAATCCCAGAAGGTAAACGCCAATTTCAAATATAAGCTTTAGGAGTAGTTCTACCTTCTTCTCCTCTGCCATGAAGCCTGCATTCTCCAGGTAGAAGCTGAGTCATTGATAAAATATGTAGAGTTGAGCCATAATCACAATGGATTACAATAGACTTGTAATCTGACCAAGAAATAACTCTCATTTATTTCAGGGACATTTATTCCTGTCATATAATTTAGACTAAGGTCAGTGATGCACAAAGCAATGGAACAGAAAGCATGGGGTTAGAAGTTCACCCTTTCAGTGAAGCATTTGTTGACCGCCCTGGTATACCAGCAGGACTCCAAGTGCTGCCGCACTGGCAGGTGCCTGTCTACCTCTAAGCCAGTCTCCTTCTCAATGATGGGAACTTCTTCAGTCTACTTGGGCCTAGCAACCTATCATCCCAGATCAGCATGGGCACATGTTTTTCCAGAGAGCCTGTTGTCAGGCCATTCTAGCTGTAATGGCACATAACCCATTCATGTCTAGGGCCAGGACCTCTGGAGGTCCAGTGTGCTGCCAGCTTTAGCTGTATAAAGACTACCCTGCCCACCAATGGAATCTCACTTTCCCTACCACCAAACCCCAGCATCTGACTCCACAGATGCTCCAGAAGTTTAGAAGAGCTTTCCTGATCAACATCCCCAACTTTGTAAGGGAGCTGTGGGGTTGTAATTAGGTATATTGTTGTAGTTCTAACACAGAAGGCATAAGGCTAGCCTCACAGAGTAAACTACTCAAATCCCAGTTGAATTAAAGTCTAGACATTAACACCTACCTTCTCAAGGTGAGACCAGAATTTTAGGCATCACAAAGAAAGTCAAGATCTGTGCCAGAATAGTACCAGAGCATCAACAGTGGCTGCCATGATTGCTGAGTAACCCTGAAACTGCTGATACCACTTTAAGGGAAGGACCACTTGGAAGCTGGGCTGCAAGGGCTTGGGGGATTCAGGAATCCCACTGACCATCCTCTCCCAGGTGACTTTGGCCTCAGAAAGCACAGTGTACATTTCATTTGCACAACCATTGACTATATTTGTCACCCTGGATGCTTTCCTGCCCAAATTATCTTTCCACCACCAAGTGTATTGGCTACTCATGATGACTTTAAATATTTGAGTTTCCCCATATCTTCTTACCAATAGAAGCATTGTAGTTGCTATGGAGAGGCTAATAGGAAGTTTTCATCATCTACAAAGGAAAAAAAGTTGTCAATTTCAGCTGGTTTTTTTTTTTTTTAAGACAACTACTTACGCTTTGTTCTTTTATTGACACAATTATTGTTTCAGAAACTCTATTTAAAGCTTATTAAAATCATATTTTCCATAAGGTTTATAATCAAATATTTAAGAGTAAACAGACCAAAAAATATTTCTTTACCTCCGACAGGCAATGTGAGGAGATGGGGGAGAAGGCAGGCTATTTTAGAAGATACTTGTAAACTCATGAAGCACCTTTTCAGCTCAGCAGTGGATCTACAATTTCCGTCTTTGCCTCAGCCTTACCTCTGGAGAAAGCCACGCCTAAGGGAAGCCGAGGAGTAGAAAGCAGAACAGAGGATTACCCAAAGATACAGGGAACTTTTGGCTGCAGTTTTCCAAACAGGTTTGTCCTGTCTCACAGTAGTGATAGGATCAGGGCTATTATACTCTCTTTGGAATAAATTAAATGTGTCTTATAAAGGCATCCATTTCTATGTTTCTAGCTTCCGTTCTCGTCCTGAGCATCTATGTGCACATGCATGTATGTGTACAAGTGCGTGGGTTTCCCAAAAGCTACAAGAAAAGGGGATCGTTTTTATTTTGGTGAAGAAAGCTTTAAGTGGCTGTTCCCCATGGTGGCTACAGCCCTTCTGTCTGGACAGCCAGCAGAGATGCTCAGGGGAGAGGATGGCCTGGCTGTTAGAATTAAATATTGTTCCCCTCTCACCCCCTGCAGATTGCTGTTACTAGGCATTAAAATGTCTTCTTTTTGATGTGATATCTATATTTCAACACTCAGATCTCCACCTGACCCTTCTTCACTTCCTTCATGTCTTGCCCAAACACAGCTTTCTCACTGGGCCTTCTCTGATCACCCCACTTAAAATAATATTTCATCTCTTCCTAAGCTGGTATTCCCCATTCTCTCTTTCCATTTATTTTCCCCTTAGCACTATTTTATTATCATTAAAAAATGTAATATTTAATATATACTAACGAATACACAAAATGTATATGCTAATTATAAAGCATACTAGCAAAATAAACATTTATGAAATCCCCCACCAACTTGAGAATCAAAACATCTTAAATATTATTTCCTCTTTCTCATAGTATCCCTGAAATGTGCATCAGGAGAACTTTCATCATGATGCACATAATTATAACATAATACTGAAGGCAACACAAATACCTATTAACAGAAGAATGGTTACATGAATTGTAACATATTCACCCAATGGAACACCCATCAGTGGAAATCAATGAACTACAACTATACACAGCTGAACCCAGATAAATCTTAGAAATACAGTGAAATAATTAAGTTCCAAAAGATTAAACAGAATTGATACCATTTGTATAAAGCTCTAAAACAGTATTATTAGCATTAAGCTGAATTAATTTTAGCACTATGTGACATATTCACCAGCTTTATCTTAGTTTATTTTTCAGATAGTACTTTTCCAACTTCAACATACATGTACATTTTATCTTCCAAATTTTTTAAAAAACTGCTAGTTCCCTAACTATGTAACTTTATTAAGCCTTTCAAGTCAAAAAACAGGAACCAAACTTAATATCTTGTTTTCCTTGCCCTTCATACAGAATGAAATCAGGTAACTTTGTCTTTGGACATACCTCTTGGATCTAGCTCCAATTCCCATTCCAGGTTCTCATCTATTATTGTTTCTTTAGATCAAATCTTTAACTTTGAATTCTGAACATTTTATAGTTTCCTAACTCACCTCACTCTATTCATAGAACATCTTTTTCTGAGTTATCTAAGAGAATTTTAGTTTGATATTTATTTCAATGACAGACATAAATATAATTGATTTATCAAACAGGAGTTTAAGCCTGAAACGGTATTTTTTTTTTTTTCCTTTCTCTAATTGCTATATTCAGTTGTCTTAGGATTAACCTTCCCTTTTTAGTTATTTTCAGGCCACTTCCAGTCCAGTCCATTTTTATATAGTTAAAACTTCATTCTCATAGAGTCCCCTCTCTTGTCCACAGTTTATGCTGCTTGATCTGTGAACTGAATCCTGTAGGGCAGAAGAGGTATGGTCCTTTCAGTGTCCCCACCTTTCCAGCGAGTAGGGTGGATGGAGAAATAGGGATTATAGGAAGGAATGAGAGAGTCCTACTGAATGGGTATTGTTATGGTTTGCTTGGTTACACCGATTATTTATCCACTCACTCAAGGTGGTAGGAATTCAGATCCTAGCTCTTTTGGGGCCCAGTGTCTTCTTATGGGAGGGCCCACTCCCCACTTGCATCTGGAAATAAGATATCTGATCCAGCTCAGCTTATTCCAGTGCCTTCATCCAGTTGTATACGAGAGAGGTTCATAGAAATGGTTCAGTCAATAGTTAAAATTTCAGAAATTTAATGAGCTAGTTTTTAATCCTTGGTATCTTGAAATCAGTCATGGACACAGAATTTACCCTATAAAAATTGTCACAAAATTTGCAACTCCTGTCTTCTTTTTCTCTTATATTGCTAATTGTTAAACTTTTGCTAGTATTTTCATCTCTTCTCCCAAGTGGGAAGATATATTATTGCAGCATATATACTGAATTTACTAAAATGTCTGCAGTTTTCATCTTCTCTTCATCCAGAGGCCAGTCCTTGGGGTGTGGTACTAACAAGATGGATGAATTCTGACTAATGTACAAAATTTTCAAGTGACCAAAGGAAAATCATACATACACCTCACCAAAAGTGCGAGTTCCAACAACAGTACTACTACCCCTTCACTCTACCTCATATTATCTAAATCTTTGCTCTTTCTGCTCAAATTAAGGTATTAACCCTTTAGTAATGAACCACCTGAGAACTAAAGAAGAAATATTCATCTTATTTTCTTCTCTTTAGCACACCCTTGACCTCTGGAAGCAATTCTCTTGAAGACCCCTTCAAACTTTGAGGGAAAAATGACTCACATCTCATGCAGACATCCCTCCCAAGATCTTGTCTCCCTGATGATTGTCCTGGGGCATCAGTTTTTAAATATTTTTTGAACTGAGGACTCTTTGGTCCTCTTAAAAGATATTTAGGACCCCAAAGAATTTTTGTTTATTCGTGTCACATTTATTTAAATTTACTATATTAGATATTAAAAAGAAATGTTTTAAACACAAAAGCAAATGTTCTGTTAGAAATCATAGTAATGACATCATCATGTTTCATGCAGCCTCTAGAAATCTCCCCTGACATTCATGAGAAAGTAACACTCAAAGCAGCAAATAATGTCTTGGCATAGCTGTAAAGTTTTGGCCTCATAAAGCTCCCATGTGAAGTTCTTACATTACTTTAGAATTCTCTATCAACTGTTGAGAGATAATTTCCCATGATTCTCTCAAGTTTCTGCTTGCCTTGCAAGCATAGGCACCAACTCCCTTTGATCAAGATTTATCTTTTTGACTCCATAAACATACATTGGAGAAAAAATAGCCTCTTCAACAAATGGTTCTGGGAAAACTGGAAATCCATATGTATTAAAGTGAAATTAAACCCCTATCTCTCACCCTGCACAAAACTCAACTCAAAGTGGTTCAAGGACCTAGACCTTAGACCAGAGACTCTGTACTTATTAGAAGAAAAAGTAGGCCCAAATCTCCATCATGTCAGCTTAGGAACCAAATTCCTCAACAAGACTCCTAAAGCACAAGAAGTAAAATCAAGAATCAATAAATTGGATGGTATCAAACTAAAAAAGCTTCTTCACAGCAAAGGAAACAATCAAGAATATGAAGAGAGCCTACAAAATACACATGGTACATGCAGATGTCCCTTGATATTATTTATGTTGCCATATGGGAACTGATATTTGGTAAACTTAGGGCAAAACCAATGATATTCTGGCTACTGCTATAGTTGGGAATAATAGATTGCTGTTTGTTTCTGGTTCAGGAATCTCATCTTCTGCCAGCATTTATGACTGTAGTAAGCTAACCTATTAGCTTCATAGCTTAGCTTCAAGAACTCCTACATGGTTCTTGATATTCATATTTTGAGAATGATGGTCTTAGAGATATTTCAGTGCTAGATAAACTCATAAAAATAATATTAGTCCCAGCTGGGTTTGGTGGCACACATCTGTAATCCCAGCAGCTGGGGAGACGGAGGCAGGAGGATCATGATTCAAAACCAGCCTGAGCATCGGTGAGGTGTTAAACAACTCAGTGAGATCCTGTATCTAAATAAAATACAAAAATAGGGCTGGGGATATGGCCTAGTGGTTGAGTGCCCCTGAGTTCAATCCTTAATACCAAAATAATAATAATAATAATAATACTAGTTTGAAGCACAACATTGAAGAATTTTGGGAGTTGGGGGTTTGTACAAAATGTACTACATTTTATATATATTTTGCCATTGTATTTTGATAAGAAATATAATATAATGCATGAGAAGTAATACTAAATCTTGAATTTCCATAAAATTTTCAGAAATTTTTAAGTGAGAACCTTGAACTTGCTTCCTTGAACACAATTTTTACATAAGATTTTTAAAATAAAGTGACTCTATATCATTTTTAACCAATAACTTTTTCAATAATAACTCTTATAGTTCTGTATTTTTATAAATGCTGCTTAAGTAGTATGTTTTAAAAATTAGTTTATTATGAAAGAATAGGGTATGCTCTGGGACTGGTAAGTAAACCACATGCTATGTAAAAGTCATTAAAAGTCACTGAATGTCATTGACCCTGTCACAATTCTCACCTCTATGTATACCTTTCATTGCTTGCTACAGCATGACAATTATGTGCTTTTATTCACTTCACTAAAAATCTAGTTTGTATAATACTATTTTTCCTTCTCATGTGCTTTGTAAAAAATAAAATTCATTAAAGTATAATATATTTTCAGAAAAGCACACATATCATAAATACCTAGTAAATTTTCATAGTATGAATGCATCCATGTTGCCAACAGCCAAGTCAAAAGCTATCATTAGAGCCCACCTTCTGCTTCCTCTTGGTCTCAATCCTCCTCCACATGCAAGTCAGTATCTTGCCTTTTAACCTCATGAATTAGTAATGCCTGATTCAGATTTTTTATAAGTTTTATTGAGATGTTATTCATACACCCATACTATTTACCCAAATAAGTTGTACAATTCAATGTTTTAAATATAATCACAAAGTTGTGCAAACATAACCACAATCTAATTTTAAGATATTTTCAATACTCAGAAAAAAATAACTCATATTCACTAGCCCTCACTGTCACTTTTAGGCTAGAATAAAGATTTGTTTAACATATTATTTTAGTTGTCAATGGTTCTTTTGTTTAATTTTATTTATTTATATGTGGTGCTGAGTATCAAACCCAAGGCCTCACACATGCCAGGCAAGCACTCTACCACTGAGTCACAACTCCAGTCCCAGAGAATAAGATTTTTAAATGACTATCTCTTCATACTGTTGGAGTTTGACAACAAAACTTCATTCTCTTAAGTAGATATAAATTTTAAATTATTTACTTACTATTAGTCAAATATTTCCAACAATTGAAGTTACAAATAAAGAATCTAAAGGCTTTAGTGAATCTAATATTAAGATTTTGTATTAAAATATAAATGGATTTTTAGATATAAGTAAATTTTTCTATTATTGATTGGTGGGTAACAAATTATCTCAAAACTCATGACTTAGAATAAAAATAAAAATTGTCTCTCATAGTTTCTGTGTGTCTATTATTTAGGAATGACTTAGCTTGGCATTTCTAGCTTTGGGTCCCCTAATCTCATGAATTAGTAATGCCTGATTCCAATTTTTTAAAAGTTTTATTTAGATGTTATTCATGTGCCTCTGAGCCACAACTCCAGCCCCATAGAATAAGATTTTTAAAAATGACTATCTCTTCATACTCTTGGAATTTGACAACAAAACTTAAGGTTCTATGGAAGAGGGAGGGACTGCTTTCAGGGTGGTTCATTCACATAGTTGGTGTACTAGTCTGCATAATTGCCCCCCAAAATGTCAATGTCCTAGCCCCTCAAGTGTATTAACAAATTGTCTTACCTGGCAAAAGGTAATCTTACTTTGAGGGATGTGATTAGTATCAAGATTAGGATCTTGAGATGAGAGATTCTCCTCAGGCTTGTATTAACCATATATTATCAGTATAAGATTTTATATAAAAAGGAAGCAAGATGATTGGGATGAGTAGAAGATGTGAAGGCAGAGAATGAAGCAATATAAGGAAGGGATCATGAGCCAGAGAATGCAGATGGCCTCAAGAAGCTGAAAAACGCAAGGAAACAGAGCTTCTAGAAGGTATTACCCTATGGACACCTTGACTAGCCTAATGAGAATGATTTTGGACTTTTGATCTTAATAATGGTAAGAAAATACATTCGTATTGTTGTAAGTCACAAAGTTGCAGTCATTTGTTGTAACAGTGATAGGAAACAATACAGTAGCAAGGTGGTGCTGGGTTCTGGCAGGGACACTCAGTTTCTTGCCACATGGATGTCTACACAGGGCTCCTTGAATATCCTCCTGGCAAGACAGCTGGTTTCTTCATAGCAAGTGATCTATAATGCCTTTCATGATCTAATCTGGAATACAACACTTTAATGTTTCTGCAGTATCCACTGTTACATAGTGAGCCCTGCTTCAATTGTCAGAGGACAATGTAAAGCACGTCTCTGAGGAAGTAAAAATCATTATGGTCCATTTGGACAGTAGCTCCCTCACTAAATGATATTGAACTTTCAGCTTACAAGCACCTTTATGTCTTATATAACAGTCACCTTGTCTACATTATATGCCACTGGACAGCACCTCAGCCAGAAATAGAGAGATACCCAATATAGGTGAAGAAGTTGGGGCCTTTAGTTCAGGAACCCTATTCTTGCTTCTCTGACAGCACCCTACTTTCCCTTCACTGTTGGCCTTGAGTGGACAATACTTCTTTGGCACCTGCAATATAAATTCATCCAGCAGTTCTATAAACCCTACCATGGTCTATCCTTCCTATAGCTGAGCCTGAGATAAAGGCTCATGTGCATGTAGCTTATTTGAAAAGTGAGTCCAGGGTTCAGAACTTAGGACCTGAGAGAAGGAAGAAAAAAGAAATTGTGGGAGGAGCCAATAAGAGTATGTATTTACAAATTGACTATCATTCTGAGCAACTGCTATTCACTTCCACAGAACCTTCTGGAGACTTTTTGGAAATGCATCTCAGAAAGGTGCCAGGTGATGAGAAGAGCAAGCATTTATTCATTGTTCCCACCACCTTGGCAAAGATAACTCCATGGGTGTTCATTTGCCCACACATCCAGGTTGAGCATATTGAACATGTTCAGCTGATCTTCACAGAAACTCAAAGCCATGGCACCTGAGAACACTTGAGGCAGGAAGCAAGAGGCACACTAGAGAGTCTCAAGCCATGGTGCTGTCAGGTTGCGCCTGGGAGGCTGGTAAATCTGTGAGGATTTTGTCACCATAACAGTGACTGAAAAGGTGGCCTGAGAGGATTTGTAGTAATCTAAAAGTGGTGTTCATTATTGGCTCTTTGTCAGGATGGGTGGTCTGTAACAGACTGGTAAAGTAGAAATATAGATGTCCAGATGGCAAAGTGCCACCTCTTTCATGCTGAGCATGCAATGTGGTTGGCAGAGAAGCAAGTGCTATATGCTTCTCCATGGGGAGCTCATGGGTCTCTGTCTTATGTGGAAAGCGGAAAGCAAAGTCATTTAGCCACTGAAGACCTAAATGGTACACTGAAATGTCTTAACAGTGAGTCTGCTAAAATAGGAGATATTTACTACCACAGTTGTCCTCAGTTTGGGGGCCTCAATTTTTAATTTTAGAGCCTAAAAAGACAATGCCAGTTATTTTTCTGTCAATAAGTATATTCTGGATCCCCAAATCGTGTGTGTGCGCGCGCGCGTGCGTGTGCGCGCACGCGCGCAGGCCTAATTTTCACAGGAGCTTTTAAAGTGGCTGAAAGTTCTCCGATGCTCTTTCCATCAAGAAATCAAGAGGTAAGCTCTGTGCTCTCTTGCCCTAAATCTGAGTTCACTTTGGCCTAATTTCAACCATTAGAATCTAGCAGAAGTGACATCACATGATTTCTGAATCTAGATTGAAAAATGTGGACGTGAGGCTAATTCTACTTTGCAAACCAGGAAATTTGGAAGCTACAAGATACCATGTAAGCTTCTGTGCAAGAATCTGACTACCCTGAGAATCCCGTGCTAGGGATTATACGCAAAAGCATACACAGAAGCACTGTTGACAGCCCCAGCTGCAGTTCCCACGAACAGTCAGCATCAGTAGCATCAGTCTTTTCAGCAGAGCCCAAGGTATCATGGAGAAAAGATAAGGCACTCCCACTGTGCTCAGTGTGAATTCCTGACTCAGAATCCATAAACATAACAAAATGAGATAACTTTTGAAGGAAACGGTATATTAAATGAAGGACAAATGACATCAAAGCATTTGTAAGATGAAAGATACCCAACAATTAGAGCAGCAAAAAGAAGTGGAAAAAGTGAATCATTGTAAAACACAGGTATTATGGCATGTTGAACTACTTTATGAATAAGGAACTTATTAATTTTTCCAAAATTTCAACAAAACATCATCATTGCATTATATTAATGATAACCTGAGTTTTAGGGTTGAAATGGTTTTGTTTATATTGATTATGAAAATTAATTTTGGTTCCTTAGTTATACAAAACTTATAAGCAAAAGGTCTTAAAACTGATAAATACCATATACATATTATAATAACAATAATTCAAATCAATGCTGAGAATATCCACAAAAATATTTCAGTGAAAGGTGTACTTAATAGTCATATTTGAGAAAATGCTTTTTAAAACTGTTCTCAGCTACCCTCAGCTTATGAACCTTAAAAAAAAACACCCTATTGTATATATTCTTTGAATTAAATTCAAATACAACTACTGGAAATACAAGGTTCTTCATAATACACCCCATAAGTCATCTTTTTTTTCTCCCTTTCACCCATTTATTCTATGTTCTGTACTAAGCCTCCCTGAGCTGCTTCCACGAACCCTCAGGAATTCCTACTCCTCTAGAAGGACCATGCTCCAGGGCTACTTTCTCTGTGATATCTTTCTGGAATCACAATAGGATTCTGTGGTCCCATAACATATCTTTCAGGAAACAGATCAGACATCCAACTTGCTAACTTCAAGACCTTACTGGAAAGGATCTAAGACTTTTGGTAAACTATATAGGTTGTGGTCAGAGCTGGGGCACTCAGCACCCTACCTCCCACTTCTCTCTTCCTCTGATCTTCTGGGAGGGTCCCCCTAGGCTGAACACAACCAGAAGTCAAAGAAAGGAACTGTGATGTTTAATTTTGTGTCAGCTCGACAAGACTAAGGTATACCTGCATAGCTGGTAAAACATTATTTCTGAGTGTGTCTGTGAGAGTGTTTCTGGAAGAGAATAGTATTTGAATCAATAAACAAATAACAAAGGTCATCCTTGCCAATACAAATGGGCATCGAAGAGTCTGTTGAGAGCCCAAAGACAGCAAGAAAGTAGAGGAAGGGAGAACTTGCTCTCTGCTCAAACTGCAAAACCCATCTTTCTCCTGTTCTTAGATATTAGGACTCCTGGTTTTTAGGCCTTCAGGACTTGGACTGGGACTTACACCACTGGCTCCCCACTGGCTCTAGACATTTAGGTTTGGACTAGAACTATACCATGGCTTTCTTGGGTCTCCGGGGTGCAGACAGCAGATCTTGTGACCTCTCAGCCTCTGTAAATGTGTGAGCCAATTATTCATAATAGACTTCTATATGTTTATAGTTGTACAAATACCCAGACTTCTAATTTATGCAGTAATGATATCTACATATAAACATAGGTAGATAGTCAGGTAGCTACTATCTGCTCTGTTTCTTGGAAGCACCCTGTCTAATACAGGAACTCATTGATCCAGTCCATATAAATTAGTCCTCTCAGGGAAAAGAACAAAGTTGAGAAGGATGGAGAGTGGACACAGGGGTATGAAAGAACAGAAGACAACAGACTTCAATTCATACTTCATTGACATTCTGTTGCCAGGATCAGTTTTCATGAGTGTTTTTCCCTGGAATATTTCTGACCCTGTGATCATTAGCTCCACATTCTCTCCAGTCAGCAAAGTGTTCAAACAAATATTAATGTCTACTGAATCAATAAATTAATAAGGCAATGATATGGATATACAAAGAACATAAATGATATTCATTAATGTTCCTTGATTTTTATTTGAAAAATTTCTCTTCAGTTGTTTCATTTCTATATTTGGAAATCCAATCATTTAATTGGTTTATATTAATAATACAGCCTAGTGGGTTTCATTTTAACACAGTCATATATGTACATAGCACAAATTCATCAATTTCATTCTCCAATACCTTGTGATTGTATTTTTCTAAGAAAAGCTGCTATTTCTATCATATTTTTGTTTGTTTAAGTCATGTCAATGAGATCTTATTTATTGAGGCTATTTAAGATTACATCTTGTAACAAGTTTGCTTTAGTCTTATTTTGGGGGCTTTTCAATTTACAAAATAGGATACATTTATAGCAAATGGTTTAAAGTTTTCTCTTCAGTTTTGTACTAATTTTCAAAATTCCTTTACACAATTTATATGGATCTTGTCAATCATTTTTATCCTGTATAAGAGATTAATAGAGGAATGCTACATTATAAGCCTTCCAGTTTCTGTGAATGATTTTTAGTATTCTGTAGCACTTTTTTGTAATTAAGATTTAAATACCCAATCCCTCAAGACTTGCCATACAGAGAGCTGTCAATCAAGGAATTGGCAGACTCTATGAGCTGCATGATGAAGTCTTTATCCCTACTCTCTGATGCCTTCAAGACCAGCTTTTTCGAGCTGATCCTTCATTTCACATGTCTTAGAACTCACTCACACTTCTTATGCTTGGAAATGTAACACACAAAGTGACAACGTAATCCACAGCTAATAAGTTAGCGGCTATAAAAATGAACATCCACATTAACTTGCCAAGCATGGAGGATGGAGGTGTTACACTGTGCTCGTGTATATATGTCTGCCAGGGCAATAGTACATATGCCTTTGGAGATGCTTCTAAGTTATGCAGCAAAGCTGACAATAATTCTTGAACTTTCTTGTCAGGATCCAGTTTCATCTAAGAGCAAAACCAACAGCATCAAAACACTTGGCCATGATTAGCCACAATTCAGCCGGAAATTGAAAACATAAAAACTAGCCTTTGTGTTGTACATTTTTGGGAAATAAGACCATATCAGAACTCTCTGTGGTGTCCTCCTTTAGGGTATAAGATTTCACTCAAAAAAATAATAGCATTGAATGAGCTCTGAGATCTTTTCTGCATATCTCAACTCATTAAGTGGTGAAGCAAAATGAATGAGTTACTATTATTATTTACGGAAAAGTTTAATCTAGAATGTATGTCAGAAAGTTAAAAAATACGACTCTAATAAGTTTTCATTTCCATTAGAAATGTTCATTTTTTAAAGATTTGGTTTAAATACTAATAATTAATACTTAAAATAATGTGCTATGAATTTCATAACAGGTCAAAATTTGAACTCCATACCATAAATTGAAACTCTGCTCATGGAAATCTAATTTATTTATTTATTTTCTTTCTTTCTTTTCTTTTTTTCGTGGTGCTGGGGACCAAACCCAGAGCCCTGTGTATGTTACACAAGTAGTGTATCACTGAGCTACATTATGAAATCTAATTTGAAGTTTATTTATTCCATAGAGTAGGACAAAATATTTTATGCATATGCTTTAAACATTTATACTAGATGTATATATTATGTAGAATATATAGTATAAATTTATATAGAGATTTATATACTTAATATATAAATACACATTATTTTAATTTAAATGTTTTTAATAAGCAAAAATTGTATTACCCTTTTCAATAGGATTTTCTTTAAATCGTATAAGCCTATGTCACACAGGCAAGGGAGAAGAATCTCAAGTTTACTGATGAGGTGAGCAGAGACTTGTATGGAGTGGAAGCAAAGCTGAGTGTTGGGGAGGAAGAAAGTTAACATCTTGAGTGATACAGTATATATCTAATGGTGCTCATTTAAATACCTAGAAGAATACCAAAGGTAGATATATTTTTCCCCATACTGATCCATATGATAAGACTCAGGAAAGCTAAATAAATTATGTGGACAAGACTGGTAAATTGTAACACTTGGATATTAATGCAGATCTAATATGAAAAATGGTGGAATGAGACAGACATTATTACCCTATGTACATGTATGATTACACGAATGGTATGAATCTATATTGTGTACAACCATAGAAATGAAATGATGTTTGTGTACAATGAATCAAAATGCAGTCTGTAAAGAATTAAAAGCTAAATAAAATAATAATAATAATAAAAAGTGTGTTGTTTTATTATTCCACATAGTCTTCTAATGTACAGAAAGTCAAGCAGACCATAAGTTCTTTGAAGATGAAAGGTCTGCCCAAAACATTATTCCGTATATTTAGAGTCTATACTCTGAGTCAGGCAGGCAGTGTGCTGGGTTCTGGGAATATAATAGTGAACAAGACAAGGGTCCTTAACCTCCAGGTGCTCGAAAACTACAGAAGTTTGCAGAAAAGCAAACAACAACAACAACAACAACAAAAAACAATGAGAATATAGTGTTTCAGGGCTGCTGGGAGAGAAGGGTGAAGGTACTTGAGAAACCCAGATTTGGGGAATCTGAGAAGGCAGCTTGGAGGAAGCTGCATATAAGCAAGGGCTTTACAAATGAGCAGGATTATCCAAGTGCTGGAAATTGTGGGTACTCTGGGCAGAGGTTCCTGGAAGAGGGTCCTGAATGAGCAAAGGCTGAGAATGAAGGACAGGGTGGTATTAAGAAGATAGTGGGGCTGTGGAGGTAATGCTGCACAGAAATTTACATACCAACACAATGAAGGAGTTAGATATGATAGGATCACACTTGCATTTGAAGACTTTTTCTTAGAGCAGAGTATTGAGAATTGATGGAGGGTTAAGGGGTGATTTGGGCATGGAGCCTGAAGTCAAGGGCTCAGCTGTAGCCTGCAATCCTAAGTAGCACTAGGGACTGGGAAGTGAGAAGGCCAACTCTGGGACTGGTCTGAAGGAACAAGAGCACAGTATAGGCTGCCAGGAAGATATTCCAAGAGAAAAGCATTCAATCAATGCAGGTCAAATCCCACCATGGAACTCCATGGGGAAATCATACCACGTGATCACTCCATCCTGAAGAAAACGAAGACTTCTCTTGAGTTTGGAGGTATAACTCTTTCCCTGATAAAAGAAAAATGGCAACATCCAGAGGGGAATTACCTAGTAATAAAGTGACAAAGTATTGTAAGCAGTTTACCTTTGAAGGGGTTGGGAGCCCTGATCAGATATCCTGGCACTAATAGGAAAGAAGCCATTCTTTTCTCTCTGTTCCAGATGCAGTCCTTCTGTGATTTTGTTGCAGGGGAGAAGGGTGTTTGTTGTTTTTGCTTTCCACAAAATGAGATTTATTGTGTGATTAATGAGCCTTTTAGGCTTTCCTCAGGTTTATGCTGTACCATGCCATCAGATTCTAATTAATTCCTTTATTAAATCTGTCTGTTAGACGCACACAAGCTGAAGGAGAATATTAGCTCTTTAGGATAATTCAGAATTGTGAATTATTATTGAATTTGGGACCAAAGGCAGGGGTGATACCTTTGGGGAATTATCCATAACTTTTTCAAGCCTCCCCAAATAATTCATATATGTTTAGAATTCTCATTGTCACGATTAATTAAAATTATTATCAATCACATTTTATTAATTCTATGTGATAGCTCTCTCTATTCATGGATAGGGTAGTTTCAAAATTCAAAGAATTTCTTGTTAAAATATTGAAGTGAACTAGATGTTTATGCCTCTCCCCAAATTTATACATCAAAACTTTCATTCCAATATGCTGGTATTTAGAGATGGGACCATTGAGAGGTAATTGGGTCATGATGTAATTGGAGCCCTCCTGAATGAGACTAGTACCCTCTATGAAGGGTGAGAGAGCTAACTCCTTCCCTCTCTGCCATGTGAGGGTACAGTGATAAACCAGCAGTCACAACCCTGAAGAGTACTGTTCCTAGTGCATGTTATACTGGCACCCTTATTTTGGACTTCCAACCTCGAGATCTTAGAAAAATTAATTTGTGGTTTATAAGCCACCCAGTGCCTGAAACTTCATTACATCAGCCCAAACAGACCAAGAGAAATAGTCTTCAGTGAGATAAAGGAAGATTTCCTAAACCCCCTCAATGGAACTCACCTCAGACTCAAAGAACACAATAAAGAGTTGTTTCATAAAATGTCAGTGGCTTCAGGCTTTATGGCAAACTAATATATTTTTATAATTATAAGGCTTACATTTAACAACTGAGTATAAAATAATATAACCATATCTTCTTTTATCCCTCACTGGTCTATCATAGCATTTACAGCTGTATTAAAATAATTTTTGAAAATATTCTTAACTGTGTTATGTCACTACTGCAATGTCAAGTTTATATTTGACATAATATAGATTGTGTTATTTTATGACTAAACCCTAGTCATATTAGTTGTACTGTATTGAATTTTCATTTTTGTAGGTCAAAAGTGATGAAGGACCAGCAATGTCCTATGATTTGACTATAATCTTTTCATGCATGTTTTCTTCCCTTTATCAGAAGAGATCAGCAATGATCCTCAATCATTAAGTTCAGTGCCTAAAGCAAAGAATATCCTTGTTCTTTAAACATTTATTGAAAATCATTCACCGATCCATAAGAACTAACTTCACACAGGGATGGCTGGATAGATGAGAGGGCCAGAAATATCATTTTGTATATATTTGAGTTAAGTTTTATGATTTTCACTAAAATAACAATGACTGGTTTGTTTTACAGTAAAAATTGTATATCCGTTTGGATAAACTTCAAAGTTTGTTTGAATAAACAAACTATTTGAAAGTTTGTATACATTTTCAAATAAGGTTTATTTGAAACTGAAATTTCAAAGGCCAGTAGTTAAATATAAATGACCTATTTACTAATCACTGCCTCTCAAAATAGTAGGAAGAAGACTATTGCAAATTATTCTCCAGCAATACATTTATTAGAAGAGTAGGGGAAAGCACAGAATCTTTACGGAAATCAGGAAGATCTACAGACTAACCCAAGAATCACTTTCCTGAAAAGCAGCGAGAACACCTTGGAGGCTCTTCTTCCGAAGCAGGAGGGGCCAGAAGGACCTCTCCAGTAGAAGTGCAGGCACTTTGCATTGTGAGCTTCTAAGATGAGAACCAGCTGAGAGTAGAGGTCTCCAAGAGGCTGAAGTTTGCCATGTTTTGCACTTTAGCTAGCACACCAAGTGTTCCACAAAATCATCAGTCTGAACTCTTACCATTTATGCCGCTTATGAATTATATTTATATAAAACTCTACACCTATTTAGCAATACAAGTAGTTAGAATTTCTAGTTTTCTTCTATCCATATGTGCATTCCTCTTGAAAACCCAGAGGAAGAAAAAGAAAGTTATAAAAACAGATTAGAAGAGAAGGGCCTTGCCCATCAAGGAAGTATACTCTTTCTGGGCAGAAAAGATGAACATGCATGAAAAATTAGAGAACACACCTTACACAATTCCCCTCCTCCCTAGGATCATTCATTATTACAATACACTTATGTAGTACCTTCCTTCCCAATAACCTCATCACCAGCTGTGGAACACTGTTGAATACACATTTCTCAGAATCCCCTTGCAACGAGTGAGTCCATCTGGGAAACCAATTCAGTTTCTTTATTCTAATCAAAACTCTTCTGATCTTAGGGTCTTTCTTAATCTTTTTATGGTAGGGCAACACCTTAGAAATTTTTAAAAAATAATGCAAATGAAAAATTATACAAATGGCGACTCATTTCTATTCATTGAGCCTACCATGTGCCCAGAAGTGAATGTTTTAGATATTTTATGACTTTTCAGTTTTTACAACACTGCTTGCAAAAGTCTTTCCCAAAAAAGATGCACAGCCTGAATAAACAAACTTCTAAGGTCATGGAGCAACAGGGACCTCAAGCCTGTGTTCTATCTACTACACCAATGTGTGTCTCAAATGTTAGTGACCAGATAAACCAGATATTAGAACATAGGAAATGCTCCTTTGTTTATTTGTTTTCATGACCTTAAAAGTCTGAAATATGTACTATCACCTAAAGTTTTCAAACTTCATAGGAAAGTTTATAACATACATTTTAATATCACCTGAGAATTTTAAGTGTTCACTTAGAAAAGAAAAAATCACCATGCACCTACCACCCAGGAAATGCCATCATTACTTGTGTGCTCCCCATCCCTTCTGCCTGGATCACATGGAACTGACAATTCTTTTATAATGTTTTGCTGAACAAGCTGTTTTGTCCTAGAAAAGTTGTCCACATTCCCTGTCTCAGCTCCTCAAAGGCATCTAGAACTCAAAGGGCCTTCCTCTCCTCTGTCGGGCCAATGAACATTTGTCCATCATCCTTCAAATGGAAGCCCATTCATGTACAGCCTTTCAGGACACTGGAATG
Source organism: Sciurus vulgaris (assembly GCF_902686455.1). Classification (NCBI taxonomy): domain Eukaryota; kingdom Metazoa; phylum Chordata; class Mammalia; order Rodentia; family Sciuridae; genus Sciurus; species Sciurus vulgaris. Next base: position 116,595,415 of record NC_136463.1, on the reverse strand, counting down.
TTGATCCAGTCTTTTCCTCTCCAAAATCCACTGTAATTATTTTTAGCCTCTGGGTCATATTTTCAACACGTTAGTCACTTTTTGTGTCTCTGCTCACTCTCCTATTTCTCCATGTTGTGTAATATTCCTTTAAGTTATCTTTTTCCAAGGAATTCAAAGAACTTGATGATTCAGCCCTCCACCCACACATCTGCAGGAGGCAAGAGGTCTCCTCCCTATTTTTCTGAGGCACAAATTGTTTGGCTCCAGAGCAGCTCTGTTTTTCCAGCTGTCAAGCAGCAGCTGACCAGATTTTTTTTTCTACTCACTGAAAACTGACATGCAGCAAAATGTATATGACATGGCAAGGTGAACTCTAGGTCTCATGAGAGCACAAAAGCAAAATGGAATTTGAGAACTCATCGATCTCATGAGTTGCAATGAACCTAGGTAGAGAGATGGTCTTAACAATTTTATTATGTGCCAGGTACTAAGCTATCTCCTGGGAAGAACCTAGTTTCAGGAATAGAATCTAGTTTCTTCCTTTCAGGAAGAAGAGACACAAATAGTCAGCTTATATCCCTTTGGTGAACCTGTAAACATTTAATAAGCAGCTCTGATACACCAGGCATTATTCCAGGCCCTGGAAGCACATCAGTTAGCAGCACAGACAAAATCTTGCAGATTATTAGGTATGAAATATATAACAATTAATTATATGGGCTCTAGAGTTAACCTCCAGAGTTCAGTTGCTAACTGTGTAATACTGAGAGAATGTTTACCTCTCTGTGCCTCAGTTTCCTCATCTGCAAAATAGAGGTGATAATGGTACCTACTGCATAGAGTTGTTATAAGGATTAAATGACATACAAATAAAGGACTTGGAGGACTCTAATTTATTAAATTTGTTCTAATTAGTTGTACATGACAGTAGAATGCATTCATACGTTTTGATAGATCTTACATAAATAAATTCTTTAGTACATAATATTGTGTCCACTGATCTTGGGTATTATTTTATTACAAAATTACATTACAGGATGATGAATGCTTTATTAAAATAAAGTGAGAAGCAAGGCTTTTGGAGAACACAGAGTCAAAGTACCTGATTAGAACCGGAGTGCACAAGGTTTCTCAGAGAACATGGAACCAGTGTCCTGACTATCAACTAAGACCTAGCCCAATGGAAAACAAAGGGGAGAGAATTCTTAGCAGGGGAAATGCTGTGTTTGAAGATTCCGAAGCAGGGAAGAGATTGCATTTCAATTCTTAGAAATGCAAATAGCTTAGTGTAGGTGCTGAGAGCCTGGACAGAAGCTGTGAGATGGAGGGTAGAAAGACCAGACCAAGGGATGGGGACCTTAACCTGCAGAAGGGGAAACCACTAGTTTTAAGCTGGAAAGAAGAGGCTGTCCTGAAGTGCAATGGCAAGGTGATACTAGGCAGAAGAGGTTGGGTAGTGACCTATTCTGCAAGAGAGGGAGGTCTGAGCAAAGGTAGAAGACAAGCATGGAGGGATGTGGACAGAGGACATATTAAAGAAGTCAATGTGTGGAATAAGGCGTGACTGCTGTAAAGGAGGACTGCTGAGTGTCAGAGGTGGGCAATGTCACAGGTGGTTCTTTTCACTAAGGGGAGGCATTATAGAAAAGGATCAAATTTCATGAGTGGGGGAATTAGTGTTGGCAATAATTATCTTACTCCAGCTAAACTGATAAGCCTCTGAGTCACAAGTGGGAACTTCCAGGAGACTGAGATTCTAGAAGAGAGATCCCAACTGGAGAGATACATGGAGAAGTCATCAGTATATAAATTCATTTGAAGTCTTGGGAGTAGCTGAGATGACTCAATTCTATCATATTATTAAATATCCACGACTCTGTGAAGCAGGTTGTATAAAAATGAGCCAAGGGCATCTAATAACTGGATGGCAGAGCCAGACTTGTCTGACTATAAAGTTTTCACTCTTTTCTCCCTACTGCCTTCCAGGTGGTATGGTGAGTTATTGGAAGAAGAGTTGTCTCTGTGTTGCCTGCTTTGACTGGGTTTACTCCAGCCCTCCACTGGTATAGTTTTTAAAAATACAAACATTAATAAAGCATGGCTGCCACACTCAAAGCAAGATAAGAAAGACAGGAAGTCCACCGATCATTCCAATAAACTATGTTCAGGGCTGAGCCGGAACTATGTGCAGGGCATATTTGGCACAACTTTTAAAAATCAGGAAGGACCTCTTAGCCTCAAAAGTCCTGATAAAATACATACATCAATCCTACAACCTCCCCTCAAGTTTGTTTAAATCCAGGTAAATGGAGTTTGATAGTAGATAAAGAGAGGAAGAGGTTGGATCTTTGCCTGAGAGAACTGGTTTGAAGGAAATATATAGAATAGGACTGGCATAGAGGAGACATTGTTAAAGAGGTAAGAAGACCTGAAACTCATTAGGAACCAGGAGGAAAACTACACTGTAAACATCAGACCTGTACACCAGTGGATTACTGTGGCTACCTGGAATTCTAATCTCCTTCCTCAGTTTTTCCCAAAATAGATGTTTTTAGGGAGGACAATAAAGGCTCATTATCTCTGATATTTGATCTTGGGTTTTGCTAACAAATCTTGGATGGATTAGCAACTGTAAACGAGTTTGTAAACTATGATCCTGGTGATATGTATGACCTGTTCATCCAGTACATCCAGTACACTACACAGTAGCTTTTCAATAAATGTAAGTCATCCTTCAGTTTCTTCTGAGGTCATTTTGAGTTTGTCTGCCAACATATTAATGCTAAAATTCTGGTTTATGTGACAAAGTCTTTAATATAAATAGAGACAAACACTTTTAATGAAATCTTCAAAAAGTAGCCATCTGAGCATGAATGGTTTTTCTGGGCCCCACTGAAGTAAAGTTAACAGGTAAGCATTTAACAAATTCAGTAATAAGGTCTTTTTATGTAAGACTTCTTTTGAAAGACTACCAAAGTCTTTCAGCAATGGCCTGCATTGCTTTTGCATATCATGACTACTATAATCAAATAATGGAGACAAATCATCAGAATTATTAAGATTGTGTGGCTGATAAAAGACAAGATAAAAAATACAGTTTTGGGGGTGTTTGAAGAAAACAGAGACCTATGAATGAGCCATGCTTGCTGCTAAAACAATGGAGTGGGGGAAATGACATAATTATTATCAAAGTTGTCTCAAGATGTGTATTTCTTCAGTGCTGTATCCATTTATTCACTGTGAAAAAAATGATTATCACCCAAATGAAAGCAAACAAACCTTAGTTTTACAGTTTACTATAGCAAAGGATTTAGCCACCATCACGTGGCATTTGGCACTCAAAGGCAGGCAGGGGAGTAGGCAAGCTTTAGAGAGAAAAAGAGAAAAGCTTCAGGTTTGCTCTAATTGGAACCTGCAGACCTGGGGAAACAGGAGGTAGGCTCAAAAGAAGCAGAGCATCTTACAAGATTGGTGTGAGAAGCTTATAAAGCTTTTCTGGGTGGTCCTGATTTGGAAGCAAGGGTAAAAAAATAATAAGGGAGTCTGGAGTTGTAACTCAGTGGAAGAGTGCTTGCCTAGCATGTGTGAGCCACTGGATTTGATCCTCAGCACAACATAAAAATAAATAAATTAAATTAAGTTATAAAAAAGTAGGGATGTGGGCAGTCATTGACTAATTCCTGACCTTTCTGGACATCAGATTGCTAGAATTTTTGGATCAAGGTTCAGTTATCAGATACAGTCTGGTAATTGTCTAATGACATATTTGATTCTCTCAGTATTAAGTTTTCGGAGACTAGCTCCTCCAAACTGAATTCAGTATTTCTATCATATGCTGGAACCATCCCTCTAAAATGTGCAATGATATTCTGCTGATCAATCTGGAGTAATTTGCAAGTTCATGTTGGAATTGTGTGTATTTGTAGAGCCTACACTCTCATTAGAGCAACACAGTCTCCAAGGAAATAAAAATTGATTCTTGAGGGCAAGAATATATTACATATAATCTTGATACATAGAAAGAATTTATACATATATGTGTGTATGTAAATATATATGTATGCATGTGTGTATTTATTACATACAGTACATAAACAAATACAATATATTTGTAGTGTTAAAATTTTGTGACAAGTAGTTAAGGAAAACATATCTAAAAAAAGACTTGAAGCAATGGGAAGTAGGGAATAAAGAAAAATTGAGTAAAAGACTGTACTACCTATGTAAATACTACCACCTAAAACAAGGTTCTTCAGCCAAGGAGTCAAACAACATCTGACCTTTCCTCTTCAATTGCATTTGTCTGTAGTTTCTGATTTTTCAAACATCCTCCTCAGGGGTTTGGTTTCTGTTTCAAAGAACTTGGCTATTTTCATTTTTCCTCCCAAAGCATGAGGAATAGCACCAGAAGAAAAGCATCTGCATACACCATGGCAAAGGCTGCCATGTGGCTTTGCTGAAAAGATCCAGTTTCCCATGTAGTTGTGATTTTCCTTCCTATATCTCTTTTACGAAGAGAACTTAAGCAGCAGAAATCAGACACAAGTTCAAAAATTATGTGAGGTGGTAGTCCAGTCCAGCTCTGCCATCTTGAAAAGAAAAAGGAGAGTCCTAAAAGAATAATTTAAAGAATTAAAGAATTAATAATTTAAAGAATAAAAGAATAATTTAAATTTAAATTTGAAGTAAATTTATTTCACTAAATTTACATTGTAAACTTTGGATTATTCCAGCTTAAAAAATAAATAACTGTAGATTTAAAAATGGTAAGAAGGTAAGTTTTCGGTCATATGTATTTTACCACAATTTAAAAAAAAAAGAAAGAGGTGACAGACTTATTTTTCACGCTAGTCCAATAATAGTCATGAACTTTGTTATCGATTACCATTATTCATAAAACAGCATCCGATAAAATGAGGAGAGGGCCTTTCACATATGATTTTCTCACTATGTGATTCGTCACTCAAAGGAGAATACTATTGGTCCCTCACTTGGCAAATTAGAGGTCTCTTTTTGGCTTAGTTTGGACCCTGCCTCCAGCTTTTCAACTGGTCCTCACTACCCTAAATTACAGCAGCCACAGTCCAGCTCTGCCACTGTGTTCCTAATCCAATCCCTGTCTCATAAATGTCCACAGGAATCACATCTACCATGTGTTTACAGTGTGGAAAATACTAAGGAGAAGATGTCACCAAAGCCACAGTCACTGTGTGAGAATCAGCTCTAAGGAGTTTATTCATCTTTTCAAAAAGTCATGTATTTATTTCATAAGTCAGGGGATAATATGAACAAATTTTCAGATTGAAGATAACCCCACAGATTATCCAAAGGATATCATCAAAAGAAGAGCTCAAAGGTCTCCTCATCCCTTGACTGGTGTCTGTTTTAGCAGGTAGGAAAATACTTGTATTGAGCACTGTGTGTAAAGAGAACCCTAATGTAGTGTTACTGATGGTTGGGCAAGGAAAACATCATGACCATAGCTGGGAAATAGTGTTTAGAGAGCTATATGTTTATAAGTATAAATAAACATAACAAATTATTTTACAAGTTGCACCAAGATGGGCACTTGCCCAATTAATTTTGCAAAATCCAGTGTTTATTGACGCTATCTCTAGTCCTTCCCTTTTTCATCTATCTGGCAGACACTGTTTTCTGATTCTTACACCAAAACTTCAAATCAAAAGTTGAATTTCTTTTCTAGGCAAAATTTTCAATGGCTCTCTGCTACATCCTCATTACTGAAGTTAAATTTGAAGAAAATGTGCAGGACCTTTCATTTTCCAATTTCCTCAAGAGTCCCCAAATCCCAGAAAAACTAGTCTAACAGATATTCCCTAAAGATTCTCTACCTTTCTTACTCAAGTCTTTGTGTGTATGTTATTCCTAGAGTCTAAAACTTCCTTTCATCTAGTAAAATTCATAGAATTATCTAAGGTAGCTATTGTCTATTATCTAATATCTCTTGGTAGAAATGAGTTTTGTTATAAATAGGTTCAACCTGGAGCACAAGCAAGACTGTGCTTGTGGCTGGTAAATAAAGGAGAGAATTGGACAGAAACAGGTGGAGTCAATGTTGAAGGTGACCTGAAATAGATGAGTTTCAATCTGAAGTCCAAAAGAGACAGACTCTGGTTGTAGGGTATTAAAAATCTTTCCCACACAGGAGGAGTCAAGTTACTTAAGAGGAGAGCAGATGTCTTGTATGGAAACACACACATACATACACACACACACACACACACACACACACACACACTTAAGTATCTTGGTACTGCTTTTACTTATCCTGCAGAGCTGAGGGTGAGGGTTAGAAGCTGTTCCTCCCCCTCCCCAATGACCCTCCCCAGCTACTGTCATGACCCTTCCCTTTTCTTCACATGTAAAGTTCTATTTCTTCCAGGCATTCAATTCTAACCTCCAAGAACACAGGGAAGGGCTTGATGGTAGATTTTCTTCATCTATCATTTTATTTTTCATTTATTCAATGACAGTTACTGACTACTAACATGTTCCTGACAGTTTATTAGGTACTGGAGAGAGAGAAAATGGCAGAATAAGGAAGGGATAAATGGAACATTTCTAATCTCCATAAGGTAACAGCTTGGCAATTAAGTACTGTAATGGAGTTGGCTATTTTCCATGTGGGCCCCCATCCATTCTGCACCCTTTGCTTTTTATACAATGACCTTAGGAGGCAAATCTGCAGAGCATTCTTTATCATCCAGGCTCCTTTGCTCTCTGTCCTTAGTTGGGCTCAGCCAATGAGAGTTACAAGCACTATAATGAAAGAAAAGAAGATGAAGAGACTGCAGTAGTTATTTCTTCTGCTTTTGTCTGCTTTGTTGTGCAGCAATCTGGCACTGGCTGCATCCCTCCAGGGCCATGGCTCATTCTAGATAATCCCAACTCCAATAGCGAGGTTCTCATAAAGAGTTGCAAGGGGCAATGTGGTAATTTGAGTGTTTGACCTATAACGATAATGGTTAATTTATCATGAATGTGTTAGTTAGCATTTCATTGCTATAACAAAATACCTAAGATAATCAATTTATCTAAAGATAAGGTTTATTTGGGTTTGTAGTTTTGGAGGTTTTGGTCCATGATCAATTGGCCCTGTTGTTTTGGGCCTTTAACAATGCAGTACATCATGGCAGGAAGCACATGGCAGAGCAAAACTGCTCACCTCATCAATAGGAAGCTGCCACAAGACTCCACCTCCTTAAGGATGCACCACTTCCTGATAGCACCACAAGAGACAACAGGCCTTTCACAGATGGACCTTTGAAGGATATTCAAACCACAGCCATGAAGTACTTAAGAACAAAGTAGATGGGCAATCTTTTAAATTATGGCTTGATTTAAGTACTCAAGAGCTCTAAAGTTTTCATAAGAGGAATTCATGGCATCTGTCTCAGTCTATCTTCTGCTGCTATACAAAAAAAAAAAAAAAAAACAAAAAAAAACCCCACAGACTTGGCAAATTATAAACAATAGGATTCATTTGGCTTATAGTTCTAAAGGCTGCAAAGTCCAAGACCAAAGGGGTCACATCTGGTAGGGTCCTCTTGCTGCATCATAACACGGGGGAGGGCATCACATAGTGACAAAACAATCAATCTTCCTGAGAGCTGTAACAGAAAGATCTGTTGCAAGACTTTATCTTTGACCTGTAGATGGCCATTATTTCCTTGTGATTGTTTAACATCATATTCCTTCTATGGGTACCTCTTTACGTGCCTGGGTTCCCTTTTTGTAAAAATACCAGTCACATGGATGCTAATGAATTCATTTTAACGTGATTACCTCTGTAAAGAGCCCATCTCCAAATAAGATTGCATTCTGAAATCCTAGGAGTTAAGGGTCCAATATATCTTTGGGGGTGGGGAGAAACACATAACATCAACACCAAGTAACTACACAGTCTAGCTACCTGCAACGAACAGAACTTAACCCATCAGATAATAAAGTTGGACATATTCAGGAAAATTAAATTTTTCAGTGAAAAGGATACCTGGTGAGAGATAAGTCCACCACTAGGTCCACGGAGCATGAGAAATCACAGGCACAGAGACTCCATAGTGCCTTCTCTTACTGTGTCAATGTCTCTCCATTGACACACACCTTTAGCCTCTTGGACTGTTCCTCATAACAGGCAACAGTGAAGGGAGAAGAATCAGCCTTTGCAAAGAAATTTGGCATGAGTCATTAGTGGATGACTCCCACACCAAAGCCACTCTCAGGGATGCCCTGAAGTCCAGTGGAAAGGAAACCTTACAAATGGACAAAAATCTGCTTTTGTTTTGCATGGAAAAAGAGATGGCGTGATATAATATCTACACTGACTCATAAGTAGTGGCTAATGTGTTGGCCAGCTGGTTCCTTAAGGACTTAGGATAAACAACATTGAGAGATTGGAGACATGAAAAAGGGAGGCATGTGAAAATCTCTTGAATGGGCATAAAGGGTGAAGATATTTGTGTCCTATGGAATGTCCCCAGAGAACGGAGTATCAATCGACCTTCTGCCAGCTGCCCAAGGCTTGCTAAATGTTCAGTATTATGGTGCAGCATGGAGATTAAGCACAGACTCAACAATTAGACTTCCATCAGCAAGGCTTACGTGGCTTCCACCACTGCTGAGGGCCTAAACTGCTGAGAGCAAAGGACAGCAATGAGCCCTCAGCATGGCACTGCTCCCTGTCATCCTTTTTGGATGGCTTCTCTTCATAGCTACAGCTCAAAACCTCCAGTAACTCTCTTGAGGCATCTTCCTCAGCGACTGGAAAAGAAAGGCAGGAAAGGATTTGAGAGCTATTTGTCGTGAAACAAAAGGAACTTGTTGCTATCTTAATCCATTTTGGGTGGCTAAAACAGCATAGCACAGACTGTGTGATTTATAAAGTGATTTCATATAATTCTGGAGACTGAGAAGTCCAAGGTCAGAGGACTGCATGTGACTAAGTTGTGGCATCCCACGGTGGAGGTGGGAGAGCAAGGGAGCAAATAAGCAAGAGGGGGCCAAACTGACTTTTATTACAAGACCACTCTCCTGATAACCAACCCACTCCCACAATAATGACATTAATTCATGAGGACTCTGCCTATTCATTTTTTATCAGCTCCCACCTCTCAACATGGTGGCACTGGAGATTAAGTTTCCAACAGCAGAATTTGGGGAGCCATATTTTAACTATAGTAGTGGCAAAGCAAGTGAATATAGCAAGAGACTGAAGAAAAACTAAGACAATTGAACTGTTTAGGTTTTGTGAATACTGAATGGGGATGCTTTTAATGAAGACAGAAATTATCAAAGGAGGGTGGAATGAGACTGATGAAGAAGATAGAGTTCAGTTTGAGCCTTTGGAGTTGGGAGTGAGTATATTTATGAATCTTAATCAGTCTATAGGCAAGGGGGGGGGGTAAATGCCTGAGTTCAGATGCAAAGTCTGGATTGGAAAAAAGGAACGGAATCTTGAACTTCTTCATAAACATGTGTTCATGACTCATAGGACTTTGTACTTTGAGTCTTTTACTTCCAACTACTGACAGACAGACTTTACTTTTCTGCAGTGAACAAGCAGGAGAGGTCTTAGAGGGGAAAGGAGTTCTTACCCTCATCAGAGAAAGAGAACATAGAAAAATCCAAAAGGCAGAACTTGTGTATTTTACACTGAGAAAATTTAGAGCACTGATATTACCTGACTTGTTCACTTTATCTCCAGTACCTAGAAGAGATTTTGTCGTGGTTGTGACCACTGCAATATTTGTGGACAAGTGGAATAAATGGGAGAATGTGAGAATAAATAGATGTATGAATGAATGAACAAAAAACCTTCCAGGCACAAGGTGGAATCAGGGGAGGAAGAAACCACAGGGGACTTTTCTCTGTTCCAAAACCTCTTTATAAGACTTAATGATGACAGGTCATATGGAGTCATGGTTAGGAACATGAACTCTTAATTCAGGTTCCATATTTTCCTAGCTGAATGACTTGATCAAATTATTTAGTCTCTCTGTGCATAGATTTCCTCGCCTGTGAAATGCTTGGTAAATGCTCAGCATAGTGCTTGGGGAAAGTAAGTTGCACATAAGTGGTAGCATTATTTTTGTCATCTTGATAAGAAGGTAAACTGCAAGACAAAAGGAGATTTCCTGAGGAGGGTAAATACAGATAGGCAGTCTCTACTGCTATTCAAAAGTGAACAGTTACCTTCTCCCTCTCTTTACCTTCCAGATAGCATTGGACACCACTCTTTCCCGCTCCAGCGCCCCTTTAGCTGGCAAAAGACGGAAACCTGGGTTTTCCTTTCAGCTACCAGGAATGAGCTGTGAGAGTTTGCCAAGCCCCATGTCCTCTCAAGTCCCCAGTTCCCTTGCCTGTCCAGGCGGGTCCGCAGGAACTGAACGCCAATGTTCCTTTCAATGTTCACCATGTTCCCCCGTGTTCCGCGGAGCCCCACGTCGCCAGTCTTGCGTCCCCAGGCGGCGGCGCGTCCGCTCACCTCGCCCCCAGTGCTCACCTCGCCCCCAGTGCTCGCCCTCACTACTCCTCCGTTGGCTCCGGGCGCACCGCGGCTGCTGCCTAGGGCCCGGCACCGCCTTGGAGGCGCCTCGCGGGCGCCCCCGACTGGGATGGCAATGCCCCGTGCCCGGGCGCCTTCTCCGGCGCTGCCCGCCCCGCAGCTTGCCCGCCGCGCCTTCACACTGAGCCGGCTGGAGGCTCACTAATGTTTAACTCGGGGCCAAAACTTGGCGAGCGCGGGTGAGTTCGCGGCCCAGAGCAGGGGAGCAGGACGTGGGTCTGAGCGGCTCGCGGTGACTTCTGCCTGCGCTCCTGCTCCGAAAGCTCAGTTCCGAGCAGACCCGGACAATGAAGGTGAGTGATTAGCGCGTCTCGCACTTCCTCAGCCCCAGGGTCGAGTCGTAGGTGCGGGTTAGCCAGACTCTCCCCAAACTGACAAAAAGTTCGCCGAAGAGGACCTGGGACAACCAATTGGCAGAAACCCCGGGGCCACTCTAACAGGTGAAGGAAGGTCCCTTAGCTCTCGCATTGTTCTCAGAACTGGGTTTTGCTAGGAGCCAGGTACCCAGCCCTGGAAATCCCGGAGAGGCACCCCAAAAATGCACGCTCGAACCTTCACTTGGCTTCAGACCAGCAGGGAAGAGGAACCCACACTAGCTCAGAAGCCAAACATTTAAGGGCGCCCTCCTAACTGAACTCCAAACCCTTCCAGCCCACTATCTCCCTCTTCTAACTCACCCACCTGTAAACCCCTCTGCCTCTGGGGCGGTTCAGGCCCGAACCCTCCTTCCCAGTCAGGGTCCAAACGCCTCTCTCTAATTGGACTTGATCTGACCAACTTGCAGACACCGTGGAAGGTTCTCCTGGGACTGCTGGGTGTAACTGCGCTTGTCACCATCATCACCGTGCCCGTGGTTCTACTGAACAAAGGCAGTAAGTTTGAAACATTTGAAAAAGAAAAGACAGTTGGAGACCTGGATCAGGTTTCCCGGGGGGCTCAGATAGTGTGCCAGGGTGTCGCTAACAAGGCTTCCGGGGTTGTAGCTACCTCTAGTCTAGCAAGTGCTTTCAAGGGGTCTCCAGAGTTTAGGCTGTGAACCTTGCAGCTGCCACGTTTTGTTAGGTTTAACAAATACATACTTCCTGAAATTAGGAGAAAGTCAGGATTTCTTTTTATTAAGTTTTTAAAATCTTTAAATTTACTTTTCCAAAAAGTTGATGATTGTGATCTTCTAAGACAAGAAAGTAGTGTAAGATCCCAAATGCAGCAATTAGAAAGTCTTAAAGGGAGAAGATAATTTTTAAATGAAGCCAAAGACAATGCACAGGGAACCCAGTTTTTGTTGTTGGTTTTTTTTATTTTTTTCCTTTAGGCATGATGAAAATTCATCAATTCGAGAATCCAAATGTAATGAAGTAACTATTTCACCAATTTAGGAATATTGCAAAGCTAAATTATAAAGCTGGTGTGCATGACGATATTCAGGGGAATCCAAAATCAGTGATGTTTTAGTGTACTATTTCATTTATAAGTCACTGCTTGTCCTTTTAACTTGCCTGAGTGTTCCAGTTTAGCTCTAGATTTTAATATAAAACATTCAAACAATGAAATACACACTCTTGGATACAATCAGGTAACAATAAATAGCTTGGGTTTCCTCTGACTCTTTTCTTTTAAACACTTACTTTCATTTTATTATTATATACTTACTAAATTAATCAGTCAACTGAAGGTTCTTTCTGGTGGTTGAGTCACCAGGAAACATACAGCCAGTGCTTGCATACTCAAGGGGTCTCCATCCAGATTTCAAGGTAACAATTTAGAATTACTTTGTGTAACTACGAAAAATATGCTTGCCTTGCAATTGAAGCGAAGTGCCAGAAATTAAATAACAATAAGTCAACCTATTGCTAATGACAGCCTGTGATTATTTTAGACTATAGAATGACAGACTTTAGTCTACTAAAGCTTGATTATTTCTGTTATTCTTTTAAGTTGTAATTATTTTCATTAAATGACACTTTTGTATATTTAAACAACTCATGCAAATCCTTTTAGGAAAAGGATGCCACTCATATCAATATTTATAAGACTTAAATTATGTTCTAGACATTGTGTTAACTGCTACAAATAAAACAATCACATTTTATAAATATAAAGGTCCCTGGCCTCAAATAATTTGTAGACTACTAGAAATATACAAATTATTTGTTATGTGTGTTTGTGTGTTTGGTCTCCAAAACATTGCGGAGGCATTACAGCATCACTGGGAGAATGGATAAAACTGAAATATTAGAACTTCCCTTAAGTGAAGTTAGAGGGAATGTTGTATTTTGATAAGCCACTTGAGATGGGCAGTGAAATTGCAGAGGGCCCTGCATCATGCATCATGGGCTTCTTCAAGTTAACTACAAAGATTTTCTTTCATCCAGTAGGGTATGCAGACTGGGGAGGAGCTGTCTTGCCCTAGTCTCTCCTCCAAACAGAATTTCAAGGATGTTCTCTTGAAAAGGACTTCTTGAGAGACTCATGTCTCCACCTAACTACTCTCTTGGGATTCGAATTAGAGATGCTTGATTAAACTGCCCTGGGGATTAGAATAGCTCCTAGGAAAGTCAGGGAAGATTTCTCACAAGAGGTTTCTTTTGTGGAGAAACTTGAATAGTTAGAAAACGACTGTGTGACAACACAGAGACAAAAGATCATATCCTCTATTCTTGGATTCTAAAAGGATCCAGGGCCAAAGAGGAGGGTGGGCAGCAAGAGAAGGAGTTGGATCACCTGTAGATGAAACAGAACTGCTGGAGAATTTTGAGCATGCCTGGATTGTGGGGCATGACATTTGGAAAGTGGATTCAAATGGAGCAAGACTAGAAGGAAAGGCAAGGGAAATTGATGGTGTAGATTACAGTTCTGAATCTATATAGCTCCTCAGAAATGTGAACGACTAGACTTCAGTAACTGATTAAAGATAAGAAGGTAAGGGGGAGAGTGGATAAGGACGTCTCTTAGGGAGGAGATGTGGTTTCATAGTGGCTTCTTTAAATTTACAATTTCTCTTTTTTGTGTTTCTTAATTTTCATATATATATATATATATATATGTTTAGATAAAAAATGGAAGTCATTTGTTTCAACTCCTGCCTTATCACAAGGGACAGAGATGAATACTCAGGAGTGTAGCATTTTCACTTAATCAGCAATACCTTTCCTGGGAAGTGCCATAATAAGGAATTCTTACACAGAATCCAGAGCCACCCTGCAAGAGATGCCTCTCATATTATCTATCCAAGTTTAACATCAGTCAAGAACAGGGAAGGAGGAAAGGAAGGGAATTGGGATCTATAAAAGGAAGAAGGGGAATATAAGGAATAGGGAAAGAAAGATGGAGAGGGATATTTAATAGAAAAACAAAAAACAAAGACCTAGATTATGTGAAAACAAAGAACTAAATGTCTAAAAGGAAGGTGGAAGAAAGGTGAAAACACAAGCTCTTCCTCTGAGAGGTTAATTTAAGAAAAGGTCAAGTGTTTCCATAGGAAATACTGACTTTAGCAGAACTAGACACACCGGAACAGGAGGGAAGTGTGGAAAGCAATTGAAAAGAGGCATAATAGTATTGGTATTTTTTTTTTTCTTTAGAATAAGAACTTCTTAAGGTTAGAGGTTAGAATAAAAACTTCTTTCATTTCTCCAAGCAGAACTAATATGTGTATATATATATATATATATACACATATATTATATATATGTATATATATGTGTGTGTATATACACACATATATGTATATATTTACATAATCATAATTTTGTTTTAAAATTTTTACTTATCCCATTATAGAAGGAGATTGCACATTTAAACTTTCAGCATCCCTGAGAATTAGCAATAAAACATGCAAAAACAATTGTGTGGAATTACAGAATTCCTAATAGCCTAGGGACAAAATCCTTCTCACTCAGTATTTGTGATTCCTTTACTTCCCTTTTGGCTTTACATGCTGAGATTTGAAATACTTGGTTGTCAGATAGTTTTATTATTGAGTTGTGTTATGGAGTTGAAGTATCTCTGCTCTTCTTTTGTTCTTTTCTCTGCTTTAGCAGTAAATTTCCTCAATACCTTCTTTCAGTTCATAGGAAATCTGCCTGCTAACCCACCCACCAGTAATAAAAGAAAACCCAAATGTGAGGAGACAGGAATAATCAGAGAGTGAAAAGATAACATCTATGAAGTTTGCCTGAGAAAGTCCAGGATCGATTCCCAGTTGAAAAGCACAGAAATAAGTCTGAATGAAAGCTTTGTACATGTCAGAGGACAGTTCTGAACAGCATGCTCTGTGAAAGCTCTAGTTGATTCCAGGGAGCTCAGTTAACTATTGTCAACTTTTGTAAGTGTTCCTGCAGACAGTGGTTTGTCTTTTTCAGGCCAACAATTTTGGCTTTTGGTTCCCTGGCCATAGCATGCGCCTTAACTTTCTGTGTCTTAGAAATCTTTGCCTGTCTTCTCAAAAGGGATTGGAGAGACAGAAAGGGAAGATTGTTTGCCTAGTTAATGGTCAGAGAAAGAGCATAAAGGGACTTCCTAGAGTTGGCTCAGTGTCCTTCTACTTTTATGACTTAGGAAAGTACTGAGCCCCCCCACACCCCCGCCCCGAAGGTGTCTATAAATAACCTGTAGGAGCAGCTTTCTGGTGGAGGGGAAGGCATGTGAGGACATGATAGTATTCAGCAGGTATTTACTGTGTGCCAGGTATCAATTGGCTGAGGACCTTCAATATATTCCCCTTTTAATTCTTAAAATAACTCTTGGAGAGAGGTGCTATTATCATCTCCATTCGTACAGAAGATTTGTAGAAACTTTGAGAGGATGCTTAGTTATCAATCACTGCATGATGAATTACTCCAAAGCTTAAAACAATGTTATTTCATGTTTTGTGTGGCTCAGGAATTTGGGAGGGGCTTAGCTTGGTGTCCACTCCTGAGGTTGCCATCCAGCTGAGCCTCCTGTTAACTGAAAGCACAGCTGGAGCTGGAGGATGCTGTCCAAGCTCACTCACAGAATACATAGCTAGAGATCTCGGTTCCCACCACAAAGGCCTCAGATAAAAAGGCAGCTTCCTTCCCTTGGAATGAAGGAGCCAAGAGAGGAATGAAGCAGGAGGCCCCAGTACCTTTCATGACACAGTCTCAGAAATGGGACCTGTAGAATCACTTCTGCTGTATAGTATTGATCACATGGACCAACTCTGCATCAACACCAGGGGTACTACACAAGGTGTCAATGCCAGGAGTTGGATACCCTTGAGCCATTTTGGAGGATAGCTGTTAAAGCAGTTAAGGAACTTGCTCAATGTTCCACAGAGTTAGGATTCACACTTGGACAATCTGACTTTAGAGCTGATACTTGATACTAATGAACTCCGTATCATTTTGTTAGCTCGTGATCAAATATAAAATCATCTTGGTCATATTAGTATAACTGTTACAACTTCTCATTTACAGGTGTATGATAATTTCCTGACTGCTAATCCCTAAACTCCAAGTGTTTTGAGGAGAACAGTCTAGGACTGATGCTTCTGTTACTACACAAAGCTGTATACAGGCAATAATTTTCAGTCCAGGAATGACATTACATGCTTTTTCTTTTCTTATTATTTATTATTAATTTATATTTTAGTGGTGCTAGCAATTGAACCTAGAGCCTCACGCATACTAAGCACACATTCTAACCCTTTATCTATACTGCCAACTCAACATTCCATACTTTCAATAATCTTATTAAGTAGTATCCATGTTTGCTTGATTGCATTAAATTATACTTGTTTCTGATGCAAATTATTTTCATTTGATATTCCTAGAACATACATTTCTTAAACAGGTATTATTTTTTAAATTTTTAAAATTTGTTCTAATTAGTTGTACATGACAGTAGAATACTTTTGCATTTTTATGGGGTACCAGGGATTGAACACAGAGGCACTCAACCACTGAGACACATCCCCAGCCCTATTTTGTATTTTATTTAGAGACAGTTTCTCACTGAGTTGTTTAGTGCCTTGCCTTAGCTGAGGCTGGCTTTGAACTCATGATCCTCCCTTCTCAGCCTCCCCAACTGCTGGGGTTATAGATCTGTGCCACCACGCCCGGCAATAGAATGCATTTTGACACATCACACGTAAATGGAGTATAACTTCTCATTCTTCTGGTTGTACATGGTATAGAATCACACCAGTCATATAGTCATGTATACACATAGGCTAATAATAACCAATTCATTCTACTATTCTTCCTCCCCTCCCCTCCCTTCACTCCGGTCTGCTTGATACAAAGTACTGCTATTCTTCCCTACCCACAACCCTGACTTATTGTGAATTACTATCGGCATATCACAAAAAAATCAGGACTTTGGTTTTTTGGGTTTGGCTTATTTCATTTGCATCATAGCCTCCAGTTCTATCCATTTACCCATCAATGCCATAATTTCATTCCTCCTTAAGGCTAATATTCCATTGCGTATATGTACCATGTTTTCTTTATCATTTATCTACTGAAGGGTGTCTAGTTTGGTTCCATATTTTATCTATTGTGAATTGAGCTGCTATAAATACTGATGTGGCTGTGTCTGTAGTATGCTGATTTTAAGTTCTTTGTGTATAAAATGAGGAGTGGAACAGCTGGGTCAAATGGTGGTTCCATTCCAAGTTTTCTGAGGAATCTCCACACTGCTTTCCAGAATGGTTGCTCCAATTTGCAGTCCCACCAGCAATGTATGAGTGTAACTTTTTTCCCCACATCCTCATGAACACTTATTGTTGCTTGTATTTTTGATAATAGCCATTCTAATTCGAGTGAGATGAAATCTTAGAATAGTTTTGATTTGCATTTCTGTAATTGCTAGAGATGTTGAACATTTTTCCATATATTTGTTGATTGATTGTGTTTTTTCTTCTGTGAAGTGTCTGTTCAATTGCCTAGCCCATTTATTGATTGGGATTTTTTTGTTTGTTTGTTTTAAAGTTTTGGAGTTCTTTATGTATCCTGGAGATTGATCCTGTATCTGAGGTGCATGTGGCAAAGATTTTCTCCCATTCTGCAGGCTCTTTGTTTTATTGATTGTTTCTTTTGCTAAGAAGAAGCTTTTTAGTTTGAATCCATCCCATTTATTGTTCTTGATTTTCCTTCATGAACTTTAGAAGTCTTGTTAAGGAAGTCAGTTCCCAAGCCAACATAGTGAAGATTTGGGCCTACTTTTTATTCTATGATAATATAGTTTAAGGTCTGGTACTGCGATGACTCCTGCTTCACTTTTCTTGCTAAGGATTGCTTTGGCTATTCTGGGTCTCTTATTTTTCCAAATGAATTTCATGTTTGCCTTTTCTATTTTTATGAAGAATGTCATTGGCATTTTAATACGAATTGCTTTAAATCAGTTTAATGCTTTGGGCAGTATGGCCATTTTGACAATATTAATTCTGCCTATCCAGGAGCATGGGAGATCTTTCTATCTTCTAAGATCTTCTTTAATTTCTTTCTTTAGTGTTCTGTAGTTTTCATTGTAGAGGTCTTTCACCTCTTTTGTTAGATTGATTCCCAAGTACTTTATTTTTTGAAGTTATTATGAATAGGATAGTTTCCCTAATTTTTCTTTCAGTAGATTAATTACTGATGTATAGGAATGCATTTGATTTATAGGTGTTGATTTTATATCCTGCTACTTTGCTGAATTCATTTATTAGTTCTAGAAGTTTTCTGGTGGAACTTTTTGGATCTTCTAAATATAGAATCATGTCATCAACAAATAGTGACAGTTTGAGTTCTTTTGTTTTTCCTATTCATATCCCTTTAATTTCTTTCCTCTGTCAAATTGCTCTGTCTAGAGTTTCAAGGATGATGTTGAACAGAAGTGGTGGAAGTGGGCATCCTTTACTTGTTCAAGTTTTTATGAGGAATGCCTACACTATTTCTCCATTTAGAATGATGTTGGTCTTGGCTTAGCATATATAGCTTTTACAATGTTAAGGTATCTTCCTACTATTCCTAGTTTTTCTAGTGTCTTGAACATGGTGTACTGTTTTTTTTTTGTTTGTTTGTTTGTTTGTTTTTCAAATGCTTTTTCTGCATCTATTGAGATGATCTTATGATTCTTGTCCTTAAGTCTAGTGATGTGATGAATTACGTTTATTGAGTTCCACACATTGAACCAACCTTGCTTCCCTGGGATGAACCCCACTTGATCACGGTGCACTATCTTTTTAATATTTTTTTATGTGATTTGCCAGAATTTTATTGCAAATTTTTGCATCTATGTTCATCAGGGATATTGGTCTGATGTTTTTTATCCTTGATGTACCTTTGTCTGGTTTTGGTATCAAGGTGATATTAGCCTCATAAAATGAGTTTGTAAGGGTTCCCTCCTCTTCTCTTTCATGTATAATTTGAGGAGTATTGTTAATTCTTCTTTGAAGGTCTTCTAGAACTTGGCTGAGAATCCATTTGGTCCTGGACTTTTCTTGATTGGTAGGCTTTTGATAGCACCTTCCATTTCATTACCTGAAACTGATCTGTTTAAATTGTGTATGTCCTCCTGATTCAGTTTGGGTAGGTCATATGACTTTAGAAAATTATTGACATCTTCAAGATTTTCTGACATGTGACTTGTATTATTATCTTTACTTTTTATACTTGAGAAAACTCAGGCATAGAAAGTTTAGGAGTTTACAAGTAAATACTGGATTTTGGTAATCCATATCTGACTTCTGTCCTTACCTAACCTGCTAGTCCTCATAAATAACTGATATGAAGAAATGCTTTGATTGTAATTCTTCTGGAGTTAATGTTTAATCATTGTTTCATGGTTGGATGCTGATCTTTCATTGTTGCAAATGATTATCTTGCAAATGTTTTTATCGTTGGCTTTCACAGCTCCATTAAGACCTCCAAAAGGAGGTGTGTCTCTCAGTTTGAAAATAACCTGAAACCACAAAGTTAGAACTTCTGAGCTAGCTGTTTTATTGTTTCCCAAGTGTTGTATTTTCAGTTTTATAGTGTGCTTCAAAAGTACACATTCATAGGAAGTTTTTTGAAACTTAAATATAGACCATTTGTTTTCTTTAACTATACACATTAAGGTACACAGTCTTTTGTTGTTTGGTTTGCTGGGCAAACAAATAGAGCCATGAGCTTAGGCCACTTGTTTCAGCATCTAAGGCCCAAGAAGAAGTAATTTAAGGCAGAGCCTAAACCAGGAGGGATTTTGTTCCAGTTATTCTGTGAGCTACGGTGGTTCAGGATGTTTGAGGAAAAAAGAGGAGGGGCAGAGTTTCAAGTAGGAACTATCATCCATCTCTTCTCTAACTTAAAGGTGAGTCTAAATCAGGTTAATCTAAACCAGGTTAAACCTGGTTAAAACTAAACCAGGTTAATCTTATAACCCTAATCCTATCTCTGTGGCAGAGACTTGCTTTACTTAAGCTCAGAACCATGAGTTTCATTGGTGATTCTTACTTTTCTTTTATATTCCTTTATTCTTTTATTCCATGCAGGAAAACTTTTCAGCATGAAATTTAAAACCTCTTCAGAGCTAAGGCCTTATAGTGGCCAAAGACAATATTTGTCAATTCAACAACATTTTTTGAACACTTATTTCACGTCAAGTGTTGCTGCAGGTGAGGAGCCTCAGTGGTTCAGGTAAAAACCTGCCCCAGTGGGTCTTCACAGTCCATGGGGCGGTCGGATTATAGGCAAAGGCAGAAACAATTTTGGGTGATAGTAAGTGCCATGTCAAAAATAAAGGGGGATTGAAAGAACTAAAGGACTTGAGAAGAAATTTGAGCCACCAAATTTAAGCCTGAGTGTGGCATGATCTTATTAATGTATCAAAAATAGGTCTTTGACTTCTGTATGGATAATGTTTGGAGGCAAGGTTTGTCCAAGTAAGAGATGATGGCAACTTGAACAAAGGTAGTCATATTGGAAATGGAAATCTATTTTTTATGAGATATATTTTGCAGGTAAGAGAATGTACAGGAATATGAAGTATGAGGGAAGGAGAGGAGAGAAGGAAGAGTCCTTGAATAGCTGGCTACCTATCCAAAGTGGAGGATTTCTCTAGCTTTCATGGCTATGCTTCCCACAAGAACTAATCTGCAGAGGTTCCTCTGACCTACCTCTCTTCCTTGCCAGATAAGACTGCCCCTTTCCAAGACCAGGCTCAGGGGGCTTTCTCTAGCACATTCCCTGGCACAGATTTGTCAACAGAAGGTAATTCTCCAATTCAGCAAGTATGTATTGAGCTTTTTCTATATGCTACCCACTTTGTCCCTGCAGATATAAAGGTGATAGTTATGGCCTTGTTCTCAAATAATTTACTGTATTAGAGGAAACATTAACTACAATCAAGTGCTATGGAAGTACTCACAAGTAAATGATAACCTCTGTCTGGAAAGGTCTATATGGAAACCAACCAAGCATAGAGGGTTAATAATTAGTGGGTCTGAACATCATCCTTCCAATCCTCTGGCTGCCACACTGATGCCCAGGCACACAGTTCACCTACATGTTCAGTTCTCAGCAATTTACAGTCCCTGATTCTGTATAAGGATTTTGTCAGCTAGGATGTTTTTGGATGCAAGTAATAGAATACTGAACCAGAAAGTGTTTAGTTACAGAGTTTATTATTGTTATTATTAGTATTTTAGAAACGGAAAGTAAGGTAGTTCTTGAGTGTGTTAATGCAGTGATCCAACACCTTCCTCAAGGACCCTAGGGGTCTCCCAGCTCTGCCATCCTCAGACGACTGACTTGTTCGCTCTCATGGACAGGCATGGCTGCTGTAACTCAGCACATCACTTGTTCACATAGCTCTTTCACAGGGAGGAAGAGGTTGCTATTCTTCATTCATGGTCTGTCCTATTGGAGTGGGGAGACCATTTCTAAATGTCCCCTGATCTAATGCAGACTTTCCTTCAGGTCTGCTTTATTGACTGGACTTGTGTTCACTGTCTATTTCTAGATTAATCACCAGCAAAAGGAATTTGTCATAATGATTGGACAGGATTAATCAAGACTCACTTTTTGGGTTTTGAAGAGGAACTTCCTTAGCCCATGGAAGGGGAATTAAGACTTTTGAAAGACAGAAAAGGGGTGGTCTGTGTAGACATATCACGTATCTTGGCTGTTGCTCTTTTTTTTTATTAAATTAGAAAGATTTTATTTTCTAGCAAATGGACAGGCATCAAAGTAGCTCTGATCTCCAAAGACTCAGTTGCTTTAAGTCTCCTCTTCCTATCTTTGCTCTTTTCTCCCTGGGTTTATTGCAAAGATATGTGTCTTAATTTTATTTCAAGAGCATTTTGATTCCAGTATTTGCTTTCTCTTACCATTCAAAGTGATCAAGAGTAGGAAAGAATTGAATTTATAACATTTAAGATGCAAATCTAAGACAATTGAGGCAGTCAGAAACATATGAGGGGAATTACTGCCAGTTTTCTTATTAAAATACATGTTACTACAGTATTTTATTCAGTTCATAATGGGGAAAATGGCAGAAACAGACACCATAAAACGGAAAAATGTTTTTTAAAAGATGATAAAAATTAGATCTGTAAAAGTTAACCTGAGAAAGTGGACTTGAAATAATTAATGGTCAGAAAAATAAAATAAGAAAACAAAAACAAAATAACTTAAGTTATCTAGAAGATACACTTTAATTTTATAATACTAATGAAATCTAATTGATGACTCAAGTTATTGTTGACAAATTTTCAGGGGAAAAATTAATCTTCATGGTACTGATTTCATCTAAATAAAAGTGGTTTGACTGTACTGAAAGGAAAATCTAAAACCTGACATCAGGTGATCCCTTGGTTCTGCCTGGCAATCCACCCACTGCTCACTTGGCCACTCTTCTGGTGGATGATTCCACATATTCCCTTTCTTCAAACTTCCAAAACCCCTTCTGCATGCTCATTCTTAGATGAGAACCTCGCTTCCTGTTTTAATAAGAAAACTGAAACCATTTAAAGAGAGTTTCTTCAGTTTTTACCAACTCATCTATGCACTCATGTGTATCTTCCCCCACCCAGGACAATGAATGAACTATCCAGTGCTCATCTAAGGCCAGTCTCCATTTGTGTGCTGTATTCCATCTGCATTTGGTTACCCTGAGACAGTTCTCTATTACCTTTTGCCCATCTCTTTTGGATCATAAGCATGCTATAATCTCTCACATCCTTTAAAATAGAAGGAAAACATTTCTCTCCACCTTTCATTTCAATTACCCTGTCACTCCCTTTTTTTCTTAACTGCAAAACTTCTCAGTTTTCGTCATCACTGTCTGCACTCTCTCCTTTGTCTCCCATAAACCCAGTGGAATAAGGATTATTCCCACCGCTCCATTAAAACTGTTCTGTTCCTCTCAGGGACCCTACTTTTCTCTGTGTTGCCAAATCCAGAGCTTAGTTCTCACGCTGTGTCTTGCCTGCCCATCAGGTGGTTATCCTTCTTCACCTCCACCTAGGTCACCACCATGTCTTAATTTTCCTTCTACCTCACTGTGTGCTCCCTCCCCCACCATTTTTTAAGGAGCTCCTTCCTCATGTTTCTGACTTCTGTCATTGGAATACTCCACGGATCCATCCTAAGGCTCCATTTCTCTTTGTACTAGATGATCTCATCCACTCCCATGGCCTAAAATACCATCTATAATCTGACAACTCTCAAATTTTATCTTCAGATCAACCTCTTTCCTAAACTCTAGATGCTTATATATACAATTACCTACTTGACTTCTCCATTTGTATATGAAATTGATATCTCAAAGGACAGCTCTCAAAACTTCTCTTCCTCCATCAAAGTCACCCCCAGCCATTAGTACATCTTGCCTGAACATATTTTACTTTTGCTATCACTGAGGCCCATACTCATGCGATTTTCTTTGATTCTTCTCTTTCATTCACAGGTAACTTCCAATTGTCAGCAATCCTATCTGCTCTATATTTACATTCTTTCAGCGATTGACCCTACCTCACCACCTCTACTGCTACCACCCTGGTCCCTGAAACCCTCACCTTTCACTTGAATTAGTGCAAACAATTCTCTGTTTATTTTCTTAATTCCTTCAACATGACAGACAAGGTGATTGTGGTAAGCAGAATTCTAAGATGGCCTTTAAGATTTCCTTCACTCCACTCATATATACTAATCTCTGAGATTGCAAATTTGAAGGATTTTATTCTTGTGGTTCATTTTGTTATGATGTGCAGTCAACTTTAAAAAGAAGATTATCTGCTTGGTCCTAACTGAATCATATAAGCCCACTAAAAACAGAGTGTATAGCTGGTTACAGAACAGGCAGTCAGAGATCTCAGGTGTGGGAAGGATTCAACATGCTGTTGTTGACATGGAAGATGGAGGGGGCCATGTGGCAAGGAATGTGGGCAAGTCTCTAGGAGGTGAGAGAAGCCCTAGCTCATAGTCAATGAGTGAATGGAATCTTCAGAATAACAACTTCAAAGTGCTGAATTCTGCTAACAACTTTAACTTGGAAGCAGACTTTTCCCCAGAACCTTCAGATGAGAACTCAGTTTTAGCCAAAACCTTGGTTTTAGCCACAAAACTTTGATATTCCCTGAGGAGAAAATCTAGTCATGCTGAGCTAGACTTTTGACCTACAGAAATCTGAGCAATTATATTAGGTGCTATATTAAGCCACTAAGTTTATGATGATTTGTTATATAGCAATAGAAAATGAATACAGTAATTATATTTAAACATAGGTCTTTTTTAGCTGAGAACCATTCAGTGGCTTTCCATCTCTCTGAGTGAAAACCAGAGTCCCCATAATGGTAGGCCATGAAGTTGGAGACTACCACTTGTCTGAGCTCCTTTTCTACTGTCCCCCTTTGTAATAGCTCCCCTCAGAGATTTTGTACCTGCTGATCTTTCTACAGAGATGCTCTTCCTTGGGACTCCGCCTTGCTTACTTCCTCTCCTTCAGGTCTTGGCTCAGGTGCTACCGTATCCATGGAGCCTTTACAACCATCTCGTTGAAAATAGCAGTATCCCCAAACTGACTCTCCTCTACCCCATTTTATTACCTTCATAACACTTACACTCCTGGCTCACGTGCCACTACTGATTTATTTGTTCATGTGTCTCCCCTATTTGCATGTAAGCTTTGGAACTCTATTGGCTAGAACACTGACTGTGTTCAGTGGAATAAATATTTGGTGAATTAAAGAAATTAATATAGTATAGTTCATGCAAGAAAAATATTTTTTGTTTTTGTTTTTCTATTTATTTATTTTAAGTTTTACGGACTGCATTTTGATTCATTGTACACAAATAGGGTACATTATTTTGTTTCTATGGCTGTGCACGATGTAGATTCATACCATTCGTGTTTTATTTTAATATTCTTACTACCAAAATAAATTTTTTAAAAATCTAAAGGACAAAACATGTCCCTTTTGGGCGCCAAACTGCCAAGTTTAATGCTTGTATATGAAGTTCGACAAATGGGTGCTTTCTTTTAAGTTATTTGCACATTTTGTCTATTCACAAGTAATACATTTAAAATTTTTAACTGTGCCCAGCCCATAGAGGGCAATATTTATGCTTTGAATCAATATATCTTTTTCAGTCACTAGTTTCATGGTATAAATTTTTTTTAACATTGCAGCAATTTGATTAAAATGCTTATGTTTATAAATACAAGGTGAAATTATGCAGTGCTAGATCATGCATACATACTACTTGCAGAGTATAGTCCTAGCTGCTGTTTGACAAAGCTATGACATATTCGTCCTCTTTATTTATATGTAGTCTGATTAAGAAACAATTTAAGATTAAGTGTTTAAATAATGATATAAATTGCTTGATCATTTGGCCAAATATCTGACATAGAAAATAAGCATCACTGGGTGTTGTGGCACATACCTGTAATCCCAGCTACTAGGAGGCTGAGACAGAAGGATTGAACAATTCAAGGCCAGCCTTGGTGTCTCAGTGAGACCTCGTCTCAAAATAAAAAAGTAAAAAAAGGGCTGTGGATGCATCTCATGACCCTGGTATAGCACCAAATATCACAAAAAATAAAAAATAAAAATATGAGGACAAATAAGGAAATAAGTATGAACTAAGTAAAAAGGGATAGATCAAGAGACATGCAAAGGGGTGGTGAGGAAATGAAGACCACACATATAGATTGCTTATTTGAATAGTTGTCAATAGCATAATAAGAGATAAGGAGTAGCTAAGGAAGGCCCCAAGGTCAGGAAACTGTTTCTTTAAGATAGACACACCCTCTGTGTGCTTGGGACAGGGCAAAAGTCAGCAGTGAAAAGACTGAAGACTCTGGAAAAGGAAAAGATAAAATGAAAATGAATTCCCACAGAAATCAGCTCCTAAGGATCTAAGGCACAGTCTACAGAGGGACTATCAGGAGGAAGTCAGCCCCTCCCTGGAGTCCTAAACAAAGGGTTAAACAGGAAGGACAGGCACCATGGAAACAATGAACATCATAGAAGATTGAGCCCTGGGTGGCTTTTGCTGTAAGAGCAATTATTGACTCTTTGTGTTGAATACACATCATCATCTTTTAAAAATGTATACAACATGGCCTGCAATTCAGCACTGCATCATATTTAGAGTCCAGGGAGTAGGGGATTAAAAAAAGGAAGGAAAAAGAGATCTGTATTAGGGTTTACCTGACTATGTTTTAGTGAGTGTAGGGAAAAGATGATGAAAGTGGTTAGATCTATCCTGGAAAAGAGAATGAGAATGATACAGATTTCTTCCTAGAGCCATAGGGGTGCCATCCATAATGCACTCCAGAGTGAATTTTTAAGAGAACTGACACCCTTTTGACTTCAGAGTCCTAGAACAAATAAAGTTCCAACAGACTACCTATTTAAATTAGTGGCAAATGTTGAATTCACACTTGCAGAAAGCCTAATTCATCACCAATTCACCAAAAAACTTCTGGCATAGCATTAACAGTCACTCCCTGGGTATTTAGAAAGGTTTAGCAGGTTGTAAACACTGGCTTTGGAGTCATACCACCTGATTCAAATGTAGTTTGGTGCACAAATCATGAGACTATGACTGTGCTGGTCTGTGCCTCAGTCTCATCTGTAAAATGTGATGAGAATAAGAATAATAAATGAATTAAGAAAAGTGTACAATGCCTAGGACTGCCCAGCACACTCTATAAGAATGCATAAATATTATTCTTTACGTATGTTCAACGTTTTTTGCTCCTTAACAGTCCTAGAGTCAGATACTGTAATAACATTGACCCCACATTCCCAAAAGGCTTGCCTGCCTGGCAAATACAAGAAATGGGCTAATTTCTGTGGAAATTTTTATTTGCAGTGATTGTTTTTCCTTGTATCCTGGATGGCAAACATTTGTCACAAAGAATAATCTTTTAAATTATACTTATAAATATTTCTGGAGAGTTCTTCAATGATTTAGCATTAGAGCTTCCTGCTTCCCTAAACACTGATGTTCTCTCATTGATTTTCTTTTGAACACCAACAGATCATTCCTAACTTACTGTAACACCTTGCATTCATGTCTCTACACCTATTTTTAAGTATTTGTCATGAGAAACCAACCCTGTGCCAAAATAGTTGCATGTTTCTCAGGTCTGTGGGTCACGTATCGTACACTTCAAGTTTCTACCTTTCAACTGTTTCTCATCATTTTGGATCATGCTGGCCCACTGCCAGTACCTTAGTGGGACATAAATATCCTAAGAATTAGTGTGAGCCTTTATTGTCCTTATGTCCTGCTTTATTTCCAGAAGACTCCTGTCAAGGGTAGGGAGAGTGACTATAATCAGAAAAAAAAAAAAAAAAAATTATTTCATAAAGGAATGAAGCAATCTTGCTTCAGGGCCCACTTCCTGTGTGCATGGAGCCTCCTCGCCGCTTTGACAGCAGTCAACTGGGCTCAACATTTTTCACCAGTGGTATAGGTAGCTTCATCTCAACCGGCATATTGAGACATGAATACACTGCCAATTTTCACTTTTCTGCTCTGTATGTTGATATTGTTTCAAGGCCATCTGAATTTCAATTTCAACATCTCTTTTAAAACCAATCTTAAGAATACTTTTTTTTTTTTGAGGGGTGCCCAGATGGGTCATCAAAATACAGCTAAGTTTTATAGCTGTATAAGTAAAGTTTTTATAAGTAAAGTTTTTACCCCACTCACTTACTTATGGTTGACTGTGATGGCTTTCTTGCTACAAGGGCAGACTTGAGAAGCTACATCGGAGACCAGAGACCACATAGCCCACAAAGCCAAAACATTTGTCATCTAGCTATTTAAAAAAAAAAGTGCATCTGTCCTAGATGTTTTCTCAATGTAAAGGCCTTCTACTGCCCTACTAGGAATGTTTGCAATTATGAACACAGTGAAACTTAATTGGCTATTATTTTATTAAAGTGAAATTCTTGGTCTTTGCATCACTGCTATGTGCTTTGAGGAAGAAACTGTTTTTAAATTTATCTTTGTATTCCAGTTGGTCCAGATGTTATATTCATACAATTGATAGAGACCTTATTATTTATAGGCAAGGTATGTAAGTTCTAATATCATTTAGGGTACCATGACAAATATAGAAGTCACATTAGATATTTAAGCAAAAGTATTTAATATAAAAATTGGTTGCACAGATAAACAAGCCAAACAGTAATTCCGAGGTCATCCAGAGACAGTGATTGGAGGAAGGAGCTATGTTGAGGGCTTGGGAACAAAGAGAAAGAAGAGGAACACAAATCATCTAGACTCAAAACACTCAGGTGTATAGTGAAACCAATTGCTTCTGGTTCCTTTGACAGGCAAGCTGAAGCAGGTTAAATGAATATTACAAAAGACAGAAGAAGCTAGAGGCTGGCCAGGGGCTACTTCTGGTCACATGCTGGCAGGATCAGCAAGAAAAAGGGAGTTCTTTTTCCACTCCTACTGGTGCCTGATCTTTTTCTATTTTTCCCTGTCAACAAAACCTAACAAGAATCCAGTGGACTCAGGATCTTGGAAATATAACTAAATCTCCTTTTCAGCATTATTGGGCAGAAAAGGGCATATTAAGAACTGAAAAACAGCGCATAAACGACTGGCACAGGCTTAGAAAAGAGAATGGATCCTGATGGAAGGCAGAGGCATACCGGAGCTCCCATCCCCAATCTATCTAGAGCCATCTGGCCAGGCCTGCTGTTCTCCAAAACCAAAACCACTTGGAGTTCACATGTTGGTGCTTGGAGCTATTGGTTCTTGTTTTTGTATTGTCCTGGTATTTATCCTTTCATTCAACAACTATTTATTGATCATCTGCCATGTGCCAGGCACTGTCCTATATTATAGTAAATAAAATGAACAACAAATCAGTGCCTTCATGGAACTTATCTGCAATCAAGGGAGGCAGACAGTAAACAAGAGAATAAGTAAAATATATGCTATATGGTATCACTGCTAAGGAAAAATATAAAATTGAAAGGGGCAGTAGAGCATGCCCTGGGAGAGGGAGCTGTGTACTAACCCACAGAAGGAAGGCATAAGTTAAATAAGATCTAGAGAAGGTAACAGAGCGAGACTTGGGCGTTTGTTTGGGCAAGAATATCCCGGGCAGAGGGTATAGTAAATGCAAACTTCCTCAGGCAGGAGTGGGCCTGCTGTGTCAGAAGAAGAGCTGGAAGATCAGTGCAGCTAAATGGAATGATAAGCCAGTAGGAGAAGATGTGAGGCTAGAGCGGTGCCTGACTACCCCATCAAGTTGTTTGCTTTTTTCCAAACTGTTACTTCTCTGGAAAACGCAAGTTGTACCAATTTGGTTGGTCATTCAGATAGATATTTGAAAAGACAATGTTCACATTCCCAATAAAAGTCTGGTCACCTAACACTCTGGTCCTCAAGTAGATGTTTATGGTACAAGTTCCCATATTTACACACTCTAGCTAAATGGAAACACATTTGTCAGATGTCACTTGATGAATGTTTCTTTTGTCAAGAAGGTAGATCTACTGATTGTGATATTTTTCTAATGTCCTTTATATTTAATAATCAGAGGAACATCATTCTTCACAAAATCTCTAATTCCATTAGGTGAGTGTTTCCCCTCATTCTGTAAACTACTGCCTTATACTATGGATGCTATGGATGGTGTTAGGCCTGTCAGAGAGAAGTGATGTTCATTAACACCTAGAAAATCATTAGATTGCACTTGTCCTAGATGTTTTCTCAATGTAATGGCCTCCTACTGCCTTATTAGGAATGTTTGCAATTATGAACATAGTGAAACTTAATTAGCTATTATTTTATTGCAGTGAAATTCTTGATCTTTGTATCACTGCTAGGTGCTCTGGGGAAGAGACTCTTTTTTAATTCATCTTAGAACAGAGCAATAATATATACTGTAGCATATCTGTAGGGCTTCCTAAATTCTAAGTCCTGAATTAAGCTTATTACATTTATTATTTCATTTAATCATTACAAATCCCTATGAACTTAATACTGCTGTTATTTTATAAATTAAAAATTTGAGACTTTAAATGTTCATCCTAGTCCATTTGTGCTGGTACAACAAAATACTGGGAATCGATGAACTCCCAGAAGTTAATTTGGGGAATTAATGAACTCCAGAAGTTAATTTTCTTACAACTGTGGAGGTTGAGAAGTTCAAGATCAAGGTGCCAGCATTCAGTGTCTGGAGAGGACCTTCATGCTGTGACCTCACATGGCAGAAGAACCAAAAGGCAGAAGGAGCGAAACTAGTTCCCTCTAGACCTTTTATGAAACACCAATCCACCCATGAGGGCAGCATCCTCAAGACTTAGTAACTGCCAGAGCCCTGTCCCTACCTCTTATACTAAAACAGGGATCAAGTGTCAACATGAATTTTGAAGGACATTCAAACCATAGCATTCCACCACTTGTCCCCACATACATGCTCTGATGTGCATGAAAGATTCATTGCACCTCGATGGTTAGCAAAATCTTAACTCATTCTAATGTTTACTCAAAAGCCTAAAGTCCAGAGTTTCATCTGAATCATGTTCATTCAAAAGCCTGAAGTCCAGAGTTTCATCTGAATCACATTCTTGAGACATCAAGAAAAGACTCATCCTGAGGCAAATTTTTCTCCAACTGCAAACCTGTGAAATCAAGCATGTTATCTGCTTCTATAACACAATGGTGGGACAGAAGTAAGATAAACATTTCCATTTCAAAAGGGGGAAATAGGCAAGTAGGACAAGAAGAAAGAAATAACAGGTCCCAGGTAAGTGCAATACTCAACAGAACAGGCAACATTAAATCTGAAGTTTTGAGAATAATCATTGACTCCATATTCCACTTTTCAGACACACTGGGGCAGGGCATGGGTCCCCAAGGCTTCAAAGAACCCCACCCCTATGACTTTCCTAATAAGCATAGCTCATATTGCAACTCTCATGGGTTGAAGTCTTATGCCTGTGGTCTTCCAGGCTGACATTGTACATTTGTGGATCTACAGTTTTGGAGTCACTTGGGCAGGTGTATCCCAATAGCTCCAGTAAGCACTGCCCAAGTGGGGGCTTTTTGTAGTGGTCTCACCCCTATGATAGTTCTCTGCATGGGCCCCGAGGCTCTGTGAGGCATGCTTTGGAATCCAAGTGGAAGTGGCCATGCACTCTAGGTCAGTCACCCTATGCCTGCTGAGGTGGTACTATGTGCCACCAAAGTTTCTGGCTTGTACCTTCTAGAGTGGTCATCTGAGCAATTATTAGGTCTGTTCAAGTCACAAATAGGGCAACTGAGGAGCAAAGCATCACAATACAGGGAACTTGAGGCAGTGCAGGACAGTGAATACTGAGGTACCATGGTCACCCAAGACCCCTCTTTCAATATAGTTCTGTTCCCCCAGAGCTCTGGGTCAGTAATGAGAGGGGCAGAACCAATAATCTTCAAAATGCATTCATGTTCATTCTTCATTGTCTTATTGAATAATGCTATGGTTTGAATCTGCCCCCAGAGTTTATGAATTGGAAATTTAATCTCAATGCAGGCGTGTCAGAGATGGGATTAAGGGAAGTTGTTCAGTGTTGAACACTCCACCCTCATGAAAAGATTAATGTTTTATTTAAGGATTTGATTTGATATAAAATTGAGTGTGACTTCTCTTTTTCTCTACTGTGTACTTTCTTGATATGTGATGCCTCTGTCATGTGATAACCCAACAAGAAGGCCCTTCTGAGAAGTGTCCTCTTGGTCTTGTACTTCCAGCTTCCAGAACCATGAGTCAAATAAACTTCTGTTGCTTACAAATTATCCAGTCTGTGGTATTCTATTATAGCAGCACAAAACAGACCAATACAAATAGCATCTGTCTTCCTTCTGTACATACTACCCTCCTTATCAAATAATTGCTTGGCCACACCCTTGGTATTCTTCCAAAGATGCCTTTTTTCCTAGCCAAACTGACACTTTCCCAAATACTTAATGTTTATTTCCCTTTTGATTATGAAATATGTCTGTAAGTCATTTCTCTCATCTCATATTTTACTCTAGGCAGTTAGAAGAAACCATGGATTACGCTTAACAATTTGCTTAGAGAGTTCTTCAACCAAATATTATAGTTCATAGCTCTTAAATTCTACTTTCTACAAAGCCCTAGAGCACAGACACAATACATCCAATTTCTTCACCACCATATGCAGGGTGCCTTTCCTCCAGTGTCCAAAAAAATCTTTTCTGCCTAAACCTTCATCAGAGTAACCTTTACTCTGCATGTTTCTACCACCATTTTTATCATGACCACTTATAATAACTTCTAAGAAGACTGAAGCTATCTCTACAGTTTCCCTCTTCTTTTGAGCCCTCACCAGAATCTCCCTAAATGCTCCATTCTTAGTAATACAGGCTTTTTCTAGCATGCAATTCAAAATTACCTAGCCTTTACTCATTACCCGGTTCCCAAATTCATTCCGCATTATCAGGTATGTGTTTATAGCAGCACTTCACTTCTGTGGTACCAATTTCTGTCTTAGTCCTTCTGTACTGCTATAACAGAATACCTAAAACTGGAAAGTTTATAAAGAATAGAAATTTATTTCTTACAGTTCTGGAGTCTTGGAAGTCTGAGAAGTCAGGTTCCCTACTTGGTAATATCCTACTCCATTGATGGCATCTCCCTGTAGCTGCTTCCTCACATGGTAGAAGGTACAAGGGCAAAAAGACCTAAGCTAGTTTTCCCAACCCTTTTTAAAAGCACAAACTCATTCATGAGGACAGTGCCTTCAGGATTCAACTATTTCCACAAAAGTTTGTACCTCTTAAACTACTATGATGGGGATTAAGTTTCAACATGAATTTTGAAGGAGATATCATCACTGAAACTATAGCAAAGTTTTAGTAATTTTTTCTAAGGCCCTAAGGCAAGTGAACCAGAATTCTCTGATTTCAAAGCCACCAGCTACTCAATCCCTTCTAGTTTTTGAGTCATTGGAGATGAGTGGTAGTTTGTACATGTTGCTTGGTAATCCGGTCACAGGATCTGAGAATCCTTCTGATCAATTTCTTTTACTATATGGATTTTTCTGCCTCTGTCCCCATGTCAAAGCTGTTGTGATAGCACAAATTCTGAAGTGACACCCATGTTATTTGTTTGTATCCATTATAGATACAAGCATCAATATGAAATGTTAACTGATTACCATATGGAGCACAGGAGCTCCATAACCAGATACCTCCTTTGTCTGTTTTTTTGAACAACTTTATGCTTGTGTGAGCTGTAAAGAGCATATTTCCTGTTAAAAGTATTTTATTAGCCATTTTATACCAAAAATTTTATAAGTATAAATATTATAAGTCAGAGTTTAAGACAGATTAAAAATAGTTTCTTAATAATGAGGGTGGGAGGGTTGGGAGGGAGAGAAGAATAGGGGAACTTTAGACTATGTAGAAGGAAATGAGGGGGGTATAAAAAATGGTGGAATGAGACAGACATCATTACTCTATGTACATGTATGATTACACAAATGATATGAATCGACATCATGTACAACCATATAAACGAAATGATGTACCCTATTTGTGTACAATGAATCAAAACGCAGTCTGTAAAAAATTAAAAGATAAATAAAAAAAGAAAAAAATAGTTTATTATGAATGGGCATACGAGTATTCAAAATATGCTGTAGTTATTCAGTAAATATTTTGTCCAAACATGAAACTACATTATTTTCTTATTTGGACTTTATTGTTCTGGAACTTTTATTCAGAAGTAATTTTGATCCTAAAGCAAGGATTATTAAGATACCACCATTTGATGAGAATTTCTTATTAGGTTAACCACTTTAAATGATGTTAGTTACCTTTTAAGTCTGATAAAAATGTTCTTTCCCTGTGGTTCAACCTAAGAGTTGCTCTATCCAAATAAATAAAACATAACCTTTTTCTTTTAATTTTTAATTAAAGAAGATTTGAATCTAAGATTTTTTGCATGAGATGATGGGTAACATATGATTAACTGCTTTACTTGGCTAGCACAGTGCTTTGAACCGATAGTCACATGAACGACATGTCCCAGGTCGCACCAGGAAAACCACACAAGCAGCCAAAGACCTTCATCTGTTGCTGCAGCAGTGCCCTGTCAGTGAACAAGTAGACGAGGAAGAAGAAACATGAGCATGTCCTATAAGAGTTTGACAGAATAGGTTGTAACTTGGCAGCAAACTATGAACTTGCTAAAGGTCAAAACCTGGACTTGGCACTCACATCTCACAGAACTCGCTTATCTAGATGTTTCCAAACTGTCTTCCAATGTGCCCTGCTTATCAAATGGCAAGGCAAAAAACAGGGAACATTTGTTGTTCTACTTGCTCCAATTTAGCCATGCTGCTCTGGGACTAGGTAGCTAATACAGAGAAACCAGGTTGCAGGGTTATTGTAAGGCAGTTGAATGAACTTGACTCAAGCCAAAGTAGGGGTGGGCCTCACAGGATACCCTGGCCTTAGCGAGAGTATGCCATCAACCTTCATAGCTGGGACATCAGCAGATGGATGCACAGAGACCATCGTGAACAGAAAGGAGCCAACTGTGGTAGAGATGATGGTGTACAAAAGCCATGGGCTGGTGAAAGAACAAATCCAGGGAAGTCATAGGAGTGCAGGAGAGGTAAGTACTCAGTGAGGAAGGCTTTGTGAATGGAAAGAGCAGCCCTCTGGACACTGGGAGATGTCACAGGAATTTTTGCCTCAGTTTTTTCCAGATGTAAGGGTGTTGCCCTCAAAAACCACGGATGAGTATAATTACAGCAGGTAGTACTCAAATGAGATAGTACGTGTGTGATCTATTATAGGTGTTCAGTTCATTCCCTTCTTACAAAGTCAAGAAGCAGTGATGGTTGTTCTATGTCGACAGGACTGTTTTGTTAAGTATTTATATATGTATGTGAGTATACATAAACACTGTTCTCTTTTCTTTATGTTCAGGTAGATATCCATATCAACACACGAAAGTAGAACTTTTTTTTTGTGAATGTCTATGACCATCTATACCTCTATTTATACTAATTTGGGATGTGTTTTTTGTCTGCTTTAGACTAATGGGTCTTGATAGCAGGGTATTTTTCAATAATAGTTACCAGATAGTGTTTGTTTTATAACTATTGGATGTATGAAAAAAGAGCTGGGTACATACAGTTAAGGGCATCAGTGAACAAATTCAGATTTGTAGTTACTATCCCCGTGTGAGTTTCAAATATTTTCTGTAGCATAAGACTTTATTTCTTGTTTGAAGGTTGACAAGCCCAAGTGCTGATTTCATGCACTTTCTATATTTCTACTAACTAGCATGCATATCTTACTAGCTTTCAAACTTCCATAATGTATTTAACAAACTAGGTTTAAACAAAATCAATGATGTTGTAAAGTGAAATGTAGCAGAGTTATCTATCAAAATGGAAGGTTTTATAGGCAGATACAAAACTATTACCAGATAAGGTCTACCGGAATAAAATCTCAAGACTACCTTTTGAAAGAACATTTCCTGTTAGAGAATTACCTTCCCATAAGTTGTGAAAAATTAACAAGAGAAGGTGCTGCTGGAGGAGATATCGGAGTGCTATGATGGGGCTGATTGTGTGAGTGAATGTTTGCTATATGTGGCAAAAGTCAAGCATTTGGGAAAAGACATTGAACTCTCTGTGAGCAGTGGACAGCCTCTGGGATTGCAGAAAAATCACATTGTTTCAATTATGATTGTACGATAAAATCCCATGTTAATCAACTAAAACCTTTGTGTGTACTTGCACACTATGGCATCAAACTGTGCTAGGTGTTGAGAAGTGATGCAAAAAAATATTTTTAAAAAAGACCCTGTCTTAAAGAATATGTAGCCTAGCTGAATAGAATACTCAAGCAGGAATGGAAAATGGTTGTCAACATAAGTCATGAAATGACAAGAGCCAAAAGAGTCTGGGAGAAAAAGTCAGAAGAAGCAGAAATGAAATCTTCATGAAAGAGATAGGAGTCAGAGGGAAGAAAGCAGTGGAATTCAACCCAGAAGACTGACTTGGGACAAAAAGTAGAGGTGAGAAAGTGGAAGAGGGTCTCCTGGGTTCAGTGGGCAAATCATGTGACAGGTTGAGAGTTTCTGCAGGAAGTAGACCTGAACCTGCAGAGAGAGAGAGTCATGTTGGACTGGGAGGCTGCCAATGCCAGGCTAAGGCATTTCTGTCTTCCTATAGGCAATGGAGAAATATGGAAGGCTTTCATCAGGGTGAAAGTGATATTAGAAAAATCTCTCCAATGATAGTGCAGAAAATGGATTGGGTTGAATGAACCTGATGGTAGGGATGACTGGAAAGAGATTTCTCAGAAAGCATCTGCAGGTTCAATGAGATGGAAGTGATAGGAAAAGAGAAGGAGATATCAAAAATGTTTCAGATTTTGAATTTAGGTCCCTAGTAGCAGAACACAGAACCACACAGATTCCACCAAGTTCAAGGAAAAGCCGTGTGAGAAACAAAGATCCCTGAAGGGTGTGATGAGAATGTCTTAAAGGTCTCTGAGGGGCAAGAGGGCTTGGAAATGGACCTCAGGGACTCAGCAGAGTGTGATGTGTCTGTGCCGTCCACTAGAGTAGTTATTAGTCACATGTCCATATGCAGGTATTGAACTTGAAATGCACCTAGTCAAATTGAAACATGCTGTGAGCAAAAACTCAGATTTGAAAGAGTGGATATGAAAAAAGACCGTGAAAGAACTCATTAATAACATTTAATATTAATTACATGTTGAAATAATATTTTCAATATGTTAACCTAAGTAAAATATGCTATTGTAATTAATTTTACCTTAAATATTTTTCAAGTGTGACTCACATTTTATTTCTATTGTCCATTGCTGATCTAGATGTTCACGTTGAAGCTCACCAGTACAGTACAGTGAACACATAATTATGCTTTATAGTTTAAAAAAATGTTTTTGGCCATACTGGGGATTGAACCTAGGGATACTCTACCATTGAGCTATATCCCCAGCCCTTTTTATTTTTTATTTTGAGAAAGGGTCTTGCTAAATTGCTGGGACTGGCCTCCAATTTAGAATCTTCCTGCCTCAACCAACCAAGTCTCTGGAATTACAGGCATGCGTCGCTAAACACATTTTGATAACATTCATCCAGTATGAAATATTTCAAAATGTGCCTTGCATTTTTCGAGTGTATCTTTACTGGTGAGCAGGTGCTTAGATGTGCAGGGGGTTGTGTCAGGCTAGATTTGGGCAGTGCTAAGTGCTTATAGAGAAGGAACCATATCTCCTCCTCTCATATTACAGAGATTCATTTTTTTATTTTAGCCAAAACTTAGATTATTCTATAGTATTGAATATTTGACTTGTTTTTTCTTCAACCAGCCAATGATGCTGCAGCTGATAGTCGCAGAACTTACTCACTAACTGATTACTTGAAAAACACTTTCCGAGTGAAGGTCTACTCCTTGCGGTGGTTTTCAGGTAAGAATTTATTTCACGGTGGTGCACTTTTTTGCTTATGTCCATCCTGGTTAGCTTGAGTTGTGGGGTGCTTTTATGGCACTGAAAAGATATAATCCTTGCTTTTAAAAACTCCCTGGAGAGTTTTTTTTTTTCCTTCTACTTAGGGTGCAAAGGGCAAGAACACAGAGAGAAACCAAAGAATTTCCTTAACACGGAGTATAAAAAGTTAAATGCAAATTGAAACTTGACACTTATGATGGAAGATCGAACAAGTACTAGTGTAGTATTCACCTTTCATGTTTTTCCAATCTAGAAATGTTTATTTAGTACTTGTGTAAACTGAAATCTTAAAATTTATTGCATAATTTTTAGCTGATGCAAATGTTTAATGGCAACTTGAAATACTAATGTGACTCTTTTCTCTCTTTAGATCATGAATATCTCTACAAACACGAAAATAATATCTTGCTATTCAATGCTGAAAATGGAAACAACTCCACTTTCTTGGAGAACAGTACATTTGTATGTTTCACCACCTAATTAAATCATGCATGAAATTCTAGGGATTTTTTTTTTTCATGAATTCTATCTTCTTTTCCATGAATACTCTCCTTTCTCATTGCCTTGTATTCTCTGCAGCATATAATACAGTGGATCTTTCTCTCCTTCAAATGCTCCCTGCCTTCACTACTTTTTAGTCTACTTTGATGATTCCTTCTCTGCTCATATTTTTACATGTAAGTGCTCCTTTCAGCTCTGTCTTCACTTGCTGACCTCTTTCCTCATTGTATCTGTCTTTGGTGAATTCCATGCACTTCCACAGATCCTGTGCTCTCCTTTCTAGCTTTTGACACTGACCTCTTCCCAGGATCCAAACTTCAATTTCTGATAACCTGCCAACTCCTGCCTGTGGATGACCTGCAGATCTTTTAAATTCAGCATCCCAGTCTTAACTAGTTATCTCCCCTTCACTGTCTGAGCAAGCTGAAAGCATCTTATTTCTCTTGCCAAGTTCCCTGTCTTAATTCTCCTCCCAGTCACTTAAACTAGAAACATCACATTCCTCTCTGACTCTCCTGTCATGCCCTATAATTAGCTACTCAACAAACCCTATCAATTCCCTGTCAAGTAGTTCACAGATTTCTGTTTCCACTTGATAGTCTTAATTCAAACCCTCAATTAATCTTGTGGTAGTGATTGCTCTGACTTGTGCATATCTATTCTGGAGACCAGATCACTTAGCACTGCCCAAATCTAGCCTGACACAACCCCCTGCACATCTAAGTGACAGACACTGGGTCATGATTATCTTTGTTAAAAAAAAAAAAAAAAAAAAATAGATAAGATGCTATCACTTTCAAACACAAAAGCAGGTCATAGTTCCATGTCTTATATTTCAGTCCAGCTCTTCCTAGTTTGATGCCCT
Source organism: Sciurus vulgaris (assembly GCF_902686455.1). Lineage (NCBI taxonomy): Eukaryota > Metazoa > Chordata > Mammalia > Rodentia > Sciuridae > Sciurus > Sciurus vulgaris. The sequence goes on along the minus strand of NC_136463.1, from coordinate 116,556,504 downwards.
TACACTGTGTTTACGTATCCATACTATATTCGGGTCACCCATAACCCTTAAATATCCCCCAAACCTGTGTGATCTTTCCCACACCTTGATTTTTGCTCATGCTGCCCTTCCTGTGGAGGAATTTCTCTCTCTGCTCCTAATCCCCACCCTCACAGCCATCCTTCATTGGTTAGAATTAATCCTTGTCCACCGTCACCCCCACCCCCAGCTTTCTAACACTGATCACCTCATGTCATGGTCATCTGTGTGGGTTACAGTGCCATCTCTCCTGGATGCTCCCAAGCCACAAACCATATGTCTAGAACAGTGCCCTCTATGTGGTAAGTGCTCAATGATGGCAGTTACGTTGTCCAACTTTTCTTTCTTCTACTTGATTGACAGGAAGACTTTCCACATTCCATTAGTGATTATTCAGTATCTCCTGATGGGCTGTTCATTCTCTTAGAATACAACTATGTGAAGGTAAAAGAAATGCTTTCTGTGACATTTAAAGAAATGTATGAATATGTTATTTTGTAACTAATTTCAAGTGTATGCAGCATTTTAAGATGGACACCTAAGTAATATAATAGTCACTAAAAACTCATTAGTTCAACATCAAAAAATTGTTCTCATAAAAGACAAGTCCAACTAATGTTTCAAAGGAAATTTATTTTTAGTGCTTTCAAATACTAAGAAGTGTAATTAGTATTGTATTATAGAACCAATAACATAAGTTAATAAAATTGTAAAAGGCATTTATTGTATAATTTTAAGGTAAGTGTACATGTCTGACTTGTACATCAGGTGCTTTGACTCCTTACATCCTTCGTCTTAGCTTTACATGTAGTAAGACCTTCAGTAAATATTTGCTTGGAAAAGTTAAACCACCCATCCTCCAGAAGAGACCCTAAGATGCCCCAGACCTCCTCCCAACCTTCATATCCCTCCATACACAACCATTCTAAGAAAGAGAGCCTCTGCTTTGTCACCAAGAGCACTGAGCCTCCTCTAGTCACCGACGCAATGTGGAATTCTCAGACGCTCAGGAAAAGCCAGTACTTGATCATACATCCTCTTTATGTTTAGCATAAAAAAAATCAATTGTAACTTTGCAGCTTTTTGGTTACTCATGGAGTTGACAACAGTTGTCGAAGAGAGGAATTTTGAAGACAAGTAGGAAAGATTGAAAACCTGTAGAGATACTCTGTATTGAAAATGAAATACAAAGCTGGGAATTCCTATCCTTGACTTTTTCTCTCTGGGATAAATAATATCAAATGGCCTTATCTCACACACCAACACTGCTGTACTCAGGCCAAGCAAAGCATCCAATACTCCATTTACCATCTCAGGATGGAGACTCTCAATCATAATATTTACCCTGCTTCCACAGTGCTGAGCTCTGTTTCCTGGATATGAAGACTCTCTGATTATATTCTGCTAAACCCATCAACTGTAAGCAAATCAGAATCCTAAAACATTTCTATTTTCAATTAATAGATTCATTTGTGTGATTCAGTGCTTCTTATTGCTACCCATAAGATAAATTTACTTGAAGAACTTTTTAAAAATTCTCATAGTCCAGTTTCAATACCAAGGTCAATAAATTGCAGTCTCTAGGGTAAATCTGGCATCAAAATTTTATTTAATGTTATACATTATTCTAATGGGCAGCCAGAATTGAGAACCACTGAATAACAGTTGTCTGTATTAAAAATAACATACAAATTTAGTGCATTATAGTTATACATAATAGTGGGGGTTTCGTTTGACATATTCATAGATGTACATACCATAGTTTTCTCCATTTTTATCCCCAGTACTGCCCATTTCCTTCCTCCCTTCCCTTTATAAGCCTCTCTCCCCTGTTGAGGCCTGATTTATGATTCCTGCTTCTCCTCACTCAACTTCATTATACCTCTTGGCACATCACACTGTGATCCAGTGGTTATAGTTTACTTGCCTATACGGCCCCCCATTGAACTAGGAGCTACTCAAGGAGAGAAATGACTGGTAGATGATAGCTTTCTGTCTTCACAGGCTAAATAGACTGATGAGTTTGTTTAAGAAAAGAAGTAAACATACTAAACATTTTGGGTTTCCTTTCATACCCTTTTATACCCATGATGGTTTTGTCATTCCAAAACAAACTCAGCTCTTAATATTTCTAGCAGATACCACATCTTTTGGCTTTAGCAAGTATTATGCTCAAGGTTGCCCAGAAACAAGTATGGGGTGTGTCAGAATAAGCCAGGATTCAGGGAAAAAAACTGTGTGACCTACGGGAAGTGGCAATTTGATAAATACTCGTTGACTTGAGAACATAAAAGGAGGAGAAATGATTAGTAGTTATGGTTTGGAGCCCTTATCTTGTGTCTCAGCTCTGCTATCATGTAGCTGGGTGTCCTTCAGCTGCTCATTTCATCTATCTCATCCTCAGTGATACAGTTTGAACTTTATTGTAATTTCATTTATTTCTTTTGTACCCGCTACATAACTTACACTAGACTCAAGGTAAGTAAAGATGAATAAGACCCAATTTTCATATTAAGAATATGGTCGGGGATACAAACATATTGGACAAGGAATTTCTTTTAAAATATATTTATTGTTTATTATACAAGTAAAGATTGTAATTTTTATGAATGCAAAGATGTCATCATATACAGACTCTTTATCCTCATATGTCTCAGTCATTTCCCCCTTTTTTGTTTGGCTCCCCAGAGTTAGTGTATGTGTCATCATATTTTATATATTTTTCCTTGTTTATATAACTCTGAGAAAGTATATGGGGATTCTTTTTAGTTATTGCTTAATTTATAAAAATGGAATTCTATTTTCATATTTTTCTTTAAGTTTCATTTCTTAATGCTACCATGTGAAATTCCTTCCAAGTCATAGCTCTAATTTATTTTCTAAAGAAATTAATAGGCTTTATATTTTTAGAGCAGCTTTAGGTTTCCTGAAATTAAGCAGAAAATTCCTAGATGTTCCTCATCCCTTCTTCCCCAGTTTTTCCCTACAATTGACATCTTCATTACTTGGGGTACATTACTTAACACCTGAACAGTCAATATCAATACATTATTATTAACTCAAGTGAATAGTTTACGTTAGGGTATAGTCTGTGGATTTGGGAAAATGTATAATGTGATCCACCACTGTAGTATCATAAAGAGCAGTTTCACTGTGCCAGAAAGTCCCCTGTCTTCAACCTGTATGTCCCTCTTTATCCCCTTTATCCCAAGCAACCGCTGGTTTTTTTTTTTTTTTTTTTTTTAACTGGTTTCGTCCTTTGGTCTTTTCCAGAAAGTCATATGGTTAATACAGTGTATAATCTTTTGTATTGGCCATTTCATGCAGCAATATACATTTAAGATTCTCCCAGTCTTTTTTTGTGACTTGATAGCTTGTTTCTTTCTATCATAGTATCCCATTGTATGAGTTTACTACAGTCTGTTTATCCTTTCACCTATTGTTGAAGGCTTTCTTGGTTCGAAGATTTGTCAATTTCGAATAAACCTGCTGTAAACATTTGTGTGAAGGGTTTTTGTATGGGCAAACATTTTCATTCATTTGGATAAATAACAGGGAGTTCACTGATAGTTATTTGGACTTAGTGTTTTATGTTAAAGCTTTTATTTATGAATTAAATTTGTTCATAAAATGTAAGATTTCATACTTTTTTCTCACTATTATTAAGGTTTTTTTTTGAAGGAACTTTTTGTTTTTTGTGCTTTTTATAATTTATTGGCAAAAATGTTCATAATACTCTCGTAATCTTTTGATGCCTGTAGAATCTTTTGTGATGTCCCATTTTTTGTTTCTGATATTGGACAGTTGTATTTTCTTTCCTTCTCACTTTCATGGTGTTAACAATTTTACTAGTCTTATAGAATCAATTTTTGACTTTATTATGGGTTCTCTATCTGGTCATTGCTCTTAAATTTATTTCTTTTCTTCTAGCTACTTTAGGTTTAGTTTGATTTTCATTTTCAGTCTCTGGAGATGGTTGTTTAAAAATTGATGATATATGTATTTAATTTTAATACATATTACCAAGTAGGTTTCAAAAAATCTTTAGCACTTGGCATTTTTACCATCAATGTACAAAAGTAAACATTTTTTTCCATGTTTTCACCAAGAGAATCATGTCTTTTAAATATTTTGCAAGTGTGATGGGTGAAAAGTGACAATTTACATTTTCCTAGATAGGCACCTTATATGCTATGCCAAATGCTAGGGGTAGTGTTGTGCAACAATTGATAGCTCATTTCTTTTTATCACTTTGACCCTTTGGCTCACTGGGTTGCTGGGAAGGCTTCTTGGAGGAGATGATGCCAGAGAAAAGTTATAGGTGAAGTTCAGAGAAGTTTGTAACAGATGGCTACAGTATACTTTAAAATTCTAAAATTCTAGGAATCTAAATAGAGAATTATAATATAAAATGAAATTTGAGGGTTATACAATCACATCTTATTGTACCTGTCCTCTTAAGCTCTCGTGGTAAGTGACCAAACTACTAAGAATCACACAAGCCTGAAATGTTTGTTTTCTTTCTAGCAATGGAGGCATTCCTACACAGCTTCATATGACATTTATGACTTAAGTAAAAGGTCAGTGAAATTTCCCCATAAAATCTATGAGACTTTTTTAGTGTACTTTGTTTTTCAAAAAGGAAATCCCACTGTGAGTTATCCTTTTGGCAATGTTTCCTTTTATCTTTTTTTCCAGGCAGCTGATTACAGAAGAGAGAATTCCAAACAATACACAGTATATTACATGGTCACAGGAAGGTCATAAATTGGTTAGTGAATCTTTCCTGTCATCAGGAAAATATCAACTCCAACATTTCATATGTAGAAGTTACTAACCCTGATATAAGGCAGACACTTTAGGAAGCCAATAATTCACTATAAAATATAGTGTAATTACCCAAGACAGTATTTTATTAATCTGACATAATAAATACAATTCCTGAAAGTTTCCAAACTTCTATTAGAGAATTGTTTATTTACTGGGAAAATGCTCTTTAAACTGAAGTTCTAATTGTCTGTTTTACTTAGATATTGAGTCACACCTGCATTCTGCTAGTTTGGTGAGCTTCTGGGTTACTGTAGATATCTCCATATTCTACGGTGCTAGGAGAGTGTCAGAATTCCAAAGGAATTTAAATAATGCAGATGAAATCCCTCTCCAAGCATGCAGCTGCACTCCCTCAGCTCCCACCCAAGAGAGAAACCCACAAGCTCATATCATCCTGTAAAAGAGGTCCAGTCTGCTAGTTTTCTGCATATACTTAAGCATCCAAATCACAGTAGTTGTAAACTTCTCATTTTTAATACATTAAGAATGTGTTTAGTGTTATTGGGAGATTGTAGTCATTTAAGTATGGGAAGGAGGGAGTAAATGACTCTTGTTGCTCAAATTGACTCTAATGATGGTATCATTAGACTTTCACAGATCAGTGTTTTTAAGATTCCAGGATAAAATATAGCATGATATTATTGATAGCCAATACATTTTTCCATTTTTCAGGCATACGTTTGGAACAGTGATATTTACGTTAAAATTGAACCAAATTTACCAAGTCAAAGGATCACATGGACTGGAAAAGAAGACATAATATATAATGGAATAACTGACTGGGTTTATGAAGGTAGGGACTAAAGCTCTCTCAAATCAGAAAATGTAGAAGCTTTTAAAAATACTTAAACATTTCTTTTAAAGTGAGAATATTTGATGAGATTCAAAATCAACTGCATTTTTTAAAATGTCACTAATCCAATTTAGAACTCACAACACCAGGTAGCTCATGGACCAACAATGTCTTCACAGTAACCAGGACTGCCCTGTCCCAATGGTCACACAATGCTCTGCTTGTCTTTGGTTAACTGCGACAAAGAGCCTTTCTGTGTAGGTAACTTTTCTGGCTTTAATGGGACACAAAAGCTCCAGATTAATATCAAATGTTTCTCTACTGAGACCAACCTAACCCAGAAGTTTCTAAAGAAAAGTAATACCCCCATAACATTTAAAAAGATGCTAAAATATTGTCTGGAGGTTGGCAAGAAGCAGGGAAGAAAGAGCCTGTTTTATAGAGAGTCTGTGTTCATTTGAACTTGGACAAAGTGTGATTTTTCAATTTTAAAGAAGAAAAAAGTAATTAGAAAGGCTTAGGAAAAAATGAGTGAAAGAATAAAATTTTTAAATGTTAAAAGCAACATTGTGTTTTTAGGAAAGAGAGTTTTAGAAACTATTAGGAAAGCATTTGAGAAACTTAGAAAATATTAGAAAAACATTTCCAGATCTACCATTGCCAAGATGAAAGGCATTTTGAGACCATTCCAAACTGTTCACGAGGTTGCCTCATACTTATTAGGAAGACTCATCCTTATTTCATCCTATTATTTATTCTCTTCATGGCTAAAAATATAGTTTGAGTTCACGATTTAATTTTGATGCTTACCCTGTCCAAGTTAAGTTTGATTAAAGGATGACATTATAAGAACAACCACAAATACTATTGACAGAGAGATAAATTTCCATTGCCCAAAGGAAGTGTTTGAATAAAACTTTTAATGAAATTTACTAATATTAGCTATTAGATGTTCTTAAATAGTTATATACCATGACATAGATGATACTCAGGGCTTATCAACATTGAGTGGGCAAAGCCTCTTTCCCAAGCTGTGGCTCTCCCTCAGGAAAAGCTGGATTCTTTAAGAACACAGCTAATATAGCTAATATGTAACATTCTTTCTAAGGTAGGTAATTTTATGTATTTATAACTGAGTCATTACATATAAAAAAAAATCACAGCTCCAATGTGGGCCTTTTTCTAAAAATGGCTCTTCAGTCTACAGAGGTAACTTATTACCTTATCAGTATGGAAAATCAATGTGGAAAAATATATTCTGCCTTCCAAATAAATACTAGTTGAAACATCATCTGTACCTGTATTAAAAAGTAATTTTACAAACTAAAACCTTGCACTAATCGTACTTATTTTATGCATTTGAAGTTGTATTGTAGACTAGAATCAGTAGGTAAAAGATGAGAAATGAGATGTCAATCCAGTACATGAAGAAGTTCTTAGCAGAAACCTTGGACTCGTCATAAGACCTGGATTCTAGTTCTTGTCTTAGGCAAATTTACTGAATTTCTTGAAGCCTCAGTTTTCCTCTTTGTTTAATAGACTATGAATAGACTCTCCTAGGGAATCTCTGTGAAGAACAAGTTAGATGTGTGTTATAAATTATAAATGATTTCAGGAATGTAACTCAATGACATAGATATGAAGCAGTTAGAGAGGGAATAGGCTGCCTTACCAAACAGTAGGTTTTATTACTAGAAATACTGAAATGAAGGCAGAAAGGAGAAACACAGCTTGTCTCAGATCTTACATTGGTTAGTTCTTAATGCTACTAATTATTAGCTTTGTGACCCTAAGCAATTTTCCTACTCTCAGTTAGCCTACCTCATTGTGTTCATCTGTACAGTGGGTTTTTGTATTAACTGGCATAATTAGTGCCAAATTGTTACCAATGCCTCACATATAGATAACAGTCACCAAATTTCAGCAGATCATCATGATAATTGTTACACTTTATTGTTCAACTTATACTGCTACAGCTGCTATTGTTATTATTGAAAATGCATTTTTAAGCAACTTGTAAAGATGTCTTGCCATAGTCATCAGACAGGTGATTGGGATACATAATTTCCTAATCATACATTCTAGTTTCTATGCTTTTGCTCTTATGTCTATATTCATATCATCACATAAGACTCATGAATTAAGTAGGAGTCTCCACTCAGTTGCCTGAACCCTCCATTTCCAGTTGGTGAAAGAGGGTTAGACATTTTTAAAAGCCAGAGAGTGAATGGCCCATGAGTCAACCTCATAATACCTACAGGGAGGAGCTGCCTCTGTCAGATACTAAGAACAAACCCAACAATGTACTGCAAAGCAAGATCTTTCTTTCATTTTCTTCCCTTATGACCTTTTTCCCTCACCCACCAGCATGTATACCAAAGGAAGGTGTGAAACCAAGGGAGTCTTCAGTTTCTAAGATGAGCAAAGGAGATGCTTCTCAGTAGGGGTCTCATCGAGCTCTTGCCATTCTAAATCCATCCTTCCCACACCTTGTTTGTGCCAAGAGTAGTAAGCTCTGGGCACCATATTGGTTTGATAGCCTGGAGCTACACACCACCCACCAGTACCCTGCGGGCTCAGTACAAACTCAGCCCAGTTGGGGAGAGTATGCTGGCATGTTGACTGTTTGAAAATTAGAAAGGAAAATCAGCCTCCTGTGTGAAATTTACTTTTAGTATGTTTTGAGGCATAAATTTAGAGGATTACAAGATAAAGAAAAAATGTAGAGCTTATATTAAATATTGCATGCTAAAATATTCTAAAATGGTCCAATGGGTTACTTATTTTTACAATCCAGATATATCCTCAAAGATTTTATTTTCATTCATTTGTATTACTCTGATTTTGGAAGCCCAGCAAAAGCAAAGTGGTTCATTAGTTGAACTCTACTGTAATTACTAAAGCTAATGAGAACAATATTTTGAATGCCAAAGCCAATTTATCAGCTACTTCTTGTAACAGAACAATTTATGTCTTTTTTCAGAGGAAATCTTCAGTTCCTACTCCGCTCTGTGGTGGTCTCCAAACAGTACTTTTTTAGCATATGCCCAATTTAACGACACAGAAGTCCCACTTATTAAATACTCCTTCTACTTTGATGAGTCGTTGCAGTACCCGAAGACTGTGCAGATTCCATATCCAAAGGTCTGTGCTCCTGTTCGTTCAGTGGTTCTGTGATTTGATGGGAAGAGAATGGTTGCATTTAATCCTTTCCTGCTAATGAAAATATTGTCAGTCTCTCTTCAACAGCTTGCTGTGATTACTCTTGCTGTAGTCAACAGCATCTGGCAATTTTAAAGTATTTTTATTATCCCAGGAAAGAGTGTGATTTAAGGTTTTGTAATTTCTCCAAAAACTTTGAGAAATGACAAGCAGAAAAAGATGGTGAAAATGCTTTTGAGAGAGGTAGGGGGATGAAAATGTTTGAATGAAGGAAAAGAGAGGCTGTAATTGAATCAGAAGCTCATCTCATTTGTAGAAGTTGGAATGTGCCCGAGATGAAGTTGAAAAGCTTGGTTATATATCAGATTGTATTACTAATTAACGGGCTACAGTACATGACTAGTTTTAGTGATTCTATTATAGATTTGGCACTAATGTAAGTTTTTCACATCCTACATTTTTAATAATAGTGTCACATCTTGGTTTTCAAGACTGTTCTCCATCCAGGATGCGTGTTTATTAAAATTGAGAGCTTGGTTAAACAGTACAAACCAGAGAGGGGGGTGGCTAGAAGGAAGCCAGGGATTCTTCATTAGTATCATCATAATAATGGTCACAGTGTCATCTACAAGAAAATCTAATACAGTGATTTTTCAGCAAGCAATTTGGAAAAAGAGATTTTTATTTTTACCAACTCACTTAATTTGCTTTATGAGAAGCTGCCATTTTAGGAAGGGAGAGGAAGTTAAGAGGAAAAAAGATCCGAGACTAAATATGGAGATGTGTTTTCAGTGCAATGTTATTTTTTGATGAGCAAAACTGGCAAAAAAAAAAAAAAAAAAAAAAAAAAAAACCCACCATAAAATGCTCTCACTAAAAAATCATATTATTTCTAACTAATCTGTCAATAGAAGATCTATGTGTATATGTGTATACTTAAAAAGAATTTCTAAGCTTCTGTCATAATATTGACTACAACGCTCTAGCATGGTGAACCTGAATGTGAAGTGAAATGATGGCTGCCTAATTAGCATCATTGGCTCAGGTACTGATTTTACTGGATGGACTGTGTCTCTGGCAGAACGTAAGGTGCTTTCATGGTGACCACCAAAGACATTTTGTCCTAGGGAGTCAGAGTATATTTGCAAATGATTGAATTGATTTTAAGAGATCTATTCTTGCTTGCATGAAGTACATAAATGATGAATATATAAATGTTCATTATTTAAATGGCAGTGTTTTGAACCTTCAGGTTTTACATATATATACATACAAGTGTGTAATATGATTCTGCCTAAACATGAAAACATTCTATCTCCCAACTTTCCCTTATGTTTGTTTTATTAATATTAAATTTCTTTAAGTGTCCTTTGTTATAGTTTTATGGCCATAAAGCCCTGACATTTTTGTGCAGTTTTAAGTTATGTAATGACTGTGTGTGTGTGTGTGTGTGTATGTGTGTGTGTGCATGTGTGTGTGTGTGTGTGTGTGTGTGTGTGTGTGCGCACCACACATGCACATGTATATATACCAATTCTGTGATTGTTTTATTCCCAGGCAGGAGCCGTGAATCCAACTGTAAAGTTCTTTGTTGTAAATATAAACTCTCTCAACTCAACCACCAATGCAACTTCTATGCAAATCACTGCTCCTGCTTCTGTGTCAACAGGGTAAGGCTCTTTCCCTCCATGCTTGGGCTATGGGCAGTTCCACATTTCCTTGGAGAACATTTCAAAAATGAATGGCAGAATTAGTTGCAGCATCGCTGTGTGTCAGCAGACTGGCACTCATTCACTCTTTCATTCAGGACTCTGTTGAAGCCCTACTTCATGCCTTCAGGCTAGGCCCAGTTCTAGTGGTAGACATGCACAGTGAACAGGGCAATAGGAGTAATGGGTATCCTGCAGCCCACACTCAAATTAGAAGAGGCAAATAGCAATAAAATGCCAGATGGTGATCAATATTTTGAGGAAAACCAAGGCATGGCAAAGGCAATGTGGTTGGTGAGGGGAGGTTTGGGAAGACCCCTCTGATAAGGTGAGCAGTGAGAAGTGATTGAAGAAAGGGAGGGATCAGTTCACATGGACACCTGGGTATGCAGGGTTGGACAGAGGAAGAAGCACAAAGGCCCTGCAAGAGGAACATGATGGGGCCTCAGAGGACCTGCAGGGAAGCCAGAGTGACTGGAGCCCCCTTAGTGAGCAGCGTGATAGGAGATAAGGACTGCTCAGAACTCATAGGCCAAGGCAAGACCTGGAGCGGTTCAGAGAAACTGGATTCAATTTAAGAACCCCATGACCCTCATGTGCCCCAAGATATCATTGCTTCAGTCGCCCTGCAGCTTTGGAATACTGCCATTAAGCATCTGCAGAGACATTTGTTTTCCTGTAAAGAAACAATGCTGGGTGAAATTTGTGTCTATCAAGTAGTTCTTTTTCATTTCCACTTCCATTATGTATGTTGGTTTTGTTATTGTTTTTAAATATGAACTAGGATATATTGAATATTTACTATGTGCCAGACATAGGACTTTATCACGTGTATACTTTTTTACACTTTAAAGTAACTCTCTCCTTTCAATTATTATTATTGCATGCCTATTTTCCAAATAAGAAAGTGAAGCCCAGAGGTTAAGAAAAATGGCCAAGTAGCAGTGTGCATTCAAACCTGCCTTTCTGACTGAAAAGAAAGAGATATTACATACACCCCTCAATGAATACAGATGGCGCCCTCAGATTCCTGAAGGTGTTAGCGGAGCAATAGGGAAGCCCGTGATTTCTCTGGGGTTGCATTAACTGTCAGACATGTTATTGTTCTGCACTCTCATTAGTGGTCTTTAGCCTGGTTAGAAATATCTGCATACACTTCTTTATTCAAGAGGGGACTTAATTGTCAGTAAATTAAACACATTTTTTCCCATGACTTTGTTCAAAGGTGTAAAATTTTACTCAACAGTTCTAAAATCTACTGGTCCCATCCAGGGACCTCTTCAACATTGGTTGAAGACTAAGCATGTGCTGTAAAAGTCTGTGTCCTGCTATACACTCCCAAGCATGTGCTGTAAAAGTCTGTATCCTGCTAGCTCTTATAATTGGGGACATGATGTAAAACATTCAGATAAATTTCTGCAAGATTGAAGTGACATAAACACAGACTGGTGGCATTTTGAGGAAGGGAGAACGGTTTTCCATGACCCCAGATTTCAAGGAAAACGTCCTGAAGAATACACAGATGGAGCAGGGCACAGAGAAGAGGAAGGGCACCAGAGTGGAACTAATAGCCCGTAGGAATCTTGGAAAAGCCCAGCAATGCATGGTATAACTTCTTGATTTACAACCAAAGTCTGCTTGCAAAGAGAATGAGCCACAGAAGGCGGTGTATATATCATCGGTAGTTCGTAAACTCTTATTTAAGGACTCAGAAAACTTTGCTCCAGTAAGATATATGCAGAAATGTGCAAAAACCAAATGGACAATTGCCACTGGTGCTTTGTGAGGCTAACCTTGCCCCCTCCCTCTTCTCAGAGTCCCAAGAGATGAAGTAGGTGAATCTGGAGGAGACCTAGAATACAATCAGTCCACTGTGAGAAAGCTGAGGCTCAGACAGGCAAAGTCATTTGTTCAAATCTCACAGCAAATTTTTGTGGGAAATGGGAATAAGACATAGGTCTGTGCTTTCCCAGGATAAAATAGCTAAATAGTGGAGTTAGAATATGTTGAGCACTTGTAAGCTGGACTGAGCTCCATGTTCTGCCCTTGAACACCGTACATTGTCATTTTATAGCCATTTCACAGATGAAGAGACAAAATTGATCCCACTTACAAATCACTTTCCAATGCACAGTTGTGAAGTGCTGAGCTCAGGAAACTTAAGAACTTATTTATTGCCCTCAGTGAATTAATCTTTCTTTCTGCTTTGTAGTTCTTTACGCTAGACTCATGATGGGGCTGTTTCATTCACCATCAATGTTTTATGTGCACTGTATCTTACCAAAAAAAAATTGCTTTGTCAAATGCTACAGGAAAGTGTTGTATAGGGAATTTAAAATATAGCTCTGGTATCTATTAACACTGGTGAGCTTGCAGCTTTTTAAAAACTAGGCTCTAGGACCTCTCTGGGGAAAATGTTCTAGTAGGCACTGCTTTCTGGCCTCATGCAGAGAAAGATCCAGCAGGATCCAGGGAATCCATGAATCCATGCAGGTTATGCCACCTAGTGAACTGCCTGGCACTCTCAGCTGTGCTACCTGTGATTCACTAGTTCCAGGAATGGGTGGCCTTATTATGACCAGCATCTTCCTACCTTCCTCTATCCTTGTTCTTCAGTTTCTTGTCCATGTCTCTTTGTCAAAAGAGCTTCCAACAAGTGAACTCCTGTGGGAGAATGAGGCTGGTTTGTAGTTTTGTTAGAAACTAGCAGAAGTGGGTAGAAATGGGTGGAAGCATTACTTCTCCGATAGCAAGTGAGAAGGGCATCAGGTCACTCTTCCAAGAACACTGGCAAGCTTCCTTGCTACCCTCATTGGTTTAGTACTAAGGTTGATTAGATTAGTTAAGTTGCTAATGTGCAAGGACTACTTGTATTGGGAGTTTTTAGAACTCAAAATATTTAAGAGAAAAAAGCATATGATGAAATAGTACGAAACTCCTATGTTCATTCTTCCCCACCTCCATCCTCCATTATGAATCAGCATCTGCTTATCAAAGAAAACATTCAGCTTTTGGTTTTTTGGGTTTGGCTTATTTTATTTAGCATCATAGCCCCCAGTTCTACCCACTTACCAGTCAATGCCATAATTTCATTCCTCCATAAAGCTGAGTAATATTCTATTGTGTATATGTACCACATTTTCTTTATCCATTCATCTGCTGAAGGGCATCTAGGTTGGTTCCACAGTTAGCTATTGTGAATTGAGCTGCTATAAACATTGATGTGGCTGTTTCACTGTACTATGCTGATTTTAAGTCCTTTAAGTATAAACTAAGGAGTGGGATAACTGGGTCAAATGGTGGTTCCATTCCAAGTTTTCTGAGGAATCTCCGTGCTTCTTTCCATACTGGTTGCACCAATTTGCAGTCCCACCAGCAATGTATGAGTGTACCTTTTTCCCCACATCCTCACCAACACTTATTGTTGCTTGTATTCTTGATAATTGCCATTCTAATTGGAGTGAGATGAAATCTTAGAATAGTTTTGACTTGCATTTCTCTAATTGCTAGAGATGTTGAACATTTTTTCATATGTTTGTTGATCAGTTGTATTTCTTCTTCCATGAAGTGTCTGTTCGGTTCCCTAGCCCATATATTTATTTTTTTGGTGTTAACTTTTTTGAGTTCTTTATATATTCTGGAGATTTGTGCTCTACCTGAGGTGATGTGGCAAAGATTTTCTCCTATTCTGTAGACTCTTTCTTCATGTTATTGGTTGTTTCTTTTGCTAAGAAGAAACTTTTTAGTTTGAATCCATCCCATTTATTGTTCTTGAGTTTATTTCATGAACTTTAGGAGTCTTGTTAAGGAAGTCAGTTCCCAAGCCAACATAGTGAAGATTTGGGCCTACTTTTTATTCTATGATAATATAGTTTAAGGTTTGGTACTGTGATACCTCTTGCTTCACTTTTCTTGCTAAGGATTGCTTTGGCTATTCTGGTTCTCTTAGTTTTCTAAATGAATTTCATGTTTGCTTTTTCTATTTCTATGAATAATGCCATTGGCATTTTAATATGAATTGCTTTAAATCAGTTTAATGCTTTGGGCAGTATGGCCATTTTGACAATATTAATTCTGCCTATCCAGGAGCATGGGAGATCTTTCTATCTTCTAAGATCTTCTTTAATTTCTTTCTTTAGTGTTCTGTAGTTTTCATTGTAGAGGTCTTTCACCTCTTTTGTTAGATTGATTCCCAAGTACTTTATTTTTTGAGGCTATTATGAATAGGACAGTTTCCCTAATTTTTCTTTCAGTAGATTAATTACTGTTGTATAGGAATGCTTTTGATTTATGGTGTTGATTTTATATCCTGCTACTTTGCTGAATTCATTTATTAGTTCTAGAAGTCTTCTGGTGAAATTTTTTGGATCTTCTAAATATAGACTCATGTCATCAGCAAATAGTGATTGTTTGAGTTCTTTTCCTATTAGTATCTCTTTAATTTCTTCTGTCTAATTGCTCTGTCTAGAGTTTCAAGGACGATGTTGAATAGAAGTGTTGAAAGGGGGCATCCTTGTCTTGTTCCAGATTTTAGAGGGAGTGCTTCCAATTTTTCTCAGAGGGGAGTGAAGGGAAGGGAGGGAAGGGGGGGATGGAAAGAATGGTGGAATTAGACAGTCATTATTACCTTATATACATGCATGATTACACTACAGGTGTGACTGTACCATGTTCAGGCAGAGGAAGGAGAAGTTGTGCTCCATTTGCGTACAATGCATCAAAATGCATTCACTGTCATGCCTAACTAATTAGAACAAATAAAAAACTATAGGAAAAACAAAAACAGAATTCTATTTTATTTAGAGCAGTACTTACATTGCCAACTGAATTAAGTCAAGTGTAATGGGGTAGGAACCAATTTTACAGTAGGATTTCCAGTGCCTAGCAGGGTACTTGGGACAAAGCTAGTGCCCATTCCATATGTACAGAACAATTATTTGATGGGTGGATGGATGGATGGATGAATGCATGAATGGGTGGATAAGGTAGGTTTTCCTGGTGACTTTGTTTATAGAGAATAGAAATTCTAATAGTCAGCTCGGAAGACAGCCTTCAAAATGACCTTGCCTAGTAATCCCTCTTTTGTACCTCCTCCCAAACATCTGCAAATTCTGTGACTTGAGGAGGGTGTATTCTACTGAGGCAACCCCACCCAACGTCTGTTAAATGGCTTTGGAGGCCCACCTAACCCAGATGATGACATACCCCACCCCTGTTCTCTCTGAGCCTAGGAGATATAGTAGATAAAGACTTGCTCTCTTGCCTCTGAACAGTGGATGACCTTTGGCCTATAAAGCAGGGTCATCAGATCCTGAGATTGTCACATGAGGAATAAGTAAGCTGGACTGATTTTCCCTGTAAAACTAGGAACACCTGCAAGAAAGGAGGCAAATGAGGGCTTGTGTGTTACCAAGGCTGCATCCCTAAGATCGGCTCCAAATCGCCCCACCCATTCCTCTTCTCAGTGATTTGTCAGCAGACCCAAGAGGGTTGGCATCCTTATCAGAGCAGAGGGTGGCATGGAGCCCGAGGCCAGCACTGGCAGTACGCCTGCTTCCTCTGGTGACTCACTGAATTAATCACTCCACGATTTACAGTTGCTCTTAGTAGCAATTTTCCCTCCAATATTCTTTCCAGTTAGTAACGCATTCCTTATTTTAAGTAGCCTTCATGTTTCCTAAAAGAAACATTTACACAAATTAGGGGCATGAAATCACCCAAAAGGCTTTATTAAATGCCAACACTTTGCCAGGCATTGTGCTAGGACAGTCACTCTACAAGGAGTGTTCCTGTAGTGTGATGTTCAAAATCAAGTCTCTCTCAGTGAATACAAATATGACTTGCTTTATAAAATTTAGTCTATGCCCAACTCTCTAGGAAAAATTAAATAAATTTCATTGTGTGAGGAATTTTATGCTGAAATGAAGCAGCTAGGTGAGGTTAACTGGTAGTTTCCCCAAGCAACAGGTAGAGCTTCTGCAGTGGGAGTCAGCATGAACAGGAAAACTGAAGCCAGCCACTTGATTTGAAAACTGGCTCTAACACCTTCCATTTGGGTGAACTTGGGCAAGTAACTTAACCTCTCTGCACTTCTGTTTCCTCATTTGCAAAACAAGAACTACAAGGATACCTACCTCACACGTGGTCATGGGTTTTTATCAAGCCCTTTGAACGTTTCCTGGCACAGAGTCGATAGCATGTGGGTGTAAGCTCTTATTGTTATGTCCAGAAATTACTCTATTGCTTTAGTATTTATCAGCCATATTCCCCTTAGACTGATCCAGCTCCAAAAGTGAGAAGAGCTGTGGAATCACTGTGTCTAACTTGGGTAAATAGTCCAGGCTCACAGGAAAGCCTGGTTGCAGGTGCTGCCCCTCCCCCGCCCTCCCCCAACCACTACAGAGAGAAAATATACTCAATATTTGCCTCTTACTCTTTGCAGAATAAAACCAGCATGTTGCTTGCAAAGCATAGTTGATATTTCTGCTTGTTGAATGTTTCTGGTTTGAGGTGGGGACTTAAACCTTTCAGTAAAAAGTTCAGTTGAGCCATTGGTTTATATCTTTTTCATGACCCTGATATCTCAGCCTGGCATGATCTTGGCTCAGGGCTACAACTAAAGAGAAGCATGTTTATAAGTTAAAAATGACTGTTTGTTCCACTGGTGAACTGCCTTTGCTGAGCAATCACAGGGTGCAGAGTACAGTGTGGGTCGTGGAGAGTGACAAAGGTAGTAGAGGATCCAGGGTCATTAACCTTTATCTAGAAATGGGCAGGGAAAACGGTTGATGCACGTGAGTTTCCTGGCTGACTTCCTAAATTCCATTACTCAGTATTTTCAAATGGGGAAAAGTTGTTTTATGGTGCTTATTTCTGAACCGAGTCATAATTTATGGCTTTCAGTAGATAAAGACACTTAGTACCAGCGACCATGGCCTCACTGACCATGGAAAAGGGTTCCCTTGCCCCCTTGCCTTCCTTTTCTTTTACCAGAACCCTTCGAAAAGAGGAAAGTGTGTCTGGATCTCAGTTTCCTAATCTATGCCCATGAAACCCTCCAGAATTTTTTACATGGAGATAGAAAGGCTTTTTTTCTCCATAGTGAGAGGTACATAATTTTAATGATTGTATGAAAGGGTTTCCAACCTCAAAAAACAAGAACAACTACATAGAACTGGGTATAGCTCACCAGGGTCCACAGGCCAAATCCCACCTGCCGCTCACTTTTGTGTCATCCACAAGTTAAAATGTTTTTATGTTTTTTAATGGTTAGGAAGAAAAATCAAAGTAAAAATCCATCTCGTGATGTGAAAATTATAGAACAGTTACATTTCATTTTTTTTTACTGGAACATAGTCTCATTTGTTTAAGTATTGTCTGGGCTTCTGTACTACAAAGGCAGAGTTGAGTGGACCTGACATGGGCCACAACTATTAAAATATTTACTCTTTGACTCTCAGCTTTAATTTTCTGACCTCTGGTCTAGAAAGTTAATTTCAAAAGCTTCATTTTTTTCTCTCTCTCTTTTTTTTTTTTTTTTTTTTTTCATTTTTCCATTCTCTTCTCAAGGATAAGATTTATTTGCCTTCCCATCTTCTCTTTGACTCCTCTATGTTGTGAACACAGACGAGTCAGATCAGATGAGACGCCCTCACTCCCAGGCATGCAACGAGGCACTCCTGGGCACTACAGCCTGCCAATTTGTGATAAGCACCATGAGGCTGATAACAGTGGTGTGGCAGCAGGGATTTCCAAGAAAATATTGTTGACCAGGGATACTTAAGCTAAGAACTGAAGAGATCGGGCGTGGCAAGTCATTTCAGACAAATGTAAAGAAAAAGGAGGCTGTATAGGCCCTTAGGGAGCAAGAAGAGGCTTCAGACAGAAAGGAGTTGCTCTGCATGGAACGGGCACTCTGCTGAGTGAAGGCCTTTGGTTTTTTCAGTACCTGCAACCTGCAGCCCCAGAGGATGGAGGCGCAGTGTCACCAGTGAAAGGGGAAACAGTGAAGCGAGGAGGGGCCTAATGTTTATCCTGAGTGCCCCCAGTGCTCAGTATTTGTTGTATGCTTCAGTGTCTGTGAAGGGCTTGGAGACAGGAACCCATCAGCTCTGTGAGCTCCTAGGAAGGACGGAGCTATTTAGGACACAAGTCAGGAGAGGATTTTTTTTTGCCTTGAGGGCCACATTCCACATTCCACATTCTCTCTGTTTGGAGAGCAAGGTATCCAGAGGAGGGGACAGGCACCACTGGGAGGCAGAGCAAGGGGAGCATTTTAGAAAGTTTGGAGTGGACCAGACACTGGAGAGGAGTGATTTGTGAATAGTCATCCAAAATCACACTGGGCGAGGGGCAAAAACGGAAAATTAAAGAAACTCTCTAGAGTACATAATGTTAGGGAGTCTAGCAGCAGCATAAATTATGAATTCCATGCATTTCACTACAAATCAGAAGGGGGTTCCAAAAATGTTTAAAGGTATGTGTTAGGGAGGATGCACTGCTAGCGCTATCTCCATTTATATAAATTTAAGTTGAAATACTGCAGAGCTCCTTAATTTCTTCACAGGGTTCACGTTTTGACTTGTGAGGAAAGGTTTTTTTGTTTTGTTTTGTTTCATTTTTTGGGTTTTTTAAATATAATTTTTAGATTTTCAAAGTTCATGGACCCCCGAAAACCAAAGAGTAACCAACAAACTAAGAAAAAGGTCTCATACACACGCATGCAATTTACAGAAGAACATTCATACTCTTTGGTTTTCGGGGGTTCAATGCATTCTTTTCCTGTAATATCTACCATATATATCATTTTGCAGTATATGAAATTTCTTTTTATATTATTTGTGGTGACTTCTGATGAAAACTATTCTTCATTTTAACAAAATAAAATATATCAAACTACAAAAAAAAAGAAAAAGTTCATGGAGGTATGAGTCATTTTTCCCCCCCATTTGAAAATGGAAATGAAGTTGAGAAAAGGGTCAGCTGTGCTTACACACTGATGGGTAGAATTTTCAGGAGATGCACGTCAAATTACCAGAAAACACTCACATCTCAGCCAGTGTTCCTGACCTCACTGTATTGTTCCCTCAAGACCACAGAAAAGGGATGGGAGACCTGACCGTTAACTCCCTGGTACCACAAGGGCTAAGTTTAAGACTCAGTTAATCCTGAGCATATGGTTCTAGCCGAGTTCGTTAAGCCCCTGTGGGATGTCGCTACCACTTTTCTTTTGGGACATATTTTAATTTCCATTCAAAATTAAATTGCACTTCAAGCTTAAGGAAAGGTAAAACATGATGGTATTAAATGGTATTCTTACCCATTAAAAGTTCTAATTCCCATTAGGACTGGTTTATTTTTACTAAGATGTTTGTTTGTGTCAAGGTCTGGAGTAAATTCATTCTGTGCGTATGTTTCTCACCGTTCCCCCACCCCCGCCCCCACTTCCTTCCTTCCAGGGATCACTACTTATGTGATGTCACATGGGCTACACAAGAAAGAATTTCCCTTCAGTGGCTCAGGAGGATTCAGAACTATTCTGTCATGGATATTTGTGACTATGATAAGTCCAACCTTGGATGGAATTGCTTATTGGTAAGATTTGATCAGTCTGCTCTGCTTGTGATCAGTGGAGACCCTGAACTCGAGTGAAGAATGGGAATCAGGAAATGAAGTTTAAGTTTCTGTTCTCTCTGACTCTGTGTTCAGCCTTGAGGCAGTGGGTCAGCTTGATGACTGGATCACCTGATATTCAGTAGGGCTTCTATTTCACCTTCCCTCTCTAACCACATTGTTTAGTCACGGTCACTTGGGAAGGGGAAGGGAGGTGACTAGAAAGCAGAAGGTAAAATCCGATGTCAGTATTCAAACCTGCAAAGAGGACTAGGGACTGCAATCGCAACAAAGTGCTTTTGAACAGAGAAATAGAGGGGCTTGGGAATGACCGGCTAGATAGGCATGAAAAAAAAATATTGAGGTGGCAAATCTGTTACTGTAAGCAGGAAACAGCTTTGGAACTTAAATAAATAACTACCAGCCTGACAGGATGGCAACACTGAGGCAGACTTAGGGTTGATCTGACCTTGAAGTGCTGGGTTGAAAGGGAAGTTCCAGCTAGGAGACCATGAGCAGGAGAGCATGAAGTCCAGCCATGCTCGGGGATCACAAAGCCCCTTTGGAGCCAGCAGCCTCAGGAGGGGTAGAACCTGGACAAGGTTTGCTGGCATATAACAGGACTCTGCAAGCCTCCTTTTCTGGTCATGGGCCCTATGCCTATGCACCTTCCCTTCCTGCTCCCCTATTGACTGGGCACAGGAATATTCTCACCTCAGAGAACTTGTGCACCCCATGTCTTGACTCACTTTATTCATCTATTTATGCAAGAAACATTGAGTGCCTATAATGTTCCAAATTCTGTGCTAAGCCATGCATATTTTAAAAAAAATGATTGAGGCAGCATTCTTGTCCCCAAAATGTTTCTGTTCTGGTAGGGAATTCCATTACAAAAATAAATCATAAGGTATACCATTTATTGAGCACTTATGTCATGCCAGGCACTGTGGAGACTGAGGCTCAGGGAGTTTAAGGAATTTGCTCAGGTCACAGGACACAGCTGAAACTCAAACAGCAAAAATCCAAGCTCTTTGCTTCCTGCTGATTAGATAACTGTAATGTTAAGAGTATTGTGCCATAAAAGTGTCTAATCAAGGTATGTCTCACCTGCCCCCAGTAGATACATCACTCTACTGGGGGCAGGTAGGGTGGGACAAGGAGGTAATGTAGGAGAAACATAGAGGAGTCTGGGATAAGATGCCATATTTGAGTAGATAAGGGCAAAAGGCCCAACTACATAGAGGGCTGTGCAAAGGTATCCGGTGCGAATAATTTGGGGCCTACAGGGACTGGTACTGTGACCAGGGGCAGGGGAAGAGGAACAGGGGTGGAAGCTGAGGCTAGAGATACATGCTCAGGCTCAGGTACCATTCTGAGTCTGGACTTAACTGGTAAGAAATAGGGACTGGTTTAAGGTAATATATCATGAAGACAACGGAATATCTGTTGTCAAGTGAGGTCAGCTGGGGGCTGAGCAGGGTGGATAGTAGACCAGAAGGAGAAAAGATAAGCAATGTCCATAAGATCGTGTCAGTGGACCAAGCAAAACCTGCCAAGGACTTGAACAAAGGCAGTAATGGTGAAGAAGGACAGAGAAGTCAAAGAAAGGGCTGAGGAAGTTGACTGTGAGAAGTGTAGAAATCTAGAAGGACTCCCAGATCTCTGGCATGGGTGAATAGGAGAAGAATGGAGGAGCAGGAACAGGCTGGTGGAGATGGAGGAAAGAGAAGGGAATTATCTTCAGTTCTGTACATGTTCAATTTAAAACATCAGTGGGACAGTAGTGTATGGGATAGAGCTAGGACAGAGCTCTAGGCAAGAAGGTAAATGATCTAATGTAATTACAAGAAAAATATCAACATAAATGAAAATGTGTGAATGGACGTAGTTTTTAATTATTTCATTAAGTGTAATTTTGTTTATATTACCACATATTATGGCTAAAGAATAGATTACATCATCTGACTCCTCTTTGAAACACTGTCCTTATATTTTTCCCTTCCTAGGCACGGCAACACACAGAAACAAGTTCTACAGGCTGGGTTGGAAGAGTAAGTGCTATGAGTTACAGGATTTTATGTGCTAAGGGCCAACTACTCAGAGCTATTTAATGGGTAGGCATTGTATATTAGGGATCTATGTTATTTGCCATTAATAGAGATGTCAGTTGACCTATTTCATAAAATATTGGAGATGCTCCCTATAGAGATATCTTTTTATGAAGGATATAAAGCATATTGAGTTGGAAAAAGTAAGGGGACAAGTGAAAAATCCAGAGCAGAACAGGCAAAACAAAACACATACTCTAGGCAAAATGTAGCTCCCAGTCAGTTAAAAAGCAACCATTGCTGAAAGGCAGCCGAGATGCCGAATGTGCTTGTTGACCTCATATTTGAAGTTATGTGCTTTAAAGGCAGAAAACACAGTTTCCATCCCAGCTTGGACAGATGCCTAAGGAGATGTGACTACAACTAGCAGAAACTCAGCACCAACCGCACAACGCCCGCTACGCACCTCTTTGGAAGAAATTGTGCTCATGTGAGTTCACACTTTATTAGGCGCCCAGATGCAGAGCTTTATCCAGGAAAGCATGGTGACCCTCGAAGACTTCTCGTGCTTCCCAATCCTGCTGCATTATATGCACATTGCTCGGAATTACCAACCACATTGCTCTACACCGTGGAATGGAGTACATATATGAAGGAGCTCCAGCCATCATGACATCCTACAAGGAAGATGAAGACTGAAAAAAATTAGACTACATCTAATTTTTATGACCACTTCTATAAATCCTCCTTCGAGAGGGGAACAAAGCAACAGAAAAATGTAAAGATTTCACAACTCTTGGGTCCTAGAGGAGAAGTCCCAGTCCAGGAAGATGGCCCCAGTTCAGGAAGACGACCCCTTCAGGGGGCTTAGAGCTCTGAAGCATTCACATGTCCTTTTTCTTCAGGCATTGATTGGGCAGAGGGGAGACGTTTGCCAACATGAAAAGTGGTTTCCTCCATGGCAAGAGACATGCTACACTTCCTCACGACTCTTTGAAAAAAATATGTTTTTTCCTCTCTGTATTTAACCAGACAGATGCCACTTTTCACACATTCCTACTAGGCACAACTCCATCCAGGGGAAACAGGGAAATGTATTAAAAAGATAAGGCTGTGAACACAGGTCTAGAGAGGGGAATGTGTTTCAGAGCTCTGTAATGAGAACACCAAGTGTATTGCACGCCTCAGCTTGCTCCATAAATGAATTCACTTTGAATCACTAAATAGAAGAGGGAAGCGTGTTTCTTCCTTCCCAAAATGGGAGCTGATGAGAGAGGAAACATCGAGGGCGAAGTGAACCAACAATTTTAAAAGACCATCTCCTACCTGCTCTCAAATGTAGCTAGGAAATAGAAATCGTAAAGCTACGTACTCCTTTCGGGCTTGGAAAGACGCTCTTCTACATAGTCTACATTATATTCTGAACACTATCATCTTTACTTGAACAGTAAAAAAAAAAAAAAAAAATGAAAATTTTATTCTATATTTCTTTACAACCTTTTTTGGGTAAATTGTTGATCATCTCTCACAAAAGGAAATGGCTTATAATAAAAAGAACTATATGAATGCTTCCATATGAAGTATACAACAGGCATTCTTTAGGGTATCTAGTCTGGAAATGGTTAAGCCTGAATTTCAAAAAGAAATATGTGTAAAAACAGGAACAAAAAACTCCCCCA
Source organism: Sciurus vulgaris (assembly GCF_902686455.1). NCBI lineage: Eukaryota > Metazoa > Chordata > Mammalia > Rodentia > Sciuridae > Sciurus > Sciurus vulgaris. Next base: position 116,532,653 of record NC_136463.1, on the reverse strand, counting down.
GACTACAAACCACCTCCAACCTGAAGCAGGCAAAGAATAATATGTCAGTTTTAGGAAAGCACCTTTGTGACACTAAGGAAATTTACATTTTGAACAAAGGTGGATGTTGGGAACACACTGGTCGTCAGGAGTCACTGTCTTCCACAGAGAGGATGCCCTAAAATAATAGAAGCTATTTCTATTTATTGAGTGTTCTGTGCAAATGTTTTTATATGCATTCTCTCATTTACTTCTAACAAAAAATTACTTAGGTGTTTGGTCTTTTCATCCAAATTTTATGAAAAGAGGATTTTCTTTTTGAGTCCTTCTAGCGGCATTTGGATCATAAATGAAGCATGGGATTTTGAGCATAGGTTTAAGGGAGGACTTTGTTAAATTAAAGTTGGTACTGAGATGAGATTGGTGCTTTAATGTTTAATTGCTCTCAATTATTTTCTAGTTTAGACCTGCAGAACCTCATTTTACCTCTGATGGCAATAGCTTCTACAAGATCATCAGCAATGAAGAGGGTTACAGACACATTTGCCATTTCCAAATAGATAAGAAAGTGAGTATTCCTATGTAATTTATTTCAGGTTGACCTCCTTTTTTTTGAAACTAAATTGAAGGAGAAATCATTTGATAAAGTCAGTTAATGTATACAAATAGTCTAATTTAAATTCTTTGGTGTCTGGAGTAAGGTGGAATGGGATATGGACACCCAACAAGCAATCTCATTCTTATTTTAATTCCTGACATAAGTGATTTAATCCTCTACTTACCTGTGATTAGAGAGAGAGAGTCTAATAAATCTCTTATTTAAAAACCCCATCAGAACTGCACATTTATTACAAAAGGAGCCTGGGAAGTCATTGGGATAGAAGCTCTTACCAGCGATTATCTGTAAGTATTCTAATAATCGACAGGGTATAAATCCATTCATCATAATCTAGCCGTCTTTGCACAGAAGTAGGGAAAAATCTCTGACAAATACAGAGTCGTCTATCTGGAATGTGTTCAATACTTTTCTCTTTTTAACATACGGAAGCCTTAATGATTTTCACATATGCGCAGCAGATTTGATGCCATGCCACCAAGCAGCTCTACCTCTTGCTCTTACCTGCTTTACATCTCAAGAGCTGCAGCCTCTTGCTGGATCGCCCCTGAACGCTAGCACCCCGCGTTCTGTGAGCATTTGGCTGGCACTGAATGTTTGGAAGACTTGGAAAGGCTGTTTTATCTGCCCATACCTCGGCCTTTCTCTTTGGTTATTGGGGAACTTTGCTGAAGCTGTCCACTGCACTGTGAGCTGGTAGTAAGGGGAACGCTATTTTCCATTAGAACCTTAGGCACTTGCGTGGTTCTTTCTTGGTCTCATCCACAAAGGAATTTTGCCACTGCCTGAAGTAGTTTCTAAAGACCCTTTCCAGAAGTGGCTCTGTCACTCTCCGGAAGATGGGGCTCCTGTCATCTAGAAGTTTATGGTATAAAACAGAAAATGTGGAAAACAGGATTGAAAACGGGTTTCCATTTCAGGCTGCTTGTCCAGTCATATTTTTTCCTACCAAAAAAAACCTTCTTTTGATCCTTCATTTGTCATTTTACTTAAAGAAGAAATCCCAGGGTTAATCTATTTCACTCTGTTAATAAAAAGATGTCCTGTGAGGAAGGCTTCCAGGTGAGGGGCAGGGACGTGATGGTGGCTTGTGAGCGGGCCTGCCGCTTGACCTCAGGGAGCACCTCTGACATCTTCACAAAGCAGAATTAATGTGTGTTTCATTTGTTTTCTTCCAGATACTACATTAGTAATGAATATAATGGAATGCCAGGAGGAAGAAATCTTTATAAGTAAGGGCTCTGTCAAGTTGTGAACTTCAATCTTTTTATTTGCCTATTAACAATTTCTGGACTCTTTTTAAAAAATTTTTGTCTTATCCTAATATGAAATTAGAATTTCTGTCAAGTACTGTTATTCTTTCATAAATCAACCCGCGTGTCACTACAGAGAATGACCTTATTATCTGTTTTGTGACATTTCCAAACAAAGGGAGATTCGAGATTATTATTACTCATGTGCTTATTTCATGTTAAAAAAAGAAATCTGAGAATGACTTTGGCATTCTGATGACTCTGAAACTAGAGTGTAGCCTTATTCAGTCTCTTCCTTTCATTGGTCCTTTCATTGAGCACTTACTTTCCACTGTTGGTTTTACAGAATCCAACTTAATGACTACACAAAAGTGACATGCCTTAGTTGTGAGCTGAATCCAGAAAGGTGTCAGTACTATTCTGTGTCATTTAGTAAAACAGCAAAATATTATCAGCTGAGATGTTCCGGTAAGTTCGCTCTGACTGAGAGGGAGGGCAGAGGCTGCAGGGACTCACTGACCTCAGGAGAAGCTCCCTCCATTCCCTCAGCTAATGCGATCCCTGTCTCTGGGCATCCTTTTACCACCCTCCTGGCCCCTTCTCCAGTGTCCAGTTTGCAAATCATCGTTTCTTTGCTCAATTCTCTCCTTTTGAACCTGAAGGGCTGTCGAAAACACCTCAGTTGCTTTATTTCCCTTCACATTTAAGTGGTGAGTTTAAACCACCTTTTCTTGCCCTCTGGAGATTTCCTTCCTTTGTATATATTCCTTCTTCCTTCTTATATATTCTGTATATATGTCTTTACACAGATTGTGGGTTTTCAAATGTTTATTTTGTGAACTCACTCCTTTAAATGAGAAGCCATGACTAGTATCTTTAACCTGATGTGCTCACAGCTTTAATCTTCTATTGCTATTATTATTATTAATTATTATTTTTACAAATGAAGAAACTTGGTATTGTTATTATTATTATTAATTATTACTTTTACAAATGAAGAAACTTGGACAAATGGAGACACAGCACCTAATACAGGTTGGACAGCAGCTGCAGAGGATTCACACAGGCCTCTGCCTCCTGAGCCCTCTTTCTAAAGACTACTTCTCAAGTGAGAGAAGGAAAGTGGATATTCTGAAAAGAATTGTGGATGGCAAAAAAGAGGACTCTAAACAGTTTTCTGAATCTTTCCTCCCAAGTGTATTTTCTTTATTATTTATTTCTGTGGTTCTTCACTGTGACTGTTTCTTGCCCCCTTTCTTGGGCAAGTGTTTTATACTAGGCACTGTGCTAAAAGCTGTATATCCATGATCTTGTTTAATATTCAAGAAAATTCTAAAGTAGATATTATTCTTTTTTTTTTTTTTTTTAGTGAGAAAATCAAAGCATACATATGTTGTCTACGTGACTTAGGAGGGCAAATCAGTCAGTATTCAAACCCAGGACTGGATAATGCCTTCACTGTGCTTTCAATCAAATATGAAAATTAATTTTATCATCCAAATGCATCAGAATTAACTCGCTCACAAAATAGATTTTCTATACATTACCTTCCACTCTGCAACTACCACAGTTGGGATAAATAGTGAAGATATGAGCTTGTGAAAAAAACACTTTTCCATGCCAGAAAGGAATCGTTTATCCAAGTCAGGCGCTGCAGATGTGTTTCCTGGCTCCAGGGCTCCTCCGGAGTGGGCATGGTGAGGGACCCACCCTCCTTCAGGTGTGGCTGGCTCCAGAGCTCAGTCAGCCTGCTGCCCAAAGAGTGCAGGGTCTGGTGCTGCTGTGGTCAGCAAGGTATCACGAATTCAAAGTGGGGAAGATGGCAGCCCCCAGTTCAGCTCACTGATGAGGAAATGCGGCATAGAGATGGTAAAGTACCCAAGCCCAGCAGGGCAGAGATTCATTTCCCACCTCATTCTGCTGAGCCTTATGCCCTTACAGTAATACATCTTGCACCCATTTTAAGCAAGAACCACCACCATTTATTAAGGTTCTTATTCACTATGATATTTATTATGTGTTCTATCAATTTAAATGGTAATAAAAGATAGTTTTGGAAAGTTATGTATGCTATTCTCATCTAAAACATATTTTCTCCTGATTGTGTTAACAGGCCCTGGTCTGCCCCTCTATACTCTGCATAGAAACACAAATAATGAAGGTAATTTCTCATATGTGACCCTTCATTTGCTTGTAGGAAAGTGCATGTGAATAGGACCAACATGTCCTTAGCATTGTTTGATTTCCCTTGACTTTAAAGTACCCTCATAATGACCTGATCAAAAGGTTTATAACCCCAAATATGTACAGTCCAATCCGTGCATTTTGTGTTTGCTGAGTATTGCATTGCTCATTATTGCATAATCTAAATTCTTCGCTTTGCCATGAATTTTTGCTACTTCATTTATTTACTTAGTACTAAGAGTCCTGGAAGACAATTCAGCTCTGGATAAAATGCTACAGGATGTCCAAATGCCTTCAAAGAAACTGGACTTCATTACTTTGAATAAAACGAGTAAGTTAAATTTTTCTTGGAATGATAATTTCATGGAAATACCAGCAAAATATGACTACTACAATAATCTGAAAATATGTTTTATATCATATAAATTTAATTTAGAAATTATTTTTCCAAGAAATGTTCTGACACAAGACCTGCTACTTTTGGATTCTTTCATCTTAAAGTAGAGTAGCACTTTATATAAAATATGTTTTGTCAAGAGGAAAGGTGTTTTGGAGAAAATGCACTACTATTAGTTCAGTTTCATCCTGTTAGTTACTCTAGTCTACTAGTAACTATTAACTGTACATTTAACTTAATGATATCCTAATATGTTTCCCCTTTAAACTAAAGAGATGGCAAATATCTGAGATGATTATAGTTTTGAATTGGAGCTGTCTATAAAGAGTTGAAATTCAGTCTCAGGAGAGAAGTCTTTAATTTTTCCATCCCTCCTTTCCTCTCATAGTTTAGTTATCATATGACTGGGCTTGGTCATCCAATCATGGGTCACATTCACTAAGAACAATAGGTTTCTTCCAGTAGGAAATCTTGTTTGTTGATTGGTTTTCATTTCTCCACTAAGGGCTAACAACTTATAGGGAAGACTCCATCTGGATTGATTTAGCTTAGATGCTTTTTATAAATTTTTTGAATATGATAGGAAATATTCAACTCTTTTCATTTTAAATGGAAGGATGTGTCCTTGAGAGTGTGGGTACTTCTGAAGAATATCTTAGGGCAGGGGTTCTCAAATTGAATAGACTTGTGAGTCCCCTGGGAACTTGTTAACAGGCACATTCTGGTCCCAAAGTCAGGTGGGCCCCCATTCCAGCATTTAGAATAAGTTCCTAGGTGATGCCAGTGTTCTTGTTTGTCAAGAACTTAGAGTTTCTCAATGCTAACACTGACAGCCTGGTGCTGGATAAGACATTCTGTTCCAGTTGGTAAACAGTAGGATCCCTGAAGGGTTTAGGATCAGGTAAGCCACGTGATTAGCAAGAAAACTTGGTAGGGATTGCAGGCTAGAGCTTTCTGACAGGAGAGGATGTTCTACTGGGAAAGGAGGGTTAAAGGGAGAGTTCAAGGGAAGAGAGCAGGAAAGGGGAACTTAAAGTTAGAAAAACCCCCGACCCACACAAAGAAAGGGCGATACATCTGCACAAAGGTGGAACCAAAGCAGTTTCTAATGAGTGAGTGCTGACTCAGACAGAGCTCCAATCAAACTGTGCCTTCGGCATGTCCATTGAAAATATCAAGGGCAGACAATAGTTTGATATTTCATTGAAATTATAATAGAAACTTAAAATTTTGTTCTTACAAACATTAAGTTAGAAAACAAACATATTCAACAACAAAATAAGAATTGAGAATTAATCTCCTAAATCTTTCTTTTGCCCTTAACCAAAATAAAATCAACCAAAACCAAAACAATAAAACAAAAAGGAAAATAAATGTAGGAGAGAGCGCTAGAGATCGGGATTTTTCCTTTTTTTTTTTTTTTTGGGCCCACAATTTTAATCTACCAAAGCTAGAAATAATCATTAAAATATGGAAAAACTCTTATTCATTAAGATTTGTTAGCATAACTCATCTTTAATTTGATCGCAGAGGAAACCAATTCATTATTTAAGGACAAATCTTATTAAACTGACATTAAATCAAGCACAGGGAATCAAACAGACCCGTGGGAGATCATACAGAATGTACGCAACAGTTTGCTCCACATAAGCCCGATTGCATTCTGTGAAACACGGAGCTGAAAATGGGAACGCAGTTCTGCGGTCTGGGATGGCAATAGGAATTATAAAAATGTTATTAAATCAGAATTTTAAAATAGAGTTGGGGCCAACTACAAATCCTAAACAGCTTCAAGGAAATTCAAGAAGAGGAAAACATTTTGGAGGAAAACTTAGAACATAAGCCATAAACAAACTAGATAAGTAGATCAGATGCCAAAGAACAGAATCATAAAAACAAAACATTAGAAATTCTAAGATGCACTTTTATGTTACAAGGCACCGATGTATTCGATAGATACTTTAGAAACAACTTTATTGTTTTAATATTAACTAGTATTTTAACCTGACATTGTTTTTATATCTTAAAAACATGCTGAATCCAAGCAGCTTATTTTTGTTTTTCTATTCTAATTTAGTAAATCGTTAGACTCTAGACATGACATCACTGACAGAGATAAGGAAAGAAATCTTGCACTAATAATTGTTCTTATCTTACTAATTAATCTTTTTGGTTTTTTCAGAATTTTGGTATCAGATGATCTTGCCTCCACATTTTGATAAATCCAAGAAATATCCTCTGCTAATAGATGTGTAAGTATTCAAGAGGAGAAAGTGATTAGTGTTAACTGTCTTCCTTTCTTTTTTTTTTTTTTTTTCGCCCAGTACAGATTACTGAAAAGTAGAGCCAAATGGAACCCTTCTCTCTTCCCAAATCACTGATTACTATTTTCTCCTTCATTTTGCATTCACAAACCCCAACCTGTGTTTTCTCCTGTCTTCTTAGTAGACAAGATAGATACTTCTCTTCTGCAATAATAGTATATGTTTTTTTCTTATGATTTGCTTCACCAAATTCCAGGAGAGTTCCACAGGAAATCTCAAGTCCCCATTTTCATCATTAAAATTCTGTACATTTTAATAAGCAAGAGATGGTATTAACAGATATCTCAGTTCCTTACCCTCAGTCTTATCCAAACAACTCCCTTTGGTTGCCTTTGACTCATTAAGACTTGAACTTTCTCTTCTAGTTCCTGAAATTTCACTGCCAAGCATTGTCTGTTCCTTTTTATTTTTTATTTTTTAGTTTTGTGAAGAGGAGAAGTGATGTAGCTGAGTGTTCATTATCATCCTAAAGTCTTCAAGTCTTAGAGAAAGTTCTGAAATCACATATGAGTGTTCTGAACATGGCAGTATTATAAAATATTTTCATTAATTGGTAGGTGCACATTTTAAAAGTGCCCTGGTCTTACCCATAATGACACACTCTTCCCATCATAGCATCATTTTCTTTTTTTTTATTAAAAACAAAATGAAACAAATGTGCTGGGGGCCTGCTGTGAGCCAGGCACTTTCTGTGACTTATTTTATTCATACCACAAATGGAAGTAGTGAGTTCTGTTGGCCTATCATAATGGAAGAGAAAATGAAACTCAAGGGAAAAAATTTCTGTTGTCACTAGAAAAAAAAAAGATATTAATATCAGACATAGCTTTGTGCCACTTGATTCACAGTTGCATAAAGCTAAACATAAAGCACGCAAAAAAGAAAAGAAAAGAAAAGAAAGAAAGACGGGTATTTTAAACTTCTGATAGACTATTTGACTTTCTTAAGCTTACTTTGATTTAATAAAGTCAAGTTCATTTGTGATATTGATTTGTATTAGGTTCTATTTACAATTCTGAAAAAGCATCCTTTAGAATATGATAGTACTATTTCTCTCTTCTTTGACTCCCCTGTAAGTAATTATGAAAGGTTAAGAAAAAAACAGAAAGGTAAATTTAGTGCTAGTATCTGTTCAGCTATTCTCCTCCTTCTCTTTTTTAAGATCTTTTTTTTTAATTTTTAAAAATAATTTGGTTTAATCTTGGGGGTAGATAACTTGATATATACCCAACATTAAGGCAGATTCAGTCTACCAAATTTAGCATCATTGACAGTATCAAGGCATTTCACACGTTACTAAAAATGATGCTGGGTATAGGGGTGCATGCGTGTAATCCCAGCAGCTTGGAAGGCTGAAGCAGGAAGATCACAAGTTCAAGGCCAGCCTCAGCAACATAGCAAGGCCCTAACCAACTTGGCGAGACTCTGTTTCAAAACAAAAAATTTTAAAAAAAGGACTGGGAATATGGCTTGGTGGTTAAGTGGCCCTGGGTTCAATTCCTGGTACCAAGAAAACTAAATATGTTGTTATTATAAGTGTTTACTTGCCTAAGAAATGGATGAGCACTTTCTCCTATTTAAAGTAAGGATGGTACATTTAGTTTAACATTAAAATAGCACAATATTAAGTTAAAGTTCTTTGGACTGCCACCCTTAAGAAGAGGGAAGAAAATGTTAGCAAAACCATGTATCAGGACTCATGGGTCCCCATGGGGGGAACAGTGAGCAGATGGGTAGGAGAGGTAGGCTGGTGGGGTTTGGGGAAATAGCTATTGAAGGTCTGTGTCCAGGAGTCCTGAGGACCATGCAACGATGACCTGTAAATGAGATACAATGTGCTGTAGGGACTGCCTCTTAATTAACAAACAGAAACAAAGGGTTCGGTAGAGACTGTCCACACAGCTATGTATGGGATAGATTATAGTCTATGAAGGTTGCAAATATGAGGGAGTTAAGCTTGTTAATAGAAAGAATGCCAAACAACATAACCTATTTTCCAATACAAGATTGTATTTCTTTCTCTTGGACTTTCAGGTAATAGCATTTGTGCATACCTTGGTCCATTCCACAGTGATTTGCAAAATCCTGGTGTGAGCAACACTGTTGGATATGTAGGGAATTGTAAAGCACATGACGTGCAGAGTCCCCAGGGAAGTCTAAACCTAGGAAATAAATAAATACTGCAAGTATTTCTAAGCTGAGATGGAAAGATATATTCAAAGCTGCATTTATTGTCATCATCATTATGTTTTCATAACAAAACTTCCCTACACCCACTATTAGATAAATTATTTCTTTGATTTCCAAGATTGTGTAATACTTTAAAACTGTTGACCTCCGAAGTCTGTGTTTGATAACAATCTTCAAAGATAAAACTAACAGCATCTTTGAAGGAAGCACACTGGCATTAGTCACATTGTCAAGTTTTAGAGGTACCATATACCAGTGGCTGGCATGATTTCAGGCTCACAGTGAGAAAGAATACACACATCTTCTCCACAGGGAAGACAAATTCAAGCTTTTCATTTGATTTGGGCACTTTTGACTTTGGGACTCTTCATTTGATTTTGGGACTTTTCACAGCTATGCAGGCCCCTGTAGCCAAAAAGCAGATGCTGTCTTCCGACTCAGCTGGGCCACTTACCTTGCCAGTACAGAAAACATCATAGTAGCTAGCTTTGACGGCAGAGGAAGTGGTTACCAAGGAGATAAGATCATGCATGCAATCAACAGAAGACTGGGAACATTTGAAGTTGAAGATCAAATTGAAGCAGCCAGGTGAGTGACTAGGAAATGAATTCAAAGGACATCTGACTTCTTCCTCCTCGATTTATATTTTAAAGTTGTAAAGTGTAAAAAATTTAAAATGTTCTGGGATGAATTGGTAATCTTTCATCCTTGGTGGTAGGTTTTGAGCGAAGATATGTTTAGGAAAAAAAGAGGTATGTCACTATAGATTTACATGAAGGTAAAAATAAAAAACAGTTCCTAAATACCTCTTTGTGACACTAATAAGGGAGCTGGCATATGTGCTACTGCCTTCTAACAATGGAGATTTGAAATTCATCAAACACATGGACACACTGAGGGATAAATGTACCTGAGCAAGCCCATCCCTTATAGTCAAGGATAAGTAGAGGAAGTCAGTGTGCTTTGACATTGTAGGGGGTCACAACTATGAAGTCCTTGGAGTATCTCCCAGAATCTGAATGACAGTGACTCTTCTGTTTTGGTATAAGTGTAGCACATACCCATTAGGGTCACAACTATGAAGGCTTCCTTAAGTATTATTCACATCTCATTCTTGTGTTTTTTGCTTATGGGGCTATGAATTGATGTGATCCAGTTTAAGAGAGATTTTTAACCATGAATGATGAGTACCCCATGATCTGCAAGTGATGTGGGCAGGGATTTCACCCATAGGTCTTAAGATTGAAGCTGTACAGCTGACCTAGAAGGTAGTAGTTCTTACCCCATATTTCAGGTTGAAGAAATGCACTCTTAGATTAGGTAATTTGTCAAAGCAAATCAAGATTTGAATCCAGTTTTATTCCAACTCTTTTATTCAATTGCATTTCAACTGGTAAATGGGAAATAGAACCTTTGAGTTTCGTAACCAACTGTGTGAATAGCTGGGGAAGTCTGTTAACTGGTGCAATTTGAGATAATGTTATGAAATCACCAATCAGGAAATACAGAAAGATCCTTGAATGATTAAATGGATAGAGAAAAATGCCTTTAAGAAAAGAGACAAAGAAAAGAAGATGGTAAACAATTCAATTAATTAAAAAAATAAAATACAATAAATTTGTCCATGAGTAAGGCATTGACATTTAAAAAAAAAACTTGTATCAATCCATAAGGGTTTTTTATATGACAGGGAAATTTCCACAGCTTCTCAAGTCTAACCTACAAAAGTCGTAATATTGCAGAATTACAGAATCGAGTTTCTATAGTATGCAACTCCAGTTTGAAAAAATGAGTTACAGCATATAATGGAACACTATTTCAGCAATTAAAAACTAGAGTAACATCAATGAATCTCACAAATACACTGTTGAATGAAAGAGGCCAGACCCAATGTACATCCTGCCTAATCCAATTTATATAAAGTCCAAAACCATGTACAAGTTCACCAACAAAAGAGAAACATTTCATTTTGTCCCTTTGGGAGGAGGGAGATGATCTGGAGATTGTGGCCATTCACAGGTCATGATTTCAAGGATATGTTCACTTATAAATGTTTATCAAGCTGTACACTCATGATTCAGTGCACACATCTACATATCTAAGTTCTTCAAGTTTAGAGAGTTTGACATACAGAAGATGAATTGAAAACTATTTTTATGTTCCCTAATGTTGCATAACTAAGAGCCTAGGATGTGTATCACCATTTGAAAACAAAAAGACTTCCAAAGTTACATATACATCAAGGCAAAAGCTCCTAATGTTCCATTTGCTAGATTTTTTTAATTTAAAAATATTCTTTTGATGTAAGGCTAAGATTGAAGACTAGGGGCATAAAACATATTTTTCATTCCTTTACTTGGATTCAATGCTGAACACATTTTAGTGGCAAAAAGGCATCTTAATTCACCAATGAAAATTTGCTTTCTTTTTAATGGTGCTGAGCTAACTAATCAACACCCTGCATAAGAAGGGAGTTATTAGACAATGGTGTTTAAGTTCTCAGGTGGGGGCCCAGATACATTTCTAAGCCATACCCAGATGTTCTTCATGCCCTTGTCTTTCCCCATTGTAGGGGCAGACGCTCTCAAACTGAAAAACATCTGGAGAAATTTAAATTCAATTATGTAAAGAAAAGTGCATCTGGGCTGCAAATTTTTATATAAAGCTGTGAAAAAAACTGCCAAGATTTGTTTTCTGTGAATCATATACACACACACACACACACACACACACACACACACACACACACACGATTTTTATGGACTCCACTCCAATGAAAGCAAGCTTTGTTCATCTGGGTCTTAAGTTAGCATGGTAGGCATTTATCTCAGGTGGTTTTGATTGCTGGCAGTGATCCATCTTAGTTTCAAATAGAGTGAAAGAGATAACAAATGGCTGGTTTCACATTTGCACAGTTATCTTTGTTTTCTATATATATGGTGCAAAATTGATGTGTGGACTTCTTTCATGTGTTTTAGACAATTTTCAAATATGGGATTTGTGGACCGACAGCGAATTGCAATTTGGGGCTGGGTGAGTAGCTGTTGGACTGGTGAAGTGGTACGCATTCCTTAGTGGATATAACCCAGAGCAGGTTCATTTGTCTTTTGTATGCAAATATTTGAAGATGAAAAGCATGTCTATCAAGTCTTGTATCTCCTGACAGAAACCCTCTAGAGTCTCTCCTGAGCCAGGCTTGCACCTTTGTTTATTGTGTTGAGGGAGGGAGGTGAGAAAGGAAGAAGTGACAGAGAGAGGGAGGAGGAAAAGAAGAGAGGAGGAAAGAGAGAAAGGGAAGAAGGGAGACGCCTTCTCATAAGTCAATTGTGTGCATTGTTTTTATTGATTTAATTTTTTTAATTGGCACTACCCAGTTACAAGCATCAGCAAAATGTCCCATGCTTTCCCCTTTACACTTACCAAGAAAAGGCACCAGGGCTCTGAAAGTGTAGACTTTAGATACTGCCCAATTAAGGCCAATTTAAGCCTCCTATACCATGCTTCCCATCTCTAAAGAGGCACAGTATATAAAGATGTGAGAAATGTGGAAACTGCGACTCGCTTACCATATGTCCTTATTCCTTTACCTCCATAAAAATAACTGTTTCCATTCTTTAGTCATATGGAGGGTACGTAACCTCGATGGTCCTGGGATCGGGGAGTGGCGTGTTCAAGTGTGGAATAGCTGTGGCACCTGTGTCTCGGTGGGAATACTATGGTATGTGATTACTGTCAGGTACAAAGAAATAGTCATTGTTAACCTTAAATTTTTAGTAACAAAGTTATTCCTTTTTGAGTTTCACTTTCTACAGCAAATAATTTGCGTTTCAATGTTTCTGCAGCAAATAATAGCCTGATTCATCTTAGAGGTTCTTTATGCATAACTATAATAAAATGATCTCATTTATTCTGCTCTTATGCAAGTCTGAGTGATATTATGTATTATCTACATATTTAGTTTCTTATCCACAAATTCTGTTTTCCAAATTGCAAAACAGCCTCATTGCTACATTTCTCAGATAAAACTTCCTTATCTTTATTCTTATTTTATTTTGGAGTTTCCCATATTAGCAGAATAATGAAAGTATGTATATCTTTTCCTTTGGGTAAAAGTCAAATAAAATCTGGGCTTTAGATGGAAAGAGAAGAGTAGGACAGAAGAATATCCAGGTTTTTTTTCTCCCTATCTCAGTAGGAGAAAGATTTTATGGACGATTATCTTCATCGTTGAGAAAATATTGTTCTAGAGGGCATCATAACCTGTAAGATAATAATGAGTAGTGGAAGACTAGGTCTTACTCAGAGTTTGGGAGATGTAGTATTCTCCTGCATTTCTTTGTCCCCGTCTCAAGTTATTTATGTAGTGTAAAAATAGAATCATTAATAATGAATATGCTCATTAACTATTTTACATTCTGATACATGGTAGTACCAGACCTGTGGAAAACCCTCTTCAAAGCCTCACTCAATCAATGGAAGCCAATATACCAAATGCATTGCTATCTTTCTGTTAAAAGACTTGGAGGGCATAGTTACTATTTGATCTGCACACAATGGAATTGTTTTCATATTTTCTGCTTGAGATTGTTGTTAGAGGGCTTGTTTTTGGAGACCTCTGGTGGTCAATAAAATAATAGAAACAATCTGTGAGTTTAAAATTTATTATGTATTAATGATAACAATTTCATTAAGTGCATATGAACTAGCCTAATATAGGAACTCAACAGAGTTTTTATATTTGTGAAAATTTGAACAATCTTATTTAAAGATTGGATAAAAGGAATATGTAAATGGTGTTTCAAGGCATATTTCTAAAAGTTTGCAACAACTGCATTATGCAATTATATATAAATTTTAAATGTTATTTTTAAAATTTTAGACCTTTCCACAAACATAAACCTGCTTAGCATAAATAATTGAGAGGTATTATGTTCTAAGACAAACAGAAATGAAGTCTGCCACTGTTGGGGAGAAAAACTGTTTTGCTCTTAAAGACCAATAAACCCCTATCAAACATGCAGCCTAAATTATTAATATTTAAATATTAGAGTTTAAAAAGATATTTTATGAAGATCTTACATTTTAAAATGGATTTTAAAATATAATTTTACAGCTGGGTGCGTTGGCACATGCCTGTAATCCCAGCCTCTCAGGAGGCTGAGGCAGGAGGATCTTGAGTTCAAAGCCAGCCTCAGCAAAAGCGAGGTACTAAACAAGGGTCAGTAAGACCCTGTCCCTAAATAAAATATAAAAAAGGGTTGGGGGTGTTGCTCAGTAGTTAAGTGCCCCTGGGTTCAATCCCAGGTAACAAAAATAATAATAATAATAATAATAATAATAATAATAATAATTTTACATGAATGTCCTCTAAATGCAAAAAATTACATATAGACTATATTCATTTTAATCAAAATAACAAAACACTTTACTCATTTAGCAAAATAGTTTTATTTTAACAAATGGCAAGAAGAATACATGTGAAAAAACTAATATTTATCAGTGTAGTTTTTAATCAACAATGTCAGTCATTCAAAATAGATTAGCATGTTGAATTTAGATATGTATCCATTTAAAGAATAAACAGAATCAATATTGAAATACTTGCGCAGTTACAGTGACCTTCAAGCCATTAACCTATATAGCACAATGGCAATAGATCATGCTTATATTTATTTACTGTAATCTGGTCACTTACAGAGGCAGCTTTCCAAACAGTTACGTTAGATTTCTAAAGTCATATTGGAATTTGGCCACAAAAAATTTTCTCACTGATATCTTAGGGCAATACATATAATGTATGATTTCATTTTTTTAATTGGGCAGGAAATATGTTTAATTATCCAAAATCACCAAACCAATTATGAAACCTGTTTTTCACCATGTTTATAGATAAAAGAGCTTATGTCATTCCAGCAGACAGATATTAATGTATTCTGTTTCACAATGCTCAAGTGTTATCATACAAAAATTGAGACCTCTCCACAAAATGAGAAAAAACAAATGTTTAATTTTCATTGTGATAGAGCAGCTGAGCCAATATGGGACTGATAACTGAACATTTTCTATTCATTATAGTGAATCCCAACCTGTCAAAAAAAATAAAATATGATTTAAGCAAGCAACTAGTAATTGATCCTTGTTAGGGTTATCCAAAAGGAAATCAATTATAATAAGGCATGTATTTGTCTCAGGACCAAAAAATTGAAGGAGACTTTTTGAGCAGGTCATACTTCATATTTGACCTTTCTGCTGTGAATTATTGATTGAAATAAAGATCATCTAGTTTGTTTCTCCTCTTCCTCCATGAGAGGGCTAAGTGTGAGTGGGTTAGGACTGAGTCTGAAGAGGTCTGAGTCTGGGTGGACCATCTGGGAAATCAGTGTCTCTGGCTACATAACAAGCCAAATCTGGAGGGGATACTTCTGAAGGTAACTATAGACACACACACACATAAACACATATATCTCAGGACATGAATTATGACATAGGAAAATAAAGTAACCCAAGAAATGGGAAGAAAAGTTGTTATTGTAGGAATTAAGTTGTTTTCTTCTTTCATCACAGACTCAGTGTACACAGAACGTTACATGGGCCTCCCAACTCCAGAAGACAACCTTGACCATTACAGGGTAAGAAAGACAAGCTATGCACATTTTATAACCTATTTATAAGTGGTTTAATAACCTTTTTAGTGTATCTATTCTGGAAAAAATATATATATTTTTTATTTCCAACAAAATTCTTGTTATAAAGAAATAACACAGGTGGTTTAGAAATAATCCACTAGCTTCCTCTACTATATTCTGCATAATTACAGTCTTTATCGTATGCTATATAGGTCACAATATGCATTCATTTGGAAATACAAAGCAACACCAGATAATTACTTTAATTATAAAAATTTCAGTTTAGAAAACATGTCAAATTCAACATATTTCTTTAGAGTCCAGAAGACTCTTTAAACCTTTAGCTAGATATTAAAATTTCTTACGGTATCATCATAATTAAGACATATATACAAACCTATAATTTTCTTACTCATAGTCAGTTATAATCACCTTTTTTTTTAATGCAAGATTTGAGTAAAGCAAGTGAGGGGTTCATGCAATTGGGCAGTACCCTGGAAAACCCTGACCATGAATTACTGAATAGCATCCAATGGGCTGATTGCTTAAAGGCAGAGTCATGGGCAGGTTGCCCTGAAGATGAACCATAGCACTTGAAATAGGGTCTGGTGGGAGTGAATCACTGGCTATCATTGCTAGTAGAGACAAGGTCAGCAAAGCCAGAGTGTTCTCTTTAGTGCCACCTCGATGCCACTACAAGTGCCAACCACTAGGTATCCTTCCAGCACTTTGATCCTTCCAAAGTTTTCCTGATTCTATTTGTTACTTTCCTTGATCAAAAAAATAACAAAAACCAAAAAGCTTACAGATAAGGTAAATTATCTCTAATATTCCCATTCTCCAAAGAATGCTCAAAAGGCTTCCTGAAATAGTGAATTAAAAAGAAAGACAACAATATGAGAAGATAATTTCTGCTCATATTGCATCATGATTCAATGCATGACTCTCAAGATGTTGAAACATTGCCTGGAGCAATATTTGTCCATTTTTGTAAGATGGCATCATTATTACTATGTATTCTGAGACCAACTGATCAAAATGCAGTAATATTAAGTCAAAGTCTCTAGTTTCACAAGAAAAGTATAGAAGATCTAGCTTTACCTGTTACTTTCGACTTAATAAGCAAGTCTGTGTGTGTGTGTGTGTGTGTGTGTGTGTGTGTGTGTTAGTGCCTATGGGTGTTTTCATCTGTATTTGTCTGTCAAGATAGAAGTGAGGCACACGAATCATCTTTCCCTACAAAGCAGGCACATAATCAGGTTGTCCCCATTTCTGTCAGTGCTCCCATCTGATACTTGATAGTCAATCCTTCCCACTCTTTCTCCTCCACATCCTTTCCCTTCTTCATAACCGCATTGCAGCTGTCACATGACCTAGCTCCTTTATAACAGAAATCCAGCTTGTTTCCCCTTAGCTTGTCTTCCCACACATCAGTGGCCCTTTCCTGTGTACACAACTGCGTTCAGTCCCCACTCTTCAGTCCGGTGGTCAGACCCTATTATAGTGGCCCAGTTTATATGCAGGCTCACTGCTCCATCCCTTTTGTGACATTACCCTCTGTCCTTTATGCCTGGACTGTCATGCGCCCTCCATCTCCATCTGTTAGGAAACACTGGAGGAGCATCTGCTTTTGAACTCTGGGTTATTTTCTTGCTTATCTTTTAATCCCCACTTGATTCTCTCTTGACTTAATCCTTATTTTGTATAGGATCTCCCCCTCTGTAGCAAGGTTATTCCAGGTTTTCCTCAACAGTGTATTCTTTGGGTTCCCCTGCATAAAGTAGAAAGCTTCAAACTTTTTTTGATTCGCCATAAAAACTTTTTGAAGGGGAACATTGTGGCACAGGTTTCACTGCCCATTGCTTCTCTCATTTTACAGCTTGAATTTTCTTGTTAATGCCTCAACCTGAATACTTAAGTTTGATTGCCAGAAGGCTTTCTCAATTATCCCAAAGTACTAAAAGCTTCTGAAACATCAGAGGTTATTTCCTAGATCTTGCTCCCAGACTCTAGATTGATAAGTCAAAAAGTTCGTTTTTAAAAACCACATTCTAAGGAGACATCGAACCCTGAAGCCCAGGGTCAAGTTCAAACCCTGACATCTAAGGATGTGTGTGGTACCTGCCTTCCTTCCTCAGAGAACATCAGCCTGCAGTGTTTATTTTCTCTTAACCATCCTCCCTATATAATTGTATTGGGTACTTAGTTTTCATCTGCCATTTCAATCTGTATCTTTTTCCAGTCTTTTCTATAGGCTCCTCTTTCCCACACAACCCCCCTCCTCCCCCACCTACCCCCCATGGTGGTGGCCATTTTCATCTCTCCCCTTAGGTGTTCACTGCATGAGGTAGTCATGTAAATAGAAGTCACTTCCTACTGCCAATGGCAACACACACACACTGGGTGCACAAAGTCACTCTTTCACTTCACTGCACAGATGGCACTCGAGGACTGTTTAATCCTTCCACGCCAGGAGTCGGGTTTTCTTGGCACGAAATTCATTGCTGGCAATGGACACATTAAAACTGCCAGTACCAGGGAGCTAAAGGTTCCCAATGTGTTACTCAGAGGAATTATCTGGGAGGGTGATAGTTAAGGTGGGCAGGAGAAAGTGAGGCAAATGCATTAGCGGAATTGTCTCCACCACGGTAAGTTGCTTCCTCGGAATGTGGAGGAACTGAATCTAAGTTCCTATTTTTGGTGCACAGCAGGCTTTAGAATAAAGCTGCCCTCCTTTGTTTTTTAAATGAGCCTGTGCTTTTGTCTCTGGCAAGAATACATTTAGAGATTCTATTTTCCTCCAAGGCCCCAGCTGCCCCTCTGGACCCCATCTTTTACTTTTCTTTCCCAGGTTGCTTCTTTCGCTGCTTCTCTCTCTTTCTCTCTCTCTCTCCCCCTCTCTCTCTCCTCTTCTCTCCCTCCCTCCCTCCCTCCCTCTCTCTCTCTCTCTCTCTCTCTCTCTCTCTCTCTCTCTCTCTCTCTCTCCTTGAAAAGACAAAGAGGACAATTCCTTAGAAGCTTTTGTCACCCTGTGCATTTCTTCAGGTGGAGTCCCCTTTAGTCTGGGGCAGTGACTGTCTTCAGTATATTGATGATTAGAAATGTCCAAAGTGTACAATGAGCAAGGCTTTGATCTTTATCCATGTTCCGAACTAAAAACCATCAATACACTAGCCAGAATTAAAGCCTTTGAAGGAGAATGCAGTCTTTAATAAAACTCAAATGAGGAAAAGATTCATGATGAGGTCATCAATGAGCTAGGTCTGGAAGAATGTAGAGAAACCTACATCAATGAGAGAAACACATCTTGTGAAATAAAGGTCCCATATACTGTTGAGGAAAAGGAATTCTGAGGAACCCTTCCTACAACTGAATGCAGCAGGCAGGGAGGCTGTAGGTAGCTGTGAGCCGGCACCCTACTGGAGGCTGCCCTGCGCTGCACCTGCTCTGCATTCACTTGGGGCTGTGTCCTACCACAAGGGGAACTCTTTCCCATTCTTTCAAGGCTGCAATATAGATAGGGGACCCCAGAACTAAGGCTTAGATCCAATGCAGTGACACAGCAGCGACTCCATAAGACTCAGCAGGATCACTTTTAAAGGGTACAAAGAGCTGAAGAAGAAAGAAGACCTTCATCTCCCTAAAGCCCCAAGGAGCTGGTCCCAGAGACTCTAAATGAGCAGTCAAAGCAGAAGGGTGACAAATCTGAGCTAATGAGTAGTGTAGCTCTGTGGACATGTTTGTGCAGTCAGTCTCAGTCCAAAACAGATAGAAAGTGTGACACAACTGAGCAAAGGATTCAGCTATCTAGGGAAGCAAGTCTCATTACTCAACAGCAAGTGCAGCCACCTCTAGGAGTGAGCTCCTGATTAGCATTGGTGAGGGGTCTCTTAGATGGCCAGTCATCACAGTCTTTAGCAAACCTGCAAAAGGTATACACATTCACTCATTTCACTTAGCCATTAGGGTTCAGCAGTATTTTTCTTATAAGTAAAGAAAAACCAAGGTTTGGAGGTAGAGAATTAAAGTAGATAATAAAACATGAGCTTGAATATGATGAAGTAGCCAATGTGTATGAAAAACATTAGGGGTTTCTAAATTGTGACTGTGGAGCCCCAGGATTTCCATATAGAATTCTATATGTTAGGAGCATGTACGGAGAGAGAGGGGAGTGGACAAGAAGTTCAGGTTTCACCTTACCTCACTCCTCTCCAACAGAGGGCATTTGATCATTTCATGTACTCTTTTAATTCACTTATTAAGTGCTTCTATGGCCAGACACTATTCTATGCTCTTTATGTGGATAATTGATTTCAACTCTCCCACAAATCCTCTAAGTATTCTAATTATCTCCATTTTACTGATACAGAAACTAAGGCACAAAAGTGTTAAGTAACATATAGGTACAGAGGATAAGAAAAGGGAGACAACACCACCTGAATCCAGTAAAGAAAGATGGAGGAGGGTGGAGAGAGGCTCTCAACAGGTTCTGCAGAGAGAAGAGGTGAAGCAAGGAAGTAAACAGGTGAGTAGCAGGTAGAGTAGTTTTCCAGGGAGCTGAGAGGCAGCTCCAAAGACAGCACAGAAGGGCTGGGAGAAGAGCAGGCCAAATGGTGACCAGTAAGGCAGGACATAAAACCAGGGAATGAAGGGGTTTGTGAGTACACAGACAAGTACAAGATCAAGGGCAAGAGAAACGGGGCCCAAGTCCTGAGCCTTGTTGCCAAGAGAAGAGGGCAGCCTGGAACACACAGAAGGGACTGATTTAACTTGTAGAGGAGATTTATTTTGCATTTTGCTCAAAATTTGATAGGCTTTTGGCAAGTGTATGAAACAGTCATAGATTTGGCAGTCTTCTGCTAGCAGATTTGAAATGTTCAATCCTTAAGAACTGCTGCATCGTTAGGTTATGCAAAACAGGGTGCAATTTTGTAAATATGCCATCTTGTACTGATTTGACATTTGTTCTATTATCCCAGAATATGCCAAAGGGAGAGAGACCTTCAGATTTAAGCCAAACCTTAACTTGTTTGTGGAGTGCTGATAAAATGTTGACTGCTGTGTGATCTTTAAAGAAGCCAGTGTTGCTTGTGAGGCCTGAGGTAGAGCCCCCTGTCTGGGGTTGATGGGAGTTCTTTCCTTGGCATCTCATGGGTGCAGTTGTTTGATAGATGTAAACAAGTAAAACATCTGATATGGTGGATTGAATTCACTTTTTCTTAAATGTTTTCTGTGGTCTCTGCTGTGGCATTAATGATGCTTCCCCAAATGGTACCATTTAATATTATTTACGTGGCATTGATTGCAAGTAGGAGAATTCATAGAGCAAACCAGTAAACCCAAGGTAATATCTTCCTGAATTGCAGGGCTGTTGTTCATTACACCCAGTAATAACCTAGGAATGGCAATGAGTTTTTGGCCGTGATGTCAAATGACAATAGAATATGATGGTCAGGGACGTGGACTTTGGAGTTAGAAAGATTTGTACCCAACTTCTGTTTCCTCCAGCAGTGTGAACATGAGTAGACCAGTTAACCTCTCTGCCCCTCAGTTTCCTCATCTGGATAATGGGAATTATCACTCCTACCTCACAGAGTTTAAAAATGATTACCCAAGCCACCGGTGCCTGATACAAAGCAGCTTTCAAAGCGTGACAGCTGCCACCATTCCTATCCTTGGGAAGCCAAGTGTCCACACAGTCTCTAGATGGCACCAGGAGCAGCTCAAAACTTGTTATACCTTCTATTTCTCACAGTACTTCCCTACTTTCATCAGCTCTTTCTTTTATTTCAAAAATACAAAGATTTATTTGTTGGAAGGTAACTGAGGAACCAGCATGATCCAACAAGCAGCTACAGATGGTTCTTCTTGGGGATTGAAGGAAAAGCTCCTCACAGAGATGCTGTGGAATCGGCACTGCCACTGGACCAATCCTTCCCACTTCTCTTTGCCAGATTGTTGCTGGCAGCGGGGCTCTCCGGAAGTTTCTAGCCTCAGGAGAAAGCCAACTGCACCACCATTGCATCCTTGCCCATTTATCACTCTGAGCTTCCTTTTTAGTAGCTGGTGATAGACTATTCGGCTTCTAACTTAGTCATCCATTTCCTTTTTTATTTTTGTTTCCATGGATAGGCAAAGAGGGATCATCCTACTTGGGTGGGTTAAAATAGCACCATTAATTTTTCATGATCATTAATCATACTTAAATGAATACATCCAATTCTTTCGCTGGTTTTGTGTGTTACCTTCAGAACTTAAAGTGTGCCATACAATGGATGGATGGTGGAGTCTGAACTGAGAAGCCAGGACACACAGTCCATTAGGGAATGATCGATCA
The DNA here is from genome assembly GCF_902686455.1 of Sciurus vulgaris. Lineage (NCBI taxonomy): Eukaryota > Metazoa > Chordata > Mammalia > Rodentia > Sciuridae > Sciurus > Sciurus vulgaris. The sequence continues at coordinate 116,510,747 of NC_136463.1, read as the reverse complement.
GTGGTTCCAGAGGCAACGTGACATAGCTGCATTTTTCTGGGGAAAGAAAATATTCTCTGCAGCCTGAAAGCCTTGAAGTGGGTGTGTGCCTCCCAGCTGCCTATTTCCCTCTCAAAGGTCCCTCTGGAGGCTTCTCCCAGTGAGCAGGGGAAATGTGCATTTGAAATGGCACACTTATCTTGCAGTTGCAGGGAAAGCTTTTGTTTTATTTTTCTCCTGCTGCATTAAAGTATTTGTCTTTCTTTCTTTGTAGTGTAATATTGTTAATGTAAAACAATTTGCATCATGACACTTTTATCACAGTTTTCGTCTTTTTCTCAGTATGTTGCATTTCTCACCATGTCTAGTTCATCACAGCTACAGTGTGTACATCACAACATTTATCTTAGGCTCAGGGTTTTACTTGTTTATAAAAATTGTCTTCTTTCAGCCTGTATTCACTCCATTTAAGAAAAAAAAAAAAAGGCAGCCAGAAACTGTTTTGGTCCAAACTCCAGTAGTTATCACATTCCTTGCTAAGTGTCCTGCGTATTTATATGTCTCCTAACTATTACTCTATGTTTCAATGACATTTCTCAGTTTCATGGCACAGGGAGGTTGCAGGAGCAGCTTTTGCTGTTCATGCTGCCAAGCAAGGCAAGCCCGTGAGGCTGTTGGAGGTGAGGTGAGGTGACACAGTGTATATCTGGGTCATGTCACAGTGTTGAAGTTGACTATCTTCTGTGAGCAACAAGCTAGATTTAACTTGGGGAGAAAGAAGGTGGGAAGAAGTCTGCATGGACTGAGAGTGTGACTACCGAAAAGATCACTACAAAGCCCTCCAAAAGGGCACCTGGTCCAGCAACTCCAAATACTAATGTTCACTGTTAAGATTCAGGACTCAGCCCCTCTGTTTCCAGCTTTGAAAGGTGCAACAGTGTACCTTAGGGAGGCTTATTTTGACCATTTCCTCCTGGAAGGGCAAAAAATTGCTCTTTTTTTTTTTGCTACATTGGGCTATATGTCACCTTCATAGTCGGAAAATTTGCCTCCCAAATCTCAGCTGTGTAGACCAGACTCTCTTCCAATTATTTCAGTGCAAGAAGGCATGATGCTTCACGAGCCAGGGTATCCACTATTATTATGTACTTCAAGTTCCAGGACAGTTAATTAACATTTTATTTCACACTGTTCCTTTGCTGGGAGACAAATCATAAGCAGCTTGGAATTTTAGAAGAGATGAAGTGTAACACAGAAAGTAAAGGGGGTTTTGCTGTCAGACTTTGTCCAGCTCTGATACTTCCTATAGATGTACCCTGATGCAAATCACTTACCTTCTGAATTTCAGTGTCTCCACCTATAAAACGGGGTTGATATGAACCTGTTTCACACAGGTGTTGTGAGGATTTGATGTAACAGTGCTTTTTAACTCCTTTGTAAAGCTTAGGACTGTGACAGGCAGAGTAAATGCTCAATGGATGATACCTATTATTACTAATGGCTTGGGGTATGGGCTCAAAGTGGACAAAAACATATCTTACTAAATTTCAAAATGAGAATATTTAAATCTCACATTGGCTGTTCCCACTAACTCTGCAAAACTAGGGACAAATAAAGTGGACAAGTTCATATTAATTTCAATTAATTGATAAGTATTTAGCACTTGTTAGATACAAAGAATAAAGTAATTAGCAATATAAACAAATTTCTTCTCTTGAAGATTTTATAGTTTAGTGGAATACAAGTAAATATCAATTGACTAGATGAAAGAGTGGGTGGATAAATGAATAAATGATGGATAGGTTGTTGTTGGATGGATTTATACATGGACAGATTTATATGGGACATCTCATCAGATGAAAAGTTTCTTAAGGTAAATTTAAGGAGTACCTTAGAATGAGTTCTAGGTGTTTGGTTTTAAAAGTTTGTGAATATATTCTCAATTTGGGTCAGAAATGGAATATGTTCAGGACAAATGGGGACTAGCCTGCACAGAAGTGGGAGGGCATTTGTTCTGAGCTTACCAGGACAGGGTGATCTTGAGACATTTTGGTTAACTCTGCTCTGAAAGTTGTAGACAGAATGTCTTTTACTAGAAACACTGTGTCACAGGATTCTCACATTGGCATCAGCATATTCACCTAAAAAAATACTTCTACTATGCCTCTTGATTCCTATTTCCATGAGGGAGTAAGAGGAGTTATTCTTACTTGGATATTCCAGAAATCAGGGTTCAATGTGCAGTTGCACTGCTCTTTGATTTGAAGCTGAGACTAGAATACAAACACTGTTGACTTCAGCCCCATCCCATTTCCCTTGACCACCAGGACTCCAATCAATAATATTAAGCTGGTATTAGCTACAAAATTATAAACTTTGGTTCTCATAAAGTATCACCAAAGTGCTGCAAGACTAGCTGGCTGGTTTTAAACCCATAGAAAGTGCTGCTGCTCTCTTCCCTTAGCCGTCCCATCACAGGACAACCAACGTGGACTCTGCCTCACCCCCTCCCTACCTCTGTCTGGCATTTTAATCTTCATCCAACTTTGCAAATAGCCCCAGAGTAAAATCAGTTGGCCGGTTCTCTGCTTTCAAAGACTTTTTCATCCGAAACCTTCTCGTTCTAGAAGCCCTAACTGACTCAAGTCACGAAGCCATCTTCAAAAAACTGATCTTCCAGGTTTTTGTCCTATTTCCCTAGCTGGCTTAGAAATGACTTGAACTAATAGCAGCATTTCCTCCAATATAAAGAATGAAGCAGACAACAACCCACTGATTTTCCAAGGCCGTACTTGATCTTTTTCACCCCTTTCCCCTCCCATATGTTACATTTGTCTAGGTTTTAAACATCTGTTCCCAAAGAGGTAATGTTTACTTTTCATTCAGAACCTAGCAATGTGGACCAAAGTTCACATGACATATTGCAGAGTATGTTTAGTTGCAAATGCTATGTACAGGCTCTTTGAAATGTAGCATGTATGGCACCATGTGACACATGGTTGCCATGGTAATACACTTTTTGGCTGAACTACAGCAGAAGCCCATGGAACATACATTGCTAATATGAGGCTTTGCCCTGTGCTAATGCATAGGACACAGCCAATCTGGGATCTGGGACTCAAGGGGTTTTGCATGCAGCCTGGGTGGCAGGTGCCCTCTTCCTGCATGTGCAGGGAAGACGTAGCATCTCCCTTTCCAGTCCTGTCTCCCAGGCACAGGGCATGCTGTGCATTCTGCCATGCATGGAGACAGCATTTGCTTGAATATCGGTTTGCTATATTTTGTATCAAAGGGGGCCCCAGCTGAAAACATTTTATTTTGTAAACTGAAGTGAAAAATCAGTTTATGGCAGATCCTTTTTTGAATAATGACATTCTTTTTCCCAATTCCAGAATTCAACAGTCATGAGCAGAGCTGAAAATTTTAAACAAGTTGAGTACCTCCTTATTCATGGAACAGCAGATGGTGAGTTTCAGTTAATTAGACTTTTTAGTATCACAGACAGGTTTGCAATTTCACTACTGACAAAACAAAAGCATGAGGGGCAAGACTGTTACATTTACTTCAATAAAACAGTGTTGCTTTCCACAACTCACTTGTCTTGGGCTAAATGGGATGCTGAGTCCTAGAACTTTAAACAGTCCCTTTCTTCTGTGCCTTTCCTACCCTTTGGTATCAGAAACTAGAGGGGCTATTAGCTACTTGATGTTTCCCTTCTCTCCCTGCAGATAACGTTCACTTTCAGCAGTCAGCGCAAATCTCCAAAGCCCTGGTGGATGCTGGAGTGGATTTCCAGGCAATGGTACAGCAAAACTTTGTACAAGGGGAGCAAATTGGTTGGTGGGATCTAGCTTTCTCTTTGGAAGCTTTTTCCCCAAAGACTTCCCAGGAGTCAGGGACAGAATAGAGTTTTTATTTTTCCCATGTGAAGTCAGAGAAGTAATATGCTTGAGTCATACATAGAATGATGTTCAATGGTATTAGAGAGTGTGGGGTTGCAAAGCATAATATTGCATATCCTGGGAGTGTCAAAACACTGCTCTCCTGTTCATGTGATTGTTCAGTCTCTCCCTGTTTTGATTCAAAAGTAATCACTTACTCAGTAAATGTGTGGCAGAGTAATTCTAAAGTGAAACCAGCATGATAATAGCTCAGCTCAAATATGAAAATCCATTTCTGTCTAGTATGTATTACTAGCCTTTGTAACAACAGTAGGATATTAATAATCAGCATGCTTCAGATTTTATGATTGCTATGTTATCTTTTGTTGAACAGCCACAGACAATAAACAATGAGGCTTGTTTTACAAAGTCAGAAATGGCTAGAGCTGTTGTTGCCCATACAGAGGATGTTTCTAGGTGTTTAGTTAAATTCATTTTCCACATTAGAGATTTTCAAATTAAGAATAAATACACACACACATACATACATACATATACATACATATCTATACTAAATAATTTGAGTAAAATGCAGTAATTTAATTTCCCAAAATTATTCACGTAAAATGCAGCTTCGACATCTATTGTAAAGAGAAAAAAGATAGCTTTCCTAATACAGATGATTTTCTCTGTGCTTAGTTCAAATGGTGCCTACTGTATAGGAATGGGACAGTTGTGGGAAAAACTGGCAAATTCTCCTGGGAGGTTGAGCTTTATTTTTCCACTATTCAAAGCAAAACTCATGGTACTTAAAGCAGCTTTTGGGAGTTAACTTTTATGTCTCCAAAATGTATGTTTGCCTAGCAATGACTTCCCAATTATTTGATGTTATAAGCTGATAATTTTTTGCCTCAGGTCAGAAACTCTTTCTACATAAATATTAGACATAGATTTTTTTTAAAGTCCATAGTGATATCTAAGTGTTTGCAAATAACACATTTGACTTTTGACTTCATTTTTATTAAACATATAGTTGTAATATTGAAATAGATTTTAGCAATATATATTAGGAAAATTGCCTTTTAAAATCTCATTTATTTTAATAATGTGTAGAGAGATCTAACACTTGATAACACATAAAATAGGTGGGCTTAATGAGTAAACCTGCCTGCATGGTGTGGTTCTAAGAGTCCTTTGAGTCAAATTTGAAAGTGGGTTTGGATGTTTTAATTAGAATTTACATTTGCTTAAAATACTATTTAGTGAAACGAAATGCACAGTCGATTTTCTCAGCACCTATTAAAGAAGATCAGCAACTTCTGCAGGACAGAACAACATGCCTTGTAAAAGTTCTGGAGAAAAATTAGACAGTCCTTATGATCATAATTCAGTTTATAAACTATTTCATACATCAAAACTCCCTGTTTTCTACCGTGTAAGCTCTGAGAGCACATTTGATTTTTTTTTTTTTTTTTAGGACAGATGACTTCCTAATTCTCGCCTTTTCCTTCCTCTCTCTAGTGGTATACTGACGAAGACCATGGAATTGCTAGCAGCACAGCACACCAGCATATATATACCCACATGAGCCATTTCATAAAACAATGCTTCTCTTTACCTTAGCACCTCAAAACAGCATGCCATTTATAGCTTATTAAAAAAATATTTTTCTCATTATCTCAAAACTGCACTGTTAAGATGATAATCTTTAAAAAATGCACTAAAATGAAGAAAATTAAGGTTACCTGTGTTTCCAAATTTCATACCTATGATCATAAGTAGGGACTTCTGTCTTCATGACAGATTATTAACTTACAAAATTTGGATTGTGCAGTCTGGTTTTTATTTATCACTTAAAATCATTTCCATGTCAGCTGCTGAAACAACAAATATAAATTATTTTTATGAGAGCTTTACATAGTTCCTCTGGGCAGCATTTTAATTTTTTCAGACTAGACTAGTCCAAATCTTGTTCTTTTCTCTAAAGGTCTGACAAGATGTGGGCAATGATGTCACTAGTCCAGGAACAAGAGTAGAGGGAATTGAGAGAGCTAGCAGGGCATGGCTCGAAACCCAGGTCCAAGCACGCCAACCCCACAGGCTACTGTCAGCTCCCCTCAGAGAAGAGCTGTTCGCAGCCAGACTGGCACAGTTTTCTGAGAAAGACTATTCAAACAGTCTCAGGAAATCATATATGCAAAGCACTGACTTCTAAGTAAAACCACAGCAGTTGAATAGACTCCAAAGAAATGCAAGGGAAACTGCCAGCAATGTAAGGCCCCCAGGTGCCAGTTATGGCTATAGGTGCTAGGAAAACACAGCAAGGGTGATGGGAAAGCATTGTAAATGTGCTTTAAAAAAAAAAAGGACTGATGTTTCCTAGGGAAGAGAGGCAGCTTGGATCTGAGATGTGAACACATCAGCTTGCCCTGTTAAAAGTTGAAAATATTTGTATCTCAAATTCTAACATGAAGGAGTCCTTGCATCCATTTTTCTTGTTTCATTTCTTTCAGCATTTTAATTGAGAAAAATATTTTAATTTCCTCGGATTCATTTTTTTAAATGGAAAATAAATTAGAACATTGTGTGTTATTATTATTCCCATTCTATGTACTATGGAATTTCTCCTGGTAATTTAATAAATGCACCTTCATTTTTCAGAGGTCATGAGTTGTGTTTGGTATCAGACCTAGATCACACTGGCATATGGACACATTTGTCCAGAAAGGCTCATGTTTATTTTGTTAACAATCCTGGACTATCTTGTAAATGTAAAGAGAGCTCAGAGTTGAAAAAAATTATATACATAGGAATGTGTTAAATTAAACATCTCATATAGTTTTAATTTAATACATATAATTTAATTTAATACATATAAAATTTGTTATCACCAGGCATGGAGTCACATGCCTGTAATCCCAGCAGCTCTGGAGGTTATGGGTAGGAATATAGCAGGTTCAAGGCCAGCCTCAGCAACCTAGCGAGGCCCTAAGCAACTCAGCAAGACTCTGTCTCAAAATAAAAATTAAAAAGGACTGGGGATGTGGTTTAGTAGTTAAGCACTCCTGGTTTCAATCCCTGGTACAAAACAAACAAACAAACAAAAAATGTTATCAATACATGTAGCTTTTGAGAAATCAATTTAAGATCATATTGGTCATTTATATAATATATAACTTATAATTTTATTCTATGGAACTATGATGAGGCTCACCATTATAAAACAAATATTAACAATATGACCATACTAGTTCTGATAACCCAATAAAAGTGAAAAAAAAGGCAAGTTATCAGTTAAGTATATGATCAATTTTTTTTGGTTGATAGAACTCTTATAATGAAAGTGTAGAATTAAGATACTGAATTTGATCTAGCAATGTCTATATAACTGAGAAAACATTCTTTTCTACTTCAATTATTTGTAAAACAGCCTCATTAAAAAAAAAAAACACTTTACGAATTTAAACTCAGCTTTAGATCAATTTGCTAGATAAAGTTATCATGGAATGAGCTATAGCATAAAAACCTAAAATGGAAAAAGTCTATCAATTCAACATGAGATTGGTGAGTCATGCATATGAATAGACAGGATTTGAAATCCACCTTCAACTATATTTTCAGAGTGTGCTCTCAAGTTGCTTCACCTTATCTCCTAAATCCCACTCATCCCTTGGAACCATAAACCAACATTTGAACCTGCAGGTTTCTTGTTATTATTCTATTTCTTAACATAGCTCAATCATCGTGAGTAGCAATCATTGCAGAATTCTATACCAAGGAAGAGCAGTGACATAGGTTCACACCCTGCACAGCATTAAGTCATAAAAGCAAACTAAATAGAAGTTCTCCTCTTATCTTAATTGAAGTTATACATTATATGAGTTATTAATATCTAAATCAAATATTGTGATATTTGTACAATATCAAAATTATATGAATTTATTGTTCTCTTCATTTCTAAGCATGTTGAATATTTTTTTCTTGAGTCCAGAGTTAATTAAGAAAAAAAGTCACAGCACATATTTTTCAGGCACAGGGAGCTATGGATGGTAATGACGTGAATAAATTCAAAGCAGTTTTTATTTGACCCTCATAGGGTAAGTTTTACACTCTAGTAAGAGTTTTAAATTTGCCTATTGGAAAAGGACGATAAGGAAATCGACACATTTGACACATTTAACCTGAAGATAAGTGTGAAACACAGGAACTAGTCATACCACTAAAGATATGCAGACTTGTCTCCGGTTGACGGTTGCAGGCTCTGCATGGTGGTGAATGACTAAGACTCCTTTCACAAACAGCCTGTGAGAGTACACCAGAGTCCAGGGGTGCATGCACCAAAAGGAGGGAGAAATGGTTCACATCCCATCTGTAGATACAGGCTTGTTTTTAGTTTCTATCAAAACTTTTAGAAAATCACTTTAAAAATATTTTTGAACATTTTTTATTGGCAACTTGGCTAAAAATAATTTCATATCTTTATGCTTTCTTAAATAGAAGGCAGAGAACATAATTCAACGCACTCTTGATGACTCAGAGCCACCACCATGAAGATCAATCATCACATCAGGCTGTATGATATTCTGAGTGTTTTGTTTCCTTTCATATTCACAGGCTATCAGTTCCACCTTTGGCATTTGCTGCTTTTTCTCTAAGTCAACGTGAGAATATGGATTTATAAGACTACTAGATTTGTACAATATTTAAGATTCAATCAATTTACACCAAAAACATACCAAAACACAAGCATGGCTTTTTCCATAAAACAAGAGGATTTTGTGTTTATAACATTTATTTTAGCAGTGTCCAAAAATCTTTTTCAGTGCATCCTTAGTGACCTGGAGTATGTATTCAGGATGTTTCTGGGATACAGATGATTGAGAATGAGAAAGAAATAAGGGATATAAAGTGTAATGTCACTCACTGTCCAATAAGAAAAGCTCAGAGCATGGTATTAATAAGATCAATGTTGTGTTAGTAGGAATTTATCTTCTCTGCACATCATCTTTCTGTACAACATTAACATTTAATCCCAAGAACTTAAAAACAATAGGAATAACTTTCTTACTGCTATTGAGAAGGGTGTCTTTTTCTGGTGCTTAAAGGCTTTGAACTTCAACAAAATCAAAGTTCTTATTCTACATAGCCTATTCTACAAGTATTTCAAATTACTGAAAGAGTATATATTAGTATGGTAAGGTGTGCGATCATTTGACAACCCAAACCCTTCATTACAGTCATCTTTTTGTATCCACAGGGGATTGGTTTCAGATTCTCCCATGGATACTGGTTCCAGACTCAGAGGATATTCAAAATACCTCATAAAAAATGACATAGCATTTACATAGAACCTAGGCATATTTTCCTATATACTTTAAATCATCTCTAGATATGTATAATACCTAATACAGGATAAATGTTATGCAAATAGTTATTACATTTTTAATGGAACAGTGACAAGAAAACTACGACTGTGCCTGTTGAACATAGACACAAATTTTTTTCACAAATAGTGTTCATTTTCAGATGGTTGAATCCACAAGATGTGGAACCTGAGGATTAGGAGGACCACCTGTACTTCTTAAAGCCTCTTTTATCCAAAGTCATGACCTTTGTGACTAATGAGGGGGAAAAAAAAGGATTTCACTGGGTAAGTTTGCTTACCAATGATAACTACAGAGAAATAGGTGGTGAAGAAAATGTAGCATATTTAAAAGAAAAATTATTCATCTTAACCTGATAATACCTGATAATAAAAGAGGTGAGTCCCATCTCACCTCCTGCTGGACGCAAAGTACCCTGCAGCCAAGGTCAGATGGACCAGGGTTAGATTATCAGTGCCACTGATGACTAGCGGGAAACATTTAAACATAAACACTTAGCCTTTTTCAACTCCAGCACTGACATACCTACCTCAAACAATTGTGCTTGTTGTGATTTACATATCTGCAATGCCTAGCACTCTCTTTACATGTTCTTCTTACTCCTAAGTGACATCTATTTACTGCTTCTTCCACCTTGATAACCTCATGGATTGCACAGGTTTTTGCCTTGGGTTTCTATATCCTTGAGCACTGGACTCATGAAGTTGCTTAATAAGCAAAGCTTTTGTTCTGATACATGTCAGTAAGAATCCATTTTGTTTTTTTAAACTGAGCAGAAACATAGAGGGGTAAAACACCACTGCTACCTTCAAGGAGCTTAAAAACAAACTGAAGAAATAAGTCACACAGCAGAAACCACATGACCCCACAAATACCAACAGTGTAGAAGGCCTAGAACAAAGCTAAGTGCAGAGTAAGAATAGATGAGATTGGTGGACAGAGGAAGGTGGTTCTGGACTCTGGTGAGGCAGCCATTGAGTGAACTTCATATCACACTTAGAATTATTTAAATTGTCTCAGGCTTCCTGTGCTTTATATCATGCTTTTCAAAACATTTTTTTTTCAAATACAAATCTGTGTGTGTACATACATGTATAAAATCTCCATGTATAAATTAAGCTCTACATAGAAGATATCCTAACAAAGTAGTGTGTCTGGACTAACTTGTTAAGAACCCAAGGAGCCCATTTGGTTTCAATACTAATAGAAATTTAGAGGCTACTCACGGAGAGTTTTGTTTGATCATTTGAGAAGCAGGATCCCTAAGAAAATGATTCCATTCTTTCCCTACTATGTACTCTACTGTGCTGTCAGATTAACCTTTTCAAAAACTCAGGTCTTTCCATTACTAAAAGCTCTTAATGGATAAAGTTCAAGTATCCCAAAATAGAATTTAACATCATTTAAATGTCTCTGATGTATGTTTTTATCCTTTTTTACAAGTCTCACTATCTTCCTAACATTGTACCATCCTGGTTCCAAGTACACTATACATTAATGATGTCAGGATCTAGTTACTGCTACCTATCTTTACTCTTTGATTTTTATTTCAATATTGACATGGGGCTGAGAATCTCTGCAGTTCCTAAGTAAACTTCCTTCCCCATTTCCATCCTAATTCATGTGCTAGCTCTTCTATAACACTAGTCAAACCCTGGTCTTTCAAATTCCATCCTTGAGTTACACACCACTTTAATCATACCACCAAAACAGTGCAAAATCATGTTCTATTATAGCTACATACTCAACCCTAAACCTCAGAAGCAAAGGTCATAGTCCCGTTTCAAAGTTCCAGAACAAAGGATAGTGCTCAATACACTGACACTGTATTGCTACATCATGCACAACCAAAGAAATGAAAAGTTGTACTCCATTTGTGTACAATGCATTCTGCTGTCATGTATAACTAAATAGAACAAACGATGAAAAAATAAAAATTTTTAAAAAGGAATTGTATTGGAGGGACAGCTGGCTGCAGCTTTTTGTGTAGGGCATCTAAATAAGATCTCTAAAGTAGGATCAGTAATCCTTGATTACTAGTCCTTTGACTTGAACTAACCTCCAAGTAGATATTTGGAGACTTGTCTTATTACTGAAATTACTTTCATAAATCCTACAAGTGGTTGTAATCTCAAACATTACACTATATAAATATATGAGAAACATATTGAACAAACTGGAGAGCAATCATACATGATAATAAAATAGTTAAGTGCTCAGGAGTAAACAGGCTAAAGTTAAACAGAAACAGAGGTAGGTCAGTGCAGATAGGAAGCAGAATAAACCACACTTTTAAGAGCCTAGAAAAATCCAAACATGCCTTGGCAGGGTCTTTTTCAGACTATGGGTCTAAACTATTCCAAAAAGACATTCCAGCTTCAGTTAGGAAAGACTTCCCAATACTGTATGCTGTTTAGCAGCAGCAATTACAAGGTAAACTCAATAGTCAAGAGAGAAATACTAGCAGGTTAGAGTTCCGAATGCAGTGATCTCCACAGCACACTCCCAGATGGCTACAAAAGATTAGTGGTCCTATTTGACCTTTATAACAAATTGAAGGGAAACAAATTTCAGGAAACTCTTTCCCCATGGGTATTCAAAACAGGAGTTAAGGAGTTCCAATATGGGAAATTCTGCTAATGATCTTGGAGGCTTTTGCTAGATAGCAATGTCATTTGTACCCAAGACATTGTACTCCAGGAAATGAGAAAATACATTCTTATAATAGTTCTCATTGTTCAAATTGTTTGACTACTCTTGACATATTTATGTCATCAAGGTTTCTTACATTAGGGGATGTCTAAATTTAAATATTATATTAAAACAAATAAAATGTTCTACCTGGACCATGTGTGGTGGCACATTCCTGTAATTCCAGTACCTCTGCAGGTGAAGCAGAAGGATCACAAGTTCAAAGCCAGCCTCAGCAACTTAGCTAAGCCCTAAGCAACTTAGTGTGACCCTGTCTTGAAATAAAAAATGAAATAAAATAAGGGATGGGGATGCAGCTCAGTGGTTAAGCGCCCCCAGGTTCAATCCTTGGTACCAAAAAAAAAAAAAAAGAAAGAATGAAAGAAAGAAAAAGAAAAGAAAAAAGTTCTACATTGATTTACTGATTAATATGAAAGAAAACACAGACAGAACACATTGCATCATAATTTAAAATATGCAAGGAAATTAGTTAGGATAAATATTTATTTCCACATAACATTTTTGAAAAACAATATCCTAGTCACATTTACACGTTACTTAAACTTTGCAATAAATTACATTCAAGATATTCGGTAATTCTGACCAGGAATCTGAAATTAAGAGTAAATATATAACACTACATTTTTCTTATGTTTTATATGATTTCAAAATATTAGGATTAACATACAGATAGCATTAAAATTCACACAGGAACAAAATGACTATAAAAATACTCAGAAATACAGAATTTCATTGAATATGATTCAAATCAGTGATCACATGAAGGTTTTAATTCACTGTGATCATTTTTAACCAGTTAGTAATATAGTAAAACACTAGGAGACTGCTTTTGGGACTGACTGACTAAATCATAAAATAATGGAAATGTTTACAATGTATATCAGTATTATAAAATACAAAAAGGCAACCCATTTGGAACAGAAAGTTTCTGTATTTTTTCTTCAGCATTTATAAATACAAACTTTATAAACTGCAAATTCTTCTTCCCATAATTTTTTGACTCATGTTCCATTTTAAAAAATGACTCCTTCAAGGACTGTGAAGAAAATGTTTTCAGAAGATATCAAAATGTAGACTCTATTAGAGGATTTGTTGCTTTTTTTTCCCCCTTATTAGCTTAATCACAAAGAGGATTTTTTTTTCCACTTTTGATGTGCATTTACACACAGAGTACATGATTAATAATATATAAAAGCCAGGGGGCTCTGAAATATTGTAAAATTGGATATTGAAATATTTTAAGTGTGATGGTCACTCATCTAGGAAACAAGAGTACTATGAAATTTAATTTTTATTAATTTCATATTCATCCAAAATGAAATTAAATATTACATTTTCGTAATGCTCAAAATCCTTAACTTTCCTTCCTCTTGCATAATCTTATTAAAGGTAGATTATTTCATATGGACTGAAATATCAACAGAACCTTGTCAAACAGAATCTGAAATTTTCATTTAGAAGATTGATTTTCCACAACATGCATTTAATTAAAAAGTGGAAAAGAGCTTTGCAGGAAAAAAATTACAATCAGAGACCTGTTGGTCTCCATAAGAACATGATTCAGGACCAACATTAAGCAGTACACAACCATTAGGTGCAGAATAACTGTACAGGTGTGGAATTTCATGTACAATAATTTATCTTGTGTTATTCCACAAGTATGTACTTAATAGGTTTATTTGGAAAACATCTGTTGTCAAAGGGAGAGAAATTTAACAGCACATTTCTGATAAACATTTAAATTGAAACTCCCACAAAACTCTTCAAGTTTTTCTAAAGCATTTCATACAAGCCTAGTATTGGATCATGTATTCACAACTTGAATTTTAAGCAAATACTAGTTGACTCATTGCATTAGTTTCTGATTGTTTTAACAAGCTGTGAACAGGTTATAGATATTTTTTTTTCAAATGACTTTAAGTTTTGGTTATATATAAATTCTTAAGTATTAAATATATCATTAAATCAAGGAAGTGCATAAATATTGTTATTAAAAATGCTTTCAAACTAACTTTTGATTGGAGTTCGTTTTTTTTCTTTTTTGAAATAAGTCACTAATGCTAATCTATAAAAATAAAAAGAAGTAAGACTACCTTTCAAAATTCTTCAGAATGAAATTATCAGGCATCTTCAGGTTACTAAAATAGGAAAATACAAACTAAGCAAATATGACTTATCTCTTTAAGAAAGCTATTGCTCTCATAAAGCTGACAATGAGGATTCAGAGTTTACAAATGTCAAACATACAGCAAGGAACACACAGGGATTCTTGCATTGGCTATTGTATCTGCTCACAAGTTTGTCTCACTGTTCAGAAGGTTAAACACAGAAATGAAACAAGTATTGCACTACTTACAGTATGAAGGTGGATTGGGGATGAGAAACAGAATTTACAATACATGATCAAAGCGATTTTATTAATAATTGTGACACTCTTCTCATATATGTAAAAAATAAATTGAAGATCAAGTCATAGACAAGTCTCCCTGTCAACACCTTTCCCTGAGTCAGCTTTCTTCTCTTTTCGGCTTTCAATGCTACAGGGGAAAAGAAGGAGAAATTTATTACTGCAATCTAGCATGACTATGTTGAGATTTACTTGCTTCACACACAAAACCCATCAACGCCCCCAGCAACACAAGAGCCCTTATGCATTGCTCTTTCATGCCGCGAAGCATAGATAGACAGCAATAATTAAAATCCTCTGCACTCATTGAGATAGAAACCAAGAACTGCAGAGAGGGGGAAATTCAAAAACAGACATTAAAAACAAAAACCAGACATTTTAAAAGAATTCTAAAGCATGCAAGATTAATAACATGGTCCACATTTAGGAAAATGAATCCTTGATGATTGTTGAAAATGCCAGTCATGCCCCATTTAAAGATAGCACTAACACTAGTAAATGACACAAACAGGATGCTGCCAGAGATATTTCTGGACTCTGTGCAAATGGCCCCTTCTTTGGGCATGAACTAGATCTTGATCTTTGGTGAGGACTAGGTCTCAGTCAGGTAAGACTGACCTATCTCCCTGGACTGTGAGTGAGTCACCTTGCACTCTGCTCTCCAGTTGCTTGTGCCATCTTTACAAACAAACCTTCAACTTTTACACTGGAGGAATGATCCTTTACTTCACTTCTTCTAGAATGAACTTATTCCAGAATGGCTTCTGTTTAATCTCATCTTCTAATCAACTTTACTGATGGTCAAGGTGGTAATGTGATTCTATCATTTTGGTCTGTTTGACCAATATTTTTCCATTGTACACTTTTCCTACTTTTCCAATGAAGTGTTCATGGAAAATTCCAATAATGTGCTCACATACACGAAACTCACACTGAGAGTGCATGCTTCCAGGAAGGCGGAATGCTCATACCCCAGTACTTCCAGTATATAGCAAAGGCCTCAGAGTGGGGGGCATCTCCGTGCCCCTCCCCACTGATGACACTAAGGATAATCTACAACCAGTCTCTGAAGCCCTGGATTGGAAGAATCCACACCATTTTACTGATAACTTCAACCCTTAATATAAATCTATGAAAGTGTTGAGGGGAGGACACTTGGTTTTATAACCCTTCTGCAAGTTATAATCAAACTTTGTATTTCTATGGGTCTTCCTATGCAGCTTTCTCAGTGGTCAATAACTTAGACACATTCTAAGAGTGTGTTTTAAAAATTGTTTTTCCTCCAATTCAAGCTAGAAACAGCCCTTCTCAGTTGTCACCACCACCCGGCACCATCAGGTAAGAAGTGCCGGAGCTTCTGCCATCTGTGGCACGCTGCCAGCGCTCAGAGCTGGTGTGAGCGAGTGTCTATGGCACCCGGGTTTATGCCTGCCACACTTCTCAGCACATACTCCTTACAGGTCAGAGCAAAGCAACTTTTTTCCCTTTTCTTTTCTCTTTCCATGAGAAGAGATGACAGTGTGCACATGATGTGTTGAGAGTCTTAACTCTGTATTTTTAACTCCTCTATCTGTATGACTCACTTTCTTCTACTTTAAGTTTCTTTTATATGACAAGTGTCTGCTATCCTGCTTTCCAAATTAACTTTTTCTTGGGCTTTACCTGGCTCCCAGTTTCTTCTGTCAAGCAAAGCTATGCAAGCAGGTCGAACGGGCAGTGCAGGGAGGCCTGGGTTTAGAGTTGGAAGATCTGGGTTCAGTTTCCAGAAGCTAAGAATGAGCTGTATGACCCTGGCACAGTTATTTAATCTCTCTGAAACTCAGTCTCTTCATCTATAAATTGGAGTTTTGTACCAGATGGCCTCTAATTTCTCCTGTAGCTCAATTCCAGAATACTGACACTGGTATTTCCATTTCCAATGGACTCTACCTTTTGAAAGATTTAACAGGAAATTGTGAAGGACAGAGATGTACTGGCTTCTACCCCTGCACAATTCCTATGCATATAATACTTTGGAACACAGGAGGCGTTCCATGACCTTTTGATAATTAAAGGAGTTCCCAATGGCACTGTTAGTCACCAAGCAGTGAAGAAAAAAACTCAGATTATCAACTTGATCCACAGATGAGCTTCCTTCTGGTCTGCTTCAGTTATATTGGGTCTTTTGGTTATAAAACAAACTGATTAAATGACTGTTTTTTCCCTCATTGAAATTATTGGTTTTGCTATCTGATTAGATTTCAGCAAACTATGAAGCAGCTCAAGAATTCTGTAAAAAATATTTTTAGTTTGAATCTTCTTAATGTATGGCTCCTTCCAGATTCCTCGTTAAATCATTTTTTAGATGCCAATCAATTTACTGCTCTCATTGTTACAAATGCATATTACATATATATTTTGTATTATTGCAACAAACATATTGCATGTATGTTATATGCCATTCTGCAAAGACATAGGAATATAATATAGATAAGATTATCTTTGTACTTGAGGAGTTAAAATTTAAAATGCAAGTAGTATTTCCAGAGAGCAAAAAGTGACCCAATACTGTCATGCTGCTAAGAAATCTATGAAGTTGTTACTTTTATCATGAACAATATTTACCAAGCACTGATGAGAAAGCCTAGGCCTAGGAAATCAGAACAAAGAAGGAGAAAACAGGTAGAATAAGGCTGTGGGGAATGTAGAGGCAGGCTGGGGAAGGAGGAGCAAAAAGAGGTAGTCCCAGAGCCCTCTCTGCTACCAAGGCAAAATCAAGTGCTGCTTTTTCTAGCATTGACAATTACCTTCCCAGGAAAAGTTGATTATGGGCATCAGTTTTATAAAACACAGCAGTTGCTCACCTACACTGATGCAATGTGGTCTTTAATGAGACCTATTTCTACCAATCCATCCCATAAGCTGCAGAGGAGCTTGTATGTATGGCACTATTAAACCAAGATCAAAAGGGACATTCTATGGATGAGGTAGAATTTGTGATTCATTCTTAGATTCCACTTGTCAAACTAGGTAAAAGATGTTTGGCAAGTGAGAATGTCAATAATGAATGAAATAATAAAATCTTAATGAAATAATTACTGCTATTCTAAACTCTACTACCAAAGGTACCTAGGTTTCTTCAAGGCATAGTATAGCCAGGGATCCGAAGGAAAATAACTGAGGGGAATGAATCAAAGACTGCATGGAGTCAATTTAGATCTTGAAAGATACAGGTCCTGGTAATTTGATGTCTTAGGCCTCTTTTTCTTTTGGCCAATGGATACTCTAACAGTAGATGTCTATTGGTTGTCATACTTCAGTGCCTTCAACAGATACCAAGAGAAAGTGGTAGTTTCAGACCAGTATTGCTGCTATTAGGATTGGTGGTTTTAGGATTTCTGAAAGCCACTCTCTGTTATAGTTCCCACAGTTAAGAACATGAAAGATGTTAACCACCAACAAAGAGATATTTTTCATGAGAAAAGCCATAGATTCTATCACATGAAAAAGTAAAGAAATCTGGGTAAACGTTCATTTCCATAATAGTTTGAACCTCAGGTCAGTGAGAGTGTATTTTCAAAGATAAAGAATAAGAGGTTCTATCAAAGTATAAAGGACGGTCTATTTAAAGTTGGGCCTATTGAAAGCACATTACACTGTTCACTAGAGTTAATCTACTTCTGAAGTAATCAAGACACATTTAAAAAAAAAATAACTAGTTTTTTTCTGATGAAAAGTATGACTTGACTTTACTACTTAAAGAAGTTCCTAAAATCATGTTATAAAACCTTTCCCTTGAACCAAAGAAAAACAGAGAAACAAATTGGACTATGAATCTTTTTAATTCAGGGAGAAAAGCAATCTACAAGATTATTTCAAACTTGCCAAATATTTCCCACAGCTGGCATTTTACTTTGTTACATTTTACTTTGAGCTTGTTGTCAACCTGGATTTCTTTTTTTTTTTTTTTTTTTTTTTTTTTTTTTTTTTTTTTTTTTTTGGTACCAGGGATTGAACCCAAGGGCACTTAATCCCAGCCCTTTTATTTTTTTATTCTGAGATAGGGTCTCACTAGGTTGCTTACAGTCTCACTAAGTTACAGAGGCTGACTTCAAACCAGCAATTCTCCTGTCTCAGCCTCCCAAACTGCTGGAATTATAGGCATGTACCACCACACCCAGCCTGGATTTCATATTTTAAATATATATATATTTAAAATATATATATATCTTTTTAATCTCAGACTACAGCAGAGATTTGGGGGAAAGGAAGATAAAGCATGTTTTAGAACAAAACACTGCTGCTGCTTGACCCAAGCAAATAAAGACATGGTGGTTTTAAAGCCCTGTTTAAAGATATCAACCAAAGGTCTTAGAGATAGTCTATTGAGTAATTTATATTAATCTCCTTTGGAGTAAGTTTTGGAGAAGTTTAAAGTCAAAGAGACAGAAGAAGACAGAAACAGAGACAGGACTGACACCCAGCCCCTGGGGTGAAGACTCTTCTCATCCACTGTTTGTCCTGTTTATTCTGTCTGGTTTAGAGATGACACTGAAGCAGCATGACATTTTGGGGTGACAAAAACTAGCAATAAGAGATACATTCTCTAAGTGTAAAGTAGTCTTGCTCTCTCTAGTCCATGTTTCCAATTATGGCTCATGAAGTCAGGTAAGGTTTGAAGGTGGGGATGCCTCATGGTAACATAAATGAAAGCTTCTAGCTTTCATTTATTGATTTCTTAATTAAAAGGACAAATTTTCTTTTTCCCAATCTAGAAATTCAATGTCAGTACTAAATACAGTTCTGTGAGATTTGTTGATTAATATATGATGCATTTTTATAAGTTGTGGACAGAATATTCAAGTTTCAGAGCCACTTAAAGAACCGACTAGTAACAGGAGCAACATAGAACTCAGTCTGATACTAGATCTGAGCACAAGATGCTCCAATGTCTTTTGCCTCCCCAAAATTCACACAGAAGACATAGGCTGATCAGGTTTCCAGAAGACACCATTTAACATAAGGAAATGCAGCCAAGGAGTAGGTTTAAGGGAGAGAGTCTTACCTTTGGGGAATCAGCTTCTAGAGTGATTAGGAAGGGGAGCTTATGACAAAATGTAATATAAAAATTAAGTAGAAAAAGTTAATTTAAGGTTATGAGAATAAGAAACTTAATAATTATAACACCATCCCCAATTCAATCACTCTCTAATAAGAAGAGATACTAGCATAGCACAGGAATTCCTTTTTCTTCAGGTTACAACTGAGAACACTGGATGGTATAATTTGAACTCATTTATAAATTCTGGAAAATTCCATAGAAAATTCCATGACAAATCTTGATATTTGAGGACACACCTGTCCCTCAACATACACAAAATCACCAGCCACAACTACAGAAGTTGTTTGCATATTTATATATAAATAAGCAAGCATGGATAGAACTTTTGAGAGACAAAAGTTTCAGGGTAAGGAGGTAAGTAAAGATTTTCAGGGACCTGGGATAGGGGACTACAAATATACTGAACATAAAATCCCCACTGCATGTGGTACTTTTAAAAAAGGAAATAGGGAGTGGAAAGTGTGGGCACACATCTAAGGGGGTCCTGGGTGGGTGATGATGAAGTACAATAAAATCATACAGCAAAAGAGTAGGCCAAAATAAACGTCCAAAAATGCCATGCATTAGAACTCACTTATACCTCCCATTTCCCCCCCACTGTGCTAGTTTTGGAGTGAGCTTTTTATTTTCAAATGAAATCTTAGAAAACATAATAACATTTGTAAAACTGACAATTTTGACCATTTTCAAAATGAATTTTCTGAAACATTTTAGAACTAAATTTGATGGAAACCAATATCATTCTTTTGCTACTGGATTGAGTTCATAAAATTAATTAGAAACAGTATAACCTCATTATTTTAAAATTCAAACCTTTTAGAAGGAAGCTTGACCTCCTTATCTTTTGAGTTATCGGCAGTAATCAAAAGGTCCTCCACAAAGCAGTCTTTGACATTTCATCAGAAATATTTATCACAGATGGATCATCTCTAGTTAGGAGTTTACCAAAAATGAGATAATAAACATTAAATAAGTAACTGTGGTTATTCAAGGATAGAAATTAAATATAGGACACTTTTATGTCTATGTTAATTGTTTTTCTCCATTTTTATTGTGGCAAAGTACATGTAATAGAAAATTTACCATGTTAACCATCTTTAACTGCACAGTTAAATGTCATTAGATACGTTCATAACGTACAACTACTGCCCCCATCCATCTCCAGAGCCCTTTCCATCTCATAACACTGAAATTCTGTGAGCATTAAATAATAACTCCCCGTTTCCTCCTCTCCTAGGCCCTAGCAACCACCATTACACTTTCTGTCTCTATGATTTTGACTACTTTAAGTGCCCCCATATAAGTTGGATAAACAAGTACTTATCTTCTTGTGTTTATTTCATTTAATATAATGTCCTCAAGGTTAGCTATGTTGTAGCTTATGCCAGAATTTCTTTCCTTTTAAGGCTGAGCAATATTTTTGTGTATGTATGTACCAAATTGTGTTTATTTTACATTATTTTTATAATTAAAATTTAAGAAGTATGGATAAGCTCTCTCCATTACTAAAAAAAAATTTTTTTAAATCTAAAGACAAGATTCTAGTTGTAAAAATACAGGTCTGGACTACAATATTTTATTATTATTTATTTATTTTTATTTGGTGGAACTGGGGACTTGAACCCAGGAGCCATCTAGCACTGAGTCATATCCTTAGTCCCTCAGTCGCTTTTATTTATTTTCTCTTTTATTTTGAGACAAGTTCTCTCTAAATTGCTGAGGCTGGCCCTGAACTTGTGATCTTCTTACCTCAGCCTCCAGAGTCCCTGGGATTATAGAATGCCCCACCACAACCTGACTGGGATACAGTTTTTAAAGATTAGTTTCATAGAGCAGATTAGATTCTACACGTGCACTGCTTAGGCCTCCTGTGCCTGCCACTTACAGCCATGCAGATGCCTAGTCTCCAGGCATGGGCCCTGCAGTGGTTTCTCCTTACTCAGTAAGCCCTAAGTCCTCACAATGGGCCATCATGTTTTGTGCCCCCCTCACCCTCTATTTCATCTCCTCCATCTTGCCCCTGGCTCATTCCTCTCCAGCCACAGTACAATGGCATCCTGACTATTCTAGAACACTATAGGTTTCTGGCTGCCTCAGGGCCTTGGCCTAGATCTTCCTTCGTGCCCCTCAAATTCCACCATGCAACACTTACCCCTTTTTGTTCCAACATCACCTTATCAGGCCCTTGCCAACCACTTTAATTAAAATTGCTATTTCCTTCTCCTCATACCACGACCATCCCTTTTACTTGCAATTTGTTTTTTACTGCAGTTTTCACCATCTGAACATACTATTCTATATTACTTGTCCTTTGTTTATGTTCTGTCCTCCATCTCTACTCTACTTGAATATAAGTTTCATGAGGATAAGATTCTTGATCATTCATTAGATGCTATTCCCAAGAGCTGGATAGAGTTAAATATTTGGTAGTTACTTGATAATTGTTTTTTGAACAGATGAAGGCAGACTGTGTCTTTGACAGAGCTCTTTCCATATATCTAAGGGAACCTACAATATCAGGGCCTGATATTGTACTATACCTGATGCTTTTATTATATTTTTAAAATAGTACCAATTATAGGTTACATCCAGGATGCTGCAAAATATCCCTAGGGGTAGAAACAACCAAATGGCAGCAGGAATTAATTATATACCAAGTGAAATAAAGTTTCTGTAACGGAAAATAGGTCTCTTTTTGCCCTGTGTAGGTAAAATAAACTGCTGTGAAAAAATCACACCCTACAAAAATCCTAAGCTGTCCTCACATGTACCAAACTAGTGGTTGTTCACAAGCAGGCAACAACTCAACATTTAAGATGAAAAAATATTGGGGTCTCTGCCTTGCCCATTCTGGAAAGGTGCTCTTTAATTCCTCTAATCTACCTGGAAAGACAGCTTCCTAGTAACTCAAAACATGAGATCATATAATTTCAAAAGAATCATCATGTGAAACACAAGTTCTACATGATATTACATTATAGGGGTTATGAGCAAGAGTTTAGAAAATGCTAGATTAGACAAAATTAAGTTTCATTTTAAAAATCCAGTACTAATTAGATTATTTCATATGCAGGTGTACATTGTGAATTTTCAAACTGGAATGCAATATGGAATGTTTTTCCAAACTTATTTAAAATATAAGGCTCTTCTGGAAGTGTTACCACATGAGACTAGGTTTCCATAGAATATACTTGGGATATACAGGTTCCACTAAATCAAGAGGATCTTAGATTTTAAGTGTTGCAGAAGGGAAAAATGAAAGAAAGAAAGAAAAAAAAAAGAAAGAAAGAAAAAAATTCTTCTATACTTCTACTTCACCCATAAGTGCTATGTATTTAAAACTTTTTAGGAAAAATGATTTTAGAGTATACCTGAAGCTCCAAAAAATTCCTATTTCATTTTTAAACTATGACAAATTCCTCCCTCAAAGGGAAATTATTCCCTGTTTTTCCTAAGAACATTGAATCCATAAAATTGAGTACTAAATGGTACTTAAAATAGAATTTACAAGAAAACTAAACTATATCAAGAGGAGAGGGAGGGGTGGGTGGGAAGAGAGAAGGAGAAAAAAGAGAGAGAGAGAGAGAGAGAGAGAGAGAATATCGAAGGCCAAATATTTGCAAAAACATTCATTACAACTTACAAAATTGGGGGGTTTACTATATGTAAAGAAGAGTAGACATATTTGTGGGACTTGCACAAACATTTCCTAGAGTGACTAATATGACGAGTCCTTCAATATAAGAAAATAGATTATTTTATTTTGAAGTGCCTTTTTTTAAAGGGGTCAATTCCCAGAGTTAAAATATTGACCTGTGATCAATTTAGTGAATACCTACCTTACTTATGCCAGAAGTGAATCTTACCCTGTCTTCAGGGGCTACTCTCTGAGAATATGAAAGGAATCTTTCATAAGCCTCATGAAATATGAGAAAAAAAGATTTCAGATCAACAGTTCCCACCCCACATCATTTTATGCTACTTGGGTATAGTTACCCAGTCAGTATGGGCAGAACTTAGTACCTGGTTAATCAAATTCTAGTTTCAGGTTTGTGTTTTTTTTTTTTTTCTCCTCTAATGCAACTTCAGCTAACCCTCAATGAGCATCCACAGGGTGTGAAATTCTTAGAGTACATATCTACTCTACTCAGTCATTCTATTACTGACATGGATGTGGTTTTTAATGTGTATATCTACCTGTAGTGCCTTCCAGTGGGAGCTGTACTGTGCCCTCATCTTCCATAGCTAGCATACTTTGTTCTCCTGGAAAGACAATGCAAAAGTATATAAAGTGAACCTGATGAATCTCCATTTTACATTAAAGAAGAAACACAGATTAATGTTTCATTATCTTCATTAACCTCAAGACCTTCCACTTTGTTTGCGTTATTAATGCTAGCACAGTCCTTTCAATAAAGCTTAGCTACCAAGAACATAAGTAATTATGAGAATCTCATAACACAAAGTAATTTAAATGCTAACAACAATCTCCTTCATGTCACTCAATGTAAAACATGGTTAATTTCCAAACAGATTTTAAAAATTAATCCAGATTTCCAAGGACAAAAGTGTGGGTAATGTAATCAGTTTTGTTGTTATAAGTTGAAATTACATCCCAGAATGCTCTGTTAGGAGGAGATGAGGGATATATTCAGAGCAGTAGTTCTCAAACTCCACATCAGAGTCACCTGGAAGGGCTTTTAAAAATACAGATTGCTAAACTCTGCCCTCAGAGATTCTGATTCTGTAGATCTAGAGTAAAGAGGGCACGAAAATTTACATTTCTAATGAGTTGCCACTTAAAATTAATTATGCTGGTCTGGAGATCTCACTTTGAGAACCAATGCTCCAGAAACTTGGAGAGAAACAGTAGAAGATATCCTCCTAGATGCATGGAAGCATAAGTATGCTTTGGTGGAGAAAGGAATGAATAGTTGGATTCCTCTTAGACACATCATTAGCTTTTGTTATGCTTATAATTTCTTCTTTCCAATGAGAGTATTTCATCCTTCTCCAAAGGGTGGAAAGCTTTATATATTCACAAATGTATGATCTTTATATATAACATTTTAAACTGTATCTTTGGAAATGAAGATAATCATATGGCTACCATACTAAAATATCCTGATTAAATTTTCAAATAATGTTATCATTAAATTTTTTCTCTGCATCCAAACACAAAGTTATCTGTAGATTGGCAGCTCTTGTTTAATGCATTTGTTTTCAAATGGGTCAACTATTGAATTCACTTTTTCTTAAATGTTTTCTGTGGTCTCTGCTGTGGCATTAATGATGCTTCCCCAATGGTACCATTTAATATTATTTACGTGGCATTGATTGCAAGTAGGAGAATTCATAGAGCAAACCAGTAAACCCAAGGTAATATCTTCCTGAATTGCAGGGCTGTTGTTCATTACACCCAGTAATAACCTAGGAATGGCAATGAGTTTTTGGCCGTGATGTCAAATGACAATAGAATATGATGGTCAGGGACGTGGACTTTGGAGTTAGAAAGATTTGTACCCAACTTCTGTTTCCTCCAGCAGTGTGAACATGAGTAGACCAGTTAACCTCTCTGCCCCTCAGTTTCCTCATCTGGATAATGGGAATTATCACTCCTACCTCACAGAGTTTAAAAATGATTACCCAAGCCACCGTGCCTGATACAAAGCAGCTTTCAAAGCGTGACAGCTGCCACCATTCCTATCCTTGGGAAGCCAAGTCCACACAGTCTCTAGATGGCACCAGGAGCAGCTCAAAACTTGTTATACCTTCTATTTCTCACAGTACTTCCCTACTTTCATCAGCTCTTTCTTTTATTTCAAAAATACAAAGATTTATTTGTTGGAAGGTAACTGAGGAACCAGCATGATCCAACAAGCAGCTACAGATGGTTCTTCTTGGGGATTGAAGGAAAAGCTCCTCACAGAGATGCTGTGGAATCGGCACTGCCACTGGACCAATCCTTCCCACTTCTCTTTGCCAGATTGTTGCTGGCAGCGGGGCTCTCCGGAAGTTTCTAGCCTCAGGAGAAAGCCAACTGCACCACCATTGCATCCTTGCCCATTTATCACTCTGAGCTTCCTTTTTAGTAGCTGGTGATAGACTATTCGGCTTCTAACTTAGTCATCCATTTCCTTTTTTATTTTTGTTTCCATGGATAGGCAAAGAGGGATCATCCTACTTGGGTGGGTTAAAATAGCACCATTAATTTTTCATGATCATTAATCATACTTAAATGAATACATCCAATTCTTTCGCTGGTTTTGTGTGTTACCTTCAGAACTTAAAGTGTGCCATACAATGGATGGATGGTGGAGTCTGAACTGAGAAGCCAGGACACACAGTCCATTAGGGAATGATCGATCAGTGGTTCCAGAGGCAACGTGACATAGCTGCATTTTTCTGGGGAAAGAAAATTTCTCTGCAGCCTGAAAGCCTTGAAGTGGGTGTGTGCCTCCCAGCTGCCTATTTCCCTCTCAAAGGTCCCTCTGGAGGCTTCTCCCAGTGAGCAGGGGAAATGTGCATTTGAAATGGCACACTTATCTTGCAGTTGCAGGGAAAGCTTTTGTTTTATTTTTCTCCTGCTGCATTAAAGTATTTGTCTTTCTTTCTTTGTAGTGTAATATTGTTAATGTAAAACAATTTGCATCATGACACTTTTATCACAGTTTTCGTCTTTTTCTCAGTATGTTGCATTTCTCACCATGTCTAGTTCATCACAGCTACAGTGTGTACATCACAACATTTATCTTAGGCTCAGGGTTTTACTTGTTTATAAAAATTGTCTTCTTTCAGCCTGTATTCACTCCATTTAAGAAAAAAAAAAAAGGCAGCCAGAAACTGTTTTGGTCCAAACTCCAGTAGTTATCACATTCCTTGCTAAGTGTCCTGCGTATTTATATGTCTCCTAACTATTACTCTCTATGTTTCAATGACATTTCTCAGTTTCATGGCACAGGGAGGTTGCAGGAGCAGCTTTTGCTGTTCATGCTGCCAAGCAAGGCAAGCCCGTGAGGCTGTTGGAGGTGAGGTGAGGTGACACAGTGTATATCTGGGTCATGTCACAGTGTTGAAGTTGACTATCTTCTGTGAGCAACAAGCTAGATTTAACTTGGGAGAAAGAAGGTGGGAAGAAGTCTGCATGGACTGAGAGTGTGACTACCGAAAAGATCACTACAAAGCCCTCCAAAAGGGCACCTGGTCCAGCAACTCCAAATACTAATGTTCACTGTTAAGATTCAGGACTCAGCCCCTCTGTTTCCAGCTTTGAAAGGTGCAACAGTGTACCTTAGGGAGGCTTATTTTGACCATTTCCTCCTGGAAGGGCAAAAAATTGCTCTTTTTTTTTTGCTACATTGGGCTATATGTCACCTTCATAGTCGGAAAATTTGCCTCCCAAATCTCAGCTGTGTAGACCAGACTCTCTTCCAATTATTTCAGTGCAAGAAGGCATGATGCTTCACGAGCCAGGGTATCCACTATTATTATGTACTTCAAGTTCCAGGACAGTTAATTAACATTTTATTTCACACTGTTCCTTTGCTGGGAGACAAATCATAAGCAGCTTTGGAATTTTAGAAGAGATGAAGTGTTAACACAGAAAGTAAAGGGGGGTTTTGCTGTCAGACTTTGTCCAGCTCTGATACTTCCTATAGATGTACCCTGATGCAAATCACTTACCTTCTGAATTTCAGGGTCTCCACCTATAAAACGGGGTTGATATGAACCTGTTTCACACAGGTGTTGTGAGGATTTGATGTAACAGTGCTTTTTAACTCCTTTGTAAAGCTTAGGACTGTGACAGGCAGAGTAAATGCTCAATGGATGATACCTATTATTACTAATGGCTTGGGGTTGGGCTCAAAGGGACAAAAAACATATCTTACTAAATTTCAAAATGAGAATATTTAAATCTCACATTGGCTGTTCCCACTAACTCTGCAAAACTAGGGACAAATAAAGTGGACAAGTTCATATTAATTTCAATTAATTGATAAGTATTTAGCACTTGTTAGGATACAAAGAATAAAGTAATTAGCAATATAAACAAATTTCTTCTCTTGAAGATTTTATAGTTTAGTGGAATACAAGTAAATATCAATTGACTAGATGAAAGAGTGGGTGGATAAATGAATAAATGATGGATAGGTTGTTGTTGGATGGATTTATACATGGACAGATTTATATGGGACATCTCATCAGATGAAAGTTTCTTAAGGTAATTTAAGGAGTACCTTAGAATGAGTTCTAGGTGTTTGGTTTTAAAAGTTTGTGAATATATTCTCAATTTGGGTCAGAATGGAATATGTTCAGGACAAATGGGGACTAGCCTGCACAGAAGTGGGAGGGCAATTTGTTCTGAGCTTACCAGGACAGGGTGATCTTGAGACATTTTGGTTAAACTCTGCTCTGAAAGGTTGTAGACAGAATGTCTTTTACTAGAAACACTGTGTCACAGGATTCTCACATTGGCATCAGCATATTCACCTAAAAAAATACTTCTACTATGCCTCTTGATTCCTATTTCCATGAGGGAGTAAGAGGAGTTATTCTTACTTGGATATTCCAGAAATCAGGGTTCAATGTGCAGTTGCACTGCTCTTTGATTTGAAGCTGAGACTAGAATACAAACACTGTTGACTTCAGCCCCATCCCATTTCCCTTGACCACCAGGACTCCAATCAATAATATTAAGCTGGTATTAGCTACAAAATTATAAACTTTGGTTCTCATAAAGTATCACCAAGTGCTGCAAGACTAGCTGGCTGGTTTTAAACCCATAGAAAGTGCTGCTGCTCTCTTCCCTTAGCCGTCCCATCACAGGACAACCAACGTGGACTCTGCCTCACCCCCTCCCTACCTCTGTCTGGCATTTTAATCTTCATCCAACTTTGCAAATAGCCCCAGAGTAAAATCAGTTGGCCGGTTCTCTGCTTCAAAGACTTTTCATCCGAAACCTTCTCGTTCTAGGAAGCCCTAACTGACTCAAGTCACGAAGCCTCTTCAAAAAACTGATCTTCCAGGTTTTTGTCCTATTTCCCTAGCTGGCTTAGAAATGACTTGAACTAATAGCAGCATTTCCTCCAATATAAAGAATGAAGCAGACAACACCCACTGATTTTCCAAGGCCGTACTTGATCTTTTTCACCCCTTTCCCCTCCCATATGTTACATTTGTCTAGGTTTTAAACATCTGTTCCCAAGAGGTAATGTTACTTTTCATTCAGAACCTAGCAATGTGGACCAAAGTTCACATGACATATTGCAGAGTATGTTTAGTTGCAATGCTATGTACAGGCTCTTTGAAATGTAGCATGTATGGCACCATGTGACACATGGTTGCCATGGTAATACACTTTTTGGCTGAACTACAGCAGAAGCCCATGGAACATACATTGCTAATATGAGGCTTTGCCCCTGTGCTAATGCATAGGACACAGCCAATCTGGGATCTGGGACTCAAGGGGTTTTGCATGCAGCCTGGGTGGCAGGTGCCCTCTTCCTGCATGTGCAGGGAAGACGTAGCATCTCCCTTTCCAGTCCTGTCTCCCAGGCACAGGGCCATGCTGTGCATTCTGCCATGCATGGAGACAGCATTTGCTTGAATATCGGTTTGCTATATTTTGTATCAAAGGGGGCCCCAGCTGAAAACATTTTATTTTGTAACTGAAGTGAAAAATCAGTTTATGGCAGATCCTTTTTTGAATAATGACATTCTTTTTCCCAATTCAGAATTCAACAGTCATGAGCAGAGCTGAAAATTTTAAACAAGTTGAGTACCTCCTTATTCATGGAACAGCAGATGGTGAGTTTCAGTTAATTAGACTTTTTAGTATCACAGACAGGTTTGCAATTTCACTACTGACAAAACAAAAGCATGAGGGTGCAAGACTGTTACATTTACTTCAATAAAACAGTGTTGCTTTCCACAACTCACTTGTCTTGGGCTAAATGGGATGCTGAGTCCTAGAACTTTAAACAGTCCCTTTCTTCTGTGCCTTTCCTACCTTTGGTATCAGAAACTAGAGGGGCTATTAGCTACTTGATGTTTCCCTTCTCTCCCTGCAGATAACGTTCACTTTCAGCAGTCAGCGCAAATCTCCAAAGCCCTGGTGGATGCTGGAGTGGATTTCCAGGCAATGGTACAGCAAAACTTTGTACAAGGGGAGCAAATTGGTTGGTGGGATCTAGCTTCTCTTTGGAAGCTTTTTCCCCAAAGACTTCCCAGGAGTCAGGGACAGAATAGAGTTTTTATTTTTCCCATGTGAAGTCAGAGAAGTAATATGCTTGAGTCATACATAGAATGATGTTCAATGGTATTAGAGAGTGTGGGGTTGCAAAGCATAATATTGCATATCCTGGGAGTGTCAAAACACTGCTCTCCTGTTCATGTGATTGTTCAGTCTCTCCCTGTTTGATTCAAAAGTAATCACTTACTCAGTAAATGTGTGGCAGAGTAATTCTAAAGTGAAACCAGCATGATAATAGCTCAGCTCAAATATGAAATCCATTTCTGTCTAGTATGTATTACTAGCCTTTGTAACAACAGTAGGATATTAATAATCAGCATGCTCAGATTTTATGATTGCTATGTTATCTTTTGTTGGAACAGCCACAGACAATAAACAATGAGGCTTGTTTTACAAAGTCAGAAATGGCTAGAGCTGTTGTTGCCCATACAGAGGATGTTTCTAGGTGTTTAGTTAAATTCATTTTCCACATTAGAGATTTTCAAATTAAGAATAAATACACACACACATACATACATACATATACATACATATCTATACTAAATAATTTGAGTAAAATGCAGTAATTTAATTTCCCAAAATTATTCACAGTAAAATGCAGCTTCGACATCTATTGTAAAGAGAAAAAAGATAGCTTTCCTAATACAGATGATTTTCTCTGTGCTTAGTTCAAATGGTGCCTACTGTATAGGAATGGGACAGTTGTGGGAAAAACTGGCAAATTCTCCTGGGAGGTTGAGCTTTATTTTTCCACTATTCAAAGCAAAACTCATGGTACTTAAAGCAGCTTTTGGGAGTTAACTTTTATGTCTCCAAAATGTATGTTTGCCTAGCAATGACTTCCCCAATTATTTGATGTTATAAGCTGATAATTTTTTGCCTCAGGTCAGAAACTCTTCTACATAAATATTAGACATAGATTTTTTTTAAAGTCCATAGTGATATCTAAGTGTTTGCAAATAACACATTTGACTTTTGACTTCATTTTTATTAAACATATAGTTGTAATATTGAAATAGATTTGAGCAATATATATTAGGAAAATTGCCTTTTAAAATCTCATTTATTTTAATAATGTGTAGAGAGATCTAACACTTGATAACACATAAAATAGGTGGGCTTAATGAGTAAACCTGCCTGCATGGTGTGGTTCTAAGAGTCCTTTGAGTCAAATTTGAAAGTGGGTTTGGATGTTTTAATTAGAATTTACATTTGCTTAAAATCTATTTAGTGAAACGAAATGCACAGTCGATTTTCTCAGCACCTATTAAAGAAGATCAGCAACTTCTGCAGGACAGAACAACATGCCTTGTAAAAGTTCTGGAGAAAAAATTAGACAGTCCTTATGATCATAATTCAGTTTATAAACTATTTCATACATCAAAACTCCCTGTTTTCTACCGTGTAAGCTCTGAGAGCACATTTGATTTTTTTTTTTTTTTTTTTAGGACAGATGACTTCCTAATTCTCGCCTTTCCTTCCTCTCTCTAGTGGTATACTGACGAAGACCATGGAATTGCTAGCAGCACAGCACACCAGCATATATATACCCACATGAGCCATTTCATAAAACAATGCTTCTCTTACCTTAGCACCTCAAAACAGCATGCCATTTATAGCTTATTAAAAAAATATTTTTCTCATTATCTCAAAACTGCACTGTTAAGATGATAATCTTTAAAAAATGCACCTAAAATGAAGAAATTAAGGTTACCTGTGTTTCCAAATTTCATACCTATGATCATAAGTAGGGACTTCTGTCTTCATGACAGATTATTAACTTACAAAATTGGATTGTGCAGTCTGGTTTTTATTTATCACTTAAAATCATTTCCATGTCAGCTGCTGAACAACAAATATAAATTATTTTTATGAGAGCTTTACATAGTTCCTCTGGGCAGCATTTTAATTTTTTCAGACTAGACTAGTCCAAATCTTGTTCTTTTCTCTAAAGGTCTGACAAGATGTGGGCAATGATGTCACTAGTCCAGGAACAAGAGTAGAGGGAATTGAGAGAGCTAGCAGGGCATGGCTCGAAACCCAGGTCAAGCACGCCAACCCCACAGGCTACTGTCAGCTCCCCTCAGAGAAGAGCTGTTCGCAGCCAGACTGGCACAGTTTTCTGAGAAAGACTATTCAAACAGTCTCAGGAAATCATATATGCAAAGCACTGACTTCTAAGTAAAACCACAGCAGTTGAATAGACTCCAAAGAAATGCAAGGGAAACTGCCAGCAATGTAAGGCCCCCAGGTGCCAGTTATGGCTATAGGTGCTAGGAAAACACAGCAAGGGTGATGGGAAAGCATTGTAAATGTGCTTTAAAAAAAAAAGGACTGATGTTTCCTAGGGAAGAGAGGCAGCTTGGATCTGAGATGTGAACACATCAGCTTGCCCTGTTAAAAGTTGAAAATATTTGTATCTCAAATTCTAACATGAAGGAGTCCTTGCATCCATTTTTCTTGTTTCATTTCTTTCAGCATTTTAATTGAGAAAAATATTTTAATTTCCTCGGATTCATTTTTTTAAATGGAAAATAAATTAGAACATTGTGTGTTATTATTATTCCCATTCTATGTACTATGGAATTTCTCCTGGTAATTTAATAAATGCACCTTCATTTTTCAGAGGTCATGAGTTGTGTTTGGTATCAGACCTAGATCACACTGGCATATGGACACATTTGTCCAGAAAGGCTCATGTTTATTTTGTTAACAATCCTGGACTATCTTGTAAATGTAAAGAGAGCTCAGAGTTGAAAAAAATTATATACATAGGAATGTGTTAAATTAAACATCTCATATAGTTTTAATTAATACATATAATTTAATTTAATACATATAAAATTTGTTATCACCAGGCATGGAGTCACATGCCTGTAATCCCAGCAGCTCTGGAGGTTATGGTAGGAATATAGCAGGTTCAAGGCCAGCCTCAGCAACCTAGCGAGGCCCTAAGCAACTCAGCAAGACTCTGTCTCAAAATAAAAATTAAAAAGGACTGGGGATGTGGTTTAGTAGTTAAGCACTCCTGGTTTCAATCCCTGGTACAAAACAAACAAACAAACAAAAAATGTTATCAATACATGTAGCTTTTGAGAAATCAATTTAAGATCATATTGGTCATTTATATAATATATAACTTATAATTTTATTCTATGGAACTATGATGAGGCTCACCCATTATAAAACAAATATTAACAATATGACCATACTAGTTCTGATAACCCAATAAAAGTGAAAAAAAAGGCAAGTTATCAGTTAAGTATATGATCAATTTTTTTTGGTTGATAGAACTCTTATAATGAAAGTGTAGAATTAAGATACTGAATTTGATCTAGCAATGTCTATATAACTGAGAAAACATTCTTTTCTACTTCAATTATTTGTAAAACAGCCTCATTAAAAAAAAAAACACTTTACGAATTTAAACTCAGCTTTAGATCAATTTGCTAGATAAAGTTATCATGGAATGAGCTATAGCATAAAAACCTAAAATGGAAAAAGTCTATCAATTCAACATGAGATTGGTGAGTCATGCATATGAATAGACAGGATTTGAAATCCACCTTCAACTATATTTTCAGAGTGTGCTCTCAAGTTGCTTCACCTTATCTCCTAAATCCCACTCATCCCTTGGAACCATAAACCAACATTTGAACCTGCAGGTTTCTTGTTATTATTCTATTTCTTAACATAGCTCAATCATCGTGAGTAGCAATCATTGCAGAATTCTATACCAAGGAAGAGCAGTGACATAGGTTCACACCCTGCACAGCATTAAGTCATAAAAGCAAACTAAATAGAAGTTCTCCTCTTATCTTAATTGAAGTTATACATTATATGAGTTATTAATATCTAAATCAAATATTGTGATATTTGTACAATATCAAAATTATATGAATTTATTGTTCTCTTCATTTCTAAGCATGTTGAATATTTTTTTCTTGAGTCCAGAGTTAATTAAGAAAAAAAGTCACAGCACATATTTTTCAGGCACAGGGAGCTATGGATGGTAATGACGTGAATAATTCAAAGCAGTTTTTATTTGACCCTCATAGGGTAAGTTTTACACTCTAGTAAGAGTTTTAAATTTGCCTATTGGAAAAGGACGATAAGGAAATCGACACATTTGACACATTTAACCTGAAGATAAGTGTGAAACACAGGAACTAGTCATACCACTAAAGATATGCAGACTTGTCTCCGGTTGACGGTTGCAGGCTCTGCATGGTGGTGAATGACTAAGACTCCTTTCACAAACAGCCTGTGAGAGTACACCAGAGTCCAGGGGTGCATGCACCAAAAGGAGGGAGAAATGGTTCACATCCCATCTGTAGATACAGGCTTGTTTTTAGTTTCTATCAAAACTTTTAGAAAATCACTTTAAAAATATTTTTGAACATTTTTATTGGCAACTTGGCTAAAAATAATTTCATATCTTTATGCTTTCTTAATAGAAGGCAGAGAACATAATTCAACGCACTCTTGATGACTCAGAGCCACCACCATGAAGATCAATCATCACATCAGGCTGTATGATATCTGAGTGTTTTGTTTCCTTTCATATTCACAGGCTATCAGTTCCACCTTTGGCATTTGCTGCTTTTTCTCTAAGTCAACGTGAGAATATGGATTTATAAGACTACTAGATTTGTACAATATTTAAGATTCAATCAATTTACACCAAAAACATACCAAAACACAAGCATGGCTTTTTCCATAAAACAAGAGGATTTTGTGTTTATAACATTTATTTTAGCAGTGTCCAAAAATCTTTTTCAGTGCATCCTTAGTGACCTGGAGTATGTATTCAGGATGTTTCTGGGATACAGATGATTGAGAATGAGAAAGAAATAAGGGATATAAAGTGTAATGTCACTCACTGTCCAATAAGAAAAGCTCAGAGCATGGTATTAATAAGATCAATGTTGTGTTAGTAGGAATTTATCTTCTCTGCACATCATCTTTCTGTACAACATTAACATTTAATCCCAAGAACTTAAAACAATAGGAATAACTTTCTTACTGCTATTGAGAAGGGTGTCTTTTTCTGGTGCTTAAAGGCTTTGAACTTCAACAAAATCAAAGTTCTTATTCTACATAGCCTATTCTACAAGTATTTCAAATTACTGAAAGAGTATATATTAGTATGGTAAGGTGTGCGATCATTTGACAACCCAAACCCTTCATTACAGTCATCTTTTTGTATCCACAGGGGATTGGTTTCAGATTCTCCCATGGATACTGGTTCCAGACTCAGAGGATATTCAAAATACCTCATAAAAAATGACATAGCATTTACATAGAACCTAGGCATATTTTCCTATATACTTTAAATCATCTCTAGATATGTATAATACCTAATACAGGATAAATGTTATGCAAATAGTTATTACATTTTTAATGGAACAGTGACAAGAAAACTACGACTGTGCCTGTTGAACATAGACACAAATTTTTTCACAAATAGTGTTCATTTTCAGATGGTTGAATCCACAAGATGTGGAACCTGAGGATTAGGAGGACCACCTGTACTTCTTAAAGCCTCTTTATCCAAAGTCATGACCTTTGTGACTAATGAGGGGGAAAAAAAAGGATTTCACTGGGTAAGTTTGCTTACCAATGATAACTACAGAGAAATAGGTGGTGAAGAAAATGTAGCATATTTAAAAGAAAAATTATTCATCTTAACCTGATAATACCTGATAATAAAAGAGGTGAGTCCCATCTCACCTCCTGCTGGACGCAAAGTACCCTGCAGCCAAGGTCAGATGGACCAGGGTTAGATTATCAGTGCCACTGATGACTAGCGGGAAACATTAAACATAAACACTTAGCCTTTTTCAACTCCAGCACTGACATACCTACCTCAAACAATTGTGCTTGTTGTGATTTACATATCTGCAATGCCTAGCACTCTCTTTACATGTTCTTCTTACTCCTAAGTGACATCTATTTACTGCTTCTTCCACCTTGATAACCTCATGGATTGCACAGGTTTTTGCCTTGGGTTTCTATATCCTTGAGCACTGGACTCATGAAGTTGCTTAATAAGCAAAGCTTTTGTTCTGATACATGTCAGTAAGAATCCATTTTGTTTTTTTAAACTGAGCAGAAACATAGAGGGGTAAAACACCACTGCTACCTTCAAGGAGCTTAAAAACAAACTGAAGAAATAAGTCACACAGCAGAAACCACATGACCCCACAAATACCAACAGTGTAGAAGGCCTAGAACAAAGCTAAGTGCAGAGTAAGAATAGATGAGATTGGTGGACAGAGGAAGGTGGTTCTGGACTCTGGTGAGGCAGCCATTGAGTGAACTTCATATCACACTTAGAATTATTTAAATTGTCTCAGGCTTCCTGTGCTTTATATCATGCTTTTCAAAACATTTTTTTTTCAAATACAAATCTGTGTGTGTACATACATGTATAAAATCTCCATGTATAAATTAAGCTCTACATAGAAGATATCCTAACAAAGTAGTGTGTCTGGACTAACTTGTTAAGAACCCAAGGAGCCCATTTGGTTTCAATACTAATAGAAATTTAGAGGCTACTCACGGAGAGTTTTGTTTGATCATTTGAGAAGCAGGATCCCTAAGAAAATGATTCCATTCTTTCCCTACTATGTACTCTACTGTGCTGTCAGATTAACCTTTTCAAAAACTCAGGTCTTTCCATTACTAAAAGCTCTTAATGGATAAAGTTCAAGTATCCCAAAATAGAATTTAACATCATTTAAATGTCTCTGATGTATGTTTTTATCCTTTTTTACAAGTCTCACTATCTTCCTAACATTGTACCATCCTGGTTCCAAGTACACTATACATTAATGATGTCAGGATCTAGTTACTGCTACCTATCTTTACTCTTTGATTTTTATTTCAATATTGACATGGGGCTGAGAATCTCTGCAGTTCCTAAGTAAACTTCCTTCCCCATTTCCATCCTAATTCATGTGCTAGCTCTTCTATAACACTAGTCAAACCCTGGTCTTTCAAATTCCATCCTTGAGTTACACACCACTTTAATCATACCACCAAAACAGTGCAAAATCATGTTCTATTATAGCTACATACTCAACCCTAAACCTCAGAAGCAAAGGTCATAGTCCCGTTTCAAAGTTCCAGAACAAAGGATAGTGCTCAATACACTGACACTGTATTGCTACATCATGCACAACCAAAGAAATGAAAAGTTGTACTCCATTTGTGTACAATGCATTCTGCTGTCATGTATAACTAAATAGAACAAACGATGAAAAAATAAAAATTTTTAAAAAGGAATTGTATTGGAGGGACAGCTGGCTGCAGCTTTTTGTGTAGGGCATCTAAATAAGATCTCTAAAGTAGGATCAGTAATCCTTGATTACTAGTCCTTTGACTTGAACTAACCTCCAAGTAGATATTTGGAGACTTGTCTTATTACTGAAATTACTTTCATAAATCCTACAAGTGGTTGTAATCTCAAACATTACACTATATAAATATATGAGAAACATATTGAACAAACTGGAGAGCAATCATACATGATAATAAAATAGTTAAGTGCTCAGGAGTAAACAGGCTAAAGTTAAACAGAAACAGAGGTAGGTCAGTGCAGATAGGAAGCAGAATAAACCACACTTTTAAGAGCCTAGAAAAATCCAAACATGCCTTGGCAGGGTCTTTTTCAGACTATGGGTCTAAACTATTCCAAAAAGACATTCCAGCTTCAGTTAGGAAAGACTTCCCAATACTGTATGCTGTTTAGCAGCAGCAATTACAAGGTAAACTCAATAGTCAAGAGAGAAATACTAGCAGGTTAGAGTTCCGAATGCAGTGATCTCCACAGCACACTCCCAGATGGCTACAAAAGATTAGTGGTCCTATTTGACCTTTATAACAAATTGAAGGGAAACAAATTTCAGGAAACTCTTTCCCCATGGGTATTCAAAACAGGAGTTAAGGAGTTCCAATATGGGAAATTCTGCTAATGATCTTGGAGGCTTTTGCTAGATAGCAATGTCATTTGTACCCAAGACATTGTACTCCAGGAAATGAGAAAATACATTCTTATAATAGTTCTCATTGTTCAAATTGTTTGACTACTCTTGACATATTTATGTCATCAAGGTTTCTTACATTAGGGGATGTCTAAATTTAAATATTATATTAAAACAAATAAAATGTTCTACCTGGACCATGTGTGGTGGCACATTCCTGTAATTCCAGTACCTCTGCAGGTGAAGCAGAAGGATCACAAGTTCAAAGCCAGCCTCAGCAACTTAGCTAAGCCCTAAGCAACTTAGTGTGACCCTGTCTTGAAATAAAAAATGAAATAAAATAAGGGATGGGGATGCAGCTCAGTGGTTAAGCGCCCCCAGGTTCAATCCTTGGTACCAAAAAAAAAAAAAAAGAAAGAATGAAAGAAAGAAAAAGAAAAGAAAAAAGTTCTACATTGATTTACTGATTAATATGAAAGAAAACACAGACAGAACACATTGCATCATAATTTAAAATATGCAAGGAAATTAGTTAGGATAAATATTTATTTCCACATAACATTTTTTGAAAAACAATATCCTAGTCACATTTACACGTTACTTAAACTTTGCAATAAATTACATTCAAGATATTCGGTAATTCTGACCAGGAATCTGAAATTAAGAGTAAATATATAACACTACATTTTTCTTATGTTTTATATGATTTCAAAATATTAGGATTAACATACAGATAGCATTAAAATTCACACAGGAACAAAATGACTATAAAAATACTCAGAAATACAGAATTTCATTGAATATGATTCAAATCAGTGATCACATGAAGGTTTTAATTCACTGTGATCATTTTTAACCAGTTAGTAATATAGTAAAACACTAGGAGACTGCTTTTGGGACTGACTGACTAAATCATAAAATAATGGAAATGTTTACAATGTATATCAGTATTATAAAATACAAAAGGCAACCCATTTGGAACAGAAAGTTTCTGTATTTTTTCTTCAGCATTTATAAATACAAACTTTATAAACTGCAAATTCTTCTTCCCATAATTTTTTGACTCATGTTCCATTTTAAAAAATGACTCCTTCAAGGACTGTGAAGAAAATGTTTTCAGAAGATATCAAAATGTAGACTCTATTAGAGGATTTGTTGCTTTTTTTTCCCCCTTATTAGCTTAATCACAAAGAGGATTTTTTTTTCCACTTTTGATGTGCATTTACACACAGAGTACATGATTAATAATATATAAAGCCAGGGGGCTCTGAAATATTGTAAAATTGGATATTGAAATATTTTAAGTGTGATGGTCACTCATCTAGGAAACAAGAGTACTATGAAATTTAATTTTTATTAATTTCATATTCATCCAAAATGAAATTAAATATTACATTTTCGTAATGCTCAAAATCCTTAACTTTCCTTCCTCTTGCATAATCTTATTAAAGGTAGATTATTTCATATGGACTGAAATATCAACAGAACCTTGTCAAACAGAATCTGAAATTTTCATTTAGAAGATTGATTTTCCACAACATGCATTTAATTAAAAAGTGGAAAAGAGCTTTGCAGGAAAAAAATTACAATCAGAGACCTGTTGGTCTCCATAAGAACATGATTCAGGACCAACATTAAGCAGTACACAACCATTAGGTGCAGAATAACTGTACAGGTGTGGAATTTCATGTACAATAATTTATCTTGTGTTATTCCACAAGTATGTACTTAATAGGTTTATTTGGAAAACATCTGTTGTCAAAGGGAGAGAAATTTAACAGCACATTTCTGATAAACATTTAAATTGAAACTCCCACAAAACTCTTCAAGTTTTTCTAAAGCATTTCATACAAGCCTAGTATTGGATCATGTATTCACAACTTGAATTTTAAGCAAATACTAGTTGACTCATTGCATTAGTTTCTGATTGTTTTTAACAAGCTGTGAACAGGTTATAGATATTTTTTTTTCAAATGACTTTAAGTTTTGGTTATATATAAATTCTTAAGTATTAAATATATCATTAAATCAAGGAAGTGCATAAATATTGTTATTAAAAATGCTTTCAAACTAACTTTTTGATTGGAGTTCGTTTTTTTTCTTTTTTGAAATAAGTCACTAATGCTAATCTATAAAAATAAAAAGAAGTAAGACTACCTTTCAAAATTCTTCAGAATGAAATTATCAGGCATCTTCAGGTTACTAAAATAGGAAAATACAAACTAAGCAAATATGACTTATCTCTTTAAGAAAGCTATTGCTCTCATAAAGCTGACAATGAGGATTCAGAGTTTACAAATGTCAAACATACAGCAAGGAACACACAGGGATTCTTGCATTGGCTATTGTATCTGCTCACAAGTTTGTCTCACTGTTCAGAAGGTTAAACACAGAAATGAAACAAGTATTGCACTACTTACAGTATGAAGGTGGATTGGGGATGAGAAACAGAATTTACAATACATGATCAAAGCGATTTTATTAATAATTGTGACACTCTTCTCATATATGTAAAAAATAAATTGAAGATCAAGTCATAGACAAGTCTCCCTGTCAACACCTTTCCCTGAGTCAGCTTTCTTCTCTTTTCGGCTTTCAATGCTACAGGGGAAAAGAAGGAGAAATTTATTACTGCAATCTAGCATGACTATGTTGAGATTTACTTGCTTCACACACAAAACCCATCAACGCCCCCAGCAACACAAGAGCCCTTATGCATTGCTCTTTCATGCCGCGAAGCATAGATAGACAGCAATAATTAAAATCCTCTGCACTCATTGAGATAGAAACCAAGAACTGCAGAGAGGGGGAAATTCAAAAACAGACATTAAAAACAAAAACCAGACATTTTAAAAGAATTCTAAAGCATGCAAGATTAATAACATGGTCCACATTTAGGAAAATGAATCCTTGATGATTGTTGAAAATGCCAGTCATGCCCCATTTAAAGATAGCACTAACACTAGTAAATGACACAAACAGGATGCTGCCAGAGATATTTCTGGACTCTGTGCAAATGGCCCCTTCTTTGGGCATGAACTAGATCTTGATCTTTGGTGAGGACTAGGTCTCAGTCAGGTAAGACTGACCTATCTCCCTGGACTGTGAGTGAGTCACCTTGCACTCTGCTCTCCAGTTGCTTGTGCCATCTTTACAAACAAACCTTCAACTTTTACACTGGAGGAATGATCCTTTACTTCACTTCTTCTAGAATGAACTTATTCCAGAATGGCTTCTGTTTAATCTCATCTTCTAATCAACTTTACTGATGGTCAAGGTGGTAATGTGATTCTATCATTTTGGTCTGTTTGACCAATATTTTTCCATTGTACACTTTTCCTACTTTTCCAATGAAGTGTTCATGGAAAATTCCAATAATGTGCTCACATACACGAAACTCACACTGAGAGTGCATGCTTCCAGGAAGGCGGAATGCTCATACCCCAGTACTTCCAGTATATAGCAAAGGCCTCAGAGTGGGGGGCATCTCCGTGCCCCTCCCCACTGATGACACTAAGGATAATCTACAACCAGTCTCTGAAGCCCTGGATTGGAAGAATCCACACCATTTTACTGATAACTTCAACCCTTAATATAAATCTATGAAAGTGTTGAGGGGAGGACACTTGGTTTTATAACCCTTCTGCAAGTTATAATCAAACTTTGTATTTCTATGGGTCTTCCTATGCAGCTTTCTCAGTGGTCAATAACTTAGACACATTCTAAGAGTGTGTTTTAAAAATTGTTTTTCCTCCAATTCAAGCTAGAAACAGCCCTTCTCAGTTGTCACCACCACCCGGCACCATCAGGTAAGAAGTGCCGGAGCTTCTGCCATCTGTGGCACGCTGCCAGCGCTCAGAGCTGGTGTGAGCGAGTGTCTATGGCACCCGGGTTTATGCCTGCCACACTTCTCAGCACATACTCCTTACAGGTCAGAGCAAAGCAACTTTTTTCCCTTTTCTTTTCTCTTTCCATGAGAAGAGATGACAGTGTGCACATGATGTGTTGAGAGTCTTAACTCTGTATTTTTAACTCCTCTATCTGTATGACTCACTTTCTTCTACTTTAAGTTTCTTTTATATGACAAGTGTCTGCTATCCTGCTTTCCAAATTAACTTTTTCTTGGGCTTTACCTGGCTCCCAGTTTCTTCTGTCAAGCAAAGCTATGCAAGCAGGTCGAACGGGCAGTGCAGGGAGGCCTGGGTTTAGAGTT
Source organism: Sciurus vulgaris (assembly GCF_902686455.1). Lineage (NCBI taxonomy): Eukaryota > Metazoa > Chordata > Mammalia > Rodentia > Sciuridae > Sciurus > Sciurus vulgaris. The sequence goes on along the minus strand of NC_136463.1, from coordinate 116,468,830 downwards.
GGAAGATCTGGGTTCAGTTTCCAGAAGCTAAGAATGAGCTGTATGACCCTGGCACAGTTATTTAATCTCTCTGAAACTCAGTCTCTTCATCTATAAATTGGAGTTTTGTACCAGATGGCCTCTAATTTCTCCTGTAGCTCAATTCCAGAATACTGACACTGGTATTTCCATTTCCAATGGACTCTACCTTTTGAAAGATTTAACAGGAAATTGTGAAGGACAGAGATGTACTGGCTTCTACCCCTGCACAATTCCTATGCATATAATACTTTGGAACACAGGAGGCGTTCCATGACCTTTTGATAATTAAAGGAGTTCCCAATGGCACTGTTAGTCACCAAGCAGTGAAGAAAAAAACTCAGATTATCAACTTGATCCACAGATGAGCTTCCTTCTGGTCTGCTTCAGTTATATTGGGTCTTTTGGTTATAAAACAAACTGATTAAATGACTGTTTTTCCCTCATTGAAATTATTGGTTTTGCTATCTGATTAGATTTCAGCAAACTATGAAGCAGCTCAAGAATTCTGTAAAAAATATTTTTAGTTTGAATCTTCTTAATGTATGGCTCCTTCCAGATTCCTCGTTAAATCATTTTTTAGATGCCAATCAATTTACTGCTCTCATTGTTACAAATGCATATTACATATATATTTTGTATTATTGCAACAAACATATTGCATGTATGTTATATGCCATTCTGCAAAGACATAGGAATATAATATAGATAAGATTATCTTTGTACTTGAGGAGTTAAAATTTAAAATGCAAGTAGTATTTCCAGAGAGCAAAAAGTGACCCAATACTGTCATGCTGCTAAGAAATCTATGAAGTTGTTACTTTTATCATGAACAATATTTACCAAGCACTGATGAGAAAGCCTAGGCCTAGGAAATCAGAACAAAGAAGGAGAAAACAGGTAGAATAAGGCTGTGGGGAATGTAGAGGCAGGCTGGGGAAGGAGGAGCAAAAAGAGGTAGTCCCAGAGCCCTCTCTGCTACCAAGGCAAAATCAAGTGCTGCTTTTTCTAGCATTGACAATTACCTTCCCAGGAAAAGTTGATTATGGGCATCAGTTTTATAAAACACAGCAGTTGCTCACCTACACTGATGCAATGTGGTCTTTAATGAGACCTATTTCTACCAATCCATCCCATAAGCTGCAGAGGAGCTTGTATGTATGGCACTATTAAACCAAGATCAAAAGGGACATTCTATGGATGAGGTAGAATTTGTGATTCATTCTTAGATTCCACTTGTCAAACTAGGTAAAAGATGTTTGGCAAGTGAGAATGTCAATAAATGAATGAAATAATAAAATCTTAATGAAATAATTACTGCTATTCTAAACTCTACTACCAAAGGTACCTAGGTTTCTTCAAGGCATAGTATAGCCAGGGATCCGAAGGAAAATAACTGAGGGGAATGAATCAAAGACTGCATGGAGTCAATTTAGATCTTGAAAGATACAGGTCCTGGTAATTTGATGTCTTAGGCCTCTTTTTCTTTTGGCCAATGGATACTCTAACAGTAGATGTCTATTGGTTGTCATACTTCAGTGCCTTCAACAGATACCAAGAGAAAGTGGTAGTTTCAGACCAGTATTGCTGCTATTAGGATTGGTGGTTTTAGGATTTCTGAAAGCCACTCTCTGTTATAGTTCCCACAGTTAAGAACATGAAAGATGTTAACCACCAACAAAGAGATATTTTTCATGAGAAAAGCCATAGATTCTATCACATGAAAAAGTAAAGAAATCTGGGTAAACGTTCATTTCCATAATAGTTTGAACCTCAGGTCAGTGAGAGTGTATTTTCAAAGATAAAGAATAAGAGGTTCTATCAAAGTATAAAGGACGGTCTATTTAAAGTTGGGCCTATTGAAAGCACATTACACTGTTCACTAGAGTTAATCTACTTCTGAAGTAATCAAGACACATTTAAAAAAAAAAATAACTAGTTTTTTTCTGATGAAAAGTATGACTTGACTTTACTACTTAAAGAAGTTCCTAAAATCATGTTATAAAACCTTTCCCTTGAACCAAAGAAAAACAGAGAAACAAATTGGACTATGAATCTTTTTAATTCAGGGAGAAAAGCAATCTACAAGATTATTTCAAACTTGCCAAATATTTCCCACAGCTGGCATTTTACTTTGTTACATTTTACTTTGAGCTTGTTGTCAACCTGGATTTCTTTTTTTTTTTTTTTTTTTTTTTTTTTTTTTTTTTTTTTTTTTTGGTACCAGGGATTGAACCCAAGGGCACTTAATCCCAGCCCTTTTATTTTTTTATTCTGAGATAGGGTCTCACTAGGTTGCTTACAGTCTCACTAAGTTACAGAGGCTGACTTCAAACCAGCAATTCTCCTGTCTCAGCCTCCCAAACTGCTGGAATTATAGGCATGTACCACCACACCCAGCCTGGATTTCATATTTTAAATATATATATATTTAAAATATATATATATCTTTTTAATCTCAGACTACAGCAGAGATTTGGGGGAAAGGAAGATAAAGCATGTTTTAGAACAAAACACTGCTGCTGCTTGACCCAAGCAAATAAAGACATGGTGGTTTTAAAGCCCTGTTTAAAGATATCAACCAAAGGTCTTAGAGATAGTCTATTGAGTAATTTATATTAATCTCCTTTGGAGTAAGTTTTGGAGAAGTTTAAAGTCAAAGAGACAGAAGAAGACAGAAACAGAGACAGGACTGACACCCAGCCCCTGGGGTGAAGACTCTTCTCATCCACTGTTTGTCCTGTTTATTCTGTCTGGTTTAGAGATGACACTGAAGCAGCATGACATTTTGGGGTGACAAAAACTAGCAATAAGAGATACATTCTCTAAGTGTAAAGTAGTCTTGCTCTCTCTAGTCCATGTTTCCAATTATGGCTCATGAAGTCAGGTAAGGTTTGAAGGTGGGGATGCCTCATGGTAACATAAATGGAAGCTTCTAGCTTTCATTTATTGATTTCTTAATTAAAAGGACAAATTTTCTTTTCCCAATCTAGAAATTCAATGTCAGTACTAAATACAGTTCTGTGAGATTTGTTGATTAATATATGATGCATTTTTATAAGTTGTGGACAGAATATTCAAGTTTCAGAGCCACTTAAAGAACCGACTAGTAACAGGAGCAACATAGAACTCAGTCTGATACTAGATCTGAGCACAAGATGCTCCATGTCTTTTGCCTCCCCAAAATTCACACAGAAGACATAGGCTGATCAGGTTTCCAGAAGACACCATTTAACATAAGGAAATGCAGCCAAGGAGTAGGTTTAAGGGAGAGAGTCTTACCTTTGGGGAATCAGCTTCTAGAGTGATTAGGAAGGGGAGCTTATGACAAAATGTAATATAAAAATTAAGTAGAAAAAGTTAATTTAAGGTTATGAGAATAAAGAAACTTAATAATTATAACACCATCCCCAATTCAATCACTCTCTAATAAGAAGAGATACTAGCATAGCACAGGAATTCCTTTTTCTTCAGGTTACAACTGAGAACACTGGATGGTATAATTTGAACTCATTTATAAATTCTGGAAAATTCCATAGAAAATTCCATGACAAATCTTGATATTTGAGGACACACCTGTCCCTCAACATACACAAAATCACCAGCCACAACTACAGAAGTTGTTTGCATATTTATATATAAATAAGCAAGCATGGATAGAACTTTTGAGAGACAAAAGTTTCAGGGTAAGGAGGTAAGTAAAGATTTTCAGGGACCTGGGATAGGGGACTACAAATATACTGAACATAAAATCCCCACTGCATGTGGTACTTTTAAAAAAGGAAATAGGGAGTGGAAAGTGTGGGCACACATCTAAGGGGGTCCTGGGTGGGTGATGATGAAGTACAATAAAATCATACAGCAAAAGAGTAGGCCAAAATAAACGTCCAAAAATGCCATGCATTAGAACTCACTTATACCTCCATTTCCCCCCCACTGTGCTAGTTTTGGAGTGAGCTTTTTATTTTCAAATGAAATCTTAGAAAACATAATAACATTTGTAAAACTGACAATTTTGACCATTTTCAAAATGAATTTTCTGAAACATTTTAGAACTAAATTTGATGGAAACCAATATCATTCTTTTGCTACTGGATTGAGTTCATAAAATAATTAGAAACAGTATAACCTCATTATTTTAAAATTCAAACCTTTTAGAAGGAAAGCTTGACTCCTTATCTTTTGAGTTATCGGCAGTAATCAAAAGGTTCCTCCACAAAGCAGTCTTTGACATTTCATCAGAAATATTTATCACAGATGGATCATCTCTAGTTAGGAGTTTACCAAAAATGAGATAATAAACATTAAATAAGTAACTGTGGTTATTCAAGGATAGAAATTAAATATAGGACAATTTTATGTCTATGTTAAATTGTTTTTCTCCATTTTTATTGTGGCAAAGTACATGTAATAGAAAATTTACCATGTTAACCATCTTTAACTGCACAGTTAAATGTCATTAGATACGTTCATAACGTACAACTACTGCCCCCATCCATCTCCAGAGCCCTTTCCATCTCATAACACTGAAATTCTGTGAGCATTAAATAATAACTCCCCGTTCCTCCTCTCCTAGGCCCTAGCAACCACCATTACACTTTCTGTCTCTATGATTTTGACTACTTTAAGTGCCCCATATAAGTTGGATAAAACAGTACTTATCTTCTTGTGTTTATTTCATTTAATATAATGTCCTCAAGGTTTAGCTATGTTGTAGCTTATGCCAGAATTTCTTTCCTTTTAAGGCTGAGCAATATTTTGTTGTATGTATGTACCAAATTGTGTTTATTTTACATTATTTTTTATAATTAAAATTTAAGAAGTATGGATAAGCTCTCTCCATTACTAAAAAAAAATTTTTTTAAATCTAAAGACAAGATTCTAGTTGTAAAAATACAGGTCTGGACTACAATATTTTATTTATTTATTTATTTATTTTTATTTGGTGGAACTGGGGACTTGAACCCAGGAGCCATCTAGCACTGAGTCATATCCTTAGTCCCTCAGTCGCTTTTATTTATTTTCTTTTTATTTTGAGACAAGTTCTCTCTAAATTGCTGAGGCTGGCCCTGAACTTGTGATCTTCTTACCTCAGCCTCCAGAGTCCCTGGGATTATAGAATTGCCCCACCACAACCTGACTGGGATACAGTTTTTAAAGATTAGTTTCATAGAGCAGATTAGATTCTACACGTGCACTGCTTAGGCTCCTGTGCCTGCCACTTACAGCCATGCAGATGCCTAGTCTCCAGGCATGGGCCCTGCAGTGGTTTCTCCTTACTCAGTAAGCCCTAAGTCCTCACAATGGGCCATCATGTTTTGTGCCCCCCTCACCCTCTATTTCATCTCCTCCATCTTGCCCTGGCTCATTCCTCTCCAGCCACAGTACAATGGCCTCCTGACTATTCTAGAACACTATAGGTTTCTGGCTGCCTCAGGGCCTTGGCCTAGATCTTCCTTCTGCCCCTCAAATTCCACCATGCAACACTTACCCCTTTTTGTTCCAACATCACCTTATCAGGCCCTTGCCAACCACTTTAATTAAAATTGCTATTTCCTTCTCCTCATACCACGACCATCCCTTTTACTTGCAATTTGTTTTTACTGCAGTTTTCACCATCTGAAATACTATTCTATATTACTTGTCCATTTGTTTATGTTCTGTCCTCCATCTCTACTCTACTTGAATATAAGTTTCATGAGGATAAGATTCTTGATCATTCATTAGATGCTATTCCCAAGAGCTGGATAGAGTTAAATATTTGGTAGTTACTTGATAATTGTTTTTTGAACAGATGAAGGCAGACTGTGTCTTTGACAGAGCTCTTTCCATATATCTAAGGGAACCTACAATATCAGGGCCTGATATTGTACTATACCTGATGCTTTTATTATATTTTAAAATAGTACCAATTATAGGTTACATCCAGGATGCTGCAAAATATCCCTAGGGGTAGAAACAACCAAATGGCAGCAGGAATTAATTATATACCAAGTGAAATAAAGTTTCTGTAACGGAAAATAGGTCTCTTTTTGCCCTGTGTAGGTAAAATAAACTGCTGTGAAAAAATCACACCCTACAAAAATCCTAAGCTGTCCTCACATGTACCAAACTAGTGGTTGTTCACAAGCAGGCAACAACTCAACATTTAAGATGAAAAAATATTGGGGTCTCTGCCTTGCCCATTCTGGAAAGGTGCTCTTTAATTCCTCTAATCTACCTGGAAAGACAGCTTCCTAGTAACTCAAAACATGAGATCATATAATTTCAAAAGAATCATCATGTGAAACACAAGTTCTACATGATATTACATTATAAGGGGTTATGAGCAAGAGTTTAGAAAATGCTAGATTAGACAAAATTAAGTTTCATTTTAAAAATCCAGTACTAATTAGATTATTTCATATGCAGGTGTACATTGTGAATTTTCAAACTGGAATGCAATATGGAATGTTTTCCAAACTTATTTAAATATAAGGCTCTTCTGGAAGTGTTACCACATGAGACTAGGTTTCCATAGAATATACTTGGGAATATACAGGTTCCACTAAATCAAGAGGATCTTAGATTTTAAGTGTTGCAGAAGGAAAAATGAAAGAAAGAAAGAAAAAAAAGAAAGAAAGAAAAAATGCCTTCTATACTTCTACTCACCCATAAGTGCTATGTATTTAAAACTTTTTAGGAAAAATGATTTTAGAGTATACCTGAAGCTCCAAAAAATTCCTATTTCATTTTTAACACTATGACAAATTCCTCCCTCAAAGGAAATTATTCCCTGTTTTTCCTTAAGAACATTGAATCCATAAAATTGAGTACTAAATGGTACTTAAAATAGAATTTACAAGAAAACTAAACTATATCAAGAGAGAGGGAGGGGTGGGTGGGAAGAGAGAAGGAGAAAAAAGAGAGAGAGAGAGAGAGAGAGAGAGAGAATATCGAAGGCCAAATATTTGCAAAAACATTCATTACAACTTACAAAATTTGGGGGTTTACTATATGTAAAGAAGAGTAGCATATTTGTGGGACTTGCACAAACATTTCCTAAAGTGACTAATATGACCGAGTCCTTCAATATAAGAAATAGATTATTTTATTTTGGAAGTGCCTTTTTTTTAAAGGGTCAATTCCCAGAGTTAAAATATTGACCTGTGATCAATTTAGTGAATACCTACCTTACTTATGCCAGAAGTGAATCTTACCCTGTCTTCAGGGGCTACTCTCTGAGAATATGAAAGGAATCTTTCATAAGCCTCATGAAATATGAGAAAAAAAGATTTCAGACAACAGTTCCCACCCCACATCATTTTATGCTACTTGGGTATAGTTACCCAGTCAGTATGGGCAGAACTTAGTACCTGGTTAATCAAATTTCTAGTTTCAGGTTTGTGTTTTTTTTTTTTTTCTCCTCTAATGCAACTTCAGCTAACCTCAATGAGCATCCACAGGGTGTGAAATTCTTAGAGTACATATCTACTCTACTCAGTCATTCTATTACTGACATGGATGTGTTTTTAATGTGTATATCTTACCTGTAGTGCCCTTCCAGTGGGAGCTGTACTGTGCCCTCATCTTCCATAGCTAGCATACTTTGTTCCTCCTGGAAAGACAATGCAAAGTATATAAAGTGAACCTGATGAATCTCCATTTTACATTAAAGAAGAAACACAGATTAATGTTTCATTATCTCATTAACCTCAAGACCTTCCACTTTGTTTGCGTTTATTAATGCTAGCACAGGTCCTTTCAATAAAGCTTAGCTACCAAGAACATAAGTAATTAATGAGAATCTCATAACACAAAGTAATTTAAATGCTAACAACAATCTCCTTCATGTCACTCAATGTAAAACATGGTTAATTTCCAAACAGATTTTTAAAAATTAATCCAGATTTCCAAGGACAAAAGTGTGGGTAATGTAATCAGTTTTGTTGTTATAAAGTTGAAATTACATCCCAGAATGCTCTGTTAGGAGGAGATGAGGGATATATTCAGAGCAGTAGTTCTCAAACTCCACATCAGAGTCACCTGGAAGGGCTTTTAAAAATACAGATTGCTAAACTCTGCCCTCAGAGATTCTGATTCTGTAGATCTAGAGTAAAGAGGGCACGAAAATTTACATTTCTAATGAGTTGCCACTTAAAATTAATTATGCTGGTCTGGAGATCTCACTTTGAGAACCAATGCTCCAGAAACTTGGAGAGAAACAGTAGAAGATATCCTCCTAGATGCATGGAAGCATAAGTATGCTTTGGTGGAGAAAGGAATGAATAGTTGGATTCCTCTTAGACACATCATTAGCTTTTGTTTATGCTTTATATTTCTTCTTCCAATGAGAGTATTTCATCCTTCTCCAAAGGGTGGAAAGCTTTATATATTCACAAATGTATATCTTTATATATAACATTTTAAACTGTATCTTTGGAAATGAAGATAATCATATGGCTACCATACTAAAATATCCTGATTAAATTTTCAAATAATGTTATCATTAAATTTTTTCTCTGCATCCAAACACAAAGTTATCTGTAGATTGCAGCTCTTGTTTAATGCATTTGTTTTCAAATGGGTCAACTGGCATTGCTTAAATTCAAAGAATTATTTAGACTATTTTAAGATGCTAGATTATTTTACTCTATCTCCAAAATGGACTTTAAGATGTATAGACATAAGGAAGTAGGTGATCCTACCCAAATGGGCATTGATGACAAAGAAAAAAATGGAGATGACCCTGAAGGCTCTTCTTTCCTCTTCCAGTTGCTTAGCAGAGCTAAACTTCCTTAACCCAGCTTAACCCGAACCAGCTGCCAGAGAGGTATGACCTTTCGCTGAGGCCATTATTCCTGGCAAGCAAGGCGGCACCTGGGGTTCTCTTATTCAAATGTTGGCCCTCCATTTGCACAGTCCATAATCTGAATGTGATATGCCATCTTTTTTGTATTTAATAAGGCAAAGTGGTTTTCAGTGCTTCTTCAGCTAACCTATGAATATGTAATGCGATGTGGGGACAGGCCTCATTTCCCTTTTGCAGCAGTCTTCTGCTGGCCAAGGCAGGGCCCTCTCTGCAGGGGCTTTGGTTGTGGTGCACACAGAATCTCTATGCCCAGCCCAGGCTACAGAGCAATGGAGAGGACAGGGGTCTGCATAAGCTCTGCCGTGCCTCTACTTCTACATTCCCACTCAGACATCTTACATTTTTACGCTCTGTGGCTAATGGCATGCCCCTTTGCATTCTAGGAACCAATTCTATTCTCTTTCCCAGCTATTTGTCAAGGAAATTTTTTTCTTCTAAGGCCCATGACATGAATTGACATGTATTTTTATTACCTATGTTTTACACCTATTCCCCTTGTCATTTGGCAGCACTATTAAAACTAATTCAAGATAAGTACAGTCCTATTATTTTAAAATTACCCATTTAAGCAAAAGCAGAGCTAATCTGCAGCCTAGAATAAGACAGGCCTTGCAACTGCAATAATCAGATTATATGGAATACAATACATATGTCATATTAATTTATAGGCATATCCTGGAGCCCATGGGCATAGCATATGTGTACTTTCAGGTAGAAAAGTTTACTTTTTCTATGGGAGAGGTTACCTTAATACACATGGAGGACCATAAAGAGATGATATTCAATGATTCCAAAGGCTACACAAAGAAAATCAAAAACAAAATGTAAATCTGTCCTTGCTTGCCCAGTAAGAGGTTAAGACTGTTCATATCGTATCTTTTCTGACCAAGTCAGAAAAAAATGTCAAGAAGCTAGGAATATTTAACAAAGAATAAAATGCAAATAAAGCTTAAGAGAAGAACAGGGTCATCACCATATAAGCTACCTAGCAGCAGAAAAATGAAGGATCACTATTCAATCTAACAGCAAAAAATTGGGCCAAAGTGTTGTGAACAATTTTGGTTTTTCTTTAGATGATTTTTCACTTTTCTCTCAAATTGCTTTCAATAATTATTTTGCACTCTGTGGCTTGTTAGCATGTGTGGGCTTTATACTAGTCATAATTCTATCCAAACAAAAACTCATCACCTCTAAAGATAGCATTTCCAAACCATGCTTATCTGAAGAGAAGGGTGGCAGAGCAGCCGCTGCCTTCAGTGCCAGAAGGGAGCTGGGTGGGCCCTGGAGCGGGGATGGAGGGCCGGCTGCAACCCAGGCACACTCTGAGGAAGCCAAAAATTGAGGTTTTTCTGGGGAGGAGCAGTCAAATCAGGCACTAGTTGTCACGACAATCACAACCCAGGTTATCTCAATCATGCAAGTAGAGAGAGAAGAGCATAAAGCTCATCAGGTATCCACCACAGAAATATCTCAAAATGAGTTCTATTCAGCATTTCTTTTACACAGGGTCCATTGAAGATACACTGAGTTCTATGTTATGGTAGAACCCAGTTGCAAGATGTTAAAGGGATGAGGATCAAAACTTACCCAAGAATACCTGAGGGGTTTCTCCAATTTGACTAAAGGAATATTTACTCTGTGATTTAAAAGTCATATATTAATTAAGGTAATCAAAGCATTTTTCAGATACAAAATAAGTGAAGGGTAATTAATGCTATGTCCAGTAAAGGGAAGGAAAAGTTAGGCTTAGAAAACAAATCCAACATTTACTGAGCATGTACTGTGAACGAGGCACACATGAACAAGAATGATCCAGAAGCCATTAATTACTCCATTCAATGAATATGTGTTAAGCATTATCTACATGACAGGAAGTCTGCTAGGCAACTTGGATACGACAATGAAAAGAAAGATATAAACCCTCCGCGTTAGAGGATGTGAAGGCTCACCATGAGAAAGAAGTATAGTAGCAGAGGTTGTAGAATGGAAGAAATTGTAGGTAGAAAGAAATAATGTGGAACAAGTATAAAAGGAAGGAATAAATAAGACATGTTTGCATAGTAATGAGCAATTAGCCTATTTAGACCCAAAGGCCTGTGCTGAGTTCAAGGGGAAAATAAAACAGGAGTCAAATTCTGGTGTGTTTTGGTTACAGGACAATATATATCAAGTTTTATTGTGAATCTGAACTGTATTTCATAAAAACATAAAAATTGTGGTTCATGTATTATGACACCTAATAAATTCTCTATCCTTTAATCACTTCCTAATAACATCTGTTATTATATCTATTTTTCAGCGAAGTCTGTATCTCTGTAGGAGCCTTCAAATATTCCAAAGTATGAACAACAACAAGAACAAACAACTCTAAAATATTCAGCAATTTGGGAATTTATGTATCTTAAGAAATAGAAGGGATTTCCAAATTCAAGTTGAACTCCCTTATTTTATCCAAGAGGAAAACAAGGTCTACAGAATGTAAGACCTTGTCATTTCCTCCCCCAACTACTAATAAAATAGGTGCTACAAACATCTGATAACCAAAAATGTCATATTTATAAGTATTTTTTATGATTTCCAGAGAAGAGCCAATACATAAAATTTTAACAATAAAAGCTTTAAAAAATGGAAGGATTTATATAGAATTCATATAATACATGGAGGCAACATATAGTTTTCATCAAAATATTTGATTCACTGTCTCTACATACATATGAATTATTATAAATATGAAAATGAAAAATCCTGGTTGTGTTATCTTGTATTTAGAATCTGAGTATATTCTGGAGATCTGGATTCTGTAGTTCTAGGAAAGGGCTTATCTCAAATTTTTATCATGCATCAGAATCACCTAGAGGTCTTATTAATACAGATCCCTGGCCCTCTACCCAAAGTTTTAATTCAGTAGGACTGTAGTAAGGCCCAAGAATTTTTGTTTTAACAAGTTACCAGGTGTTGGTTGGTGTAGCGGAGGTAGTGGAATCATATTTTGAAAAACTACTGCTTGAAGAAGAATATGCTTGCCACACCTTAAGATTCAATTAGAAATTATATTTGTCTGTGTAATAATTAGGCCATGCTTTCTGAATCCACAACCCATCCTGACCCTTCTTAACAGTAAGACATTCTCTGTAATTTGCATACTGCACTTGTTTTTAGATTGCTTTTTTGGATTTCTTGGAATTTTTTATGAACCCATTTGATACAGATCACAAGGCCCTACTTGTCTACTTTTTCTAACAGTGTATGTGTTAGAGTGAACCTTCAGTAAATCAGGAAGTCTCACTATCATATCTTCTGCTGAGATGAATGTCCAGGATTTATCTAAGCTTAACCTCATCACCCTCTGTCCAAGAGTAAACATTCTGTGGAATTTTCTGATTTTAACAATAGTCCTTTTGTCAAATGTGTACAATGTCCTAGAGAATATTTAAGTAGGAAGGAAGGCATGTTGGTACTCTGAGCACATTTGGACATCCAGAATTTGATTCTGCAGTCTTCCCTTTACACAGAGCAATGTGCAAAATGTCAGGGTTCCAATATTCATTTCTACCCTGATTATAATCCTTTCTTTCTAAAAACTGAAGCATATGCATATGCATATGCATGAAGTACATGAAAATTTGGAACAGAAGCTCTGCGACCTTGGACTGGCCTGTGTAGCTATTTATTCTGCTTAACTCATTATTGAATTTTAAGGTCAAATGAATGCTTTTTCAGTGCCATAAGACCATAAATGGGATACTGATAGGAAAACCCTAGAGGATGAAGGTACAAGCTTGTAACTATCATCAAAAGGACAAGAGGTGAGCTCACTTTAAATTCAACTCTCAGGGAGCTGAGACATTTCTGCTATTTACCATCTTGCCAGATCATGATCAAAGTTACTCAATTAATTTGAGCAATTGCAGAAATGCAACATTTCTGGAGAACTTGTCCATTTGCCACCTTAATGCAAAATCTCCTGGAAGACTGGGCCTTGGTACAAGATGCCACAGTTAAGAAGATCACATTCTCCAGTGGAGTCCATAAGCTCAAGAAATAAAATACTAAGATCTGGGCAACCAAGTAGGAAATCAACCAGGGACTTAAATTTTAGTGTCATCCTCCTTAAATCTTCCTACTCTCTTCCCTGATCCTACTTTTTAAATACTAATCCCAGGCTAGAATATAAACATCTTTAAACTTTCTTTTCTCTCCCAATTTGATGCAGAATTATTTGCCTTTGCATTAGTCAGAACTAGATTTTAATGCTCAATTGTAGATTATTTCTTGACTACTATTGATTTTCTTGTGCATTTTTAAGTGTACATAGTACTAGGATTCATTGTTAAATATTTGCACATGCACACCTTCTCTTACAAAATTGTTTTCTTCGAAAATTTGTAACTTCTTAGAAATTTTTTTTCAATCTGAATAATTTAATTACATCAAATATGGATAATATAAGGCATGAGAATTTCAATATTCTGGTGTCCATGTAATAAGGATTATATGGAAGTATCATCATATTAATCTATTTGAATTTTAAAGATCTGTAAATTTGTCTGTGAATGTATGACAAGGTTTTTTTTTTCTCTCAACTTTGAGCTGAAGGATTTAGTCATGAATTACCCCAATAAATCTGTAATCTATTTTTATATACTTGGGGAAAACATGAGTTCTAGGAAATTTAGTGACATTAGTTACTTCTAAAAATGTTATCTTCATAATCAGAAAAGAGTAAATACCCGTCAGAGTAGAGCAAGATATTATATATTTACACATATATACGCCAAATATACACAACTTTGAGAGTTGGAGCATGGAAATGGCTAATTCTAATAAGTTTATTATTACCATCAACTTGTTCTATCTATTTCATAGACAAATGGAGAATCTGAAACTTTCATTCATAGTAGGGAAGTATATTAAAGATAATATAAATAGATTACATGGCATTTTTTCACTTTGAAAATTCTAAATTCTAAGAATGATGATCTAAGAGGTGTAACAATATCTCATGATGTGGATGTAGCCTAAGAAGAATGCTAGGATGCAGTGGTTATACATAGCTGGGAATGTTGCTACCTAGTTCAGTCAGTAAGCAGTAAAGACATTTGGTAGGAAACCAAAGCAAGAAAATACGAAGTAACATTTAAGTTACTGTTTGAATGTATTTAGAAGTAGTATAATTATCAGAAAAACTGGAGTAAAGCTTTGACCAATGAGGTTTTTCTTAAATTTCAGTTTATATATTTAAAAATTTTTAAACTATTGCATTTTAATTGTGCATAGTACTGGGATTCATTGTTAAATATTTGCACATGCACATCTTCTCTTCAAAATTGTTTTCTTTAAAAATTTGTAACTTCTTAGAATTTTTTTTCAATCTGAATAATTTTAATTATATCAAGTATGGATAATTTAAGGCATGAGAATTTCAATAGTCTTGTGTCCATCTTATTTAAATTTAACTTGTGCCAAATTCTGTCATATTTTTCTTGACTAATACCTGAGGATAACAGCAAACAGTTACTGAGACCCTAAAAGAAACAGAGGTTCAAAATATCCTAGTCAAAACAATATTTTTTAAAATGTCTAATACTTAAATAACATATTAAACTTAGAAAAAAGAACTAATGACAATTTTATAATTTTAATATTATGTTAATATAACTAAAAGTATGATTCTATGTGTGCTTTCTACACACTTCGAAATATTGAAATATTGAAATATTTATATAGAAAAAAGTATATCATCATGATCCATCTCTCTGTGAAAACCATTGACTGCAATGGAATACAATGGAAAATGATGGAATTATTAATAACATTGTGTAGCCATACTGGTAGAAAATTCTGAGCAGTAACTTCATTAGATTTTTGTGGCTTAATCTGGCTTCACTAAATGACTGAGCAAAACTTAACACTCTTGAATTATTAACTAATGAATTACCCAATGGGAAGACGGAATATATCTATGACTTGAAAAAAATTCTGTAATTAGAAAACTGAATACATGTATAAACCACCTACAAGAAAAATTGAAATAATAATATACAATTCTCACAAAATATTTTCTTTAAATTTTATTTCTATTTATGTAGAAATTGTTTTACAATCTATGAGCTCAATCACTCTGCTAAAAGTTGTATAGGTTTTCTCTTTTTTTCATTTATATTTATTGTAGTTTTTACATACTTTTAAAAAATGTTATGATTAGTCTTCAAAATAGATCCAAGTTAACATATCAACTTTATATATGCCATAAAATTTAAAATAAATTGTTTTAACATATGAAACAGAATCGGATAAATAAGTAGTCCATGCAGATAAATAAAACCCAAAAGTTTCTCATACATTTATTCAATCTTAAATCACTTTGAATGCAAATCATTATTTCCTTTTAAGCATTTCATCTATTTCAAGACTAACTGATTTTTCACTAGAATCTTTTGATTAAAACTTTGTTCCCTAGAAAAACACCTCTCTCTCTCTCTCTCTCTCTCTCTCTCTCTCTCTCTCTCTCTCTCTCTCTCTTCACATTTTCAACCAAAACACAGTCATGACCATAACTTGTAAGTGCTGAGGTATCAACAAGTTTTTGCCATCTACAAGCGAAGAATCAGAAAAAATAATCCTTACACTTAGGAAGTTAATTATGCACAAAATATTTGTATATTTCACAAAAGGTTGGTTTCCAAAGGTGAGATCTTGGTGCCCTCTGTTTCTGTTCAAATCTTCATGATTTTAAAAACTGAACTTCCAAATCAATCCATCATGGTTGTTTATAATCACTTTCTAATGATAAATACACTAATTTAGTTTTGTAAGGAGCTATTGCTTTTTTTCTTTTTTTTATGAGACATCAATTTTTCTCTGACTTACTTCTTTTTCAGCATCTTCTAGTTTCTTTTTTTTACTCTCAGGCATTAAATCATCCAACCAGCTCAGTTCCCGTTTGGTAAATAAGAAGTCCATCAACTTTCTTACAAATACCAGAGCTAACACCTGAAGAAAACAGTAAAATGTTTAAAATTGAAAAAATAAAAGTAGGAGATGCAGATTCAGTTGTTTTTGGTAGAAATGAGTCAGTTTGATTAGGGCTGGCATTAAACTTGAGATAAATATGATATTCATTCTATATTGAGAATTTTAAAACTTAGAGTCATTCAAATTCACTATAGTTTTTGAAGTATTTGAAACTTGTTGGGAACATTTAATTAAATTTCATTTGAAAATGCCCTGATGCTAAATTTTGGAAGTTTATACTTTTTCATGTAGGGTAAATTATCTCATACTATAACAAACATTCAGAATAATACAGACAATACTAATATGAATCACTGAAATTCATGATCCTCTCAACCCCTACCTTTGTCACCAATTTTAATGCCAAAGTTCATACTAGGGTTTCCAGTGGTTGTTCAAACCCTAAACTAGGGTCTCCAATTGGACTCTTTCATTCCAATTTTAGCTCATGTGTTTCCAAAGGGACCCAAAAATCAGAGGAAAAGAGTTGGTGCAAATTTCATACCATCATGGGAAAGACAATAGCAGCTCTTGAAACTTTTATTATCCACAGAAGGCCAAGGCAACTCATTTGAATAATTGTAAAGAGATGAACTTTTCGGAGTGGTACATGTCGTAGATATATAAAATCTGGTTGATGTTTTGCAGGCATCCAGAAGAGCTTTATCCTATCAAATAACTAAAAGATTAAGCAGACAAAATTACATTTAGGAATAAGACAACAGAAATAGAACAAGCAGATATTTAATATGGTCCAAAATTTTAGGTTGACATGATGTATCCGTGATAATTGGGCATCAATGAACTTGATACTCCACACTGAAATATTACAGTTTTAATTTAATAATAACCCACATTTTCTTGAATATGGACACAGGTTGTAGTTTAGAAGAGTGTAACATAGTAATGCCAGTGCTAAGTGCTAAATAGCAAAACCAAAGTCAACGCTATCTTGAAGAGTAGAGGCCCTGAGGGCCAAAGGTCAGCTTCATTCTCTTTTCATTGTCATATCACAATCTCCTCCTTTGTTTCACTTTTGGGATTCCTATACTCAAAATCTCAGTTCTCTTCCACCCTGGAATGGCTCCTCCATCCCCATGGCCTCCACTTTAACATACTTGCTAATAACTCCCAGACTGGCTGTCTGCCTCAGTTCCCCCACTGAGTTTCAGACCTTACCCACCTTCGATACAGGATATCTTGAATTCCTTATTCAAACTCTGCTCTTTCTGTCACTTAGATCCCCAACAAAGGTTCTGATACTGTTTTTACAAACAAAAACATCTTAACCATAAAGATTTGACCATATAAATTTTTGTTAGTATTTTCCAGAGAGAATTTTTTTTATAAATTTTTAAAAATACATTTTTAGTTGTCAATGGAGCTTTTATTTTATTTTTTTATCTGCAGGCTGGGTATTGAACCCAGGGCCTCACACATGCCAGGCAAGCATTCTACCAGAGAGAATTTTTAACTCAATTTAATTTCATGATTCATTTAATATATTGCACTATCAAACCATTTGTGTCTTAATCATATTTTATTTAAATTATTTTATATAAATCAGTCTTATTTCTGTTCCCATCTTGCCATATCATCTCATAATTTTGGACTATACTCCTATTGTACCTTTGGGGCCATTTTTATTAAGTAACCAAGTTTATAAATTAAAATTTCACCAGCTGCTCAAATCTTCCTCACATTTTACTTAGTGAGTAACACTGTGTAGTGAGCAGTAGTTTTATTTTGTGGTGGTCATTTTAGTTTTTCTGAAATTTTTGTCATTTTCAGTTTCTGGCAAGAGGTGGTTATATAGAAAATACTGCTTTCAATCACAGTCACTGTTCTTCTTCATACTATTTCTACAGTAATATATAATATGTATTTTCAAAAGAGTAACATTAAGATTAGTAATATTCTTAGTTAACTTATAAGAAGATGTAGCAATTTTCATCAAATATTTCAAAATTACTCATATTTGCAGAGGGACAACTGTCCATAGTCAAACTATTAGGGTCCTACTTTACCAAACCCTATTTGTTCACATATGAAGAATTCTATACTCAACATAAACCTCTGTCCTTCTGTGTTCTTATGGAATGCATGACCTTCCACCTCCCACTTATCTAAACCAGAATCATGTGTACATTAGTTGATCCCATGTCCATTCATTTACCTTCCAAAATACTTATGGAAACTTTTTATGAAGAATACTAAGTGCTGCACTTATTCCTGGTTCATTTGTCTTCATACTGTCCCTATACATATCATAGGTCTCTTTACTTAATACTTCCCAAATAGCTCTTAAATTAGAAATCATTAAACATATAAATAAAACTTTGATCACATTGAAGATAAAAATAGGGGGGAAATAAAATCCTTTGGCTTACAACTGAAAATTTTGACTTCTATAGAACTAATTTTCCCTAACTACAATTTCTCCATTTATGAAGCTATGTTATTGCATAAGTGTACTTCAGTGCGTGGGTGCTTCAATTGTTATTGTTTAAATGGCACATTTGCTTTACTTTGGATTCCCAAAGTGTTAGAATGAATATAGATGTGGTTATATATCTGAATACAGAAACAGCGTTCATGAGAACACTGTGATCTGTTTTTTCTGCCATGTTTCACAGTGAGAAACCTACATAAAAGTTTCTTAATATTGCCAATAAGGTAACATAAAGATTTCTCCAATGTATATGGTAACAAAGTAACATATTCCTTGAACCAGAGATATTTAACACATTCAATTATTATTACTCATGATAAATGTATTCTGAGTTTTGCATTTGACGTTTGTCATATCATAACATTAATATTTCATTTCCCCACCCAGTTTGCTACAATTTCCAATAGGAATTTTAACTGTTGAGTTTGGGGCTCACCTAAATTTTCACTAAGCCTGTTTCTCAGTATAAAATGCTATTTTAAAGGTATACCCTGTTTTGCTGTTCATTTGTGTATTGAAACTTATTATACTTAACTCATGTGGCTTTGATTATGTTTTCTTCAATGTTTATTTCAAAGAGTCACTTCCCAAATAATTCCAAAACTCAACATTCTTGTTTAATTCTAAACCACATGGGTATAAAAATCATGTGAGTTGAATTAGGGGGAAAAAATCTGTTGAAACCTATCAAAATGATTTTACTTTGTTTCTTAAACTTCTGCTGCTGTATTTATGTGAGCCTGGGGCCTAATAATAAATACTTTTCACTTACAGATGAAATTAGTACTCGTGGAACTTTTGCCAAAGGCGA
This sequence comes from Sciurus vulgaris, assembly GCF_902686455.1. Taxonomy (NCBI): domain Eukaryota; kingdom Metazoa; phylum Chordata; class Mammalia; order Rodentia; family Sciuridae; genus Sciurus; species Sciurus vulgaris. Next base: position 116,449,684 of record NC_136463.1, on the reverse strand, counting down.
TAAAAAAAAAAATCCAGCAAAACAAATAAATAAAATCTCTTCCCATAATCTTCCTTATCTGTCTTACCAATCCAGTTCTACCAAAAGACACTTTTAAATAAAAAAATGAAATCGTATTTGAGGAAAAGCACGTAACACTTCTTAAACACCCCGCTCTCCCAAGTTATTTTACCAAGGGTCAAGATGAACAAAGACACATCATCTTTGTGTGTTCGGTGATTTTACAATGACTTTGTGTTGAAGTTACACCTCAATTCTGATATCTAGCACTACCCAAAGGCATACATGCTGCTGGTCTCAGTCAGGAACTGGCTTCTCACGCAGGGGCAGAGACCTGTGCTGTTGTTCCTCAGTCAGGTGACTGTTCTTTTATATGCTGAAGAGTAAGGGGACTAGTCATGTCATAGGAATAGCTGTAATTTATATTTTTCTCTTAATTGACAGAAAAACAAAAATATTCAATGAATAAGCCTTGAATTTGGTCTCTTTTTCAGGCAGATCAAAGTGGTTTGGCTACCTAATATTAAGTTATGAAATAAAATTATTCAAAGGCAAATTTATATAGAAACTTGTATTCATTTTTTGGGATTGCCATAACAAATTATCACAAACTTTGTGGTTTAATACAATAGAAATTTATTCTCTCACAGTTGCAGAGGTCAGAAGTCTGAACTCGAGATGTTGGCAGGGCCATGGTCCTTTTGAAGGCCCTAGGGAAGAAAATTTCCTCTGCCTCTTCTAGCTCCTGGGGCTCCTGGCGTCCTTGCCTTGTGGCAGCAAACCTCCAATCTTTTCCTCCACCTTCGTGTAGCCCCTCTTCCCTGTGTCTCTGTGTGTCCTTTTCTCTGCTTACAAGGACCCAGTCATTAGATTTGGGGTGTGCCAAGTATCTGAGTACATCTGCAAATACCCTATTTGCAAATATCACATTCTGAGATTCATGTGGACATGAATTTGGAGGGAACATTCACTATTCAACCCATAACAACATCGTAAAAGAAATAAGCAGGAAGAATTTGCCAATAGCAGTCACAATTATTTAGAATACACTTATAGAGGTTTTTAAAATGTGTCCACGAATTCTTTGATACTCTTATCTTTGAGAGATGACATCTTAATTCACTTCTCTTGTGCTCTAGCTAGACTTAGGGTGTACTTACTCATCTTTAACAAATACAAAATGTGGAGCATGACCACATGCAATTCTGGAAAGTAAGTCAAAAGCCATTGGCACTTCCTTTCTCTCTCTCTGGGATTTGGCTTCCCTGTTGTAGGCACACATAAGTATCCTGTAGAAAGGCCTTTGTGGCAAAACACTGAAGCCTCCAACCAAACACCACAGAGGAATAATGCCTTTTGCCCACATCCATGTGATATGTCATCCTGAAGTAAATCTTGCAACTCTACAGAGCCTTCAGATGTCTGCAGCTCCTGACAACATCCTGACAGATCCACATGAATCATCTTGATCCAGAACCACCCAACTAATCTGTTCCTGAATTCAAGACTCCCAGAAAGTGACATAATAAAGGTTTGCTGTTTTGAACCATGGGATTTTATAGTAAATTTTTTGCTGGGTATGGTGGCATACTCCTATAATACCAGTGGCTCAGGAGGTTGAGGCAGGAGGATTGAGAGTTCAAAGCCAGCCTCAGCAAAAGCAACTAAGCAACTCAGTGAGACCCTGTCTCTAAATAAAATACAAAATAGAGGTGAGGATATGGCTCAGTGATTAAGTTCCCCTGAGTTCAATCCCTGGTACAAAAAAAAAAAAAAAAAAAATTGCAGCCTCAGAAAATTAATACAACACCCAACATACTAATTTAACTAACATTTTAACAACGTGGAAAGTTTCTCCTATATTTGAAACTGCCTTACTCTATACCTTAAAAATAATTCTATAGATACAATCGTAATAACAGAGAAATATAAAAGGAAAAAAATCACTCAGGATCTATCTTAACACATTTTTTCCCCACCTTTCATTTTAATCCAGCTCAAGTTCATAGCTATATAAACATATGTTAGGTAGTTTTTTCACTTTGTAGTACATCATAAGCATCTTTATCATCTTACTTTGGTGGGCACCATAATTATCAATTTTCAGTAAATATCTAATTACTTAGTCATTTTTCTGGGTTATTTCAATAATCTAATAGCATGTGTGAGAATGAATATTTTTGTGCATAAACTATAATCATGGATAGATGTCCATATACATGATCAAAGTGTCAAAGACTGTATTTGGATATATCTTGAAAAGTAGTGCTATTAATCTTCATAAAGGGCCATAAATGCTAAATTTCTTAGAGTACTAATATATTTATGATAAATAAAAGCATCCTAAGATTAAGAACCTTAGATGCTAGCAAGGATCTTTTTTAACTTTTGCAACTCTTAACATTTTGAACAATTTAATTGTGGTCTGAAAACTGCTCTTCAGATGATGTCGTTTTCTCAGCTGTCACATGACACAGTATCAACAAACCCTAAGATAAGTCAGGACAGATGTGCCTGTAGAACTGTAAGTAGCTTACCTGAATTCCCTTTAGAGATGAAGCACCCATATAAAGAAATACTCCATATAGCACTGGCATGGGGATAAACTGTAAAAGAACAATTAGAGAAAAGGCACAAATAATTTTCCAATATATGGACATGCTATTTTTCACTTAGCCAAAGGAGGCAAAAACAGAAACAAAATGTATTTTTAAAACAATATAATGCAGAATTAGAAGACATGGATTCAAATCCCACATCTAACACTATAGAAGTTTATGTAAGTTATTTAAACTCTCTGTGAATTAGTTGCTCAATATCTTAAAAGTGGTGATAACAATAGAGTTCTTATAAATATTTAATAGGTGAAAAACTATTTCAGAAACCACATCATGCATGATAAACAGGGGTATTAACAATTATTATGCCACTTATGCAACTTTAAAGACAAATTAAATTTTCTTTCACAAAGGCCAGATATTTGGATTAAAGAGGAAAAATGGAGCTTACATCTAGAAGTTCTTCCTAGATTACAGTAGATATTTGTAATCATGTGTTGTTCAAACTCTTTTTTATTGAAATAGCTCATCATTATTCACCTCTATAGTACTCACATGACATAGAAATTAGTTCTTGAAAATGTTTCAGTGATTAAATATAAGTAAAATTGTGAAAATCATTAAATAATTCAATTAAAATTATCAAATTATAGGCAACTAAAATGAGTTACAATTTATAGTGAAATTAACATACATTGGAAATATCTGACAAAATTACATGACAAAATAATTACTATTTAGTGCTCTTCAAAATGAATTGAAATATGTTAAATGTGAAAAAAATAAGTGTATGCAATGATGATGTCCACGCAATAGTTTTATGGAGTATTAAAAATATAAAACTGGGTATTTGACCACAACCATGGCTTTGCAGCTATACTCACTTCTACTCTCTAACTTATAGCAAGTAATATTAGTTGCTAATATATCTTTCCATTGACAAAACAAAGCAAAACAAAAAATAAAAACAGAAACTTCAGTTTATTAAAGCCTACAGTGAATGCAGGTCACAGTCAATCAGAAATGAGTGATATTTTTCCACACCTTCCTCACAGTTTCAAAGTTATTTTAATAGTTTACACATTAATTTTTACGTTGCCATCATAAACCTTTATATATTTAAGGATTCTAAGTATAGGATATAATTTCTTCCCTTCATAGTTCAAGAAGAATTGCATAAACATGATAAAGAAATTCATCACATGCCATACGATATTTGTAATATTTTCCTTAGAGTCAAGTGATATCTTTATATGTATATTCTGCTTTCTCTAAAATTCATAAAAATACATTCCATTACCTTCAGAATGCTGGTCATAAAGACTGATGATCCCATAAGAATAAAAATCATAAGCCCAGTAACTCTTTGTTCCCGAATGCCAAGAAATTTGGGTTGTTCTCCTGGAGCTGAACATTCTGATTCCAGTTTCAGGCTATTGACATGAGTGATGGAGAGAACGGTGGCAGCCACAAACCAAGGCAGACCCATGATGGAGCATACCCCAAGCATAACGGCCACCATTAACAGATCCAGATGGTACCCACAACCTTTCTGTTAAAAAAAAAAAAAAAAAAAAAAAAGAAAGAAAGAAAGAAAAGGAACTTTCAATATCATAGCTAAAGGATGACCTTTTGTGAATAGAATCCTCATCCTGACAATATCCAAAGGCCTCCACAGTGATCTTCTGGAGGTAAACTCTCAAACTTTGTTTCTAGTTGCTCTCTTATATCTCAGTGGGTGGCTTTTCATTGGGAGAAGTAATATCATAGAGGTTAGGCTCTCTTTTTATGCTCCTTTTATCTCAATATAGTGTGATCTAGTTCAAAATGTTTCTCTTTCAGCACTAGAAAAATTCAGCCTCTCTTAAAATGATAGTTTTATATTTTCTATCTCCTTAGTTACTAATCCCTGCATTTCTACTCCACTATCATTAACCCCCAGGTGTTGCAGACTTAAGTGCTTCACAGGAGCAGGCAGAAAATGTAAGAAAGGAAAATAGGTGGGCTGCAGTGTACAGAGGCTTTTCTTAATAGGTGATTAGGTCCATTCTCTGAGAGGGAACTCCAGGATGGGCAAGAGCGCCGCTCCCCTCTCCCACTGTGTCCTGCAGGGATTTAAAGGGTAAAACCTCTGAGGTAGCAAAAGCTTTGGCCTATTTTACGTTCCAATTCTTATTTTTAATTTTTCAAAACACCACTGCATGAGAGGCAATATAATGCCACCTATCCGAAAACTGGTGATGATAACAGAAGGTGCCTCACTGGATTGTCATGAGAATTGAAATATGTAGTATTATAAATCATTTATCATAATGAGTGCTCTATAGATAGTACCCAATGAACATTAGGTACTATTATGTTCTAGCAGTGGGACAATACATTTTTCTTTTGTGCTCATCTTGTTTCAAGGTTCCTCAATAAAACCATATTTCTTAAGAGCAATAATTTGCCATATAATTTCTTAATATTTTTCATAGTTTAAAAACAATCATTAACACACGAGAAGTAACAAATAAAAGTTACAGACTGACTTTTTTTAAAAGGAAATATACATCACTGAAACTTCTCTTAGAATTAAACAATCATTTTAATTCTAAAATACACATACATCAGAGTTGGTATGAACATGAGCAGAAATGACCAATTCTTCAATAAGAACAACTTTGGCCTTTTTGGAGGCATTTTGTCAAACTACAAGCAGTTTGTAGTTAATACAAGACCTAACAGAGCCTAAGTATGAATTTATTTGTTGCATATTTGTCACAGTAGCGTTTTCTGTTATTTTGTTTTGTTAATTATTTCCTTACTAAGAAAAAGATTCTTAAAATCACTTGTACTCCCTTTCTTTTCTGTTTAGCCCTTTCATCCCTGCCAAATTATTAAAGATAATTAAAAAAAAGGGGGGAGGGGAGAGATCCACCTAAGGGTGTTTCCCCCATGTTGTTACCAGCTCAGTGATGCACTTCCTTGGGTCAACTGATATCTGGGGCAATGCAACATTTCACTAAAATGTCAGAGCTATTCCTCTGATGGATATGATTCTGGAAACTTTTCTTTTTAAGCAACTCAGGGAAGATTTTCATTAAAATATCTGGAAAATGGAAAGAGAATCATCCTGGTGTCAGCATAACCAAAAAGACATAGGAAGATGTTTTACAAGGGCCATAATACGGTCCCTTGACCCTTGTGCAAACATTTTAAAAGATGTACTTCCATAGTATAGAACTCAAATTTCGATTCCTTTAAAGGTTTCTCTGAGCAGTTACAGAAATGTTTTGTCTTGGGGACTGAGAGAGAATGGTCCAGGAGAGTGAAGGATCTACCTACTCAAGGCCCTGCCTCTGAAGGAGTGGTCGGGAATGTGCCCCTGAAGCTGTGGTGCTGCCAGGAGAGGATGGAGGATGTAAAGCTTGAGTCAGGCTTGTGCTTTTAGCACACCCTGGACTTTCTTAGGATCCATGTTGACTACAATTTAATAGTAGGAGGGAGGACGTCCTTATGATAGCAATTTTCTCAGCTCTTATTGAGTGTTTTTACAATGTAATACAAGGTAAACGGCGAGATTCTGGAATGTGTGGAAGTGGACAAAACAATTTTTTCAGAGAGAATAATTTCCTTTTAAAATTCAGAAAGCTCCCTTTGTTATGGAGAAATATATCATGAAAACAATACAATTTCTCCCTTATTATGCTGTACAATAATGGGAGCATCTTGATTTAATGCAAACCAAAGGAAATAAAGCAGTTCTGGCACTTCCACTAATTAATCAGCAACTTTATTCTTGCCTTTCATTAGACATGCCTTTAAAAACTTAGTCTTTGTAACTAAATTATTAGTTGATAGGCATGCCAGCCAAAGGGAAGTATCCTTTTGTCAGAGACAGAACTCTGTACCTTCTAACATATTTCTGTAGACATTTTTTTCTCAAATAAAGACAGAACTGGAGTTTTTATTCTCACATTCATCCATGAATCACGGAAAATGGACATATGGGAGGAAAAGGGAGCATAGCAACAGGTGATGCTACACCAGACCCCACTAAAACCAACATGCAGCAAGACAAGAGGCCAGCCAAGAGGACCATCTGATACCCAGATGCCACTGCTGAAAAAATTCATTTCAAAGCTTGGCAGCAATTTCCTGCATCTGTCAAGTTAACCACATAAAAGACTATAGATTGACATGAAGAACCAGGCTGACAAAGAGGGCAAAAAAGAACATATCAAATGCCATAATCATCAAGAGAATGTGGTGCCAAATGAATGTAGCAAATGCATTCATTTACTCAAGTGATCTGGGATTGTATTGCTGTTTATTAAAAATGATGTCAAGAGAAGCCTGAACTGTCTACAGAAACATGTAGAAAAGCCCATAGTTGTATCTTAACAGAAACTTTCTTTTCTGCAAGATAATGTCTTTTTCTTTACACTTTCAGAGAGTGTGCTTAAAAAAAAAAACAAGCTGTTACTTTTAATGCTTTTTAAAGAGATTCCATTAACCTATGCCTATCCCACTTATCTAAGGAAGAAACAAACAAACATACAAATTCTGGTAATGGTATGGACCTCTATCTGTATCTATATGCAATATATATGATACTTTTCATTTCAGATTTTTACACTTATAGCTTCTTTCACTCTTGATATGACCCAAAGGATCACAAGATGAAACCAGTGGGAGTTTTGCTAATTTTGTTCTTCCTCATTTTCAGATTGTAGTGAGTCACTTAGCCAGTGAGCTGGGCTTAGCCTATGTAGATCAGCATGCTTTGTGTGTGTAGTAACATAAAATGATTTAAATTCTTTTATTTTTAAACTGGCATGAGAAACATTGTTTAAAAGAAAACCACTACTTATTCTGATAATAAAAGTGAAAAGATCTAAAGTATGTTTGGGAGAGACGAAAACTGAAATTAATGCTGAGGTGACTTAGAGATGATATAGACTTAGATAATAGGATGTGGAGTCTACAAGGTACTTGGTACAGTAACTAGAACACAAAATTCATTAAAAAATTTCAGTGAATGTTCCAACCAAGGCAAAAATGGATTTTCAGGTAAGAAAAGAAAATTTGTAAAAGCTAAGATGTGTTGAACTTGTGGTTTGGGAGCATATTTAAGAAACATTTTTTCATGAAAACGTGGTTCAAGCCAAAGTCAGGAGCCTTTGAAAATGTTTCAGTGAAGCAGCAGGAAGGGAGGGTGGCCATGAAACCAACCATTCTTCTGAGTTCTGAGAGGTAATATTTTTGTTATTGTTAACAAGAAAATCAGTAGCAAAGCAAAGCTAAAGGAGACAAGGATTATAGATCAAAATTAAATGTTCACTGTGTATATATCATGTCTCCACTGAAAGAAACTTGCTTTGAAAATATCCACATCCAAGTAGGAAGACAGGGTGCTTAGGCTCAAAGTGACTAAGACCCCACTGACTCCTCTACTGGTATCAATACCACAGAGTTCATAGTGAAGTCAGATTTGCTCTGATATTAAGTCTAGGCTGCTAAGGGGCAAAAATATGAACCTACTGAATACATAGTTACTTACTTATGTAATACAAAAAGTTTAATTATGTAGCCTCAGGTTTATTTCAGTGACAAAATATTAAATGTTTTAGTTCCGCATTTCATCCTGTCAACAAATATTTGAAAGGACCAGTTAAAGAGTCCATTACTATATTCTGGTTATTCTGCACTGTATGTAAAGGGGAAGAATTGTATATAGATTAGGAGCTTTGGAATAGGCTTACGAAGAATGAGGAGCAAGAATAAGAGCTGTGTGATCCATGTGGTTGAGAAACCTGGAAAGGGCCAGGATACAGAATGGCCCAGAAGGTAATAACACTGTAAGCAAATCTCATTTTCTTCCAGTTTGTTTTAATATGATTCCATGAGTACTTAGAGAAAATACTGCCAGAATCAGTTTAACTGATAACCTACACTCAGCATAATTTTTCAGCCAAATCAATGGAATTCTATCCTTATACAAGTGGTAAAGTCATCTTCTGTTGGGGAAAAGTAATCAGTGACGATATGGCTTACTTTCTTCTTAAAATATCAGTCTTTTAGTTTATTTTTTTTTAATGTCATGTAATTATATGCAGTCATTAAACATGAAAAAAATTTTTTGTTGAAATGGGATGATCTTCACAATAAAGTTCTTCCATGAAAAAAATGAATAGATTTAGTATGAAACTATATACTTAGAACTGGGGCTGCAGGGCTGGGGCTTCAGTGGTAGAGCACATACTTGTCCTGGGTTTGGTCCCCAGAAAAGAAAGAAAGAGAAGAAAGAGAAGGAAGGAAAGGAAGAAGGAAGGAAGGAAGGAAGGAAGGAAGGAAGGAAGGAAAGGAAGGAAGGAAGGAAGGAAAGGGGAAAAGATAACATTTACTTAACTATATATCAAAATGTAAACAATATTATCTTATTATCTCTAGGTCATAAAATTATACTTTTTCAACTTTGTCCTTTAATATTTTATATTATCTGATTTTTAAACCAAATCATATTTTACTTTAAAATCAGAAAACAGATGCTTTCAGTTTTTTTAAAAAATAAACAGGTATTTAGTATAAAATGTTTTCCTACATTTTAGAGAGTTGCAGGATAACACAATGTTTAACACAATGTCCTTAAACTTGTTTTATAAGTTTACTTAAGTAAAATGTAACATTGATATTAAAATCCTGTTGCTTGATTTTGTGTAATGCTGATATTTTTAAGGAAATATTTTAAAATTATTGATATTAAATAATGAGACTATTAAACCAATCCATCTAGGCTTATGAGAGCCAATTATTTAATTTTTTAAAATGTTTCCATAAATGGGATAATTTAACTTCTTCCTTTCCTATTCATATGCCTTTTATTTCATTCTCTTATCCAATTGCTTTGGCTAAAATTTCTAGCACTATGTTGAATAGGAGTGGGAAGAGAAGACTCCCTTGTCTCATTCCTAATCTGAGAGGAAATGCTTTCAGTTTTTTCACATTTTATATGATTTTGGTGTGGGTTTATCAAATGTGGTCTTATTTATTGATGAGGTATGATCCTTCTAAATTGCTCAAAGCTTTTATCATGAATTTTATCAAATGTTTCTCCTGCATCTATTGAGATTAATTACTGTGCTCATGAAAACAAATAAAAATTTAAAAGTAAAAATTTCCTGCCAGTTTACATCCCACCAATAGCTCAAAATGGCCACATTGGGAATGGTCACACCATGGAAATCAGCACACACATGGTAAATCTGGATCTCTTTTTACACAAGAGAACTGGTTGTTAACCTGGTATTAAACTAGACCAACACTCCACTGGACTAGTTCCTAAGATTTTATGAGATATTTTAAAACATATATCTTTAATAAGTAAACATTTTATTTAACAAAAACCACAAGTGAATTGAATTAATTCATTTTAAAAATTCAGCATCTTAATTCTTTTCTACAAGAGAAGGAAGAAAGCTCTTCACACACATTCTCACTAATATGTGCAAAAACTCCCTTAGTGAGATTTATTACAGTCAGGTGCCATAGCACACGCCTGAATTCCAGCAGCTCGGGAGGCTGAGGCAGCCTTAGCAAAAGTGAGGCACTAAGCAACTCAGTGAGACCCTGTCTCTAAATAAAATATAAAATAGGGTTGGGGATGTGACTCAGTAGTTGAGTACCCCTGAACTCAATCCCCAGTACCACCAAAAAAAAAAAAAAAAAAAAAAGATTTATTACAAATAATTGTGCTTTCTTATGCTTAGCTCATTACTATATTCACCCAAAGTTTAATTTGAGATTTTTAAATCATTTTAATATATTTACAAAATCCCATAAAGCATGATTTCTGTTACTATGACAATGATTTTTTCCCATAGATTTATGGGAAAGGCTATGTGAGCTAGCAATTCCCCACCCCCATGATAATAGAATAAAATTCTTTTTATAAGGTTTTATGTTGATTATTTTTGTCATTCAATGACTTAATTGACTTGCTTTAACACATTTCTATAAATAATATTACTCATAATCACATATCTCAGAAAAATTTAATACCAGTGAAAAACAATTGTTCAAAGTAGCAAAATGGCAGGGTCGGAATATAGAAAATAAGATATATCCATAGTTAATTATTCTCCTTGTAAAATAAAGTTATCAAAATTTGCAATTGAACTAAAACAATGTCACAAACTATAGTATTTATGACTGAGTTTTATTGTTATAGGCATTACAAACAAAATAATAATTAAAGAAAATGAGAAATATCTGAACATGTAATTTGTTCTACTAATGCATGCAATGTAATAGACATATTTAGGTTCAAATAAAGGAATACAGAATCCCAAATGTAAGGTAAGTTGGTAAAGCTGTACTTCACCAAAATTATTTCATCAAAATATGTTAAATATGCTAAAATTAGAACGTTGACAATATTTTTCAGCCCTGAAGGTAAGGTTCTAAGATTAATACTTAAACAAGTACTACTTCTAACAAATTTTTTTTATTTTAAGAGAAAATATCTTGTAAAACAATACAAATTATGAACCCAGTCAGGCAAGGTGGTGCACACCTGTAATCCCAGCAGCTCAGGAGGTTGAGGCAAGAGGATAGTAAGTTCAAAGCCAACCTCAGCAAAAGTGAGGCGCTAAGCAACTCAGTGAGACCCTGTCTCTAAATAAAATACAAAATAGGGTAGAGATGTGGCTCAGTGGTCAAGTGTCCCTAATTTTGAATTCCCAGTACCCCCAAAAAATTATGAACCCCCCAAATATTGTTTTAGTATTTCAATTTGCAAATGAATAAGAATACAAAGTAGATTGCTATCAGTTAAATCAGAATTTTTATTTCAAAATTGATGTTAAATATACCTTTAACTATGCTCTTTTCTGTTGATGATGACAGCTGTAATCTGTTGGTCCATAAAAATTAGAATAGTACAAAGCAAAGCTGGAATTATTGCAGCTATTACAGTCCACCATGGATTTGGACCTAAAGGTGTAACAAACCAGCCACGATCATCTCTGGTGGGCTGAGGAAAATAAAAGGGTGTACATATTAGCAGCTGGATTAATAGATACCTAATCAAATTAAGTCTTAGAAATACTACCAGGAAATTCCTAATTATTCATGAAGTGTTTATAAGATAGCAGCCATCACTCTAAGGGTTTTAACTATTTCAACTCATGTTTTTTTCTTCACAACACTCTACAGAGGATGATACAGATAAAACAAAATTGAGGTATACAGTGATCTAGTAAATTGTTCAAGGTCCCAAAGCTAGTAAGTAATAGAGATGGAATTTAAACTCTGACAGATTAGTTCAAAAATCTATATTCTCAATCAATCCTTACAGTAAATAATATTAATGTTTACCATTTACAATTGGAAATTTTATTCATTTTAACAAATAGTACATTGACCACTGTGCTAGAACTGATATACAAAGATAAATGTCAGAACATTCTTTCAGTTTAGAATTACTGATAGACATTTAAACAAAATATTTCAATAGAATGTACTAGCTTATTTTAGATGTAGGAACAGGCTATTGTGTGAATGTAGAGTAAAAATTTTGTCACATCAGAGGCTCAGAACAGGGTTCTAAACACAATTGATGCTAGAGATGAGTCCCAAAGAAATTTATTCTGACAATAATCCTATGAGGAATGTCCCACCCCTGTTTTACAGATGAGAAAACCGAGGCTCAGAGAGGATTAATAACTGGCTCAAAGTCAGTTCCAGCCCTATCTTAATCTATTTTTCAAGCCCTACTCACTGTCTCAAGAAAATGCATTTCCCTTAGCTTTAAAATTCTTCCTTATCTTTTATGAGTATTGATTTTTACAAAAGTTGACAGGAATTTTTTTAAGCAATCCTTGGGTTTTTATTTCTATGATTATTATTTATTTTTAATACTAGACCAAAATTTTAGACATGCTGTGTGCATTTTGTTTATTATAATGTATATTATTTATATTATTAAATATATTAATGTATATTATTTATATTTACATGAAAATCTCAAGTGCTAAGGTTATAAACATCATCTTGATGAAGATTAAACCTAGAGAGGAGACATGGATGATAGATGTTAAGTGCTATGATAAATTCACCTTGAAAACACTTGGTACTTGCAGTTTTGGAGATGGGATCCCAATGGCATAGTCTATTAAAACCATACACAGAATTGTAAGAAAGACAGCAAAGTCACTCACTATGGATCGAACCTAAAAATAATAAAAACACTTGTCACTTAAAGGAGCTATAAATACCAATGAGTGCTCAGAAACATAATCTAGAGTCACACTTTATAAACACTTTACATCACAATATTATATTTTATGCATACTATAATATTACCATTAGACCTGTCAGAACCTGAATATATATTTATGTATCTCTGTCGTTTTGATGGGTACACACTCAACATTTCCAGAATGAAGAATTATGGAATAGATATAATGGTGGTTGTGCTGTTTTCAATACTTATTTAAAATCTAATTTTCTTATGATTCTGGGTGTGTGAAAATTCAGAACACAGAAGAAGGTTGAATGGACAAAATTTAACAAAATTTTAGGACTCCTTTGCAAGCCCACAGGAAACATCTGAATATGATTAGTCAACAGCACCATAAAAGTATCTATTTTTATTGAAGAAGCCCAATGTTTTAGTTCAACTATGATGCAAGTATAGCACTTGGTAATGTACACAACAGAGGAGGAAAATTTAAAATGTATTCAATTTAAAATGTGTTCTGTGTAAGCCAGTTTTTCAAGTTATTTCTCACTTAAAAAGCCATTTTTGAACAAATATACAAGTATTAACAAGATCTGGATTTTCTTGGAATCTTTATGACATATACACAATTTTTAAAAGGCTTAAAATTACTGTTTTAACTTACAAAAATAATTTTGTATTAATCAGATTAGGTTTAGGGGGAGGACCTAAATCTTCCACCTTAGAAAAGAAGAAGGAGACCAAAACAGAAGCCCTTTCCGGAGGCAACAGTTCTTGAAACATTTTCTTCGAGGAATTTTTATCAAAATCTATAGCTCAACGATAAAAAGCTTGTTTCCTTGTTTCTTTTACTTTTTTTTTTTTTTTTTTTTTTTTTTGGCGAAATCAGACATTATAGGTGTTACTTTGCAGTGTTAAATATTGAACTAAGCTGTTTCTCTGTTTACTTTCCTTTCCAAATATGCAGATGCAAACATGGAGGGTAAGGGGGAGGGACTGACGCTTTAAAAACCGAAAAAGAGAATAGTGTTCCAATAAGTCTTGCAGGGGCTTCCCCAATTAGGGAATGTAAGAGTGGTTCCTCTGAGGTATCTGTCAGGTTGGAATAGTTCCCACTGTTCACTGGGCAAGAAAGTGACAATCAGTAATGCAGTGTGTGCTTTGAATTTCCAAAAACCTAAGTGGAAAAATGGGCGTTGATCTTTGAGGCTGGCAGGAAAAAAGCCTGCAGGGCTGGTGCCCTCCCTGGCACCTGAATCGCAAAATGCTTCCTTATCGCCCCCTCACCCCACCCCACCTCTAACCTGGCATGTCTTCCACACAAAAGTCCTTTTGGGCTCCTTTCCTTCATCACTTGCTCTTTCTTTTGTCCTAAAACATGTAGGACTCCATAACATGCTGTATATTGGCTTACATTTAGATCAGAAAAATTGCAGTCAAAGTACCTTAGTTGGAAAATACCGGCTAGTCTTGAACTGCTTCAGAGTGGCTGACATTGTAACTGTGGAAAAGAACAGTATCACTGACCAGAACAGAACGTCTGGGACATAGGGGTGATCGTGGCCACAGGCTCGTCCAGCATACTCTCCATGCAATGATTTGCACTCCTGCCACAGGAAGGAAGGTAAACTGGTGTTAAGAAAGAGCTGGGCGATTTTTATTTCAGGAAAATAACATCTCCCAATCAGCAGCAGTTGAAAACAGAAGCTTTTAGTCTGTGGCTCTCACAAGGATATTACAGATTCTTTCTGATTTTCATTGGACAGGTATGAGAAATATCAAAAACATTATGTAAAATTTGAAAATAAATGTTTCAATAAATCCTTTTAAAATGTTTATTCTTACAAATTAAATTCAAATCCATAAGACTACTGATGTACCAAATTTCTTAAACATAACATCTACTAAGTTCCTAACACCAGATTTATTAAGAATATGATATATTTGATAGTGAATGGATACCAACGTTAGACCCAATGCCAAATCATTTGAATGCCTCATTTTAATTAATTTGCAAAGCGACCCTATGGTATAAGTAGATGTGATTATTTGTATTTCATTATCTCAGGAAAATGAGGTATACAGATATTAAACAATTTGCTGTGGCCTCACTGCTGTTGGGTGGCAGCAAGGTGAGATAAAACAAGATTCTTGTAGTAGAAATGATCACATATTAAAGAACAATTATTCTGAAAAATTATCCAGTCTACAACTACCTAGAAAGACAAGACAAGCAACAAGAAAACTACAATGCATAATTATTGAAGTGAAATTTGTGAGTCAGAGGATAGAACTCGAATTCAGATTAAAGAACAAGTGAGCAAAAAATTACTTGAGAAAAGTAAACTTCATATTTACTATGACTTCCCCACAATCTTTATTCCTGGTACTATATTTCTATAAACCCCTGAAGAACCTTTTCTAATTTCCTCCTTAGCCATGAGGTGGCAGCAAAGTCAAGAAATTTTTCCTCAAGAAAAACAGCATTTTAAACATTAAGTATTTTGAAAGAAAAAAAATATACTTTAAAGTCATTTGGGTTTTATTATTTTATTTTAATAGTAATCTTACTAAATTTATATTTTATTTCAAAAATAAAATAAAATAAGGAGAAAAAATTATAAATGCTCCAGTGACCTTATTAGTTCTTGAGGTATTCTGGTCCCTTGCACAGAAATTAAATTGTGTGATGGAAGAGAGAGATCTTAGAGAAAAATATGAACTGATGGATGGATCAGCAACAGAGTCTTTCCAATGAATCAAACCTCAAACCCTGGAATCCTTGCTTAGCAGAAAATAAAAACCTTAAAGAGATTCTAGAATAAATCACAAGTAGCTACACTGTCATCTGAAAACAAGCAAACAACAGCAACATCTACTGGGGGTAGACCCTCTGAGCCTAAGAATCTTAAGAAATATGATTGAGACACTTTAAACTGTCTAAAAGAGTCTGTCCCCTATTCTAATCTAATTGCAGATACCTTTCTTGCTAGCTGAATTCCAATTATCTATGTTAAGCTGGTACCGAACACAATAACTTGGCTAATTGAAAAACCACAGAAAAATCCCCCAGGCCTTAATTATAGCTTTAATTTCCCTTCTCTCAAAACTCTGTAAAAATAGATAAAGTAGCAAAAATGAATCCTTGTATTTTTTCAATCTACGCTTCTGCTCCTGTCCAGAAATGCTGGAGAGCAATTACTAAGCAACATCATGGGTAAGCAGAATGGCTAAGCACAAAGAGAAGCTAAAAGTTCCATTATAAGCACATTATCTATTGATTTGTGAGCAGGTACAGGCTTTTTTTTTTTGCAAGTATAAAAGTCTTCTAAATATTCTTTGGACTTACTGGGTCTTATCCTCAATTTTTAAAACATAGATTTCATTTAAATAATTATTTTTCTCTTTTATAATCCAGAATAAATTGCCAAAGACCTGTCTAGTTACTTTAATTCAAAGCAAATTTGAAAATATTATTTATTTATTTATTTATTTTTGCCTTCAAGGGGACAGGATGTTATCTTAAAACTATACATATATCATGAACCACCAAGTTCAACATTTATTTTTAGCATTATACCAACTGCACTCTCAGTGCACGCACGTGCATGTGCACACACACACACACACATAGCAAGTTCTGAAATTTAGAAGTCAAAACTAAATCCAAATCCTGCTCTCTTCTTTTGAGTCTAACATGGTTTCACTTACAATGGGTTCTCAAAAAATGCTTGTTGACAAACTGATTTCTACTAATTGCTCTTCAAACACATTCTAAGTTTCAACAATTCTATAAGTTGGCAAAAAATAAGTTTGATAAATTATTAAAGCTGGCATGAGTGTCCTGCCCCTAATATATGTACAAACTACATAATGTAACTGAGGCACAGAAACAATTCTTAACCAATTGCTAGGTAATTATTTATGAATATTATAACCTTGTAGAGGGATTCCTTAAAATGATATATATATATATATCAAAATCAGGTATGTATGTGTGTGTGTGTGTGTATTTTACTTTCCAATTAATATTTGAGATAGAACTGTTTTTAAAACAATCATCAGATATTTATCCAATATTTAAACCTTAGTATACATTTAGCAGTTTGAAATAATCAAAGAAAGCCCTTTAACTTTTTCTCTTGCTTAGTTAGCAAGGAGTAGATTATGATTCATGAGGTACTTAACAACTCAAAAAAAAAATATGGGATTTAGCAAATAAATAATAAGTAATTTAATGTTATATCACCACTCTTACAAAAATGTAATAAACATCAGCACAGCGCTTTGTTAATAAAATACTTTGATGACATGATGATTATACTGAGGGAAAACTCAGTATAAGACAAATTTTAATGTTCTTCACTGACTTAAAAATTACAAGGTTTTTGGTTTTGGGTTCCCTACCCCCCTCATTATATAGCATTCTCTTTGGTAATAAGGGTTATATCTGGTCAAGATTAGCAATTACCTATCATAAAACTGCTTTTAGCTAATGAAAAATAATATGAAAAATTCTGCCAGAATGTTAGCACGTAGTAAAGAACTTTAAAAAAATAAGAAAACAAAACACCAAGTATTAAGCTGGGCACAGTATAGTGCATGCCTGTAATCCCATTGACTAGGAGGCTGAGGCAGGAGGATTGAGAGTTCAAAGGCAGCCTCAGCAAAAGTGAGGCACTAAGCAACTCAATGAGACCCTATCTCTAAATAAAATACAAAATAGGGCTGGGGATGTAGCTCAGTGGTTGACTGCCCCTGAGTTCAAAACCCAGAATCAAAAAAGAAAAAGAAAAAAGAAAGAAAGAAAAAAAAAAAAGTATTATATTTGCTTTGATTGCAAAATATTTTTCACCATACTTCACTTGACCAGAAAACTTACAGTATTGAGAGCCACTACTGAAGGATCCACCATGTTCCCATGTCTAAATTCTGAATAACTATCATCCCCTCTTGTTTAGTTCATCATTTATTTTATTAGCCAAACTAAATGACTAAGCAGAAGCAACCTGGCATTTTTTTTTTTCCTCATGAAAAAGAAATAGGTTTGGAATAAATGTTAACAATAACAGAAGAAAACAACTAAAGTAAAGGCTATTCTAATGAAAATAACTATAGTAAAAATAAAGGTAGCAAAATACAGGTCAAGAAGAATTTTATGGAAGGTAAGTAATTTGATTTCTATTCTGAAAGCCCACATTTAGTGTTTTAGAAAATTGAGAAAATAGACAAAAGTTCACATGCTTTTACAAGAATCATGTTTTGAGTTTTATATCTGTATAACAACAAATAAAGATTTCTATGTTCTACTGTCTGGCCCACCTACTAAAATAGCATGTGTTCGATCAAATGAACCAGAATTCATATGTTTTGTGCCGATGAATATAATGGAATTTGAGCTTACACAGGTAGGTAAAGTGGCCAAAGCTCTGAATTATAATGTTTGTAGCTGAGAAGAATTGAAAAGAAACTAAGACTTCTCAGAGATTTTAATGCTTATTAAAAGCAGAACACATTCAATTTTTCAAATTATAAGATTCCATTGAATGGAAGTAAAGAATACAAATATAAATGTTAAAAGATGTGCACAAACATTATAATAGATTAAGAAGAAATGAGATGCAACTGAGAAGAAAGAAATCAAAGAGAAAAGGCTAAGAAAATTAAACAAAGGCACAGGATTTAATATGTATTGGTGAAAAATACATTGGTCACCTTTCTTGAGTAGAAGATAAGAATAAAATGGAAGCAGGAAAGCTCTGTGGAGGAAAGCAACAGGATTTTGTTAAGAAAAATGATTTTATCCACTCAAAGCATCTCTTCCCCTCTTCATATTCTGAGTAGCTGGAGCCGTGTATCAGAGAAAAGTAAAAGCATTCTGGGTTCTTTACATGAAAGGCAGACTGAGTCCTGCCATATGGTTTCATTTAGGTCCACACCACTCATACTTAATGTACTTTCAGTTCATCGCAGTCAAATTGTTCTTTTCTGTGGTGTTTCAGAGCAATTCAAGCCTACAAACTATGAGAAAAAAACTTCTCATTCAATGTGAGTGAAACCCCAGCTTACTGATGGATACCTAAAATGGAGGAAATTAAAGTTATCCCTTTCAAAATGTTATGTATTCAAAATTTTTACTTTACTAGCAATAATTGATTCAGAATGTAAACAAAAATCCTTACAGTAAATGATTCAAGCTATGACTTATTTTTCAATGGTTTACTTACTGACACAGTCAGGTTCTCCCAAATTATGTCAGAGGCCGAAATATTGGATTCCCTCCATTCCTTCAATGTATCATTACTGGGATTATGTGGCTCCACACAGTTACATCTGAGAAGACAAAATGAGGTCTTTTCTGAAATAAATGTTTTTTTGTCACAGTACCCAAAATACATATGTAAAGGGTCCTTTCTCCCCAGTCACAGAATTCCTTCAGATGACAAGTAGTTAGGATAGACTCTTCCAAAAATCAGAACAGATATATTTCTGAGATACTGGACCACTCTACAATATTTTCTGGGAAGAGAGGTCCTAACAGAACCACTTGCCTATAAATTGTAAGTGGAAACATAATAAGCATACAAATCTACTATTATACTACTTACCTATTGTAGTTAATATTGTATAGCCATATTAATTAAAATTAAAGCATATGTAAATCACATTGCAAAATAATTTACAACTGCTATATAATTCAAAATTAGAGCTAGACAGAAGTCAGAACCATAGCTATATCAGGATGTACTATTCTTTATGACAAGTGAAATCCTATCAAACAATCAACAAACAATTTTTTTCTGAATGCCTACTATGAATCAAGTGCCATAATGAATGCTGGATTGGGGTGAGAGACTCTTGAACAGAAAGATTTGGAACAGTGGTATTTTTGTGCAATAGTAAATACAATTTCAGACCACGTGTTCTTTATAACTTTATAACTCATTGAGAAAAGAATACAAGCAAAGACAACCAATAAATTTATGACCTTAGACATTAACCTCAATTAATGAATAGTTTTTTTTTTTACAAAAACTCATTCATATACCTGCTATTTTGCCCCTCAGAACACATCTTCTAATAGAAACATTTTGTAAATGGCGGTTAGGCTCCAAGATAATCCATGTAGCCTACGAAACGTGAAAGTTCACTGGACCCCTATTTCAGTTGTATCAATAGAACTGTAGAATCTAACCACTGTTACTAAGATTATATCTACGGGAAAAGTTTTACAATTCATACTTGGTAAACCTCTGTATGCCAAGCCACAATCTCTCTTCTGTCTGTTGTCTGTATCAGGAAGCTCGGCTGTTTTGCTTTACCACTGTTCTTTCACTTGTCTCAGAGTGGAGGGTATATTGTTGCAAGAAACTCTACTTGATCTGGGCAGGATGGACAGGCATGGTTCTGACTCTCATTAAGGGATATTAGAGGATTCTCCAGCTGGGCTCACTCGGAGATGGGTCTCAGAGGCCAGAGGAGTGAGAAAGTTGATGACAAGGGGTTTAAAGGAATGGGATACACAGGCAGTAGCAGCTATAAGCAGCTGCACTGGCCTGTGTCAGCAGAAGGGAAACAAAGACACTAGCATAATAAACATTAATGAATGCAAGTTGTGCCCAAGTGCCAGATTTGTTGTACACAATCACAGAACACAGGATTTTGTACTAGACAGCTCTATCATTTATTGACTGAGACTATGGGCATCTTACTTAACCACTCTAAATCTGTTTCCTCATGTGTGAAATGGAGACAAAAAAGCTTACCTACTAAAAGTACTGTGAAAAATAAGTAACACGTAGGCACCTCTGGAACTGTGGCTGCCATCATCATGCTTATTATCATCACTACTATTTTCTGGTTCATTCTTCAGTCTTTTACAAAATATAAAACTCTACTTTCACCTTGATATAACACAAAAGGAACACTAGTGCTTTCTGTAATATGCTAGCATTCTCTTTGCTTTGCTCCAAAGTAAATACATACAGTTAGCCCTCCATTACCACAGGTTCTGCATCTGCAGATTTAGCTTAAGGATGGATTGAAAATATTCTAGTGGTGGGGACTGAGCATGTGTAACTGAGCAAGTACAGACTTTTTTCCCTGCTATTATTCCCTAAAAAATATAGTGTAACAACTATTCACATAGCATTTACATTGTATCAGGTATTACATATGGTATAGAGATGGTTTAAAATATATAGAAGGATGCAAGTAGATTATATGCAAATACTATGCCATTTTATATAAGGGAGTTGAGCATCTGCAGATTTTAGTATTTGTAAGAGGTCCTGAAACCAATTGCCCAAGGATACCAAGAGATGACTAAAATGTAAGAGAAAATATGGCCAGTTTATTGCAGAAGAAACATAATCAGGGAGAGAGCACTATAGCAGAAATATGACTATACCCATGTGCAAATGGGCATACACACATATATATGCTTTCTAAAGCTACTGACTATCTGTATATATAAATAAGTCATGCAGACAGCTACCATAGGCATGACAGGAGACACTTTATATTTTCTAGGCTAATAATTTAATTTCCATATTATCCAAAAGGTTATGCTGATAGAATTAGATCTGAATTCTCTTTGACACTATAACTCCTGCTCTTTCAGCTATAAGCTCATGCTGCTATGTGACTTGGTGCCATTTCTAGCAGGATAGTCAGAAAGTGAGGAGACTCAGAACAAAGAAGCAACCTACATTTCACTGTGTGTTTCTCCTTGCCTTGTTTTTCAGGACCTATCTGTCCTCCAAAGCATCTTGTAGCCTTGCCTTCATATCATGACAACTACTCCACCCCCATCACCCTCAGTCTCTGATGTCCAGTGTCCTATTTCTCTTAACCCCACATAAACTTGGTGATATGGTTCTCCATTCACTTGCCTTGTCATGTGTACCATTGCTCACGGCCATGTTCTCTGCTGTCCAAAGTTATTGTACTGTGCTATTGGATAAAAGGGCATAATGGGATACTGCATTCCTGGCTGTGTATTTACACTTAAGCTTTAACTGTGACTTAATGAAAGTGCTAAACTACAGCTCTCAGGTAAAAATGGCAATCTCAGGAGAGAGATTTTTGCAGAATCAGTTGTCCAAGTGGATGTTAGTTACTTATACCTTTGTCAGGATTCTCTGTGAAAAATAACTTTCCTCACCTGTAAGTCAATTCCAAATTGGAAAAATATGTTTTCATCTAAAATATTTATTTTATGTATCGTAGACATCAAGGATAGCCACTAAAGTCACTTCCTTCCTGAGTCATCATGTCCGATATCTGGAATCTCAGTGGATAGTTGTTAGAGGCTGAATTCTTATATGCAAAGTTTGAAAAAGATCTCTGTGTCAATCCCTGGTGGCCCAAAGAGGGGTCCTAGCTGTTCAGTTCCTATGTTCTTAAATATGAGAAGTAGATATTCTGACTCTATAAATTGAAAATAAAATGAGAATAATATCATTTCTATCATTCTCTGTACTGATGAACTTAGTCCAAATTATTCTAATCCAAACTATATAAAAGGAAAGAAAAGTAAATTAGAAATAACACATGAAGGATGGAATATGAATTCAGAACAAGTTCTTCTGCCAGTCTCATCCAAAATAATTTCTAATGACTTTCATAATGAGATATAAGTATTAACACATGCACACACACACACAAATTCTTTAGGTGCATACTATCACTTAGGATACGAGGGTGTCCAGTCAAATTTCTTATGTTCATTCAAATCCAAGCATTCAGCTAAGTGACCTTGGACAAGTTAACCATTCTGTGCTTTTGTTTATCTGTAAAGTGGTAACAATGACAGTACTCTACTTCACAGGGTGATTATGAGGGTAAATGAGTTAATACAGGTGAAAATACGTACTGATTAGGTGTTAGGTATCTTCCTGATGGTTACTGTTGTAATCATAAGGCACAAGAAAGGGAAGTTTCTGTACTTCACTGTTTTTATTTTATTTCTCCACATTTTTAAAAAACACCAATTTAAAATGTCAATAATTTTGACTTGTGATATTGGATCACTTGGCTTAAAATACACTTTTTATAAAACACATCCTCTGCCACCCTTTACTGCCCACAGAAAAGTATGTGCTCTAAGTCACCTTGTATATCTAAATGGCTACAGAGTGATTAGATAAACATTATAATTAAATGCCCTCATCCAGAAGTCTTTGCTTTTGTTTCTAGGCTAATGGAGGTGATCAGTCTTCCTTACACAAGAGGAGCCTGGGGCTGCCTTCTGAAAACACAGTTTGGTAAAACTCCCTTCAACGCTATTACTAATTTAGTCCCCGGGTTGCAGATGCTCTCCTTTTGCTTTTGTGGTTATTAATAGTACTTTCCTGTGTGCACTGAACAGTAATGGTTCGTGATTCATTTTTTTTCAAGCCTCTTTATTGACTAAATTAGCTTCCAGAGTGCTGTGTAGCAAGTTAGGTATTAATATAAGGCATAAAATCAGAGAAACATGACCTATCTGTAAAGTCAAACATGTTTTTAAGATGATTCTGTTTTATTTCAAAAAGTACTTTGAATTGCAAAGAGTAGCAAAACCACACTACAGAATAAATATTAAAAAAATAAAAAGAAATCTCTGATGGTCTTTCCATCACGACTACTATAATTTTTGGCATATTTCTTTCAAGTAGTTCTTATGTATGTTTTTAAAATATTTTTATAAGCATACAATTTTTTTCTTTTTCGTATTACATTATAATGGGAGCAATATCCAGGTTGCTATATTACCTTTCAGAATCATCAGTTTAAAAATATGCATCATAGTTTACTTACTTATTCATCTACTATTAAACATTAATTTGTTCCCCTTCAGATTACTATTAAAATAACAGTGTAAAGCATTTTATAAAACATCTATTTCCATATTTCAGATTGGATTCTTAGAGCATATTTGCTAAGTACCTATACTTTTTTATTAGAACATTATAGTTATGCATACAAGTTGGGTTCATTTTGATAAAATCATACATGCATGGAATTTGATTTACTCCATTTCAGTTATATTTTTCTCTTTAAGACATCATTATGATATACAGCTATATCATATCATGAGAACAATAGCTTTACCTTTTAAAAAATGTCACATAACTTTGTAAAATACCACCACAACTAGCTAATAATAAAAATAAAAATACTAACTCCACTAAATTAATAAACTTTCTCATTTGAATTTCATTTCTATATAAATGACTCATCTTCTATTTGACCTCTAAATATAAACTCTGGAAATAGTTTTCACTTTATGCCTTTGGGCACCCTATACCTTTATGTGATAGCACATAGGTCAACTATAATTAAATATTTGTTTGAACAAATAATGCCAGGAAGTAGGGGCCCATGACAAAACATTTTTGGAAAATGTTCTGTACATCAATGACTGTGGTATTCATTTAAACTCACATAAAGGTACAGTTAAAATGAGTAGACTTTATTTTACCTAAATGATATTTCAATAATATTTACAAATATAAGTAAATTGCATAATATGTTAGGAAAGGGAGACAGAGCAGTTGAAAGTTTAGATTAAAATGTTCTCAAGTGCATGATTTTAAAGAAAGTGAAAGGAGAAGCCACGTAGGAATCTGAAGAAAGACATTTCAGGTCAAAAAAATAAAATATTCAATGTGCAGGCCCAGGGGCAGAAACACACCAAGGAGGCTGAGCAAGCAAGGAGACTGATGTGTTTGAAGCAGTGGGTAAAACAGGAGGGGGAGTAAAGAGGTGCTAGGGGACAGATGGGGCCACAACCTGAAGGTCACAGGAAGTGGCAGTGGGCTTTGAGAAGCAATGATATGATCTGTTCTGGGTTTTGAAAGAATGATTCTGTCTGCTTTGTAGAGGCCAGTCTTGAGAGGAATGCATAAAATTGGGGATGGCAGTTGGAAAACAATTGCAATAATCTAGACAAGAAACTATGGACAAAGGTGGTAAAAAAAAAAGTGTCTGAATTCTGTATATTAAGCCATTGGAATCTCCTGTGTAATCTGGATGTGTGAGAGAAAGTAGTCAAGAATAAATCTGTATTTATTAGTCTGAAGTCTGAAGAGTTAAAACATGGGAAAGCCTGTGACAGTTGCCTCTCAGAACTCCAAACATAAATAGGACTCAAATATAAGCATTTATTCAGCATATTCATTTGCTAGGTCTTCCATAATAAAATAACATGGATTTGGTGGCTTAAATGGCAGAAGTTTATTTTCTTGGAGTTCTAGAGACTTAGAAATCCAAGATCAAGGTGTTGGCTGGGTTGGTTTGCTCTAAGGCCTCTCTCCTTAGTATGCAGAAGGCTGCGTTCTTGCTGTGCCCTTTCATGGTCTTTTCTCTGTGCATAAACATCTATAGGGTCTCTTGGTAAGTCCAAATTTCCTCTCCTTATAATAAGACCAGTCAGATTGGATTAAGACATCACCCCTGTGAACTGATTTAACATTATTTAAATTTCTTTGAAAGCCCTATATCCAAATATAGTCACATTCTGAGGTACTGAATGTCAGGGCTTTGACATAAAAATAGGGGGTGGGAGCATAATCCATCCCCTAATACTTAGTTATATGACTTCAGGGTGGGTAGAAACATCCCTGCTGTCCCTAAACCTCTGCTTTTATAATTGAAAAGAAAATTCTACCATGGGCTATTTACTTATTTAGATATCACAATGCAAAAATTTTGTAAGAAATAAAAGTAGCCTCTTAGTCAATTCTAGAGAAAGTTCTGATAGACTGTGAAGACTCCAGATACCTATGTAATGAAGGAATGAGTGACATAATGAGGTGAATAGAAGAGAACTGGCCTGGATACAAACTTCATTGGTACTGGCAATAACCACTCATTTATAGAACATATTTTGTGACACTTCACATGATATTTGAACAGTCTTGCAGAGAAAATATTAATAATTTAGTGATTGGAATATAAGAAATGTTTGATTATAACTGAGAGCTATAAAATAAACTTCTTCCTTTTCCAGAGTTGTACATACACTTCTCTTGATATTTTCCTGTATGTTATAACAAATATAAAACACATAAACTTGTATTATCAAGGATACAATAACCTATATTACCAAAAATGGCATGTATAAATAGGAAAAATTTAAGCTACCTGCATTTGACTGATTCTATAAATATCTAGTAACTATAGTGTTCAGAGCAATTAGCATATTAATTTCCAGAGTTAAATGGAAATGTTTCTTCCACTAATAGAAGTTATTGAAATGTCTCCAAGCATTACTAATACTGACAAGTATGTAGTTGTGTCACAAAACAACCAGCAAAGCTGAGATGAATGTATGAATAATGCATCCACATTTTCCATGAACAAGAAAAATTTGCTTGAAATGTCCCAGTAGGAATGGCCTTTACTCTGAATGAAATTATCAAATTATGTACACAGTACCATTACTGACATTATATTAATTTCATAAAGAATCTGTGGCAATTTGCTCAACCAACAGGTAAGATAAAACAGTGATAGAAAAAGATCGTGCCATCTAATTAGAAAAAGTGTTACATTGAAAAACTGAGTTCTACACTTCTACTATTCTTCATTTGATTATCACTAAATTGTGAGTCATTAAACTTGCTCCATAAAAAAAGACCTTATATGCTCCATATTATTTCAGTAAATATAAAGAAAAATAATCAGAGAAACTTTGAAAATAAAAAGTGCTGTTATCTTTGAACTTAAAATATTAGTGAGGTCTGAACTTATTTTAACTGATACTTTATAAATAAAAGCTAGATAGTTAGAAAAGCAAGAGTTCATAACTTTTTATAACTATATATTTCTATCTAATCTGCCAACTAGCTATAGGCTTTCATTATTTGTTCTGTTTTTCATTTACAATGAGTTTTAAGGATATAAAAATCCAGTGAAATTGTTATATGAACATTTCAATTACAAATACTTGCTTTTAAAAAATAAACTGTATGACCAATTTAAATTGCTTTCCTATTTAAATTGCATCTGGAGTTGAGAAACAGTGCTTTAAAAGAAATTTAAAAATTTTAGCATTTGGATGAAATATTGAAAAGTTAGATAAACTCACAAATTATGCCCCAATGTGTCTCAGAAAGGCAAGGATAAGGAGTACAATTTTTTTCAGTAATGCCCGAAGACATATATATTAAATAAACTTTTCCTGAAAAATAAAGGCAAAAAAAGTTCCTATAACCTATTTTATCAGCTCATTGAGTTACCACTTTTTCTATTTTACATACTTTGACTTCATCTTGCATGAAAGGTTCATCCCTATGCAGGACTCAGTAGACAGTCATTGCCAAAGATGGCTAAATACTGGATCAGTTACAAATCAGGTCTTGAGTACCTGTCCTAGGAGTTGAAACTACACAATTCACTAGCTAGAGTTTTATATCCTTTTTTGGCAGGAGCAGGTTTATCATAGTCAATCCACATTATATTGATTACCTTTTATTTGATCAGTACGTTACAGTAATAGTGATTAACAAGTCAGTAATTATGCCAATAGAAATGCATTTCTGACATTCAGCAGAGCCTCATTGTTGGCTGGGATGTGGCTATACAGCCACAGGGTTTGCAGGGGCTTTTTCTGGAGTGTAGCCTCTCTGCTTTAACATTAGCTATATTTCTATTCAGAGCATCAGCTGCCCATAACTAAAATACACATATTCCCACAGTGTCTGTGCTGAGGTGTTTTAATGTGAATGAAAATATTATTCCTTTTCATTTTAAATATTTCAGAATATATCCTGAAATCTGGGTCAATTCAGGAAGCAAAGAGAAATTGGGTCAGTACTTCATAGACCGTGAACTCTGAGAACAGTCATCACATCTCACCAAAATATGGCTGTATATTTTAGCCATTCAGTACATCTTTATGGAATAAATCAGGAAATCACTGATATCTGCTTGGCATTCACCTTTCAACATTGGATGTTCATGTAAATTGCTGCCTTTTTGCTGATATTTGACAAGGATAAAATTAATGGTAGGTAATTGTATTTAAGATCTATAAAGCAAAACTAAACTTATAGAAAAGGAAAATAGTAACCAAAAGTGGATATGAAGAGTAAATTTGACAAAGGTTACCAGTCTCCTACTTCTCTGGAAATGGAAAGATGAAAAGACATTAATTCTGTCCATGAAAAACACATAATCCATTAGGGACAGTGAGACTGAAACAATTAGTATAAACTACTCTGCTGGATACACTGCTACTGGAAACAAGATTTGTCATTAAAATAAGAATTGAGTTCATGCAATAGTTAATGCAAAAGAATGCAACTAGACTCCTATCCCTCATCATATGCAAAAATCAACTCAAAATGGACTAAAGACTTAAATATCCGACCTGAAACTATGAAACTCTCAGAAGAAAACAGGAGAAGTGCTTCAGGACATTGAAATGGGCAACAGTGTTTTGTATAAGACCCCCAAAGCACAGGAAATGAAAGCAAAAATACACAAACTGGATTCATTGATCTGAAAAGCATCTGTGCAGCAAAAGAAACAATCAACAGAGTGAAGAGACAACCTATATAATAGGAGAAAATGTGTGCAAACTACCCATCTGACAAGGTGTTAATACCAGGATATGTAAAGAACTCAAACAACTCAATAGGAAAACAAACACATATCCAATTAAAAATGCACAATAGATCTAAATAGATGGGTTTTTTTCAAAGAAGACAATACAAATGGCAATAGATTCAAGAAAAGTGCTCAGCAGCATACATCCTCAGGGAAATGCAAACCAAAACCAAAATGAGATGTTACCTCACTGCAGTAAGAATGGCTATTATCAAAAAGACTAACGGTAATAATTGATGTGAAGAGAAAGGAACCCTTGCATGAAGTAGGTAGGAGGGTAAATTAGTACAGATGTGGTAGGAAACAATATGGAGGTTCTTTGAAAAATTAAAAATACGAGTACCATATTGATCCAGCAATCCCACTACTGGCTATATATCCAAAAGAAATGAAATCAGTCTATCAAAAAGACACCTGCACTGCCATGATTATTACAGCATGATTCACAATAGCCAAGACATGAAACAACTTAAGTGTCCATAAACTGATGAATGAATAAAGAAAATGTGGTACAAATACACAACAGAATATTATTCAGCCACAAGAGAGAAAGTCATTTGTGACAACAGGAATGGATCTGGAGGTCATTATGTTAAGTGAAATAAACCAGACATGGAAAGACAAGTACTGCCTGATCTCATTCTTATGTGGAATCTAAAAAAGTTGATGTCATGAAAGTGGAGAGTAGATTAGTGTTACCAGAGGCTGGGTAGAGTGTGTGTGTGTGAGTGGGGAAAGATGGCAAAATGTTGATTAATGCATACTAAATCATAATTAGATAGGAGCAAGAAGTGCTGAAGTTCTATCATGAATGAAGTGGGTTATTAGAGGTTTACTCAGTGTACTAATTAATTTGATTTTAAGCCATCAGATAATCTACTTTCTTAAAGTCAGCCTTTTGGAGGGGAAAAACTTTATGTCAATGTGCATATCAATTTTAAGAAGCATTTTCAGAAATGTAAAAATACAAACAAACACGTTCAAATCATATATACTAAATATTTTGCAGGTAGAGAATGTAAAGGTGCATTGAGTAGTCCTGGACCAGCCATTACAGGGATCAAACTAGTGGAGCACAGACATCACTCAAACACAAAAGATATAATTATAAATTATTCTGCAAACAATTCTGGATTAATTTAGTTGATACACATCTAAAAAATGTGATTTTAGAACATTGAAGTGCAGAAGTTACCCTAAATGTGTTTTGTGCTTTTTTACTTTTATTTTTCAAGTCCTAAAAGGTACATGAGCTATGAAAACTTCTCTTTCATGTTCTTTCTTCCCCAATCCCTGATCAGCTTTTGAAGTGCTACATGTTGTAGCCCTTCTTCACTGGGTTCTCCCAGATGATTTTTTCCATCATGTTCGTACCTTGTCCAAATTTCCAATCAGAACTAATTTTCTGATCCAGATTTATACATCTTTATTTCATATTAAGATTCTCATAATGTGTCAAGTTTATTCAAAATTTCTAGATGATATCTTTAAGAGTAGTGCTAAAGATAATGTAACCAAGCACAATTGTCTTTACTTGTCCAACAAGACAGGCCAGATTATATCAATTATTTTGCAACATGATCAGATAATCAGTATGTTTAAGCATCATTTGACCATGTCTATAATATTATGCTAGCACTATGGGGGATAAAATTGTTACGTGTTTTATACTTTACAGGAGACTCAAATCTAGTTGGAAATGAGAAAAAGAATATTGAATATCATCATTTATTCAAAACAGATCACTGTCCTGGATTACATAGAAGGCTAAAGAAAGTGTGGAAGAAAAACAGAGAGAAAAAATAGCTTTATCACATAGTAGTGAGATCACTCCTTTGACATCTTGATAATTGTTATATTTTATTTAATTCCAATCTACATGTATGTGGGAAACTAGAGTAATAGACCCTGCACTTTGCTTTGACCCAACAGTTTGCAAAGCATCCATACATCCTTAATCTTTCTTTAGCCATATTTGAGAACTTTAGATTATTATTATACACTGAAGGAACATTTCATCTTACACAAGCAGAACATTTTATTCTATTTTTTCCATTTCTGAAAAAAATCAAAGCAACCAAGAAAAATTATTCCCTTAAACTCATTACTTATTTCTAACTTGACATATTCAGTTTGATCGTCTGGTGTAATATATATATTCTCAAAACTAAATAGATTATCTTGACACTTGCTTTTGGCACAATGAAAAGAAAGTGTGTATCTTCAAATGTAAGGTCTACATATTACCACTTTATGAGGTTAAGATGCCAGAGGAACTAGAAAAATTTTTTTTACACAAATCAAAGACATTTCGTTATTTGATAGGTAAACTATGAATTTAAGGAAATCTGAATATAGCAGGCTCATTTACAAAGAATATCTGAAATGTTGATCCTGAACTTTTTTCCCAATGTCTTACACCTGAATAAAATGTATGGCTATTATAGCATATACACAATTACAGGTATATTCAGTTTACAAAAATTATAATCTCAGTTATAGTATGTCCAGACTATAACATTTTCTAAGAATTTTTTTCTAAAAAACAAGCTGTGAAAGCTTGAGTCCAACAACATCCGAAGCAGAAAACTTTAGATAGGCATTAGGATAATGACACTTAAAATTGATTAATGTGAAAACTGTAATTGTTGAAGTGGCAACAAGAACAAGAAAGCAACTACAAATGTCATATGGACTTCATGAAACAGATTAAATATTTTGTACAAGTATGCAATACATTAAAATGCTGTTATGAGCAATGACTTCTATCTTTTATTTAATGCACATAACTAGAAGTATACTAATAAATATCTGTGAACATAACACAAAAGATTGATTTTGCTTCTCCAGAAAGCAAATAATGGCAATACCTGATCAGATGCATGTACACAATATGGAAATCTGTCCAGTCCATAACATGAATTGCTAATGGTACATGTGTGACATCATTCTTAACTGGAGGCAAGGCAGTCACAGTGTAAAAACCAAAGTTAGGAACCAATGCAGTGAGGGTATCTGATCAGCACCACATTCCCCAGGGAGACTGTTATTCTATTTCTGCTACAAACATTTCAGGTGCCAGATGACAAGAAAACCTCACTGCCCCTCAGGTTTATCCATTCTCTCCACTCCTACCTCCCTAACTTTGATGGAGAGGGACAATGGGATGCGGATCAGCACCCATTCATGCTCAGCCTTCAAATAATTAGGTTTCAGATGATCCAAGTAAAGATCCCTTTTTAAAAAGCAGAGATGGAAATAACATGGATAATGTCGGAGCCCACACCACTCCTCTTCTGAATATCAGGATTGGCAGAGACTACAGACACATAAAGCTATTTTGCATCTCAGAATATTCTCTGAACATTTGTTTTATTTAACCCCACTATTTTTCTGGATCTTACCCCTTTTGATGCAGAAGTTATAAGTGTCTCAAAAAGAACATTTTGGAAGGTTTCACCCATGTTTATTCACTGTCTCTCCATCATCTCTCTTTCTTTCTGTTTTTCAAGCATGCATAACTCTTCTATTACAAAGTTTCCTTCCGGGATCACATTGTTCTTCCCAGAAGGCATTCTATTTCTCATTTTATTTGACACCAAAATGTCCTATGCATGCTTTCTTTACTTCCTAATCCCTCTGTTTTTGTTGTTATTCTTGTTGTTTTAGTACTGGGAATTTAACCCAGGGGCACTTAACCATTGAGCTACATCCCCAGCCCTTTCTGTTTTTTTGTTTTATTTTGAGACAGCATCCCACTAAAGTTGCTTAGGACTTCACTAGGTTGCTGAGGCTGGCCTTGAAATTGTGATCCTCCTGTCTCAACCTCCCAAGCCACTGGCAATACAGGCATGTGCCAGCATATCCAGCTCTACCTAATCTCTTCTTAATTTTTTCTTAAAACTGCTTTCTTGTTCTGCCTCTTCTCTTAGTCCAGTTCTGTTTCTTAAAGTTAATAATGATCTACTTTCAAATCCTTTTCCTTATTCTATTTAATCTCCATGCCACTGTCCTATCTGAATATTTCTTCATCCATTCTTGTCTCTTACCTTCTACAACCTGATCTCACGCATGTTTTTCTCCTTATCTGACACTTCTGATCCTCTTTTGTTTTTTAATCTATTAGTTTGCAATTTTTTTTCATTCTTCTTCACTCAAGCTGTGAATATTACCCAGGGCTCAATCCTCCTTCTTTTCTAGCCTTCTTCCTTTCTAGATCAGGGAATATTAAACTGCATCCCTCAGTCTGACAGAACAGCCAGAAGGGTAGGTAACTGGGGCCTTTCCACTTCTTCAAACAAAATCACTACGCTTTTACCTATTTTATTTGTTCTACATCATTACTTTTGTAGTACCAATTTGTTCAATTTTAGGGTTGGTGTACTAAATTATGTCAAAGTAAAAAAAACCTGGAAGTTGTTTTGTGTTTTACCACTATCCATCTGGTTTCAGACAAATATGGCTTTAGTGAATCTCTAGAATCCATGTCCCCTGTGTGAACCACTTTCCTTCCCTATTCCTCAGCCCTTTCTAACCACTAATTTTTTCATTCTAAGTACTTTCTTCAAAAAGGCTTCTCTGAACCCCAAATTTGGGTGAGCTACTCTTCTGATGTAGTACCTCAGCATTCTGCACCAACGTCTTAACACAGCACTCATTTTATTATGTTATCTGTCTCTGTTGCCAACTCCTTCAGAACAGAATATCATTTTTCATGATTTTTCTAGCACCTAGCATAGTGCCTGTCTGTCATGTAGCAGGTTGGAATAAGTTCCACCAGAAATAATTATATATCCCAATAAAAATATCCAAATTCAGGTACACTGCTACCATTTCAAATAAAGATAAATGAAAAAGCATGTATCGGTGTTATCCCTGGTTCTGGTTAAACTGCTCTTACAATCTGCCTCTTCCTGAGTTCTCAGACACCTACCCTTATTACCTTCTTAACACTATTCGCACTACTCTATTTATTTTTATTGGGAGTTATTTTACATTTTCCCTCTGATTTTTTTTCCAAAAATAGGGATGCATTGTTTAAGCTATCTCTAAAAAACAAGGAAAGGTTAAAGACCCATGTTATTTTCAACACTGTAACATTAGATCATTCTTAACAAAATCATAACGTTCAATCATTCTAGTGCAATTTCAATTACTAATAGTAAATAAAGATTCAAGGGGCTTGCAGCCACATCTAAGCAGTTTAAAGGAAAAGCACAGCAGTTGATGTAGAAGTTATTAAGTATCTCAAAAAGAACATATTGCTTCAAATATTTGCTGTATACAAATCTATACATAAATGCAACCAAAAAATTCTAAAATTAAATAAGAGTTATTTAATGGCCACATATACTCTGCAGAAACAGCCTGAGAAATTTACAACTGCTGGTATAACAAAACTAGGAAGAGCAATAGGTCCAATCTCACCTTTAGTCCTCAACTGTAATACCAACTTCAGTAATTCCTGAGTATTTCTATCATAAATGCCATATATTGCAATATTTCAGTTCAGTGATTTTCACTTACATTTTTATCATACTTTCAAACATCAACCTAACACAAATTCAGTGAGTTTCTCTTACCTCATTGCTTTACATCTGAAATCTTATATTTTCATTACTATGTTTCTTTGGGTTATAATACATTGAAAAGAACTTAAAAGAAAACCAAAACAACATATTTTGCAAAAGCAAAGTAAATTCAAATTGACTTGGTTTATTATCCACTTATTTTAGGGACTACCTGACAAATAGAACTTTCAAAAGATATTCTTGGCAGAGATAGTACAATAAGAACTCAAGAATCAGATGAGTGGCTGATTAACTGACTTTTAGAATCCTATTTAACTCTGAAAGTCCAGGATAGGTCATGAATCAATTTAAGGCATAGACTCTGCTGAGTAAGTTCCTCATGTTTCTTATAACAATGGCAATATCTGTGAAAAGAAAAGCCCCACAGATTAACAGGGCAAATGTACTTACGCATATTGTGTCAGCAGTTCCAAATCATTATGCATGTTGATTGGATATGCTTCACTGAGTTCAAACAGCTTCTCTAGAGCCTCATAAATGAAAATGATGCAAATCAGAGAAGCAAAAGCTTCTTCAGTAAACCGGGTGATATAGCAGACGAGGGAACTGGCATCAGTGGCCACAAGTATGATACAGAGTGTTGCAGTCCAAAGTCCAATACTAGCTCTTAAAGATAAGTACGATAGCCCATATTCTCTAAGAGAAGCAAAAGGAAAGAACAGTGGGAAGAAGGTCATTTTATAGCCTGCCACCATTTTAAATAAGTGTAAATAAGTCTAATATCCCCAGTATTGAAACTCAAGACTTAGTCTAAAAGGAATATCTCAGGGACAAAACTAAGAGGTTCTCAGTGCTTAGAACTGAATCTTAGTTTTTATTAACATTACATAACAATATGCACAAGGCTTTTACTTTCCCTCTGTTTCCACTGAGACAGAAATGACAAACTGAATCAACTCAGCTACTTCCAACTCTCCCAAAAGACCTTCAAAACTGATGTTAGGAGAAGAGTAAACACAGTAAAGGAAAAGAAAGGGACTAAGGGCCAAGAGTACATAACACTTACTTGCAAAATTTAAACAAAATCTTTTCAAACACCAAAACTGGTCCTGTACTGCCTAATATGGTAAGAGGCTGTCCACCAAAGAGAGAATAGGCTATCCCGGTCATAGATGCTCCAAAGAGAGATTCGATTGCACTCTGTATAGAAATATAAATGTTTCCATTACCTAATCTGTACAGGCAGCCATTGATACTAGTTAGGGAAAGTTTAAAATACACAGGTTTATTCTTTCTTCTTCACTATGAGAAACCTGGCAACTCTGGATAGAATGTAGGATAAAGGTAGGAGAAAGGGCTAAGAGGGGCAAAAATGAATGGTAACAAATGGGAGGAGTTCTCTCTACCTTTCTGCCTCACTTTCCTGTTGACTCACAAAAAGTTTAAACATATTCAGAAATAGTATCTGGACAGAAACATGGCTCAGGTATATTAGAAATGGATTTCTTGTGAGATAAGAACCAGAGCCTAAAATTGGCCTGGTATTGGGGGACAGGGATCCAGGAATCAGTCAGAAATCTCATGTAGGACTCAGAATTAGCTGTTCTGAGATACACCGTTCCCAGTTTACCAGTTCCACTCCTCATCCAGAAAATTTATAGGAGTTTTATCAGCCACACACACATTAAATCTCTTTTTATGAAGGAATTCAAAATTACAGGCTCACATCTTACTATAAATCTTAAAAACAGACCAAGTTTCAAAGTTCAGAGAAAACATAATACATACTATACGACCTTCGGTCGCTTCTCCCAGCAGTCCTCCGAACGTGATGACAGGAGACATACAGGCGCAGTAGAGAAACAGAAAAGATGCTAAGCACTGCAGGCTGAAAGCATCTCTGAAGTCACTCCAGAAGAATGGAGCTTTCCTTTTGATATCTAAGATAAGTCCCCCAAAAATCCTAAGACATGGGGGGAAACATAATAGTGAAACCCAAATATAAAAACAAATATAAAAATGCTCACTTGCTTTGTTGCCAGGTCACAGTATACGTTTTCCATCAGCAGAGATGAGACCCACATTAGCCTGCTACATTGTATTATCATGATCTACAAGAATGACTTTGCACCACTATGTTATCTCAATTCCTAACCAAATATTGTGTCAACAACTAAAAATCCAAGACTCTCTCAAGGTTATTCATCAATCAACATTCAAATAATGGGATTCAAGAATAACTCTATTCTCTGTTCCATTTCTACATCAACCTACTCCCTCTAAACTAAGGCCTACAACTCTCAATCATTGGCAGTAGTTTTAATTGCTTACATTCTACTTAGCATAACAGAAATGAAGGGAGGGTTAACTGACTTTTGTACACACAAGTACTGAAAATCACCCTAGAGAGAAAATGCAGTATTTAACCATGGTTCCACTTACCTAGTCTCTGAAAAAAAAAAAAAAAAAAAAAAGCCCCTCACTACATAATATTCCAAACAGACAGCTAAATAGCTTTATGCATAACAGTGATACTTAGTAGAGACAGATAGGTTTGAGAGGGCTATGGATATTTTTAGGGAACTAAGGGGCAAACTGATAATAACTGAAGTGGATAAATGTAATTTTGACCTACTATTGCCTGAACATATCCTAGCATCTATCAAGATCCTAGTTGGTATAATTCACTTATTACAAATATACCTCAAAACCACACTGAAACAATTAAAAGAAAATTTGTTGGTGAGGAGACTATTAAGTTATGAAATGATGCTTAAAGTCTGAGAATTATATTAGGAATGAGAACATTAATAAACAGGTATTTTCATTCTTGGAAATTTAATAATGATATTCAGACTTAACACCTGACTGCTGAAAGGTCTGTGTGCTCCATGGAATAGATATGATAGTAAAACTGTGTAAAACCACATTGAAGTTCCGACATGAAAGTTTTTGGTGAAAAACCTCATTATATTCCAAAGTTATGTCAGTATGCTAAATATATTTGAATCATACAAAAATGTCAAACATTTGTTTTTCATTTTATGAAGAGGATTCTTCATTTGGCAGTCTTAGAATGATCTCAAAAGTAATTGTTCTCTTGAGAAGCAAACTCTAGTTGGCCTTGGAAGATGTATATATTCAGAATAACTGAAAATTTGACTATTATTTTAACTTCCCTGATCTGATGTAGACAAATAGTTTCATATTAATAACTAGCTTATCATTAGGTGAGCATAGAAACACTGTTTTCCTAGTGATTGCTTCCATCAGGAGAGGGTTGAGAAGAAAAGTTTTAACTGAAAGAAAAAAGGACAATGGAAACTCAGAGAAGTTTGCAGATAACCTGTGAAATTTACACACATACAAAGCTCACCTTAGGTTCCTCTACCTGTGTTTGTCAAAATATCTCCATATTTAATTTTGAGTAATTTTTTATTTTTGAATAATTTGTTACTTTGTCAAGTCACAATTCAAACAGTTCTCTACTAGCCTATGCATTCATTTATGATTTATATCCCATCTAATCCCAAAGAGTTTGAGATGGTTATGAACTATTAATTAGTAATTAATATTTATAGTTTTGACAGCACTTTTTATTAGACCATTGCTTTCTAATTAATTACTTATTAGAGCATACATTAGTCTGAATAGCTGTTAAATAACTGTGTAATAAATGTGCTTTTAGCATTAAAAATCTAAATCCGGAAGTGGGAATTCATTACAGAGAACAGTGCAAGAGCAGCCCAGATGTGCACCAGCAACTCCAGGAGAGCAGATGAGTAATGGATACTTCAAGTCCTGTCAGCAACAGAATCTGTGGAAGAACTCTGGAGAAGCGAAGATACCGGATATTGGTGACCTGGGAGGATTTAGGAAGCAGTAAGGAAGAGTGAACTCGAAAAAAATCTAAGCTATGTGGCATGTTACACCTGAGAGAGAAAGAAAAAAATACCACCAAAAATAAAAAGACTGCATTTGAAAGTATGAAAGCAAACAGTGAAGGGAAAAGGAAAAAACTGAACCATCTCAAATTAGGCATCAAGCCTGAGGAAGATGTTAAAGGACACTTCCTCAGAGACAAAACACAGATGAAGGGAAAGAACACAGGAGAATTAAGATGCACAGAGTCGTCAGCAACTGGAAAGTCAGCTTAAAGGACACTGCAAGCAGTATAGGGAATGGCCTTGAAGGGAGGGGGCATCAGTCCTGCAGGGCCTTTGCAATTGCCTTTAATTATAGTGGAGGCTGTACACACAAATTCCCTGAAGACAGACCCACCCAAGGGTTTCTGATTTTCTGCTCACACATTGCTTGGAGAGAGACAAGCTGTCAAAAAAACATAAAGCACCATTTTATGAAATAAATTGAAGCTTTCATCTCTTCAAAGATGTGTGATTAGAAAAATAAATCATATAGCTCTTTCAAATCACAGCAGTAAAAATAACAAGTACCATTATATACATCCTGCTTGCATTTAATGAGATAAGGTCTACAAGACTGAATTATTGGTATTTAGTTTCATTTCCATTTTGAACTTGAAGCTTTCAACAAGCTCTTTTGGAAGAGTCAATTGACAGTTTTCTTATTCATTCACAGGAACTGTGAATGCATATGCACAGCCAAATGAAAGATTAGGTAAGATAAAATGGGATGATGTATCCACTGATTTAACACTAATGACAATCATTAGTAACTTCAGAGAAATCAAACTAATTCACATTTTCACCCCCAAATGGTATTAAAAGTATAAAATAAATTAGATCTCAAAATAACAATTCCTGACAGACAAGAATGATCAGTCATTTGATCCTTGAAGTCCCATACAAGTGACTTTCACTCACCTTCCAGTTCTCTGGAGTTCAGGTCCACTATGTCCCCCGTGGGGCTCAGGTTCCCCATGAGCTGCTGTTCCATTTGGTACAGCAGGAATCTTCCGCTTCTCCTGCAGGAAGTTTTTGGTTTTGTTGTTTTGTTTTGTTTGCAGGTCTTAATTGCAAATAACAATCTTTTTTTTTTCCTTGAAGCAATAAGCAGAGTGGCTAAGAACACGGGTTGTGTGACTTACAGTCTGCTTGAACTCTGAGACGTTATCTACCTCCTAAAGATTTAGTTCCCTCCTGCATTTACTGGCGGTAATGATACCTCTCTTATAGTATCACCAAGAGAATTAAATGAAGTAATGGGCATTTATTTATTCTTTCCACTAACATATATTGTGTGGCTAGTGTGTGCTGTTCATTGTTACAGATGCTAGAGTTGCAAAGGCAAGCAAGAAAAGACTTCCTAAGAGCTGTGGATATGGTTCAGAGGTAAAGCACTCAACTCCCATGCCCTTTTGCCTGGGTTTGATCCCCAGACCCCAACAAGAGAGAAAGAGAAAGAGAGAAAAAGAGGAGGAGGAGATAGAGGAAGCAGATGAAGAAAAAAGGAAAAAGAAAAAAGAAAAATAATTCTGTTGATGGGTATACAATAAAAACTTATAACATCAGGTAAACATAGGAGCTATGAAGAAAAATAAAATACTGGAAAAAGAGAGAAAGGTTGAAGGCTTGGCTAGAGTGAGAAGGTATTAGGATGCTGATGTTTTATGCATGGCTTAGTTTGTTCAATAAACACTATTATTCATTAATTTCAAAGTGTATTTCCCTCCTTAATTCCAGCTAATATCTCCATACCCGAGGAATAATTGATAAGGCTTTCTTACTCATAGACCCAAATATTATTATAAAAGAAACCATCTAATTGAACCAGTGACAAATTAATGGAAGTTTATGTTATTTTCCCTTAGATTTATTCCACCCACTTTTGTCAGTGAGAGAGATTTTCTAAAAACTGGAAAGCCTTATACACAGTCCCACCACTTAGAGAACACCAATGAGTTCAAAAGCACTTGAAAGGAGAGTTAAAAAAAAAAAAAGCGGTACAATTAAAAATTGTACTTGACTGCCATTCCAAAATAGAATAAGTATAAATGTGAAGAACAAAAGTGACTCATCAACTGGTCTTATGCGCAATGGGAAATTTAGTTAGAATGGTACATGTTTAAAACATGAGAAAAACAGATTTTTGTAATGAGCACAATAGAGAACAGTTCATTGCTTAACATTTTTACAATTTCCCTGGGCATATGGATAGATACAATGAGACTGAAGTATGAATATAAAATATCCATCAAATGATGAAACTGTCTTCACAGGTAAACAGGATACATTTAAGATTAGTAAGTTAAAAGTATGTTGTATAAGAATAAAAAAGTTGTAATACAGAACAAAGGAATGTAAGAGTGGTCCTCAAGATCAACTTGCTAATTACCTAGGGAAATTTTCCACAGTTCCCCCAGTATTAGAAAGCAAGTGATAATATTTGATCTTCTGGGAAAATTATCCCTTCTGGATAAGTTAACTCATTGTTTTGCAGTTTTTAAAATTCCATACATTGATAAAAATAAATGATAGATCATGAAAGATATTAACAATTCTAATGTACATGTTTCTTCAAAGAGAAGGAAAATGGCATTTGAAAAAATATAATGCGTATGGATAATACCCATACTTATTCTGAAGGAAATATAGAAAATGTGTTATGGTCTGAAACAGAATTAT
The DNA here is from genome assembly GCF_902686455.1 of Sciurus vulgaris. Taxonomy (NCBI): domain Eukaryota; kingdom Metazoa; phylum Chordata; class Mammalia; order Rodentia; family Sciuridae; genus Sciurus; species Sciurus vulgaris. Next base: position 116,409,165 of record NC_136463.1, on the reverse strand, counting down.
TCTTATATTTCAAAAACATGCTAGGCCCTTGGAATATACCAGTGGACAAACCGGGTCCGTGGAGCTTACATTCTAATGGAAAGGCAGATAATATACAATTAAATAAGTAAATTAATTCTACTGTGTGTTAGAAAGAGTAAGAGCTATGGAGGAAGAAACGTGTGACAGAGTTGGAGGGGCGTCTGGTGTGTGTGATGGGTAGGTGGGAAGTTGGTTATAACAAGTAGAGGAGTCAGGCAAGCTTGGTAGAAAAGTCTCATTTGAGAAGAACTTGAGGGAGGTTCTTGAGGGAGGTATCACATTAGTCATGAGATAACTGGGGGATATCCAGAAAAGAAGAACAGCCAATGGGGCAGTCATAACGGGAGAGAGGCTGGAGAGCTTGAAGAACAGGAGCCAGGAGGTCTTATTGGTTGAGAGGAGTGAGAAAAGAAGGAAGTGTCAGACAGACATCTCCAATATAAAGGGAGGCCAGATATTGTGGAATACTGGCCATTGAAAGTATGTGTGTATATATATATATATATATATATATATATATATATATATATATATAAAATGGAATATTACTCAGTCATAAAGAATGATAAAATTATGGCATTTGCAGGCAAATGGATGAAATTGGAGAATATCATGCTAAGTGAGATAGCCAATCTCAAAAAACCAAAGGACGAATGATATTGCTAATAAGTGGATGATGACACATAATGGAGGGGTGGGAGGGGTTAGTGTTAGGATTAGAGTTAGGGTTAGGGAGGGGGGCAAGAATGGAGGAAGGAAGGACTATATAGAGGGAAAAGAGGGGTGGGAGGGGTGGGGGGAAGGGAAAAAATAACAGACTGAATCAAACAACATTACCCTATGTAAATTTATGACTACACAAATGGTATCACTTTACGCCATGTACAAACAGAGAAACAACATGTATCCCATTTGTTTACAATAAAAAAAAATACAAAAAAAAAAAAAAAAAAGAAAGCGTCTGGCTCTTATTCTCGGTGAAATGCACATTTGAGGAAAGGAGTGGTATAACAGAACTTAAGTTACTTTGGCTGCTATGTCAATAACAGATTCTAGAGGTTTTCAAGATGGCGGCCTAGAGGATGGCTGCATTTCATGTTGCTCCAGGACTCAGGATTCAAAAGAGGAGCTATTGAGACACTTGGGACCAACTCAAAGCAGCCGGGTGATTCTCACCCGTTGGGAAGGCGTCCCGGATGGGACGGTGGTCCCTGAACGCAGGGAACTTTGTGAAGTAGAGCTGCGGCGAGATGCCCCTCCCCCGTTGGAGCAGTGAACTCGGACAACTGGGAGCATCAGAGAGGAGGGCGCTCAGCATAGCGCAGGGACTCGGAGCAACCACTGGGGCTCCGGCGGCTGCCCAGGGGAGGAGTGGCGAGGAGAGCTGTGTGGACTCAGAACACCGGGGCCTGCCCTGAGGAGGAGGAGGAGGAGCGTGGCCGCTTGGATTCGGGGTGACTGCACCAGAGCTACAGGCGGTTGCCAGAGGAGGGGCTGCGTGGCGAGCTGTTTGGACTCAGACCACTTCTGAACACCGGGGCCTGCCCGGAGGAGTAGGAGGAGGAGGAGGAGCTAGAAATAAATGAAAGAGTAAAACACAGAAACTATTCCAACATCTGGAGATTAAACAATATGCTATTATATGATGAATGGATAACAGAAGATATTAGGAAGGAAATTTAAAAATTCTTAGAGGTAAATGAGAACAAAGAAACATCATATCAAAATCTCTGGGACACTATGAAAGCAGTACTTAGAAGGAAATTTATTTCATGGAGCGCATTTAATAAAAGAAGTAAAACTCAACAAATAAACGACCTAACACTACAGCTCAAAGCCCTAGAAAAAGAAGAACAGAACAGCACCAAAAGTAGTAGAAGACAGGAAATAGTTAAATTCAGAGCTGAAATCAATGAAATTGAAACAAAAGAAACAATACAAAAAATTGACAAAATAAATAGTTGGTTCTTCGAAAAAATAAACAAAATTGATAAACCTTTAGCCACACTAACAAAGACAAGAGAAAACCCAAATCACTAAAATTCGGAATGAACAAGGAAATATCACAACAGACATGAGTGAAATACAAAACATAATTAGAAGCTATTTTGAAAATCTATACTCCAAAAAAATAGAAAATTTCGAAGACATCAACAGGTTTCTAGAGACATATGAATTGCCTAAACTGAACGAGGAGGACATAAACAATTTAAATAGACCAATCTCAAGTACTGAAATAGAAGAAGTCATCAAATGCCTACCAACAAAGAAAAGTCCGGGACCAGATGGGTTCTCAGCCAAGTTCTACAAAACCTTTAAAGAAGAGCTCATTCCAATACTTCTCAAAGTATTCCATAAAATAGAAGATGAGGGAACCCTCCCAAACTCATTCTATGAAGCCAATATCACACTGATACCTAAACCAGACAGAGACACATCGAGGAAAGAAAATTTCAGACCAATATCCTTAATGAACATCGACGCAAAAATTCTCAACAAAATTTTAGCAAATCGCATACAAAAACATATTAAAAAGATAGTGCACCATGATCAAGTGGGTTTCATCCAGGGATGCAAGGTTGGTTCAACATCAGGAAATCAATAAACGTAATTCACCATATTAATAGACTTAAAGTCAAGAATCACATGATTATTCCAATAGATGCAGAAAAAGCATTTGATAAAATACAGCACCCCTTCATGCTCAAAACACTAGAAAAAATAGGGATAGTGGGAACATTTCTTAACATTGTAAAGGCCATTTATGCTAAGCCCACGGCTAATATCATTCTAAATGGTGAAAAACTGAAAGCATTCCCCCTAAAAACTGGAACAAGGCAGGGATGCCCTCTTTCACCACTTCTATTCAACATTGTTCTTGAGACTCTAGCCAGAGAAATTAGACAAACCAAAGAAATTAAAGGGATACGAATTGGAAAAGAAGAACTCAAACTATCCCTGTTCGCTGATGACATGATTATATATTTAGAGGAACCTGGAAATTCCACCAGAAAACTCTTAGAACTCATAAGTGAATTCAGTAAAGTAGCAGGTTACAAGATCAATGCCCATAAATCCAACGCATTTTTATACATAAATGATGAATCTTCAGAAAGAGAAATTAGGAAAACTACCCCATTCACAATAGCCTCGAAAAAAATAAAATACTTGGGAATCAATCTCACAAAAGAGGTGAAAGACCTCTACAATGAGAACTATACAACACTAAAGAAAGAAATTAAAGAAAACCTTAGAAGATGGAAAGATCTTCCATGTTCTTGGATAGGAAGAATTAATATTGTCAAAATGGCCATACTACCTAAAGTGATATACAAATTCAATGCAATTCCAATTAAAATCCCAATGACATACCTTACAGAAATAGAGCAAGCAATTATGAAATTCATCTGGAAGAATAAGAAACCCAGAATAGCTAAAGCAATCCTTAGCAGGAAGAGTGAAACAGGGGGTATAGAAATACCAGATCTTCAACTCTACTACAAAGCAATAGTAACAAAAATGGCATGGTATTGGTACCAAAATAGGAAGGTAGATCAATGGTACAGAATAGAGGACACGGACACAAACCCAAATAAATACAATTTTCTCATACTAGACAAAGGGGCCAAAAATATGCAATGGAGAAAAGATAGCCTCTTCAACAAATGGTGCTGGGAGAATTGGAAATCCATATGCAACAGAATGAAACTAAACCCATATCTCTCATCATGCACGAAACTAAACTCAAAATGGATTAAGGACCTCGGAATCAGACCAGAGACCCTGCAGATTATAGAAGAAAAAGTAGGTCCAAATCTTCACCTTGTTGGTCTAGGATCAGACTTCCTTAATAGAACTACCATAGTGCAAGAAATAAAAGCTAGAATCAACCACTGGGATAGATTCAAACTAAAAAGCTTTCTCTCAGCAAAGGAAACTATCAGCAATGCGAAGAAAGAGCCTACAGAATGGGAGAATATCTTTGCCAATCGTACTTCAGATAGAGCACTAATCTCCAGAATCTATAAAGAACTCAAAAAACTTTACTCCAAGAATTCAAATAATCCAGTCGACAAATGGGCTAAGGAAATGAATAGACACTTCACAGAAGAAGATCTACAAGCAATCAACAAACATATGGAAAAATGTTCAACATCTCTAGTAATAAGAGAAATGCAAATCGAAACCACCCTAAGATTCCATCTCACCCCAATTAGAATGGCAATTATCAAGAATACGAGCAACAACAGGTGTTGGCGAGAATGTGGGGAGAAAGGTACACTCATACATTGCTGGTGGGGCTGCAAATTAGTGCAGCCACTCTGGAAAGCAGTGTGGAGATTCCTCAGAAAGCTTGGAATGGATTCACCATTTGACCCAGCTATCCCACTCCTTGGCCTATACCCAAAGGACTTAAAATCAGCATACTACAGAGATACAGCCACATCAATGTTCATAGCTGCTCAATTCACAATAGCCAGACTGTGGAACCAACCTAGATGCCCTTCAATTGATGAGTGGATAAAGAAACTGTGGTATATATATACAATGGAATATTACTCAGCCATAAAGAATGATAAAATTATGGCATTTGCAGGCAAATGGATGAAATTGGAGAATATCATGCTAAGTGAGATAAGCCAATCTCAAAAAGCCAAAGGACGAATGATAGGGCTAATAAGTGGAGGATGACACATAATGGGGGGGAGGGAAGGGTTAGTGTTAGGGTTAGAGTTAGGGTTAGGGAGGGGGGCATGTATGGAGGAAGGAAGTACTGTATAGAGGGTAAAGAGGGGTGGGAGGGGTGGGGGGAAGGGAAAAATAGAGTAATGTTGTTGAATCAAACAACATTACTCTATGTAAATTTATGATTACACAAATGGTATGCCTTTACGCCATGTACAAACAGAGAAACAACATGTATCCCATTTGTTTACAATAAAAAAATAAATAAAAAATAAAAAAAATAAAATGAAATAAAAAAAAAAAAAAGAACAGATTCTAGGAGCCCAGGGTGGAAACAAAGAGCCAACCAGTTAGGAGGCTACTTTGGTAATCCAGGAGAAAGATGATGGCAAGTTGAACCAGGGTGGTGGCAATGGTAATAGTGAGAAATGACATTATTACAGATAAATGTTGAAGGTTAAGGCAACAGAATTTTCTGACAGAATAGAAGTCAGGTATAAGAAAAAAAGAATAGATGATTTTAGCCTGATCAATGATAAGGATATAATTATCAGTTAACCAATTGGGGAGGTGTCAATGCAACATGTTTTGAGAAAAGATCAGTGGTTTTTATATACTTCAGGAAGTATTCTATGGTTTTTTACTGAAATCATAAAGATGCATGTGATATAAAAATGAGACAACAGACAAATCAGTTCAAACTTTCAACATGTTAACCTGTAGATATCTAAAAGACACTGAAGTGGAGACACATGATAAGTAGTTGGATAAATAACACTCAAGTGTAGGGTGGAAAATGAACTTCGGAAAAGTTTAAGCTCTAAGATTGGATTATATCATCAAGAGAATGAGTGTAGATGATCAAAGTCTGAGCCTTGGGTCATTTCAACATAAAGAAATTAGAAGAAGCACAGCAAAAGGGACTGAGAAGGAGTGACCAATGGGATAGTAGGAAGCAAAGAGAGTGTGATGTTTGGGAAGTAAGCAAATCTGTCAAGGAAAATCATCATCAACTCTGTCAAATCCCGCTAATTGATAGGTTACATAAAATGCAGACTGAGAGTTGACCATGGGATTTAGCATTGTGGAGACTGTTGGTGACCATCATGTAAGCATTTTAGTGAAGTGGGAGAGGCAAGAGTCTTATTGGAGTAGATGTGAAGAGATACTTGGAGAAGAATTGCAGGCAGGTGGTACAGAGAACTCTTCTGTGACATTCCGTTGCAAAGGGAAACAAGAAATGTCACTGGCAGAGGTAGTAGTATCAGTTAAGTTTTTTAAGATTGGCAAGTTAATAGTTTATTGTATGCTAATAAAATGATGTAATACCAACAAATAATGAATGATATAGAGGAGAAAGAGAATGGGTAATGTCCTTGAGTAGATGTGAAGAGATGGGACAAGTGCACAAGTGGAAGGCTGACTTCAAATAGTTCATCAGGAGTTACATACAGGAAGGCAGCACATGTGGGTGCAGGTACTGGCAGACAGGTTAAGTGTAATGGTGGAAGTCAATGGAAAATCCCTTCTTATTACCTTGAATTTCTTAGTAAAAAGCAAGTCATCATGTGAGAGTAAGGGTCAAGAAAATATGCTGAAGGTTTGAGGAGAGAAGAACAGGCATGAAATCATCATGTAAAGATACAGACTGAACCTGAGAAGACCAGTATAATAAAATTGCAACATTAAGAGTCCTCTTGAGGTTGTGGTCATGAAATAATGTGAGAACAGTCAATGTAGTTGTACATTTTCCTTCAGCTTCAACTATATTGTGCAGGTACAAAGTAAAGATTCTGGCAGGGTTTTGATTTTGACAAGCAAGTACATGGCATGAAAATATCCAAAAGTTGAGGGTACATACAAGGGAATCATTATAGTTACTGACATAAAGTTCTAATGAATATTTCAGTGTTATTCTTTGAGGTGGCAGGTTATTCTTCTTTTAAATGAAAGGAAGAAGTATTAAAATGCTGTGATTTGCCCATTTTGAAAGAATAAAATCTACCGAAATTATTCCATCAGGGAAAATATTATTTGAAGGAGTATGAAGTCAGGGTGCTTAATACATGTTAATCAATATTACTTCACCTACTAAAAGAAAACACAGATTCATATTATCAATTAAATAAACACAACATGCATTTTAAAATATTAACATTGTAATGAAGCATTCAGAGTATTTCTGATTCATCGTATTCTGCTGTCTAATGTTAGCCACTAACCACATGTCTATATGAATTTAAGTTAATTTAAATAACTTAAATTCTTCTTCAGTTCTTCAGTTGTAGCAACTACATTTTTAGTGCTCAATAGTGGCTTGGTAGCATTTAAAACATTTCCATCATTGCAGAAAGTTCTGTTGGGCAGTGCTTATACAGAACACCAGAAAATTAAGTAGTTCAAGGTCAGACAAATGCAAAATGACAGAATCCAGATGCCTGCATTCTTAATTCAATGTTCTTTGAACTATTGCCTCTCAATACTCAGAATTCACTAATTAATTTGTATTTTCTCATACAAATAATGGCTAGTACATATCTCCCATTCTTAACTTGCCTCAAACATACCATTCCTCAAGAACAGGGTTTTTAAAAAACACTTGAATTCAACTTTAATGTTTGAGGAACTAACTGGTGTTACAGTGACTTTTAAAGTCACATTTCCAATGCATTAATATTTGCACTGAATTTCTCCAAAAGACATCAATTAAAGAGTTTTTTCTTATTAATTCAGAGAGCATTATCTTGCCTTTTCCAAATCATTAGTATAAAGATATATACAACACAGAAAAAGCAAACCTTACAATTACTCCTTAAGAAACTGAAACTATGTAACAGCAGTTATAAAATCATAAAAATGGTAATTATAAAGTAAATAGTCTTTAATAAATATAGAATGACTTTAGAATAAAAAATATAGGCATAAAAAATAAAAAATATATAGGCATAAACTATTAATATCTTTTCTTTAAATTGACAGTGAAATCAATTTGACCTTTTTACATATTCATTGTTGAGTGATACACCTGCTTATTTGCCCAATTCTGACTGACCAAGGGCTGTGTCAGTCAGGACATCTGTCACTTCAACCAGAGCAGCAAGTCAGACCAGGCAGGACTACATAGACACACAAAAAAAGGCAAGGCAGAGTAAAAGGAAATGGTTGAGGACATTTGAAAGGCTTGTCCCCTAGGAAACAGAGGAGGCAATATGAGGAGGGTGACTTGCAAACATTTGGCTACCACTCTCAACAGTCATGCCTGCAAGAAGAAAGTGACCCAAACAATAACAGTATCTTTGTGGAATGTATGATGGGTAAAATACACATTCAACTTTCATAGGCAGAAATTTTACAATTTTTACACCATGAATCCACACAAAAGTAATAACAAACATTAAGAATTACAATAAAAAATTATTTCAAATTTTCACTGTGACTAGTAGTAATAAGAAGTTTTCTATATAAAACGATTAGGCCAGACCTTGGAATTTTCCTAATAATTGCCAAATTCAAAGTAATACATCCAGAACACCAAAGGATGCTAGTAGGCTTTTTCTGAGGCCATATTTTTTGTCATTAAACTTTATTGTCATTAAAGTTTTAATTTTCCTCCAGTGTACTATCCCTTTCCAGGAACATGAGACTGTTTGATTTAGTGGCCTGTCATCAAAGTGCCAAATTTCTCAGGGACATGCAAGATTGTATCAAGAAAGCCTTTGTAAATCCATGCTTCAGCTATCTTAGAGCTAATAATTTAAATCATTTGAGCCTTTCTGAAGGATTATACTATTTTAGGACATGTCTCTAAAAGAAAACAAAATAATGACATTTTTAAGTGTATTTTCAAATATACGTACCTGTGAAGGAACATTCTTGGGAGGCTCTATTCGAATGCTGGGGTCCCATTCTCCAGGAGGGAGAACAGTGACCTGATCCAGAAATTCATCGATCCCTGATACCAAGTCATTGCGATCTTTAGCTTTATAAGCAACATCATGAAATACCTGTAGATGGAAACACCATTTATACTTTAAAAGTTGTATAAAATATTAATGATTTCAGTGTTTTCATTTCTCAGGATCCCACATGTGATTCTAACCTTTTGAAGAAATGGGCAGCTCTCATCCTAATGTAAAATATTATACATTATTTTAGGAATCCACACAGATATCTATTTTTCTCTGGATGCCAGTATGAATGGTAAAATTTCTGGAGATGAGGCATAAGGGAAAGGAAAGGGAAGTTCATTGAACTGGAATTAATAATTTAAGCTAGATAAAGGTTACTTATATGTGGGTAAGTCAAACTTGGTAGAGGAAGTTCTTGCTTAAAAATAGAGAATAAAATTTGTAGAATGCATTAGAAATATTGTAATTATACCCTGATATACATAAACGAATTTAAAAGGTTAATTTTATTCAATTTTGAGAACAATAATGTTATAAATTAGTACTTCATGGATATATATTTTAAAAGTGCAGGAACTACTTCCATTCAAAGTATGAGTTATATTTTCAACCTACACACATATACACACATGTAGTCATTTCTGCTGTTTACAGATCTTCCAAGACTTCTTTGAGACACATGGTAGAATTAGACTTTTTTGCCTTCTTCGTCATTTGGTTTCAGGTGCACATATGTCACCTCTGACTAGTTTTACCCACCAGTGTGTGATATATCACATTATCTCTGTCTGGTTTAGCAACTGAAAAACACGGGTCCAGGTTGAGTTTCTGTGAGCCTGAGTGCCTGAGTGACTAATCAGCTGAGCCTCCCTGCCAGCCTGTGATGGCCCTTCAGCACCATGTGACATCTGCTGTTTTAAGTCACTGAGATTTTAGTCGGCTTTTCCTACAGCACAACTCAACTTCTCCTGACTGACATATACAGGAAAATACACTCAACACAAGTGAAGAAAGGAAAAATAAGGAGAAACTGGACAAATTCATTTACACTACACATAAAATAAACATTTCTGAGAATTTTTTTGCATTTTACACATGATAAAACAGAATGGACAAATATTTGATGCTAGGGATTCCTATATTGTTTTCTCTTGGCATGTATTAAACTGACCAAATATTCCCAAATTTACAGGAAAGTTCTGCTTTCAAATACTCTATTCTACTTTCAGAACACTTGTTTCAGTTTCTGGTTGGATACTCAATCTAAACTGCTGATGGATGATCATGATCACTTTTAAAGGCTGTTTCTTGACTGTCCATCTAAGAACATTTCATAGAACATTATGATATAGGGTCTCCCCTTATTGTAATAAGAAAACATCAAAGATATAAATGGCTTAGCTATATTTTGAGAAAGAGATTTTTTAAATATTAAAAACACAGATATCATTGACCCAAGCCACTGATTTTATGGCTCAGAATATCATTTCACTTCCCAATTCAAATACTACAAATACTCACATCTTTACCTGGTCCTGAGATCCAATCTGAACACTTATGAATTGCAAATGTCCATAATCTTTAATGAGAGTTTAGTTGCTCTTCTTTTCCTGCTACTATCAACTCTCTTGAGATCTTTCTTTTTTTTTTTTCTTTTTTTTTTTAAGTTGTAAGATGGTCATAACTTTATTTATTTATTTTTATGTGGTGCTGAGGATCAAACTCAGTGCCTTACATGTGCTAGGCAAGCGCTTCACCACTGAAACTCCAGCCCTTGAGATCTTTCTTGATGTGATCTCACTCAATTAAAAATTTGCTTCGAGGTCTCATGATCCTATTCCCTGCTTTAGACAGATCAATGTCCAAAGCAGCTGATTTCCTATTATTTAAAACTCCTCAAAGATATAGACAATACACTTTGGATTTTAAATTATAAACAGTATATGCTAATGTTTTCCTATCACCAATTTCCCAAGTAATTTAATTGCTTTGAATTGCTCTTCTCCCTTCTCTTACACACACACACACACACACACACAATCTGATTTCTCAGAGAAAACTTCCTTGATCCCCTCAGCCAAAATTAGACATTTTGTTAATACTCTCCTAATACCTCTTCCTTCTTAATAGCTTTCTCTGTAATTATAATGATATACTAGAATTCATTGTTAACTATGTATTTAGTAATTTAATATCTGTTTCTGCTTTTCAAACAAATTCTGAAAATTCAATCAATAAATATTTGTTTAAACTCTTTAGGTGCTGGGGGTATAGCAGTGAACAAACCAATAAAAACCATGCAGTATAGAGTTTAAATTCTAATGAGGTGAAGAAGGAAAATAAATAATATAAACAGATTTTTGGTGGATAATGGGAAGTTCTGTGGACAAAATGAAACAGGAAAGGGTAATAAGGGCATGACTAGGGAATGCCATAATTTTAAAAAGAGTGTTAACGAAGACTTCAGTCAGTAGCTATTTCAGCAAAGGGCCAAAAGGTGCAGACCATGTGGCTATAGGAGAAAGACTGTCTAGGCAGAGGGAACTGCCAGTGCAGACCACGCACATCAGGTTTAAGAAGCAGCAAAGACACCAATTCCTAGGACTGATATGAGCAAGAGGGAAGTAGTAGGACTGAAGAAAGGTGGAAGAGGCAAAGTCCTGCAAAACTAGCAGGGGCAGGGTGGCACATGCCTGTAATCCCAGCTAGATTGACACAGGAGGATCACAAGTTTGAGGCCAGTCTCAGCAACTAGGCAAGATCCTCTCTCAAAATAAAAAAATAAAATAAAAAGAACTGGAGGTATAGCTCAGTGGTAGAATGACCTGGTTCAGTTTCCAGTACAATAGTAGAAGTAGTAGTAGTAATAATAACAGTAATTTTTTTAAGTCCTGCAGGATTTTGTGGATCATCGTAAGAACTTTGACTCCGCGAGGCAGGGAACCACTCAAGGGTCTTGAGCAGAGGAGAGATTTCTCTAGTTATTGGGACGATAATATAATGAAGTGAAACAAGTGCAGAAAAAAGAGCAAGGAGGCGCTTTCAATAAAAGAATAATAACAGTGACATGAACCGAGTGATGATGAAACTAGACTATAACAGTGCAGAAAGTGGGAAGTAGTGGAATTCTGGACACACAGTGAAAGCACAGCCAGGAAGCTTTACTGACAGATTACATTCGGGAGAGTAAAGAAACGCAGGAGTTAAGGATGACGTCAAGGTTCAATGCTCTCCTCAAAATGCTCCATTAGCTTTTCTAACTCAGTGTCCTTGTGTGACCTACGAATGCCACACGGACTTTCTGGCTGCCCTCCTGCCCTCACTGCCTACCGCTCCTCACCTTTCCCGCTCCTGCCCAACTGGTCCTCCTTGATTTCACCTGGTATTTCAGACACACTCTTGCCTCAAAGCCTTTGCCCTTGTTTATTGTTTTCTTGAAACACTCTTCCTTTAGCTATCTGCACAAACTGCTCCCTTTCCTCCTTTGGGGTTCATGGCTGAAATGTCTCCTCAGTAAGTTCTTCTCTGACCACTTAACTTGCACCACTTCTCCTCCCACCTCTATCTCCCTTCTCTTCACAGCACTTACCTCCATTTGCCATATATTTTACTTCTATGTTAGTCTGTCTTTCCACTAGACTATTGGCTTAAAGAAAAGGCTTTTGTCCATTTTGTTCATTCCTAAATACCTACCATCTCTGTCAGTGTGCCTGATAAATATTTATCCAAATCATACTTATCAAAGGAGTTAATGAGAAACACAGCGAGAGAGGGACTGATTTTACTAGAGCTCAAAACTCTTTATAAGGTTATTATATTCAAGATAGGGTGATGTTAGCTAGAGGTAGATTATTTTTTTGAAAGACAGGCATTATAAAAAAATTAATTAATGGTACTGAGCCAATTCCTCATCTATTTAAAATGGAATTGTATTTCTACCTACATATCACACATAAAGCAATCCAAGATATGCTGAGAAACATACAAAAACTCATTGAACACAATGTAAAAAGAAAATTGATAACCTCAGGGTAAACAGTAACATTTCAGAGATTTAGTATCAAAACAGAGCACACACAATAAATGTTAACTCTTCTTCATGGGGGAAATATAAAACAAGAAAAAGTGGTATTCAGTAATATCAGTTTGAACATTCAATAGTATATTTGTAAGTGATCTGACTGGGAACAGTTTTAGTAGAGTGTTAGTGGCAAATATCAGACTGCAAAATGTTAAGAGTTAAAACTAAAATAGTCATGATCAAGTACAGACTGCTCCTTCAAAACTCTTGAGTCAGATTTAGCCAACATTTCTTCAATGGTAGAAACTATTAAGCAGTAAGGCATTTACTTTTAGGATGGGGGGAGACCTGGATATTCATTTCCTACATATATTTTAAGTAGCTATCATGTGTTGAGCATGTTTGCTGACTGAACAGAGCCAGTGTTGACTTAAGATCTAAGAAAGAGAGAAAACTGTTAGCTTGAAAATCCAGATCAAAAAAGGTAAAACTGGTTTTGGTTTTGCTTTGGTTTTCATAAAACTGTGTTATTTATGTTAATATATAATGGCTTTACTATTATTTTAAATTTAAAAGGATATATTTTTAAAATTTATCAGTTTTAAGTTCTATTATGGTAAATATCAATGTATCTATATACATAAAAGCTCTTCAGATACTTAATATTTTCAAATGTTAAGGGCTGAATACATGGGCAGCAGTGCTGATAAGCACAATCATTTGATGTCCTCTAGTAAAGCTCAATAGCAACAAAGAAAGTGGATTATTATTGATTCAATATATTGGCAGGATGATTTGCACATTCAGCATTAATTCACTTTTTATCTATTTTTTATTTGTTCTTTTTATTTTTTAACAAATGTTTAATTAGGGATTTGATTTTCATAAACATTTTATTGAAAATAGTATCAAAATATTTTCTAAGCCCCCAAACCCCCCAAAACAAAGGTGGAATGTTTTCTCTGATATGCAGATGCTAATTCACCATAGCAGGGGTAGCTAGGGAAGAATAGAGTTACTTTATATTAGGTAGAGGGGAGTGAAGGGAGGGGAAAGTATATAGGGGTAGGAAGGATAGTAAAGTGAAGCACACGTTATTACCTCATGTACATATATGACTGCATGACTGATGTGATCCTACAACATGTACAATCAGAAAAATGAGAAATTACACTCCATTAATGTATATGATCTATCAAAATGTTTAAATGCATTCTACTGTCATGTACAACTAATCAGAACAAATGAAAAATTAATAAAAAATATATTTTTTTAGATATATATGATAACAGAGACACAAAAGAAAATAATTCATTTCCTAAAAAGTTATTGATCCCTGACAGAGGGTTCTATGCTGAGTCTGAAAATATGAAAAGATTTGAAAATACAAAAGGTAGGTTCTAGCTACAGGACCCTCCCAATACAGACAAAGGAAAAAAAAAAAAAGGATAGAGTTCATTTCAACAAATCTTTATTTGAGCCCTGTCAAAATCAGCAGTTACTGCTTTCATAGAACTTAGTTTTATAAAATAATACAATTAACCATTTTCTTAGCAAGTTAACTCAATAAATCAACATATCAGTTTCATTCTGAATGATCAAAATTATTCAACAGGCTTCAAAGCAATTAGATAAGCACCTGGACTTTGAACAATAACCAACTGTTTTTCCTTTTAAAAGTATTTTAAACATATTAGGGGAATATAGCTCAGTGGTGAAAATGCTTGCCTCATATGTGCCAGACCTTGGATTTGGTTCCCAGCACTAATATAAATGAAGAAATAATTGAATAAATAAATAAATAAATTCGAACCATTTTTTATAGCCCATCGATATTCTATTACAACTAACATGTCCCATTATAGTTAATAGTTTTTATCATTATGAGTAACTTTCTGTTTTGCATTCTGCTTCTGTATGCCAGTGCACACAAAGAATTGCAAATTTTTCTAAAGCTAAATTCAAAACTTTCAAGTCTAAAGGATTCATTCCCAGTCTTCATTAGATGCCTGATACTTGTTCTCTAGTTAGGTAGTCTCATTAATCAAAGAAACTGAAGGAAGCTGCTTCTCTGCTCTCATTCTAAATCTAAAATTTATTAAGCATGAATGTTTCCCTGTTGTTCTATATCCATTTGATTGGAAAAATAAAAAAAACTTCAGAACCAACATTTTCTTCTTGAGATAATTTTGATTCACACTTGGGGAAAAGGAGGACAAGAACTAAAGAGACTACACATGTGCTTTTTGTGATATAATACACTCCTCTCGCATTATAGTACGTGATATATCTCACAGATATCTTACGTAGTGATCTAATGTCTTAGATGGAGAGAAATGCTGTCCAAAACATAATAAAACATGAAATAAATATACATAAAAGTGATAATACTTAACTCACAAACTACAGTATCGTTTATTTTGCAATACTGTAAAAAATGTAAAACATTAATTTGGAAACACTGAAAGTAGATACTATGAGAGTCTTCTCAGAGAGTTCTACCAATAGAAATAAGAATCGCTGAAGACAGAATAAAGGTAAGGATCTTAAGATGAAATCATCCTGGACCTAGGTGGGCCCTAAATCCAATATCAGATGTCATTGTAACAGAAAATGGGAAGACACAGAGACATGGGGGAAAGGCCCATGAATGTGGAGGCAGAGATGGAAGTTCTGCCATAAGCGGGGAACACCAGAAGTCAGCAGAAATGAAAGAGATAAAGAAGTACCCTCCCCTAGGGTACTTCTAAGGGGGTGTGGCTCTGCTGACACCTGGACTTCAGACTTCTGGCCTCTAAAACACATGAGAAAACAAACTACTTGTTTTAAGCCATCCAGTTCATGGTAATTTTTTACAGTAGCCATAAGCAACTAACACATTAAATTATCTCTTTTAGAAAATTGATTTTTAAAAAGGTTTTTGCTAAGCTTTTAGTTTCCAATGTATAAATATCCATAGTTAATTCATATAAAACTTAATTTGAACAGATAGAAAAGTTTATAATGTCAAACCCCAAACACAAGTTCAATTTTTCCAACTTCATAAACCTAAGAAAAGTAATATACAATACTAATTGGCTCCTTTTACAGAATTTTCAAGTATTTGCAGCCATGCATTCCAATAAACACATTATTATATTATTTAGATGATTTTCTAGATAATGTATAATCCCATTTGTTCAGTTACTACTGAATTAATGCCCCTTCTGTGATCTTTTGCATCTGCTCTTTCCTTTAACAATAAGAACAAATTTCCATAATGTGTTTGGGAGTCAGAGAAAAGTTATGGCAAACTACTTTTTATGTTCTTATTTTTAAGATCTTACTTTTTGAGACATTTTATCTCTTTGAGAAGTTAATGAAATCTTTTTCTAGTCTAAAAAAAAATCTACATACATTTCTTTTTTCATACAGAAAAAAATCCGTGTGCTCTACCACAGAGATAGGTCCCTTAAAAATCCATCTATAGGGCCTCTAATAGTCAAAAGAGTCTCAGGGTTTAGAACATCTTCATATACATTTGGTAACTGCAGAAAGATGTCAGACGTTGCACGTTTTTTTGATGTCACGAATACTATTCAAATAACCCCCACTGCTTTTCATTTAGACCTTAAAATTATTTTGCCCAAAACAAGATTTGCAATGATAAACAGTGGTGCTTACATTCACAGCACATATACTATAAAGCAGATACTACTAAATATATTTTAATTGTCACTAACTCTCTTCAGAATATGGAATTTTAAAATATTATATTCTTGAGTATTAATTTACAATCCCCTTTGAGCAATTTTTTTCCTCAAGGAAATTTGATACAGAAACATGAGAGAATGAAAGTCAATACAGTGAAATCTGAATCACAGCAAACTGTCATAAAAACAGGAACTTCAAACATTAGGTGTACCTAGTAAGGGAAAAATTTCCCAAGGAACTTGAATAAATACCTCATCTGTCATGAGTGTTGCAATTGATCTGCCAATCTCATGGTACTGTTGACCCTTTCCCAGGGGTCCCAGAAGAATGAACAAAAATCTGTAATTAAGAGGAAAAAAAAAAAGAGAGAAATGTTTCAGGGTAGAAATATAAAAATACTTTTAGAGGGACAGAACCACACCTCTCAATGGAATTAGTGAAATGAGAATACCATTGTAAAATATTTCCATAATCTTTCACAGTTCATTATTATTTTGAAACAATTTACAGTGATTGACTCTTTTGCCTAAGATCCTCAAGCAAGGAGACTACAAGATCATTTTTATCCCAGTATTTCTCCATTGAATTATCTGTTCAGCCTGCACAGTCATTGCTAGGAATTTTAAGGATTCTATAATCCTTAGAGGACAAAGATGGAAAAAGTAAAATTGATTAAACCTTTCCAAATTAGAAGGAAGAAAATTTGCTTGTATACCAAATGGAGAACAGTTTCAAAGGGGTTAGAAAATAATACAATGGTATAAATAAAGACAGAACATAATATCAAAACCCTGCAGATAGATGTAGATCTTACATAAAATATAAAAATATTGTTAGGAATCAAAGATCAGTTAGGTAGAAGAAAACAGAGTTAATATTTTATTAATTCCAATGCTAGAGGAATAAAAATAACAGCTGCACTATAATACTCCATCTAAACTAGGTTGAAGGGCTGGCAGATTCATCAACACAACCAGTGCTTTTAAAAAGAAATCAATACGTGCTCTAACTTTGGAGGACTGGTAATTGCCCAGTCTATGAGAAGGAAATTGTGAAAATTAAAGAATGCCCTATATTTTGCAGTACAATCCTATGGTGTTCATTTGTTAAATGGTTTATTCCACAAAGAATGAAGACCAATGGTTTTGTAAGATATACTGAAATAGTCACTGTAATTCTGTCCTTCATTCAGTTGCAGACTTTAGAGATTGTACATGTTTTTACATAAAACATATATTGGGGCTGGGCATATAGCTCAGTTGGTAGAGTGCTTGCCTCGCAAGCACAAGGCCCTGGGTTCAATCCCCAGTACCCCCCAAAAAACAACAACAACAAAAATATACTATACAACCTTACAGAATCCAACTTATAAAATGTAACTGAATCCAAGTCAATTTCTACTGTATAGAAAGGTCCACTATACATTTAAAACAGGAGTATTGGAATATGGTGGTAGATGCTTTATCAACCATAATATTTTTGAGAAATGTCCTAAACTATGTGCATCTTGCTACTTTTCAGGTTTCCATGGGCTATTTATAAAGTCCTAAAAGAGATATTTTTTTTACATTTTCTACTATGTGTTGCTGTTCCATTCATATGGTGTGCCCTCTTGTCCTCCTAAAAAAGGAAAATGAGGACCCCTGAATGGCTTTCTTTATTCTATTTGTCTAACTAATCTTCTTCCATTTTTCACTTTTCCTAACTAGTCTAGTCTTTTGAATCTCTCCTTCCAGGGTGGCTCCACAGTGCTCCTAATTTTTTTTCCCATTGTTCACCACACATATTTTGCTGTGTCAGTATGAAATGAGGTCACCGAAACCTGACAGTTTTCAAAGTGAGGGTATATAACCTCATTATTGCTTTTTTCTACTCCTAGGAATTTTTCTTTTCTTTGAAATGCAGGAATTATCATTATCATAACAGCAACCATTTTACTCATAGCTCACCAGACAGCTTCCTAAATGGTGGAAACTGCTGGGACAACTGAAAAGAAAATCTAAACTGCCAGAATAATATCTTGACAGTCAGTAAGTTTGATTCTTCAAATCTGTGCCCCAGAAACTCTGAATCTATTATAGGTGTTGCACAGAAAATTACAGCCTTGATCATCCAATTAGATGCCACTTTAATATGGTGAGTTCACCCTTCCCCATTTGTTTTTGTTTGTTTGTTTGTAAGTACTAGAGATTGAACTCAGAGCTTCATGCATGCAAGGCAAGCACTCTAGCACTGAGCTACACTCCCAGCCCAACCTTTCCCCTTTTTAATAAAAGTTGGTATGTATCAGAAATATCAGTAAGTCATCAACCAGGATAAACAGAAAATTTTTCTATAACTTGAATGGTAACTAGGTGTTATAGTTTAGATATTTAGTGTTCCCAAAAAGTTCATGTGCTGAAGGCTGAGTCCCCAAATGCAGCAGTGTTCAGAGGTGGAGTCCATGGGAAGTGATTGGATCACGAAGCCTCTGACTTCATTGGTGGGTTAATTTATTAAGGAATTTATACTTTAAATGGACTATTGGGAAGTAATGGAAAGTACAGAAGGTGGGTCCTAGTAAAAAGGAGTGTGACTTTGGGGTTTGCCCTTGGGAACTATATCTTGTCCTGGGCATGTCTCTCTCTTCTCTCTCTTCTCTCTCTCCTTGTCTACTGCACAAGCTGAGCAGCTTTCCTCTGTCATGCCCTCCTGCCATGATGTTTCTGCCTTGGAGCCAACTGACCATGGACTGAAACTATGTACAAAACTAAAGTCTTTCCCCTTTTAAGTTATGTTATTAAGTCTGTCATCATGATGGAAAGCTAACAAAAAGAGTAGCTTTCTCCCTCAAACCACAGAGTGAGACACAGGAACTCCAACATTAAATCCCATTCCAGTCAACTGAGCCCTCATAAAATGAGACCTCTCCTAACTGCACTATTCCATATTTCTGGATATCTTATCTGTACTCAAAGTATGGAGAGATATAATTGGCTATGTTTTCAGTTAAGATCAGAGGTCTGTAGAGGAAGCATATTTTCCAAACCCCTTGCCTCAGCACTTCGACTTTTCATCATTTCAACCTGACTAAGGCATTCCATGTTTGCCAGAGGAGGAATATTTATAGCATGGAGGAGCCATAGCATCAAACAAAAGCAGCATGGAAAATGGGGCTTAGATATCATGTTTTACAGAATAAAACCAGAGTCAAAGACAATCTATACATAGGAATCACATTTGATGTTACAAGCAGGGAAGAAAACAAGGTCCCTGGATAATTGTACTAGGAACCAAGCATGTTAAAGTCAGTGTTTTATTATATTTTTGTATTTTTTTTTAACAATTTTGTCCAGGGACAGTTTTATATCTATAAAATAAGGATAAATGAAAACACAATTTAGTTTGAATTATCACTAAGCTATTTATATATACTCAGATGAGAAACAAATTCAGGAAATCAAATTGAACTTGTACTTTTGATTCAGTCAACCATACTTTCACTGTGCTGCTTCCAGTGATTCTTCAGGCCCCATGGATGAGAGCACACTGTGCCTAGCACTGAAATGTACAGTACCTTTGATATGGCAGAAGCTCTCCTAATTATGGCACTTATATTAATTTTTAGGGCCTACTCAAATACGAGCCAAATCTTGAAAATTTTAATCTTTCTGAGTTTGACTACACTCCTGTACAGGATCCTCTCTATCTTGAGCACACAGTTTAAACACTGAGAAAAGTCTAACACTTAGTCACTTTTTTGTTAACCAAAAAAATGTAAAGTAGGTTTGTTTTATTATATAGGGTACCCAGGGATAAGAAGCAAGTGTAAAATGAAACATAGAAGTTTGAAAAGGAGGAGGAAATGATAGAATAATTTTTAAAGCACTTTTCCCTCTCTCTTACAAACAGGAATCAGTAGTTTTGCCGATGACATGTTGGTTTCTTATCAAAACTCTACCAGGAAATTATATTTAATCCTCATTTTCTCCCCCGACCCTGCCACGCACACAAAATGCTTCAAAAAAAATGTAAAAGATGTTCTGATACTTTATACCTGGTTGGAATTGGGACTTCGGCCAGTCCTTGAAGCAAGACAGCTGGAGACAACCTGACAAATGCAACCACAGTTCTGTCTAAGAACTCCAGTTCTCCAACTAAGATGTTTGAAGCTTCAGCACCTGGAGGAATCTTTTTCATAAAATGCAGATCAACCTGTGATTATCACAAAGTAAAATAGGCAAATCAAAATTGGAACAAAGTGGTAAAAAATTAGCACATTGCTTTATATATATAATCCATCAATAAATACAGTTTAAATAATACAGCTAAATATCTCATTTGCCCTTTTTGTATAATAATTTCTTTCTTTTTTTGTTTCCTCTTTTTTTTTTTTTTTTTTTTTTTCAGTACCTGGGATTGCTCTGCCACTGACCTACCTCCTCAGCCCTTTTTATTTTATTTTGAGACAGGATCTCACTATGTTGCTGAGGCTGGGCTCAAACTTGCTATCCTCCTTCGTTGGTCTCCCAAGTATCTAAATTACAGGTGTGCACCAAACACACCCACATGACTCTTTTCTTTACTTGTAGATGCCTTTAATTTGTCATCAATAAGATGAATATTCAGTTTTTCTATTCACTACTTTTAAAAGAAGCTTTTTTAAAATCAGCAATCTTGAAATTTGGTGGGGAGAGTAGTACACATAAATAAATATACTGTAACCATATATTAATTAGCATTTATAAACAAATTTAATATTTTTGTGCCAGATTGTCTTAATTTTACATAATACATTTTTAAGTTAATAATCAACATGGTTATTTCAAAAGAAATAATCATGTTTCTTCTTACAGTATAAATTATAACTTTAGTCTTCATCTTTATTCTAATTGTTCTACATTATTCATGTTTTATACTTGGCATGCTACTTCTTCAATTGTAGTTTCTTATTAGAGAATTTCAGTAACACAATGGAGAAAACAAGAAAAAAGTTTCAATATTAGGCATTGCTAAACATCCACAGAATTTCTAACATGAAATGTCTATGACTGAATGAATGAACATAAAACAAAAGTGATCATTAACAGGAAGAAATGCTAAATGTAAAGAGTTGTGTCTGAAAAACGAATGTAAAAATATTTAAGAATAAATATCAATTTTTATACATAGGACTTTAGTGAAAACCAAGCAATGACTTTATAGTAAAATTATAAGGCCCATTTCTTATTTCTGATTTACTTGAGTTGCTTTTCATGGAACTATGTTTTTAGGAGAATAGTTCATCTTCTCTAGTAAGTTTTTTTATACTCTCCTGTTAATGAAATGGGGGCCAAAGATCAAAGTGAGAATAGCCAAGAGAGAGAGGAAAAAGCTCCTGCAAACAGGGGTGAGGCCAAAAAGATGTTTTTAGGCTGGTTTAATAAGTTGAAGACATTTTTTTTTGTCCAAGAGTTGAAGGTAAAAATATTTAAAACCTCTAGGAGTACCTTATAAAATTCACAGCCACCTATAGTGACCTTATTAAATCTGTTGTATTTTGAAATTGAGACTTCAATAAGCTCTTTGGAATGTTTATAATGAATTATCTTTCTGCAGGACAAGGATATCAAAAACATAATATTCAGTTTGTGAAGTATTAATTTCATTACAAGGATTAAATGTAAAGGTAATCTATACTAGTTTATTAAAAATGTCAAATACAACCAATATCTTTTTTAAGAAAAAGGAAAGTGATTTAACAAAGTAAAACTGCCTATAAAAGAAATAATTGATAAATATTATAAATTCCAAAGTTTTTACCCTACAAATATACTTCCAAATATAAATTTATAAATTTATTTATACAAATTTTTCATAAATAATATAGAATATTGTGTGATAAATGTTTCTTTTACAGAATTTAAACTTCTTTTTTTAAATCTGGTTTGTACAAAGGAATTTACTTTAATAAGTAAGGTTAATTTCATGAGATTTCAATACTTAACTCCTCTAGCTAATAGATACATTGAGACTGCTATTAATTAGTAATGATTTACATTTTCACTATACTGTTAAAAATCTCAAGAAGGGAATAGGAGAGTTGCCATATATTATTAATCCTGTGAGAAAAACAGTACAATTTCCTAAGTCTTTCAGAGCTTATAAAAATAAACAATTATGTTTTTATCCCAATAGAAAGAACAGTGATAATATATTAATACACTAGGACAAAATTTAAAATGATAAAATAATTTTTAAGAAAATCTATAATTGTAATAAATGTGAGATTTCTAAATACCTGAAATTTAAATTCCACCCCTGAAAAATGTCTTTAAACTCATTTATTATTCAATAAATGCCATAGTCTTACCTATTAAAGTCTATGCTTCAGGCAGGTGGCAATTACAGATAAAATTTAATTAAATCAAATACTACATAGTATTCTAAAATAGTTTGATTTTTGAAAAATTATGGCCCTCATACAGGATTTTTAAAAATTATATGATACCTACTACATCATTGATACCTGTTATTTAGAAAACACATTAAAGTATACAGAATTTAATTTCAGATTAGCAGTTTTGTCTTTCAATTTGAAATGCAATACATTATAGTTAGGTGTATTGTCTTATACTCATTACATTATATTATTCTTGGAGTAGACATGTATTTCAGGGATAAGGGATTTTATGTTATAATAGTTATATTATTATGTTATTCCTGGCCTAGACCTATATTTTTGTATTTGTGTAACTATATAATTCATAAAAATATCTTATTTGGCAATATCCCTACCTATTAATATAAAAAAAAAAATCACATCTTAAGGATCATAAATTATAGCTACCTAAAAACATCTCTGTGAATCTAGGTTGACCAACATCCCTAAGACAATTAATTCTCAAGTGGATTTAAACATTTGGAATGGACAGAAAGAAATTCTGGAAGTTTTCAAGCCTCTAAATGGAACCTCCAAGGAATGGAGCTGTCTTTTCTGAGTCTGGATTTACACTAATGTTTCTGGGCTCTTCAGACTTCACTGTCATGCTAAGAGACAGATTCTTTATTCTGAGCATTTGGTATGTAAGCCATGAATGAAAAACTGTTCATAGAGAACAAGGTTAAGCAAGACCATGGCAGAACTGAAAGTATCTAGGCAAGCTCCACACTGACAAATTAAGGGAAAACAGCAGAAATTTAAGAAGAAATCTTACATCTCGAGCCTCTTATAGAAAGTACAAGAAAGTCAGAGAATCTGAGGAGGAATTGCCATTTTGATACCAACTAGCCAATATTATCTTGAGCCCTTCTCTTAATCTCTCTGGAATTCAGCTTTGTTGTCAGTCTCAGGTTTCCTACAGTTCTAGGATTTAATAATCCAACTCTTTATAATATGTTTTCAAACTAAAGCTAGATATAGAAGAAGGTTCTTTCTAGGAAACTATATAAAACCTTCTTTGGGTCATTTGTAATAAAAGAAACACTACTGACATATATTCTACTGTCAATTTATAAAGAAAGAGGTATGTAGTGTTTTGACAAATCTTTTTAAAGCACTATAGAAAGAGCTAAAACCTAGAAATTCAGCTTAAGTTCTAAAGTACTTCTTCAATGCATAAATTTGATGGGCCTATCTGTGGATGGACTAAAAATATGTAGCTTGAAGGTAGGTAGACTATCAGGTCAAGTCACATTAGGCGAATAAGTAAATAAAGACCATTATTTTAACATCTCAGAATTCTACTAGGGTTTGGATTCCACATATTAAGACTTAAGACATTTAAATATACATTACAACCTGGAGATTAGCTGAGCTTTGATTAATTCACTACCAAACTGAAATCATTAGGCTAATAAGAAAAAATGTTAACTCATCCACCTGCAAAATCTGGCACTAAAAATTGTTTCCATAGTGATGGATCACTACTGTTCTATCTAAACCCTACTTCTCTGCCCTTCCAGGTTATAGTTAGGAATGTTATTTGTTTTTCTTGTTGTCTTTTGATTTCAAAACTAAAGGCTCAAATTATTTTGAATCTTGTAGGTGGATTCATTCAACAAACACATCCCAAGCACTATTTAAGGCCCCAAAATCACATATATACAAAAACATATTAAAATCTGGTTTGTTATTTGTTTTGTTACTTCAATTTCCACTAATATTAATATAACAATAATAATAGAAGTCATCTTTCTTGAGCATCTACTATATGCCCAGCTCCCTGCCAGGTTCTCTCTCTTTCATTGACTTTTACAACAAAACCACAAATACGTATTATTATTCTTATTTTATAAATGAAAAGTCTGAAGTTCAGAGAATTTCGCAGTGATCAGATAATTTATAAATACAAGAGTCAGGATTCAGGGTCTCAAAAGTCATGTTCTTTCCAATGCACCATTCTAAGGACAAGAACCTGAGGAACACCAAAGGCAGACACTAAGTAGAGGGCTCTGAAAAATTTAACTTCCCAATTAAATGGACCAGTGGATGGAAAAGTGATGATGAAGAAAAGGATTAAAGTAAAACATCTATTTTTAATTGTTTCCAGTTCTGACTATTTGGTGAGATCTGAAAATGAGACTACTATCTTCAATTGGCAATCTTCATATTCTTTCATAGGTGATGATACATTTTCGAAGGCTGCAAAAATAGGTCACATAACAAAAACCAAAATGACATAGAGTATATAAAAATTCAGTGTGTGTTATATTATTTTAGAAAGTTAAAAGGTAATTAATTTGAAAGGATGAGCTACAAAGTTTATAACTATTGTTTTCGAGAATGTTAAATATGCCCTTGTTATACTGTTAATGTTTGCATAAATGAATAATCAATTTTATATGTCATGGCTTTTAAGATATTGTTTCATATTAAGAATATCACAAATTAAATTATGGCAGTTGATGACAATTTTATTCCAACTTTCAGATGAATGAAGATGTAATGCCTTAAAATATAATTTTTGGAGTGGCAGATGGAATACATTTGAACCGGCTGAATATTTGAATCACATGCCTCCATACAGTGAAATGAGCTCTGAACCACTGTAGAAATGTAGCCCGAGGATGCCCTCACCTCTCTCTCTTGCTGGTGTGGAGGTCCTTTTTCATGCCTTTGTTTCATCCCACATGGACTAGTGTGCCCCTTTTGCTGGCCTCCCAGTCCCTGCACGCATAATTAACAGACTTAAGCTGTTTACCAGGCTCCCGTGAGACTCCACCAGGCATCAGAGGAGAACATGCACATAACTAGACCTAGATCACTTAGACATTGTCACATCAATGCTGAAACAAATCCTAGGAGCTGATTATTATTAATGTTTTCAGAACCTTGAGTCAGACAACTTCCTCTTTTCCCAGCAGCCTCCCATTCCCGCCTTATCCCACTAGTCACTATTGTAACCATTGCCAGCACTAAGGACTTTATCAAAGTATTAGCTCAGTTATTACTGTTTCAGCCACTCAGATAAAGAGAATTGTTTGCCCTTCTTATTTTTGATGAGTATTAAAATTTCTCTTTTCTATTCAAATGCTAGTTTTGATAACTTACAATGGCACATATGTATCAGGAATTTGCCAACCTAACTCATTATTTTCACTGACTCATTATTTTCTTAGAATATGTTCAAGTAAATGATTTCTTTTGAATTGTCTCCAATTAGATGTATCCATCAACACAGTCATCTTTAGTGTGCTTTTATTCCAAACAGCTCAGTTTTACCATGTCCTTCGATTATTTCCTTACACTAATTACTGAATTATAATGACAATAAAGATTTATATTATATAATTTGTTTTTCCATAAATACCATAAAAGTGATTTTGAAAAAAATACTAGTAAAATTTTTTAAACATCAGACTAAACTTATGTTAAAATCCCTGTGAAGTCCAGTTATTTATTTTATTGGAAGAAATACATTATACCAAGTGGCTGAATACTGAAAATTGTGCATAAAACTTACAAGTTCAGTTTTTAATAAGCAAAACAGTACATGTGCACTTAATACTAACATGAACTATATCGATTTCAAGCTTTGACTAAGAAACGAAAGATGTGTATGCAAAAGAATTATGTCAACACCTCCTAAAATAGGTAGTAATTTCTAATAGTAATTGAGCAACTTTCTTAGATGAGAGAGAAAAAAGAAAAGTTTACCTTGCTAAAGTCCACAGTGCTGTTTTCTCTGCTAACATCATTTTTATTTTCAACACAAGCAGGAGCAGACTGAGGAGAGACAACCTGACCTGCTAAAAGAGATTGTTATTACAAAATACAAAAAATTATTTACATAATTCTGGATATACTGAGTGAAATATCAACTTCACTTAAACTAGACTAACAGATTTCTTAATAAGTTTTGTAATATAAGCATAAAGGATCGATAAAACTAGATCTGGATCAATACAAAATTCTTAACAGTTACAGATAGAAATGGGAGAAATCAGTCAATAAAATTTAAACATTCTCAGTTTAAAACTTTAGAGATCATTCTCTCTGAAGAAAGAATGCTTACAAACTACCTAAATCTAATCATGATTTTGAAACATTATTGATTTCCAAATATCAATCAAGATAATGGTATATATAAAAAAGATAGACATCAATTAAGATTTAAGCCCAGAATGAAGAATTTAAAACATAAAACAAAGAAGAATGAATGCTAATTAAAAAATTACCTATCACTTTTAGGTCCTATTGCATCTGAAAAGCCAAACCAATATGTTTTTCAGCAATAACTTTTAGAGGTTTCTGTATTAGGTGTTCAGTTAGAAATATCTTCATTAATACAGTATGAACACTATAATTTTAATGAATGTGACTGTTCAATTACATAAGCAGACTGATATTGGGCTAGTATGTAAAATCAATAAACTTGGGTTGTATTAGTTTTCTTTTAACACTAACCAAAGCAATTATTTTGTAGTTCTTTTCCCTATTATAGTGCAGATTACATTAGTTAAGTTGAGAGCAGAGCTGGGAATGTGACACTGAATGGAAAAAGTTAAATCTCATCATTCTCTACAAAATATTATTTGCAATGATAAATCATCTAAAATCTATCCATAGTTCAGAGTTAAGTGACGAAGATTTACTTAACATCTCATGTATGTTTCTTCCCCACCTCTTTTCATCTCTCCTTGTTCCTCTTACTGTAAGATGAGTGATGACAACCCAACTCTGAAGCTTTGACCACATTTATGACCTTAACTCAATGACTCCAAAATATTTCACTTAACTCTCATCAGTCTTAGACATCAGAAATACTCTCTCCGGTCTGGGGTTGTAGCTTAGTGGTAGAGCGCTTACCTAGCATGTGTGAGGCACTGGGTTCGATCCTCAGCACCACATAAAAATAAATAAACAAAAGTGTTCATCTACAACTAAAAATATTAAAAAAAAAACTCTCTCTACCTAGTTCTTCTTTCTACCTACCTAAATCTCAGTTATTCCAATTATTCCAAACTCCTCTTTCTATTCCCATCTTCTGCAATTATTGTGGTCTTCATTCAAACTTTTATAATTCCAGTTATACTTACAAAAAAAAAAAAAAAAAAAAAAAACTGCTCCCTTTATATTCTCCCCTGAAAGCTCACCTATTTTGTTACCTAGAAATCACCAAGTGTGATTAAAAACTCTATCATTTTTGCAATATTAAGCCTCTCAGTAGGGGTCAGTTACTAATAGGAACAATTTTATGATTTAAAATTGTTATATTGTCAGAAAGAAACAGACTTAAGATACTTCTGGAGCTTAAATATTCCTCCACTTTTGCTAAACAAAGTAAAATATAATATTTGGTGAAAATAGAATAAGCAACTTTTTAACGTAAATTCATCTCAGTCCATGTATGTGAGGTTTTTTTTATTGTAAAAAAATGGGGTACAACTTGTTTCTCTGTTTGTACATGGAGTAGAGGCACACTATTTGTATAATCATACATTTACATAGGGTAATGGTGTTTGATTCATTCTGTTATTTTTTCCTTCTCCCCCACCCCTCCCACCCCTCTTTTCCCCCTATACAGTCCCTCTTTCCTCCATTCTTGCCTCCCTCCCACCCCCCATTATGTGTCATCATCCACTTATCAGAGAGATCATTCATCCTTTGGTTTTTTGAGATTGGCTTATCTCACTTAGCATGATATTGTATGTGAGTTTTGATTACATCATATTGCAGGGAAATTTATAAAGTTCAGAGAAATGTCAGACAAAGTACATAAAATATTTCCATTCTCCCATTTCTAAATGCAATGTGCTGCTTTCACTGTGAACTGTTCATTAGCAGCCATTCAATTTATCATTCTCAAAATAATAACTGTAATTTTTAAAAACCCTTTTACATAATGCATTTATGCTACTAACAGATGTCTTCAATCACCAGTTTCACATCATTTTCTCCATATTTTCATGAGTTAGAACATTAGATATATTTAAAACTAAATTTATTGAATGTTCCATAAAATTGAGTGGTGAAACATAAGTCATGGGAAAATTAAATAAACATGTATCTGCTTTCTTACAATAATTTATTTCATGTGGAATAAAACTACATGAAAGAACAATTATTTAATTCTGTAAGTATACACATGTGAAAAGAAAGTAACCCAATGCAAAATCATCAACTTCGAAGAGATTGAATCAGATGGAAAGTATGTTGGAACTTAAAATTTGAAGAAATCGAATATCTTTTGTTTTTCTTTGTATACTTTCAGTAGAACATTTCACAAATTATTTTTAGTTAATGTAATATGTTTAAAACATTGGCCTCTATACTTACACTTGCAAATAATTTTAATCATAAATGTTAACATAATAATTAAAAGTTATTTTGCAATTTATTGTTCTATTCTATTCTTGTTCTAAGATGATTAAAAAGTTTTACAAAATATTATCTTATAAAGTTGATAATAAGAAAGTGATTTAGGAACTATTTTCTTTGAATATTTTAAGAGTGATTGATAATGATCTAGTTGAGAGTATTTGGCAGGAGATATACTAGATTATAATAAATTCTTTGCTATTTCTACATTCTAGATGTATGCACAGAATATATGCTAATGCAGGGGGAAAAGGCATAAAAACTACCAGACTATAAGGTAGGAAAATAAAGCATAAATTTTATATCTTTTATATTTTGGAGAAGTAGTAAAATGTACTTATCATCTCAAAAGTCCTACAAATTTTAAGGAGCATTTCAAATCCTAGTATTATTTGTTAAAATTTGCATTAATTTGTTGAGACAAAAGAATACATTAAATGCTAATCTCTTCAGAACAGTTTTGACAAGTTGGCAGAATACAGAAAAATGTGCAAGTATTATTATTTAAAAATTAACAAGTTTGGTTTGGGTTATTTGTAAAAAAAAAAAAAAGATAAGCCTTTAAAAATAGCAAATTTTTATTTGCTACATTTATGGAACTAAAATTCACCATGGTTTATGGTTCATAGAACTATTAGAATTCTCATATGTTGAAGTAATTTTTTATAATTTTCTTGTCAATCATAATCTGTCCAAATAATATTTCTTTAGTTTATTCGAATCATTACCGCCTTTTAGGAGAAATTGACGGACTTGAATTTCAAAATGGATTTTAAGAACTAAAAAACTATTATATAAAATTAATCCATACATTGAGATTTGAAAGAGTTCTTGCTGACTTGCTGATGTCTGAGGCAATAGTTCACCGAATGGCAATTTTTAGGTGCAGAATCTTTCCTTCAACCAGAAGAGAATATGTTCCAAATAGAATAACAAATAATTTGCTAGGATATTTTCTTTACCAGGAAAAATACAGGATAAAGTTAGAGTTTAGCACTCACATATTTGTGGAAGTTTTGTGAATACTACTTATTCATTATAGTTTTTCTAATCATTATATTACAATGCTTGGAAATAGAAGTGTTTTAACCTTCTATAAAGTGTTTCTTTATTGTTACCTTCAGTTTGTCCACTGATAACTTTCCATACTTATATTACCTATGAGTGCACATCACTGCAATGTTTAACAACCTTTGTTATAATATCTAAGTAATTTTAAAGCATAAAAATGATTATGAAAAAAGACATTTATTAACTTGGTAAACTATTATATTCAAAGCATTCAAAAAGTGATGAAAAGTGAAAAAGCATTAACATTAACTAGTAAGTGGCTGTGACTATTTAAACGGAAACACTGATAAGCCTATCATCCTCTATCATACATGTATATTTTCTAACCTGTTACACTCAAAGAGTTCTTCATTTTATTCCCAAATTCTAATATTTGTTTTACATCTCTTCAAAGTATATGTAATATTCATATGAACATCTGTTTGAATTAATTTTCTTTGAGTGATGAATTCATTTTTCCCTCTGGACTTACATGTAGGAATCATATAAAAATATTATAGTTAATGTATTTTTTAGGGCCAATTATAAAAGGTATGGGGCAAGTATAGGATAAAAATTGAGAGTAATTCAAGTAACCACTCCCTGAAAAATAGAAGCTCTACTTCTGTGCTTGCCACACCATAAATTTTTCATTAAATATATTGCAATACTGGCATAGCCATTCCCTTCATTATGAAATTGTAGGGTAGGAACAATAAATTACATTAAAAGTAGTATTTCATGACTGCAAGT
Organism: Sciurus vulgaris; assembly: GCF_902686455.1. Taxonomy (NCBI): domain Eukaryota; kingdom Metazoa; phylum Chordata; class Mammalia; order Rodentia; family Sciuridae; genus Sciurus; species Sciurus vulgaris. The sequence continues at coordinate 116,378,252 of NC_136463.1, read as the reverse complement.
CATGTCAGTACCATTAAAATGCCTCATCATTAAAACAACTGTAAATACATTTTCAAAAAATGTCTTGAGTACTGCATTAACTCATTCAAGTCTATATATAGTTCTCTTCCTCTTTAAGTACATCGTGTACATAGGTATTGTAAAATAGCAGCTTTTAGTTTTTATTTGGCCGAATTCAAATTAATACTGCTTATGTGTATCACTGTTTGGCACTGCTTAATCCACTGTAAATCACGTATACTAGAAGGAAACTGGGATGAAGACATGGAGGTACATTACTATTAACCTAGAGACCAAGCTGGTTACACTACCTCAGAAACCGTCAACGCATTTAGAGTACCCAAAGGGTAGGAGATGAGGGAGGTACAGAGATGAGATGAGCCTGTTAGAGACAGACACAAGACAGAGCAAAATAAAGAAATATAAAGATGAATGACAAAGTTACATACATGTGTAACAATACATTTATTCATGGAATAGAAAACATGAAGAAAGAAGGTCTAAATATTTAGAAAATGTTGACTAGGTGAACTACATTTTAAAAACATGAAAAGTATGCATATAATTAATCTTGGAGAAAAATTAGTATGCCTGAAAATAATTAATGTAATATAAGAAATAACAAATATAAGCACATCATCATAGAACTATGTTTGCTGTTATGATTCAATCTTGAGTTCAAAACTCAGCAACAACAATGCAACTCTTGAAAAGACCCCTCAATTATATCAACAATACTATCCTGGTTTTCTTGGAATGGTTGAAAATATTTATTGAACAATGTCTAATACTTTCACCTACATGAATCTTTTAATATGTTTTCTGTCAAGAAATTCTAAGAAGAAATATTCTAGCTTTATCTTTTTCTTCAAAGGTAGAACAATGTGAGAGATAAATATTACACCACAGATATTTATGAGACCACAGTATTTAAAAAACAACAAAACATATAAATATCAAGACACATAAGGGCATCATGCATTTTAAAATAAAAAGTACATCATTTGTAAAATAAGTGATTATAAGACAATAAGTGGGATTTCTAAAATCACAAGAAATAATCATTCACAGTGCTTCAAGGGCTGGAACCTACCTAGGTCTAAAGAATCAACACATATCCCATCCTTCTAAATCTAAATGTTTTTCAGTACCCTATGTATTTGAACAAAACACTAGAGACTTTCTGCTTTGTAATTTGTTTTGAGATTCTAAATATGAGGTATACAAAAGAGAGAAACAGTTAGAAATTATTAGTAACAGAATTAGAAATTATTAGTAAAGGACAACGGAATGAAGACACTGTACATATAAGCAAACTAAAAGACTCAAATTATTTTCAAAACTACAAAAGTTATCACAAGGGTAATAACATTTTGTAATTGATTTGCAATTCAAATTTCTCAGTAAGTGAATGCATGACCTAAGTAATAAATGCGAATACTAATTTATTTTGCTTTTCGATTACTTTAGTTTTATTTTTAAAACATCTTTCTAGTTTCAAGAAAGTATTTGAATATTCTTGATATATTTATTTTTAGTACTTTCCACCCATACCACTTTCAGGGTTCTAATGTCAAAGTAGATATTATTTTTCTATTATTTTTGCTGTTGTTTTGCCAAATGTAACTGTCACTTTTTATTGAAACATCAGAATCAGACATTTAATTCTCACAGTTTTGATGCTTAATGAAAAGTGAAAGTTAAACACAGCATGGTGGCATTAAAAATGCATGGTGAATCCATAGCATCCTGTATCTTAGCCCAAGAGAATGTGCAGAATACCAAGAAAAAAATATATGAAAAAAAGTACAGTGTATTGGGAGGTAAGATTGAAAAAATTATCACAAGTTACTAAAAAAAGTATGAACAAAACTATAGACTTGGGGAGGAGAAGAGCAAGGAACTATGCTATCTTGTTAATCTGACCTTTAAAACAAGGAAGATACACATTCTCAGTAGTACCTTTAGAGTACTACTGTTTTAGTTTGGATATGTGGTATTTCCCAAAAGTTCATGTGTGAAACAATGAAAGAAAGGTTAGAAGTGAAATGACTGGATTGTGAGAGATTCAACCTAATCATTACATTAATCCACTTGAATGTGTTAATTGGATGGCAACTATAGGCAGGTAGAGTGTGACTGAAGGAGGTAGGCCACTGTGGGCATGCCTTTGGAGTATGTATTTTGCCTCCAATGAGTTCAGCTCTTTCTGCTTCCTGGTGTCCATGTCCTGAGCTGTTTTCTTCCACCATATACTTCCACGGTTCTGCCTCACCTTGGGCCCACAGCAATGGTGTTGGCCACCTATGGACTGAGACCTCTGAAACTGTAAACGCCAAAAAAACTGCCTCCTCTGAAATTGTTCTTGTCAGATCTTTTAGTCACAGCAGTGAAAATGTTGACTATAGCAACTACCAAAGTAGCATGCTCAAGGAACTATTCAATTAAGAGAGTAGAAAACTCATTCTAAATGTCTCTTTTAGATTTTTTTTATGTAATCATCAGTCCATTTCTGAGGGCATTTCAATTTCTTTGCCCCTAAAGCAAAAGTACATTAAATAAGAGGAGAGCATTTATTTCCATCTCTATGTTTTGAAAGGAAAATATGTTCTGCCATCCAGTTTCTAGAAAATGCTATTTAATTCTTATTCTATAATCATAAAAGAAAAAAGTTAATCTTTTTATGTGAAATACCTTACTGAAGAGATTTTTAAATAAGAAAAATAGTATTTTTATTCTTTTTGATGTTTTAAAATCCTTTTGCCTCTCTCTGTACTACTGAACCAAAAAATTTGAATCTCTATTGCATGTTTTGAAACCCAAAGTCAAGTCTATATTTATGGCTATGAATTTAAATTTGTTTGTTTATCTAGAGTTTGTCAGTTTTTAGAGTTCATAAGTAGATTGAGAACCTTAGTAGTAAAGGTCTTTCGCACTTTTTTTCACTTCTGACTAGAAGATTTATTTCTAAATTGGTAAAGTCTATACATATTTTCAGAATTCTCAGCACACATAATTATGTAAAGTGTGTGAGAAAGCAAAACAGAGTCATAAGGAGGTGTTATAAGCCTAGGCTTAGAAAACCACTTCTGACAGCATACTCTACAACAATACTTAATTGGATATATGAATCTTATTACAAGTGTATCCAAGTTTTTATTACCCTAACGTATGCCCTGAAAAGATTCGTGTGTGTTCAGATAAAGGCTGATTGTACAGATGGTAACAGAATCACTCATATCCTACTTTTTGGGAAAAGTAAGCCATTTCCTGAATAAGACAAAAAGTAAGCTCTCAGAAAACCTTGTTATCTATACATATCTATACAGAGACTTGTGATTCACGGCTGTAATTCTACAGCTATAATTCTCACATCTCTTTTTATATTTGACAGAAGTTTAAAGCAATAACAGTAAGTCTATGATATTATGATAAATGGTCATTCAAGCCAGTAAATTTCATGCCCTCTTGCCTCAAAAAACAAAAACAAAATCAATGAAATTTTTGTACAGTAAATATTATCCCAAGTGAAATCTGAGGTATAAATTATAGCTAGTTCACAGCCCAAGATCATTGCCTCTTTGAAGAAACAAACCTTTCTTATAGATAGACACATTTTATTGTCTGATTTTCAACAAAATTGACAAAATGAAGGCAATAGTTAATTTCTTCAAAATGTGCATAAATTCTTGGAAAGTTAGTTCCTGGGTATATTTTCATAAGGTTTGTGAAATCATGTAAATATAAGCTCATAGTCAAAATTAGGAAATATTTGAATTAGTTTTCTTGACATTACCAAACCAAATAAATACTAGCATTATAAGAAGGATAAAATCACTACATTTTCATCTCTTCAATCATTAAAACTTCATTTAATCATTAATATGTATGGTATAACTTAAATGAAATTGAGATTTAAAAAAATATATGGAATATATGATCTGAATCAAAGAATGTTATATATCCTCACAATGTTTATAGGGAATCTATAACTCAAGTTGCTATAAACCATAAAGTACTCATTATAATTTTTGTGCATTTTATGTATGCACAACTATAGATTCTTCTATATAACAACAATAACTTATACTCAGTTATTGGGGCATCTAAAAATAAAGTAAGTATTTTGCTGTTAGAAACTAGACCTATATTCTGAAACAAAATTGCAATGATACCTTAGAGCGTTTCTTCTATATTTGTTTGTGTATATTTGATTCAGTAGTATGAAAACTGGTGAAAATTTCAATACAAAGTCTAGAGAAAACTCAATTTCATAGATTTGTGTTTAAGACATCACTAAAGATTATGAAAAGGAGTGAAATCACACAATATAGCCCACACTGTCAACATGTGTGCTTTAGTACTTTTATAACTGACAGAAGATTAACAAATTATCTTCATGTGTAACTCCATTTACCTTCATGAGACTAATAGAAAATATGGATGATACGGGAAATTTCTAAGCAGCTTTCTTAGTGTGAACTATGTAAGATTAAATGGATGCAAGGGGAGAACAAAGAATACAGGAGATAAAACATTCTGAAGTGGAAGTCAAAGTAAGTTAGTGACTTCTATAAATAATAATATGTGAAGATGGTCCATGAGGAAGCTCCAACACTGAAGATGCTGCCCAGCACACAGTAATGAGCCCATGAGTGGGAATGAGGCCTAACGTAGGTAGAGTCATGGGCAGGGTGCTGGTGGGGCTTTTCAGTTGCTAACTCTAATGGAACTCAGTGACTGTGAGCCACAGGCGGTCAGCATCTTTTTCCACAAACACTAAATGGTGATCATTATTCATTTTAACTAGAGACCACCTCTGGCATAAGTTGAAGCATTGCATTACTTGTCTGAGATGCCAGAGATGCTCCATTTATGTTTGCTGCATTCACATCTGTAAGTTCTTATTAAATACGTTTTCTTTGTAATCTTTCATGAACCTTTCAAGAAACTTAAATTCCTTGTTAAAATTTCTACAATTTGATACTTGATAATAAGAGTGCATATATAGTATATGCCTAGGAAAAGAAACAATTCCACTACAACGATATGAATTATAATAAAACATTTTCTGAGTGAAATATGTTTTAAAGATATAGAAGCGCTGATAGTTTAGAGACCTATGGTAGATATAAAGAGCACAATAAGAAACATTTACCATTTTTATCCATGGAATTTGGTTCTGATTGTTTCTTGCCAATATCAGCAAAGGATCGAACAATGGGAATTCTGTTGGTGAGTTTTTTCTGATTCTGGTGGTGGTGCTGTTTCATCAGTGCCTCGTGGACCCTGTGACGTACATCTTCATTCAGCTGACCTGAGCTCACCTGCTGGTCAAGGACCATATCTGAAGAGGGAAGGCAAGAGAATATGAGCACAGTTTTCCTGTTATACTATGCTGGCAGTGGGCCACTGAGTCTAAAAATGTAAACCTTAAATAATAATTTTGATCTTGAATTCCTTTGAAAATATCCAGGTATGATGTTAATAAGCAGAAGTCTATCTTCCTATATAAAATGATGAACAGAAAAACACAGGTATTTTTTCAGCATAAACCACTTAATTTTAAATATATAATTCTCATACTTTTTTTTCAAATGGACATAGTTGTCCTGAGGAAAAAAGTTATGTTCTCTATTATTTGCACTGATGGGAAGTAAGAGCATCAAAATAATTTGTATATCTGAAATTGTGGTTTTATTCTTATATTTTAATATGATTTAATATGATTTTCTCTCATTTTCTTGTTTTCTCTTTAAGAGGGCAAAAGCTCATCCATGAAAATATAGTGCAAGGAGCTCTAGGCAACTATTTAAGTTGCCCACATTTGGAGAATAAACAATTCTATTTCATAATGATATAAAATCATTCCTTTCTTAAACATTTCCTTGAAAATATGTTTAGATTAAAAAGACCTATAACTGTAAAACATGGACTTGAAGGTAAGATTTCAGAAGGCTATCACTAAGGAAATTGACATTTACCAAACATAGTATTAGAAATGCCCATAAAAGAAGTGGTTAGGTAAAGGCATTTTGAGTTAAATAGTAATATAACTGAACTGATCACCTCAATAAACTTCAGTGTAATTTGTTTTAGATTATCAAATATAACTATAATTAATTTCTGAGGCACTAACTCTTTATGTAAAACAGATCACAATGAACTGCCTCCCACTGCCTCATTAGGACACTGAAAATTTCAAAATCAGCAGAATTCTCCCTTATAAGCTATTGTTTTCTTTCAGTGTGAAAGGAAAATGGACAAGGGAGACAGACCTTGTTCACTCTACCATATTCCAGCTGTGTGACCTTACAAAGTTGAATAACCTCCATATTCTTATTTGTGAGGGAATAGTAGCAATATCTCATACGTCTGCCAGGACTAATGACATAAAAGCACCTGATGCATTAATTGGAATATTGAAGCTATCAGTAAATAATATTTTCAAGTATAAGATTTTCTTTATAATATCCTTTAACTAGGTTATGAGTCCCTAACTTGAAATTTGTGATTGTTTTAATACATTCATATTTTATTATACTATGTCATTTAGAGAAAAAGTTGGGCTTGCTGATAACAGAAAATGCATATCAAAGTAGCTAAAATGACTAATTTTGTTGGTTCACATAATAGGAAAACCCAAGTTAGGCTGACTCTGATTCCATTCCTCTGTAGTTCTGCCTGCTTCTCCTCCTCTGGGTGTAATTTTTAACCTCAGGCTGAAGTTGCTTATGGACATAAAGGTGGCTTTAGCAACAAGGAAATATATGTCCTTGTTCACATCCAACAAGAAATTGGATTAACTTTTTGTGATTTTCTCTTAAAAGGGTCTTCCCCCAGCCAGGAAAAATTCTCCTGGGTTTAAATGATAAAACCCTGCCCACCCAGTCACAGAGTTAGCTTAGACTAATTAAGAACTGCCCTTCATTCTACAATCAATTCTCTAAACTAGAGGTAGATAACCTTTTTATGGAATGAGGCAGAAAATTTAAAAAAATAAAGGCTTTGTAGACCATGTGATCTCTGGCATAACCACTCAACTCTGCCTTCAAAGAACAAAAATTGCCACCAACAACATATACACAAACGAGCACAGATGTGCTCCAGCAAAGTGTTTTAAGGTCACTTAAATTTTTATTTCATATAATGTCATGTTAAAAATATTAATTTTATTTTTTTTATTATTCTCAACCATGTAAAATATAATCGCCATACTTAGCTAAAAAGCCCTATAAATAGGGCTACAGGCCATATTTGGCATATGGGGTAGTTTGCTCTATCACTTTCCTGCTTCCCATGGAAACAGGTAAAAATGAATATCTGGTAGTCAGCCATAATAAATATGTGAAATATTTGGATTTCAGCCACTATAACTAATCTCAAAAGGTCCCTTTCAATTATGAAAGTGTATAATTTTATAGGTTAATATTTAAATCCATATGTCAAATCTTTGAAGATCAGTAGCTATAATGCCCCTGAATTCATTTAAAATAAAAGAACTGATAAATTGTCAAAATATATGACATTATACTGAATCCTTGCTAGGATGGAAAAAATGTATATAAACTATGCATTATGTACTTCATAATAGAATTTAAAGAATATTATTAAAACACCAATACAAAATCATTATAAGACTGTTTCATCCATAAGCCATGATATTACTCCCCTGTTTGATATTCTAATCAATTATATAATAAACCATGAACACATTTGCAATTTTTTTTATTCCTAATAAACTTCAATGGTTTCAGGTTTGAGCACTACAATGACTCATAGGTTGCTAGCTTCATAGTTTCTCAGCAATAAGGTCTTTATTTCAAGACCTTACATAAAAGAAAATAAATATTTTTTTAAAATATTTATCTGCTCATTAGCTACACAAAATACACAATAAACTCCTCTGAGGTATAGCAGCATCAAATAACCCATTAAAGAAAAGTTAATCTTGTTTTTGATTATAACTTATACTAGGGTGAGATTTAAGTACCCAAAGGGAATCTGATTCAATAATCACTTACATTGTTCTCTTCACCACTATAATATATATCAGAATTAACTTGAAAAAATAGGAAAGAATAATGGACCATAATGGCTTTGGGCCCAGAGTCAAGTCCTGCAATCTCAGCAGGCTATGATGTCTAAATGATAGTCTCGCCTGCCAAAGCACAATGCCAGGATCTTGATAAAAGAAGAAGAAGGAAGAAAAAGAATAAATAGGTCACACTATTCTACTGTTAAGCAGGTACCAAAAAACTATAAGCATTTATGTAAAAAGCCCTCAGAAAAAGAAAAAGTATTTCTCCTCCTGATAATCAGGTAATTTTTATCATCATCAGTCCATCCTGACTACCAAATGCTCCTAGAGATCATAAGATTGGGCAAATCCTATATAAATCTATGCCTTTTTCAAGATTATCATATAAATACTTTGAAAAACCACTGTCTTAACTTTAAAACCAAATAGAATACTTACTTTCCAGACAAAGGTGTTTTATAATATAAATGTGTTTAAAAGTACATGGTTAGTCCTATATCTCCAAGTCTGCAGATTATATTCAGTGGAACTGTGGATTTATCCTTCAATGAAAGATTCTAAACAACAGTAGTTACTTCAATGAGTTGAGAGCTATGATTGATCATTTGTTCATGGCACTAACTTTAGTTTGATTCTAATTTCTCCCTAACTTTCATTGACAGAATCAGGGTAAAGTATTCACACTAAAAAGAGAATATTTTCATTTTTAATCTTTATAAAGCTGAACTTCAAGGAGATTAACACAGACCATAAAATTGTCTATAATGTATATGAATATAATGAGGAAGCATTTTCAATAAAATTAGTCTCCACATCAGAATAAATCACAGTAAGAAAATATGTCTGGAGAATTTTGGATTTGAAAAGGTTAAGTAATATTGTGAAGGTTGAAGTTTAGATTTATTGAGTTCTCTGAAACATTGGGAAATAGATACATTTTAAATTAACTTTATCCAAGAGAAAATCCAACTTTAATTATACCAGAAATTCTTGACAGACCTGCCAGATACAAATGGGATTTTCTGCTCCTAATTCTACTAAAATCTCTTAAGGAATTATCTAAGTCTGTCAAAAATATCATAACGCTGATATAAAAATCTTTGATCGTTCCAAAACAATATCTAGGGCATGTTTCTCTACTAGGAAATGTGTGGAAAACAGTACTTCAGAGCCTGTGCATTCGCAAAGTATTAGGGCCTAGAGTCCTTGAAAATAAACTTTAAGTTCTAACTTTTGAAAAGTGAAACTAGTGACTAATATATATCCTTAGTTTATAACTGCCAAACAAATGGAAAAATAATGATAGGAAAAGGGGAAAAAATCCAGTTCTTATTGTTAATAATTATGATCACAGTTTATTATAAATAGAACAAAACAAAATCTATGATTATAGGTTGATCAAAAGAAATTATTTCCATCTCTGCAAATGTCAGTATATCACTTGCCATTTGTTTTTAAAATGGAGCAAATTATCTCATTCCTACTTTAGAAGGTTGTTGTGATAACAAAATACAATAACGGATATGGAAGTTCTTTGCCAAGTTAGAAATCCTAAAAAGGTAAAGCCAGACTTATATATCACATACTTAGTAACACAGCTCAATTGTCATAGCATGAAAACAGCGGCAAGTGATTACAAGCTACGGGGAGATAATAGTGAAATTTTATTGAGGGCAGAAATAAATAACTTTTAGTTAAATAAAGTCAAATTATACTTACTAGATGAGAAGGAATTTCTCATTAAGAATTAAAAAGGAATCTAAGGTAAAATGACCAAAACAAACATTTGTAATAGTATTTCCTACGTGATGTTAGTTCTAAACTACTGATGTATCCTGAGCAGAGTTTTACAAGGTGCTCTGCACTGAAAGTGGGACGTTCAAGTTGGGCTACTTCAGAGTCAGAAAGACACTAATTAGAAAGGCAGAAAGAATACTAAAAAAAAAGCTATTTTAGGGTATCGAGCTTCCATTGAACTACTTTCATTGTAAGAATAGACTTAGAGAATGCAATTTGCTTGAAAAAGCTAGATTTAACACAGCTAATCTTCACATATTCTACAGAACTAGCTTGGAGAAGGAGGCCAGTGTAGGGAAAAGAAACATAATTTTAGACAGTAAAATTGAACTAAGCCGATGAAATGAGCAACAGAGCTTTAGTCAAATTACTAGGAAAAGATTTTCCGATAAGAATAACTTCCTGAAAAAAGCATTAGAAATTACACGCTTAAAAAAATATAAAGCCTAGGGGCTGGGGATGTGGCTCAGCGATAGAGCGCTTGTCTTGCAAGTGTGAGGCACTGGGTTTGATCCTCAGCACCACGTAAAAATAAATAAATAAATAAATAAAGATATTGTATCCATCTACAACTAAAAATTATTTTATAAAAAAGAAATTTAAAGCTTGGTATGAACTGTATGTTCTGAGGCTAATTTTGACAGGTTGAGGAATTTGACAACTTCATTAATAAAGACAATGCAGAACTTATTTGGATTAATCAGTTTCAAAGATAATGTCATCAGTAAATAAAGCAGAAGAAATAAACTCCTTAAGGCAAAATCTTCAACCTTTAGATGATTAGTTTCTATATTTATGAAATAAGGATAATGATAATACTAAACTACAAGTTTGTTATGAGTATCTCAAAGATTATACACAAAGTTGAGAGATTCCTAAGAATCAAAGTTTAGGAAAAACCAGTCATTTTTAAATACAGAAATGTTTATTGACTATCAGCAAGACCTAAAATGTAAAACTAAGAAATTGAGGGGGATAGCTACTGTTCCTACATTCTTAGAAGGTTTGCACATTTCTAAGTTGACCATTTTAAATCTTGATTTAGTGCCAACTACCAGTATAGCCTGCATTTTTCCAAAAATCATACTCTTTAACTTAATACAGTCTTTTAGACTCTAACTATGTATTTTAAAGGGTAACTTTTTTTTATAAGTAGTATATGAAACTTTGGGAGGAAAGCTTATCTTTCCTGGTTTGAGGTGGTTTAGTGTGTAATGTATGCATACCCATCACCACAAAAGACCCAAATCAATAATTCATAAAGTGGCTAAACCACCATCAAAACGCAGGCAACATTTATTTCAAGACAACTTTTTCTTCAGACAGCAGTTTAATATAAGAGAAGGAACACTGGGCTTAAAATCAGAGGCCTTTTGATGGATCTGGGCCATGGAAATTTTAGTTTCCATTTTCTCATTGAAAACTGGGCATGATTCCTACTTTATGGGCTGTTCTAGAAATTAAATTGGATACCTCACTTTTCTAATATGATGATTAAATACAAATATACTTTTTTCTTATTTGTGATTTTTTTAAAACACACACATAGTTTTGGGAGTTCTTCCCCATCTCTGCAGTATAATTAAGGTATTGAAGTCTCCTTTAAATCTTTCTACCTCATAAATAAATCCCACATAAAAATACTTTTATTTTTTTTCCAAAGTAGGAATTTTTAAAAGCCTGCCTTGTTCTTCTCTTATTTTTAAAACCCTCATTAATCATTCCATCTATACTCTTTCAAAACTGATTTCTGTATTTTTTGTATTGTTTTGTTTTTGTTGCAGTATGTCTTCCAGATTTACAGAAAAGGAGTTCTTTGTTCTTTGACTCTATTTCCATAAAAATGATGTATTTAACAAATACAACTACTTATGCCATAAAGCCATAATAAGATTCCAGTAAAAATTTGTCATCCCAGGGAATAGACAGTGTTAAATTATGAAGCATGGTTGCATTACTTGGTTTTCTCTAGAATGCAAAAGCTTTAATTTGATTTAAAATAAATGGCTATATATTTCTGTGCCCATTCTAAGCCAATATTTTTCCTAATTACTGAAATTTTTTATATGGTTATTTCATGTATTGAAATAGTGAAAAATCACTCTCTACCTATGAAGTTTTTTTCCTTCAATTTTCTAATGGTGTCAGTCTAAATACAAGTGATGAAAAAAATACTAAATGGGGATCAGTACATCTAGGTTCTTGCTCTAGAGTCATCACTAACAATCTAGACCATATTTCTCTGAGATTCAATTTTTTTTTTTTTTTTACCTCAAATGAAGGTAAGAAGATGACTTGTAAGATGACTTACAAGAAGATGACTTGTAAGGCCCCAGACACTAATCATGAGAATTTGTTTGCCAAAGTTCACGCAAGTATGGAATTATACATACAGGTATAAAAAGGAAAAGAGAATAATAATAATCAGCTGAATCTATAGAAACAGAATAGACAAAGGAGAAAAAGATATACCTGCAATTTCCTCTAAAGTGTTGGCATGCATGTCCAGCAACACAGTTCCATTCAGAATGCAACTTCTCAGCTCAAACAAGCTGTGCAATGAAAGGGTTGCCACATAGGGTTTGCTCCACCTTTCCCCTCCATCTTCCACATCTTCTTCAAACTTCAACCACCTGTTCAAATAAATGTGCTTATCAGCACACTGAATTTTATATTGTAGATGAATGACCCTTTTTTACAATAATATGTTAGAAATAGAAAGATATTCATGTTGCTTCTTAGTTTCATGGGTTTGAGAAGTAGGTCAAATCTCATCCAAGTTACTCATTCAAGTTTCATTAAAAAGAATTTATTTTGTAATCAACAGATTATTAAAAACAAAGGAAGCTCTTGTTACTTTTGTTAATTTTTCGAGCTCTGAAGAACCAGTGGTCAACATGAATCTGATACAGGGCTAATAAAGAGAGCATACTTCTTCATGTAAAGATAATGGTAATTGAATAAGAAAATGAAAGAATACAATATTTAGTTTAGTGGAAGGACTTAAGCCTAAATATTTTAGCACTTGATAATATTCACATTCAAATTTTAGGGAGGCTAGTATAATTTGTTGCCTATTCTGTAGGAAAAGTTTTTATTAGTCTTGTTTGAGTGAAAACCATTGCCATTCACTTCCTAGGCTCTGAACGTGTGAGAACTGAGCTAGACCCCATTCCCTGAGTGTTCCTCCAGGGATGCAGAAGAAGAAAACTGTGATGCTTCGATGCCAAATGAGAGACTACTTCCTTCTTCCTTCTTAGAGTGAAACAAATAGTATTACCTGGGAATGGTTTGTAAGCAAGATCAATAGAACAAATAAAGAGAAACCAATGATTTTACTACTCTGGCAGCAGCCACTCAATGCTTTATCGTCTTGCCCTCTAATCTAATAGTTGACCAGTTTAATTCCTTTCTAATGAACCCTAGCCTAAACTGCTTTTCCCTTGATCTCCCACCATGTCCTTCATTCCAGCTGTCCCTAGTCATATGGGCTTTATATCCTTTCTTCATGTAATACCATAGAAGTTCTATATATAATAATTATATTGCTGTTTTATGTAATCCAATGACCCAACTACACAGATGACAAATGTGTGGTAGTAACGAGACAGGGAATCAAATGGATCATCTAAAAGTAACTAAACAATGAGTTTCTCAGAATGATTAATGTGCAAAATAGCAAGAAAGATCAATGAGTTCTGAAAAAGAAAGAAAGAAGCCTAGCTAGCTATGTTTCTGTGCCTGGTGGTGTTCAGAGATTAAAAAAAAAAAAAAAAAAAAGGCAGGAAGCGAAAAAGGAAAGCAAAAGGGAAGAAGGAAGAGTCATTCCTGCCAAAGTTTTCGGACAGGGAGGAAGAGTTATGCCTGTAGAGGACACATTGAGGTTGAAAAAAACTGACATTTCAGCCCCAAGTCACTGAAAGTTATCTCTTCCAGGCTGGCAATTTTATAGATGTTTGTGTCTTAAAGCTTTTTAGCCCTTAACAGAGCCACAATACCTCACCTCACACAAGATGTGAAGACTGTTACAACATTGTGAACTGTAACTGGTTCTCCCTTTTACCTGGTAAAGAGTGGGATGTCACTACCTGGCTCCTTTTTAACTGGGTGACTGCATGTCACTATGACTAGTGACAGTGAAAATGAGTTCTGGTCAATGAGTTTAGAGCAGAAATTATGTGCACCTATTCCATACTGGAATATTTTATTGCTGAGACCCTCTGAACTCTCTTTTACCCTGGCATGGAAACAATGTTTGAGATGGAGGTTTCTCTATCAGCTGGGGTCTCTAAGTAACTACAATGAACAGATGAACCTCCACTGATCCCATGGTGCACATTTACAATGAGTCATTGGAAAAAAAAAAAAAAAAACTTTGATTGTTTAAAACCATGGAGATTGCAGAATATTTTATAGCATAATTCAAATGATCTCAGTTGATATAGATCACCATTTTAGCTACTCATGGGAGAATAAAAATCCTAATTAGAATTATTAGTAAGAGTAAATATGATTTTAATAAATATAATAGATTAGTATCCATAAGTATTAATAAATTATTAGTAAATTAGTAAGGCCATGGTCACATTATGAATTTCAGTATCACAAAGGATCAACCTCTTAAAGGACAATTTGAGGCAGATCTGTGTTGTAGAAAGTTTCTAGGACTAGTTGAGAATAAAAACAAATTTAGGTTTGTCCAAACTCCACATTCAAACCACCATGTGACCAAGGGAAAGCCTTTCAATTTCTCTGGGATACAATTTTCTAATCTGAATAAAGATGAGATAAATTCAGCATATTAAATTACTTGCCCAAGATCACCCAAACAGTGACCTTTTCGAACCAGGATTCAACTCCAAGTTGTTTTTAATTTTGTTTTCTCCAGTCTGTGCACATATCACACCACAAAACAATTGCCTAGGTTGAATGTTTTATGGTTCTTTTCAGCTTAAAGATCTTATGTTAATGCCTATAGTAAAAACTGATTTAACAATTTTCGTCCATGTCTGACACCAAACTCAAGTTGAAAAATGTTCCTGTTTTCTCCCTTTCTTTTTACATTGGCTCTATTTGTTTTCTTTATTGCCTACTGTACTAGAAAAAAAAAAATAGATGATTTTTCCTTCATAAAACTCAAATATCCTAGTCAGTGGAATGGACTATAATGAAATGTTCCAAAAAAAAATGACACCAAAGGAGGAGCAACTTTTATTAAATCTTCCATCACCTCATATATTACTGACATGATGTGATTTTCAGACAAAAAGAGCAAAAGAGAGATTACATAGCAGTACTTAGGCTAGTGCTATTTTGATTGAAGAATCATGTTGGATTTAAAATCTAGTTTCTAATTTGTTGGGTGGCAAAGAAGACTCAGGGTTATGAAAGAATGTGAATAGTGTTTGAGGGGAAATAGATATGTTTTCCCTATGGGAATATGGCATTGTTTATTATTTCTGGAGTTATAGTACTTTCTACCATCCACATATTAAAAAATTGCTTCTAAAATTTTGTCTTTAAAATTTTTACTCAAGTGGACACTCCGAAAAAAGTGTTTGTACATTACCCTGAACTAAAAATCATATTGTTTCTTAATTACTTAATTACAACTGTATAAACTAACCCATACATTAATTTTGTTTGTATGTTCTAATAATGTTTTATTTTAAAAATATTCATTTGCCTCTTGATTCATATAAAATGGTCTACCTTTTCTTATAAGAAATTTTTAGTTAAATCTTACTTCTAAATAATAGTGAAAACAATTAAATAAGGAACCAAGCATCTACATCATTCCATCTTGGTTCTTTTGAAAGTAAAAAATTTAATTTTAAGAACCTTGATAGGAAGGAATGTAGTCTCTGGAAGTTCCAAGCAGTATGGTAGTTAAAATTACCAAATAAGTTACATGCATGGATGGTTTGATGTACCCATAGGTTTTATGAGTATTATAGAAGACAGAAGGTGCTTTCCAAAAAAGGAACCCACAAGTAACAAATATCAAGTTACTAAAGATACTAAACATTCCAAGATTCAGTGATTAATGCCAACTCCAGTATGATGCCAAAAGTTTTAAGAGACATTTAAACAAAACTTTTTAAAGAGACTAGACTAAAAAATAATATATATGCCACATAAGAATATCTCTCTTTTCTGTTTTTTTTTTTTTTTTTTTTTTTTAATCTGATAAACAGGTCTGGAACATACTAGGTCTATTTCAAGATTTTTAGTCCCTGAATATACTGAGTTGCAAGATTTCTGATTGCAGTTAATGACCTAAAGTGCTACAATTTGTTCCAGTTTTCAAATAAACTCTGCTGACATTTGTTTGAATAGCAAACCAAAGCAAATAAGAGTCTCTGAGCATGAATGTGATGTGATGGATGATGCAAAAAATAAAAAGCTGAAGGCCAAATACATGACATTTTCTACATAGGATGGGAGAGGATTTAAACCCTGAGCAGATTATTTTTAATTTCTTCCAGTATGTCTAGATCTGTTTTCATCCAGTGTGATTAGCACACTGAAGTCTCTTTCTGCTAAACATTAAATAAGTGTTTCATGAATTCTTTGAGGATTAAGTTGATGATAATCTGCTGTACAATACTTGAATTAAAAATATATAAAAGAAAATTCTTTTTCCAGTTATAAATAGATGCTTTCTAGAGACATTAACTCTTCTGTGTATTCTATCACCACTACCTCAGTTCACCTTTTCTAGGAATTTTTATTCTCTGATTCTATCCATACAGAAAGAAGTTCCTAGATCATCCAAAATTATGGCTTTGGAGAAAGTAAAACACCCTTTCTTAGGAGAGTTAGGGCACATGGCAGGTAGGAAATATGGTTAGGGTAGGGCTAGAGAATAACATATAATCACAGAATACCTATAGCACTCTTAACAGGAAGTGAAACATATGTAAGTCCAATGTTGACAGACATTCACTGTTCTTACCCCACATGATCTTCACATTTCACATGCTGCTGAAAATTTCAGATAACTTGAACATTTACTGAATTTTGAATATCAAATGCCTTTGCTGCATCAATAAACCTGTTTTTGATGTAATAATCCTTTCCCACACTACCTTCTATGTATCAAAGACCTACATGTACCCCCTGCCTTGCCTCTTCAGAGCTCATCTGTGAGAAGCATTTTTAAAGGGCAACCACAGAGAGTCGAACATGTTGTCTCCATCACTGTACAGCTGTGGTGGTTTTACTCACTTTTCTATTAATAACATTATATACTATTTATATGCATGACATTGTAATTGTGTTGATTTCATTAGCCTCTGCATATGTTTCTTTTAGAGTTCTAAAAAGTGAACAGCTGGTTTTCACAACATTTATTAAATAATTATGATTCAAAATTAAGCTTCAAAATCTAAAACTTTGCTTAAGTTTCACTTGGCAATGGCAGTGGGCATGAATTATTCAAGATGTGATATGACAGGTGCAGTGTGCTGATAAAATATCATTTTTATTTCCACTATTAGGGTAGACAATTATTAATCCCACCTGGGATATCAACCAAAAGAAAGACGTGCTTCAGATAAATGCTAATGATTTATTAGAATGAAACCGTATTTGAAAAATCAGATGAATTCATAAATTAAACCCAAATTAGTTTTTTTAAAAGAACAAAATTACTTATGCCACTTTAAAACCACTAAATTTCTAAGTCCTCAATAAATATATTCTGTTTTTCCCTAAAGTGTTGTATCTCAGCCAAAATTCATCTACCCTACTCTTCAATGTCTGTTACTATTTTGACTGCTCATCAGCTGTCTCTCTGAACCTCAAACAGCTGTACTGCTAAGCTTCCAAAAGCATGGCTACAAACATAGGTCTTTCTTAATATCATTAAAGAATGCAAATAATTAACTTTGCTCTTTAGATAAGCAGCAATACATTGTGGTGGTTTAGGATAAACATTGTTCTTCAAGTTAATCCTTTAGAAAATGATAAAACCCTACTTGCTCAACTGTGACAGAGTGAAAAGCTAGTTCTGTCCCCTACCAGCTTTATGAGGGTGGGAAAGTTACAGGAAATTTTCTGGTTTAAAGGAATGAGTCACCATCTGACCTGGAAGGAGAAAATCACCAACCGTTCCAAGAATAAGAGAGTTACTAATGCCAAAACATATTTCAATCTTACTTCTCAGTTTGAGAATGAGATTAAAGAATAGAAGAACTTCCAAAAAGTAAGTCTAAGCAAGTTTCAAGGGACTCCAAGTAACTAGAGTTGTCCGATCATCATAACCACCACTGTGGAGCACTGTCCATATCTAACATAATCAGATTTGGTTGAGCCACGGGGTACAGAGGCCTGACTGTTCCAGAGAGCCTAAAAAGTAAGTGACCCTGAGTGGGAGTGGCTTACCATCTGATTGATATGCTAGCTCCCTAAACAAATGGCTTTCCTAACTTCACCCCATCCTGGTAATCACATAGGAAGCCCCTCCCAGTCGTGGCCCCCTTTACCTGTGTGACTATAAATAAAGGAGAGGTGGGCTACTCCATCTTGTTTTAGGCCAGATCTGGTATGACCCAATCGGTCATACCCCCTCCCATTTGAAAAAAAGTATTGGCTTTTGTGTGTTTATTGATTAGATAAGTTTATTGGTAATTAATTGACTTATTGCCTGCATGCTTCTTCCAGCAGTTAACTCTTCCCTCATCCACATGGGACATGGCTTAAAGGACTTCTTCCTTTAAGTCATCAGGGATCACCTGTTTCCTATAACCAGTGAAGTACAGACGCTCCCAACCTTAAATAGGAGGTGGGCATCTTCACTTCCTTATCAATAACTTTAATCATGAAGAAGCAAAGGTTATATCACTTAATTGTGGAAAAGATTAGTATACATTGCTTTCCTGTCATCAAAATATAAAGATGAGCATATTTATTGTATACTTTAAAGCTCCTTTGTAGTCAGTTTTTTATATCATCGGGTAAAAATAAGGTAGAAAGTTCTTAATCTTCGAATTGACAAGGTCAAATAAAAACTGTTTTAAACTTAGTTATGTTTTTTAAAATATTACAATAAAAAGTATAAGTAAAATTGATTAATTTATGTGAAATTTTTCATTAACAGAACTAATAACTGAATAACATACCACCAATTTAAAGTAGTCAAAAAGGTAAACAAAATGATGAATGATTTGACACAAAAAGGGTAAAAGGAATGAATAGTAAGTTCACAAAAAAAAATAAAAACATGAAAAGATATTGAACCCCTCTAACAATTAAAGAAAACCAATTAAAACAATGAGATTCATGTTTCATATATGAAATGGGGAAAAATTAAACAGTTTGATGACTTAGCCTGGCAAGGATTTGGGGAAATAAGTCATTCTCATACACTGTTGGTGGAGGTGTAAATTCCTAAAACATTTTATGATGATAATTTTGCAATATCTAGCACACTAAACATGTCTGCTTTCTTGATACATAAAATTCCACTGTCACAAATTTACCCTATATAAGTACCTACAAGATATATGTGTAAATGAACATTATAGCAATTCTTATGGGGAAAAAACTCAGTCTACATGTCTATCATGATAGGTTAAATAAAGTTTATCCATATAACTAAATGCAGTCATTTAAAAAAGTGTATGTCTATGTTGCTGATTCAGAAAGTATTATGAATATTTAAGTAAGTGAGAAAATAAGGTATGAACACCATGCATTATGTAATCCCTATTGTAAAAATTGAAAAAGGGTGTACATTAGCACGTCGATTTTGGGAATTAAAAGTTTTTTGGGAAGATTCACAATACTGTTGTATTGCCTTCATAGACAAGTACTGTGCATATGAGTAGAGGGATAATTTGGGTTTTCTACTATCCTATACTTTTTGATTTCAAATATTGGCAGTTATTAACCTTTTTAATAAATGTTAACAGGGATGAACTAGATGATAGCCATTTTGATTTTCTTCTATTTAGTATTTTTTTAAGTACAAGAGATCTGTAAAGGTCACTCAAAATATATCAAACTAAAATTATCTGGGTCATTATTATTCATAATATGCATCATCATGATCAAATGAGTAATTCCATACTGATGCAATATTGAAAAGGCAATAATTAAATAAAACTACAAGTTTGACATGATTCAACAGAGTTCTATATCTTTCAGAAAGGTATTGCAATACTAGGTCTACTAACAAGAGAAAAAGTAATTAATAATTAGAGCTGTCTGGTCATGGGAAGGATAGCCCAACAAAACAGGAAAGCCTGAACCAATAACTCTCACCATGTTACATCTGCCTCCTATACCTGCTCCTCTGCTCTTCTGTCTAGCTAACTTCAAGAGTGCCCTGAGGAATAACCTACCCCAGGGAAGTTATCCGGTTCCCCTTTCCTTCAGCGTTGTGTTCAGATACTTGCTATGCATGTCATCAAGTGGCAGCCCGTTAGAACAGCAGGGCCAGAGACTCTAAGCCCAAACCCTACTAAATCTACGTTTTAAACAAGATGTCAGGTGATTTGTACTTACACAAAAATTAGGGAAGCAGTGGGTAAAAGACAACCCTAGCTGTGCCCACAGTTCCTTTTTTTTTTTAATTTCTTACAGACTGCAGTTTGATTCATTGTACACAAATGGGGTACATGGTTTCATTTCTATGGTTGTACACGATGTAGATTCACACCATTAGTGTAATCATACATGTATATAGGGTAGCGATGTCTGTTTCATTCCATCATTTTTCATACCCCCCTCCCTCTCATTTCCTTCTACATAATCTAAATTTCCTCCATTCTTCTCTCACTCCCCACCCCCTACTCCCCACTATATACCATTCTCCACTTATCAGGGAAAACATTCAGACTTTGGTTTTTTGGGATTGGCTTATTTCATTTAGCATGATATTCTCCAATTCCATCTATTTATTTTCAAATGCCATAATATTATTCTTCTTTATGGCTGAATAATATTCCATTGTGTATATATATCACAGTTTCTTTATCCATTCATCTGTTGAAGGGCATCTAGGTTGGTTCCTCATTCTAGCTATTGTGAATTGAGCTGCTATAAACATTGATGTGGCTACATTACTGTAGTATGATCATTTTAAGTCCTTTTTTTTTTTCTCAGCAAAGGATACAATCAATAATGTGAAAAGAGAGCCTACAGAGTGGGAGAAAATCTTTTCCACATGCACTTCAGATAGAGCACTTATCTCCAAAATTTATAAAGAACTTACAAAACTTTACACCCAATCAATAAATGGGCCAAGAAACTGGACAGACACTTTACAGAAGACATACCATACAGGCAATTAATAAATAAATGAAAAAGTGTTCAACATCTCTAGTAATTAGAGAAATGCAAATTAAAACAACTCTAAGATTTCATCATACCCCAGTTAGAATGGCTATTATCAAGAACACAAACAATAATAGATGTTGGCGTGGATGTGGGGAAAAAGGCACGCTTTTATGTTCCTGGTGGAGTTGCAAATTGGTGCAGACACTCTGGAAAGTAGTGCGGAGAATCCTCATAAAACTTGGAACGAACCCACCTTTTGACCCAATTATCCCACTCCTCGGTTTATACCCACAGATCCTTTGTACACCTGTATCAGGGCATTCATTTTACAGACTTTACAATTTTTGTTGACTTAAGTTAGACCATAAAATTGTTAAGGGAAAGATCTAAGTTTGGTGTAGTTGTTCTACAGCCATTACACCTAGCATTATAATGGATACTCCATAATCATTAAAGCAAGAATGAATGAAAAGCAAGTAAAAAATTTAATTCATTACTTTTTATAGTAATTCGTCAATTATTTGGCAGCATATAAATAGGAATTATAAATGATAGAAAAACTATTTTGATAAAACACTCTGTTTAAATGTATTCATATCTTATAAACACATTACAAAATATTTTTATCCTCACCAAATAGGACATGAAATCCAGGACTATACCTAAAGCCTCTTATCATGTTTGCTCTTTCTTTAAAAAAACAAAACAAAAAACCACACTCAAATTATCATGTAATATCACCAATTGGGGTTCAAGCCAACAGCTGAAAAGACAGAAATAAATTACTTTTAGGTTTCTATTGTTTTGTTGATGACACACAAATTATGCTACTGTTTATCTTTAAGACTGCAGCTGTTGCTGGCTTTGCATCACTGTTTACTATAATTACTGCCTTCAGATTTCATTCTGACCTATATCCCATTATAGGATATGCCCAGGCCAGATAAGCAAGTTCAGAAATCAGCAGTAATCACTGATGTTTGCAAAATTACTGCAGTGAGAAATTCTTTTTTTATAACATAAAAGTTCTTTAATATGTCTTCAACCTTCAACTAAAATCCTCACCTGGCTGTTTCTCGCCACTCAGCTTCCTCACCTTCACGCCAGCAAATCTCATCCAGTTCTGTGAAAAGATCATGAGGAATGTGTTCCTCATCATCATCTTCAGTTCCAAGAATAAACTGTACCCGCTGTGATGGGGTGTCTATGAAAAATCAGAAACACAAATTGCATGTGCAACGAATCTTATGTCCAGAATATATAAAGAATTCTCAAAACTCAACAGTAAAAATAATTAAGATGGGCAATATATTTCAGCACATACTTTGCCAGAGAAGAAATATGGATTGCAAATAAACACATGAAAATGGCAATGACATGTCATCAGTTTAATGATGCGAAATTATCAAAAATGATGTTTTTGATTATTGTTGTTTAGGTGCATTTTTTCAGTGCTGGGATTGAACCCAAAAACTCACAAATACTAGGCAAGTGCTCTACCACTGAGTTATACACCCAGCCCTTTTAATGTTCCTATTGTCTTTAATCTTTTTTTAAAGGAGAAAATAAACTTGCTCATTGATTTCAAAGTCTTGTTCTGGAAAAAATAGGTTACAACAATTGCAACAATCTT
Organism: Sciurus vulgaris; assembly: GCF_902686455.1. Classification (NCBI taxonomy): domain Eukaryota; kingdom Metazoa; phylum Chordata; class Mammalia; order Rodentia; family Sciuridae; genus Sciurus; species Sciurus vulgaris. Next base: position 116,355,495 of record NC_136463.1, on the reverse strand, counting down.
ATCTACTTGAGAAACAACTGGAAGTTCGGAGAAAATACAGTCAATACGAAAAGTAACTTTGGTCTAGTAGACTGAATTTAACATAGACTATTTTTAAATGCATGGTAAAATAATGATTAAAAATGCTTTGATATTCGAGATACATTATGTAAGAAATAGTATTAGTTAGCTATACTACCAAAGAAAACAAAATTATTCAAGTCAGATATGGATATTGAATATGGAGAAAAATCCTTCTTTAACTCAGTATAATTGCCCTCAGTTTGCTTTGCTGTTGTTTTGTTTTTGTTCCTATACATTCATTGGTAGCAGAAATTTTCAGAGCATTTAGCACACATATGCCAATATTTAAATGCATATTTTATATAAACAAATATAGAAAATAAGCAAAATATCCTCAATATACTTTTACAAGATGGAAAAACATTTCCTTATTACAATTAAAGTAGAATTAATTTAGTGCAAATAATATTTTAAAACACAGTAGAATAATTTATAAGAATCAGATAGTGAGATTCAAGAGGTTCCATAACAATTTTGCTGTCTTATTAGTCAATGGAGTCCTGTGACCTGGGCAATCATTAAATGGTAAAATGCAAAGAAATTGCAGTTAAAAAAAAAAAAGTAAGGCTGACTTCTGATTAGATTTTTTAAGTAAAGTGTCTTTAAAAAAAAAAAATCACATACTTAGCCTGATTTTATTTTGATCAGTCAGTGGGTCAGTTCACTAACTGTATATACTAAGTATCTATTTAGTTCATTTAAGTGTAGAACTACTGTTCTTAAACTCCTTGTAATCTGGTTTGGGATGCAAAATGAATACATAATCACAGATAATATTAGACAACAATAATTAAGCACTAACTTGTTTGGTGCTTGGTGCTATAAGAATAAGAGGAACAAAAACACATGAAGGCTAGCATGGTAGAGGGGGTTTCACAAGGAGAGGTCAGAACTAAGCCAAGGGACATCAACATTAGCAATGCAATTTTTTTTACTATAAGGTAAATAAAAAGATCCAAGAAAACTAATACAAAAATCAATGGTTTAGTTTAAGCAGTGGATTTAAGAATAGGGTAATGCAAGAAAACATCTCAGATGCTGACGTTCAAGATGAAATCTCAAGTCTGAAATCAGTTACATACTCTAAACAGGGATATACAATTATAAACAAAGATCAGATATTTCATAATTAGTAGTTCAGTGGGAATAGGATTGACCAAACTAGAAGCAATCAATAGTGGGAGGTCAGGAAAGAAAATTGGAATTTAATTATGTGAGAAAATTGCAAAGGTTGGTACATAAGGATGAAATTAAAAAAAAAAATGATCTCTTTCATGAGATAACTTTTTAAGAGAGAAAGCTAAGGTGAATCTTGAATACTGTTTACAAAAAACTAACCAAAGTCCAATAACTAGGTTTACTACACTAGGTTGTATCAAGTAATCAAACGAGATGATTTCATCACAGGAAAAGTATAGTACAATAGAATATCCCAATAAAGAGAAACTGGCTGCATGATAGGAACATAGTTACTAGAAAGAGGCAAGGAAACAATGACACTAGAGAGTGGAGGCATCAAAGTCAGGGTGAAGCTAGGAGTGGGACTCCTGCAATAGTGAACAGGACTCACTATTGGTGTTGGGCTCTTTATAATTCTACCAGCCAGGACTGGTCTCCTGGAAGGAGAGAGAGCTGAATTTCAATGGGGGAAACTGTGAATGCACAAACACTTTTCAAACTTTTAAATGATTATGTAAATATTATTGATGCTCGATACCAATGGCAGTGGTAATGGTTGGTTATAATGATGGTACAGATTTAACTGCCCACAATAGGGAGATTTCGAATTTGAAGGGTGAATAGGGAAATAATGGTGCCATTAGTAAAAGACAGTAGTCAGAATGAGGAACCAGTACTGTAGCTGAAGTGCTCAAAAGACAACTTTTGGATATGGTGAATTGGAGATGACTATGGCAAGAACTTGAGAAGAATGTCATGGGGCAGTTGGAGAGTGGAAACTGGATTCTGGAAGAGAGGACAGAGTCAGAAATGGAGGCATAAGTGGCAGTTAAGTAGAGTAAGCATAAGACTACAATGGATGATGACTAAAAAACTGAAGTATATAGACTGAAGAATATTCAACAATGGGGAAGTAGGTTTAGCATTTGCAAGGAGGAAGAATCAGATGAGGAATGCACAGATAGGTAAACAGATCAGTATTAAAGAAATATTTAATGAACATATCCCTTTCATCAAGTAATGTTCTAAGCAGGAAATAAGTAAGGACAGATGTGAACAGAAAAAAAAAAAAAATTCTGCCCTCATGGAGCTTTTATCTCATGAGGAAAACTGTATGTCAGGAAACAAAGAAGAAGATGATTTTGAAAAGCATAAGAAGTCAATAATGTCAGATGCTATGGAGTGGTCATCAATGAGAATGGAATAAGAGCAAAAGGATTTGTCTGGCTTAATTTTAAACAACACTAGAATTTCAAATAACATGTATTACTTTTATAACCATAAATAAGTTAGCTATTTCCATTTGGAATATAGACTATTTTCAACACATGGTTAGTCATAAAAACCAAATTTAAATAATTACACTATTTGAGAAAAGCCAGTAGTAGAATCATAATTGGAAATAAACAAATTCCTTAGCAAACTTTCATCTTTGCATTATCTGCTATGTTATGCATACTGCTTTAATTACTCACATACTAATTAACCAGGGTCTTCAATGGATTGTTCCCAATAACCAGTGGAAATACTTTGTTTTCTGCAGGCCTGCCCAAAAGTTCTCTATTTTAGGCCCTTTCTATGCAACAGTTAACAATTATGTTGACAAACTTTTCATGTCACTATAACAAGAATAATGAGAGAAGTGACTTGGGGAATTTCCATTTTCATATGAGGTTTTATTGTCATGAAATACATAATCCTGATGTACTCCAACACTCAGCTTAAGGAAACAGGTTCACTACATGTTTACCCTTACGTGTTTCTGGATCACAGAGGCTTTCCTTCCTCTCTTTTTGATACTTGAAATAAATTGATATTCAGATCATCTATCTTATGAAATCAAGAAATGATGGCAAATTTGGTAGTTCTGATTCAAACCCATGTCTCCAGTCTCCTTGAAGCTCAATATTTTCCATTTTTAGTTGAACTTTAAAATTTTGTTCATGTTATTTGAATGTCATACACAATCTGTTCATTTGAATTCTATATTGTAATTTAATTCATTTATATAATTGAAATAGCCTACTTTTATTGATGCTAATTAGTAAAATGATTGCAGAGTATTAGATTGACAAAAAGAATTTTCACCTGAAGTACCAAGAACCAACAGATATTTCTTTCCAGAGAGGATTAAGACTACATGCAGCATTTACAAATTGTGTTCCTGAAAACCTAGTTATGTGACTCTTAACTCTTCTCCCACAGTAAGACAAATAGGAAACAGTGGACATATTTTCAAATAGATTTCTGAATAGAGAGATCTGAGATGTGAGTCCCAGTCTGACTCCATTAAAAAGGGAGGACAATAGGGGTGTCTGCCTCTTCCTCAAGCTAATTGAGTGGAGTTCCCCAGAGAACCGAAGGAGTTTTAATTCTCCAGTTAGTTACAGGGACTCTGTCTAATCCTCTCCCTAGCTCTTGAGATTGCTGCTTTGAAGAACATGGTATCTGTGGCCATATGTGGGCCACACCTAAAAGAGAAAAATGAATGAATAAACATGGAATGTGGGCCATCTTAGATTCAGTTAAGAGGCTGCAACAGAAATGAGAAAACTTAAACAGAGAGAATCTACTACTCTAAATGAATGTCTAGGGGATAAAGAGAAATGTACAATAAAGCAGAAGAGAGTGCCAGTGAGAGACTCTCTAGGAGAGAATGAGCAAACTCAAATTCTTGCAAAGCCTGGAAAGTGTGACATCACTTGCAATAGTGCTGATGCAGTAAGAACCTTCCAGACTCATACCCACTAATTCCACCTGTTTTCCTATGCTCCAAATCCGGAAGGATGAGAAATAGAGTTGGGAAGATGGTAGAGTCTCTGGAGTAAAGGAGAAGACATTCAAGACAGGGAAAATTTTAAAGCAATTTCATCTCTTCCTTCAACTACAGTCATCCCACCTACACCAGGAGAAGGTAGAAAAAGTCTTTGATCATTCAAGTTCAAAGTTTTTACTACTAACATGAGGCTAGAGTTTCTAATTATTGATGAGAGGACTTGAATCACCTAAGAGTGACTAGAAAAGTTAGGAAACCCACTGGGTTTCATTCAGGAACACAGAGCAATTCAAACCCCTGAACACATACAAAGGGGCATTGCTAAACAGAAATAGAACTGCTTTATGAGCAGATCTCACAAGGAGTGTTCGCCCTATGTGAGATTTATGAGTCTTACATGATCACAGATCTTTTATATACAAACAGGTATATATATAAACGAATACTTCACTTTTGGATTATATTTCATTTACATAGTAATTAAGTATGATGAGATTATAAAAACAAGAAAATGATAAAACAGATTTTTGAAGTGTGTTTATTTCTTCTATGAGTGAGATGTTTATATACACCATCTCTTGTTTGTGTCAAAATAACCTTGTCAAAAGGGCACTGATATTGATTAATGTCAGATACAAAAAATAAAGAAACTTTAAAAATTGGACATCTCAGCTTTTAAATGTGAATTTTCCCTCCAGCATGAAGCACTCCATCTTACATATGATTACATATATTCAATAGATAATAAATTTGGAAAAGAAACACTTGTAGAACACTTGTGAGACCTAGTATTATTACCAAATATTTTATGCAATTTGTCAAAATAAATTTTACAGCAAAGGGAACAATAATTAAGTCAACAACTAAGTCCCATGATTTACCACCAATTCAAAGGAAAATGACAGTTTACTGGATGGAGCATGAATTTTTTTTTTAAATAAGACTGATAAAGTCCCCAGAATATCAGATGTACTTAAAAGATCAGTGGCATATCATATACATTTCCGATCCAGTTTATCTGGGGGAAAAAAACACCTGGTTCTATCTTATTCTAAGTGTATACTATGTGGGTGATAGTTACCTCATGTTTTCTCAACCTGATTTTATCAGTCAAATAAATTTTCTCTAATTAGCCTGTTATCTCTGTGTCTAGCTGTTGTAGGGAAAAAAAAAAGAACTTTAAATAGACAAAGGAGGTACTTGGGCTATGAAATTAATCAAGGTATGTATGTGCATGTATAAATATATCACAATAAATACCACTAATTTGTATAATTGTAATGCACCAATAAAATGCATAAATAAAAAAGCAAAATAAAAATTGAAATATTTGAGTTACACTAGGAAATCAATTTAGTCCCTGTGTTGGACTTACCCAGTGCAGGAAGAGATAGTATTCTGTGTTTCATGTCACAGCTGTTCTGATTCTCCAATAGCTTGTCAGAGGCCATATCTCATAGCAGCCATGCCTCGACACTGGTATTATATTCCTCATGTCTCTGAAACACTTTTTCTCATCACTAAATCCAGAGATTTATTTCAGTTTACTCTGATTCAATATATTGGGTCTCCATGAATTCAACCCTGAAAACTCAGTTGCTATGTACACAATCCTTAAACGTGACCCATATTCTCATAATTGTGAGACTTATTAGTGTTTCCTCTTATAAAGCATGAACATTACTCATTACACACCTTTAAAATACCAGTCATAAAATAAACTTGAGGAAATAACACCCTCACAGTTATGAATAAAGTGGACCTGAAAATGTGAGACAGGGTGTCAAGTATTCAAAAGACTTTTCTAAGACACGATGATAATAGCAATAGTATAGGAAATGTTAATTTCTTAAAGTAGGATAATCTATTCAATGACAGGAGGTATTTTCCTTGGGTTCAAAATAACATATGGCTCCATGTCTCTGGCTTTTCATTCTTTAAAATAGAAATAAATTTTCAGTATTAGAATACGTTCATAAAAATCTTTTCATGATCATCCTGCTAACATATTTTTAACATCTTAAAAAGGAATTCAGATTATATATGTCTCAGTATAGTAAATATTCAAGATGTTATTCAATGCCTATTTTTTCATGTCTACTGAAACTAGACACTTCAAAATCATATGATACATCATCTAAATTGCAGTACTATCAAATCAGAAAAAAATCTATAAGTTAAAATAAATATTTCTGCTATACTGGTAGGTATTTTATTTATTTTTGTTAAGGTCACTGAAGTCATTGAGCACTTTAATACAATTGCAACCAAGAATATGGTAGACCAAAATAAGAGTGTACGGCTATATTTACTAAAACATACAGTGGAAGTAAAAATGACAACATAGAGAAGTTTGCCTAGAGAAGAAGGATCTCAGTCCCTTAGCAGTCTTTTCTGGAATCTACAAATACATCAAAAGACAGCATTAAGAGGATGAAAACAGTAGTCACAATTGTAAGAAGATATTTTGAATATAAAAACCAACAAAGGACTCATATCCATGATATGTAAAGTACTTCTATAACCCAATAAGAAAAAATCCAATTAAAATAATGCACAGCTTTGATAGGCACTTCATGGAAACAGATATTCAAATAGCAGCACTGCTTAACTTTATTGGTAGTCAAGAAGCATAAATTAGAATGATAAGATATTATTATATACCTTGCCTGGATGGCTAACAAAAAGAATAAAATCAACAAGTGTTAGTAAGGATGTAAAACAACAAAAGCTCTAAGGCCTTGCTGGTGGGAGTGCAAAAATGGACCTGATTATTGAACATTATTTATCATTATCTACTAATACACATGCTTGATGTTTCAGCAATAAATAATTTCACTCCTAAGTATGAGAAGTGCATATGTGTACTAAAAGACAAATATAAAATGTTCATAGTAACTTTATGCATAATGGCTCCTAATTTTATACGCTCCAAATCTTCCCCAATAGTAGAATGCATGGTATATGGAAGCATAGTATATGAATGCAAATTAATAGACTAAAGGTATATCCAAAAGCATTGGTGAATTCCACAAACAGAACATTGAGATACAAATGCTTCCCAAATGATTTCATTTACATAAAGTTCAAAAAAGAAACAATCCGTGAAAAGAACAGGCCAAGGATCCTTTTGAGGAGGAAGGATAGTACTGACTGCAACTGAGCAGAAACGGGCTCAGAAGTACTGGCCCAGGTGGTAGTTATACTTCTGACTCGAAATTTAGTGAGTTCTATATTTGTTTCCATATTTTAACCTTTGTGAATATTGGTCTTACACTGTACAATAAAATGAATTTTAAAAATCACTTTGATATTCTTATATATTACCCAGTTGGGAGTTAAAATAGGATAGAAAACCACTGACTATCAAAACAGCTCATCAAAGTCATGTTTTCTGCATTTGCTTCATTTCTCCTGAATTATGTGCACAGTTTACTATCTTAAGCCCGGAAAAATCCTATGTCTAATTCCTGGGTTGTACTAGTTTATACAGTACATTTGTGTACCATATTTTAAACAACTATTTAATACTCTAGTGTTTTGGTTTTTTAGACTTAATTCTACTGCTTATAAATTAGTTAATAGTAAGTGACATAATCCTATCATCTTTCCTGCTATATTCTTTGCTGGGAAGCTGAAGGGAAAAAATCAATGTTAAATTGTTCTGAATTTCATTCATCTTTCATATTATCATTGACTTCAAGTTCATGCTTCCTACTGATCATTTTTAAACAGCTAAATTGTGTTCCCAGTTAAAAACGTAATTTCAAATTATTCAAGGTGAATAAAGGATGACATTAAAAATAAAAAGATGTGGGCTGGGGAGATAGCTCAGTCGGTAGAGTGCTTGTCGTGCATGCACAGGGCCCTGGGTTTGATCCCCAGCACCACAAAAAAATAAATAAATAAAAAGATGCAAAATTTTAACATTTTAACAATTAGGCAATTTACTGAAATAGAAAGAATTAATCATTTTCAAATTCTTATATGCAAATTATTGTATTTATTATAATATCAAAAGTAAGCAGAACTTATTTGTGAGTATCAAATTTTTTGTATAATCAAAATATCACCACCACCACTACAATACAACCCCAAAATCTGGGTCTATCCTTGAACTCACCTAGGAATTGCATCCTAACTATTGGATCTGGTAGACTGAACCTATCATTTCATGTCTATGACATAAGCATAATCTTCTTAGGCTTTAGAAAAGCCTTTTCTTTTACTTGAATGCAGGACTACCAAAACCAGATTCCTTACAACACTATATTGCATGATTGAGTCCCATAATAACATAGGATTCCACTGATATTGCCCATATATTGGAAAAGACAAAACTTTAAAAGTGTCAAAATTTAAACATTTCTCCAAAGACTTTTTGTTAAATTGGTGTCTGCTCCAGAAATTTGGGCCCAAATTATTCCATGTCTTGAAAAATGCATACTCCAATTTACAGTATAAAACCTCCAGGTTCCCAGCACAGGAACTAAATGCTCCCTTGAATTCTTTTCTTTTATCTCTTTGGAAGTTAAATTATGAAGAATTTTGAGGCACCTGCATTAATATCTTCAAAAGACTTTCTTTGGAATCATTCCAAATAAAATAAATATTCCTTAAGTGGCTAGAAGTTTTCTTTGAAGTCTTCAGCATAGAAATTTCATATATCCCCCTATGCAGAATTCCAAATCCCAAATCAAAGTGGAGGGTGTCAAGAACACAGTTTCAGTCTCAGTCTGTGACTAAATATTTAATTATCAAGGCAACAGAACTGACTGTGAAGTAGGGAAAACGGTAGATGATCATTCCCAAAGAAACTAAAAACAGTGAACTGTAGGAAGTTCTGCTGCTTAGGACCATCAGGATGCTAAACAGTTGTCCCTGTTAAGAGAGATCTTACGTCTAAACATTAACAAAGATCTTCAGATTGTTAGGGGAGGAAGGAGGTAAGTGGCATCCAAAAATAGTGACTGACACATGAGAGAGAAAATCTGGACCACCTGAGTTATTTCCAAGTTTCACAAAACAAAGACTCAAAAACTTCTTAGGGTAAATGGTTCTTGATCTCGGCCTAATATTAAATTATGTGTAAGTATTTTTTTTTACAGTTTTCTTTATGGAAACACCCAGAATTAAATTAAAATCTTCAAAGGTAGGGCCCAGCATCAATCTGGTTCCTTTTAAAGCTCCTCATATTCTAAAGTGCAACATGGTTTGACGAGCAATGTTTTAAAGCAGTGCTTATCAAATCTTAACATGCGTATAAGGCACCTGAGAGCATTGCTAAAATACAAATTCATATTCAACAAGTCTGGGGTAGGACTTGAGATTCTAACAAACTTAAATGATGCCAATATTTCTGGTTTATAGACCACAATTGAATAGCAAAGGCTTTAGAAGATTCTCAGCCTTAGTACCAAAGTAAATCACCTGATGTAATTTGCTTTTTTTTAAGTATTCATATGGCCTCACACACAGAGATTTGGATTATCATGTGGCTTGGTCATCAATGTTTTTAGAAACCCCAAGTACAGTCAGTGTTGAGAACCACTATTCTAGGGGAAAAAAATTACATGAATGTGTCCACCTATGTAATAAAAGAAAAGTAAGTCAGAGCCAGAGGAAATAAGCAAAAGATAATAAATACAATTTGTTTTGCTTATTAAATGATTCTGAGGTTATATGAATGTTTACTCAAATACTAGAAGATGATAACTCATCATTAAATCTTAGTCTAAAAGACTAAGCCATTTCCACAGTCTAAGAGGAAGTCTTTATTAAACTATAAGCAGATGGAGATTAAGAAATATCTACCCAACAGTCTCTTTCTTATACTCTCAAATATCACTTCATCAGACAGAAAACATCTGAATATATGAGATACAGTTCACTCTCTACTCTCTGTCTGCTGAATCAGAGACAACCACCTTTCTGTCATGCTAGGAGGGAATACCCAGAGTACCTTCCAGAGTAGCTTGTGCGCTCTGTCACCAGCTACCATTCTACCCCTGGCAGGAGTACATGGGAGTTGGAGAGGTGTAATGCCTATCACTATACAAGTGAAGGAGATAGGGAACATACTGGTAGCAACATTTCCAAGCAAACTAAGACATCGTTGCATAGATATGGCTTGGATACACCTTGCAAGTTTAAAAATGAGCAGAGAGAAAAAACTTAGGTGTTTGTAAAAATACTACAAATCAATGGAGAATAAAAATAATCTTGACAGATCAAAGGAAGATCATAGCTCTGAAAATTGCCTACTTCACTGTAAGAGGATATATCTAGAAATAGCTGAGGAGTCTCAGTAGACTATAAAAACAGAGACTCTATCAAGAGAAAAATAAAAAGTGATTAGGAAAGGACAGGAGGAAGTGTAAAGAAAGAAGTTCAAGGAAACTAAAAATCAACAGCAAAATTAAACTTATCCTAGAAGTAATAAAATGCAGAATTGATGCCACAAATAATCAAACGGTACCATAGGAAAGTAACTTTCAACTACTGAAGAATGGGACAAAAAGCAGACATTGGAAATCCAACATGCAAATGACTAATAGTCAAAATGAAGAGAGCAAAGCAAATGGAATAGAATCAGAATAAGAAAATTTTTCCTAGTGGAAAAATATCAAAGTATGAAGATTGGGAAGACCTTTTTAGTATACCTACTATTAGATCTATCTCCGCAAGTTTTCTTAATTAAAGACCCACAGAAAAAATGTCTATAAGCATTCAGGCTTAAAAGACATGAACCTGAAAGATGGAAAAAATGCGGCAATTACAAAATTTTCTACAACACTCAGTAAAAACAAATATTGAATAAAGGAGTATCTATAGAGCTTTTGAAAGTGAAAGTACTACCCCAGATTTTTATGCAGTTAATTTATTTCAGGTATGAAATGAATTTCAGGAGAATGTGGGTTAAGGAAAGTTGAGAAAATATTTAAAACAGGAGAGATTCCTGTTTAAGATGTTCTGAGGACTGGGAATGTAGCTCAGTGGAAAGTGCTTGCCTCATATGCACAATGCCCTAGGTTCAACCCCAGTACTGCAAAAAACAAAGCAGAAAGGCAGTTGGGAAAGGGAAGTCAGTTAGATTACAAATTGTATACAGTTCCAGAAATTATGAGAAAAAATTAGAAATATCCTTTAGTTTATTAAGAGAAATGAGGTTGGTTGAAGGTGTGGACATACAGGTCTGCATGTTTAATGGAAGTGAAGTTAAGTGAGTTCTTTTGGATGACAGGTTTTCTAAGGTAGAAGGCAAGATAATCTTCTAAAGGATGGTAAAAATAGGCGATGCTGAAAAATGGTAAAGAAGTTTGAAAAATAATTATTTCAAACACCAAAAAAATGCAATAAAATTGAAAGGAGATGTAAGATTTCCTTGAGTCAAGAATATATAATGGTTACTTATCTTCCCTGACAAATGAGTATTTTCACCATGCTCTGTTACTTAAGGAGGCAGGAAGGAAGCAGGGACATGGGGGAACTTCAACATAAGTATGTTTTTTAATAGGGAGTGAAGATATGAATAAAACTAAAACAGAGGATCTAAGGTATTTAGAATAATGGCATAACTGTCACTAAAATTATAAGCTCTGAAACTGGGGTAGTATAAGGAAAGAACCATAATTTGTGGATAGAAAAAAGTAGAGAGGTCAAGTCATTGGGCAAGAAAGCAAGAAGTAGAGAAACTATGGTCAGTGGCTGAGGTACATTAATGACTTCAGAGATGGAGTACTTACAGTTGGGTTGATGAGCCTAGTGCAGTGGCAGAGAAGGTCAGAAGGTCACAGGAGTTGGGAAGGTCAAGGAACTGACAGCCTGATTCTTAGTTATGTCATATATATATGGGTTCTCATGGCACTCAGTAATTATTGAAAACTACAAAAAAGACATACTTTGGTATTCTACATGTACTTTCAAAGGATAAACACAAAATATTCAGGTCCCAAGAATAAATATGGGTAGCCTTACCAATAGTGTGAATGAGAACTTAACAAAGATATTTTCTTCTGGATTTTTAAACTACTTAGAGCAATGACAATTCTTTATATAAGTTATCCAAGGTTAAATACAAATAGAATTGGGGACAAGGCTCATTGGTAGAGCACTTACATAGCTGGGCAAGGCCCTGGGTTCAATGCCCAAACACCATAAATAAATAAATAAATAAATAAATAATAAGAAAGAAAGAATATGTATGACTAAGCTTTACTACTTTATTTTATTATCTATCTTCTAAAACTAGTTCAATTTTCAATTTCACAAAGCATATAAATAAGTGAAAAACAAAGGTCAATCTTGCCCCCTTTTCTCCCTGTCTGCCCAAAATCTTTAAAATAGTATAAACGACTTTATGTGTATGAGATATTACTGCTAATTATAGATTGCAGAGCACATATATTATTACAATCACAAATTCAATAAAACAAGAAGTCCGCTTACCAAAAGAAGGCGACTCCCGTCCATCCTCTAACCCTGAATCTCTCTCTCGATCTCTTTTTCTGTGTTTGTGACCACGATGCCGATGACGACGGTGGCTTTTCCTTCCTCCCAGGGGCACATGAACTCCAATAAACAGTGTTCTATGACCTTTATTAGGAAACAAAGGCACACATTGAACTGTATATTCTTCCAGAGCACAAAAGGTGATGATTTATATGCTAATTGAAACCAATTCAATTCAATCCAACAAATAACTGTTGTGTTTGTGACATGTAAGTCGTGGGCTTTTGCTGTATTTTAGCATTACATTTAAATAAGAATACCACAGGTCTATCACAAATATCTATAATACTCATTATTTGGTTGTATATTTTGAACTAGCATTAATTTATTAACTAGTTTATTAATTCCTCTGTCTACTACTGATATTTCATCATACTCATTTTCATTAGAAAAAAATTCTGTTCTACCATCTCCCTACACTCAACTGTTATCACATCAATTCTCTTCCTTTCAGTGTATAAAAAAACCTCTATCTATAATTAAAAAAAAAAAAAAGATTCCACTCATTCTCCTACTAAACCAAATCCTACAGAGTTTTTTCAGTTCTACTTCCATCTGTGGCATTTAAATTTCATTGAGTACTCTCTTCTCTGTGACATTACTTTCCTTTGGTTACCTCCCTCCTCAGTCTTTGTTTAATTCATATTAAGTCCATTGCTGAGGCTTGTTCTATTTACCAATTCAAGATTGGGGATCTCAAGGACTCTGTCCTTAACCTCACACTTATAACAACCATGCTGCATAATCTAGACCTACATCTTGATTGAACTTCTCTCTTGAACTGCCAATCTACATATCCTCTATCTACTAGACATGTTCACCTAGACATCCTTCCTGCAAGTATGTCAAATTCAACATGTCTCTGGAGTTCACCTTGTCTGTTTTCCATATCTCAGTCAATATACCATCTGTCATTTCAAAGTCAATTCAACTTATCATCAGGTCTGGACTCCCAAATATCTCTTTCTGATTTTCGGGTGAATGCTTTCTTGCTATATCCTCACATAGCAGAAAGAAATAGCATCTCTCTCATCTCTGCTGTAAGCACACTAATTCCATTCATGAGGTTCTACCTTCATGACTTAATTAGCTCTCAAAGGTCCCACTTCCATATAATACCACATTGAGGTTTAGGACTTCAACGTATGAATTTTGGAGGAGGCACAATATTTAGTCCATAGCATTCTGTCCCTGGCCATATTCAATGTCATCTAGATTTTCTGTTTACATACAAAAATTTTAAAAATAAATTTACATATAAATTATATAATTTTGTGGTTTTATTTAGGTCTCTGATCCATTTTATCTTAATTTTTTAAGCAAAATGTGAGGTCTAAGGCTAGATTCTAATCTAAATACATAATACATTAATTAGGTATTTACCTAAATGAGTTGAAAATAAGTCTACTGAAAAAAATACCTGCATACAAATACTTACAGCAGTTTTATTCATAATTGTCAAAAATGGAAGTAATCATGTTGTCCTTCAATAGGTGAATGAACATACATCCATACAATGAAGTATTATTCAGCAATAAAAAAAATAATCTGTCAACTGCAAAAGGACATGGAGGAAGCTTAAATGCATATTAAGTGATAAAAAGATAGCCTTAAAAAGCTAAATAATATGAGCCCAACTATATAGTATTCTGGAAATGAAAAAATATCTAACAGTAAAAATATAGTACGTACACAGGGAAGGTGTAGAAGTTAATGGGTGAAGCACAGGGCATTTGGGAAAAAGTTAAACTACTCTGATACTGTAATGGTGGGTACATGTCATTATATATTTGTCAAAACCCACAGAACTATACAATGTAAAGCGAACTCTAATATAAATTATGGATTTTAGTTAATGATTATTTATTACCATTGGTTCACTTTAACAAATGCACTGAACTAATACAAAATATTGATAATCCGAGAAAGTGTATACAGAGGGAGAGGGAATATACGGGAACCCTAGGTACTTTCTGTGCAATTTCTCTGCAGACCTAAAACTGCTCTAAAACATAAAGCCTATTAATTCTTAAAAATTCAGGACTTATAGATAATCATATCACTGAGTAACAATAGAAAAATTTATAAGAAAGAAAACTATAAGCAAATAAGGGAATATTTGTGTAAGCTATCAAATTACATATGAAACAATTACAAGGGGTTCTCTTAAGAAAATAATAAAGTACTTGGTCAAAGAAAACTTACTTTCTCTGACAAATAGAACAGACAGCCACACTGTAGATGGAGTGTTTCTCTCCCCCAAGATTCACATATTGAAGCCCCAACACTGTGACTGGATGAAGAGAAAGGGCCTTTATGGAAGCAATTAATGTTAAACGAGGTCAATAAGTGGCCTGGATCCAATTAGTGCTCTTTAAAGAAAAAGAGATTAAACAGCTCCCTCAATTGTTTTCTCTCTGTGCACACAGAGGTAGTGTGAGGACACAGCAAGATGGCTTCCACCTGTAAGCCAAGAAAGGGGACTCAGAACCAAACCTACCTGGCTTGCAAGTATCTTGATCTTGGATTTCCCACCTCTAGAACTGTGAGAAATGGATTACTGTTGCTTAAGCCACCCAGTCTCTGGTGTTTTGTTATGGCAGTCCCAGCCAATGAACTCAGCAAGGAAAGCCAAAACCAAACTCCTTATAGTAATATTAAGTTTTAGAAGACATGTCATTAACATCATGAGATTTCAGAATAATTCAATGCATATCATCAAAGCTGACAGTGTTTCTTCAAAGAGTAAATTAATTTTACTGCAATGAATTTGCATTCCAAAATGGCCATGTTTGTACTTAAACTATGTAATTTTCCATAATTCATGAAATAAACAAAATAGAAAATACTTATTTTTGAGGTAGGGTCAAAATACTTCCAAATTCCTAATAGGACTGAAGTGAGATTGGCATTCTTCTAATGCCAGAGGAAAATCTGATATAATACATATTTTAGTACAGGATATTAATCTTTTATAATTCTGAAGATAATTATAGATCAGTCTTCTGGAAAACTGCAAAGCTGAAAAATAGTTCCTATATTCAGGTTTCTGTCCTGTATCCATGTAGGCAAATGAAAAATGATAATTGGTTCAACTTACATATTACAGAGCATGAAAATGCACAAAAAGTTCTTTACTAATAACAAAGGCTATATTTTGGACAAGAAAATAAAGGGAAGTGAATTGATATCTATTTGTATCTGGTCCCAGTTATTATTTTATGCATCACAATATTAAGTTATTTTATATAAGAAATATAAAATAGTAATGTAAAAGCATGATCTGAGTTTGTGCCAAGTGCTCACTTCTTAATCTTGTCTCTAATATATGTCCATCTTGAAAAAAGTCATTTTATATTTCTAAGCCAATGATATCATGGAAAAAATTAAAATATTTGTTCCTACATCAATTATGAAGGTTTGTTTCATAAAACAAAAGATTCAAAAAAGTTGAGTCATATTTCAACTCTCACAATTAATGAATACATCTTCTCAACCCCATTTAGATTTAAAGCAGATCAGCAGAGCACAGGGAGTTTGGGGAAGTAACCGTTTGCCACCTCTCAAGTGTTGAAGAAGAAACTGTTGGAAGTGTAGGTGGCAATGTTAGCATCCCTCTGAGAACACACTGCTCGCCAGAATCTGGAAAACTGCCTTTCCTCCTGCAGCTCCTCTCTGGCTGAAGCATTTCTTGTTCAACTTAGCACTGCCTCTGTGATGGCGCACTGCACCTTTCCTCCCATAGCTAAAGGGAAGTGCCAGGGGCAGGAATGACAGCAGGTGGTGTGATTTCAATATAAGATGAGAGAAATAGTGAAGGACAAAGAAATAACAGGAGAAGGTGACTGAGAAAAGATTAAAGTAAGTAGGATTAAAAAGGACAGAAAAATAATAAAAAAGAAGAGCAAATTATAATAAGGAGAAATACGAATAGAGAAGAAATAAATAAATAGCTAAGTTTTATGGGGAAAAAAATAAGAGGAAATATAGAACGATAATTACATGTGACACCCTTATATATTTTATCAGATCAAGAAAGAGAAAGGGTAGTATGTTTCATTGTTTTTACAAGGCATTTGATATATGTGAAGCTGGTAAATATTGTCTTTGTCCTCCTGTTTTCTACCCAATTCCTGAAACCTTTCCACTGAGCCAAAAATTCACTTCTCAAAGCACTCTTCACTTTTCTTGTTCAAACACACCCCTCTTTTTCTGGAGGAGACTGCTACTCTACAACCTCTCAGTGACAGCTGCTTCTCTCCACAGTTCTCCTGCAAGATGAGAAGTGCCTCTCTTCCTCCCGCCTCTCACTGGGTGAGGGGAATAGGTAAGAGGGTGCTCCTTTGTTCAAACGCTTCCCCTCCATCCTCCCTGAAAGCCCTGGGGTTTCAATCTCATGGTGGATTTTATCACGAACTACACACTTCATCTCATGGTTGCCATTATCTGCTAAGGTCCAGGTAAAACACGCCCCATAAAAATGTAAGCTCCTTCCTTGGCGTCACTCACCAGTATCATCCCTGCCTTAATCTGTGAGGTTTCAAAGCACACATAAACAATTGTGTGACACTCTTGGCCTTTCAGTTCCTTGAACATTCGCCTTACAATGATCTTGCAGTCCCTGATCTTGCAGTCCCTCTAACACCTCAACCGTATGCATCATACCACTTCCTTTTCTTTATTACTCATGACCTGTGGTGTCCTGACCTCAAATATCTGTCAGTCTCACTAAGACCTCATAAGAGCATCTAGAATATGTGGAGTCTGAAGTTTAATCAGACTTTTAAGAAAAATAATACAAAATTATGAATATAAAATTAAGTATGAGAGTAAATTTTAAACTGAGCAGATATTACAGCAAACTATGTTTTAGAAAGTTGATACATGACCCAAAATCATACAATACAAAAAATAATGATATTTCTATCAATTAAATCTCCTTATAATATTTACAATTCTTTTTTTTAGCTTAGGTTGTAGGTAAGTATGTGCCTTATACAAGACCCTGTGGCAGTCACGGTATGTGTATGTGTTGTGTGCTCTGTTCTCATGGTCATACATTGTAGAAAATATGTGAATCTAAGATAATTAACCATTAATGTCTAAAAACATTTTTTTTTTTTCATTTCTCTTCATTCACACTTCCCTTCATGTTAGGGCAGGGTACTACCTTGTCTGTGGATATAGATTTGGAGATACATTTTGGTGAAGTTTAGGAGAGCATATTTATGGGATTTATAGTCACTTCCATATGTGATAAGTTATTCTTAGATATCTTGGAGTAGAAATAGCTTCCAGGAATATATCCACTGTGCCAAACTGCCCTGACATTGTGACACAAAGGAACGGGGTATGTGGTGCCACAAACTGAGGAGGTATCCCAACTTCCTATCATTGGATGTTTGTGTGTAGTCAAGAAGAAGCAACATTTGAATTGTAGAGTCAAAAGTCAGCTACCACAAAATTCTGCCAAATCTTACAGGTCATATATGCAACAAGTTTCATAGAATTATCTTAAGTTGTAGAATGACACTGAAATTTTTCATGAAATTATAACTAAATTATAAAGATGAAGGAAAGCTTTAAAAACTATAATTTAATAAACATAAATTTCAATCACTCCTAATAAAGACTAAGTATTTTCCATATTACCAACAGAAAATAATATTATATAATAATTGATGTCAAGGTAAAAAATGTAGGGAAAAGTATTACAGATGTAGGTGAGGCAGTTAATTGAAAATATTGTGCTCTTTTCAAAGTTTTATGCTCTTTCATTATCAGTTTCCATTTTTTCTTATTCTAATTAAATACTCAGCTCTGTACCTAATATTCATTCAAATTTCGAATACTTTTTCTTAGAGAGAACCCTCAAAATTGCACAAACTTCAGCCCCACAAACCCTAAATTCATACCCAATACAATTCATGTGTGGGTTACTCCCACTTTTCTATCTCCAACTCAAACTTGTCTCAGACTCCAAGCTGGTGTATCCAACTGCCTACTCAACTGCATGTCAAATAGACATCTGAAATCCAGATGTTCAGGACTACACTCCTAATCCTCCCTAGTCCAGCCTCCTCCAGTAATCTGCTCTCCCTTAAACATCTAGTTGACCATAAAACATTCTGCTAACTACTCAGACCAGAAACCTTTGAATCATTTTCGATATCTACCTTTCTCTAATCCAATCATTAGGAAATCTATTAAGACAACTTTCAGCACATATCCTGAACTGAGCCGCCTGTTGTCATTTCGCTACACCAGCCTGGTAAGGGCCACAGTCACACACATCCCTACCTGCAGATGACTGCTATAGCTTCCTAAATGCTCTTGAATCCACCTTTCACCCCTGCATTCTGCTTGTGAGGTCCTATTAAAAATGCAAGTTAGATCATGCCATTCCTCTGCTAAACCTTCTATGCTAAACCTTCATTATAATGTCTCTGTGTTTCTCTCAGAGAAAAGGCCAAAGTTTTCCCAAAGCTCCACAAGACCCTCCATGAGCTGCAAGGCCACATCACTGTTAGCTCCCTGATCTCCTCTCCAGCAAATCTCCTCACTCCACTTACTAGAGCTACATGAGCCTCCTTGCTAGGGTGGCCACTTTAGGGACTCTGCACTCTTTTTATTCCATTTAAACTATTCTTCCCACTTGGCTAATCCTCACCTCCTTCAAGTTTGGTCATAATTAACATTCTCAGTGAAGCTTACCCTTAACATCTGTTTCATTTCATACCCTATTTTTTTCTGAGCTCTTAATGCTCCTCATTCTCCTCTACTGATATTTTTTCTGTAGTATTTAAATACCATCTAATTTACTTATGATATAAATTTAAGAAGGCGGGAATCTTTCTTTGTTCACTGATGTATCCCAGGTACCTAGAACAGTGCTTGATAGTTTTGGATGCTCAAGAAATATTTGCAGCATAAATAAACTTTTCCATAAAAAGAATGATTTTTAGGTAAAATGTATAGATGACATAATAATGCATTATACTATTGAACACAGTAAGAAAGGGATGGAAAAGCTAATGGCCACAAATCAAAGCAACAGTACTAAAACTACATAGTCATGTCTGTGGAATTGTAGAGAAAATATTTTCATGTTTCTGCATGGTTAGGGACTCCTAAAGCAAAATAAATAAATAAATAAATAAATAAATAAATTAGATAAATAAATAAATAAATAAAACAGGAATCTGGGTTAAAGGTTGACTGAATAGAGACCAGGAGAAATAAAGACACTTATCTCCTAGAGCTATGTTTACATCTCACAGTAGAACAAAATCCCAGAGCTAATGGTTTATATTCTAAAGGATTTAACTGGGACTTTCCCCTTCTCTTCACTGAGAGAATTTGTTTTTGTGGGAGATATTCCCTCTCTCAGTAGAGGTAGAGACAGCTATGTAATAGTTCCTATAGAAACTCCCAGACTCCTCATTTCAGGGCGTCCCTCCTGTGTGCGCAGAACTGTGTGCATCCTTTTCTGAAGAAGAATAGGGCATGGATAGGCAATGTGACTATGGCTATATGTAATAATAATAGTTTGCCTCTAATCCAAACACCTAATGTTTGCTTTTAAGACAAAATAAATAAATACAGATATTTAAAATTTGCCATTGGATTCAGGAGATTTTCTACAAAGATTATATGAGATAATACAACAGATGTAAATACTGAACACAAACAATATCTGTCATGTAGTAGACACTAACACACGGGAGTTCTCTTTTCCCTTCACACTGCTAATCTGAAGTGGCTTCATGGAATAAGAAAGGGGAATGAAATTTTTCTGTTCCATTTCATTGTCTTTCTGCTTCTCTCTCTATTACCAAGTTTTCTATAATAACACTGACCTAAAGAACTAGGGAATCACCTTAGATCCTGCAGAACACTGTATACACATATTTCCAGATTTGTGTTACCATAATTTTTACTACATTATATCCAAAATTAAAATTTTAATCCTGGTTGATTCACTTAAGAAGACAAAGATATCCAGAAACTAATGATGTCATTGGGCTTAAATGGCTTAATAATTATAAATCCCCATCTGAACTGTTTTTCAAGATTACATAATGAACAGTTGTTATAAGCAAAGGCAAAAAAACTTCATTAAAAGAGGGAATAGTTTCAAATGGACATATCTTAAGTCAATCAAAATGTTTTTAAAAAATTGACTTTATATTTTGCTAAAAACCCCAAAGTTAAAAATACAGTCATATTGATATGAATACATTTTGAAACCTTAGTAAGCATAAAACAGTGCAATTAAAAGAAAATATTGTGAGACAAGTACAGAACACCAGAACTAATTCAGAATTTATTCTGCAGTTGAAGACATTCCTACATTTTAGTCTTAGAACTAAAAATAAGATTATTATTTTCTTTCATCTTGTAAAATCTTATTTAGTGACTTGTTCAAGTAGGTCAACAGTTATCATAGTTCTCTCTCTAATCTCTGTTAGAAGGCAAATTCTGTTTCTCTGAAGCTTACTGAGAATTCATAATGAATTCTGAGAAAAATAAATGCAGTTATAATACAGTCATAGATTGGAAAAAATATCCTAGGAAAACCTCAGGGCCTTTTCTAAAAGTCAAAGATGTGGCAGTTGCAAGAAAATACAATTTCTCTACAAAGAAAGACAAAGGGTTTATTAAAGGTAATTTTGCTTTCTTAGAACAAATCTTATTAACAAATCCTGTATTTTTGACACATTCAGATAAATATCATGTTAAGCAGACTCAGATTTATTGTAAATCTTTTAATTATGTAACAAATATCAGTATTGAAACATTTCTTGATGTGAAACATTTACAAAATGCAATAAGGAAAGAGGTGCATTTGGTGACTATGCTTAATAATAGTATTTATAAACTACTTTATTTAGCATGATTAGAGGGGGTCAAAATATCTACTTTTAAAGAGAAGTGTATCCTTTATTCCATGAAATGAATATGCCACAGCTGGTGCATAATTACTAAGTTGCTACAGCCATTTAGATGTGTCAGTCACAGGAAAAGGTCAAGTACATTAAGCTGAATAAGCATGTAATCTTTGATTCCATGGAGACTTTAAGAGTCAAAAAACATAACAAGGCATCATTTATGATAATATATCAAAGAATTTCAAGTTCAACCGAAATTCTCTGCCAAAGGAGAGCAACAGGGAGAAAGAAAATAAAGACGGAAAAGGTCTGAGTGAGTGTGCATATATAGCAAATAGGTATTATTAGGCTACTGCACTGTTGATCTTTGTGTTGTTTTGCTAAAAGCAAAAATAAATTGTTAAACCAGTGCTGGTCACATTCACCTGGTTCTGGGGCCATATCTGTAATAATTACAAAACAAATGGCTTCTTTACTGTCTATTCTAGGTAGAAAATAAAAATGTTGAAATCCTGCAGTTGCTCATAAAAAGAAAAGGCATAGTCTGAGATATACTACAAGTTCAAAAGGTACTGTGGCATATTTTCAGACATATTACTTATATGTTTATGATACCATCTTAAGCAAAACATAGCAACTAAACCAGCTTTGTATCTCGAAATAACAGTATTATTTTTAATCTTTGAGCACACTAAGCACTCAACATTCCTTGAATAAGTGAATGAATCCTAATAATGTGTTTTCTAATTTTAAAACGACATGAGATTTCTCAACTTTGGTAGGTTGTAGAAGAGCTAAATATTCAATATTTGCAGTGCTCTGAGACTCTCTGAGACTCTAGAGCTCCAATCAGTCAAAATACTGGATAATAAATATTGCTTATAGGACATAATCTCTGCACTTAAAAAATATGACCATCAAAAAAAAAAAAAAAAAAAAAAAAAACAATAACCATCCAGGGGCTGGAGTGGAGCTCAATGATAAGAGCACTCACCTAGTATGTGTGAGGCCTTGGGTTCCATTCACAGCACCGCAAAAACAAAACAAACAAAGACAACCATCCAGTAGTTGGGGAATCAAGTATGATAATGAAGATACTGCAAATAATACAAATTAGAATGCAAGTAAAAAGCATTAAATGTTATTACAACCTGTAATGAAGCAAATATTCTTGCATGGTACCAGCCATTAAATGCTATAGAAGTTCATAATAGTCAATTAGAATCACCTGGGCAGTTAGGGGAAGTGTCAATGAAGAAGGTAGACTTGAGGTGGTCTTTAACAATAAGTACATTTGGGATCCATAAAAAGAGGAACTGAAGTTTAGAAAAATGAGATAATGTGAGCAAAAAACAGAAGAACAATTTGGGAGAATAATGTGAAGTTCATGTTCAGACAAGAAGAAAAGACAAGGTAAGAGAGCAAGTTTTTATAGTCACAAAAGCTTGCAGTTTCACTAGTATTTAAAATTATTTATGTTTTATTATTTTCCAAGGAAGAAAGAATAAATAGATCAACATATGTTCTGGGATACTTAAAAAATGAATGCAAAAGAGAATATGAGAATATAGTATTTACCCACAACCTCAACCCCATTTTAATTATATGATGTCTCAACATCCTGCCACTTTGCTCCAGGGAAATTGGTTAGAAAATGAACAAAAATGTAAAACTGTTCAAATTTTTCAGATTTAGTTTTGTTTTAATTCAAAAGATGTGTGCACGTGTAGAAAGGGCTCATTCTGGGAAAATGGTAATTAAGGACAGAGGGCTTGTTTGGAAAAAATGAAGATTCAACTGAGGAGAAAACAGATTTCCAAGAGGCACACTGATGGAATTCAACCGTGAAACTGAAGGGACCAAGCCATTAAAACAAAAATAAAACACCTGGCATTTCTGTAAAGCTGTAGAAAAATAAGAAATAGTTAATGCAGTAGATTTTTTTAAGGCCACAGTGTTTTAGTAGCTTCTTCCATCAGGAGGTGGACTCTTTGACTCTGGAGTTGGACATATGACTTCCTTTAACCTATGGTACGTTGGCAAATGGGACACAAACCATTTGAGCATGTCCAGACTAGCCTGCTGGATGATGAGAGATCATGTAGAGAGAAGCCCTAGTTGACAACCGCCCTGCTGAGGACTTAAAGCAGCCAGCCTTCACTGCCTAATAGCTCGCTCACAGCTGCACAAGAGCCAGCTGACCCAGATCAGCAGCATTAACTAGCTGAACCAATCTAAATTGACAATGTACAGAATTTGTGACCTAAATAAAATGGTTGTGATTTAAAGTCACCAAGTTTGAGGATTTTTTGCTAAGAAAGCAAAATTATTTGGAAGAAAAAATAAGAAATTATAAATGATAGATGGACAGAACATAAATTAGAGGATAAAAATGAGCAGAAAAATGATTCTGATTAGAAAACAACAGGAAAATGTTAATTAATGACAGACATATCAAAAGAAGGTAAATTAACAAAAAAGAATGAAAAAGTATTGATCCTATATTGTGAAGAGTATTGATAGGTATAACAAGTGTGTGAAGGTGCAAGCTGAGATACAGAAATGACAAACAAAAGACAATACTGGTGCTACCAGCATGGTCCCTGCCTTAGCCTGATGGGCAGCTCTGCCCCAGGGTTGGAATGTCCAGTGTTACAGCCAAGGGCTGCAGGGAAGAGGTCAAAGTACCAGCATCCAGAGCTGCTGATGGCCCCAGCAATGGGACAAATGGAGGAGACTCTGGACAGACCAACAACCTACTATAACTCAAGTAGCATAAAATCCTAGAGATGCTGTTGGACAAAGACAAGGAGATGTCAAAAGCTCTCAATTACTTTCAACCTTGTTTGTTGAAAACAATTGGCAGACTTGAAGAAACTTACATAGAGATATGGAAGGCAGACATTTAGCCATCGACACGCATTTTCAAAGAAGTAAAGGCAGAATTTGGAAGCATAAAAGAAGATGTTGAAGCAATGAGCCACTGTTGTCAAGCATATCAAGTCACCTACAGGCAGGAAAGAAATAGTCTCAAGATTTAATAGTAAAAACCATTATGCTTCAGGTCAAAAGTTAAATTCAGAAATAAGAGCACAAGTTACAGATACCTTCTCATACAAGTTCCAAATAACTTCTGGTGAAATGACTCAAGGTACAAGAGAGGAACTTATTACTAAGGATATTTTTAAGGCATTGGAAAGAGTAAAACAGATTAATAATTCTGACAATGTTCTCTTACATACAAACAAACCTCATGTTTAGAAATTATGGAATAAAGGGTCTTAGTTCAAGAAATGGCTTGTGAAAGATTTTACCAGTGGGCTCAAATCAAATGAAGAACCTTGACACAAAAATCATGTGATACATCTCCAGCATTAAATAGGACAAAAGAAGCCCTGCTGGGTACACCTTGGACAAATTTGGAATAGCCAGAGGACGTATAGATGTATATGGATTTATTGATGATCTTACAAGAGGAGACCAAGGAGATACACCTAGATCCATTGAAATCCACTCACATAGCTTGGCGTCATCAACCTACTGCTTTTGAAATGAAACACTTTGAATCTCTCTTGAAGCATGTTAACTATACAGTTTTAAAGAAAATATTCAAGAAGTTGCTGAACATATCACTAAGGGGCATATGCAGGACTTTAAAGGTTATGATATAAAATTTCCCATCTCTGAAATTTAACCAGTGGCATTGTTGTAAATAGTGCAACTGCAAAATTGACACAATTCTTTGCTAGACAAATAAATATTTCTCAGTAGTTTGAGTCTTCATGCCAGTAAATTAAAGGACACGATTGAACTCCCACCACCTGACTTTGCACCAAGTTCTGCACTCAGACACTCAAGTTGCCACATAAAGTTTTGGATGTTTCTTTGGTCATACCCCTAGATGCTCATGAAGCTGATTTTGTGCAGGTTTTATCATGTGTCTTTGATCCTCTCAACCAGATATGTGCTTGTATCAACCAGAAGTTTAGGCACAGCTGATATGATCATTTTCATGGTCAATGCCCTATTTATGATAAGGACAACATTAGGTCTATTTGAATTCATTGGCAGACACAAAACAACTAGCACCCATACTAGTTTCAGATTGAAGTACATTTGGACACTTAAAAATGAGCAAGCCTCTTACATTTCAACTAGAATAGGCTTGGATTATATCTACAACACTTTTCAGCACCCTAAACCTGAACAGGGCTCTTTAGTTAACATGCCAAACTTGGATTCTGTGTCACTGAGGATTACAATGGTTCAGCTTATTATCTGTCAGCCCCAGAAAACATGTTAATGCCACTGCCAAACCTTTTTTGAGTACCACAGTGAAAGAACAGATGCTAAAAGAGTCTACAGTAGTAGTCTGCAGGGCCTGTGGTGAAGTGTGTGCTGCTATGAGGCATTCAGTCAATAAACACTGAGCCCTAGAGAGCCTTCTATGCTAATTGCTGCAGCGAATACAAGCACTTCTCTCCTGGTTGATTGTGTTAGCAAAATAGTGCATCCCTAAAATATTGAAGCCTGTCTTGGTTTTTAGTCTATTAATCTTTACTTAGAAATTTGACAGAATTTTCTTTGCATCATAAGTTTGTAGGTCACAATTAAATTCTTTTGGTTTCAATAACATGGAAATAAGTAACACATTGGCCTGAGTTAGTATTGCTCTGATCTGATTTCTATAATGATTCTTTGTTAGCCACCTCTTTAACTCTGCAGTTTCCCCTTTATTCCAGAACATAAAGGTAAAAAGTAGTATGAGAGGTTTGAGGTATTTTTACGAGAATAATTCTAAATTAACAGCATATAAAATTTTCATCAAAACTTAAGAATTAGTATAAAATGTGACCTAAGAAATGTTTCTTTACATAAAGAAAAAAAAAAGGGGGACCAAACTGAGGGCAGAATATAAATAAATGCCAAGTCATGTGGAAATAAAATAAGGGTTTAAAGCCCAACAAGAAATTAGCTCTTTGGGGAACCTATAATGTACCATCTGCTATGCTAACATTTTCTCATTTAATCCTTACAAAATTCCTGTAAACTCCATTTACAGATAAGGAAACAGGTTCAAAAAAGCAACTTGCCAATAAATAGGTTGTGGAGATTTGCTATACAGCACAATGCCTAATGCTACTTAGATTTTTCTTAGATCTTACATTTTGATCTTAACACACACACACACACACACACACACACAACTAATAATGGTAATAATAATACAGCAGGAGGAAACTAACTTTAGGAAGTGATGGATATGTCCAGCAATATCCTATATAACTGCCAGTATACCCTCTCTTAGCACCTTATACATATTGCTAAATTTTTCAAAATCTCAACTAAATGGCAACATGTAATAAGATATATCATACTTATCATAGGTTCTAGAGGTCAAAACATGGACTATGGGCTGGGGAGATAGCTCAGCTGGTAGAGTGCTTACCTTGCAAGCACAAGGCCCTGAGTTCGATCCCCAGTACCGCAAAAAAAAAAAAAAAAAACATGGACTATGTCTATATTCCCAGGACCTGGCATATTGAAGCTTAATAAGTGTTTCTTGAATAACAATGACACAACAATCTAAAGTTTTTTCACAGCGTTGTATGTTGCAGTAGGCTGAAGTATTTTAAACATATAGTTCACAGAGGAGAGGACTTTAAGGAAAATAGGATCTTGGCAGGTGAAAAGAGGTTGTAGGACTTATAAAGGGAGGTGCAGGAATACAGGGCAAAGATGTATCATATTAGCATCCTTCACTGGTTCTTGGAAGAAAGTACACTGAAATTTTATTTCCTTAAATATTCATTGTAATAAATGAATATAAAAAGAGTTTTTTTAATCTTTCAGTGATTTTTACAGAATATGGCAGATGAAAACAGTGGCTTGTGCTCTCCCACATACAACTCTGGCAGCGGTGGTGTCAGGTTTACACCTACTTGCCAGATCTACTGTGCACCTCTCCCCCTAACTCTGTGCTCAGTGAAAAACACTTCAGTAGCATGAAATCAGCCACAGAGAAACACATAACCACAGAAATTAGCAAATGGTACAAATTAAAGCTATTGGGAAGGTGGGAGGGTGGAGAGGGAGCAGGGATTACAGAGTCCTACTGCCTGGTGCCTGTGGGGATAGAGAAGTAGAACTGTCTAAGTTTCCTCTTTTTTATAGGTTGTTGAAATTTTTCTGTACTCAAAAGTAGTCTGATCAATTCATTATAATAAAGCTGAACTCACTTTCTCCTAAGGATTGCTTGAGTAGTTTTGTGAAGAGAGTAAAAGAATAACCTTGGGCAAGGCAAAAGCATGAGATAAAATGTGGATGTTGAAAATGAAGTTAGGGGTCATATTACCTCCTGCATCTATTTTCATCCTCTAATTTACATAGGTCCCAAAGAGTATTTTCTAAGAAACTTACCTTGAGTACAGAGAGGTTGTGTACATGTGTCCTTAAAATAAGAAGATAAAAGACTTGGATCACTGAGAAGTATGACATTTAAGACTCAAGGCAAGTTTTGCTTTGTATTTGCAGAGGGGGAGGTTTTGTGGCTATGTAGGACAACACTAGAGAGATAAACCACAGAAGGAACAACAGTTTTAGTGGACACAGCCTTACACATAAGATGGCAGGCAGGCACATAGCACTAGTGGCAACTTGTATCATTCCCACAGCCCTAGTAGGTACCAGACTTTTACCTGGCAGTAGAAGACCGAGGTCAATTGGCTATATACAGCATTAAGCATTTATTTATGTCAAACTTGAGAGCCATATCTAGAACATGAACTTCAAATTTTTATCTCTTGTTCACTGCTCTATTTCTAGTACCTGGAACAGTATCTGGCATTAACAACAGTCACCCAACAGAGAGTTGCAGGAATGGCTAAATTAATGGATCTTAAATGCCTTTCTTCTCACCAAACAGATTATGTATTATAAATTGATCCAATGCTTTCAGTAAATCTAAAGACCCTTGGGAGGAGAATCCCAAGAGGAATACCATATTTCCAGAGACAGGCAGGACCACTGAATTATTGTATTTTGAATGTGAACCAAATAGGAACAAATTTTGTATCTTAAGAGGATAACCTGATGTACTCTATTAAAATATTAAGTGAGGAGGACCAAGATGGTGGACTAGAGGGTGACTGCATCTCTTGTCACTCCAGAACTCAGGATTCAAGAAGGGGAGGTATTGAGAGACTCAGAACAACTCAGAGCTGCTGGGTGAGTCTCTCCCACTGGGTGAAGCTCTGCCCGGGCGGCAGGCCCCACAGTGGGCAGCTTCTCCGAGCAGGGCAGGGCAGCAAAAGACTTACCCTAGCAGCCCTCCTGCAGCAGGCCTGGTCCACAGCCAGCTTCTTGGAGCAGGCCCGCCAAGTGAGAGGTTTTCCACGCACAGACAGCCACCAGCACTGGACCCATCAGCGGGCCCCATCCAAAGGCAGCTTCTCGGACCAGGGCAGAGCAGCAAGAGGCTTTCCCAAGCAGCCCGGCTCCCTCTGGTGGCAGGCCAGTCCATGGCCAGCTTCTCGGAGCAGGCCCGCAGAGTGAGAGGTTTTCCCAGCACAGCCAGCCCCCAGCCCCCGACCCAGCAGCCAGCTAGGGACAGCTTTCTATGGAGGCACTGCATTATTATGGAAGCACTCCAAGACTTCAGGCTATTGAAGGCTGGGAGGTGATATTCTGGAAATCTACAGGGGCACTATAAGCCAATAGAGGAAATCTGCAATATCTCAGAGTTCCACTGATATCTGACCAACATGGGAAAACAAGGGAAGAAAATGTCCCAAACAAACCTAAATGCTATATCAATAAAACCCAATGACAGCATGGCGAAGAAATGTCAGAAAGGGAGTTCAGAATGTACATAATTAAAAGGATCAGGGAAGCAAATGAGGAGATGAAAGAGCAAATGCAGGCATTGAATGATCTCACCAATCGACAGTTAAAAGAGCAAATACAGGAAGCAAAAGATCATTTCAATAAAGTTAGAGATATTGAAAAAAAAAACAAACAGAAATCCTTGACATGAAGGAAACAATAAACCAAATTAAAAACTCCATAGAAAGCATATCCAATAGGATAGAACACCTGGAAGACAGAACCTCAGACATTGAAGATAAAATATTTAATCTTGAAAACAAGGTTGACCAAACAGAAAAGATGGTAAGAAATCATGAACAGAATCTACAAGAATTATGGGATAGCATGAAAAGGCCAAATTTAAGAATTATTGGAATTGAGGAAGGCACAGAGAAACAAACCAAAGGAATGAACAATCTATTCAATGAAATAACATCAGAAAATTTCCCAAATCTGAAGAATGAAATGGAAAATCAAGTTCAAGAGGCTTATAGGACTCCAAATACACAAAATTACAACATACCCAAACCAAGGCACATTATTATGAAAATACCTAATATACAAAATAAAGACAAAATTTTAAGGGCCGCGAGAGAAAAGAATCAAATTACATTCAGGAGAAAACCAATAAGGACATCAGCAGATTTTTCAGTCCAGACCAAAAAAGCTAGATGCGCCTGGAACAACATTTATCAAACCCTGAAAGAAAACAAATGCCAAGCAAAAATCTTATACCCAGCAAAACTTACCTTCAGATTTGATGATGAAATAAAATCCTTCCATGATAAACAAAAGCTAAAAGAATTTACAAAAAGAAAGCTGGCATTACAGAACATTCTCAGCAAAATATTCCATGAGGAAGAGATGAAAAACAATGATGCAAATCAGCAAAGGGAGGAACTAGCCTAAAGGAATAGCCAAATAAAGCAGAAACCAAATCATGTCAAAAAACAAAAAGGGGCCAAATGATTGGGAATACAAATCATATCACAATAATAACCATGAATGTTAATGGCCTGAACTCATTAATCAAAAAACATAAAATGGCAGATTGGATTAATAAGAAAAATCCAACAATATGTGGCCTGCAAGAGACTCATCTCATAGAAAGAGATACCCACAGACTAAGGTGAAAGGATGGGAAAAAACATACCATGCACATGCACACTGCAAAAAAGCGGGAGTATCCATCCTCATTTCAGATAATGTGGACTTCAAGCCAAAGTTAGAAGGAATAAAGAAGGATATTTCATACTGCTTAAGGGAAGCATAAATCAGCAAGACATAACAATCATAAATATCTATGCCCCAAACATTGGCTCATCCATGTTGTCAAACAAATCCTTCTCAATTCCAGAAATCAAATAGACCACAACACAATAATACTAGGTGATTTTAACACACCTCTCTCACCAATGGACAAATCTTCCAAACACAAATTGAATAAAGAAATCATAGATCTCAATAACACAATCAATATTTTAGACTTAATGGACATATATAGACTATACCAAACAACAAAGAGCGAATACACTTTCTTCTCAACAGCACATGGATCCTTCTCTAAAATAGACCATATTTTATGCCACAAAGCTACTGTTAGCAAATACAAGAAGATAGAGATACTACCTTGTATTCTATCAGATCACAATGGATTGAAATTAGAAATAAATGACAGAATAAAAAAATAGAGACTACTCCAACACCTGGAGATTAAATAATATGCTATTATATGATGAATGGACAACAGAAAGGAAATTAAAAAAATCTTAGAATAAGAAAAAATCTTAGAAGTAAACGAGAACAAAGACACATCATATCAAAATCTCTGGGACACTATGAAAGCAGTACCTAGAGGAAGATTTATTTCATGGAGCACATTCAACAAGAGAAGAAAAAACCAACAAATAAACTACTTAACACTACAGCTGAAAGCCCTAGAAAAAGAAGAACAGAACAACACCAAAAGTAGTAGAAGACAGGAAATAGTTAAAAGCAGAGCTGAAATCAATGAAATTGAAACAAAAGAAAGAGTAGAAAAAATTAACAAAATAAATAGTTGGGTCTTTGAAAAAATAAACAAAATTGATAAACCCTTAGCCACACTAACAAAGAGAGAGAAAACTCAAATTACTAAAATTCAGAATGAACAAGGAAATATCACAACAGACACGAGTGAAATACAAAACATAATTAGAAGCTATTTTGAAAATCTATACTCCAACAAAACAGAAAACCTCAAAGACATCAACAAGTTTCTAGAGACATATGAATCAAGTAAACTGAACGAGGAGGACATACACAACTTAAATAAATCAATTTCAAGTAATGAAATAGAAGAGGTCATCAAAAGCCTACCAACAAAGAAAAGTCCAGGACCAGATGAGTTCTCAGCCGAGTTCTACAAAACCTTAAAGAAGAGCTCATTCCAATACTCCTCAAAGTATTCCATGAAATAGAAGAGGAGGGAACACTCCCAAACTCATTCTATGAAGCCAATCACCCTGATACCTAAACCAGACAGTAACACATCGAGGAAAGAAAATTTCAGACCAATATCCTTAATAAACATCTATGCAAAAATTCTCAACAAAATTTTAGCAAATCACACAAAAAAATATATTAAAAAGATAGTGCACCACAATCAAGTGGGTTTTATCCCAGAGATGCAAGGTTGGTTCAACATCTGGAAATCAATAAATGTAATTCACCATACCAATAGACTTAAAGTCAAGAATCACATGATTATTTCAATAGATGCAGAAAAAGCATTTGATAAAATACAGCACCCCTTCATGCTCAAAACACTAGAAAAAATAGGGATAGTGGGAATATTCCTTAACATTGTAAAGGCCATCTATGCTAAGCCCATGGCCAATATCATTCTAAATGGTGAAAAACTAAAAGCATTCCTCCTAAAAACTGGACAAGGCAGGGATGCCCTCTTTCACCACTTCTATTCAACATTGTCCTTGAAACTCTAGCCAGAGCAATTAGACAGACCAAAGAAATTAAAGGGATATGAATAGGAAAATAAGAACTCAAACTATCGCTATTTGCTGATGACATGATTCTGTATTTAGAGGAAACGGGAAGTTCCACCCGAAAACTTTTAGAACTCTTAAGTGAATTCAGTAAAGTAGCAGGTTATAAGATCAATGCTCATAAATCTAATGCATTTTTATACATAAGAGATGAATCTTCAGAAAGAGAAGTTAGGAAAACTACCCCATTCACAATAGCCTTGAAAAAAATAAAATACTTGGGAATCAACCTAACAAAAGAGGTGAAAGACCTCTACAATGAGAACTATGGAACACTAAAGAAAGAAATTAAAGAAAACCTTAGAAGATGGAAAGATCTCCCATGTTCTTGGGTAGGCAGAATTAATATTGTCAAAATGGCCATACTACCAAAAGTGCTATACAGATTCAATGCAATTCCAATTAAAATCCCAATGACATACCTTACAGAAATAGAGCAAGCAATCATGAAATTCATCTGGAAGAATAAGAAACCCAGAATAGCTAAAGCAATCCTTAGCAGGAAGAGTGAAGCAGGGGGTACTGCGATACCAGAACTTCAACTCTACTACAAAGCAACAGTAACAAAAACGGCATGGTACTGGTACCAAAATAGACAGGTAGATCAATGGTACAGAATAGAGGACACGGACACAAACCCAAATAAATACAATTTTCTCATACTAGACAAAGGGGCCAAAAATATGCAACGGAGAAAAGATAGCCTTTTCAACAAATGGTGCTGGGAAAACTGAAAATCCATATGCAACAGAATGAAACTAAACCCTTATCTCTCACCCTGCACAAAACTCAACTCAAAGTGGATCAAGGACCTCGGAATCAGACTAGACACCCTTCATCTTATAGAGGAAAAAGTAGGTCCAAATCTCCAACATGTCGGCCTAAGATCAGACTTCCTTAACAGGACTCCCATAGCACAAGAAATAAAACCAAAAATCAACAACTGGGATAGATTCAAACTAAAAAGCTTTTTCTCAGCGAAGGAAACTATCAGCAATGTGAAGAGAGAGCCTACAGAGTGGGAGAAAATCTTTGCCACACATACTTCAGATAGAGCACTCATTTCCAGAATATATAAAGAACTCAAAACACTCTATACCAAGAATACAAATAATCCAATCAACAAATGGGCTAAGGAAATGAGCAGACACTTCACAGAAGAAGATCTATAAGCAATCAACAGATATATGAAAAAGTGTTCAACATCTCTAGTAATAAGAGAAATGCAAATCAAAAGTACCCTAAGATTCCATCTCACCCCAATTAGAATGGCGATTATTAAGAATACAAGCAACAATAGGTGTTGGCAAGGATGTGAGGAAAAAGGTACACTCACACATTGCTGGTGGGGTTGCAAATTATTGCAGCCACTCTGGAAAGCAGTGTGAAGATTCCGCAGAAAGCTTGGAATGGAACCACCATTTGACCCAGCTATCCCACTCCTCTGTCTATACCCAAAGGACTTAAAATCAGCATACTACAGAGATGCAGCCACATCAATGTTCATAGCTGCTCAATTCACAATAGCCAGATTGTGGAACCAACCTAGATGCCCTTCAATTGATGAGTGGATAAAGAAACTTTGGTGTATATATATACAATGGAATATTACTCAACCATAAAAAAATAATAAAATTATGGCATTTGCAGGCAAATGTATGAAATTGGAGAATATCATGCTGAGTTAAACCAATCTCAAAAAACCAAAGGACAAATGATCTCGCTGATAAGCAGATGATGACACATTATGGGGGGTGGAAGGGGGGCAAGAATGGAGGAAGGAGGGACTGCATAGAGAGAAAAGAGGGGTGGGGGGAAGGGAGAAATAACAGAATGAATCAAACAACATTACCCTATGTAAATGTATGATTACACAAATGGTATGCCTTTACTCCATGTACAAACAGAGAAACAACATGTATCCCATTTGTTTACAATAAAAATAAATTAAAAAATATTAAGTGAAATTTGGCATTTTTTTTCCACATCTACTTTAATTTTAACTACTTTCTTTCTCATGAAAGGTATAAAAGTGTTTTCTGTGGATTTTACAAGACAAACAATTTATATAACATTTTGAACACCTTCATCTATACAGAGTATGGAGTCCTTCATAATTTTAAAACTAATAAATTTCTGTTGTCAATGCACATGAGAACTAAAAAGCTTTAAGTATTTAATCATTAAACAAAGCTAATTAGGAACTTATAGTCTAAATATACTCTAGAAGTTCATAGAATTTAGAGCTGGGGAATGCTTTACAAACTACCTGATGGAAAATTATCATTTTAACATGTGAAATAAACTGAGGTTGAAGAAGCTAACTCAAGATTTCTAAAACTAAATATTGCTAAGTACCCTTTTCCATTATTGGGCAATTTAATCAACTCAATCATTTTTGTTGTTGTTGTTGTTTTTCCCTAACATGGAATCCTACTATTTCTGTCTAACAAAATGAAATAGATACAATCTTCCATCTAACAGATTTTCAAATACTTTAACTTACTAATCATGTTCTAAGTATTTCTTTAGCATTTTCCTCAACTAATATTTGTGTTCGTTGTATTACCTCTAGTGCAATCATATTGAATCCTTCAGTGTGTCTACCTTAGTTACATCCAATGAAGGGCTACAGAACACAGCTGGGGGCATTTTGGTTTTGCCCTTATAGGCACCCACAGCACTTACGGGTGAAAATAGCATTCCAGGAAGTGGATAATCCAGGGACAACACGAAGAATAAGAATTTTTAAAAACAAAGACAAATATGGAGAAAAACCAATGTTTAAAAGAGAGTTGAGTTGTTGAAAGTTGAAGAAATAAATAGAACCTCTCACTATGTTAACAGGAATGTATTACAGGTGTGATCATTCTGGAAGATGGTATAAAAACTATCAAAATTTCAATTTTAAAACATTTTGATTGGGTAATTCTCTTGAGAATTTACATGTGTAAGATCATCAAGTACACAGAATATACATAAAACAGTATTCATAGCAGTTTTTTTAAGAGAAAAATGAGAAATAAAATGTTCACTAATAAGAGATTGATTAAACAAATCAAAGTACAAGCATGCAAAAACACATTCTATAGCAAATAAAATGATGACATGTACATTATTAACATATTCTGAAATATTCTGATTTTTTAATTGAAAAAGACCCATTTAAAAGATAAAATGTGTAATAATTCCATTTATATATAATTTAATTATAATTGTTTAAGACACACAACATTCTATTCATAATATTAACTGTTATTCTTTTCAGAATATTTATAGTAATTACTCCTGAGAGGTGGGACTTTTGAGGTTGCTTTGTTTGCTTGCTTTATACTTTTGCATACTTCTTGGAGATTTCTAATTGTGTATATTATTTTAATAATTTTCATAATAATAAAGCTATTTTTATTTCAGGAAAAATCCAGAAATTTCAGAAAGGGTAGGAGAAATCAGTAAAATAAAACAAACAAAAAAATAGCAAGACTGATCTAAGAAGATAAGAAACTGAGGAAAGAAAAATGAAAGAAAAGAGTGATCTGTAAAGAAAGGCACTGTCAGAAGTTTTAAAAGTCACAGGGAATTCTGGGCTGAGGACAGAGGGATACTATAGTTGGCAATTCAAAATGCTATTTTAATAATTAGAAAGCAGATTAAGAAACCTAAAGAGAAAAATCAATGAGACAGCTGAGAGAAATAAGCCATTCACATTTAAACAATGTCTCAACCTTGGAAATATGTTCTTTGTTTTCATGATCAATATTGTGATTAATTTCATTGGTGGGGTTGGCACTATAGCTTTGAATTCATCATAAAATGCTTTCTTACTATAGTGTTATCTACTTAAATCATAGCAATTTATCACCACCACAAACAGTTATACAAAGAACAATAGGAAGAATTTTTTTTAATTGATCCAAAAATTAGAAATCCTTTTGCTAAGAAGCAAGGGTTTTTATTACAAGATATTTCCAAGGTAATTTAGAAAGTCTGAAAGTAATAAAAAAGAACACTCATAATCTTTTCGTCCCCAGAGGCCAGACAAAAGCTTATTTTATCAGCAGCAAATTAAAATTTTACATTCTTCTCATCTTGATTTCAATCATTTTGGCTTTCTTTATTATCTTCCCTCCTGAAACTTATTAAGGGGTAGACATGAAAGAGATGTGAAGCAAAAAGAATCTATTTCTTCCATCGTGCTCTAAACGGTTTGACCCTGGGCAGTAGGAATGACTAGGGAGCCAAGGAAAGAGGGAAGATGGGATAAGGGAGGAAACATCTCATGGGAAATACCATGGTGTGGTCACTGTGGGCTGCGGGTAGAGGGAGCCTGGTGTGATGGTGGTAGGATAAAACATTTCATTTAGATAGGAAGAGCAAGTTCAAGAGGTCCATTTTACAACATGGTAACTAGTTAATAACAATGAATTGTATTCTTGAACAATACTGAGAAGTGTGCCTTAAGTGTTCTCCCCCAAAAGTAATCTATGTGATCTGGCGCAGTGTCGCAGGCCTGTAATCCCCACAACTCTGGAGGGAAGGCAGGAGGATGGCAAGTTTGAGGACAGCCCCAGCAACTTAGCAAGACCCTGAGGGTGTAGCTTAGTGGTTAAACACCCCTGGGTTCAATCCCCGCTGCGGGGAGCCACCCATGGTCTATAGGAAAACCAAGCTTGGCTGGACTGTTAGGGAAATCGGGCTTCAGGAATTCACAATTATGGAAAATTGTTGGAGACTGCGTGAAGCATGTGGTTACCCTGTGGTTGCTTCATTGCTGAAGGTTGAATGCAGACCCTGGAGGTGGGAATGACCCGCTAGAGCCAAATAGCTTGCTTACCTCCACCTACTATCCTGTTTTTCATGGAAGAAGCTCCTACCAGCCCCCTTTTGATCTGTACTGCTATAAATAAAGAAAACACGGATCCTTCAGTTGTTAGAGCCAGTCCCTTACTGACAGCTCAATTGGTCATGCCCCTGCTTCAAAGATAATTCTGTCTTCTGTCATTATTTATGATAAATAAATTTCATTCATCTTAGCAGCCAGCGCATCCCTCCTATAGGAACCCCTTCCCTCGCCCACATGGGACTGGCCAAGACCCCATTACCAAAACCAAAAACTTATGTGAGTTTTAAAACTTATTTTAAATAAGTTTTAAAACTTATTTTAAATAAGTTTTAAAACTTATTTTAAAAATAAATTTTTAAAAACAAATGGAGGGACAAACAATTTCAGTCACTGGGCAAAAGTATAAAAGAGAACATTCAGAGCAGTAATCTCAGAATACTGGACCCCAGAATTAAATTAATTGTATTAAGGTTCCAGTGATTCTAGTACTGCTAAAATTATGGGTGTATATTAGCCAAAAATAAAAAATCAAAAATATCACCATTTTCAATTCTTTGATATTTGCTCATTATCAGTATTTAAATAAATTGATATATTTAATGTGAATATTAATAGGTGAAATGGCCATAGTAATTTTTTTTCCCAATAGTGTCTAAAACTCAAGTGTCTCAGTGACAACACCAGTACCTAGCCCTCCTGGGGGAAGGAAGAGCACAAAACACAAATTTGGCTCAGTGTGTGTTTACAACTAGCCTCATTATCCCATTAGTACTTAACTAATTATTAGTAAATGCTAATGACTTTCCCCAAAAAATGTTCCAATGGATTGGTCATCTTGTTAGAGGGGCCTATAATAGAAGATACCCTATGGAGGCTGTGTGTCCTATACAGTTGACAAGCTTTCCGGATACCTCTATGGGACTAGCTGCCAGAGATTTAGGAACTTAATCAGGAAGTGGAATAAGTTGACACACTTCACAATGTCCCCTTCACAGTACTACTTCCACATTTTAAACTGCATAACTAAAAAGAATGAACACACTTAAATCTTGGATGTCTAGAAAACTCAACAAAAAGTATAGTGTTAATGTAAATCTATGTACTAAATATTAAGAGGCTTTGGCCACTAAGTGGTTTGTCTTCAAAGCATTGAATGTTTTTCAATAAACATATTTAAGGATTAATGGAATAATTTCTTTGCTCTAAAATTCCCTTTTAATATTTCTAGGATTATATTTAATGTAACAAAAAGGAATTTCTTTTCAACTATTATATACCTGAAATGCTGATTGATAGGAAATGATACATATACTTACACACACACACACACACACACACACACAGATTTCTCATTTACAGAGATTATGGCATATGTCACATTAAAGAGCAAATACCCCATGTACTGTACTATGCCTTTGATAGGTAGAGAATAGCAATAAACAGAGCAAAATGAATTTACATACACAAATATTTCACATACACAAATTATGTGAAATAATTAAATGTAGAACCATTGAATATGGTGTATCATTCATCTAAGAGTTAATTTTAGGAATAAAAGTAAATTTCATTATTAAAGGTTTTTTCTTATCTTACTTAATTCTCATTACCAGGACACCTATAGGAAAA
The DNA here is from genome assembly GCF_902686455.1 of Sciurus vulgaris. Lineage (NCBI taxonomy): Eukaryota > Metazoa > Chordata > Mammalia > Rodentia > Sciuridae > Sciurus > Sciurus vulgaris. Next base: position 116,316,693 of record NC_136463.1, on the reverse strand, counting down.
TAGAACAGTTTATTATGAAATGTGAGTAGGTATTAAAGATGGCTTAATAAATGTCTGAAATTTACTATTGGCTATTCCATTCTGAAGTGTCCAATATTATCCTCCCTAATTTTCATCTTCAAATGTCCAATGTGGTTGGCAGGCAAAATGTGCAATTTTAAAAGATTCTTATGTAACACCACTAGTTATTATCAGCTCACCAAATACCACTTACAAGTGCACCATCAGTTGACCCTATATCAACAATACTAAATAAGACTATTAATTTGTGGTGCAGCAGAGAATTTAAAATAAGAACATCAGACTATAATAAAATTAGTTTCCAATGAAGAGTGTCTTTCCTATTCATGGAAATGAATTCCAATCCAGTGGGGATCTGATAACTATAAAACATTTCAAACTTATACAAAATCATTTGGGAAACTATTGTGGTATGGATACTAACTTAATTTAAATGTCTTATTACTTCATAATAGGACAGTCTCAACATTTTTCAAGTAGTCATGAAAAAGTAAATTTGGCCAAGTCTTCCTTGTGGGTTTCAATCTCTGTTCTACCAGTTATTAGTCATTTAATCTGGGCAAGTTGTTTAATTTCCTGTGCTTTAGTTTATTCCTTTGTAAAATGGAGATAAAAATGGAACTTGCCTTATTGAATAACTATAAAATTAATTCGTTCTCCATCATGTGACCTACGTCATGCAAGAATTTAAACTTCATCCTCAGTCACATTTTATATGACCCCAATCTCTTATCTAGCTGCACATTTACCATTCCCAAAATATGAAAGATCCTTTGTTCTTTGACTTCAGAACTCCAACTTATCCTTCAAAGCACACCTCTCTCTCTTTGAAGCCAACATTTGTTCCTCCTAGTAGAATCCACTTTCTGCTTCTATTGACAATTTGCATATACTTCTTTATTACACTGAGCTATACTTAAACTTCTACATATACTTATTTTATAAATATGCATCTTGAGGACAGAGACTACATCTCACTAATATGTGTCTTCATTCTTTCACTCTTAAGTCTACAGTGTTTACCCAAAGACATGTGAAATCTATAAAACCATAGCTAATAAACAAGTCTAGATATCAATTAAAATTAAAATTTTAAAATTCCAGCTGAGCGTGATGGCACATGTCAGAGACTCAGGAGGCTGAGGCACGAGGATCAAAAATTCATGGCAGCCTTAGCAACTTAGCAATACCCTGTTTCAAATTTAAAAATTAAAAGGACTTGGAATGTTGCTCAGTGGTAAATGACCCTGGGTTCTATCCCCTACACCAAAATAATAATAATAAAACAAATAAATAAAATTTCAAATTTGGTATCACCAGTATAATTATGCTAAATTTTGATGATTAGTGATGTTGGGCATGTTCCTATATTCCTATCTGCCATTTATTTGTCTTCTTTGAAGAAATGTCTATTTAAGAATTTAGTCCAGATAATATATTCAGGTTACTGCTTTTTTGCTAGTTAATTATAGGAATTCTTTACATATTTTGGAAATTAACCCATTATCAGATATATGGTGGGCAAATATTTTCTTTCATTTCATAGGTTGCCTTTAAGTTCTGGTTATTATTTTCCTTTGCAGTACAGAAGTTCTTCGTTTCATCGAGTCTCACTTGTCTATTTTTGCTTTTGTTGACTGCTGTTGGGTTTATATCCATGAAATCACTGCCAAGACCAAGATTTTTGGTAGAGTCTTTACAGTTTTACGTATAAAATTTTTTTAAATTGTTTTCTTCAATTTGGGTGCTTTTGTCCCCTTTTTCTCACCTAATTTCTCTGCATAGGACTTTCAGTACCCTGTTGAACAGAAGCAGCAAGAGTAGGGATCTTTGTCTAGTTCCTGATCTTAAATGAGAACCTTTCAACTTTTCATCATTCAGCATGAGGTAAACTATGGGCTTATCCTATACGCTCCTTTTAGTCTTTAGGTACATTCCTTAATAACTAATTTGTTAAGAGTTTTTGTTGTAAAAATGATGTTGAACTTTGCCAACTGCTTTTTCTGTATCTATTTACATGATCATATGATTTTTGTCTCAATTCTGAATTTTGTCTTAATTCTTTTGTTCTAGATCCGTGAATGTGGTATGCCACACTCATTGATTTATGTATGTAGAATCCATTCCAGGGATAAATCCTTTCATCACTGGAATAAATACCATTCTATCTTGATGTATGAAGCATCTTTTCTTCTGCTAACTTTTGGCCTTGCTTGTTCTTTTTCTAGTTCCTTCAAATGTAAAGTTAGGTTGTTTATTTGAGTTCATTCTGGTTTTTGTTTTCTGTTTTTGGTACTGGGGATTGAACCCGGGGTACTTAACCACTGGCCCATCCCCAGACCTTTTTTATTATTATTTTTTCAAAACAGGGTCTCACTAAGTTGTGGAGGCTGGCTTTGAACTTGCAATGCTCCTGCCTAAGCCTCATGAGCTGATGGGATTACAGGCATGTGCTAACTCACCCAGCATAATTTTTTTTAATGTAGACATTTATATTATAATCTTCTCTTTTAATATTGCTTTTGCAATATGAAATATTAATTCACCAGAATTAAGTTATATTCTCACTTCTATGTCTCAAGATATTTGCTGAGTTTCTTTTTGATGTCTTTTTTTACCCATTGGTTGTTTAAGAGTGTTTTGTCTAATATCCACATACTTGTAATTTTTTCAGTGTTTATACTGCTACTGACTTCTAATTTCATCCTATTGTAGTCACAAAAAATATTTGGTATGGCTTTGATCAACATAATTCCTTAAAACTGGTTTTGGGATTTAAGATTCTGGAGAATATTCCAGCAGCCCTTGAGAAGAATGTGTATTCTGCTCCTATTGAGTAGAACATTTTCTATATGAATATTAGGTTCATTTGGCCTAGAGTATTATTCAAGTGCTATTTCCTTTTTGATTTTGTTTAAATGTTTTACACTTTATTGAAAAAGGGATATTGAAGCCTCCTACTATTATTGTATTGCTATTTCTATTTTCAGTTCTATTAATGTTTGCTTTATTTATGTGTTCTAATGCTGGGTGCATAAATATTTATAATTATGATACCTATGCCTGTTAAAACAACTGTTATAGTTATTTACCATTATATAATATCCTTTTTTGACTCTTAGGATAGTTTTGATTTATCTGATACAAGTGCTGCTCTTTTTTGAACATATTAATAGAATAGTTTTCCATCCTACACGTTCAGTCCTTAAATCTGAAATGAGTTTCTTATAGACAGCAAATAGTTCATTTTTTCTTTCATCCATTTAGCCACTCTATGTATTTTGGTTGGGGGAGGGAGCAGTTACTGCATTTAATTTTAAAGCAATTTTTGACAGAGAAAAATTTACTATTGCCATTTTGTTGATTATTTTCTGTTAGTTATGTGGTACATTTTCCTCTTCTACTATCTTCCTTTATGCTTTGTCCTTTTTTATTTGGATGCTGGTATTCTTTGATTCCTTTCTCTTTTTATTTTGTGTAAACCCTGTAGGTATTTGTGTGTGTGTGTGTGTGTGTGTGTGTGTGTGTGTGTGTGTGTGTGAATGCCATGGGGCTAACGAATTTTATAAAATATAAGCTCTTACAGTTAAAAAAAGTCTATTTTATTCTCATAAAAACTTAGGTTCAATCAAATAAAAAAACACAACTTTTTTTTGACATCAGGAAGCAGAGCTTTATTCTGCAACATGGTGGAAACATGCTTTGCCCACCTGTCCCAGACATGAATCGTGACTCAGATACTGACCAGCAATGCCCCTTGTGGACACCATGCAGAGTTCTAAAGACAAACTAGAGCCTGGAAATTCTGAGCTTTCGTCCCATAAACACAACCACATTGTTATTTACAGAATTCACTTTTATACTGAATCAAAACACAACTCTTAGTTCTCCCTCCCATCCATGTTTTATAGTATTATGTCACAACTTTCATTTAGGTAGTGTATCTATTAACATATTTTTACCCATTAAAATTATTTTTACTACTTTTGTCTTTTAACATTTTTACTAGAATTAAAAAGATTTACTCATCACTTTTACAGTTTTATCATTCTAAATTTGTGTATATATTTACCTATATTGGTAATTTTTATAGTTTCTTACATTATCATGTTACTGGTTTGTTTCAGGTTGAAAACTTTCCTTTAGCATTTCTTATAGGTAGATCTTATGGTGATGAACTTTTTCTGCTTTTGTTTTCTGGAAAATATTTTATCTCTTCATTATTGAAGTACAATTTTATTGGGCACATTGTTCTTGATTGGCAATTTCTTCTTTCAGGACTTAAAACATACCCTCCTACCTCTTCCTGGTCTGCAAGTTTTCTGGCTAAGAAATCTGCTTTTCATCTTGTGAAGTTTCCCTTGTACCTGACAGATTTGCTCTTATCTATTTTCCAATTCTCTCTTTATCCTTACTTTTGACAATTGTATTATAATTTGTCTTGGTACAAATATCTTTTTTTGTTGTTTGTTTTTCAGTACTGGAGATTAAACCCAGGGAGGCTCTACCACCAAGCTGCACCACCAACCCTTTTTATTTTCAATTTTGAGAAAGAATCTCAATAAGTTTCCTAGTCTGGCCTTGACCTTGCAATCCTCCTGCCTCGGCCTGCTGAGTAGCTGGGATCACATGGTGAGCCACCATTCCCAGCTGTTTGGTATTTTTTTAGTATTTTCTATCTCTTGTGAAATTTTACTTTGTTCAGGTACTGTTTCTCTAACCTCAGAGATTATCTTTATGACAGTTACTTTGAATTTTCTATGAAGTAAATCATACACACACACACACACACACACACACATATCCATTCATATCATTTGGGTCATTTCTAGAGATTCATCTCATTCCTTTGATTAGAATATATTTTCATATTTCTTCATTTTCCTTCATTCTTTGTGTTTGTATTTGTTACTGGATCTCTCATAAAGGAAATTTTTCTGTGATTTGTTCCCAAATGGTGTCTGTGGAGGAGAGGAGGGTTAATGGCTTCCTACTCTGCCATCTTGCTAACATTAGTCCTTTGGTTTTTTTTTTTTTTTTTAACTATTTGAATTGCTCCAAATATCCCCAATTCTTCAAACAGTTGTTCTCACCAATAAGCTAGTAGTATTTAACCAATTTGTTTTCTCTTGGCACATTTCCTCTGCTGCTGCAATCAAACAAGATTTCACTACTCACAAATAGCAAACAGTTTTTCATACTTTGTTAACCAATCATCCATTCAGAAATATACTTTGGTTGCAAAAACCTCACTGTCATTTTTAACTTTATAAGGAAATTCTGCTATGATATCATAATCCACTTTACCTTTCTAATTTATTCTGATTGATACCTTATTCCGAGTCACAAAGGTTTTGATGAACATTTACTCTGGTTATGGCAATACCTATTTTATTCTTTTATCTTAGCAATAGTTTCATTATATAACAAACAAAATGTTCTACCATATAATTAAATAACAATAAAAAATTAACTCACCGCACCCAAAAAATAATGCAAAGTCTACTTTTCCCTCATATTCTTGTTCTGACAAGTAATAAAAATAAAAATGAAATCTCATGGTACAGTGATATACATGGTACTAAAACTCTATGATTAATGCACTGAGTAGCAGTGTGATACATGGAACCATATACATTCTGTCATTATTCTGTCACTGTAGCACAAAAGTATCCATAGACACAACACAAATGATGAGCATGTCTATACTCCAATAAAGCTTTATTAATGACCACTGTTGTGATTTGGATCTGAAATGTCCCCCCAAAACTCATGTGTTTAATGTTTATTCCCCAAAGTAGCAGTGAGGCGGATCCTTAGGGAGGGGATTAGATCATGAGGTCTTTGAAATGATCAATGTATTAGTCCATTGATGAATTCATACCTTAATTGGTTATTGGAAGGGGGTGAGACCCAGTTGGAGGAAATAGTTGACTGGTGGTATGTCCTCAAAGGGTATATTTTGTCTTTAGTCTCTATTTCTCCTCCTCTCTCTTCCCTTCTCTTTCCTAGTTGACTTGAGGTGAGCGTCTCTGTTGCATCAGGCACTTCCCACTATAATGTTCTGCCTTGTCATCAGCCCATAAACAATGGAGTAAAGGATCCATGGACTAAAACCTCTGAAATCATGAGCAAAAATGAATGTTTCCTCTTTTAAGTTGTGTATCTTAACAACTTAAAAATGTTTCATCACAGAGATGGATAGTTGACTAACACAAACACTGAAATCTTAATTTCATGTAAATTTTATGTCAGGAAATATTACTATTAAGTCTTCTGATCTATCTCTAACCTCCCTCTCCTGAGGTTGATTAGTACATGACTTTGCTCTGAAGTGATGCAATAAGTAGAATTTAGTATCTTCTCTTAAAGTGGTGGTGATATTGGGAAAGATGAAGAACACACATTAAGCGAAAGTGTCAATATGCAGATATTCACACACCTCAGTGGCCCTTAGGATAAATAGCTCACTGAATAGTTCCTTGCATAAAAGAAGAAACAATAATCATCCCACAGATTGATAGACATACAAGCAGTTCGAAAAAGCAAGTGAATAATTGTCCCAAATACCCACATTTCAACTGATCCCATTGATGCCAAAGTGAAGGCAATGTTAGAGAAAGAATTTAGAAAAATCATATTTAAAATGTTCAATGAAATAAAAGAAGATGTAGAAAATTAACTTTAAAAATGCAGGAAATTCAAGACCATTTCAATAGAGAGATAGAGATTCTTTAAAAGAACCAAATGGAAATTCTGGAAATGAAAGACTCAAAAAATCAAATTTAAAAGTCAATAGAAAGGGAGGTTTTCAAGATGGCGGACCAGAGGGTGGCTGTATTTCATGTTGCTCCAGGACTCAGGATTCAAAAGGGGAGATATTGAGAGACTTGGGACCAACTCAAAGCAGCCGGGTGAGTCTCTCCAGTTGGGGAGGCGTCCTGGATGGGGCGGTAGTCCTGGAATGCAGGGAACTTTGGGAAGTAGAACTGCCCAGTGAGACACCCCTCCCCCTACTGGAGCAGTGAACTTGGACAACGGGGAGCATCGTAAAGGAGACCGCTCAGCACAGCGCTTGGACTCGGAGCAACCACTAGGGCTCCGGGCAGCGGCCCAGAGGAGGAGCTGCAAGGAGAGCTGTTTGGACTCAGAGCGACCACTCCTGAACACCGGGGCCTGCCCGGAGGAGGAGGAGAAGAGCGGCGGATTGCTTGGACTTGGACTCGCAGTGACTGCACCAGAGCTCCAGGCGACTGCTCAGAGGAGGAGGTGAGTGGTGAGTTGTTTGGACTCAAAGCGACTGCTCCTGAACACCAGGGGGCTGCCTGGAGGAGGAGGAGGAACAGGGCGGGTCACTTGGACTCAGAGTGACTGCCCAGGACTACGGGCAGTTGGCGGGAGGAGGAAGAGGCATGCAGTGAGTTGCTTGGACTCCTAGTGACCGCACCAGAACACTGGGCAGCTGTCCGGAGGAAGAGGCGTGTGGCGAGTCGCTGGGACTCAGAGCGATTGTACAGGGCTCCAGGTGGCTGCTTAAAGGAGGGGCCGCATAGCCAGGTGATTAGGTGCAGAGCAGGGTCCCAGGACCTAGAAGGCTTCTTGGTGGAAGAGCTGCACAGAGACACGCTTAGGGGTGGAGCGAAGGTTCCAGGACTGCAGGCAGATTCTCTGAGGAGAGGCAGCCTAAGGAGACTCGTCTGTAAAGGGTGAGGCTCCCAGGCCCAGGAGGTAGGTCCGGGCTCCTGGGAAGGTGGCAGAGGAAGGCAGCCCAGCCCAGGCGGTAGTTGTAGATTGAGGGGAACCTCTAGGAGGGGAACTGACCAGCAAGACCTCCCCACCGGGTGAGTCTTCCCTGCCGGGTGAGGTTTTCCCACAAGGACGTTAAAACCAGAGACACAGGCCCAAACAGGCCTTACCTCAGCCTGCAGCCTAATTCCCCTTTGGATGACCACTGGTCAACAAGTGGAGGCACCTCTGCCCACTAGCAGGGAATATACCCCACCTGAAGGTCACCACCCCTAGAGAGGCAGCTTCCTTGTGGAGCACCACACTATCAACTTCCTCCAAGACTTCAGCCCACTGAAGGCTAAGAGGGGATATACTAGAAATCTTCAGGAACATTAATAAATCAATAGAGGAAATCTGCAATATCTCAGCAGTCCACTGATACCTGAACAATATGAGAAAACAAGGGAAGAAAATGCCCCAAACAAATCTAGATGTTACATCAATAAAACCCAATGACAGCATGGCAGAAGAAATGACAGAAAAGGAATTCAGAATGCACATAATTAAAATGATCAGATCAGGGAAGCAAACGATGAGATGAAAGAGCAAAAGCAGGCACTGAATGATGAGATGAAAGAGCAAATGCAGGCATTGAATGATCGCACCAATCGACAGTTAAAAGAGCAAATACAGGAAGCAAAAGATCATTTCAATAAAAAGATAGAGATATTGAAAAAAAACAAACAGAAATCCTTGAAATGAAGGAAACAATAAACCAAATTAAGAACTCCATAGAAAGCATATCCAATAGGATAGAACACCTGGAAGACAGAACCTCAGACATTGAAGACAAAATATTTAACCTTGAATACAAAGTTGAACAAACAGAGAAGATGGTAAGAAATTGTGAACAGAATCTACAAGAACTACGGGATATCATGAAAAGGCCAAATTTAAGAATTATTGGGATTAAGGAAGGCACAGAGAAACAAACCAAAGGAATGAACAATCTATTCAATGAAATAATATCAGAAAATTTCCCAAATCTGAAGAATGAAATGGAAAATCAAGTTCAAGAGGCTTATAGGACTCCAAATACACAAAATTACAACAGACCCACACCAAGGCACATTATACTGAAAATACCTAACATACAAAATAAACACAGAATTTTAAAGGCTGGGAGAGAAAAGAACCAAATTACATTCAGGGGGAAACCAATACGGATATCGGCAGATTTTTCAATCAATATCCTAAAAGCAAGAAGGGCCTAGAACAACATTTTTCAAGCCCTGAAAGAAAATGGATGCCAACCAAGAATCTTATACCCAGCAAAACTTACCTTCAAATTTGATGATGAAATAAGATCCTTCCATGATAAACAAAAGCTAAAAGAATTTACAAGAAGAAAACCAGCATTACAGAACATTCTCAGCAAAATATTCCATGAGATAGAGATGAAAAACAAAGAAGCAAATGAGCAAAGGGAGGAATTATCCTAAAGAAATTGTCAAATAAAGGAGGAACGAAGTCATGTCAAATAAATAAATAAATAAATAAAATAAATAAACCAAATGACCAGGAATACAAATCATATCTCAATAATAACCCTGAATGTTAATGGCCTGAATTCATCAAACAAAAGACATAGACTGGCAGATTGGATTAAAAAGAAAGATCCAACAATATGTTGACTGCAAGAGACTCACCTCATAGAAAAAGATACCCATAGACTAAAGGTGAAAGGATGGGGAAAAACATACCATGCACATGGACTCAGCAAAAAAGCGGGAGTATCCATCCTCATTTCAGATAATGTGGACTTCAAGCCAAAGTTAGTCAGAAGGGATAAAGAAGGACATTTCATACTGCTTAAGGGAAGCATAAATCAGCAAGATATAACAATCATAAACATCTATGCCCCAAACAGTGGCTCATCCATGTTGTCAAACAAATCCTTCTCAATTTCTGAAACCAAATAGACCATGACACAATAATACTAGGTGATTTTAACACGCCTCTCTCACCAATGGACAAATTTTCCAAACAAAAATTGAACAAAGAAACCATAGATCTCAATAACACAATCAATAATTTAGACTTAACAGACATTTATAGAGTATACCATCCAACCAAGAGTGAATACACTTTCTTCTCAGCAGCACATGGATCCTTCTCTAATATAGACCATATATTATGCCACAAAGCTACTGTTAGCAAATACAAGAAGATAGAGACACTACCTTGTATTCTATCAGATCATAATGGATTGAAGTTAGAAATAAATGAAAGAGTAAAAAATAGAAACTACTCCAACACCTGGAGATTAAACAATATGCTATTCTATGATGAATGGATAACAGAAGATATTAGGAAGGAAATTTAAAAATTCTTAGAGGTAAATGAGAACAAAGAAACATCATATCAAAATCTCTGGGACACTATGAAAGCAGTACTTAGAGGGAAATTTATTTCATGGAGTGCATTTAATAAAAGAAGTAAAACTCAACAAATAAATCACCTAACACTACAGCTGAAAGCCCTAGAAAAAGAAGAACAAACCAGCACCAAAAGTAGTAGAAGACAGGAAATAGTTAAACTCAGAGCTGAAATCAACGAAATTGAAACAAAAGAAACAATACAAAAAATTGACAAAATAAATAGTTGGTTCTTCAAAAAAATAAACAAAATTGATAAACCTTTAGCCACACTAACAAAGAGAAGACGAGAGAAAACCCAAATTACTAAAATTCGGAATGAACAAGGAAATATCACAACAGACACGAGTGAAATACAAAACATAATTAGAAGCTATTTTGAAAAATCTATACTCCAATAAAATAGAAAATTTCAAAGACATCAACAGGTTTCTAGAGACATATGAATTGCCTAAACTGAACGAGGACATACACAATTTAAATAGACCAATTTCAAGTACTGAAATAGAAGAAGTTATCAAAAGCCTACAGACAAAGAAAAGTCCGGGACCAGATGGGTTCTCAGCCAAGTTCTACAAAACCTTTAAAGAAGAGCTCATTCCAATACTTCTCAAAATATTCCATGAAACAGAAGAGGAGGGAACCCTCCCAAACTCATTCTATGAAGCCAATATCACACTGATACCTAAACCAGACAGAGACACATCAAAGAAAGAAAATTTCAGACCAATATCCTTAATGAACATTGACGCAAAAATTCTCAACGAAATTTTAGCAAATCGCATACAAAAACATATTAAAGGATAGTTCACCATGATCAAGTGGGTTTCATCCCTGGGATGCAAGGTTGGTTCATTCAACATCTGGAAATCAATAAATGTAATTCACCATATCAATAGACTTAAAGTCAAGAATCACATGATTATTTCTATAGATGCAGAAAAAGCATTTGATAAAATACAGCACCCCTTCATGCTCAAAACACTAGAAAAAATAGGGATAGTGGGAACATTCCTTAACATTGTAAAGGCCATTTATGCTAAGCCCATGGCTAATATCATTCTAAATGGCGAAAAACTGAAAGCATTCCCCCTAAAAACTGGAACAAGGAAGGGATGCCCTCTTTCACCACTTCTATTCAACATTGTCCTTGAAACTCTAGCCAGATCAATTAGACAGACCAAAGAAATTAAAGGACATGAATAGGAAAAAAAGACACAAACTATCCCTATTTGCTGATGATATGATTATATACTTAGAGAAACCAGGAAATTCCACCAGAAAACTTTTAGAACTCATAAGTGAATTCAGTAAAGTATTGGGATGTAAGATCAATGCACATTAATCTAATGCATTTTTTACATAAGTGATGAATCTTTGGAAAGAATAATTAGGAAGACTACCCCATTCACAATAGCCTCAAAAAAAATGAAATACTTGGGAATCAATCTCACAAAAGAGGTGAAAGACCTCTACAATGAGAACTACAGAACACTAAAGAAAGAAATTGAAGAAAACCTTAGAAGATGGAAAGATCTCCCATGTTCATGGATAGGAAGAATTAATATTGTCAAAATGGCCATCCTACATAAAGTGCTATACAGATTCAATGCAATTCCAATTAAAATCCCAATGATGTACCTTACAGAAATAGAGCAAGCAATTATGAAATTCATCTGGAAGAATAAGAAACCCAGAATAGCTAAAGCAATCCTCAGTAGAAAGAGCAAAGCAGGGGGTATCGCAATACCAGATCTTCAACTCTACTACAAAGCAATAGTAACAAAACGGCATGGTATTGGTACCAAAATAGACAGGTAGATCAATGGTATAGAATAGAGGACACAGACACAAACCCAAATAAATACAATTTTCTCATACTAGACAAAGGGGCCAAAAATATGCAATGGAGAAAAGATAGCCTCTTCAACAAATGGTGCTGGGAGAATTGGAAATCCATATGCAACAGAATGAAACTAAACCCATATCTCTCACCATGCACAAAACTAAACTCAAAATGGATGAAGGACCTCGGAATCAGACCAGAGACCCTGCAGATTATAGAGGAAAAAGTAGGTCCAGATCTTCAACATGTCGGCTTAGGACCAGACTTCCTCAGCAGGACTCCTATAGCACAAGAAATAAAGCAAGAATCAATAACTGTGATAGATTCAAACTAAAAAGCTTTCTCTCAGCAAAGGAAACTATCAGCAATGCGACGAAAGAGCCTACAGAGTGGGAGAAAATCTTTGCCCATCATACTTCGGATAGAGCACTAATCTCCAGAATCTATAAAGAACTCAAAAAACTTTACACCGAGAATACAAATAATCCAATCGACTAATGGGCTAAGGAAATGAATAGACACTTCACAGAAGAAGATCTACAAGCAAACAACAAACATATGGAAAAATATTCAACATCTCTGATAATAAGAGAAATGCAAATCAAAACCACACTAAGATTCCATCTCACCCCAATTAGAATGGCAATTATCAAGAATACAAGCAACAACAGGTGTTGGTAAGGATGTGGGGAGAAAGGTACACTCATACATTGCTGGTGGGGCTGCAAATTAGTGCAGCCACTCTGGAAAGCAGTGTGGAGATTCCTTAGAAAACTTGGAATGGACCCTCCATTTGACCCAGCTATCCCACTCCTTGGCCTATACCCAAAGGACTTAAAATCAGCATACTACAGAGATACAGCCACATCAGTGTTCATAGCTGCTCAATTCACAATAGCCAGATTGTGGAACCAACCTAGATGTCCTTCAATTGATGAATGGATAAAGAAACTGTGGTGTATATATATACAATGGAATATTACTCAGCCATAAAGAATGATAAAATGATGGCATTTGCAGGCAAATGTATGAAATTGGAGAATATCATGCTAAGTGAGATAAGCCAATCTCAAAAATCCAAAGGACGAATGATATCGCTAATAAGTGGATGATGACACATAATGGGGGGAGGGAGGGGTTAGTGTTAGGGTTAGAGTTAGGGTTAGGGAGGGGGCAAGAATGGAGGAAGGAAGGACTGTATAGAGGGAAAAGAGGGGTGGGAGGGGTGGGGGAAGGGAAAAAATAACAGAATGAATCAAACATTACCCTATGTAAATTTATGATTACACAAATGGTATGCCTTTACACCATGTACAAACAGAGAAACAACATGTATCCCATTTGTTTACAATAAAAAAAAATCAATAGAAAGAACACCAGTGAATTAGAGCAATTAGAGGATAAATTCTCAAACCTTGAAGACAAAGTATTTAATCCTGAACATACAGTCTCTGATATGTGGATGCTAATGCACAGCAATAGAGGGAAAGATTAGAAGTTCATTGGATTAGACAAAGGGAAATGAAGATAAGGGAAGAGGATGGAAATAGAAAAGACAGTAAAATGAATCAGACATATCTTTCCTCTTTATGTATGAATACGTGACCCAATGTAACTCCATATTATATACAACCACAATAACGGGATCCTAATTTTAACAAATTATGCTTATTCTATATATGTATAATATGTCAAAACACACTCCATTTTTATATATCTCTAGAAAAAATAAATAAGAAATAAGAATAAACTTTTTTTTTAAATACAGTCAATAATAAAGAAAAGATGTAAAGAGACCATGACCAGCACACCGAAGAAATCTGGAATGAAACTAATAAACCATATTTAAGCCAGGCACAGTGGCACACACCTGTAATTCCAGCAGCTCAGGAGACTGAGGCAAGAGGATCAAAGCCAGCTTCAGCAAAAGAGAGGTGCCAAGCAACTCAGTGAGACCCTGACTCCTAATAAAATACAAAATAGGACTGGGGATGTGGCCAAGTGCCCTGATTTCAATCCCCAGTACAAAAGAAAGAAAGAAAGAAAGAAAGAAAGAAAGAAAGAAAGAAAGAAAGAAAGAAAGAAAGAAAGAAAGAAAGAAAGAAAGAAAGAAAGAAAGAAAGAAAGAAAGAGAATCACTAGTATCCAATATACAAACTAAAGGAATAAATAATTTCTCTCAATGAAATAATAATTGAAATTTTCAAGTTTAGGAATGAGATGAAAATCCAAATACAAGATGCATACAGAACCCCAAATGGCAAGATCAAAAAAGATCTTCTCCGAGACACATTATAGTAAAATTGCCTAATATACAGAATAAGAATAGAATTTCAAAAACTTCAAGAGAAAAATGACAAGTCACATTAAGAGGTAAACCAATTAGGATCAACTGATTTCTCAATATAGACCCTAAAAGCTGGAGGACTTGAAAGAATGCCATGACCTGAAAAAAGTATGCCAAGACCTGAAAGAAAACAGGTGCCAACCAAGATGACTACATAGCAAAATTATCCTTCAGAATTGAAGATGAAATTAAAAACCTTCCATGATAAGCAGAAACTAAAAGAATTTATAACCACTAATCCTGAACTACGAAACATATTCAGTAAAATATTTCATGCAGAAGAAATGAAAAGTAAAATGAGAGCCAGCATAGTGATGAATCTTATCAGAATAATAGCCAATTAAGGGACAATCACATCTGAACTAAGCATTAGAAATAAATAAAAATGGCAGTAAATAAAAATAATCTTTCTATAATAATATTGAATGTAAATGGTGTAAACTCTCCAATCAAAAGACATAGATTGGCAGATTATATTAAAAAACAAGACCCAACCAGGTTATATGTTGTTTGAAAGAGATTCCCTTTACAGGCAATGACATCCACAGAGTGAAGATAAAAGGATGGGAAAAATATATACCATGCAAATGAAAATGGAAACTGAAAGTAAGGAGGGATAGCTACTCTCATGTAAGACAAAGTAGACTTCAACCCAAAATTAATCAGAAAAGACAAAGAAGTCCCTTCAAACTGGTTTAAGGGAGACATTCAACAACTAAATATATTGATTATAAATATTAAATATTTAAATATGTTATAATATGTATTATATTTACATTTATATTTATACCCAAATAATAGTGCATTCATATACATAAAACAAACCCTTTTCAATGTTAAAATAAAATAAACCACAATAAAATAATACTTTCAGTATAGCTTTCTCACTATTAGATAGGTCATCCAGACATAAACTAAGTAAAGACTCTTTAGAACTAATAAATAATATTACTGAAATGAACCTACTAGACATCTATAGAATATTTCATCCAGCAACAACAGAATTCACTTTCTTCTCAGTGACACATGCAACATTGTCTAAAATAGGTCATGTTTTAGGATACAAAGCAAACATCAAATATAAAAATAGAGAGAGAATTTTTTGCAACCTATCAGATCATAATGGAATGAAATTAGAAATCAACAGCAAACCTGGCATGGTAGCATACACCTGTAATCCCAGTGGCTCAGGAGGCTGAGGCAGGAGGACTGCAAGTCCTCAAAGCCAGTCTCAGCAATTTAGCAAGCCCTTAAACAACTTAGTACGACCCTATCTCTAAATATAATATAAAAAGGGCTGAGGATGTGGCTCAGTGGTTAAGCACCCCAGGGTTCAATTCCTGGTACAAAGAAGAAAGAAAGAAAGAGAGGAGCCAGGGAGGGAGGGAAGGAAGGAGGGAAGGAGGGAAGAAGGAAGGAAGAAAGGAAAGAAGGAAGGAAGGAAGGAAGGAGTAAGTCAACAAGATAAAAAGCATAAACAATTCTACATTTGTATTTTGAATAATACACTTTTGGATGAGGAATGTATCACAGATGAAATCAGGAGAGAACAAAGAAATAAACAAATAAATAAATAGGTTATAGAAACAAAATGAGAATACAAATACAAGATATCAAAATATCTGCAACAATATAAAGGCAGTTCTAAGAGGGAAGTTTATTGCAGTAGTTCCTATATTGACAAAAAAAGAGAAAGATACCAAATGAATAATCTGATGTTATATACCAAGGCTCTAGAAAAAGAACAAACTAATACCAAGATTAGTAGAATATAGGAGAAAATTAATATCAGAGCCAAAATTAATAAAATTGAGAATATAAAATACAAAGGACCAATGAAACAAAGAGTTCATTCTTTGAAAAGATAAAAATTGATAAACCCTTACCAAATTAATAAAAAGAAGACTAAAATAAACAAAATTAGAGGTGATAAAGGAGATATCTCCACAGATAGGGGAGATATCCAGGGGATCATTAGAAATTATTTTAAAAATGTATATACCAATAAACCAGAAAACCTTAAAGATATTGACAAATTCCTAGAGACATACAAGCTACCTAAATTGAACCATTAAGCTATAGAAAGCTGAAACATATCCATATCAAGAAATTAAACTGAAGAAGTCATTAAAAACATTGCAACAAAGAAAAGCTTAGAACTAGATGGATTCTCAGCCAAATACTATAAGACCTTTGAAGAAGAACTAATGTTTATCCTCTTCACATTACTGAATGAAATAGAAAATAAAAGAACACTGCCAAATTCATTGTATGAAGACAGTATCACCCTGATACCAAAACCAAAGACACATCAAGAAAACTTCAGACCAGTATCCATGATGAACATAGATGCAAAAATTCTTAAAGAAATATTGCCAAACCACATTAAAAAACACATTTAAAAGATAGTGCACCATGATTATTTGGGTTTCATAACAAGAGATGCAAGTTTGGTTCAACATTCATAAATGTAATTCACCACATCAATAGAGATAAGGGCAAGAATCACCTGATTACTCAAAAGATGGAGAAAAAGCAGTTGATAAAGTCCAGTACCCATTCATGTTTCAAATACTAGGGAAATAGGAGGAGAAGAAACTTACCTCAACATCATGAAAGTTGCATATGAGAAGTCAGAATCATACTGAACTGAGAAATAACTGAAAACATTTCCTCTAAAAACAGGAAGAAGATAAGGATATCTACTCTCACCACTCCTATTCAACATAGTCCTTGAAACCCTAGTCACAGCAAGAGAAGGAAATTTAAGGGATACGAATTGGAAAAGAAGAAGTCAAATTATTTCTGTTAGCTGATGACAAGATCCTACATTCAGATGGTCCATTAAACTCCACCAGAAGATTTCTGGAGCTAATAAACCAATTTAGCAAAGTAGTAGGATAAAGGATCAACACACATAAATCAATTTCTTTCTTATATGCCAATAGAAAATCTGTGGGAAAAATTAAGAAACTATCACATTCACAATAACCTAAAAAAAAAAAAAAAAACCCTGGGAATAAATCTATCCAAGGAGGTGAATGACCTCTACAATGAAATTATAGAACACTGAAGAAAGAAGTTGAAGATGAAAAGTCCTCCTGGGTTCTTGGATAGGCAGAATTAATATTATCAAAATGTCATACTACCAAGAATGTTATACAGATTTAATGCAATCACATCAATGACATTCTTCACAGAACTAGACAAAAACAGAAGAATAAGAGACCCAGAATAACCAAATTATTCTGAGTAAGAAAAGCAATACTGGAAACATCACAATACCAGACCTCAAATTATACTACAGAGCTATGGTAACAAAAAAACAGCATGGTATTGGCACCAAAAGAGACAAGATCATTGAAGATGATCTTTGAAGATGATCATTGAAGATGATAATAGAAGACACAGAGAAAAATCCACATAGATTCAGTCATCTGATGTTCAGCCCAAGTGCCAAAAACATACATTGGAAAAAAGACAGACATTTTAACAAATGGTGCTGGGAAAACTGGATATCCATATGTAGAAGAATGAAGCTTGATCCCACTGGGTGAAGTGATACATTCCTGTAATTCTAGCAGCATGGGAGGCTGAGGCAGGAGGAACACAGGTTCAAAGCCAGCCTTAGCAATTTAGAGGGGCCCTAAGCAACTTAGTCTTAAAATTAGAAAGAAAGAAAGCCATAAAAACGAGTGTTGGCTTAGTGTTTAGTAAACCTGGGTTAAATCCCTGCTCAAAAAAAAAAATCTTTATTCCTATCTCTTACCCTACACAAAAGCCAACTCAAAGTGGATCAAAGACGAGGAATTAAACCAAAAACTCTGCAACTGCAAGAATAAAATGTAGGCCCAATACTCTAACATATTGGCAGAGGCCCTGGATTCTTTAATGAAACTCCTAAAGCACAAGATAAAAAAACAAAAATCAGTAAATGGGATGGTATGAAATTAAAAAACTTCTGCACAGCAAAGGAAACAACAAAGACAGTAGAGAGAGACTACAGAATGGGAGATCTTTGCCATTTGCTCCTCTGATGAGGGATTAATATTCAGATACATACAGAATTCAAAACAACAAAAAAAAAAAACACCAAAAAGACACAAATAACCTAATTAATAAATGGGAAAAAGAACTAAACTATACAGACACTTCTAAAAAGAAGAAATACAAATGGCCAACAAATATATGAAAAAATGTTCAACATCTTCAGCAATCAAAAGTACACTGAAATTTCATCTGTAGTCAGAATGGCAATTATCAAGAATATAAATAAGAATAAATGCTGGTGATGATGTGAGAGAAAAGGCACATTCAAATATTTTTGGTGTTACTGCAAATTAGTACAGCCACTCTGGAAAGCAGTGTGGATAATTCCTAAAAAATTAGGAATGGAGCCACCATGTGACCCAGGTATCCCACCCCTTGATACATATCCAAAAGAAATGAAATCAGCATCTACAGGGACATAGTCACATCAATGTTTATAGAAGCACATTTGCAATAGCCAAGGTATAGAACACAAATGCCTGTCAACAAATGAATAGTTGAAGAGAATGTGGTGTGTATATATATATATATATATATATATATATATATATATATAAATGGAGTTTTACTCAGTCATAAAGAAAAATGAAATTATGTCATTTGCTGATAAATAGAATGGAAATATAAAGCTAAGTGAAATAAATCAGACCCAGAACAAGAGTCATATGTTTTTCTCTCATATGCAGAATCTAGACCAAAATAAGGGTGTATATGGATCGGGGGGATCCCCTGGAATCCCCTGAAAGCAGAAGAGAAATCAGTGGAATAGAGAAACGGGTTTGAGGAGGAAAGTGGAGAGACAAGGAAAGGGAGAAACAGTGGAATGAAATTAACCAAACTAACCTATGCATACATAACACAGTGAATTTCACCTTTATGTATGTCTACAATGCAGAAATTTAAAAAACTCTAAGTAATTAGAAGAAAGATCTGTAGAATAGTCAGGAGCAATAAATAGCACATGCCTATAATGCCAACAACTCAGGAGGTGGAACCAGGAGGATCACAAGTTGGAGACCAGACTCAGCAACTTAGTGAGGCCTTAAGAAACTTAGTGAGACCCGGTCTCAAAATAAAAAACGAAAAGGGCTGAGGATGTGGCACAGTGGTAAAGCAACCCTGTGTTCAATCCCCAGCACAAACAAACAAAAAAAGGTCTGTAGAACAGGGGAAAGGGAACAGAAGGAGGGAGGTTGGGAGAGGACTGAACTGGAGCAAATTATATTTCATTTCTGTATAATTATGTCAGAATGAATCCTAATATTATGTACAACTACAATGTATAACAAAATATTTTAAATATTACTATTATCCTGATTTTTTTCTTTTTTATACTTTTAATTTTTCTATTTTTACATTTTACATTTTTAAATATAAAAATCATTCTTTGTTCATAGGCCATACAAACAGACATGGCAAGCCACATTTGGTCAAACTGGGCTCTCGTTTGCTGACCTTTGGCATAAGATTTTGGAGGTAAAAGTTTTAAGGTAAAAGTTCATTCCTAATTTTTAGTTTTTTCTTTTCTTTATTTTTCAACTAATTTTAATTTAGTCGCAAAATGCCATATCATAATTGTAGAATCAATACTTATTATTTAAATTCTTGATGAAAAAAAACTTTTAAAGTTATATTAATTGAGGTCAGAGAACAATTTTGGTCCTCTTCAGAGCTTGAGAATGCACTGGATGAAAATAAGGAAAATAGGAGCATCGTCTCTGATAGAGCTATGCTATGTGGAAGCTCTGTGTGGAGGGCTTTACTGATATCATCTTTGGACTTTGGGTCTCTAATATTAGGTAGCCCCCCCAAAGAAATACTCAAGTAGAAATTTTTTTCCCAAATGGAACAGAAAAATAATGTCAACAGGAATATAATTTTATCTGTAAAAATCTTTGACTTAAAAGTGTTTTGGTATTTACTAAACAGCAATAAATTTAAAGAAAATGTTGTTTATTTAATTAGCAAGGCCAGAATTAATAATTAATTCAACTTTTCAATTAACATTATAAATTTATGAATTCCTGAATATCAGATTAAAATTTGGCATTACACACTTATAGACAGCTTCTTGAGAGGCTAAGGCAGGAGGATGGCTTGAGCCCATGGTTTAAGGCCAACCCTGGCAACATAATAAGATCACATATAAAAAGAATAACAATAAGGGAGTAAAATAAAATGTAACTAGATGTCTGTTAATATAGTTAGTGTGTTTACATATTAAATATTTGAAGATAATTAAATATTTGATAACCACTAACTATACTCCTAAATTATATTGTATGAATTTGTTACATGATTATTGACACATTATTGAATTATATGTAAATACAATTCAACATAACACATTGTTTTTAGTTACCATCTAGTTCAGATGCTAGGGGAAAATACAAAGATGTTTAAGACAAAAATTTTTCCCTCAAAGATCTTCTAATCAAATAAGAAAGGTAAGATTCAAAGACACATAGATACATACAAAACAATAATGTAAGAAAAGGTATAAACTCAGAAATAGAAGTTTGTAATAGGAAGGCAACTCTGTCCTGGGAGGGATCAGATAACAGCACTGGATAGCCAAATTGAGCATTCTTTATCTATGGAGGGAAACATTAGTAAATGAAGGAAATGAGAAAGTATCAATTTGGTATGGGGCAATATCAGATGTTTTTGAATAGGAAGTTAGTAATAATGTTCCTGAGGTTTTATGAATTCTTCTATGTTCTTATATTGTAGAAAACAGGAATTATGTTAGAAATGCTTGCTGAAATAAAGAGAAATGTCATTTTCTTTCTCTAAATGGGTTCTCTGTATATCAATGATTTGGGGGGAATTGACCCATAGGTAGTTCTGCAGGTTGTGAGAGATATAATGTTAGGAAATAAAGGAATATGTTAATAAGAATGTAGTCATCTTTCCTACATACAAACATTAACTCAAAAAAAGATTTAAAAACCTAAACATATAATCCAAAACTTTACAGCCCTAAGAAGAGTCAGGTTTAGTGACACACTCCTATAGTTGTAGCAACTCAGGAGGCTGAGGCAGAAGGATCACAAGTTCAAAGACACCCTGGACAACTTTGTGAGACCTTTTCAACAAATAAAATAAAATAAAATAAAGCAAAACAAAACAAAACAAAAGCTGAGATGTAGCTTAGTGGTAGAGCACTTGGCGAGTATGTGCAAGGTTATGAGTTCAATTCCCACTAGTGTCCCTGTTATGGTTTAGATATTAAGTGTCCCACAAAAGTTCATTGTCACAACACAAAAAAATTTAGAAATTATATGATTGGATTATAAAAGTTTTAACCTAACCAGTGTATCAATCTCCTGATAGGGATTAATTTAGTGGTAACTACAGGCAGGTAAGGTATGGCTGGAAGTGAATCCGGGAGCATGCCTTCGAGATGTGTATCTTATCCTCATTGACAATGATCGCCCAGTGCCCAGCCTTCCTGGTGCAATGTCCTGAGCTATATGCCTTCACCACACTCTTCTGCCATGATGTCCTGCCCCATCTTGGGCCTAGAGCAATGGAATTGGCCATCTGTGGACCAAGGCCTCCAAAACTATGAGCCCCCAAATAAACTTTTCCTCCTCTAAAATTGTTCTTGTCAGGTCTTTTGGTCACCACAGCACAAAAGTTGACTAAACTACTTCCCCCCAAACCAAAACCTCTTAGAAGAAAAGAAATGCTTTACAATATTTATTTGCAAAAAATTCCTACATTGACACGAAAAGAACAAGAAATAGAATTAAAATGTATAAATTGGACTGTATAAAAATTAAAGATTTCTGTGTAAATAAAAATACAATCAAGAATGAAAAGGCAACCTACAGACTAGATTTGCAAATCATATATCTAAAAAGGGGTTAATAATTAGAATATATAAAGAACTTCTACAACTCAATAATAAAACTCTACTAATTTTTATATTTTAAAATTTTCAATAGCATTAAATGTCTATTCAAGCCCTTTTCTATTAAAAATGTACAGAAAATACAAATAAACATTTCTCCACATTGATGTACAAATGGCAACAAGCACATGAAAAGATGTACAATATCACTAATTTAGGGGAAATACAAATCAAAACCACAATGAGATAGTACCCCACATCCAATGGGACAACTACTATTAGGAAAAAAAACAGAAAATAATAAATGTTAACCAGCATGTGAAGAAAATGGAATCCTTCTGCACTATTAGCGGGAATATAAAATGGTGTAGCTGCTGTTGAAAACAGTATAAAAGTTTCTCAAAAAATTGTAAAAATTTGCCAGGCACAGTGGCACATGCCAGTAATCCCAGTAATCAGCTCAGGAGGCTGAGATAGGAGGATCCTGAGTTCAAAACCAGCCTCAGAAAAGTGAGGTGCTAAGCAATGCAGTGAGACCCTGTCTCTAAATAAAATACAAAATAGGGCTGGGGATGTGGCTCAGTGGTCCAGTGCTCCTGAGTTCAATCCCTGGTACTCCCCCCAAAATTTTTTAAATTAGAATTAGCACATGATCAGAGATACCACATTTGGGTATATATTCAAAAGAATCAAGAGAATGACTTCAAAGAGATATTTTCATATTCCTGTACAAAGCAACACTATTCACAATAGCCAAAATGAGGAAGCAATTGAGAAGTCCATTAAAGTTGAGCAGATAAACAAAATGTGGCAAATACAATAAAATATTAGTCTTCTAAAGGGAAGCAAGTCTAAGACATGCTACAATATGGATGAAATTTGGGGACATTATGCTAAGTGAAAACGTCAGTCACAAAATGACAAATATCTTGTTATTCCAATTGCATGAAGTACAATAGTCAAATTCACAGAAATAGAAAGTGGAACGATAGTTACTAGGGGCTGAGGAGAGGGGTAAAGGGGAGTTATATGTGCATAGTTTCAATTTTGGAAGATGAAAAAGTTCTAGAGACTGGTTGTTCAATATGAATACACTCACAATGGTAAATTATACTATTTATGCATGCATTTTTACCACCAAAACATTTTTAAGTTTTAACAAAATGATCCAGTAGTTTGACAATATTGCCTTGATTGAAAATCGATTAGTTCAGTCAAAATGGCTAAGATAATATCAAATTACATTTAGCTATCGAATTTTCTTTATGATCACCTAATTAGTCAACAGGACATACTACTCTTATTGACTTCCTCATTAACATCCCCTTATGCCTGAAGAAGACACAATGGCCATATCTGAAAACATAAAATACTATAAAATATTTTAAAAGTGCAGGCATCCCTTCTGAAAAAAATCAAATAGGCCAAGAATAAGCAATGAAGGGAGAACTGAGGTGAAGAAGAATAACTGAGGGGGAATTTGGTTATTTCTATTGGGTCCGTGTGTAAACTGCCTCCACTTATCCACCCATCCACCCTGGAGTTTTAGACTTAGTATAGTTTTACATTCCCCTTCATGTTGCCTTTTAATCATTTCACTGGGAAACATTCTGGATTTGTCTTACCAAGATAAATCAATAGAATGAGCCACTGTGATGTTCTGCAGAACATCCAAATCCTTTTAGACTCTTATGACAGAAGGCAGGACAGTAAATAGAGTCTCTGAACAAGAACATAAGTGTATGCTGTAGTACTTCCCTAGGGACTTTTATTACCTACTTCTGTTACTCCTATTGATAGTAATAGGGGAATGTATTTTCCAGATCAACAGCTAAGGACATGTTAGTCTGCTTGATCAAATATTCCACATCTTATATAGCAGCTGCAAATGTGCTATACTTGGTTGAGTGTGAAGTAGTCCACTACCATCCTCCAGCATTTACCAATTTTCTGTTGTGGCCAGACTGATGTATACCTTATGTCTTTAAAGGTGGCACTAATCTCTGCCATTCTCCTTCTGAGACAATACAGATTTCAATTTACTGTCATAGCCAAAGCAAGTAGTTTTAGAGTCCTGTAACACACCACAACATTTCTTAACCCCAAGGCTAAAGAATCAATGACAACTATCAACTATGTCTGTTGGTACCAATTCAAGTATCAGGGAAATGATCAATGAGAGAATCAGATCCCCAGAAAATGGATTCTGAGGCAGAGATTTCTGTTCAGGGAGTTTGTTGAAAAGAAATGTGAGCAATAACCCCTGTGAGAGATAGAGGATGTGGGGATTGGTATGGGAGGAAGTTGAATCATAGTGCAATTACAGTAAGTGAACCCTGAAGCTGGGACAGCCCTTCAGAGTTGTCCCAAACTGAGGCAAGGGGGTCAGGTTTTTGTGCTACTGCACTGAACGTTCATTGAATTCGTATGCCGCAGGGGAGGCTGCTGTCATACACAAGAGTCAGTTTAATTTCAGCTGAAAGTAATGCCTGGAATGGAACATGGGTTTGAGGCACAAGCAAGAAACATCACTGGCAATGGAAGTAATAAAAGTCAAAAATCTTGAGAGGGAATATTAATGAATCATCCTAAAGTCCACTACTAAGGTCTCTGTATTTCACAATAAAAATATAGTAAATAAAAATATTACATAGGACATACCAATTACTATTATTCATTATAAAAAGTCATCCATTGTTTATGTACATTCAAGTTTAACTAAGAAACCTGCATTCTATATCTGGCCACACTCTCCCTACATATGTATTAGAGAGAACATAAAAGAAAAAACTAAAAGAGTATTCAGGCAAGTTTTCTTTTACAGTCTTATACTGTGGATTATATTAAAACTTGACATGGGAGACCAATACTAAAAATTGGTTAACCTCGAAAACTTTTTTTTTTATTCAGAATTCTCAGTTTGTCTAATTATAGGGATTCAATGTCCTTCACTATATTTTACCATAGGAAACAGAAATGGGCTTAGAAGGAACATTTTGGAAATATTAAGGAAACTGGATTGTGGGAAAGACACAGGACACAGTATACAGAAGAGAGAAAAAACTGGAGCAATGGGAATGGAAAGAAGGGAAGGAGAAGAAGCACCACTGAGAGAGATTCAGAGAATTTACTGATTGCATGATGTACAAAAATAGGAGGTGAACAAAATCTAATCGAATTGTAAGCACTTGATTTTAGGTTATCAAAGAAATAAAGATGGTATAAGATATATGTTAAGCCAAGAATGGTGGTGCACATCTGTAATACCAGCAGCTCGGGCAGCTAAGGCATGAGGATCCCAAGTAAGCAACTTAGTGGTGAGGCCCAAGCAACTTAGGGAGACCCTGTCTCAAATCAATAGAAATAAAAATGACTAGGGATGTGGCTCAGTGGTAAAGCACCCCTGGTTCAATCACTAGTACAAAAAAAAAAAAAAAGACATGTTAAACAAAAAAAGAAATAGATTCAAAGGGAGAGAAATGATATATGTCATGTCATTCATCAGAATATAATATATGTGAATAAATTAACTAATATATCACACCAAGCTGTTGTTATTGAGCAGGTGATCGTTTTCCACTAAATATATTACACCTGAGACTTCATAGATATTTTTAGCCACCTGGCATTTCTACAAGCTGTACTCAGAATGTTAACTTATACTAGGAAGGATGATTAGCTAAAAATATAGACAAATCCTGAGAAATAAAATTTTTCAAATTTAGAATCTTAATTGAAAGATTTTACATTTATTAGAGGTGTTTGCAACAGCAATTCTTAACTCAATTTCATTTTTTAAATTTATTTTATATTATGTACATTACTAAAGAACTTTTTTTTAAAAGTAGAATTTCTCTGCACAAAAGGAAGAGCTACCGCCGACCAACCCTCAAGACTGCTGCCTTCCTTCTTACTGGCATTCTCCCACTCACTCGTTTTGGATTAAGTTGCCAGTTGATCCCTCCTAAACCACAACGCCCTTCACATCACCCCTACATCATTTTCTTCGTCTAGTAATCAATCCAAAGCCACACACAAATAAATCCACTGAATCTGCATGTGCATCTCAGAAGATCCCCCTTCATAGCATCCTCAACTGCTAGATGTTTATGTAGTCTGGTCTAAGGACAGAAAGATATTAGGAAGTAAATAGAAATAAGGATTTTCCTATGTTCTTTCAAAATTCTAAAATATAATGCTACATTTGCATTCAGTGGTTACTTCAACTACCAGTGACTTAGCCACAGTTAACTGTGGGTGTTAAAATACCCACTACAGATGTCAGTGAACAAAACGAAATGTGACTGCCAAATGCGTTCTGCCAATCAGGAATCCCTTTTAATAAGCATTGCACACAGTCTCCTGTATTCCCTAACCATGCTCAACAAAGACAAGTGTAGGTAATACATGTAGCTATGCTAGTTTAAATTACTTTATTGAATCTTATCTTTGTACTATGTATTTTCCATTCAAAAGGACCCTTCAATTTTTCACTTAATTATTTACAAATTATTAAATGTTGACTTTTATTTGTCTGTGTGTGGATTATTCAACAAAGTTTTAACCCAAGATAGCTTCCAGCTGTAATTAAGTATATTTCTAGGCTAGCTTCTTGCTTTCTTAGTTTTTTTAGTGTGTGTCTAGGGACTATAAGAATAATTTGTCATAGCATGACAGATTAGGAAGGTAGATAAATATGTTATTGGAAAAAAGTAATGTAATGACATTTCACCCTCAGAGAGAAATTATTTTTATATCATCCACTACCAGATTAAATTTTTCAAGTTTTTGCTGCCTTCAGTTTATATAATGAATATGCATGGCATGGCAAATCACTATGCTTATCCACTAAGTATAACCTTCTTGGACCTGGGTGTTATCTATGTACCAAGGAAAATGTCAGTCACAGAATAGGTATAGTTGTTGAAAGTTGTTACTAAATATTATATTAACTCTCCTGTTATGTAATTATTGTAACTAAAGATAAAACTGAAGGACAATGACTCTAATTGTAATTTAATGGTTATATTGCAATGCTTAAAGTGAAAAATAATTTGCTTCTCAGCACAGTGAATTATTAGGAGCTCTCACTGATTACTTGTATTTAAGATCAACTGGGTTTCACTTTGCAATCGATTATGGCCAATCCTATATACCTTATTTCTCACTAGTAAAAAATACAAGTTAAAAATAAAAATGAGCTAATGCTATGTATACTTTTAATTGGAGTATAACAATAATTGTCGATATTTATGTAACTCTTATTCCAGGTACTATTATAAGTATTTTCCCTTAATTCTCATTAAAACTTTGAGAAATACCCATTATTATCAATATTTTCACAGTTGAGAAAAATGCGGTGCAGAGGAGGTAACCGAGTAGCTGAAAATTTCACAGCAATTAAGGAGCAGAACTTATGCTTGAATCCAGTGCATTCTGGTGTCAGAGCCTGTGCAGTTAACCAGTAGACCACACTATCTCCCAGTTGAATTATCTGCCCTACCCACATAAACAGTGCTCCCTCTCTCTCCCATACATATCTGAGTAAAACCAGAATATCAGTTGTCTTTAATTCTCTACCAGTGACAGCCTACTCTGACAACACAGGTGAGGTAGCTGCCCCTCCTGTCCTATATTCACTTCTCACATTGTACTTGATAGTGCTGATCTGTCATCATATTTTTCATTTTGCTCCCCAATTGATTACAAATTCTTCAAGCAAGGATTATTAAAGACAGGCACACAACACAGGCCATACATACAATACAGTATGTATGGGGTCTAGTAAGTGTCTGTTGCATGAAAAAATGCTCATTGTTGCAGGTTGACCAACGGGCTCTCCAGACCACCAGAACAGTCATATCTACACCTCCACCAACAAACCACCACCACTTTGATGTCAACTTTTGCAATTTTCCACAACGCAACGAACTTCACATTTGTCTTTGAAATACTTTTGGGAGGCACACCAATAACTGTCCCAAGAAAAACAATACCTTACCTTCTAAGTCTTCTTTCTCGAAGTGTGTTTTGAGAATAGAACGAGTACCACCTCTATCCACAACTGCTTCTTCATCATTTCTCTGTAGAATATGGAAAAAGAAGATTAAATTAAAATACATAATTCCTCTTAATTTCAAAAAATAATCATTAATATGCTCTAATATTTAGGGGTTTATTTCAGTCACTTAAATCTATGTGTACATGAGTAGTCCATTAGATTATCAAGGGTGGATTTTAGAAAAGAGACTAAAATAAATTTGACCACATATTCGCAAAGGAGTATCATTCGATTTTCCATGACATTGAAGGTAGTCAAACATTCCCATTGGCACCATTTACTAGTGAAATAAAAAACAGAAAACAAACAACTCTCCTGTCAATTTTGTAACATACATCTTTATCCCTGATAAAGAATTCTTGTTAACAAGATCACATTTTGAAACATACAAGGAAAATATGAAAATCATTAGAATTAACACCACTAATGCTATGGCAGGGTGAAATGATTCCACTGCCACTAAAAATCGATCTAATCCCTTGAAAGCAATTAGTAGGTAATTATTAGGTAAACAACAACTCTAATTACTTTGCTTCAGTATAATGCTTTTTATTCAAACTAGATGGTAAATTATGAAGTGCATTAAGCCTTCATTTAGTTTCCACATATACTTTTACCAAATTAGAATGGCTTGGCAAATATTATGTCTTCTGAACATTGTACACATGCTCAAAATAATACACTCACTAATTTGATACTCAATAAAATAATGGGGAAAGCATTTAGTATAATCAATTTGGCCATACAGGATGTTATGGTTTGAATCTAAAATGTCCCCTTAAGGTTCATCTGTTGAAGACTTGGTCCCCAAGCAGCAGTGTTCAGAGGAGGGGCTTTTGGAAGGTGATTGGATCATAAAGGCTTTAACCTCATTAATGGTTAATCCATTAATGGGTTTATAATTTAATGTGCTAGTAGGAGTGGTGGAAACTTAGGAGGTGGGGTTCAGTTGGAGAAAGTTGATCCTTGGAGGTGTGTCCTCAAAGGCTAAATCTTGTCCCTGAGTCCCTCTTCTCTCTCTCTCTCTCTCTACTTTCCCCCACCATGAGATGAGAATTCTTACTCTACCATGTGTCCCTGCAGTGACATTCTGCCTCACCACAGGCAGAGAAACAATGAAGCCATGCACATGACTATGACTGAAATCTCCAAAACTATGAGGCAAAATTAACCTTTTCCTTTTTTAAATTGTTTCTGTCAGGTATTATATCACAGCAATGGAAAGCTGACTAACACACAGGAATAAACAAACTAAAAAATACTAAAGGAAGTGAAATATAAATTAATTCTTACTTTTATCCAGTTGTGAACATCTATGTAGCAAATGGTTTAAAAGTGAACACTGAGCACAACAGGAGAAATGAAAAGATAAACTAAAGATGAATGAAGCTTCCAGGATCTATTTCCAAGTTTATTCTAGTGTATCGCTATTTTTAAAAAGTAAAAAATTTGTCTTCTTTGAAATCCAAAGAGTATGCCAAAGAAGTAGGGAAAAGAACAATCTTTTCTTCTACTCATAAACTAACTTGATGCATCAGATCCTAAGGACATACCTTTATTTCATTAAGAAAGTAATTTTTGACTGAATACCACAATGCATAGTACTGAAAATAAAAATTATGGGAATCCAGAGAAAAAAAGGAATCACTGCTCATTTAAGACCATGAACAGAACAGACAGGGAGTGAAAACAAATTTAAAAAAGCCAATGTTTCAAGCTTGGGAAATTTGTGCCAATAAGATAGTAAAGAATTACAGAAAGTGGGAAAGAAATAAAAGAAGAACAAAAATTATCAAGCTATATGTATTTTGGAAAATGATACAGAATTGTTTTGCAATGTTTTTGTACTTAAACTACATGACCATTGGTAATCTCAAGAAGGAATACATATGCGGAAAATGTCAAAGTCAAAACCTAATCAAGTGAAGTAATGAGGTAAACTATTGTGAATAAATGAAGGAAGAAGAACAGATCTTACATTGCAAGACACTGCAGAGTCTCCTCAGGACCCTCCCTTATCACTTCTCTTTGCTCTTATAGTGAGATTTAAGGACCAACAGGTCCCAAAAGATGAGGTATAAAACATGACCCAAGAATAGTTGAGCTGCACTCAAAAATAACGGCCAGATTTTTTCCAATTTTCACCAGTGGAAATCCAGAGAATGTGTGTGGGGATGGAAATTAAGGATATAGGATAATGATAGAAGGAATATGGAGGTGGCTTGGGTTGAATTAATTAATGCAGGTGCACTAAGCAAATTCCATATTCAGTGTTAAAGTTCCAGGGATTACAAAGGGCTCTAACAGTTTCGTTGATTGGCTAAAACACAGGCCGAAAGGTGGGCTACACTAAATAAAGTTAAATGCCAGAACTGCTTTGGCATACTATTGAGGAAAAAGTGTCTAATAGCTTAGGGAGAATAAAACGTTAAATCAGATTTATCATAAAGTCCTGCTCACCCTTTCCAGGAAGGTCCAGAGGATGCAGTTTTTACCACGCCTGTGAAAAATAAATTTGTGAGGGGAATGCTGCATCCTTGAGAACTGTGGTCTCTCTCCATAGGTCAGAAATTACAGCAGGAACTGCTGCCATTGAACTGTCACTGATCCTTAACTATGATGGAATAACATGATCCCGGGGTGAGGGGGTGGCAAGAACCAAGCGAGAGCACTTAATCACTAAAGACAAGATGAGTGTGGTTACCATATGGACAACATAATCCAAACAATAACAATCTGACAAAGAACTGTGGTACTGGCTAGTTGATCAAGGTGTCCCTACAAGCGAACTAGATGGACTGTCCACTAAATTTTTTGTCTGTATAAGCCAAAAGTTTCTAAGCCAAGTGAACAGAACAGAAGTCTAATTTGAATCATCAAAACAGAGTCATGCTTCTCAATAAATTCTCATACTGGAGCCAACTTACAAGCACAGAACCCCCTGAATAAGGGAAAGGACAGATCCATTTGAGGAAGATACCTGCTACTCTACCAACATCTACAGTTTTTCTTTAGTTCTCTCCAAAGGTTCTTATCACCTTTTACCAAGGTGGCCATACACTGGGGATAAGGAAATAATCTGACTTTGGGGGAATTTCTGGACACTGGCCCTGAATTAATACTTAACCCAATAGACTCAAATTGTAATTGTGGTCCACCAGCCAGAAAGGGGCTTATGGATGTCAGATAATCAATGGAGTTTAGCTTAAGTTGATACTCATCAGGGTTTCAGTGGGTTGCTAGACAAATCTTGTGATTATTTTCCCAGTTCCAAAATGAATAATTGAAACAGCCATGGGTTATAACTAGAAGAGTCTTCAAAATTAAATTGGTGGTTTTCTTTTCAAGTAGTTAGAGCTCTGGCATATCTGATTGATGAAGGAAAAGTGCCAATACAGAAGAGAATATAGATGCTAGGGAAGCAATAAATTTTTAAAAATTGCCCCATGCTAGGTACCAAAAAAGATGACAATGATCCAAGGACTTAGCCACAGTATTAGGGATAGGAACTCTATTTTTCTGACATTTAGAGGGAAAATCAGAAGACTTGTTATTTTCAGAGATATTCTGAAGAAATGAAGAGAATGGCAGATGAGAAAACTTCTATTGAATGGTCTTGATTGAAGGTAGTGGGGGTACTGAGAAATAACATCATTTTCTAACACTGACAGAGTATTTGAAGGAACTAAGTCATTGAGAAGAGTAAAAAACTTCATATCTCATGCATACATGTATAGAATATTACATGGTACCCCATTAATGTGTAAAATTTTTATGTTTTGTGTTTTATGTTTTGTATGTTAAAATTTCAAAACAATAGAAAATAAAAACATTTTTAAATCCCCTTTGAGAATGGCATTACTATAAGGGTCTCTGTGTGGATAATCAAAACAGATAACTATTCCCATGAGCTCTAATTTGAGATGGTCAGAACAAAGGATTCTAAGAGAAAAACATCACAATATTCTCTAATTTCTTTTCATAAAGTACTAAAGACAGTTAAAATCCTGTAAGAACAGACCATCTCAAGTTATACCATTCGCACCTTAATACCATGTTCCCAATTAGCTGTTCTGACTAGTTTATTAATCTCTTAGAAATATCTTCAGAGGATTGGGTACTGGACTAATAAAAAATGTAAGAGGAGTATAGTTAAATATTTTCCTAACTATTAGGATAAAATGAATAGTATTGTTGAAAGTCTAAAGAGATGTTATAGTCAGGTGTCTAAAATGAGGGAAAGCGTATCTAACACATATTGTTTTATATCAAATAAAGTCTAAAAATTCTCTGTTGGTGAAAATCCTGAATTATTTACATATATAAATGTTTTTAAATTCTGGAACATAATCTTGATAAAAATGTGGACTCCCTGTTTTACAAATGTACTTATTTTCAGGTAAAAGATTATAGACAAATTTCAACATAGGAAAATCAGCTCCCATGTGTTTCACACACAGAAAAACACACTACAGAAGGACATACTTTTTAGCTTGAGGCCTTGTGTATTTCTGACAAAATGTGCAGAGACATGTCAGGGAAAAATGTTTGAAATCACAGTTAAAGAAATACACACTCTAAATGAGAGAATATCAGAGAAAAAGTGAAAATGAAGATAGGATTCTGAAGAGCCGAGGTCATTGTTCTGCTCTTTGGCAAAGTTTTAAAGCCCTGTTGTTTTGAGCAATAGAAGTAATAGATAAAACTAAAGATGGGATTTATATAATTTTTCTGAAGGAGACAAATGCAAGTTTAGATACTGACACATTTACAAATTAACTTATCATCTGTGCATGATATATTCAAATACATGCCATGTGGGACTACATCTCTGCCCTCTGGGATGTTTTTAGGCAGAATTCCAAAAACAAATCAAGCATCTATTCATCATATCAGATGATGGTGGTCTCTTAGAACAATTGCAAAGGGGGAAGCTTTACATGTAAGATAAGATGTTCTCCCATGTATAGTAGAACATTCCATTTTTATTTCAAGGACCTTAAATAAATAAAATACAACTTATACAAAAATGGTTTCTCTTTATTTGTATGAAGCATACATGCTGTCCTCAAACCAAAGATAATTTCACTGAACAACTAATCGAGAGATATTGAAGTAAAGTAAAATTTTACAGAAGAAGAAATGAAATCTAAATAAATAACTATTGAATTGCTATACAGGTTATAATTAGAAATACAATTATAAATATTTGTTTTCTTGTCTTTTGTGTGTGTGTGCGTGTGTGTGTGTGAGTGTGTGTGTGTGTGTGTGTGTGTGTGTGTGTGTGTGTGTGTGTGAGTGTGTGTGTGTGTGTGTGTGGTTCTGGGAGTTTGAGCTTGTCCTCATGCATGCCAGGCACTGAGCTACAATCCTAGCCCCTGAATGACTTAATTTTTGTATTTCTTTGAAATAAACATAAACTAGAAGTGAAAATACAAATGTAATTCAGTGGAGTGGAAGTGTCTCATTTTGAAGCTTTATATTCATTATTCCCTTTAAGTAAATTTCTGGATGTTCCATAGATATGTGAAATATATGATCACTTCAGCAAAAAATTCCCTAAACACAAGTTAATACTAAGACATACTGACAGTCCTCTACTTTAGTTATACCAGAAACTATCAATAGTATTCAAGACATTTTAATAGAGCACTTCCCCCTTGTTACCAAGGGCAAGTGAACATGAGGTACGATACAAGGAAGCTGGAGGGACAATGGCACCGAATGCTAGACTTCATGGTTACCCCAAAATGCCAGTAAGATAGATTTTTATTGGATTTTATAGTGAGTTACTCTCTTTATATTTTTTGAACATTAAACACATTAATACACCCTAATTTCAAGTATTTACCGTTTACAAATTTTAGCACTGTGTAGGAAAGAGAACACGAATACATGCATGACCCTGTCCCTTAATACAATTAAACCTTGCCATACAATTGGGCAAATATTTAAGACAACTGATTTCAGCAACTAGTATAGAATAGGACAATGTTTTAAACTTTTTTGGTCATGATCCAAAGTGAGAAATACATTGTATGTTCTAACACAGTCACATATTCATATATACAAATGAATATGTAGATAATAAAAACAAAAGTTTCACAAACCATAGTTTACCCTTACTAAAAAATAAATTATTTATTTATTTGTTTATTTATTTATTTATTTATTGAATTCTGATATTTTCTAAAAAGTATGAGACTCCACAAGCATTATGTAATTTTAAGATATATGTGACATTATATGAAAATATTTTATTTTGATGTATACTATAAGAAGGTCTATTTCCCAGCTTCTTAATTGCCTCCATTAGGTTTATCTTTAAGACATTGGTTATAATTTAAGTAGCAGGAAAACAACAAAAAAGTGATTCATTTTTTAATGCAATGCTTATAAGATTTAAAATTAAATGAAATGTCTTTTAAAGGAAGATATAGAATAAGGTATTCTATTTAATTTCAAAATGCTAATCACTATCCATTAAATTTATTTCAGGACTTAATAATGGGTTATGAACTGCAATTTGAAAAACCTTCGTACAGACTATGGCCCTGGAACAGAAGAAATGTAGCTAACACTCACAGAAATCACTCGTAACTCCATCTACACAGAATTCTAACCAACTTAACAAACTATAATCCATTAGTTTCCAGGAGAGTAATGGTTTGCTCTTCCTACATATCAACCATGCCTTCAAGGGGAAATGCAAAGAGTGTTATCCACACCCCTGCTCCAGTTAAACCCTGTTTATAGCTAAATAGGATCTGTAGTCAGTTATTTTAAAGTCAAACTCCACACAATTGGCATAAACCAAAAGCATTCTATGATTTTCTGCAATTTGATGACTTAAAACAGTAAAACATTTGTGTTTTGAATCCAAATATATATAAATGTAAATTGGTAACATCTGTACCTTTCCCAAAAAAATTTAATGGGAAGACTTTGTGGTTATTTTTGTTTTACAACAATAAAAATATCTAAACGAATATTAGAGAACAATAGCAGAAAAAAAGAGCTTTCAACTCAGCTCTCACATTTGAAGTACACTTGAATCAGTGCACTCTTTTATGGAAGAGTAACTATGGGCAGCACATTCAATTCCTAAAATGTTCAGATAAAAATATCAACAATCTCTTCTAGAATTCTTCATGAATATCATTAAGCGCTCTATGAATATGTTTAAAATGCATTATTCTGATTTACCATAATTCTTTATCAACAGACTTCAATGGAATATAATTTTTCTGTTTCATAAAATAAAAAATCTAACAGTAATGCTATGGGCAGGAAAATTAAGATTTTTAATGTCCATCCTTTCAGCAGTTCTCTTCATATTCTAGAACGGATTAGTAAAAACCAAAGCCATTCATTTTCAATTCAGAATTCTTTCTTTCCTAGAACTATTTCCATCCCTATCCCTCTACCTTGTTCCTTTCCTGTCCTAATTTTTCATGGGTTTTGGCTTATCTTTTCATTACTATTACTTGGGAACATAAACAAGTGTTCATATATTTATATAAACCCCTTTCTTAAACAAAGGAAGTACACTAGATACACTCTTCTGTACTTTGTTTTCTATGCTGTAAATTATTTTACCTAAGTATATAGAGATCATTTTTATTCATTTTATAGTTAGATAATACTCCATTGTATAGATACATCATAATTTATTCAACTAGTTTGGATTGCCTCCATTCTGTTGCTATTAAAATTAATGACAATGTATGCCCTTGTACATATACCATTTTGTATTTCTGTCAGTTTATTTTTTGAGATAGATTCCTAGAGGTAGAATTGATATGTCAAAATTAGATGAACTTGCCATTCTTCCAAATGATCCACATTTCTTTCTATGAAGTTCATACATTCTTGCATTATTTATCATATCAATTTTTTAAAACTGATCATCTTTTCTGCCCTTTTATTAGGTATTAGGGTAGTATGAGGTGCTATATGTTCTCTTCTAATTCCCAGAGTTCTACTTTCCAGTATTTTCCACCATGCTCTGTCTTTATGGACTTCATTATCAGATTCCTTGCCTTCTAGCTTCTGGTTGAATTTAACCAATGAGAGATTAGGGCAGAAGACCAGAATATGGAGAGTGAGACGTGGACCTTCTTGGGTCATAGTGAGGTAGGGTTGGGGGACAAAGGACAGTCAGTGTAGGTAATAAATGATAGGGTGAGATTGGGATGATGGGGGCTCATTCAAAAGGAAAGGGAATAAAATGCCTATACCCTCAGGACACTTCCCCCTCCCCCCTCAACCTGTTGCCAAGGTTACCTGCCTCCAGGGAAGCAGTTTTTAATGATGCCTCCTGGGTTGCTCTCTTCCTGCCTATACCCCTGAGAAGCTTCATTCTTCACCTTGAATCACTCCACCTTTGGGTCCACCTTTTGGTCACTACTCATGTAGGAAAGATAAGGGGAGAAAGGGTGACATGAGAACAAAGGAAATCTAAAACCTATAAAAGGGGCAAGACACCCCTATTTCCTCAGACACCCAGCTCTGGAGCCCCTCCTCTTTGGAGAAGTCTATCTCTGTTCTATCCTTTAAATAAAACTTGCTTTCTACACTTGCCTCAGTGTTTCTTGGGTGTTCAATCCTCAACCTGCCTGGGAAATGGGACCCAGATTCTGATTGATTCTCAACAGCAGTATCAATAGTTTGGAATGGCTACATTCCTCCAATAATGACCAAAACTTTTGTCAGTGAGTCTTCTGCAGCTATAGATCTTGCCAGTTTTCATTAACATCTTACTCCTTTAGACCAATCCTGCTATTGCAGATCCCTGAAATTTTACTAGTGCTAGTCAATTTCACTTCGTGCTGCCCACGTTTTTTAAATTTTATTATTCTGATTCATTGTACACAAATGGGGTACAACTTTCATTTCTCTGGTTATACGTGAAGTAGAGTCACACTGTTTGTGTAATCATACATGTACATAGGGTAATGATGTTTGTCTCATTCTATTATCTTTCCTTCCCCCTTCCCCCTTCCCATACTTCATTTTCCTCTATACAATTCATCCTTCCTCCATTCTTGCCTCCTCCCACCATTATGTTTCACCATTCACTTATCAGAGAAATCATTCAGGACTTCAGTTTTTGGGGATTGGCTTATTTCACTTAGCATGATATTCTCCAGTTCCATTCATTTACCAGCAAATGCCATAATTTTATTATTCTTTATGACTGAGTAATATTCTATCGTGTATATATACCACAGTTTCTTTATCCATTCATCTGTTGAAGGGCATTTTAAGTTGGTTCCACAATCTAGCTATTGTGAATTAAGCTGCTATAAACACTGATGTGACTGTGTCACTGTAGTATGCTGATTTTAAGTCCTTTGGGTATATAAACTGTACCTTCATTAAAATCTTTTTATCACTCCTTTGAGTGACCATCTGTTTCCTACTGTGACTCTGACCTACACATACATCACATTTAGCTTAATGACTAGAAATCCATGACTTCAAACTTTATAGATATGGACATGTAATCAAAATGGCAACCAACATATGTGACTTTGAGAAAGTTAAAAAAAAAAAAAGAAAGAAAGAAAAAGAGTACTGTCAAATAAAGGGTAGAGAAAAATTGAGAGGGGTAGAGAAATTGGGTCATCAAAGAATTCTCAAAAGCATAATTAACTTAAAAATGCTTAATGTATATCAGAAATGAGAAAGAAGATACAGTATAAACCTCTCAATTTGTAAATAGGAAATGAACAAGAGTAACAATACCTAAGTATGGAAACTTTCAAACAAGAGTCCCTGCAACTCAAAGAATGTATGATCTTTCTCAACTTGTGGATTAGTATCTTGGTTAATTTTTTTAAAATTTCTAATGTTAATTTAAGGAGTAATAGAAAGATATAGACATATATATATATATATATTATGAACATAACATAAGAACTAGTTTTAAGTGTTTGTTCTTTCTAAAGTCTCAAACTGGTCAACTTTTATTTAACTACTTCATAGAAAACTAATACTTATTTTAGTCATTTCACAATGTTAAACATGTATTTTCCAGAATGGATTGTAACATCTCATATGCTACTTTACTTTCATATTCACTTTTAACAATATTTTGCTACTGTTTAGTTTAAAAAAAAAAGTCATATTTTAACTTTACAGTTTTCTTAATCACCTCCTTACTTTTAAGTTATTATGAAAATAAGAAAATTGGACATTAATATTGACAATAAATCTTTAATACTCAACATATACACTCATTATTTAATCAAGTCATTTTATTTTTCTCATTACCATGAGTAAAAATACAATACAAATATATAAGAGAATCAATTGCTTTACCTCCAATTGTATTAAGCTGTTTTAAATAGGACAATATTTTTGTAATGTAAAACATTAGCTCAGAAATTGACATGTCATATAATTTCAATTGATACTAGCTAACTGGAATCAAAATATAAGTTGACCCTAACTTTTAATTTTACTGAATATATTATGGTTCTATAAACATGAGAATCCAACTCTTTATTAGCATGTTACTTTGAAATTAGAGTTTTAAAATCTGATATGCTATTCTATTCTATGATATAGACTATAACACCTCGTGATAATAAGTTAAATCTATGTCATATAACCATATTAATTAAACCATATGAAACAATTTCTTCTGAAGTACCCCAATAAATCACTCTATGTGCTTTTTATTAAAGAAGTATTTGAGCTCCCTTCTAAAGAATCTGATTGAGGAATTAGCATACTAGTAAAATGAGGTTTAATTTATTTATGGAAAGTAAATGTACTGTTTCATCTTTGGAGAAGAAATAAAGAACTGAGAATAGGAATTGGAGAGTAAACTTCTCTGTTGAAGGAATTGTGTTAAGAAGTCATGAAAAAAAAAAAAAAGAAGAAGAAGTCATGAACTAAGCCATCATGTAAAAAAATCTCAAGGTCTTTCTCATTTCATTTACTTGGAAAAACTCCGCCCATGAAAACTTGAAAGATCTGTCAGGGGACCAGACAGGTCAAAGAGGCTCTGCTGTTGAAATGATAGTCCAGAGTCAGGTTGAGGACTGAAAGATTCTGGGTAGAAAGTTTTCCAATTCTAGAGCTATTTCCAGATCAGTTTAGGTTCATCACGATATACTATATTATTCTTGTGACTGCCACTTTGACTGAAAAAATATAATCTCTTCTTGCAGCCCTAACTTCTGATAGATAAATTTAATTGAGAAATTAAAAACAGTTTTAATTAGTCAGAAGTATTTTAAAGAGTAATGATATTTGCATTCTTTGCCTACAAGGTTTGTTTTAATTCTGGACATGATTCCTGACTTGTTCTTCAGAGTTCTTCTGGAGTTTCAGTTCTGCCTGTGAACCCAATTTTGTACCCAGCACATGATATTAACTGCTGCTAAACTTCCTTATTGCTGACTCATGCTGTCTTTACTCTCTTCCTTTTGCTTGCTCATAAATGCCTTTCCACAGGGCTCCATCTGTCTTGCAGCCTTCCTTCATTTGTCCTACAGGGTCCATCGTTAAGCTTCTGCCGTATCCCTCATGAGTTTATTTGATATCCAAGCTGAAGTCCTTGTATGACCCATCCTTCTGCTCTTGCCCTTACATTCTTGGGGGTATCAAAAAGGCAGTGTTGGTCAGACACTAAGAGTTTATATGTATGTCCAAATAACCCCTCGATTCAAGTCTTGTTTCAAAGAATTACCCACTGTGTGACTTTCAGCATCTTATGTAGTCTCTCTGTGTCTCAAGTGACATTAACAATATTCATAAAGTTCATGAATTTTCCTAGCACATAGTTAAGTTTTCAATAAATGTTATTTACTATTATTGTTCTTTATATTATTATTTGTATTTGGGGAGGCACAAAAATCAGGTAGACATGACTCTTTTCCTCACAGACATTACAGATTTCATGTAAGTATAATGCTAAAATGGTACCATAAAAGAAGTATGGACAGGTGACTCCAACCATAAAAGTTACTTTTTTCTCTAAAAGTCAGAAATGACTACATTTAAAAAGACATTGAGTCACTTTTTCTAAAGATAAATGGATTTTTGCCAGATTGACAAGGGAACAAAGTGGTATTTTGACCAAATACATCAAAATGAGGGCTTAGTTATTTGAATATGGATAAAAGACCCAGAGCAATACTAACATGATGCTAAACTTCCAGGCTACTGATTTGGTTTTCTTTACAATCCAAAGAAAACTTCTCCCAAAACCTAAGATGGAGTTGAAAATCATTCTATAAGGAAAGTAGCACCACAAGAAATTGTGTATCTGTGTTCAAGTTTTAAAATTAAAATTTTATGGATCAGTAAAAGATTTAGATGGAAATGTGATGTTGAAAATTAAAAGAGCCAGAAAATGATAAAATGAAATTACATAAAGCAGCACAGAATGACAATGATGTCAAAAAACACAAAAGAAAAATCCTTAATAAAATATTAGCAAACTGCATTCATAAACACATCAAAAAGATAATACACCATCATCAAGTGGATTTCATTTCAGGGATGCAAGGTTGGTTCAACATGCACAAATGTAATTTATTGCTTAAACAGAATTAACGGCCAAAATCACATACATGATCATCTAAATAGATGCACAAAAGTCCTTTGATAAAATTCAACACCCATTCATGTTAAAAACAACAGAGAAGCTAGGAGTTGAAGAAACACCTCAACATCATAAAGGACACATGACTAACACAAAACCAACATCTTACTGAATGGAGAAAAACTAAAAGCATTTCCTCTAAAAATAGGAACAAAGCAAGGCTGTTCACTCTCACCACTCCTATTCAATATAGTCCTTGAAACATTAACCAGAGAGATTAGGCAATAAAAGGAAATCAAAGGGAACAAATAGGAAAAGAAGTCAACCTAACTTCTTTTCCCAAAAATATGATCCTATATCTAGAAGACACACACATACAAAAAACATCAGAAAACTTCTACAGCTTATAAATGAGTTTAGCAAAGTAGCAGGATACAAGATCAACACCCATAAATCAATAGCTTTCCCATACTCCAACAGTGATTCAGCAGAGGAAGAAATCAGGAAAATAGTCCCATTCACAATAACCTCAAAAATTTTTAAATACTTGGGAATTAATCTAACCAATGAGGCAAAAGAGCTCTACAATGAAAACTATGGGATACCAAAGAAAGAAATTGAAAGAAGACCTTAGAAGATGGAAAGATATCACTTGTTCTTGGACAGGCAGAATCAATATTATCAAAATGGCCATACAACCAAAAATAATATACAGATTCAATGTAATCATCATCAAAATACCAATGACATTCTTCACAGAATTAGAAAAAATTATTCTTAAATTCTTTGGAAGAGTAAAAGACCCAGAATAGCCAAAGCAATATGAGAGAAGAAAAGTGAAGCAGGAGGCATCACAATACCTAATCTGAAATTATACTACAGAGCTACAGCAACAAAAACAGCATGATGTTGGCATCAATATAGACATGAAGACCAATGGAATAGAAGACACAGAGACAAATCCAATACCTATAGCCATCTGATATTTGACAAAGATACCAAAAATATATTTTGGAGAAAAGACAGCCTTTAAACAAATGGTGCTGGGAAAGCAGGATAGCTATATGTCAAAAATGAAAATTGACCACTATCTCTCATCCTGCACAAAACTCAAATTGAAATGGATCAAAGACTTAGGAATTAGACCAGAAACCTTACAACTGCTAGAAGAAAACATAGGTCACAGTCCATCATATAGGTGCTGGCACCAACTTACTTAACAAGACACCCAAAGTGTAAGATATAAAATCAAGACTCAATAAGTGTGATGTTATCAAACAAAAAAAAAAAAAAATCTGCATAACAAAGAAACAAGAGTGTGAAGACAGAGCCTACAGAATGGGAGAAAATCTTAACCTGCTACTCCTCTGAGAAGGGATTAACATCCAGAATATACAAAGAACTCAAAAAACACCAAAAACAAATAACCCAATCAATAAATGGACCAAAGAACTAAACAGAAGTTTCTCAAAAGAAACACAAATGGCCAGCAAATATATGAAAAAGTGTTCAACATCTTTAGCAACTAGGGAATACAAATCAAAACTACACTAAGATTTCATCTCACTCCAATCAGAATGGCAGTGATCAAGAATACAAATAACAATAAATACTGACTAGGTTGTGGGGGGAAAGGTAATCTTGTACATTGCTGGTGGAACTGCAGACTAGTACAACCATGTGGAAAGTGGGGTTCTCCCCAAAACTAGGGCTGGAACCATCATATGAACCAGCTATCTCACTCCTTGGTATTTTCCCAAAAGATCTAAAGTAGGCATACTATAGTGATAACAGCCACATATTTAAAGCAACACAA
Organism: Sciurus vulgaris; assembly: GCF_902686455.1. NCBI lineage: Eukaryota > Metazoa > Chordata > Mammalia > Rodentia > Sciuridae > Sciurus > Sciurus vulgaris. The sequence goes on along the minus strand of NC_136463.1, from coordinate 116,273,965 downwards.
TTCATAATACCTAAATTACGGAATTAACCCAGATGCCCGCCAATAGATGAATGGAATAACTTAAAGTAAAGGAAGGAGAATAGAAGAGGAGAGGGACAATAGGAGCCAAAAACAGGAGACAAAACAGGGATCGTGAATTATAATCGATGTTGATATGTATGAGTTTGTCAGGATGAACCCATCAACTATGTATGACTATAAAGCTCTAATAAAAAAAATGATAATAACAGTAATTCAGAATGACACAATTTAAATGTAGCAGAGAAAAAAGATTACCTACAAAAGAATGACAAAATAATAAAAATAGAAATCAGAAGACAGTAAAATAATCTTGTATCTTTATCTTTTTTATTTCATTTATATGTGTTATCTTCAGAATATCTAGAAAATATTTTTGTTTAATCTAGAAATGTGTACCCAGCTAAGCTATATAAATACTTGATCTGCAAGCAATAGTAACAAAAACAGCATGGTATTGGTACCAAAATAGAAAGGTAGATCAATGGTACAGAATAGAGGACACGGACACAAACCCAAATAAATACAATTTTCTCATACTAGACAAAGGGGCCAAAAATATGCAATGGAGAAAAGATAGCCTCTTCAACAAATGGTGCTGGGAGAATTGGAAATCCATATGCAACAGAATGAAACTAAACCCATATCTCTCACCATGCACGAAACTAAACTCAAAATGGATTAAGGACCTCAGAATCAGACCAGAGACCCTGCAGATTATAGAAGAAAAAGTAGGTCCAAATCTTCAACATGTCGGCTTAGGACCAGACTTCCTTAACAGGACTCCCATAGCCCAAGAAATAAAAGCAAGAATCAATAACTGGGATAGATTCAAACTAAAAAGCTTTCTCTCAGCAAATGAAACTATCAGCAATGCGAAGAAAGAGCCTACAGAGTGGGAGAATATCTTTGCCAATCATACTTCAGATAGAGCACTAATCTCCAGAATCTATAAAGAACTCAAAAAACTCTACTCCAAGAATTCAAATAATCCAATCGACAAATGGGCTAAGGAAATGAATAGACACTTCACAGAAGAAGATCTACAAGCAATCAACAAACATATGGAAAAATGCTCAACATCTCTAGTAATAAGAGAAATGCAAATCAAAACCACCCTAAGATTCCATCTCACCCCAATTAGAATGGCGATTATCAAGAATACGAGCAACAACAGATGTTGGCGAGGATGTGGGGAGAAAGGTACACTCATACATTGCTGGTGGGACTGCAAATTAGTGCAGCCACTCTGGAAAGCAGTGTGGAGATTCCTTAGAAAACTTGGAATGGATCCTCCATTTGACCCAGCTATCCCACTCCTTGGCCTATACCCAAAGGACTTAAAATCAGCATACTACAGAGATACAGCCACATCAATGTTCATAGCTGCTCAATTCACAATAGTCAGATTGTGGAACCAACCTAGATGCCCTTCAATTGATGAGTGAATAAAGAAGCTGTGGTATATATATATACAATGGAATATTACTCAGCCATAAAGAATGATAAAATGATGGCATTTGCAGGCAAATGGATGAAATTGGAGAATATCATGCTAAGTGAGATAAGCCAATCTCAAAAAGCCAAAGGAAGAATGATATCGCTAATAAGTGGATGATGACACATAATGGGGGGAGGGAAGGGTTAGAGTTAGGGTTACTGAGGGGGGCATGTATGGAGGAAGGAAGCACTATATAGAGGGAAAAGAGGGGTGGGAGGGGTGGGGGGACGGGAAAAAATAACAGAATGAATCAAACAACATTACTCTATGTAAATTTATGATTACACAAATGGTATGCCTTTATGCCATGTACAGACAGAGAAACAACATGTATCCCATTTGTTTACAATAAAAAAAAAAGAAAGAAATAATCAACAAAATGAAAAGGCAACCTTCAGAATAGGAGAAAATATTTACAGGCCATACACCTGATAAGGAATTATATCCAAAATATCTAAGGGACTCATATAACTCAATAGCAAATAAACAAAAAAACCTGACTGACTCTATTTTAAAAACAGGAAGAAAACCCAAATAGACATTCTCCAAAAGAATATGTACGCATGACCAAAAGGTGTATGTTCAACATCACTAACTTTTGGGGACACACAAATCAAAACAATGAGATATCAAATCACATCTGTTGGAATGGCTACTATTAAAAAAAAAAAAACAAGTATTGGTGAGGGTATGAAGAAGTCGGAACCCTTCAATACTATCGGTAGGATTGGAAATTGATAGATCATTTTTGAGAAAAGTATAAGATATATATATATATCTCAAAATTAAAAATAACTCCCATATGATCCAGCAATCCTTCTTCTGAGGAAATAACACAAAAGAAACTAAATCAGCACTTCTTAGAGATATATGCATCATGTCCATTGCAGCATTATTCATAATGGCCAAGATATGAAAACAATCTAAGTGCTAAATAAAACAAATGAACAGATAAAGAAATTGTGTGCCCCCCCCCCGCCGGGGGGGGGGTATTTACGCACAATATAAAAAAATTCTGCCTTTAATAAAGAAATAGTGCAGACAGTAATCAAAAGTTATCCATATTTTCTGGTTTCATGACAACATGGATAAAACTGGAGGATATTATGCTAAGTGAAAGCCAGATACAGAAAGGAAAATACTGCATGATTTCATTTATATGTGCTATCTTTCTAAAAAACAAGTCAAATTCATAGAAACAGAAAGTAGAAAGATGGTTAGAGTGGGGGAGAATTAGGTTAAAGAGTACAAACTTACATTTTGAAGAAATCTAGATATCTAATATACAGTATGATGGCTATAGTTAAATAATATATACAAAAAATTTTTTAAAAAGCATATTTTATATGCTCTTAACACAAAAAAAAGGTAACTATGGGATATGATGTACATGTGGATATATGAATTTGCTTGACTGTAGAAACCATTTCACTATATATCCATACATTAAAAACACCGTGCTGTACACCTTACGTATATACAAGGAGTACATAAATGAATGAATGAAAAACCAGAAAATATGGATAACTTTTTGAATACCATCTATACTACCAATTTGGTATATGTTTAGTTCTATTTTAGCCTTATTTTCAAGGAATTTAACAGGAAAACCATTTAGAAAGAGTAAAGAATCTAAAAATAAAATACAGAATTCGAACCATGTATATTCTAATGACCTGGGCTTGAAACCCACCAAAAATCACACAGATTATTTTAAGAATACAAATGATTAACCTGATTTATTCCATCTCCATGTTAATCTGTTGATTCCTATTCACTAAAATTCACTTTCTGGCAAATAAGTTAAACATTATTCAAGCTAAATCTACAAATATTCATTCCTAACCTTATTTTTCTAACTTTATTTTTGTTACAGTTGTACAAGGACCTAAACTTAAAAAGCAAATAGTTCTGCAGGGTTGCTCTACAGAAATCTTCCCCAATGATTCTTCCTCTTTAGAAAGTACTTCCATTTTTTTTAACTTAGGATTTGTTTGTATTTGGTACTGGGGATTGAACCCAAGGGCACTTTACCACTGAGCTACATTCCCAGGCCTTTTTATCTTTTATTTTCACAAGGGTATCACCAAGTTACCTAGGCCCTCACTAAATTGCTGAGGTTAGTTCTGAACCTGCAATCTTCCTGCCTCAGCCTCCCAAATAACTGGGATTAGAGGAGTGTAACATTATACCTGGCAGTAACTTACGCTTTTAATTTACTTCCTCAATGACATGAAATAACGTGTGTTTATTGCTATTTATCTTCTAATTTATGAGTTTTAAGCAATAAACCTTCTTCTTAGTGTAGCGTTAGTAGCACCCCAAAAGGTCTTTTCCTAAATATAACATTTTAATAAGCATTATAAGAGAAGAAACTATTCAAAAGATCAGTGGTACATGGAACCCATGAAATGAGTTAAATTCAACTACTTTGTTATTTCTAAAAAGTGATTCTCAATCTGTAGAAAACTCATGCATAAACATTTGTTCACGGAATACCAACCATGTACCAGGGACTAAAAAAAAAATTTGTAAAGAAAAACAACACTCTCTTCTTCAATGAAGTCATTGTTGGCTGAATCAAACACCCAAGCTAAAATGATTTCAATTCATGACAGCATTTATTAAGTGACTAGAAATGTACGTCTTCATGATTCATCAAATGTTATTAGATTTAGGATTCCATTGTTGTTATCCATCTGTAAGTACTATACGTCAACATGCAGAAAAGAAATAGAAAGAGTATCAGTTATTTCTCATGTGGCAATTTTTATAGTTCTTTACCCATTATTATGAATATAATTTAAAACCAGGTTCAATGGTGTAATAGATTGTCTATGAAAAACAGTGCTGTGCCTCCAGGTGTGGTTCTGATTCAGTTCTGCCAGCATTTACACTTCCCATTTTTTCTAGTGGGGAATTCCAGTCCTTTGCCTTCCAAGCACACTTTTAAGAGGATGTCTGGTCCAATGTCTGACTTTCTCTTGAGCAAATCCAGTGATAGGAAATGACTGCATAAGGAAATTCAGGAAATATTTGTAAAATGACCTTTGCATTCTACCTTCACGATGAAGGTAGACAGACAGATAGTACATTTTTGAGTGAGTAAATGAGGAAATGAATTAATGAATTAATAAATGAGACTAAAATCTGCCTATTATTTCAACCCATCTGTTTTTTCTCCCTGATCTGAAGCTGTACGACTGATTCTAACTTCTCTTCTATTTGATGTTTTAGATATTTGAAGATAACACTATTAGTCCTAAGTCTTCTCTTTGCAAAGTACTTAAGGTTTTTTTTTAATATTTTTTAGTTGTGTACAGATATAATACCTTTATTTTTTAATTGTTTTTTGATTCATTGTGCACAAATGGGGCATAACTTTTCATTTCTATGGTTGTACACAAAGTAGAGTCACAGTGTGTGTGTGTAAAAATAGATGTACATAGAATAATGATGTTTGTCTCATTCTATTGAATGAGACAAACCCTCTCCTTCTTCATTTCTTTATACATCCTTCCTCAATTCTTCCCTTACCCACCCCTCCCCATTATGTATCATCATCCACTATCAGAGAAAACATTTAGCCTTTGAATTTGGGGGATTGCCTTATTTCACTTAGCATGATATTCTCCTGTTCCAGTCATTTATCTGCAAATGCCATAATTTTATTCTTCTTTATGGCTGAATAATATTCCCTCAAATATATATACCACAATTTCTTTATCCATTCATCAATTGAAGGGCATCTAGGTTGATTCCACAATCTAGTTATTATGAAATGAGCTACTATAACATTGATGTGACTGTGTCACTGATTTTAATGCTGATTTCAATGCTGATTTTAAGTCCTTTGGGTATAAGCCAAGGAGTGGGATAGCTGGATCAAATGGTGGTTCCATTTCAAGTTTTCTAAGGAATCTCCATACTGCTTTCCAGAGTGGCTGCATCAATTTGCAATTCCATTTATTTATCTTCTAATTTATGAGTTTTAAGCAATGTATGAGTGTACCTTTTTCCCACAACCTCGCCAGCACCTTATTATTGCTTGTATTCTTGATAATGGCTATTCTTTTATCAAAATGGCCATACTACCAAAAGCACTATACAGATTCAATGCAATTCTAATTAAAATCCCAATGACATACCACATAGAAATAGAGAAAACAATTATGAAATTCATTTGGAAGAATAAGAGACCCAGAATAGCCAAAGCAATCCTTAGCAGGAAGAGTGAAGCAGGAGGTATTACAATAGCAGATCTTCAACTATATTACAGAGTAATAGTAATAAAAATAGCATGGTATTGGCACTGAAATAGACAGATAAACCAATGATACAGAATAGAGGACACAGAGACAAACCAGTTTTCTCATACTAGACAAAGGTGCCAAAAACATGCAATGGAGAAAAGACAGCCTGTTCAACAAATGGTGCTGGGAAAAATGGAAATCCATATGCAGCAGAATGAAACTAAACCCCTATCTCTCACCCTGCACAAAACTCAACTCAAAATGGATGATTCTGGACCTTGGAATCAGACCAGAAACCCTGCACATTATAGAAGATAAAGTAGATCCAAATCTTCATCAGGTCGGCTTAGGATCAGACTTCCTTAACAGGACTCCCATAGCACAAGAAATAAAAGCAAGAATCAACAACTGGGATAGATTCAAACTAAAAAGCTTTTTCTTAGCAAAGGAAACAACATGAGGAGAGAGAGAGCCTACAGGGTGGGAGAAAATCTTTACCACATATACTTCAGATAAAGCACTAATCTCTAGAATTTATAAAGAACTCAAAAGACTTTATACTAAGAGTACAAATAACCCACTCAATAAATGGGCTGAGGAACTGAGCAGACACTTCACAAAAGAATATTTAAAAGCAATCAGCAGATATATGGAAAAATGTTCAACATCACTAGTAATAAGAGAAATGCAAATCAAAACTACCCTAAGACTTTATCTCACCCCTTCACTTTTATGTGGTGCTGAGGATCGAACCCAGTGCCTCCCAAGTGCGAGGCAAGTGCTCTACCACTGAGCTACAACCCCAGCCCCATACTTAAGTTTTAATAGAGAAGAATTAATTATGTTTCTCTCTTCTCTGAGACAGAGATAAAAGTGTAAGATGGCAATCAAACTATCATTCGTTATTAATTTATTAACACATTGTTGTGGAGAATACAGCTTAGAACAGAAGCTAAAATGTTCCTTTCACTCCTTCCTCTCCTGTGAGACCTGGTAATCCATTTCAGACTCTTTGGACTTTCAGAGCATTTGGTAACCTAGCCAGTCTTATCTTAGCCTGCTGTGCATTTCAAAACTCCTCATATGCATTTGGGCAGCCAAGTTAACTCACCACAAGGACCCCTAAAGCCAACTCTCAGGATCTCACCAGTCATTTCTACTTCTTGTCATATAGAAAAGACCTCCTACTGAAAGGGAATAAAAAGGCATTAATATTTTCCCACTAGGAGTTTCTAATATGGAATTGTTTTTAGATTTTTGCTATCTGCATTTTCCCTATTTAGTTGTCATCAGTTTTTAAATGTCAGACCTAAATCTGAGCACAATTCTCTAGTTTTGAGTCAAGTGTCAAGGAATAGAAAGATGTTACTTCCTCTAGTGAAAAATATCCTTTCTCTTAGTTCCATCTAAGTTTGTATTGGCACTTTTGTTATTAAAAATATTTAGTCATAAAGACAAATCAATAAATACCCCTCTTCTCTGTAAGAACAGATCTTAAACCAGTTCCAGTTCTTCAACACACTGTACTATTCTTTATTGAGGTAAAAAATACATAATGCAACATTTGCCATCTTAATCATTGTTAAGTATTCCATATAGCATGTTAACTATATGCATATTGCTGTGCAATGGATCTCTAAAACTTTTCTTGAAAAACTGAAATCCTATACCCATTTTTTAATTTCTTTTTTTTTTTTTTCTCCCCCCTGTAATCAAGATTCCACTTTCTGTTTCTAAGAGCTTGACTTCTTCGGATACCTCATATTGGTTGAATGCTGCAGTACTTCTCTTTTTGTGGCTAATTTATTCCAGTAAGCATGATGTCCTCTATCATGTTGCAGCAATTGTCAAAAGTTCCTTCTTTTAAAAGACTAAATAATATTCTACTGTATATACATAACACATTTTCTCTATCCATTCACCTGTTGAGGGACACTAGGGTTTCTTCCACCTCTTAAATAAGGTGAATATTGTTGCATGAGCATGAGTATGCAACTAACTCAAGACCTTCTTTCATGTTCTTTTGGGGATATGCCCAGATGTCAGACTGCTAGATCATAAGGAGATTTTACTTTTAATTTTTTTGAGGAAATCCAATACTGTATTTTTGCAACTTTTTTTTAAAAAACTATAGTCAGAATTTTGCATTTATTACTATTATACTTCACCTTATAAATCATACTCATCTCTTATAATTGAGTGTTTTTTGAAATTTTGGTGTATAGCCTACAGGTTTTATCACATCTGTAGACAGATTCGTGTAAACATCATCACAATCATGATAAAATTCTCTCACCCTCAGGAAATTCCTTCATGCTACATATCCTTTCTTAAGCACAGTTCGTTGATGTTGTAATCCAGAATCCTTGCTAACCTAGTTTTACAAGTTTTCTTTGTTTTCTACATTCCTTGGCATTTTCTACATAAATGATCATGAATTTGGACAGTTTTATTTCTTCTTTCTTTTCCAAGCAGTGGGGGTTTTCAAATTTCCTATTCTGGTCCCCCGTGCTTGCTAAGTCTTCTGGTTGGGTGCTGAATGCCAGTGGTGAGAGTTCACATCTTTGCCTTGTTCTTTATCTTATGGGGAAGCATTCAGTTTTTCACCATTGAGTAACATGTTAGCCACAGGTTTTTCGAGATAACCTTCTGGGTTGAGGTTTATTTCTATTCCTGATTTTCTAAGAAATTATTTTTTCTGAACTTGATGTGGAATTTTGTCAAATGAATTTTCTACATAAATTTAAATGATTATGACCTTTTTTTCTGATTTGGTCTGCTTACAATGTGAATTACTTTCATTAGTGTGCAAAAATTGAACCAGCATTGCATTTCCATTTGGTCACAATGTTTTGTTCTTTACATGGACAATTAATTTAATTAATATTTTATTGAGGATATATGCATCTTTGTTTATGAGGGATATTGGTCTGCACCTTTTCTTTTCTTGGATTGCCTTTAGGTAATTTTTGGTAACATGGTTAATTCTGGGTTCACAAAATGAGTTGGAAAGTGTTCCCTCTTCTTCTGTTTTCTAAAATAAATTGTAAAGAATTTTTTATTTCTTCATTAGTCTTTCTTTCAGAATTTTCCATTAAAACCATCTTGTTCTGCATATTTCTATTTTGAAATGTTTTTAACTCTGAATTCACTTCATTTGATCTCAGGTGAGTTTATGTGATTTTCAGAGAATTGGTCCATTCATTTAGTGGACAAATTTGTATACACAGAATTTTTCCTACTATTCCCTTACTAAATTTATAATGTCTCCAGGCTTATAATAATAGTCTCTCTTTTTGGTAGAAGTTTGTTGGTTCTCTTTCTGAAAGGTTTGGGATCGCTTTCAACTCAGTCATCCAAAATTTCATGATGATGTGTCCTGGTGTGAGACTATTTCTATTTATTGTGGAGGAAACCTGGTGAGCTCTTTAAATGTTTACACTTATGCTTGTCCTCATAATATTTTAAAAATTATTTTGAATTATTTATTTTCCTTCCCTATACTCTTTTTCTGGGACTGCTATGTCAGATATTGGACCTTGTGTCTTCCAACATATTCTGTCATATTTTGCACTTCCCTCTCCGTTCTTTTGGTGGATTATATTATCTTTACTTTCTGTACTTTGTGTTTAACTTTTCATTAGAGCTATTATTTTTAATTTTTAATAATTAATTTTTCTCTCAATGTCCCTGTATAACATCACTCTCTATTTGTTTATTGGATGCCATATCCTATTTTAATTTTCTAAGGGTATTAAAGATAAAATTTAGAAATTCTTTTTCTGTCCTACTCTCTGTTCCCAGTAGGCTTCTTTTTTCTATTGTTTTGGCTTTCATCTTTGGTGTAAGACATTTTCTTCAGACATTTCACAATCTTTTGTTTACTGCTTTTATTTAAGAGTATGAAACCAAAAAGCTAATTGAAAAGAGGTTTGGTTAGGCTACTTCTTTGGAAAACCCTGAGGTCAATATGTTTGAGCTAGTTAGATTTCACAGGAGAACAAAAATCCTCCAATATGCTGCCTGGAAGCTGAAGTCCTGGCTGCCAGTTTGTTTGTTTGTTTGGTAAAATGAAGGAAGCAAGGTGGGATCATAGCATTCTCATTGCATCCAGTGGTTTTTATATAGTGTTCTGCAGTCAATTCTACCTGGGTCTCCCAATTCAAAGAGACTGTGTTTAACCCTCTCCAGAGGGTAAGACTGCAGTCTCCGGTTGGAGTAGGGGTTAGATATTTGCCTGGTGTCTGCAGTGATGGAGGGAAAGGATCTGGAATTGTGATTGACTTTTGAGTGAATACTCTTGCTGTGCTGGTGATGGAACCCAGGGTCCATGCTTGCTAGGTAAATTCAGCACCACTCAGTTAATGCAGCACTCCTTAATTAAGAGACCTTTCCTTTCAGAGGTACCTGGTGACTTTTCAGGATGCTTCAGTTTTCAACATTTGCCATTGCCAGTTTACAGTTTTTCAATTCTGTTTTCTCAATAGAACGAGACACATTTCCTCTTGTATTACTGTTCACAAAATTGTTTTTTCCCTCGCCTATTCTCTCCATAGTCATTTGGTCTTGGGAGAGAGAAAGGTTTAAGAAAATACCCTTAGTTTTCTTTTAATAGTATTTTTGGAGCAAGAAAAGTAGTTGTGTATGTTTTATCTGCTAGTTTTATCAGAGCCTCCTGATTTTACTTCATCTCTAATTTCATTATGTTTTCAGAGCAACATATCAACCAGCATAATATTTATTCTCACAATACTATTTTGTCACTAAGGTTTATTCTGCAACTATTATTATTCATTATGATAGCTATCACATTTTTCTAATCTCCAGTTCACAATAAACAACCTCTGAATGAGCTTTGGAAATTTTCCTTTTATGGACTTAAAGCATTTTTTAGTATTCTTAAATTTATAAAACATGATCTATTTATCAAGCAAGTACGTGCACGTCGTTTAACATGTGCCAGAATATGTACTGAATTGAAAGACGCTTGCCTTCTAGGATTTCACATTCTAAGGGAGACAGCACACAAGTACCTTTTCTTTTAAATGGTATACATGGTAAGCACTATATCAGAAGCAGGCTTAGTATTCTGGGGGATGTATAAATGACCGCTTAATCCCACTAATTTATGCTAAACCAAGTCTTATCAGCATGAAATTATCAGGATTATCAGCATGAAATAGGCGACTCCAGACAGATGGCAGAGCGTATGTAAAAGTATAGTGTTATCCTTGATTTCAAAGAATATGAATTCCCACTTTTTAAAATTTAACAGGTGTTTTTTTCTTTAGACATCTCAAACAATTACACCATAGTACTTTTACTATAATTTTGAGAAGAAATCAAGATACATCAGAGCCAACAGCCAAGCTAGAATTAGAACTAAAATTTTTATTTTTGATAGCTGAGTGGACAAATCACAGGGATACTTCTGATTCTACATTCTGAAACTATTTGTTTCTTCACTGTGGTTTTTCAGAGTGTAGCACATAATTTCAGTAACAATAATAATAATAACTAACATTTATTATAAGGCTGATTATGTGCCAGGCACAGTGCTAGATAATGTACAACATACATTACTTAATTTAAAGTCTTCAAAACATGAATATTCTGAGACTTACAGAGGCTAAGATACTTTTCCAGAGACACTCAACTACATGGGTATAGATACAATTTTTCTTTTTTTTTTTTTATTCTTGAAAGTATTTAACAAGCTGTCTTTTTTTTTTTTTTCTTTCTTTCTTTTCTTTTTTATGATGATATATAATGGGGGTGAGGGATGAGGAGTGAGAGAATTGAGGAACTTTATGTAAAGGGAAATGAGAGGCGGGGGTATGAAAAATGGTGGAATGAGACAGACATCATTTCCCTGTGTATGATTACACGAAGGGTATGAATCTACGTCATGTACAACCATAGAAACGCAGTGATGTACCCCATTTGTGTACAATGAATCAAAGTTCAGTCTGTAAAAAGTAAAAAAATATATAGAGGGATACAATTTGGTTGTTTTTCAGTGTAGGTTGCACCCTTGAGGGAAGACTGAGCAGAAAGAGTAGGATGATAAGAAACAAGCACAACTTATTGGGCACCTATGGCAGGAACTGTGCTAATGATTTTATATCATTTCTAGTGGATGAGAAAACATAAAGGAGGAAATTATGAAATCAATGAAAATCAAGTCACACCTTTTACATGAAGTTTTCCATGGTAGTTTTGGTTCACCGTGGCATTTAGAATATGATTATTGATGCATGGTTATCTAATTCAGAGTACATAATCTGAAGCAATTAACACAGCAATTAAGAAAAATGGCTCTAGGGCTAGACTTCATGGTTTGAATCCCATATCATCCTATCATTTGTTGGCACTTTTGATCTTAGGCATATTACTTAATTTATTTTTTTAGTATATTACATATGCCTAAAATAAAAGGTATATCAGTGTATATACACCACGATAAATATTTATATATAGTACAATTTAAATATATGTATGTGTGTATATATGCATACACATATATTTGTAGTGTACATATTTGTATTCTCAGCTTCACTTAGTTCAGTGTGGATAAAAATAACAGCTAATATTTATTAAGCCAGGCACTATATTGAGCACCTGAAGCACTATTTCAAGTACTAGTTCAAGTGATTCTCATTACAATTGTAGTGATAACCATATTAATGTCCCCATTTTACAGATGCTAAACTTGAGGGAAAGAGAGATTAACTTTCCCAAAGTAAAAACTGAATAAAGTGGAATATGTAGCCTCACATCAAGAAAGACCAGCTCTAGAAGCCTAGCTCTTAACAACTATGCTATACCACTCCCTTCCAAAAGACTCAATATAGTCCTATGAACTTGAATTGAATTTGGGGGAAAAAAGACCTGGATAGAAATAATGATGTACATTTTATATGCAGTTCATGTTGCAATGAATTACATTAGAACTAGTTTCTATCACCTTTTAGAAAGAAGAGTTTGATAAAGAAATAATAATCTTTTAGCTTATTTTTCTTATTGACGGTCCTTTATTATTTTTAAAGGGCTTAGGGTAAAGAGAAGATCTATTCTCCCTAAATGTCCTTTATCTGCTTTTTGAGAAAGAAAAGAACATTTAAATGTTTGTTTAAACATTTCTTAAAGCAACTCAAAGCCTGATTATCTTCAAGGTGTTTTCCAGAAGTGGGTCTTTCATTCTAAATCAAGTACTAAAAACGTGTATGTCTCTTTCCCAAGCAATGTGAGGTCACAAAGATTAATAAGAACAACTTGCAAGAACTTCTGGAAAATAGGACTTTCCAGAACTCTACAGGAATAAACAATATTCTCAATTATATATGTTTGCTGTTGTTCTAAACAGAGTCAGAGGAGCACCTGGGTCTGGTTTTATTTCTATTCACTCTTGTGGATTCTAGAGTTGGCTTCTGACATACTTTCTGTGGATTTTGACTACAAAAATTAGAGTATTAGATTTTAATTTTTTCACAATTCCCCTATACAGATGATACTTTCTTGGGTCTGATACCAAAAGTCACATCCTAACTGTCACGTCTATTGAATATCTACTCTTCGATTTTCTCAGCTTTTTTATTATCCTCAGGCAAATGCCTCTGGCATGTGGAAGAGAAGATTTAAAGGTGATATTAAAAATATTAGCAATGATGGTTTATGTTATCATTTCTAAATGAACAAAGAATAAACCTAACATATCCAGTGCTTCCATGGTTGTAAATAGCAATTTCTATTTCCAATTTTCTCTAAAACAAAGTCCTTTTAATCCAAATATTCACCATAGTGACATGAGTATTCACTGTATTAAAATGATCCCACTAGATTGTCCTTGGTCTAGGAAATGTCAAAAACAAAGCCAAAGCTAAATCAGATTACCTACCAATAAAACACAGTTTACATCAGGGACAAGCAGGAGGTCTCTTAGGATCTGAAATCTAGGACTTTTGAGTGCTTGTGTATAGACTGAGAAATGCTCTCACGTGCAATTTTGATAAAGAATTTTATTAAAATCCTTCATTTTGTTTCTACCCCCTACCTTGTCTACTAACTACTAAATCTACTCAGGAATTTAATTTTCATTTTCAAAGTCTCAAGAGGGTTAGAGCTCTTAAAATCATTTCAAAATATAGGAACTGCTCTTTTGTTTTTTTATTTTATTTTCAGCCAGGAATAAGTAGATGGGAAAAGAAGTGTTCCCAGTTGGTATCATAATCTAACATTCAATACTGTACCCTACCTGCTCCCAACAAATCTTTCCTGTACTAGTTTGAACAACCCACTAGCTCTAGCCAGGATGCACTATTGTGTTCCATACACATATATCATTTACTTTCTGCCTTTCTTCCCTCAATGGGCTGTCACCATCTCCAGACCAGTCTTCAAGATCCACCTTTTCCATAAGCCTTTCATTCCCCCTTAAGCTCACCTCTCCTCTCTCAGCCTGGGAACCTTTATGCCTTTGCCCAGTACTCTGCTTGCTGTAACTGTAGGGTTCTGTGTGCTGGCTCATTTGTTTGTTTGTTTGTTTTAACAAACTGCAGTATCCTGAGATTCAGTTGACCCTGGGCCAACTTTTGGGAATAGCTGCACACTAAGGAAATTGCTCAAGGGCAGAAAACTGAAATTCAGATATGTCACAAAGTGTAACATGTAAGCATTTAAAGTTCAGTCAAATATCAAACTACTTACACATAGTTAGAGGTTTATTGACAATTTTTAAGCAGATAGATGTTTTATATTAAATAATCACAAGAAATTCAAACTATTATACTATCAAATGGAAACTTTATTCTACTCATATATATAGTATTGTATTTATAACATATTTCCCTTAGGTCTTTATAGGCTAAATATTTTCATTAATAAAACTACTAAAACAAGTTTTGTTTTATTTTCAGTGAAAGTTTTTGTCCCAGATATTTTTATGACTGTGAAAAAACTCTAAGCTTACTAAATCTAAGCTATGTAAATTTGCCCCTATTATTTTCTTTAAATCTTGTTTTTTATCCCTTAATTTTAATCTTAAATTGTAACCAAGAAAGATCTGAAATTGCTGTTAAATGTATCTAAGGGCCTAGTGAAGTTGTTGGTATAACACTGGAAAGCAAAGGATCTGCCTACATAGAACCCAATGCTGTAGTGCCCCCTTACCCATGGCAGATATACTCCAAGATCCCCAGAGGAAGCCTGAAACTGTGGCTAGTACCAAACCCCATGTACACTGTGCTTCCTCCTATACATCCATGTCTATTTTAATTTTGTAAATGAGACATAATGAGATAAATAACAATAGGTAATAATAAAATAGAATAATTATAACCATATACTATAATGTTACTTAATAACTATGCCTTCATTACTTCTGGAATTTTCCCACTTAATGTGTTCAGAATGCAGTTGACTGCAGGTTCCTGAAACCATGAAAAGTGGAACCTCACGTAAGGGAGGACTACTGCAGAGTTTAAATCAGCCTAGTGAGCAGATGCAAGAAAACTTAAAACAAAATTTTTCAATTCTCAATTCTGATTGTCAGGAAATGTTAGAATTTAATCAAATATAGCATGTTGTTCTTTGCACTTTCATTACCATCTGTATTTCGGTATAGATTGTGTTTTTGGCCAAATTTCTTATTTGGAGAGTAAGGGACAGGGAACAAAGCATGCACAATTACTGTTACAAAGGATAGCCAACAGCCCATCTTGGCTTTTAGAATATATGATACAGCTCATTAACAAACTTACTAGTCCAAATGCTTACTAGTGCACTAATACATTTAATCTTCACAACATCTCTTCAAGGTAGGTACTATTACCATCCCTATGTAACAAAAGAGAAACGAAATTCAAGATCACGTAGGTGGTAAATGGCGTTGCAACCTAACCACCATATTATGCAGCTTCTTCCTACAAACAGTTGTTACAAACCAGAAAAAATGTCCAAATCAATTCTCTATTGTTCTAACACAACAAAACGGGCACTTTGGAGACACTAGTAGGCAGCATGCACTGTTTGGGATTCTGGGCAAACAATGATTTTGCATCTGCTTGACCCACCTCCCTGCCATTTTCAACAGGTATACTTATATGAAAGAACAGAGTAAAGCCTAATTGTCCACCAGCCAGCAGCAAAGGCTTACTTCATTTTAGTTTCTCCCAATCCCCTTCCTTAGAGCCTGAGGTGACCTATTCCCCCAACACTTTCATCACATGATGAATCATAGAATTTTCAACATGATACACACACTCAGATCTATTTTATTCAAAAGATTTTCAAATGACCTAGTTAACTTCAGATACTCCCACACTTGCTACACTTTATTTCCAAAATGTTATCCCTATCTGTCAAAACCATCATTCACACTCACATTAACTTAATTGCCAACACCTAGCCTGGAAGTGGAGTAAATTGGTCACATCCCTATTTTAAGCTGATTCCTGGGATCCCTGCTTCTATCTCCTGTCAATAGGCTAGTTCCACCTCCACCTATGACCTATAAAACACATAAAGCTATTTTATCAATTCACAATTTATAATTCCCTGGTATAGCAAATTATGCATACTAAAAGAATTTGATGCAGTTGTCAGTACAATCATAGAATGCATAATTATAAAGTTTGACCCAACATTTTATTTTTTAATACCAAGAAATTCATGTGGAATAAAAAGTTATATATAACTCATCCTAGGATTCGTCAGTTTATACATTAAAGTTAAAACTGGTTGTAGCATATCACCTTTGAAGTTAATTCAAAATAGCATAGTTTATTGTACACATTTTTTCATAATCTTGAAAGCAAGAAACAACTTTTCTTTTTTATATTTGTCACAACACAAATGCATGTACCACACAAATGATTGGTTTTCTCATTGCTTGCTGAATTGAATAATTACCTGAACAACTGTTTATGAACAGCTTATCTTTAGAAATTTTAAGATGTATAATGAAATGCACATGAAAAATACTACAGAGGCACCTTTGTGAAAAGAAGATGACCAATCATTACAAGACAGGTTTACAACCAATCTCATCACTGAAAAGGCCAAGATTATTTTGCTGCACAGGAATAAAAGTTGGCATTATATTTAAGAGTCTACATTTTAACCAGACTACTTTTTAATGTATTTTGACATAATAACAGAAATTTCTCTCTGATTTGTAAAAGAAATGACAATACTGAGTAATTTTTCACCTTGCAAATTTATTGATATATCCTCATTTAAGTGTTATGAAAGGAAAATAAACAAAAATCTTTATGGTTTGATTCTTTTGAAAGTTCATAAATAGAAGGTAAAATAGCAGAATGCTGTGAAACCAATGCCTAGAGGAATCCCAAAGCAATGCCAAGAAACAGAATGTACTCATAGTGACTAATACATGCAAATACTGGAAATAAATTCTAACAGATTAAACAGGTTTTGTAGCAACTAAAAGGTATATTCAAATCATTCCAAAATTAATCAAGCTTAAGAATATGGCAATCTTCCCTCTAATAAGAATATAAGCTGGCTAAGTAGCCTGGATAACATATAAATTATAGCCAATATCAGTAGGTAGAATTTTTTCAATGTGTTTTTAATTAAAAAGGAGAAACCTAGCCCTTAACTGAATCAATTCACTGTTTCAGACTTTAACTACATTCGTTTTATTTATTACTACTACGTCATCTCACCCTGATTAGGGATTAAATAATAATCATGCTACAGAATCACAAAGGAAACACCATCTTTCTACTGAGAAACTCTGCAACATTTTTTATCTCCTCCCGATCATTTAACATGGCATATCTAATAAGTTATCTAAAATTGAGAAAGAAACGTATGATACTTCAAAAACAATACATAGTTCTTTCAAAATCTGAATGTCAAGCACAGGTAGTTTCTTATTCAAGAATATAATTCTGAGGATAGGTTACAACAAACCAAAGTTAAATGCATTATAACTTGATAAGTTAAAATAGTTTGAAATACCCGAGTTTCAAGGCAAAATAGATATACAAATCCTTGCTGTGAGGAGTCCCTACTCTTTGTAGTTAACATGTTTAATGAAGTCAGGTTTTTCTCAGTTTGAAAATGAAAGTAAGCAAATACCGAACCTCTCTGTACCAAAAATTCTTCAACAAGCTTAAATGTTACAAGCTTGCTTTCTTTGTCAAAATAAATTAAGTAATTAAATAAACAGATTTATAGTCTGCCTTCAGCTATAAGTAATAATGCCTTAGCAGAGATTGACATTAAAAGCAACAAAGCATCAGTACTTCAAAAGATCTGAGAAATGATTAAAACCAATGTCTTTTAAAATATTTCAGATATTTCAATAAAAATTTCAAGAAATAAGCTTATAGTCCAGAGACAAGAAACACAATTCTAGTCAGCAAACTTTTATTTCTGTGCTATACATTACAATGGAAGCAGCATTAATTTCTATACTTAAGAAATTCTAGATAACAAGAATTTTGTAAAATATCACTGTATGTAAGCTGCTGTTATGATGTATCAGTTTGATCAGTTTATGCTATTTTTATCACTTGAAGCAAAAGATGCAATTTGACTCTAATCGGGCTTAATCTGGAAAAACCTAAAGAGCCCAAACCTTACTTTTAGTCATACAAAGAATCTCTTCCTTTACTCCCCAATTCCCCCAGAGACCAAAGTAAACACACACACACACACACACACACACACACACACACACACACACAAATGCACATATACACACTCCTAAAATTCATGTTGTTCATTTGCTGTTCATTACTCTGCATTTTACTTGTTTAAATACCCAAAGGAAAATCTGATCGTCAACAATTATGTTGAATAATATATTATTAATGAGTAAGAATAGAAAAACAATAACCCTACATTCAAATACTATCGTCATAATTCACAAGGTCATACCTGGTGACTTAGAGATTGGAAAGGCTCACAGGTTCCAGACTGCATGACCTTTCTATTTCCAGAAACCCCTAAAAGATTGCATTTCCTGTCTTACAAACGATAATCACAGCCATCTCGCTCAGCATCTTCAGGGCTAGTGAAGAAAATATCAAACAGCAGCACTGTCCATCAGTATCTGTTTAAGCCAACATGAAGAAATCAAATCTCATATGCTGTTTACCGTCTCCTCCGTGCAGTTACACCCTGTACTAAGAAAGGCTGACAGAGTTGTGTTTGCTGATGCTGCTAATGCTGTCTGAAAACAGTAAGCTTACTGCTTAGAGCAATTCTGCATCATAAAGAGAATCAGTCACATCCTTCAGGTTTCCCACTTCTGCTACTATACAGATTTCATTTGCCAAAGAGAATCTGATTTTTTTATCAGTCCTGTAAAAATAAGCAATGCTCTGTTTAATTAAGTATCCAATATGTCTGTTGCAAATACCATGTTAAAATGTCAATTCTTAATTATTAGGTGGCTTTCTCCACACATGACTAAGCTTCAACATAATGATATAGCAAGTAAAATTGTACTCCCTTTTAAAGGACTCTTCCTTCCAAACCATATGTATCATCACACATCCAACCCATCAAAATCACAGGTGCCTAAAACTGAAGAAATCTTTTTCTGACAATCTTTGATTATTACACAAAATAGTAAATATGTAATGTTAATTCACTTTTTGTATTACAAAAACTCATTTTTATTTCCTATTCTTCAGAACAACATACTCCAAACAAAAATACTTTTTATGTTTTCTCTTAAACATTTTTCTAAAGAGTTTAAGATACAAAAGATAATATGCTATTATCAAATTACAAGACTGCATGGTAAAATCTAGGAACAAAACCTATATAAATGTTATTGGGATTTTTATTATGAATTATCATTGTTTCATAATATCAAGATTCTAATAATGCTTTCTTTTACCACAACACAGCAGATTCATAAAATTTTAAGATTGATACAGTAGTCTGATAATAAAGAACCAATACTCTCTAAAGCTATAGTTGGAAATGTTTTCCTGTTACCATGTGACAAAAAGTTGTATCTTAGAAATAAAACAAAAAAGATTCAAATCAATTTAAATATAATAAAAATTACTGCATGAAGTATAACTTCTTATCCAAAACAGCTCATATCATGTACAGCCTGAATTAATAACTCTATGAAAAAAAAACAGATTGTGGGGTTTTTATTTATTTATATGCTTGTGAAATAAACCAATTGAAATTTGATGATAGCTAAAATACTATAAGAAAAATGTTTTCAGTAAATGTAGATGAATAATAAATCTATATAATTTTCTTTTTCTTGCCCACATTTTTTTTTTTTTTTTTTTTTGTTAGTGCTGGGGATTGAACTCAAGGCCTTGTGCATGCAAAGTAAGCACTTTACCAATTGAGCTATATTCCCAGCCTCCTACTCACATTTGATGAGCACAACATGTATAAGCATGCAGACTAGTTAAAATGAGTCTTAAGAAATTGGGTTTCTTTAGTAACCTGATCCACACTTTTGTTTTCAAGAAAGTGCTTTCTTGTCTACCAGACATAGGACTTGGTATTTTGATTGTATTATTTACATGACACATCTGGATGAGGAACCATAGGCAAACTAACATGGTTTATCTGTATAATATTCACCCTCACATTGTAATCAGAATATGTATTCATCTTTTAAGATCAATCTGTTCAATAAGGCCTTCTCAAGCTATACCATCTCCTTTTCTACGTTCATTCTTTTCATAGAGAAAATATTGAACATCATCTACATGTCAGATACTATAAAAGTGCTAGGGGTAGGTGCTAGGGACTCCTCAACAAACAATACAAAACTCATCTTCATAAAAAGCAGATAATCAAATAACTATGTTTTGTTATGATAGAAGAATAAAAAGAAGATATGAGAGCAATAGCAGGTCATTCTACCCTAATCTAGGGATTGAGAAGGACCTTCCCAGGCAAGTACTGTTAAAACTGAGATGATCCTGAGTGAGTCACATTCATGGTATGGTAAATACAACTGGGTTAGCTATAAAGTGCATGAACAGATGGGAGAGATCAGAAACCAAGGACCAATCACAGGAAGCCTCAGGAGACATTGAGATTTTAAGCTTTATTCTCAGGGGAATGAAAATCCATCAACATAATCAGTTCTGTAATTTTAGATTATCCTGGCTACACTGTGGCCAATCAATTGGCCAATCAATTGAATAAAATAAAACTAGTGTAAGTAAAGAGTAAGGATGAGGGCCTAAATCAAAGGAGTAACAGCAGGCATGGAGAGAAATGCACAGATTCCAGATATACATTTTAGTAAGCAGGAGTAGAATTTGGAGACTGATGTGAGAAATGAGAAATGTTAATTTTCATTCCTAATCTCCTATGCTATCATAGATCTCGTTTACAATCAGCATGCTTTCATCGCATCCTCTGGGTTTTGTTACTTATCCATTTCGTGTGCATATGTTTCCTTTTTATAAATTAGCTGGAAAATCTTGAGGAGGAACATTTGGTTTATGTTCCTTCTGTGTCCTCTCTAGGATGGATATCTTGAGCAAAGTTGTTGAATGAATAAATAAATTAGAAGAAAACAACTTTTTTCATATATTTTGTCAGAACACAGATACAAACTTGAGTTTTATCATTCTCTTGATGATACTAACTAGTATATACTACCTAATTTCCTCAGTGTTTTCTTGCCTATACACTTAATTGGTATGTGTAATAAAATCATCAAGCCTGGAGTGCATAGAAGCTCTCTATTATCTAGTTGATGATATATTTTAATCAAAAATTATGTATTTATAATCTATTAATAGGCCCACTTAATAACAATTTAACATGATGAGGCAATTAAAACTATAAGGAAACCTATTTTTTAGAGAGTTATTACTCTGTTTAAAAAATTTATTCTGACAATAATCATATGAGTTATTAATGTTGACCATAGTGAAGCAGGATGCCTCTAACTCTCCCTGATAAGTCTATCCAACATATAATTGATAGAAGGGATGAAGAGTAGCCAAAACCTTGCAGAAGAATCCCCTTGTACTGAATGAAGAAAGATCCAAAAGGATGTATTTTAGTCCTTTTAGGCTGATGTAACAAAATAACATAGACATTGTGGCTTATAAACAACAAAGATGCATTTCTCACAGTTCTGCAGGTTGGGAAGCCCAAGATCAAGGTAGGTGCTGGCTGATTCAGGGACTAATGAGGATTTTCTTCTCAATAGAACTTCATGAAAAAAGAGCAACACAACTCTCTAAGGTCTCTTTTAAAGGTGTACTGATTCTATTTGAGTGGGCAGAGCCATCATCGTATTGGTGACTCATCATTATATTGTGATTGGGTTCTCAACATAAGAAGGGGAGAGGGGTAAACATTCAGGCCATAGCACAGCACAAAGCACAAATCCAGAGGGATTTGATTTATTGAATTGCTGAACATCCAACATTCCAAATAAGGGATCAGCATCTTAAAAAGAGAAAGGATATTATAATTATCACTTTAGCTCTTGATTTTCATCTCTCAGTACCCATGCAATCCAAAGTTCTCAGTTTATACATGATAAAATTTAGAGAAATTAAGTGAGTTGCCCAAGGTCTGTTAATAGCAGTGCCAAGGCTGTAATTCATAATTCCTCTTTTCTAGTTTCAAAGTTTTCCCCAATACAAATCATGGTCTTATAATTATATTTTTGTAAGAGTATACTGTATCTTCAGTAATTAAAATACCATTCACTTTAATACTGTTTCTATGTTTGATTAGGTTGAGAAACATAGTAAATTCTTCAGGAAAAAAATCTGTAAGACTCACAAGATTTCTATATGAAAGTTTTTTTATCATAAAGCATTTAACCTATATTTTATTTAAAAGTGACCTACAACTGAAAACATCTGAGGTATTATCTGAAAAAAAAGTAATTCATTTCATTTTATATACTAATGATTTTAAAAGTGTAAATTAGACCAGGCACAATTGTGGAGAGTGGTGATTTGAATCATGGTCTGATTTCCTCATGGCTGTGTTATGATGGGAACTGACTGTGCAAAGGTACAGGTCAAGATGGTTCAGTTGCTATGGTGATGCTGCCCCAGGAAACAGTGCAAAGGCTCAGAGTTATCAGTTAAGGCCTTGAGTTCAGATACCAACTCCCAGGAATAGAAAATTCTGAGCATAACAAGATGACCCTAATGTCTCGCCAGTCCTGCATCCTTCAAATTGCCTGCTTTGCTGAAACTTTCCCAACAAATAACCCTTTGATGAAATCTATACAATAAACATGATGAGCTAGCTCTGGGTCAATCAAACTCCATCAGAGTTTGGCTGCCCACCTGGCCCCACCTTTTTTCTCTCTGTGTGTGCCTGTTTATCTTTTCTTCATCCCCCATCCCCCTCGTCTGGTATCTTTTCCTGAATTAACATCTGCAACTGTGAGGGGAGATGAGAGGGCTGTAGCAGTTGGTACCTGAACAGGGACATGAGAGACCCAGACACATGGTGGTGCACCCCTGTCATTCCAGCAACTCAGGAGGTTGAGGCAGGAGGATCAAAAGTTCAAGGCCAGCCTTAGCAACTTCATGAGACGCTCTCTCAAAATAAAGAAAACTAAATAAAAAAGGGCCAGGTAAGCGTAGCTCAGTGGTACAGCTTCCCTGGGTTTAAGTCCCAGTACAAAAAAAAAAGAAAAGAAAAGAAAAAAGAAAAAGTATAAATTAATTCAACTTTTCAAAAGAAGTTGGCAAAATCTATCAAGATTCTTAAAAATATTCAATCTTTTGTCTCAGTTCCAGTTTGGAAGATTTGTCTTAAGGTAATAGTGCAGATCAAATTTATACAACAAGGATGTTCAGTGCTACATTATTCAGTATATGCATTTGTTTATTTGGCAGTCCTGGGGATCAAACCTAGGACCTTGGGCATGCTAGGCAAGTCCTCTACCACAGAGCAACACCACAAGCCCAGTGCTACATTATTCAGAAGTGAAAGATTAATTAATTATGGTATACAAAAATGCACAATTCCATGTGACAATTAAATATTATGAATAAAAATATTACTAACAAAGGAGAATATACTTCATAATAAAATATTAAATGAAAATCAAGTCTCAATGTATCTATGGAGTACAATCTCTACTATGTAAAATATATACTGTAGTGCTGGGAATTGAACCCAGGGCCTTGTGCTTGTGAGGCAAGCACTCGATCAACTGAGCTACCTCCCCAGCCCCTAGAAGTTAGTTTCTAAGAAGTATTTTGATAGTTGAACAAATACCCATATCTCGTGTTTCACTCTCCCCTAAAAATTCTGCCTTAAATTTTGGTCTTTTTAATGTTTTACTTATAGCTCTGATCTGGTTTTATAAAACTATTTAAATCTACTTTTTAGAGTATCTAAACTTTTAAAAATCATTCTTTATGCACCTTGCACACGATTTATTATGTGTATGTGATTGTTTATTTTCACATTTTATTTATACTAGGATAAACCTAGTTCAGATTATTTTTGACAAATTATCTCTTAAGCCAGTTTTAGTGTTATACGAAAAAATGGGAAAATTTGTGTGGCACAGTTTTGTATTTCTCTTTATCTAAGTAGACACTGTGGTTTGATCTAAAGTGGTTTTCACAAACAGGACAAAGAGAAGCACAGTTTTATTTTCACTTGTATAAGAAATATGGTTGAATTTAGGGACATGGGTCTGCAAGTACACGTAGCATATAGCAAAAAATCAGGAAAGAAGACTCAATAGATGGTGAGAAAACTGACTAGTCCTATTAAAATCCTAATTATTATTATAAATAATCACTGCTACCTAGTAAGATAGATATTGTGGGTGTCAGAGTACAAAGGATTAGTTCAGATGAAATGTTCAGGCCTTTAAAAACACAAGCTTTACCTGTATAAACAAAAGATGGTATTTTTTTCAGCATAGTAATGGCAGACTTGAACACCAGACTTGAACAATACGTCATGTTCATTTGTTTCTACTCAAGTTTTTAACAGATCCCATATTTTCTAATTTCATCATTATTCTACTAGTTCCCTTAGCAAAACCAAAGTGTAGGTCATACAATAGAGGAAAATAAACACATAACTATTTGCTGGACAATACTGACTTTGCATTTGACTAACTTTTTATACCAGTTACAAAAGTATTTTCATATACAGACAGAAGATCATTGTACAGAGATAAATATTATTGATATTTTGCTTTTAAGTTTTTAATTAATGTGCCCTTAAAATTATATTAAACAATCTCTATCAAGTACTATGTTATAAATATTTTCCTAAGTCAGTGTTTTTCTGCAATATAATATTTAAAGGCCAGGTGGTATTCTAGATAATACCATACTTCATTTAACCATAGACATTTCAATTTTTTTCATTTCGGAATTATAAAATAACAATGTAATAAGCATCTTTGGACACAAGGTTTTATACATATCCTCAATTTTCTAGGGGTAAATTCAAATAAGTAAACTCATTAGATCAAAGGATATGAGTTTTTTAAAGCTTTGCAGTACTGGACAGATATGAACATATTAAGGTTTTAGATAAAAAGTACGAATTTCTCTCCCTAAGGGTTATATGTATTTACAATCTTCAACAGAAATATCTTTTGCCTCCCTATCTAATCAAACTGGATTATCATACAGTCTCTGTGTAGAATAATGGTTTAAATATAAAATTTTGAAAAAGGAAAACTGGGCATACGTAAAGAAAAAAGCTTAAATTAAGGAAAGTACATGAAACAGTTATCTTTTTAAGTTTTCTAAGAACAACAAAAATTTACACCAAATAAGCCTTCCTTGTTCTATGCTTACAGACAAGGAAATAAGAATGCCGATCCCTAGGAATTTACCCAGGATTGCCAAACAACAAACTTTTGAACTGGTTCCTAAAAGATGGCAAAGGAAACTAACTAAAAACCAATGAAATAACAGGTGTGGACCTAGTTACTATTTTTAAATCTGTGACATCTATGGAATGAAGAAACCTAGAGAGGGGAGTCATTCACCCACATCAATGGTATTTTACTCATTGAAACAAAAAGAGCCCTAGGAAACCTTCCAAATAACTATTAGCTATGCCTTCAGCCAAGCAAATGCTCAGAATTAACCCAAAATACCATGTGTAAAGACAATATACTTTCATATGTCAATTTATTCTAAGCACCATTCCAGTGCTAGTAAATGAGAGTATAAATAAAAATTCACAATGTTTAAAATCACTCACTGTTATCTAAAAAATAATCTTTGAGATTTTCTGATAATTGTCATAAAATGCAACCATGGCAATACAGTAGTCACTCTTATCTTCAAATGTGTTCCAGAACCCTCACTAGATGCCTAAAATCACAGATAGTACCAAATCACTATATCCATTACATATATATACATGTAATGCCTGGTACAAGTACTGAAATACACACACACACACACGTGTGTGTTTAACAACAATAAATAATAAAATAGAAGAATTATAACAACATACTATAATAAAATTTATGTAAATGTGATCTATTTTTTAAATTTCCCATTTTTAAATATAACTTACTCTTTGAAAAAAAATACAGGGTACATTTTTGTAATTCAGTACATTATACAATGTATCTTAACCAGATCAGGGTAATAATCATCTCCATCTCTTCAACCATTAGCCATTTCTAGGATTTGGAAATTTCATACTTTTCTTTTCTAGTCATTTTGAAATATATCATAGGTGTCTTTACCCAATAACTACCTTGCTGTGCTAAAAAAAAAGAACCAGGAGTTGTTCCTCTACCCTGTGTTTTTGGTGCCACTGATTTAATTTATTTCTGTCCCCCACTCCCCTGCCTTCCGCAGTCTCTAGTGACCACTATTCCATTCCATTACTCTTCATGGTTGACTTAACTAGTGTCTACAAATGAATGAGAACATGCGGTACTTGTCTTTGTGTGTTTGGCATGTTTCACTTAACATAATGATCTCCAGTTCTGTCCACGGTGCCACAAATGGCTGAATTTTCCATTTAAGATTTTTGGACCATGGTTGGCCAGGGGCAACTAAAACCATGAAAAGTAAAACACAGGTGATAGGGAAGCTGAAGACAGGTTTGTCTTTTTTCTTTTTCTTTAATTCTAATGTGACAGGGTCACAGATCATAAGTAAATATGATTTCAACAGCAAAAAAAAAAAAAAAAATGACCCACTGGAAAGAAAAAAGTAAATATGCTTTATCTGGGTAAAGCACTCACAGGTCTGCAATGAAAAATACAGGCAATGGAGGCCGACTACGCAGTTCAAATCCTCAGATTGCCCTTATATGTATTCAGCCTCAGTTTCCTCATATGTAAAATGATAGCCCTAGTGTGGTTGTTATAAGGATTAATGTAATTAATATGTAATTAACATCACATTTAGGTAAGTAATGCCTGGAATGAGTACTGAAAAAATGTCTGGTATATTCATTCTAAGAAAGGTTGACTTGTTAGAGTAAGAATAAGAAAAATACCTATATAAAATAAGCATATGAAATAGAGAGGTATATGCTTGATTGAGAAGCAATTTCTAAGATCTCAGGATGGCAGTGCAGACACTCCAGACATGGTAGAGTAGAATATGGGATTTTTTCATTCAGCATTATAACACAACTTTTATACTATAATGGCTTTAATGCTTGATCTTCAAAGACAAATAATAAATCTTGAATTCATCAATTGGTAATCATGAGTAACCTCAGTGTCCTCATTTCTAAAATACAGGTAACAGTGCTCCTTACTTCATAGTTATTTTGAGTGTTAAGTTAAATACACATAAAGAAATCACTATAGCCTAGCACATGCAAGCTCAATAAGTGATAATCATCATTTCTATTATTACTTTCATCTTCACTATTGAGAAAATAAACAATGGAGGATCTAAAAAGTTAGGAAGTTAGAGGTAGGGAAGAAAGCATGTGATGGAAGACGACCAGTTTCTTCCCTTTACTGTATCCAGTGGCCATTTCTCTGCCCTCATTCTTCACATTGGCAGCATTTGCCTCGCAATCCTGGCACAGAGAAATGTCTAAATGAAAGTGGTTGCTGCGTTA
The DNA here is from genome assembly GCF_902686455.1 of Sciurus vulgaris. Taxonomy (NCBI): domain Eukaryota; kingdom Metazoa; phylum Chordata; class Mammalia; order Rodentia; family Sciuridae; genus Sciurus; species Sciurus vulgaris. The sequence goes on along the minus strand of NC_136463.1, from coordinate 116,246,155 downwards.
ATGACACCAGTTACTTGTATTTTTTTAATCTTATTGTCAATCCATCTGAAGCTACTATCACTACCTGGTCAGAAAATCCTTATAAATCTCCTGCCCTAGTATTTGGTGAACCCCATAGCTGATTCTGACAGACCTCTCATTAACTACTATTCTCCCTTATTTACCTTGTAACCCACCTAAACCCAATAGCTCACTATTCCCAAAAATAATTCTGTGCTTTAGGCTTCTATTTTGTGTATAATGTCACTACATCTGGATCTTAGTTCAGATCTTGGTTCTGCCATTTATTATATGTGAGATGTTTTACAAGTTACCAAACTTCTATGGACTTCAGTAAACTGGAGATAATAATGTTACTTTAAGATTAGTTGAGATGGGGTGATCCAAGATGGCAGACTAGAGGGTGACTGCATCTCCAGTCGCTCCAGAACCCAGGATTCAAGAAGGGGAGGCATTGAGAGACTCGAACTAAAAGAGAGCCATGGGTTGAGTCTCTTCCACCGGGTGAAGCTCAGCCTGGGTGGCAGGCCCGGATAGGGGTGGCTTATCAGAGCAGGGGAGGGCAGCTAGAGTCTTCCCCAGGTATCCCTGCACACTCCTGCAGTAGGCTCCTCCCACATAGCCAGCTTCTTGGAGCAGGCCACCCAGTGAGAGCCTTTCTGCACAGAACCAGCTCCAAACCTTGGAACCAGTAGTAGGCCAGGGGCAGCTTTCTTCGGAAGCACTGCATTATCAAGTTCCTCCAAGACTTCAGGCTACTGAAGGCTGGGAGGTGATACACTGGAAATCTACAGGGACACTATAAGCCAATAGAGGAAATCTGTAATATCTCAGAGTACCACTGAATCTGATCAATATGAGAAAACAAGGGAAGAAAATGTCCCAAACACACCTAGATACTATATCAATAAAACCCAATGACAGCACAGCAGAAGATTCTCACAAAAGGGAGATCAGAATGTACATAATTAAAATGATCAGGGAAGCAAACAAGGAGATGAAAGAGCAAATGCAGGCATTGAAGGATGAGATGAAAGAGCAAATGCAGGCATTAAATGATCACACCAATCAACAGTTAAAAGAGCAAATATGGGAAGCAAGAGATCATTTCAATAAAGAGTTAGAGATACTGAAAAAAAAAAAAACAGAAATCCTTGAAATGAAGGAAACAATAAACCAAGTTAAAACTCCATAGAAAGCATAACCAATAGGATAGAAAACCTGGAAGATAGAACCTCAGACATTGAAGACAAAATATTTAATCCTGAAAAAAAGTTGACCAAACAGAGAAGATGGTAAGAAATCATGAACAGAATCTACAAGAATTATGGGATATCATGAAAAGGCCAAATTTAAGAATTATTGGGATTGAGGAAGGCACAGAGAAACAAACCAAAGGAATGAACAATCAATTCAATGAAATAATATCAGAAAATTTCCCAAATTGGAGAATGAAATGGAAAACCAAGTACAAGAGGCTTATAGGACTCCAAATATACAAAATTACAAAAGACCCACACCAAGGCACATTATAATGAAAATACCTAACATACAAAATAAAGACAGAATTTTAAAGGCCACGAGAGAAAAGAATCAAATTACATTCTGGGGGAAACCAATAAGAATATCAGCAAATTTTTCAATCCAGACCCTAAAAGCTAGAAGGGCCTGGAACAACATTTACCAAGCCCTAAAGAAAATGGATGCCAACCAAGAATCTTATACCCAGCAAAACTTACTTCCAGATTTGACGATGAAATAAGATCCTTCCATGATAAACAAAAGCTAAAGGAATTTACAAAATGAAAGCTGGCATTACAGAACATTCTCAGCAAAATATTCCATGAGGAAGAGATGAAAAACAATGATGCAAATCAGCAAAGGGAGGAACTAGCCTAAAGGAATAGCCAAATAAAGCAGAAACCAAATCATGTCAAAAAACAAAAAGGGGCCAAATGATTGGGAATACAAATCATATCACAATAATAACCATGAATGCTAATGGCCTGAACTCATCAATCAAAAGACATAGACTGGCAAATTGGATTAAAAAGAAAAATCCAACAATATGCTGCCTGCAAGAGACTCATCTCATAGAAAGAGATACCCACAGACTAAAGGTGAAAGGATGGGAAAAAACATACCATGCACACGGACACAGCAAAAAAGCTGGAGTATCCATCCTCATTTCAGATAATGTGGACTTCAAGCCAAAACTAGTCAGAAGGGATAAAGAAGGACATTTCATACTGCTTAAGGGAAGCATAAATCAGCAAGACATAACAATCATAAATATCTATGCCCCAAACAGTGGCTCATCCATGTACGTCAAACAAATCCTTCTCAATTCCAGAAATCAAATAGACCACAACACAATAATACTAGGCGATTTTAACACACCTCTCTCACCGCTGGATAGATCTTCCAAACACAAATTGAATAAAGAAACCATAGATCTCAATAACACAATCAACAATTTAGACTTAACCGACTTATATAGAATATACCATCCAACAAAGAACGAATATACTTTCTTCTCAGCAGCACATGGATCCTTCTCTAAAATAGACCATATTTTATGCCACAAAGCTACTGTTAGCAAATACAAGAAGATAGAGATACTACCTTGTACTCTTATCAGATCATAATGGATTGAAATTAGAAATAAATGACAGAATAAAAAACAGAAACTTCTCCAATACCTGGAGATTAAATAATACACTATTATATGATGAATGGATAACAGAAGACATCAGGAGGGAAATAAAAAATTTTTTAGAAGTAAACGAGAACAAAGACATATCATATCAAAATCTCTGGGACACTATGAAAGCAGTACTTAGAGGAAGATTTATTTCATGGGGCGCATTCAACAAAAGAAGTAGAAATCAACAAATAAACGACTTCCCATTACAGCTCAAAGCCCTAGAAAAAGAAGAGCAGACCAACACCAAAAGTAGTGGAAGACAGGAAATAGTTAAAATCAGAGCCGAAATCAACAAAATTGAAACAAAAGAAACAATCGGAAAAATTAACAAAATAAATAGTTGGTTCTTCGAAAAAATAAACAAAATTGATAAACCCTTAGCCACACTAACAAAGAGAAAGAGGGAGAAAACTCAAATTGCTAAAATTCGGAATGAGCAAGGAAATATCACAATAGACAAGAGTGAAATACAAAACATAATTAGAAGCTATTTTGAAAATCTATACTCCAACAAAACAGAAAACCTCGAAGATATCAACAAGTTTCTAGAGACATATGAGTTACCTAAACTGAACCAGGAGGACATACACAACTTAAATAAATCAATTTCAAGCAATGAAATAGAAGAGGTCATCAAAAGCCTACAGACAAAGAAAAGTCTGGGACAAGATGTGTTCTCAGCCGAGTTCTACAAAATCTTTAAAGAAGAGCTCATTCCAATACTCCTCAAAGTATTCCATGAAATAGAAGAGGAGGGAACCCTCCCAAACTCATTCTATGAAGCCAATATCACCCTGATACCTAAGCCAGACAGAGACTCATCAAGGAAAGAAAATTTCAGACCAATATCCTTAATGAACATCGACACAAAAATTCTCAACAAAATTTTAGCAAATCGCATACAAAAATATATTTAAAAGATAGTGCACCACGATCAAGTGGGTTTTATCCCAGAGATGCAAGGTTGGTTCAACATCTGGAAATCAATAAACGTAATTCACCATATCAACAGACATAAAATTAAGAATCACATGATTATTTCGATAGATGCAGAAAAAGCTTTTGATAAAATACAGCATCCCTTCATGCTCAAAACACTAGAAAAAATAGGGATAATTGGAACATTCCTTAACATTGTAAAGGCCATCTACGCTAAGCCCATGGCCAATATCATTCTAAATGGTGGAAAACTGAAAGCATTTCCCCTAAAAACTGGAACAAGGCAGGGATGCCCTCTTTCACCACTTCTATTCAATATCGTTCTTGAGACTCTAGCCAGAGCAATTAGACAAACCAAAGAAATTAAAGGGATACGAGTTGGAAAAGAAGAACTCAACAGTGAACCCTGTTCGCTGATGACATGATTATATATTTAGAGGAACCTGGAAATTCCACCAGAAAACTTTTAGAACTCATAAGTGAATTCAATAAAGTAGCAGGTTACAAGATCAATACTCATCAATCCAATGCATTTTTATACATAAGTGATGAATCTTCAGAGAGAGAAATTAGGAAAACTACCCCATTCACAATAGCATCAAAAAAAATAAAATACTTGGGAATCAATCTCACAAAAAAGGTGAAAGACCTCTACAATGAGAACTACAGAACACTAAAGAAAGAAATTAAAGAAAATCTTAGAAGATGGAAAGATCTCCCATGTTCTTGGATAGGAAGAATTAATATTGTCAAAATGGCCATACTACCAAAAGTGCTATACAGATTCAATGCAATTCCAATTAAAATCCCAATGATGTACCTTACAGAAATAAAGCAAGCAATTATGAAATTCATCTGGAAGAATAAGAAACCCAGAATAGCTAAAGCAATCCTCAGTAGAAAGAGCGAAGCAGGTGGTATCGCAATTACAGATCTTCAACTCTATTACAAAGCAATAGTTACAAAAACGGTATGGTATTGGCACCAAAATAGACAGGTAGATCAATGGTACAGAATAGAGGACATGGACACAAACCCAAATAAATACAATTTTCTCATACTAGACAAAGGGGTCAAAATATGCAATGGAGAAAAGATAGCCTCTTCAACAAATGGTGCTGGGAAAACTGGAAAACCATATGCAACAGAATGAAATTAAACCCCTATCTCTCACCCTGCACAAAACTCAACTCAAAATGGATAAAAGACCTCGGAATCAGACCAGAGACCCTACAGATTATAGAAGAAAAAGTAGGTCCAAATCTTCACCTTGTTGGCTTAGGATCAGACTTCCTTAACAGGACTCCCATAGCACAAGAAATAAACGCAAGAATCAACAACTGGGATGGATTCAAACTAAAAAGCTTTCTCTCAGCAAAGGAAACTATCAGTAATGTGAAGAGAGAGCCTACAGAGTGGGAGAATATCTTTGCCGATCATACTTCAGATAGAGCGCTAATTTCCAGAATCTATAAAGAACTCAAAAAACTCTACACCAAGAATACAAATAATCCAATCAACAAATGGGCTAAGGAAATGAACAGACACTTCACAGAAGAAGATGTACAAGCAATCAACAGATATATGAAAAAGTGTTCAACATCTCTAGTAATAAGAGAAATGCAAATCAAAACTACCCTAAGATTCCATCTCACCCCAATTAGAATGGCGATTATCAAAAACACAAGCAACAATAGGTGTTGGCGAGGATGTGGGGGAAAAGGTACACTCATACATTGCTGGTGGGGTTGCAAATTAGTGCAGCCACTCTGGAAAGCAGTATGGAGATTCCTCAGAAAGCTTGGAATGGAACCACCATTTGACCCAGCTATCCCACTCCTTGGCCTATACCCAAAGGACTTAAAATCAGCATACTACAGAGATGCAGCCACATCAATGTTCATTGCTGCTCAGTTCACCATAGCCAGATGTGGAACCAACCTAGATGCCCTTCAATTGATGAATGGATAAAGAAACTGTGGCATATATATACAATGGAATATTACTCTGCTATGAAGAATGATAAAATTATGGCATTTACAGGCAAATGGATGAAACTGGAGAATATCATGCTAAGTGAGATAAGCCAATCTCAAAAAACTAAAGGACGAATGATCTCACTGATAAGCGAATGGGGACATATAATGGGGGGTGGGAGGGGTTGGCATTAGGGTTAGGGTTCTGTTTAGGGTTAGGGATAAGGAGGGTGGTAAGAATGGAGGAAGGAAAGACTGTATAGAGGGAAAAGATGGGTGTGAGGGGTGGGGGGACTGGAAAAAAATAACAGAATGAATCAAACAACATTACCCTATGTAAATTTATGATTACACAAATGGTATGTTTTGACTCCATGTACATACAGAGAAACAACATGTATCCCATTTGTTTACAATAAAAAAGAAGATTAGTTGAATTAAAAATATGAAGTGCTTAACACTATGCGAGACTAGAAGTATTTTACAAATGTTTTTGTCATCAGTTTTGTAATGGATGCCTTTTTCCCTTGTTTCCATAGATCTAAATCCTATCTATTCATCAAAGTATAACAAAACATATCTTCCATGAAACTTTCCCTTGATTACATGTTTTTGGTCTTACCTCCCTCCCTCACAACTCTGTAATCCTCAACTTTAACTTTCTGACTTCTCTGTAACATTTGCACTTTCTCTGAAGTTTAATCTTACCTCTTATTTTCAATTATAAAGATCCTTAAGACAAAATCTATATATGCTTCATTTTTATTTCCCCTCACTGCACCTAATATAATTCCCTGAACTCAGCATGTTTTTTAAAATATGTATTGAAACACTGCATTAATTAAGTCATCTTTTTTTCTTTTCTTTTTTTCCTTTTTATTGGTTCTTTTTAGTTATATATAATATTAGGATTCATTTTGACAAAATTATGAAAGCACAGAATATAATTTGCTCTGATTAGGTCCAGAGTACTTCCCCTTTCCCTCCCTCTACTCACTGGTTTTTCTGCTATTTACTTCGAGTTTTTATTTTTTAATTAGTGTCTTATGGGTATATACATGATGGTGAGATTCACTGTGGCATATTCATATATGCACGTAGGAAAAGTAGGCCAGATTCATTCCACTGTTCTTTCTTTGTTCCATTCCCTCCTCCTACCTCTTCAATCCCCTTCATCTACTCCACTGCTCTTTCTTCTATTTTTTACTCCCCCCATATTTTGTATTTGTATCTGCATATGAGAAAACATTCAATCTTTGACTTTTGGGGACTGGCTTATTTCACTAAGCATGATAGTCTCCAGTTCCATTCACTCACCAGTAAATGTAATAAAGTCATTCTTCTTTATGACTGAGTAATACTCCATTATACATACATATATATAATATTTTATATATATTTTTTCTTTATCCATTCATCTGTTGAAGGGCATCTAGATTTGTTCCACAGCTTGGCTACTGTGACTTGTGCTACTATAAAATTGATATAACTGCATTACTATAGTAGGCTGATTATAAATTTTTGGGATGTATATCAAGGAGTGGGATAGCTGGGTCATGTGGTAGATGCATTCCTAGTTTTTTGAGAAATCTCTATACTGCTTTCCAGAGTGGTTTCACAAATTTACAGTCCCACCAAAAATGAGTGCACCTTTTTTACCATGTCCTTGCCAACATTTGTGATCATTTATATTCTTGATAATATTCAAAATAAATGTTTATTACAAGTACACTAAGAATCAGCTCAGTCTGTGGAATGGGGCAGAAAACTTCAGAAACACAGAAACCAAGGAAGGAAGTCAAATAATCTTTGTTCTATTCAATTGACCTTAGGATCCCTTATTTCTCTGTATTTTAAAGTTTTATTTATTCAGTCTTCAGATATCTTATTGTTATTACTTTGAGGACAAAAAGTAATTACTATATCATATTCACATATGCAAATAGTTTTTCCAAGTTACAATTTCACATTCAGTACTTTTTATGTATAGGTTCATAAAAAATGAAATGTGTTATTGAAATTTAGCCTAAGATCATAATGACTTTGACCACAGGACACAGGGATATAAAAAAGTTATTCAGTGTTGGCATGTTAAGATTTTTAAAAATAATCTACCTCAATATCATTAACATCCAGCAGTAATTTTAAACTAAAATAATAATGACAGAAGAAAATGTTTTATTATTCCTTCCAAAGAGAACCTCTGCAGCCTTTTACATTTAAAAGGTAACCATTGGATTTAATCCCTATTTTAAATTAATCCAGTGAACCAGCAAATTCACATCAAACCTGCTTCTTTCCCAGAACATAAATGAAACAAGAATCTCTATTCTGACCATTAGCCTCAAATAATATTGTCTTGTTTCTCCACTTAAATCCTTGAACCTTATCAAGATATTTTTTGTTACATCTAAAGTAAACTCTTTTCTCTAAAGAAATATATACAGAAACAGAAATGCTCTAATCATTTTTTAAAAACACTAGTTTCTGAATTTCAGTCATTTAACAATTTTATGGTTCCTATATTAACACTGGAGTCTTTAATCTTGGTTAAAGTTATTTGAATCAGTTATGTTTGAGGGGAAAACCTTGCACATAAATAATTGCACAAATATATACATTGTACATACAAGTTTTACAGGAATTAAGGGGCCTGAACCCTTGTGAGATCTTTCGGGATCAATTTCTAAATTCAAAAACATGTTTCTCTGACCCCAAAAATTTTATTTATTTAAACTAAGCAGCTATGAAACCAAGCCAGATGTAATAAATGATGTATGTCAAAATCCTGTGTTCTCAACGAAATTATTGGAGAATGTAGGTCTGAGTAAACAAAGGAAAGGGACTGTCACAGGGAAAAGTCAGCTCTCTCTCAAAGGATTGGCATTACTTTTGTCAATATGCCGAAGTCTCTTAAACTTGCACTTCTGAGATATACAATTTTGGTATGTGAATTCCCATGTTTACTGCAGCATTCTTCACAATAGCCAAGATATGGGAAAAAACTAGGTGTCCATAGATGTATAAATAGCTAAGGAAAGTGAGGTACATATAGACAATGGGATATTGTTTAGCCATGAAAAAGGAAATCCTGCCATTTCCAACAACATGGATGAAACTGGAGGGCACTAGGCTTAGTGAAATAAGTCAGAGAGAGAAAGACAAATACTTACATTTACTTACACGTGGAATATCACAAAAACAGGAGAAGGATGGTTGCCAGAAACCAGGGGTGGAGGAAATGGCAAAATGTTGGTCAAAGAGTATGCACTTTCAGTTATTAGATGAAGAAATGCGGAGGATGTAACATTCAGCACAGTGACTATAGTTACTGTATTGTATGCTTGACATTTGCTGAGAGAGTAGCAGGAAATAAAGAGGTATCTGTGAGGTAATGGATGTGCTAATGAACTTGATTGTGGTTATCATTTCACAATATATTTTAAATCAACACATTATACATTTGAAATACATATAACTTTATTTGTCAAACTCAACAATTATGAAAAAAGATATAAATTTCTGCTAGATGAATTCACTGTGGATATAGTGGCCTACAGGTTTCTAGGAAGTAGAGAACAATTCAAGTCACACCTGAAATTTCAGGCTCATATTTTAATTATAATTTTAATTTCTTTCATTTTGGGGAAATTGTTGTTTGGGGAATGCTGGGGGTGAGATTTGCTTTACATTAATATCTAAAATGTTAAGTCACTTAAAATGAAAAGTAGTTCTGGAATTCCTGATCAATTCACATGCCCCAGGGCTTACCAAAACCATGCACAGCAACATTGCCAGCAAGTCACCAAGACACTACCTTTTTCCCCTTAAAGTTTTGAAATGTAAAGAAGTTTTGTAATGCAGAAGGTTTCTGTGGTGTAATAATCATAATGGAATTTAAGTAAAATACTACACTGCCTTCTCCAGTTCTGAGAAAATTCTCTTCAGCCTGCCTTCTGGAATAAAAAGATGCATGGAAATCATCCACAAATCAGTGTTCATTATTGCAGATTAAACAACCAGAAAGTTTACAACTTTCTTTCTACACAGTTGTAAAAAGATAGGATTTTGCTTCCTCACTGAGATTTGCTAAGTTATAACATGGCTACCAGAGTACCAACTCTTCTCCAGTGTACCTCCAGTAAAATTTGGAGAACCAAATTGTTATTAGAAGGCCATTTTGTGACAGTAGCATCAAACCTAGATGAACTGGGCCAGTAGGATTCAAATAACTGATTGCATAAGGTAAAGTTATGCCAACTGTATCTAGGCATGCCATTAGGGCTGTTAGGGCAAGGGCCCAGTTCTCCACCCTGGACATGGTATATGCACTCATCTTTCACCTCAGAGACCTTCCTTTCCCCATGCTCTCCTGGCTGCTGACCATTTCTCCTTCTTCATTAACCATATTAATATCAAAATGACTTTAGGTAACATCTTTAGGTTTGGAAGTCACCTAATCTCTTTAAGACAAAGTTATATAATTGTATAAATATTGACTTATTGATTCTCATAAGTTATTCTTACATTCAAATACTTTAGGATACAACTCACTCTAACTAAATTCTATAATAATGTAGATAAGGAGTATTATCATTATAAAAAGTGAATCAAATATGTTCAACATTCAGCCCATAGGAAAATCCATGACCTTTCATTATTACTATATACTTTTCTTTGAATAATTATGTAATTGTATATTTCTATATACCTACATAAAATTTTTTAAAAGTCTCTGGAAAATGTTAATTTATGAAAAGGCATAGGATTGCATAACCATTCCAATATGTGGAAACACATGTTTACAGACCTCTCTCTCCTGGAGTACCCACTATCACAGGCTCTACTCTGTCTTTTTCAACTAAGCTCTGTGTTATTAACCTTATTCACTGGCATTTAGTCTGTGTCACTTTATTGACACCTTTCTTTTTATGCATGTGGCCTCCAAATGCATAACATTTTATTTGAACTTACATTATGTTAGTTTACCACTTACAAACTTGTTACATAGTATTTATTTACATGTTTTACCTCTTCCCTAGTATGTAAACTCCTCAAGAAAAAGGAAATTTAATTTACATATATCAACACTCAGCAAATGTTTGTTGAATAAAAAAAAATGGAAGGCCTGTCTCCTCGATGAGATTATAAACCTCCTGACTTCAGAAGCCATATTTTATGGTTCTTTAAAATCATAGAACTGAGTGTATAAGTGCTCAATAATATTGTTTTATTAATAACAATATTGACTATATCCATAGGAACATGATCCCTAATTTTAAAATTAAATTGGAAACCTTCTCTTTTTTAAAGGAATAAACTATTAGGTTAAATCTGTATGAATATGTTTTATATTTTCTATATTTACAATGAAAGTTTATACTCTATTATATTTATATGATTGTATATTTGATTGTAGTAAATAAAGCACACTTTAAAAGATATTATATATGTACCTATGGTCTCTGTATTAATGTAAAAAACAAATTAATACCTACATTATAGACTCTAATTTGGTCACCACCTAATTCCAGTTTAAGAAAAACTCACTCTATGGTAGAATCTCAGATCTATTAAATATACGAATGGTACCTTCTGTAATATAAAAGGACACCTAATAGGTTCTATATGAGTGTACTTGGGGACAGAGCAGATAGATTGGCCAAACTCCCTGCAATAGTATTTGTGTTTTACAGCATCAACTGTCATTCCATAAGGGTCTTAAAAGTTGTCTTGCTGGGTTAAGAAATTATGTTAGATGGAAGTTTTAAACTGATTTTGAAGAAATGCTTATATGCCATGAGTCCAGTACTTTCTTTGAAGAACAAGAGAGTTTTAAAGAGTCTGGGAGCCTGGGGTGCTGAGGAAAGAGCATGCCAAAAATAAGAATCTGAATAAAGAATCTGAATGGAAATGCACCAAAAGAAAGGGTGAAAGATCCAAAGATATGTTTGTTTTACTTCACAATTTTGCCAAGAACCTACTATTCTTACTGCATGTTTTTCTTACCCACTAAGGTGCTAATTTAACTAGTAAAAAACCTTGGTGCCCAAAACCATTAATAGGAAATATAACATCTGGAAAAAAGATTGTGTGTGTGTGTGTGTGTGTGTGTGTGTGTGTGTGTGTGTGTGTGTCTGCTGGGGAATGTTCTGAGTCGCTGGGCTTACAGGTATATACCACCATGTCCCAACATAATCTTATTTTTAAAGACTATGATTTTTAAAATCTTAATTACTAGAAAACCAATAACCTGTGGTAGGATAATCACTTATTTTTGTGATTTTTCCCATCAATGAAAGCCAGTCACTGAATTACATTAACAAAATTATAAATATGTTATTCTTTATTTGTAAGTGGAAGACTAAAAAAAACTAAAGAAAGGACATAAAAGCACCAAAAGACATGCTTTAGTGGATTCCTACCCAACAGGGAAAAAAAAACTTATTTTCCTTACCTTTAAATAAATAGTTCCAAATACAATTCTTTGAAATACAGTTTAGATTATAAAACAGTTTCATGAAATAAACCTACAGAATTACCAAAATAATGTTAACAACTGTGGTCTTAACTATCAAACCTCAATAAGTAGTCATGCACCTCAACCTCTACACAAGAGATATCAGAGTTCAATCATTGTACCAGAAAATATTTCTCATTATTCTAAACCAAAAAAATAGTGAAGAAAATATTCTTTAAAGCATAAAATTACAACATTATAAGAGACGGCAATAGATAAAACAATTCTGCCTCAGTGAAGATTAATATCTAACCCTCTAAATGTGATTTTTCCCATCCTATTTTTAGACAAGGTAGAAAATGGAAAACTTTTCCTTGGTACCACCATTTAATGTTTAATTTGAAGATAAAACATTTTAAAAATTACATTTCTACGTAATTTTCTTACAATAATTTATGTTGATTTCCTTTTATTCTGTTCACTGATAAAATATGATTACATTGCTATTTGTGTATTACATTACAAATAATTACATTGATGGACCAATAAATATTGCATGACTATGTCTTAATGTACAGATCTTGCTTAACAAATGTCTATAAATAAAGGGATATAAATAGGAAAAAAAGAACTCAAACTATCACTGTTTGCCAATGACATGATTCTATATTTAGAAGATTCAAAAAATTCCACTAGAAAACTTCTAGAACTCATAAATGAATTCCGTAAAGTAGCAGGATATAAACTTAACACCCACACATCAATTGTGTTCCTATACATCATGATGAATCAACTAAAAGAGAAATTAAGAAGACTGTCCCATTCACAATAGCCTCAACAAAATAAAATATTTGGGAATCAATGTAACAAAAGAGGTGAAAGGCCTCTACAATGAAAACTACTGAAGTCTAAAGAAAGAACTTGAAGATCTTAGAAGATGGAAAGATCTTCCATGCTCTTGTATAAGTAGAATTAACATTGTCAAAATGGCCATATTATCAAAAGCACTATATAGATTTAATGCAATTCCTATTAAGGTTCTGATGATATTCTTCTTAGAAACAGAAAAAGATTTTATGAATTCATTTGGAAAAATAAGAGGCCCAGAATAACAAAGCAATACTAAGCAAGAAAAGTGAAGCAAGAGGCATCACAATACCAGACCTTAAATTATACTACAGAGCTTTGGTAACAAAAACAGCATGGTATTGGCACCAAAAAGGATGAGAAGACCAATGGTACAGAAAAGAGAAACTCACATAAATACAGTCATCTCATACTAGACAAAGGTGCCATAAACAAACATTGGAGAAAAGATAGTTTCTTCAACAAATGGTGCTGGCAAAACTGGAAATTCATATGTAACAAAATGAAATCAGAGAATTTTGGCAAAATGGCAGAATAGAAACGTTGCTCCATGGCATGAACCAAGGCAAGTAGACAGGTAGCTTTCCACCCAGGTAAGGTACTGGAAACCTTCAGGAGCACTATATGTCTACAGGGTAGAAACTGTACTGCCTCAGATCCATTCTACTGGATGGGTAGACACACAAACGAAATGAAAAAACAAGTCTCCCCAAACCAACCAAGATGCTTCAATAATAGAATCATTGACATCACAGTTTAAAAAAAAAATGTCAGAGAAGGAGTTTGGAATGTACATAATTAAACTGATTCATGATGTAAGGATAATGTAAGGAGTAAAATCAGAGATAAAATTCAGTAGGTGAAAGATAACTTCAATAAAGAAATACAGATTCTGAAAAGAAATAAAGCAGAAATCCTTGAAATAAAGGAATCAATAAACCAAATTAAAAATTCAATCGAAAGTATTGCCAACAGACTAAACCACTTGGAAGACAGAATCTCAGGCACTAAAGACAAAATATATAATTTTGAAAATAAAGTTAACCATGGAGAGAAGATGTTAAGAAACCATGAACAGAATTTCCAAGAAATATGAGATAACATGAAAAGGCCAAATTTAAGATTTATTAGGATAGAAGGTACAGAGATACAAACCAAAGGAATGTCATGAAATAATACCAGAAAATTTCCCAAGCCTAAAGAATAAAAGATAAAAATCAAATACATATCTACAGGGATAGAATTTTAAAGGCTGCAAGAGAAAATGTCAGATTATGTTTAGGGGGAAAACAATATGGATCTTCACTGATTTCTCAACCCAGACCCTCAAAACTAGGAGGTCTTGGAATAATATAAACCTACCTCTGAAATAAAATGTTGTCAGCCAAGAATACCATACCCAGCAAACTTAAGCTTCAAAATTGAAATTAAAAACCTTCCATGATAAACGAAAGTCAAAAGAATTAACAACTAGAAAGCCAACACTATAGAACATTCTCTACAAAACATTCCATAAAAATGAAATGGGAAAAAAAAAGTGAAAACCAGCAAAGGGAGGAACTACACTAAAGAAGTAGTCAACCAAAGGAGAAACCAATTCAAATTAATAACCAGAAATAAATTAAAATGACTGGGAATACAAATTATATCTCAATAACTGTAATGGTTAATTCAAATTGTCAACTTGATTGTATTAAGAGATGCCTATGATTGAAAGGCTTCTGGATGTGCCAGGGAAGGCCTGTCTAGGAATGATTGGAATGTGGGCTAGTGAACTGAAGTAGAGACCCTCCCTAAGTGTGGGCAGCAATGCCCTATAATAGGATGGTGACTTGGGGGGGCGGAATAAAAGTTGGAAGGACAAGGAAGCAGATGCAGATGCAAACTTGACTCTTCTTTAATGGGTTCTTGATTGCTGCTTCGATTGTCTAAGGCTATCAGACTCTTGCTTCTTCACTCTTCCAAAAAGGACTCTGCTAGTGATTCTCTAAGTAGTTTCCAGAAGCCTTGGTCTTGGACTAGGGTAGCACTATTGATACTTCTTGTTCTGGGGCTTCCGCCTCTTGGACTGTACAGCTACTGGTTCTTCAAGCTGTCTAGCCTGCAGACAGCCAAGGTGGAATATCCAGCTTCAGGTCATGTAAACCAATCTAATAAATTCCCTTTTTATAATCATACTTCCTTTTGATTCCTTTTCTCTAGAGATTAATATACCTTGAACATAAATGGCCTAAACTCATCAATCAAAAAACATAGGCTAGCAGATTGGATTAAAAAACAAGACCCAACAACATGCTGTCTCTAAGAGACTCACCTCTTAAGCAAAGACATCCACAGACTGAAGGTGAAAGGATGGGAAAAAATATATCACTCACATAGATTGTGTAAACAAGCAGGAGTTTCCATCCTCATATCAGATAAAGTGGACTTCAAGCCAAAGTTAATCAGAAGGGACAAAGGAGAATGTTTCATACTGCTTAAAGGAATTACGTAGCAACAAGACATAACAATCATAAACATTTAAGCCCCAAACAATGGAGCACCTACATACATCAAAAAAACCCTTCTCAATTTTAAGAATCAAACAGGAAGCAACACAATAATACTGGGTGACTTTAACACACCTCTCTTACCACTGGATAAATCTTCCAAACAAAAACTAAAAAAATAAATAAATAAATAAATAAAACTATAAGAAGAGAGACCTGTGCCTAATAGAAGAAAAAGTAGGCCCAAATCTTCATCATGTCAGCTTAGGACCTGACTTCCTTAATAAGACTCCAAAAGCTCAAGAAGTAAAATTAAGAATCAATAAATGGGATGAATTCAAACTAAAAAGTTTCTTCTCAGCAAAGGAAACATCAAGAATGTAAAGAGAGAGCCTAAAGAATGAAAAAAAAAAATCTTTATCACATGCACTTCAGATAGAGCACTAATCTCCAGGATATATAAAGAACTAAAAAAAACTTAACACCAAAAAACAAATAACCCAATTAATAAATGGGCAAAGGAACTGAACAGATAATTCACAGTGGAAGAAATACAATTGATCAACAAATATATGAAAAATGTTCAACATCACTAACAATTAGAGAAATGCATATTAAAACTACACTGAAATTTCATCTCACTCCAGTCAGAATTGCAATAATCAATAATACAAGCAACAGTAAATGTTGGCAAGGAAGTTGGGGAAAAGGTACACTCATACATTGCTGGTGGGACTGAAAATTGGTGCAACCACTATGGAAAGCAGTATGGAGATTCCTCAGAAAACTTGGAATGGAACCTCCATTTGACCCATTCCTTGGTTTACACCCAAAGGACTTAAAATAAGCGTACTATAGTGATGCAGCCACATCAGTGTTCATAGCAGCTCAATTCACGATAGCTAAACTATGGAACCAACTTAGGTGCCCTTCAACAGATGAATGGATAATGAAATGTGGTGCACATGCATAATGGAATATCACTCAATCTTAAAGAAGAATGAAATTATGGCATTTTCCAGTAAATTGATGGAACTGGAGGCTATGATGCTAAGTAAAATAAGCCAATCCCAAAAAACCAAAGATCAAATGTTTTTCTGATATGCAGAGTCTGACTCACAATAGAAGTGGGTAGGGGAAGTGGAGGGATGGAGGGTGACAGGAATGGGAAAGACAGTAAATAGGACGTGACTTTCCTGTATCCATGTTTAAATATGCAGTGTAACTGCTCATCATGTACGACCACAAAAATGAGAAGCTATACTCCATGTATGTCAAAAATACATGTCAAAATACATTCTGCTGTCATGTATAACTAAAAAGAACAAATCAAAAATATATTTTAAAAAATCAAATGTAGATATTTTATATTGGAAAAAGTATAGAGTAGAGGGGAAAGACACTGAAATCAAGAAGGGATATAACTAGAGTTTTAAAGTGTCTCAGTTCACTTAATTAGAATAATTAAAATGGAAGATATTTCTTGAATTGATTCATAAGATCATTCCATTTTGTAACTCCAAGACCTTATATTATGTTTTTTCTAATTCTTAAAATACTTCTTTATTATAGAAAGTGTAGAAAACACAAAGAGCACAGAAAAACTCACCTGAAGTTTCAACACTGAGTCATAGTATATATTTTAATATAAGTCCCTCCAGTATTTAAATGCAAACACAGAATCATAATGTATATATTTTTGTAAGCTTTTTTTTTTAACTAAGCAATTCATCATGCACATTTTTGAAATTTTCTTCAACTGTCTTCAATAACCTGATGCTAATGGCAGGCCATCCACCTATATTAATTAAGGGCACAGATTAATTAACCAGCATGACTTTAGCACATTACTACTGTAAATAGTGCTGCGACATAGCCCCTATATATAATTTTGCCCAGACTTCTGATTTATTTCCTTTGAATGAATTATTAGAAGGAAAACTTCTCAGACAGAAGAAATTAATGCTCCCAACACATGTTGGCAAAGTTTCCCCTAAGAAGGATAAAACTGTTTAAACCATACCTATAAAGTAAATTATAGTACCCCTTTCCTTATCCTTGCCTCATTAATACTGGTTATTATCAATCTTTTAATCTTTAACAGATTGATATTTGAAAAAAACGTATCTCAATTTAAACTACTTTGTAGTTTCTATTTTTTTAAGCCATTCACAATTCTTTTAAGAACAGCTTGTTTTCTTTCTTCTTTCACAAGAACATTGACAATGTGTTTTGAAAATATCCTCTCTCAAATCCCAGTCTAAGGAATTTGATTTTAAAAGTATTTATAAAAGTAATTTATATACTGAAATATCAACACTCTGAGTATTATATATGCTATAAATATTTTTCCAAGTTCCTCATTTAGTTTTTAATGTTATTTATTCCATTTTTAATCATTTTCCTCCAAACCACAGGTAACTCATGTTCAACTGATTCTAGCTTTCCTCCTCACCTTCTTATTAGGGGCTCATTCCTCTGGTCCCACAGCCTTGTGATTTATTAAAATGTTTGCTTATTTGTTCTTGTCTCCATACCTGCCTGGAGGCAGGAACTGCACCTTTCTATGCAAACTTTATACTCTCCAGTATATGTCTAATGTTTACTACATTAATAAATGAAATAATATGCCTTTGCGCTGGTGCAATTTCTAAAGAGCAACTTCATCATAATAGTGAGATTACCTGAAAAATACAATATTAAGTGACTTCATAACACCCTCTTCAGGCTTGGCCACAACATCTTCAACCTTGAATCATTGACTGTATAGTACCTCTCTTTGTAAAAATTTGGGAAGTTCCATAGATTAGTTTTCCTCCTCTAAGAGAAAATTAACATTAACAAGTGATTATTTTTCTCATTTTAGCCTTTCCAATTATACTTTTATATCTTATTAATTTAAAACCTTCTTGATAAATTCTATGTAAATATATCTGAAATCAAGAAAAATAATCTTGGATGACAGTTATCAGGACATGAAAAGAAAAAATTCCAAGTCTGTGTAGTTGTTAAGGTCAAAGTGCTTGAAATCAAATATCAACTTGATCGTTTACTCAGGAAAGACTAAAATTATTTAGTCTTGATAAACTTCAATTACATCATCTTTAAAGGGTAATTGGTAATGGCACATGCCTAAGAATGATTGTGATATAATCAAGATCATATATGTAATACACTTATAAAGAGTCTAAGACATAATAACCAATAAATGGTAGCTACTACTAGTTTTTAACTGAACTAGCCGATTGCTTACAAAAATCATTAATCATAACTGAATATCTAAATCCTAGCTGGTATTCACCCTGAATCTAGCAAAATTGAGCTACCCAAATAATAAGCAGCTCAATTGTAAATCAATGCCTACAATTAGCTTGTCTGACATCATGCCTATGGGGTCAATATGCAAACCTGCTGCTTATGCTCTCTTCCCCCAGCATCTTAATACACAATTATGTGACTCTCTAGTTGGTGTTTTTTTTTGTACTTCAGAATCATCCCCTCTGGAAGACAACTGCTGTTTCTGACTATACCACCTCCACAGCACCAAATGACTATGCCACAACCTGTATTTTAAGTTATGTGATCAGAAGCATTCAGCCCAAATTTGTGAAAACCCACTAGCCATTTTTTCAGTGAACTATGAACGCTGACTCACAAAGAGACCCTTCTTTTATTTATTAACTTCCTTTGAGCCAAGCACTTTTAACTCCTGTAAGAGATTTGTGAGATGGGTATTATTTCTATAAGTTAAAGTTGAGGAAACTGAGACACAAACAGATCAAGAATATTGCCCAAAGCCTTTCAGCTGCTTAAATGGCAAAATTCTTTCCCTTTCCTCTCTAAAAGTCCCATCCCCATATTATCCTCTCCTTTAAGTCATTGTTCAAGCACTTCTCCAATCACAAGAGAAGAATAGCCCTATTTTCTGCCCATAGCTGGGAATATGTCTTTCACTGGTCTCTTCAGAACATTTTTCCATAAGCTTTTTTGAATAAGCAGAACTTGTAAAAAAGAACATGGAGAATTTAAACAGAGAATAAGGAGAAGAAAAATGCAAAATCACTGCGGTCATATAGAAAAAAAAGATCATAATTGTGATGGGCTGACAGATTTGCCTCCATGAGAATGTTATAGGCCAGACAGACTCCGTTTTGCTCTGAGACTCCATGTTATATAGGAAATAAGCTTCTCCCATGAGAACACCCGACCTCTGTACCCATCAACAATTGCTTAGGTTCCCCCATGGGAACACCCTGCCTCTGTACCCATCATCAGTTACTTAGAGTGACATGTTTAGCAATACAAAATGACAATTCTTATGTGATGAAAAATTGCTCTCTTTTGATTCCTATTGCTCCTAAACAATGTACCATGTGAATGGTGATTGTGTGGATATTAGTAATCATTCTTTAGTTTGTACCTAGGTAAGGGTTGTTTTGACCCACTTCCCCCTCTATTGATGATCTCATGATATTAGTTTGTAATTTTGAGTCATAGCAACAGACACTTATGATTGATGTGACTTTTGTATAAGAACCCCTACAACTCTATGGTCAAGGTTGTTCTCCCAATAGCCATTTTTTGGTGCATTGTGTGAGACAGTCTGCCACCGGCTTAATAAAGACTCTCAAATCTGGACTTCTCAGTGGTGATCAGTCTGTTCTTAAGCTGCGCCCCATAACATTAATAATCAAAAGATAGAAACCCAAATTTCTTTTGACAGGTTAATGAATTTTAAAAACATGGTGTATTTGTACAATGGGATATCATTCAGTCTTAAAAGAATATGGAATTCTGATGCATGCTACAAAATGTATGAACCTTGAAAACATTAGGCTAAATGAAATAAACCAGACAACAAAGGCCAAATACCGTGTGGTTCTACTTGTAAGAGGTACCTGCGGTGGTCAAATCCATAAAGAAAATAGAATGTGAGTATCAGGAGCTGAGGAAAGAAACAAGTGGGAAGTTATTTAATGGGTAGAGAGTTTCAATATAAATTAATGAAAATGTTCTGGAAATGAATAGTGGAGATGATCACACAACAACGTGAACATACTTAGTGCCACTGATTGGTACACTTAAAAATATTTTAAATGATAAATTTAGTCATCCATATTTTACTACAATAATAAACATTGGAGGTAATTTTTACTTCTAATTATAACTCTAGAGTCTATTGTTGTTTCTGATCTTATAATTTTGTTCTACTTTGATTTTTCCTGGGTATTGTTATAGATTTTACAGAATGATAACCTTTTACCAAAAAAAAAAAAAGCTGTAAGTTAAATTATTCCTTTTTTCTAATTACCATAATATAGATTCACTAGAGTCATTATACTTGAAAGTGTCTAAAAAAATTCTCTAAAAATATTTCAACTAACCAACAAAAGAAGACAGAATAAAGAGTGACATTTGCAACTTCAAGGAATGCTTATAAAACCCTTTTCTCCCTATTCTCCTTGACTTGACTTTTCTGCTACAATAAATACTATCATCCATCATCCTGTCCTTTCACCTCTTCCTTTGGCTGGTTCTCTAACTGTTCCCTAAATACCCTCTCTGCAAATCATTCATGAAGAGATGTTCAGTACTTACTCCTTTGTTTCTTCCCCCCATCTATGTATCTATTCATTTATTACACAAAAGTTTATTGAATTTCTCCTAAGTACTGGACACTGTTCTAAGGCCTAGGAATATAATAGTAAACCAAATGCAGTCCTTGCTTCAATGTTCTAGTGTGGGCAACAGACAATGTTTTCTAAATAGAAAAATTTAACTCTTCTACAAGCTGAGTTATTTTATGTTCTATTTGCTGCATGGCATCTGTGATAGTTTGCTACACAGTGGCCCCCAGCCAACCATACATTCTGTATTGACACTCTCCAGTAGTGCCCTTACTAGAATCAGCTAGGCCTGTGACTTGCTTAAAGAATTTTTCTCAAAATGCAAAGGCAAAATAAGATTTTTTTTTATAGATACACACTGTACTTCAATAAAATGTAGAGGAAAAATAAAGAACAGCAACTCTAAGTAGAGACCAGAATGAGCATAACATGCTAAGAATCAATAGCATGAAATTGTAGAGATTTGTGTCAGTATTAAGTCCATAATTTTCCTCCCCTTAATTTTTAATATCTTCATTCTAGGAACAAAAGCACAGAAATTGAGAAGAAAAAGAAAGAGCCACAGTGATCACATCCAAAAATTAAAAGATGACAAAGCTTATTATATTTGTAAATAAGGTGTTTAAATATCTATGAATAGTGTATAGACCAAACAAGGAGTTTTATGTTATCAAAAGGCATTTAATGCAATAAAGAAGCTCCTGAAGTCAGTAGCTCCTAAAATGATGAGTTTATTCAATGGGCTAAAGGGAGAGAGTTACTGTTTTTCATCTAAAAAGAGATTGTTCATGTTTTTGAACATAAATATTCAAGGTTAGAAAATACATTTTTATACATATAATTGAGGAAAAGTATATGCAACCGAAATCCAAAAATCTCAAAACTAGCTAACTATGTCACACTAGATAAGTCAACTTAATATTTCTGACCTCCAATCTTCATCTCTAAAATGAATGTAAACTATACATATCCCTTCTGGTTTTGGAATTCGGGGAGCCTCTGATTCTAGATGGATCAATGCCACATGATGATTAAATCTTAACAGTGCGTGGCTGATGCAAAGTGGTGGCAGTGAGGAATTATGAGTCATGAGCATGCATGTTGGCAGTCAACAGCAGGAAAGGGAAGATCGTGAGCCCATTACATTTTCTATGATAGTTATAAATGGATTAAAGTGGATGGTAAGCAATAATGAGGATTTGAAATACACGGCATTAATTGCAAACAAGATGAAAAGAAAAGGCTATAATTTGATATTTTTAAAGAAGCACTGGGTAAACCAATATTGCCAATTTCTTATGAACTAAGGAGAGATGAAAAGGTGAAGTTATATCTATTCCTAAGACACATCACATTATCCTTTAAAATATTACTGATATCTATTTCTTCCTTGATGTCTGCATTGTCATTACCATTATCTATGTTCTTATAATCTCAGCTAGGTTACCACGAAAGCCTTCTGTTTGATTTCACTGGTTCTAATCTTTCTTCTAAAATCCTTTTTCCACAGGTAGCTATTAAGATAACATTCCTTACTCATTTCACCATGTATACATATTTCAAAATATCACACTTTACACTATAAATAAATGAAATATTTGTCAATTATGCCTTAGTAAAGTGGGAATAAATAAACAATACTTCATAAAATTTTCTTTCATCACACTGCTCCCCTATTCAAAACCCTATAATAACTCCCTCTTCCTACCAATATCAAATCTATACCTCTCTGCCAGATTCTGAAAGCCTTCCATAACCTGAACTCATTGTACTGTCTCAACCTTTACTCACATATTAACATACAATAAGAACTTTAGTCAAGTACTTCCAACCCAGGCTACTCTTCCCATACAACTCTCCCTCAGTTCATTTATCGCTCTAGTATATACAATGTAATTCCATCTCCATGCTTTTGATGTAAGTTCTAACTCTTAGAAATACTTTATCCCATTCTGTTCATCTATTAAAATTCTGTACACGTGTCAACAGATGTCACCTCATTTATATATTACTGTCTACTAAGTATGAATGACAGCATTCCTGTCCTTAAGACTACAATCCAATATGAATATGAATAAATAAACCAATTATAATAATTTGAGAGCAGAATGCATGGAATTTTGTGAGATCACAGAGAATGGACATTGAAACCATAGCTTGTAGATCAGAAATGACTTTCTAGAGCAAGTGAATCTTCACCCAAGTCTTTAAGGGAGAGAAACACAAATGGAAACACCATACATGAAGATAAAAAAATGTCATAATGAATTCAGAAAAAAATGGAAGTAATTCAGGGTCTTTAACAAATTGCATGTACACCTGTGGGAGATGGCAAGATATGAGGCCAGAAATATAGGCCAGAGCTAGAATATATTGAATTGTTAGGTAACTTGCTATAGAGTTTTGATTTTACCCCCAAAACATTGGGAAACAATTGAAAATTTTCAAGTAGAAGAGTGACTTCAAGTAATGAGATGCAGTTTTTAGAAAGACCATACTGATAAAAATTATTAATAAAGGTTCAAACTAAATGCAGAGAGATCACTTAGAAGACAATTTTAATTGTGTGTAACATACATACACATAGAAAAAGTGAAGAGGTTCCAGAGATGTAGAAAACAGAAATGATAGTACATAGCTTCTGAAAGTTACCTAAGGAACACCAAGATCAATTCCTTCTTCCTAGTCTTCCTAAGTTTGGTTCAACACCTACATGCCACATAGTTAGAACTGCTCATTTTCTATACATTGCTTTTACCTCCCAATCAGACTGTACCATCAATGAGGGTAAAGACTAGACTTCCACTTTCACTTTTTATATCTTTCCCATCACTAAGCACACTGCTAAATACCTAGCAAGTATTAGTATATGTTTACTGAATAAAGATTGTTTTTCATTAAGCAAAATGTGATTTGTTGCTTTTAGACTATGATCCTGCAGTAAGTACATTAGAACACACTGAGCATAATAAGTTTGAAACAAATATTTGTTGAACTGAAAAACTGAATATGCATAAAATATATGTCACTAAACACTAAACAGAATGACTAAAATTTAAGACTGATAATACAAAGGGCTGATAAGAGAGTTAACATGTATGTGGAGCAAGAACTCTCATATCTGGTAAGAAGATGAATTGATGAAATCACTTTTGAAAAGTATAGGGCAATAGGTACTAAATTCAATGTATTCAGATCCAATGACCAAACAATTGCATTTCATTTGGATATAAAACAATAGTTTTATGTCCAAAAATGGCTTCATATGTCTATAAAAATTTGTGACAAGACTCATATCAATTTTATTCATCATAACCAAAAATGGAAATAATTCAATGTACATTAACAACAAAATTGACAAATAAGTAAACTGTGGTATTTTCATATGGCAGAATGCTACACACACACACACAAAAGTAAATGCAATGTACAAGAACATAGATGAATTTCATAGACATGATAATAAGAAGCCCAACACCAAAGAGCTTCTATTATGTGATTTCAATGTGTACAAAGCTCAAGAATTGGCAAAACTAATCTATGGTGATAGACATAGGAATGATCATTACCACTGGGTAAGAAAGAACATTGAATGGGAAGGAACATGGGGAGTCTTCTTAAGTGACAGAAAAGTTGTATATTTTGATCAGAGTGACAGCCATACAGGCACCTGTATATGTGAACATTTACTTATTTTATACCTAAGAGTAATGCAGTTAATCATGTGCAGAACTCAATACAATTTTCAAAGTATCTATGTCCTCCTTTATTTTGGCACTGGGTTATTTTGGCACTGGTCTGACCTAAAATCATTTCTGAGGGGAAATGATGAACATCCCACTTCATATATACAGTACTTCATTTCTATAAACAGCAAAATTGAGTAAGATTTTAAGTAGGCAAAGCAATTTCTCCATCTCTTAGGAGGTATTCAGAGGTCTTTGGAGTTCAAACATAATGCTCTATTGCCATTTTGTACTTTCTCTCTTCCCAATTCCCCAGATTCATTATCTAAGTAATCATCCAGATTAGGATAGATTTGGGTCCTCAGAGGAATTCACTTGGGCCTAAAGGAAGTCAGGTTATGAGGAAAGATGTTAGTCTAAAATTAACATTTTAAAATGCACAGTGAAAAGATATAAGCAAGAAGACAAAATGACTGAAAATAATGTACGGGAACACCTCCTTTTTAAGCCTTTGAAAATTGAGAAGATCCTTAATGGCAGATGAGGACAATTTCAGGACACATGCCTAATCTTCCCTGTATCTATGAGCTCTCTTTTACAAGTTATACCGCATTACCATGGAAAGAATCGAAATTTTGAAGGAAAGAAAACCCCACATGCAACAATGAACTGTCCAGGTTAATTTCTGATTATACCACTTTCAAGTTATGCTGAATCTTATCAAACCATTTATTTCTTTATGTACCAGTTTTCTCCTAATAAAATGAGGATACTAGCACATATCTCACATTTTATTGTAAGGAAGATGAAATAACTAGTGCAAAGCACAAAGATAGTAACTTGTGCATAACAAATGCTTAATAATGTTATCTAACACCACTGGAGCAAAAATTTATAGATATTTTGGGGAAACTTCCTGGGTGTCTCCCTATCCATTAAACTGATCTGAGATGCAGACCATACAGAACATTATGTACCCTAAGAATAAGATATCTGGTTAAGTCCGTTTGCAATAATTTCCTGGTGTTTTGCAGGGTACTAGCCTCACCAAATAATAATAATTTTTAAGTTGTGTGATCAAATAATCAAAATTAAAGCTGACACTATAGTTTCTTAGAGCCTATAATGGGCTAAGCAGATGGATGATTGATAGATAGATAGATAGATAGATAATTTGTATAGATATAAATATAGATATCCAGCATTTTCCAAAGACCATCATACAGCACAAACCAAGAGGCATCAATTACATTCACTAAAACACTAGTGCAGAGTATGGCAGCCCTACATTTTCCAAACATGTCTGAATAATTTTCTATGAAGCAACTCAAAGTTCAAGTGACCCTCAGAAATTCTGAGTTAAGTTCAATCAGTTTCTGATAACAATTTCAACATATAGATATCTAAAAATTAAACTCTCCAAAGTATAGGGAGAGACCATTCCATTTTGTACTATTTCATCAACAATTTATGCCAATATAGTTCTTAAAAAGCAAATGCCTTAGCCTCTAGGATTTTATTTCATTTATAACAAAGTTTTTTTAAAAAAAAAACTGTGCTGGTTACCACGTGAGTTTCTTAACAAACATAACCAAACATTACCGGATATAAATACACCAAAGACACAAAATAGAAAGTAAGGGAAAGAAATAAGAAATTTGACATACAAACAGCAATTAAAAAAAAAAAAAAAAAAACTAGCAAAACAGACAAAAACAAACATTCCCATCCACCCTGACCCTTTAATAGGTTGTAAAGGCTACAAGAATCTCTTGAAGAAATACTTTTTTGCAATCTATCTGATATAGAAAGTAGGTCTTAATTCTTGGCAGATTATGGGTTCCTTGGATAATCGCATGACAGCTCTCTGCTCACACAAGTGTACCAGTCACATCTACAAAGTGTTATTCCTACCATTTCTAGTGATTCATGAAACCTTTCAAACCTGTCCAGACTTTGGTCCTCAGCATCTGGTCCAATAGTTTACAATAAAGGAAGTGTTCTCAACCTGCCGGACTGAAAAAAACAGAATTCTAATTTTGAATAAAAATTCCAATATGTATGTTTTCTTTACCAAGGACTTCAAATACCTGTAACAGAACACTAAAAATAGAGTGGCAAAGTCAAGACACCTAATGTCTATTTTTAAATATTTTTTTAAATAAACAGCATATTCTTGACATGTTTTCAATGATTTTTCAGTAAGTGAAGAAAAATAACTTTTATATTGAAACAATTAGCTGTTTTATAAAACATAGAAATCATTTTTTCAAAAACATAAGAAAAAGAGACTATGAATTATAAAAGTATAGTTTTTTGGGGTTAAAAAAGGAGCTAAGAAGAGATGTAGTTGGGTCTTCTTATTTTAAAAAGGAACCCCAAAGAAGTTAAGAGTCTGGCATAAAGTCACATAGCCAACAAGCATAGCATATATGCCTTCTTTGCCTTTACATCTTAGTTTAAAACATCTGTAACTGTTTTCCAAAATTAAAAAAATAATTAAAAACAAGCAGCAATGAAGCTGATTTTTTGACTCTTGGGGAAATTGTTTGAAAAAAGCTCCCATGGCGAGATGGAAACGGAACCCTTGGGTGGCATTCCTGTGCTGATACTCGGAACCCCCTCAACTGAGCAAACTCTACACAAGCTTCAGGACCATCCTCCCTCTGCTGGAAAGACTATCACCTTGATGAAGGTCATCCATGGCATCTTTGGAAGATAAAATACAAAAGCAGTGAAAGGAAATGGGAGGTCTCAAGAAGGCCTCTTTTATATTGAAACAATTAGCTGTTTTATAAGACACAATTAAGTCAATGACCAAGTCGGAGTTGCCCTATTGTCATATAATGTAGGCTCTGGTCTCACAGGACACTGTCTCACAAAATTAATTACAGCCACAGTGAGCTGGCCCAATCACAACTCAGGGTTCTAATCATGAAGTGAATTTTAGTTTCTTAAGATCAGTGAAATGGGATAGGTCGGCTGGGTTAAGAAGTTTTTATTAAAGTCCTATTAAGCTGCTATAACCTGGAAAGAGAAACACGTACTAGATGCTGGCCCATTTTGAGAAATGTCATGCTTAACAGTGTTTGGGCATTTTTACTTTCAATATTTGCAAAACTTAACAAAATTAGTTCCCTTAATTCATTATGTTGGTTGTTCTACTTACTTGTAACTTCTTTAAGAGCAAGAATCATTTCTGTCCTCAAGACTGCTATATCCCTAAGACTTATACAGTAGCTTCCATCAGCTAGGTACTCAACAAAAAAGCCCTTTGGTTAAGAGAGAGAGAAAGATTTTCTTTCTAAATCAGGGTAAATATAAATAGGCTATTCCTTTGCTTGAGCCCAATGCTAGTTCCCATCGTATTACAAAAATCACTTTGAAATTATATCACTTAATTTCAGGTGACCAACTGGTTGTCATTGTTTTCAAAAAGAAAGGAGACTCTTTTCTTAGAAGGATGATTATTCTAAACCACTAGCATAGTGTTTAGTACCAACAGCAGCAGCAACAGCAGTGAAATAATTATAAAAACTTGTCTATTAATATCTGCTATATCAGTCACTTACTACTATCCATATCAAATATACTATCAATAATCTTCACAAAACCGTGAAGTAGGAACTTTCATCCCATTTTACAAAGACACTGAACTTCAAAGAGGTTAAGATATCTCCTAAAGTCACACAGTAGTTTCTAAATCAGACCTGCTTAAGCCACCTTCCACATCATTTCAGTATACCATACTGCCTCCTTAGGAGACAGCTAATAAATATTTATCCAATGAATGATGCTTTCAAGCACATTTTTAATTCTTTCAGCTGATAATAAATGTGATCATTATGTCATTGATTTTTATGTTTTATAAATGCGCCAAGCAATGAACTTCTGATCCTCATTTCAAAAGATGTATTCCTATTTAAGTATTTTATACCCCAGATTCATATATCTCAAGGCAAACTTTAATTTTTGTGTGGCCCTTAAACAAAACAGAGGAACAAATACACTGTTAGTTTAATCTATTTGTCAAAGTAGACCATACTTATCACTGCTAGGAAAATCTTACCAAGTGGCAACTTTTATAAAATTTGGGGGGAAAATTGTTTATTCTGTCCTTCCCCTTTCCCACTTACAGCCATTTAGTTGAAGTTAACATTAATTAATCTTTTATAAATACTGATAACATCAGAACAATTATTAGAGGCTTACTCAAGACTTACTATCACATATTCAAGACACTTTCACCTGATGAGACTAGCACTCACAACAAACCCATTGTCCCTCAGAGTGAAGGCAATGTGTTATATGATTGACTGGAGAAAGGAGCTAAACTCTGAGGATCACGCAGTGAGTTAGGGAGACTTTAGATACAACCTCAGACTCTTTCAACACCCATCCAAAAATGTAACTAAGTTCATGCTGCTAATTCCATTCTTAGTTATTTCACTACTTCATCAATAGTGTCAGCTTGGGCGGGCACAGTGGCACACCCCTGTAAATCACAGTGGCTTGGGATAAGGAAGGAGGATCAGGTTCAAAATCAGTCTCAGCAATTTAGCAAGGCTCTGAGCAACTTAGCAAGACCCTGTCTCAAAATAAAAAATAAAAAATGGGTTGAGGATGTGGCCAGTGGTTGAGCACCTTGTACCAAATTAAAAAAAAAAAAAAAAAAAAAAAAAAGAAGAAGAAGAAGAAAGAAAGAAGAGAGAGTGTGTGGCAGCTGGACAGTTCAATGTATCAGTTAGTATACAATTCCCTCCTCAGCCCCCTGACCAAACGCTTTCCCAGTCTAATAACCCTGCATTCATTTACTCACATGATAAAAGCATTGGCCTGAGACTCAGTACCAGAATAGTCTGACCTTTATTTGATGATCTAAAATAACTGTCCTCATTTCCAAAACTCCACCATCTCAAAATGTTTCTTTTACCTTGTATCACTTAACACACATTTTTAAATAGCCAAAATAACTACAATTGAATGAAAAAAAAAAAAACCTGTAACTCCATTTATAGCTTTCTTTATACTTAAAGAAGTATAAAATTAGACACTTTGGTATAATTTAGAATTGAGATTTAATACTGACAATTAGATCAATAATTTGGATGATGAGGTGAACATCTATGATACATTTTGCTGAATTATGAATTGCTTGTTTATATATAATCTTGACAGGATAAGATCTACACGCAGAAAGTCAAATACTGTTGCATAAAACATTTCTATATTCCTATCAGTCCTAAAAGCTGATGCAGAAAATCAGTAAGGCAAAGAAAGAATTCAATCAGAAAGATTATTGTCTCAAACCTGAAACAGGGGGAAGGGAATATTCCTTATTTGAAATTTTGTTATAAAAAAATTACATTTTGAAATGTTTCTCAGGTTTCTAAAATTATATAAAGCAAAAATCTAGTTATTTTAAAGTTTCATTTTCAAATCATCCAAATAGTACTTCAGCTCCAAAGAGGCCACCAAGACTGCTGTGCTTATACAGTTTGGACCATGTTATTTTTCTTCTCAAAGCCATCAGGTCTTTAATGAACTGACCTCAAACTATTTCACCCAGTCACACTTCTCAGTACATCCCCTGTGCCCTGCATTCTCCTCATGACAGCTTACGCACATACCCCATCTTCTTTCTACCAAATTCCTTTCAGGAGTCAAAACTCAACTCAAATGCTACTTTCTTGATGCAGCATCCCCTAATACACCCTGTCAAAATTAAATAGCCCTTTCCTCAAAACACATTCCCTGCACACTCTTTAAGAACCTATTTTATTCTGCCTTGATTTATGTTTTGTTTTTTCCCTCTCTTTTAATTGCAAATACCTTTTGATCAGAGATAATTTTTAGCTATCCATATGTTCCCCTAGTACCTAACACTATAACTATAATTTTAATGCTATAAATTCCCTACACTCTGAAATGGAATGAAGAGATTTAAAAGAGTTGAGTTTTCAGACAATTTTTGAATTTACATTATATTCAACACTGAAATATATAGTACAAAAGAACTGCTCTTATGTCAACAAATCAAATCAACTGATTGTCTCAGTATATCAGTGCTGCTATAACAAAATATCCAAAACTAGAAAATATTAAAAAATGAAGTTCATTTTTTATAGTTCTGGGGACTGAGAAGTCTAAGATCAAGCAGTGGCAGGTTCTATGTTTGGTGAAGACCTGGACTCTGTTTCCAATATGGCACCTTATTGCTGCATCCTCTGGAAAGAAAAAATGCTGTGTGTTCACATGGCAGAGTGTTCAGAAAAGAATGAACCCACTCCCTCAAGTCCTTTTATAAGGGTCATAATCCAATCTATGAGGGGTTCCATTTTCATGATTTAACCACATCGTAAAGGACCCACTTCTTACTACTATCACACTGGTCATTAAGCTTCAACAAAGGAATTTTAAAAGACATATTTAGACCGTAACACTGGCATTTTCCAATCATATACTGTCATTGTACCTGTTCGGTACAATTCTGAGAAGGATACAAAGAAATATTAAAATGTTTCTTGCATTAGGAAGTCACTCAGTAAGGACTGCATCTGTAACTCAAATCCATGCAAAAGTTTCTTAGAGCAGAAAGACATTTTATAGTTAAAGTGATCCTATAATGCTTTACAATATAGTAAAATTTGTTCTGGACCCTGGAAATGTTATCACCAAGAAGAATATATGAGCAAAGGTATGGAGATAGACATGCAACACAAGAAATAAAACATAATTTTTGCAAAACTAAGAGAAATTGATTAGGACTAAACCATAAAAAATTATTGCAGGAAGTTATTATGGTGACCTTAGTCATTATCTGAAAACAATGTTAGTAGGGGAGAGATGCTTATGTAAGCATAAAACAACACCTAGCTAAGAGCAAGGGGAAATCAAACCTTGAAATATAGGAAGAGTTAAGGGATCAAGGATTCCAATTCCTCTACCATATTCATTCTGAAATTACCGAACCACTCAAAGAAAGCTGCCTTCTAAACCAGTATATTTTTCATACTTAATGAACAAGGAAAATGAAAATTCCCTTTCCTAATATCCAATACCTAGAGCACAACAAATGCTTAGTAAATGCCTTGGAGGGAATAAAGAAGAAAAAGAAGAGGGAAGAATGGAAGGAGGAAAAGGAAGAGGGGAGGGCAAGAGGACTCTGAATAACAACTTAAAAGGCCCTTTCTCAGAAAACTAGATACTGTAAAAGACCCCAGAGACTAAAATAATGCTCATATTATTTATTACTGTGTTCCAGACAATGGTGTAAGCACTTTATATTAATAAATTATTTAATCTTCATCACAACTCAATAACTAGGTATAATAATAAAACAAATTTAGAGATACAAACACTGAGAATCAGAGACACAGCAAGAGATATACAGACAGTAAACAATGGAGCCAGGATTTTAACACAGATCATCTGACTTCAGACCTTGCACTTACAATCTTAAAAAGGAAGCTATGGTTTTCCTCAGATTTGGAAGAATATATCAAACCATGGCTTCACAATGACTGTCCTCATTTCACTAGTCACCCAGGTGGAGGCCTGGACTGGTCATCTAAATTATAACTCAATCACTTTTTTATCGACTGAAGCAACAATGAACCTCATCTTTAAAATTAAAATAGGAGAAACATATTTTTCTCTGCCTACAACAAATAAATAATAAGGGTAAATCATTTTGAAGTATAAACAATGCCTGATGCTTACATATCATATATTATTACCACGTTAATATTTCAAAATGTTGCCTATCACTATAAAATGATCTCTAAATCCAAATATGTTACATTGGCATTATATGTGGCAATATTTGTATGCTAAAATAATTGCACTGAAAGAAACATTGGCATATTTATTCATTAATTAACCTGTTTAGACTTGAAAAGAAGCAATCCAAAGAGACAGTAATCTGTATACATACAATGTGTGTATTTGTGGGTGTGTGTGTGTATCCTCAAAGAAATGAAACAAACCAGGTGACTTCAATGTTCCATAATAAGAAATGTTTATCCACAAAGGCCACAAATCCTATGTGATCCCATAATTCTAATTTCATAAAAATAAAACATTAAATTTAGCTTGTTTCTTCACAAAAATAAAAGGCAGTCAACTAGTGGGCTAAAAACAAATAGTTTCATCTGGTATACTGGAAATTCATAGTCATGCAGCTTGTGTCTAGCATTTCAAATGATCTTCAGAAGCTCCATTTTTCACAAATACTGACAGAAGGCAAGCTTCAACATGAAGCTATATAAACTAATTCTTTTTAAGAGGGAAAAGACCTTCTACACAAAATTCTTAGCATAAAACTTGAAAAGCTAGAACTTAATAGTATGACACAAGGCACACTGAATGATAAATTACGGCATCTTGTGGAACATTCAAAGTGAGAGAAATTGAAAGGTAAAAATGCAGCCTTAGTGCTGTCTGCACAAATTAAATGTAGAGAACTCAGATAAGGAGAAATTAATCCATGTATAAAGCACTCCTTTATAAAAGACCCCTCTACCAGGGGGAAATTGTACATATTCATATTACTTGTGAATAAAAACAGAATGAAGTAATGGGTCCCAAAAGACTGTACCATAACCTGAATAGATTCTAAGATAGTTGAAGTATATGAACTAAAATTATAAATTCCTTGCACCAGTAAAATTTATTTTTAAAAGAAAAATCTTCAGACATCATAGGATCAAAGGATTGGTAAAATGCTATGGTCCCTCCTCCATCTAATCAAGAAGCCATCATGTGTTCTCTCCTTGAATACCTCTAGTGATGAAGAATTCACTACTTCTTAAGCTGCCTGCGCCACTTCAGGACAAACTGTTTCCCTATATAATCCACTCTTTGGCACGACTTTTGCCCTCTTGTAATACACAGAGTAAACTTAATTCTCCCTCATAAAATTACTCCAGATCATTTTCAGAGGCTATCATGCCCTCCCAGAATTCTCTCCTCTCCAAGCTAACTTTTCAAGATTCCTTTACCCACTTCTAGTCGCCTGTTCAAGTTTCTTTCCCTCTCCTCCCCCTTAGCTATATGCTCTTCTAAAATTCGAAGGTCTGGGTACAGAGTTAATCCAGAATGGGACTCACGAAAATTTGACATTGATTGATTACTCCAATCGGTATAATATTTTAAAGTTTTGTACTCAGAATTATTCATAGTCGACTAAAATACACATGCTGTGACTATAAAGTTCCTGTTACTAAAGCAATTTATATCAGCATTGCTGTTACAAGTGCAGTGTATTTTGTTGATACTTTTTTGGAAACTACCTTTGGAGTCAGTTTACAGATATAGAAGAAATTGGGTTCATTGTCTCATAGCCACATTCTTATTTGACTATTGTATCTGCAATTGTATTCTTATTTTTAAACAAGAATTATTTTATTCTGTTTAACTATCTCATTTGATATACTGTGTTCTGGGTAATTTCTGACTCTCTGAAAAGCTAAGTCCCCTCTAAAAGCATGATAATTTGATACCACAATCAAAAATAATATGCAATAAGCCCTGGAGACAAGTAAAAGAAAAATTACATAAGTAGTTTGAATGAAGTCAGTATTCATTGAATACATATAATATATACATATGTAAGCACATATTTATTCAATGCAAAAATGTATTTTCCCAAAGTAACTAATATGACTCATTATGATGGGTCATTTTGATATGTGAAAAAATCAATAACATCAGTTCATGGTTATAGATCATACTGGATATTTGGCTGAAATGGTTAAATGGGGATGTCTTCCCAGTCCAACTTACACCATGTTAAATGAAAGCTCTTTCTTATTGCTGAATTGTAAGAGATTAAATGTTAATCTCCTTCCCAGGTCTGGTTATATTCGACTGTAATTTTTTTTTTTTTTACATTTATGTTTTTTTCATCCCTAGAGAAGTCTTGTCTCCTTCTGTCCCCATGCCTTTGATTTACCACAGAAACCAAATTAGTATCCTGAAGACTTATCCTGATTTCGGATTAATCTGGTTACTTCCTAATGTTGTTAATGTGTTCTTTATTCTCTTCATTTCCAATAGATGGAGATTACCTCTAGAGGCTTGAGTAGTATCATATAAAATTTCAGCAAGAGAACTTCTCTGTGTGCTTCTTATTGTATCACAGTTGGAAATACTGACTGCCCAGATTTTCAGTGATGGCCACCCTGCCTACCACATGTCATATAAGCTTATGGGCCTCTTTCTTAGACCCATTTTAAATTTTATTGGTGCATTATAATTAAACATAATAATAGGATTCATTATGCCATGTTTGTATATGCACATAGCAATCTGATCAATCTCTTTCCCAATACCTTTC
Source organism: Sciurus vulgaris (assembly GCF_902686455.1). Lineage (NCBI taxonomy): Eukaryota > Metazoa > Chordata > Mammalia > Rodentia > Sciuridae > Sciurus > Sciurus vulgaris. The sequence goes on along the minus strand of NC_136463.1, from coordinate 116,211,065 downwards.
CTTTCCCTCTCCTTCTTCCTCCCCTGATCTGGTTGCTCTACTCTACTAATCTCCCTTCTGTTGTTATTGCTACTATTGCTATTTTAATTAGTGCAATATATGTATGTGTGTATATGTGTGTATGTGTCCATATACACACATAAAAGCAAGATTCATTGTGATATATCTGTACACGGACATGACACAATTTGGTAGATTCCATTTCCCCATACCTCCCCTCCTCCCTCTCTTACTATCCCTTCCTCTGTTCTTGACAGCAATTATTGTCTTCCCTATCAGACTCTAAACCCCTTGAGGACAGAGATGTTGATTTTCATCTCTGTCTTACCAGCTCACAGATGAGCACCTGAAACACTCGTAATATATGCTAATATTTTTAGTATTTGCTAAAATAACATCATAAAATTAGATAATTTATCTATATTTCTGTCCTTTTTTAGCAGGGATGACGAAAATGAGAGGGATATAGATCCTAACATCTATATATATTACCTTAGGATGGATCTTAAAATTCTCAGATCTATTATATTTCCCAATATAGTGGCTAATAAAATGCTTCATGTTAGTATGAAAACAGAAATTATATGTATTCATTTATCAATACAACATCAATAGTAATTATCAATATTAGGAATACTTTTCCAACTTCAACTGTTCAAAATTTCAATTTTATGTAAGAAATATTTATTCTTCACATATATTTAAAAGACTTTCCAGGCCAACCCAGTAATATCAAAGTAAACAAGTCTAATTATAGAATATAACTCACAAGCAGTATTACTATTAAATGGTTCATTGCTTTTTAAAATCATTAGCATGAACTGAAATATATTTACATAAATTACATTGTTTCTTTTGAGCTATTATTAACTAGAACATGCATTTCAATAGCTTGCTGAAAAGTATAATATTATAGTCAAGTAAATATATAGCAAATCTTTAACTTCTATATTAAATGTTTCATATTCTTTATTATTTATCTGAGAAATATTATCTCATGAATTATTCATAATACCTAGTCAGATCTGTTACATCAGGTGTCAGAATATAGAGGAGGTAGAAAGTGCTGAGTTTTACATGAAGTATTCATTGAACTTAGTGAACTCATTAAAGTATGTTAATTAGGTAATAGACAAAGGAACTTGGTATTTGGTAGAGATTGGGCACTGTTAATACCTTGCTTTGTGTTAATACCTTGGCTGCAGTTTTTCCCCCATTAATGAGCACAGGGAAAAGCTGATTATTCCAAATGCAGGGGGAAAAAAAGAATCACATGTGTTACGTGTTGGAAAAATTGCCCCAGGTGACACAAAGAAACACATACCAAAGGAACTGGCACTCTAACAAAGAGGATATCACTTCAAAGCTTCTAATTTTTCTTTGATACAATATTCTGTCATGAGAAAACTACAGGTTAATTTTGACATTATCAAAAACATTTCATTGTTAGTAATTACTGTTTGACTAATGCAGCTTTTATCTCAATTCGGATTGCTCTGTATCACAAGTATTTGATGCCCATCCTTGTTTTATTATTTTAGGCTTTTTAACATAAAAAATTTAAATACCTGAGAACATGTGTGTTCACTTGTAGGTAAAACAAAAAAATTATAAATAGTCTCATTTCAATGAAATAATTTCCTACTAAATGACAGCTTTTCAAAGACTGTACAGTTTTCCACAGTAAGATCCAGATTTGAACATAGGAAGAGCAAATGTGGAGTCTCGTGGCACACCAACACACAAACTGCACTGAAAAGATGGCCTCTGGGCTCTTCCTGGTTTTATCTAGTTACTTCAATCACATAGTACCACTGAAATCACACAAACTATGTTCTATGGTTCAGTGTTATATATGAAAGTTTGCTTGTGCAAAATGGAGTTTATTCTTGAAAATAAAAATAAGTGCTTCTTTCCAGATGTAAAATTTCTTATGATTTGGCCTTTTTGGAGAATTGAGGTCTAAAGTATCTATGATTCTATAGTCATCCCTTAAATGAAATCTCAAGGGACCAATATGAATGGTGAAGCCCGATATTCAAATACCCTTTTCTTCATAGTATTTCACCTATCTTGTTTTTTCCTATTTTCTCTTCTTTCTGTAAAAATAACTCTCACTTCACACAGAATTTCAATACATAAACAAAATAATTCCATCAAGATTAGAACATTAGTGTCACATTAAGTGAGAGATCTGGAACACCACAGCTGGCTCCATTCAAAATATGACTCTATCCATGCCAGAGGCCAAACTAAAATATTAATCTTCTGTCTTCATTATCTCAGCATACACAGCCTCTCAGATGTATGATCCTGAGAACTCAAATAAATTTAATAAAATAGGATAACCTCTTTTGAAAAGTTGAAGTGTATGATTATTTAAGTATCATCAGTTCCAAGGGGGGAAATATACTCATTCACAGTAGCATTTATCAAAAGCTACTAGTATTTTTGGAATGAACCCATCGTTCATAGGATAACTTTAGTTACACTCCTGCAGTTCTGCTTATAGAAATACATTCTTCGATTTGTAAAATAATTTGCATATTAAATGTCATGCAAGATTTTTCTAGGAATATATTTCAAAATTTAATTATAATATTCCTTAAGGTAAAGTAAAATAAAATATTAAACAGAATTTTTGGTGTTGCCTTTGCTTCTTATACTATGTCTCAAATCTTCAAAAACTCACACAAAAAAATACATTCATAAGAAAACCATGTGTACATATAAATAAAGAATACGAAAATCGAGTCAAGTAAAAGGAGTTAACTTTGTCCATAAGAACAATTATGATATTCTCTAATGTTATGTCAGTCGAACTCCCTGAAAATTTGAAAAGATGAGGGAGAAAAAAAAAAAAAACACTAAATATAGACAATAAAAAGTCAATATTGTTCACATATAAGCATTGTCATTCTCTCTAAAACCTTAGCATTATGCTCATGGCACATTTTAGAAGAACAATATAATAGCAAAAAATTCTGTCTTAAATTATGAACTACACATCTAAGTGACATAACTTGACCTAACAATGGATACCATAGCCTCTAAATATACTAGGAGAATTTATTTACAAGAAGCCACAGTAGTGGAATCCACAATTGGTCCTTCATAGGTAATTATCTCTGGATACTAAGTCTAAAAATGCTTTCCTATTAGTTTATTCATTAGACAAAGTATTCAATTCTACCTTGCATCAACATTCTATAGTTCACCAATGTCTAAACACAAAAGCTGTTCTGATCATCTGCTAGCCCAAATGAGTTTTATGTACTAGTTCAATGATAGCCCTGAACAAAAAGTTCAACCACTTTGTTCATTGCTTCATATTAACATTTACCACATCGTCACAGCGATACCTTGAACGATTATTCATTTATTATGAAAACAGTATTCTGTGAAAGATCAAAAAGAATCAGAGAATTCCAAAGCTCCTTATTTCTAGTTTTTCTATTTCTAGTAGACCACAGCCACTATTGAAAAATGCTTCCTAAATGAAGCCTAAAATTTCACTAGTATAATAAAGAAAAATCTGAGAAATCCTCCTCAAGATCATGTTTGTCTCAGAAAAAATTATGGCAAATGGAAAACAAATAAATAATAATAAACATCTATTAATAAAACTCAATTCCATAAGAACCTCTACATAAATATCAAGGTCTCTTATCAAACTAGCTGCTAAATAAAGTAGTATAGCTAGTATAGCAATAATCAGACAAGATTATACTGTTCCATCAACATCTATGGAAACAAATTAAACAAAAAAAAAGTACACTGAACAATTTTTTAGTGCTACTCCAACTTTATAATACCATGCAACACAGATAATATAATTATATATTCAAAGAGAAGGTCCTGCTGCCTCTTGGGTACTGTTCACCCAAGTAGGGAACTGTGAACAAAATCATGATGTTATAATCTCTCATCTAATTTACAAGAGCAATTTACCACATTATCTAATTGGACCCCCACAAGGACACAGCTGAGCAGGTGGGACAATATACTCTACTAAAACCATCAGGTTTACATTATCTTTACTCTCATTTGGAAATTGAAGACAAACAGTGTGGCAAGCTGGCAATCATCCTCAGAAACCATTTATTCTTATTAACATCCACTTCGAACACAATAAACATTTCCAGGAATCTCTAGGACATAGAGTTGTCTGTAAATATATCCTCAGGATATATTTGCTAGTTCAATTCCTGGGTTAAAAAAAAAAAAAAACTCTAGAATATGGAAGTCTTAAGGCCTGGCGGAAAAATTTTAAACATGTATATGACTTTGGAAGATCCTGCTATGTGCAAGGCTAAAATGTACTGGTTTCAACTTCAAATATATGGGCATTGATCGAACTAGCAAATCCTATAGAAATCTTATTAACTATGGGTTAAAATTTCTAAGGGGAAAAAGCAGACAAAACCACAAGGAGGTTGAAAACAAATAGAAAGTGCTAGTTTTTTTTTTTTTTTAACTATTACTATTGTTGTATTATATTTGCAATACGATATACCTATTCTAACAAAGTAATGCAATTTCTAGTCACAGGGGTTATTGGTAGATATTTCAACTCTCTCAGAGAGAAAACTCTTTTAAGAACAAACGAATTATAATAAATTATAATTTTAAGGAAATTGTAAGCCATTCTGTATTTGTCTCTTCTAAACAATGAATAAAGAGATTTGGTTACTTTGGATACAGCTTTCTTTTTGATGAAAGCTTAAGCAATATCTTTTGTACCACAGAAAAAATAATCTCTACGACAACTTAAGACAATCTACCCAGAGATAAGGAGTCTAGTTGATTTTTTTTAGAGTCTCTTTACTAATTATTTATAATTTGAAAAATATATACACCACTTAACACACTGTTATTAGGTCACAGAATTAAAAAGAAAGAAATTAAAGCGTCCATAAGAGTCAGGATATTATTCACTTTAAATAATTATTAATCAATTGAATATCTCCATAAATTTTTTTTGTTGTTTGTTTGTTTGGTTTTGGTTCTGAGGATTGAACCCCTGGGCACTTTACCACTGATCACTGAGTAACATTCCCCAGCCCTTATTATTTTTTTGAGACAGAGTCTCACTGAATTGCCGAGGGGACATCAGACTTGAGTTTCTCCTATCTTAGCCTCCTAAGTAGTTGGGATTACAAGCAGGTGCTACCATGCCTGTCATAAAAGTACATTTTTTTAAGATCACCATTTTTTTAAAAGTATTAGATTTCATACTTGTGTTTAGTTTATGAACATTACAAGTTTAATTCAAATTCCGTTGCCTGAAATAATGTACCATAAATTCAAAACCATATAATTAAAAAACATAATTTGTTGCTGAAAGGTTAATTTTCAACATTTTTACTGCATGCTCAATTTTTTAACAAATCATGTTAACTGTGTGGTTTGAATAATTCAGTCTGCAAAATGGGAATAAAACCAGCTAGTAGAAAGACTAAAAATATTAATGAATTCCTCAGAGATCCATAAGCAAACAATGCTAAAGGAGAAACCAGTACATTTTCAGAGAAAAATACTGTAAGAAAATCTCACACAGTAAAATTCCATGAAGTATTTTCAAACAGGAAAGAAACCAAGTTGCAGACTGTCCTGAAGATTTCTACTCTGAATCTAGTCAAAAGAAAGACTTCCATTCATTCTGTTTCATCAACATTGTCATTCAGCATTATTCTTAACTCGCGTTTCTATGATGTTAACATTACAGAAGAAAAGAAACAAATTAAATTGAAAGACCCTAATGAGCAGCAATGGGAAAAGAAAATTATATGATACAAATTTAAAATTGTTAAGGCTACAATTTTACCTCGACAACACGTGATCTTGGGCGTTCCTAAAATCTTACTCACATAATCAGAGCTTATATCTAAATTCAATTAAATAGAAAAAGGTACCACTGTATTTCACGAATACACAAGGTACTTTTGTCCTGACTTTTCAACCAAGAGCATTGTATGCTGCTTTGGGCCAAATAAGGTAGAAGTCCTGGACAACAATAATGTACTCATGTAGTTCTACTGGTTCTTACTGAAAATTCACTAATAATACATAATTACATTTTTCAAGTTTGAATACTCATGCTTTAGCAGATGTAACTTGCCAATAATAAAAAGGCTCAAAACAAATCAAGCAAGGTAAAGAAAGCAGTAAATAATTTGGTTGTATCAAAATGCTAAAATACCTTATTAATTCATATTTTTAGCAATTTTACTGGGATATAATTCACATCCCATACTATCCACCCATTATCCAGTGTTCATTAGTTTGTTCAGAGTCATGCAGCCATCACAATTGATTTTAGAACATTTTTATTACCCACTAAAGAAACCCTATGCGTATTAGAAATCACTTTCCTTCCCCCTCCAACTTTCTTCCCTTCTTCACCCTAGGCAAACTATTTTCTGTCCCTATGGATTTGTCTAATCTTGAAATTATATATATGTCATACAATATATAGTTTTTGTGACTGGATTATTTCAATTAGACCAATTCTTTTAAAGTTTATTTTATATTGAGCATGAATCAATACTAGATTCCTATGTATTGTCAAATAATGCCCATTGTATGGATATCCTAACTTTTATTTAACTATACATTAGTTGATGGGCATTTGTTGTTGTTTTTTTTCTTTTTTTCACTTTTTGTCTATTATGAGTAATGTTCCTATGAGCATTCCAGTACAAGTTTTTGTGTGGGTGTATGTTTTCCTCTGCAATTCCATTTTTAAATGCACTTCAAAAAGAAATATGAAACTATTTTCTTAAACACATGGTAAAAACACTTTATAAGTCTATAATACCTTTTGCTGGTGGTCATAATCATAAATGAAATGTAAGTAAAGACTACAATACTGTACACAAATGCAGTTCCCCTTCTATTTTGCCAACTGAGTTCAGTGGAAACTACTGTCTATTTAAACTGATCACCATATTTCAGTTAAAAGATAAAAAGAACTGATAACTTTACAAGATTTCTTATCCTCTGCTTTCTGTCAAGGAAACCAAAAAGGCATGAACCTATTAAACAGCAAGTCAAACACCACCATTTATTTCTTTTCTATTCATATAAATTTTTTAAAAATTTTTATCTCCTCCACTGAGGTTCTGTGTTGACTCTTTTTTTTTTCCCCCAAGGGATTCAAATAATTTTTATTGGTTGTTTTAGTTATACATGATAGTATAATTCATTTTGATATAATTATAAAAGCATGGAATATATCATATTCTAGTCCAGTTCCCAGTACCTCCCCTACCCCTCTTCTCCTCCCACCCCCTGCTTCCTTCCTTCTACAGATCTTTCTGCAATTTGCCTATAGTCATTTTTTTTATTATTGTAAACAAATGGGGTACATGTTGTTTCTCTATTTGTACATGGAGTCAAGACATACCATTTGTGTAATCATAAATTTACATAGGGTAATGTTGTTTGATTCATTCTGTTATTTTTTCCCTTCCCCCCACCCCTCCCACCCCTCTTTTCCCTCTATACAGTCCTTCCTTCCTCCATTCTTACCACCCTCCTTATCCCTAACCCTAAACAGAACCCTAACCCTAATGCTAACCCCTCCCACCCCCCATTATATGTCCTCATTCGCTAATCAGCAAGATCATTCGTCCTTTAGTTTTTTGAGATTGGCTTATCTCACTTAGCATTATATTCTCCAATTTCATCCATTTGCCTGTAAATGCCATAATTTTATCATTCTTCATGGCAGAGTAAATATTCCATTGTATATATATGCCACAGTTTCTTTATCCATTCATCAATTGAAGGGCATCTAGGTTGGTTCCACAATCTGGCTATGGTGAACTGAGCAGCAATGAACATTGATGTGGCTGCATCTCTGTAGTATGCTGATTTTAAGTCCTTTGGGTATAGGCCAAGGAGTGGGATAGCTGGGTCAAATGGTGGTTCCATTCCAAGCTTTCTGAGGAATCTCCATACTGCTTTCCAGAGTGGCTGCACTAATTTGCAACCCCACCAGCAATGTATGAGTGTACCTTTTCCCCCACATCCTCGCCAACACCTATTGTTGCTTGTGTTCTTGATAATCGCCATTCTAATTGGGGCGAGATGGAATCTTAGGGTAGTTTTGACTTGCATTTCTCTTATTACTAGAGCTGTTGAACATTTTTTCATATATCTGTTGATTGCTTGTACATCTTCTTCTGTGAAGTGGTGAAGTGTCTGTTCATTTCCTTAGCCCATTTGTTGATTGGATTATTTGTATTCTTGGTGTAGTTCTTTATAGATTCTGGAAATTAGCGCTCTATCTGAAGTATGAGTGGCAAAGATATTCTCCCACTCTGTAGACTCTCTCTTCGCATTACTGATAGTTTCCTTTGCTGAGAGAAAGCTTTTTAGTTTGAATCTATCCCAGTTGTTGATTCTTGCTTTTATTTCTTGTTCCACCAGAAAACTTTTAGAACTCATAAGTGAATTCAGTAAAGTAGCAGGTTACAAGATCAATGCTCATAAATCCAATGCATTTTTATACATAAGTGATGAATCTTCAGAAAGAGAAATTAGGAAAACTACCCCATTCACAATAGCATCGAAAAAAATAAAATACTTGGGAATCAATCTCACAAAAGAGGTGAAAAACCTCTACAATGAGAACTACAGAACACTAAAGAAAGAAATTAAAGAAAACCTTAGAAGATGGAAAGATCTCCCATGTTCTTGGATAGGCAGAATTAATATTGTCAAAATGGCCATACTACCAAAAGTGCTATACAGATTCAATGCAATTCCAATTAAAATCCCAATGATGTACCTTACAGAAATAGAGCAAGCAATTATGAAATTCATCTGGAAGAATAAAAAACCCAAAATAGCTAAAGCAATCCTCAGTAGAAAGAGCGAAGCAGGGGGTATCGCAATACCAGATCTTCAACTCTATTACAAAGCAATAGTTACAAAAACAGTATGGTATTGGCACCAAAATAGACAGGTAGATCAATGGTACAGAATAGAGGACATGGACACAAACCCAAATAAATACAATTTTCTCATACTAGACAAAGGGGCCAAAAATATGCAATGGAGAAAAGATAGCCTCTTCAACAAATGGTGCTGGGAAAACTGGAAAATCATATGCAACAGAATGAAATTAAACCCCTATCTCTCACCCTGCACAAAACTCAACTCAAAATGGATCAAGGACTTCAGAATCAGACCGGAGACCCTGCATCTTATAGAAGAAAAAGTAGGTCCAAATCTTCAACTTGTGTTGACTCTTAAAGATAGTAAATTTAGATAAAACTGTTCTAGTTCAAAATTTCAATGCATATTGGTCAGAAGTTCTTGTCTGTTAAATTAGTTATATTTGGACCAAAAAAAAATCAGTAATGCAGTCAGCAAAATTCTAAGATGGCCTCCATGATTCCTACCCCTTGATTCTTACATCTATTTAATCTTCTCCCTCTGAGTGTGGACAGCACCTACAACTTGCAGATAACCAAACTAATATGGGGAAAGTGATGCAATATAGCTCCCATGATTAGTTATGCTACATGGGAAAGTAAAGAGATTTTGCAGGTGTAACAAAAGTCTCTAATCAAAAAATTGATCAAAAGAGAAATTATTCTGGAAAGGTCTGGCATATTCAAGTGAGCCCTTGAAAAGAGGGTCTAATAAATTAATTAATTACAAGTCTAGAGATGAAAGACTCAAATCAGCAACACTGTAAAGAAATCTAGCATCTACCTAACTGCCAGCAAAAGACATGCTTCCTCATGCCTGCATGAATGCAAAATCAAAAAGTAGGTAAAGAAAAATTAATGTTTAAAGTTCTACATAAGCGTCCACAATGTAATATATAGGGTAAGAAATGTCTGGAATCGAACTGAAGACATCTTCAAGCCCAGAACCTCTATTTAGCACCTAACTGTTGGCCTTTCTAATACAGTGAACATTTATTGACAGCACTTGTGATTATGCATAATGGAGACTATAAAGTGAACAAGATGAGTCTCCATTCTCCAGCAGCTTAGCATTTATTGCCAGTTAGAAATATATAGATACCTGTAGTACAGAGCGTGTAAGCTACAAGAAACACAAATGAGTAGATATAATGAATAAAGAAATGGAACCACACAAACTGACCAATGGTCATGGAGTAAATTTCTAATGTCAGTACACACAAGGACAGCTAGCACTTATGGAATACCTGCTGTGTGCCAGGCACTCCACTAGGCTCTTTCAGATAATGTTTTATTTAGTTCTCACAACCCTGTAGTAGAACTATTAGGTCTTTAATGAATAAGAATATTTCTAATCAGACAGATTAAGTAACTAGATCAAAGGGAAGAAAGAGGGTAGTGCCAGGATTTACACTTACATCTAATTATTAAGATTAGATAACATATTATTTCTGATAACTATTTAATAAAACTAAGCCTTACATTGTGTATGTTTTTCAAAGAATTTTCAAAAATTTTTCAACCTGTCCTGAAACAACCTTGTAAGATAGTAGTACAGATATCATTTCCACATCATGGTTTATAGAAACTAGTATTTAGAGGTTGCCTTGGCACTTAATTTGTGAATTAGGAACAGAGACTTGGCCTTCTGTCTCCTGGTTTTCTACCTTTTCCATATACTATTCTCCATGATAGTTTAGATAGGAGCCAAGAATAGAATTTTTTTTAAAAAGGAAAACACATCTATAATTCTGACTGTAGCTATCCTCTATCAATGATGAAGTCCCGTTTTCTGCAATTAAGCATCTGGTTAACTCCATCAGTCACCAAATTCTCTCTTTTCATGGTTTATGCTGTCCATTCATCTTTTGTAACCCCCAAAAAGGGGTTATGCAATTCATAGGTACAAGGTCACCTGAAGGATTTATCAGTGTATTCCTTGGCCTTCATAATTCTCTATTCCTTTCCAATCTTTTGTAAAAATGCAGATCTTACTGTCCCCATTTCTCTACTCTTCTTCCACTTTCACATGCTTTTGCTAATTCTTGCTCTTTTTATAGCTGTCTTTAAACATTCTCCTTTCTATTTCCTATGTGTTTTCTTCTAACTTTTCCTTCGAATTTCTTAAGCCATTACCTTCTCCTTTTTCCCTATAAAGAATCAGATTTCTTTGTTATGGTACCTGGTTCTGGAAGTACTACACAGATATCTAAGAGGCTCATTATTTATAAAATTAAAATATTTTAGCTCAAAATTTTTCTGAACAAAAAAGACAAGTGGATTGTTTGTTATTAAATGATAAATGGGTTTTAGAATATTTAAAATGGTAAATATTTCCTGGTGCCTAAATTTATACTGACTAAACATTTATTGCATTAATACCACTTTCTAATCTTCTTTGTATGCCATATATTTGGTTCCCTACTCACTGATCCCCACTGCAAGTATACAACATACAGAAGAACCACAACAAAGGAGACCTAAGGGTCTCCTTTGAAACTCTTCCTTCCATAAATTTCTCTCACTGACTTTCCTCTTGCATATGGTCATCAGTAAAATCACTCCTTTGAGTGAAGACAGGTGTTATGATCATACAAAACGGTGTTCAAACCTCTAAGTACATGGTCACCACATGAGCCAGGAGAAAAACAAAGGACCACAATGTTTGGCAATAACCAATGAGGATATATTTAAAGATACTATTCCTCTGAAAGCCAACAAACAGAAACTCTCAAGTACCAACTAAAGTTAGAGTTCCTTCACTCTTACCTTCTTCCCTGATACCTATAAATTATAAAAATCATAAAAAATAAAATGCTATTTAAATATGTGACTAAATACAGCTTTTTATAGGAGTTGATCATGACTTTGACATTTTAGTTACAATGCACGTGGATGAGTGCTGTCAAATGGAGGAAGAAAAGTCAAATTGAATGCCTTAGTTGAGAACTAACATTTTAAATCTTCTTATTAGACATAATCTAACTATTGTAATGCTCTTTTCTGACACATTACATTATTTCATCTTGAAAAATTTCAGAGCAAAGGAGTTTCAAATCTATCTCCAATTTTAAATGTTACAAATTTTACTTCAAACTGAACATCATGGCAATCTATATACTCACTAATGCTTTGCTTTAAAAGTTAATTTTTTGTAGGAAATGTGAATACTTCTAAAACCTATTTTCATGTAGTCATTCACACTGAGACATTCTTAATAAGACTAGATCCCCATTTGAAGAAATAAAAGTGACCATTGTGACTTGTTTTTAATTTTTAATATAGAATAAAATTTTAATTCTGCATCCATGTTTTCCTACAAAGAACCACTTAGAAATACATTTTGGTTTCAATATAAACAGGTATTGTAGAGGGACTTGCAGTTTTGGTAATGGTTAACTCTAGATAAGTCCGACCAAGGTCCTCCCACAACTAAAATGCCTTATGTAAACTTCCATGAAAATATGGATGAAATAGAAATAACGTCTTTCTGAAAGCATAGAAAAACTAATGAGATAGTGAGGAATTACTAGAGAAGACCAAGAAGCAAGTACAGCATTTGGTGCCACTTGCTGTTCTGTGCTGACTTGATCTGGTGGAGAGGCTGAACACTTCTGACAGCTTCCTGGGGCTAGAGAGCAAGATTTTGAGAGCTCAAGGTTGTGATGAGATATCAAAAGGCTGTTAGATGGAAGGATGAACTAGAACTAAAACAGCCTTCACACTGACTTCAGGCATATACTCAGTTATTTAAATGACACGAATTCTCAAACATTGAAATAACATTAAGATAATATAGAATTGCTAGTTCCCTGAAGGCCCTGTAGTAGCAACAGAAAAAGAAATCATCTCAGAAGAATTATAACATCATCATAAACCTGAAATTATCCCTATGAATAATTTTTACAAATACAGCATTCAGCACATGATGGATCCTAACCAGATCAAAGAGATGTGGAGCTATGATAACAAGTTAAAAAAGCCATCCTAAATAAAAGAAAACAGAAACAGGTCACCAGTTGCCCACGTAGAAGAATGATTAGAAACAGAGTGTTTTTGAAAAACAGCTTATGCTTACAACAGTTATGTAAATAAAAAAAAAAAAACTTTCAACTTTTCAGCATGGAATTAAGACTAAATACTACAAAAAGCAACACAGCAGATGTGTGAAACAATCTACCAGAAATATAAAACTAAAATCTATCACAAATTGATTAAGACCTCAATGGATTAGGAATAGGCCAAAAGCAATGATCTAGAAAAAATAATGGAAAAGCAATCGATACAAAACATAGGAGAAAGATTACATGATATAGATGATATGATGAGAAAGTCTAATTTACATTGAATTGGGTTCCAGAAGGACAGGAAATAAATATGAAAGAAATAATTGAAAACATAATTGCTAATGGTTTTCCAAAATTAATGAAAGGCACCAAGTCGCAAGAAGAACTTTTGGACTTCGCAAAGTCCAAAGAGACTTGGAACAAGAGGAAAGAAATATTAAGAACATGGAATCTTTGTAGGACACCAAAGACAGCTGTAAACATATGTCAACAGTGACACTATCTTCTAAATGAAAAAGTCAGTTAACATATAAAAGTCAAACACTGCTTTCAGGAAAAGAATAAATAAACAAGAAATTATAACATGAGCTCACCATAAAGAGAAAAAAGTAATGTTATTAACAAGTAAAATATTCTGTCATTTACTGTCATTAAGTTGAGATTCACATCTTTGTTCCTATGTCTATCATAATTCCCCATTTTAGTTTTTTGGGCTATTTCTTTAATTTGATGGAAAGATCTAATTTGCTATGCATGTTAATGATTTTCAAATAATAAAAACAACTTTAACAAATTTATCATAGCTACCATAAATGCTACAATCATATATAATAAAAAATTCCTATTGTTATAATTTCTAGATAAAATATGTTCCCTGATAATTATGAACATTTGCTGCATTATAATAAAAAATATAAAAGAACTCTAATGGAATTTTTATTCATTATTCATAGATATTCACTGTAATCTAAGTGGATCAAGTATGAGCAGGTTATATGCCTTCACTTAAATAGTAGTTGAACTCAAAAACAAAAAATGGATCAAGAAACCATGAAACACTTTATAAAAATTTTATCTGATGTATCAAAAAAGGAAGGAATTAACGTTTGTAAATCTATCTTTATGTGCCAGGCTTTGTGTTAAATATTACTTATATATTATCTCAATCTTCACAAAAAACATGCAAAATAGGCACTACTAATTTCTCTATTTTTCAGATGGATAAACTGTTATTCAAAGAATAAATTTATTAACCCATTATCTTTCAATCCAGTATCCAGTATGTAGGTCAACTAATTATGAACAAATATTCACAGAAAAATCATTTACTCTACAATACTGTAAATTTGTAGTTGTTTTGTTGTTGTTGTTCTTTTTAGATGTACATGAAAGTAGAGTGTATTTGCACATTCTTCACTTATTAACCATTTTGATAATGATAAGTGGAGTAGAAACAGAAATTATCAAATAATTCCTAAATATAATCTGAAATATTATATCTTGGAATCTATTCAATTATAAATCTTTACAAATTTGCCTACATTGGTATAAATGCTTCTTGTTCAAGACATTTCTATTCCCATAACATTCTCAATTTTTATCTTAAATAAGTTTTGAATTTTGTCATATGAAATCACATGTAATAAATTCCTATGTTAGTCAAGAACATGCATGCATTGCACAATGTAGTTATAGGATTTTGAAGTATATATTTTTAAATTTGTATAAGAGAGTTTCTAATTCTCAGGGCTAAATTCCATTTATTTGAATGTTAGACAACTTAGGAATTTTTAAATGACAGGTGACTAACACATCCAACAGTACTTCAAAGTTATCACTGTTATGTAAAAATATATTAGTCACTAGACAAAGGAGTCAAAAACATTGGAGAAAAGATACTCTCTTCAACAAATGGTGCTGGGAAAACTGGAAATCCATATGTAGCAAAATAAAATTAAATCTCTATCTCTCATTATTTTAGTCAACTTTTTTGCTGCTGTAACTACATTATCTGACCAGCACAATTACAGAGGAAGAAAGGTTTATTTGAGGGCTCACAGTTTCAGAGGTCCTAGTCCATAGAAGGCTGGTTCCATTCCTCAGGGTTGGAGGTGAGGCTGAACATCATGGCAAAAGAGTGTAGCAGAGAGAAGCAGCTCAAATCATCAGGAAGCAGAGACTCCATTTTCCAGATGCAAATATATACCCCATAGCCACACCCCAATTCCCTCCTCCTCCAGTCACACTCTACCACTTTAATTAGTCCCATCAGGGATCATTTCACTGATTAGGTTAAGACTCTCAAAACCCAATCATTTCTCCTCTGAACCTTCTTATATTGTCTCATATGTGAGCTTTTGGGGAACACCTCAAATCCAAACCATAACACTCACCCTGCACAAAAATCAACTCAAAGTATATCAAAGATTTAGGCACTAGAACAGAGACCCTGCACCTAACAGAAGAAAAAGTAGGCCCAAATCTTTATCATGTCAGTGTAGGACCTGACTTTTTTAACAAGACACCTAAAGCACAAGAAGTAAAGTCAAGAAATAATAAATGGGATGGATTCAAACTAAAAATCTTCCTCTCAGCAAAGGAAACAATCAAGAATATGAAGAGAGAGCCCACACAGAGTAGGAGAAAATCTTTACCACATGCACCTCAGAAAGAGCACTAATCTCCAGGATATATAAAGAACTCAAAAAACTTAATACCAAAAAAACACAAATAACCCAATCAATAAATGAGCCCATGAACAGACACTTCACAGAAGAAGTACAACCAATCAACAAATATATGAAAAAAGGTTCATCATCTCTAGCATTTAGAGAAATGCAAATCAAAACTTCTCTAAGACCAAGCATGTTGGTGCATGCCTATAATCCCAGCACCTTGAGAGGTTGAGGCAGGAGGATCTCAAGTTCAAAGCCAGTCTCAGCACCAGCAAGACACTAAGCAACTCAGTGAGACCCTGTCTCAAATATAATACAAAAAGGGCTGGGGATGTGGCTCAGTGGTTGAGTGTCCCCGAGTTCACTCCCCAGTACCCCCAAAAATAAAAATAAATTAAGAAAAAAAAACTTCTCTAAGATTTCATCTCACTCCAGTCAGAATGGTAATTATCAAGAATATAAACAACAATAAATGTTCTCAAGGATGTGGGGGAAAAGGTACACTCATACATTGCTGGTGGGACTGAAAATTGGTGCAACCACTATGGCAGGCAGTATGGAGTTTCCTCAGAAAACTTGGAATGGAACCACCATATGACCCAGTTATCCCACTCCTCAGTTTATACCCAAAGGACTTAACGTCAGCATACTACAACAATGCACCACATCAATGTGTAGCAGCTCAATTCACAATAGCTACACTATGGGACCAACCTAGATGCCCTTCAACAGCTGAATGGACAAAGAAAATGTGGCACCTATACACAATTGGAATATTACTCAGACATAAAGAAGAAGGCAATTATGGCATTTACAGGTAAATGGATGGAGCTGGAGAATATTGTGCTATGAGAAATAATCTAAACCCAAAAAACCAAAAACCAAATGTTTTCTCTTATAAGTTAATGCTGATCCATAATGGGGAGTGGCGGGTAGGGAAAAATGAAGGAACTTTGGATTGTATAGAGGGGAATGAGAGCAGGGGAGGGGGTGCAGGGGTGGGGAGGGGGTGCAGGGGTAGGAAGGATGGTGGAATTAGATGGACATTAATACCGTGTATATGTGTATGATTAAACTTCCAGTGTGATTCTGCACCATGTACAGCCAGAGGAATGAGAAGTCGTGCTTCATTTGTGTACAATATGTCAAAATGCATTCTACTGTCATGTAAAACTAATTAGAATATATATATATATATAATTCAATTTTACATGAATCTATTTGTATTTTATACATATTAGAATGTAGTTTCAAAGTTGAGATTTTCAAAAAATTGAATAAATAATGGTTAAGTAGTGATCACATTTGTTATGTTATGCACTTCTTACCTTATTTGACAATAAATAGCATGCAATTAGTAAGTAATGTCATTTTCTGTATTTCATATTTGTGAATATTCTAAATTTAAGTTACCAAGCTTTATATACAGCAGAGAAGTCACTCACTAATATGCTGCCATTAAAAAATATAATAATTAGACAATAAGCAGAAACCACTTTATGAAGAGAGACTTCTCAAAAGATACAGGAAACCAAAGAGTTTTTATAAGGAAAGGGTACTGAATTTTGTCAAATGGTTTTTCTACATCAATTGTGAGGCTCAGGTAGTTTTTATCCTTCATTTGTTAATGTAGTGTATCACATTTATTCATTTATGAGTGTCGAACTGTCCTTATATCGCAGAAATAAATATCACTTGGTCATGGTGTATTAATGTAATATTGAATTGTGTGTGTGTATGTGTTTAGTATTTTGTTGAAGTTCTTGCATCTACTTCATCAGGATTGTTGATCAATAGTTTTATATGTCTTTATATAGTTCTGGTATGAGTATAATATGGATTTTATAAAATAAGAAAACATTCACTCCTCTCCCATTTCTTAGAAGAGTTTCGGAAGGATTGGCATTGACTATTCCTTAAATATATGTTAGGACCCAGTGAAGCCACATGATCCTGATCTTTTCCTTTTGGGAGGTTTATGATTACCAATACAATTACTCAACATAAGAAAGTCCATAAAAGTCCACATCTAACATCATGCTCAATGCTTAAAAACTGAAATCTTTTCCTCGAAGATTAGGAATAGGGGAAAGATATTCACTCCCACCATTGCTATTCAACACGTTACTAGAAGTACTAACTAGAGCAAATTAGGCAAGAAAACTAAATGAAAAGCACCCAAATCAGAAAAAAAGTGAAATTTTCTGCTAGCTGATGACATGATCTTATTCATAGAAAAACCCTAAAGTCCCCACCAACAAACCTGTTAGAACTAATAAATTTGGCAAAGTTGCAGGATATAAAATCAACATATAAAAGTCAGTAGTGTTTTTATATGATAATAAAAAATTATCCAAAAGGAAATTAAGAAAACAATTGCATTTACAATATCATCAAAAAGAACAAAGTGCTTTTGAATAAATTTAATCAAGAAGCAAAAGACTTACACACTAAAATCAACCAAACATTGATGAAAGAAATTAAAGATAAAACAAATGGAAAGACATTTCATATTCATGAATCAGAAGACTTACCCAGCTACTCAAAACCATGTATAGATTCAATTCAATCCGTATCAAAATTCCAATGGCATTTTTACAGACATAAAAGAGAATTCTACAATTCATATGAAACCACAAATAACCCAAGGTAGCTAAATTGATCTTAAGTAGAAAGAACAAAGCTGGAGGTATTATACTTAATACTTTCAAAATATATTCTAATGCTAGAGTAAAATTATATTAGGTCCTTATCCTACACCATACACAAAAATTTACTCAAAGTAGATTTAAGACTTAAATATAAGATCAGAAACTGTAAAACTCCTAGAAAAACATGGGGGGGGGAAACAAAAATAGACAAATAGTACTGCATCAAACTAAAAATGGAAATAATCACAGATGGAAAAGACAACCTGAAGACTGAAAGAAAATATTTGCACACCACATATCAGATAAGGGACTCATTTCCAAATTTATAAGAACTTAAATAATTCAACAGCAAAACAAAAGAAAGAAAATTACTCAATTTTAAAATGAGTTAAAGACTTGGAAAGATGTTTCTACAAAAAGACATACAAATACAACACTATATGAAAAGATGGTTACAGTCACTGATTATCAGATAAATGGAAATCAAACACAATGAGATATCCTTTCAAGTCTATTAGGCTGGTTACCATCAAAAAGGCAAAGACAATAGTGTTAGGGAAGATATAGAGAAATTAGAACATTTGTACACTGCAAATGGAAATGCCAAATAGTGTAATAATGGAAAATCACATAGAGTCCTCAAAATATTAAGAGAAGAATATGATTCAGCAATCCCACTTCCCAAAGAAGTGAAATCAATATCTTGAAAAGACATCTGCACTTCCTTGTTCACTGCAGCATCATTCACAAGATCCATGATGTAAAATCAACCTAAACATCCATCAGTGGATGAAGGCATTTCTAAAACATGGTATGCACATAAAATGAAGTATCATTCCAGCTTAGAAGAAGAAAATCCTGCAATGTATGACAACACGGATGAGAATACGATGCTTGAGGAAATTATGTTAAGTGAAATAAGCCAGTCCTGGAAAGACAAATGCTACATGATTCCACTTACAGAAAGTATCTTAAATAGTCAAAGACATAGAAAACAGTATAGTTCTCAGGGGTTATGGGAGAGGGAAATGGAAAATTGCTAATCAATGGTCATAAAAGTCTTAATTAAGAAAATGAAAAAATTTCAGAGATCTGCCGTACACTATTGCCCCTATAGTTAACAATATTTTATACTTAAAAGTTTATTAGGCAGATAGATCTCTTGTTAAGTTCCTTCCCACAATATTTTGTTTTTAAAAAAAGAAAGAATCCTGAAAAGTGAAATGTCATGAGTCACTTTTAAGTAGTAAGTATTTTCAATCAATATATGAAAAAATAAGTGTATTTTAATGTGTTATACTGCTGAGGTTTTTCTAAATCCATGACACCTCTATCTTTCACCTGTTCATTTAACAACAATTTAAAAAAATATTATTAGGAGCCAACCTGAAAGCTCTCAATGCCCAAAGCTAATACATATAAGCAACAAAAAAATAACATAGCCATTGGGCTATAAACCAACATATAAAATAAATATGAATGAGTCTACACTAAATAAAGAATTAACTGAATAAATAGATGAATGGGAGGGAAGGACAAATTGCCTTACAGAATAATCAGTACAAATAATAAGTAAAAATAATGTATATGGATACTTCCTCCTTTCCAGGAGGCAGAGCTTCTCCTCCTCTTGAATGTGGATTTATTGAGTGGGTTTTAAAGAACAGAACATGGAAAGAGGAGAAAATTAACTTTAGTGGGCAAAACTAGGAAACCTAACTTTAGCCAAGTGATCGAGGTCAACATCACTAGAATAAGTTGTGTTGCTATTTTGTACCACCTAATATGATGTAAAGAGAAAGATGCTTTACCTCCTGGTGTTCCTCCCCAAACCACATAATCATGGACAGAATATCAAACAAAGTCAAGTTAAGTGAAATTCTACAAAACATCTGACAAGTACTCTTCAAAACTATCAAAGTTATAAAAAAAACAAGAAGGGAGGGAACTGTCACAAATCAGAAGAGACTAAGGAGACATTTCTCCTAAATTTAAAGTTGTATCCTAAATAAGATCCTGGAACAGAAAAAGGCCATGAGTGGATAAACTAATGAAATCTGAAAAGAATTCACAGTCAAAGTAGTACACCATTTACCATTACATATTCTTGATAATTGCCATTCTGACTACAGTGAGATGAAATCTCAATGCAGTTTTGATTTACATTTCCCTGCCTGCTAGAGATGTTTATCATCTTTTCATATATTTGTTGACCATTTGTATTTCTCCTTTTGAGAATTGTCTGTTCAGTTCTTTTGCCCATTTGTTAATTGGATTATTTTATTTTTTGGTATTCAGTTTTTTGAGTTCTTTATATAATTATGGATATTAATCCCCTATCTGAAAAGCAAGTGGCAAAGATCTCCCTTTTGGTAGGCTCTCTTTTCATGGTCTTCTTTGTTTTGTTATGCAAAAACTTAATTTGAGGGGGAAAGGGTACATTGTAGGTAGGACTACAAATTGGTACAACCACTCTAGAAAGTAGTATGGAGATTTCTCAAAAAAATATAAATAGAACTACCATGTGACCCAGCTATCCTGCTTCTTGGTATATATTCAGAAGATCTAAAATCAGCATACTATAGAAATACAGTCACATCAATGTTTATAGCAGTTCAATTCACAATACCCAAGTTATGGAACCAGTCAAGATGCCTATGAACAGACCAATGGATAAAGAAAATGTACTACATACTTACAATGGTGTTTTAGTCATAAAGAATGAAATTGTGGTATTTGCTGGCAAATGGATAGAACTGTACATCATGATAAGTGAAATAATCTAGACCCAGAAAGTCAAAGGTCAAAATTTTTTCTCATATGCAGAAGCTAGACCAAAGTAAGGGGGAAAAATGGGGCTGGGGTAATTCCCATGAAAATAGAAGAGAGATCAGGGAAGTAGAGGAAAAGGGTTGAGGGGAAAGCAGAGGGGATGGGGGAAAGAAAGGAACAGTGGAATGAATCTGACCAAATTTTCCTATGTACATATACAAATACACCACAGTAAATTTCTAAAAATAAAAATAGAAAATAATGTACCAGTGTTGATTCTTTAGTTTTGACAAATGTACAATGAATGGTGTTAATATTCAAGTAAACTGATGTTCAGTGAGGACTCTGTATCTTTGCATCATTTCTATACATCTAAACTTATTCCAAAATAAAAATATCAGCTTTTTAAGTCATTGGGCTTAAAGTAATAAAGTAAAATACATGTCTTAAAGCACTATTTAAGTTAAAGACCAAAAATTTTCTTAAAATTTTAAAATACAGTATATGTAGAAGAATATATTTGTGAACTTGAGGGAAAAAAAAGTTACAAGTGAGAAGATTGATAAATCTTCACAAATCTCACAAAAAACTTTCTATAAAAAAATCACAAACAGGCAAAATAAAATAAAAATAATAAAATAAACCTGAAAACACACAATATAATACTGAATGTTAAAATCCATAAAAATCTATAAGAAAAAAATCAATTTTTTTATGTTGGACAGAACTATGAATAGGCAATTTATGGAAGAGATACCCAATATGCCAGAAAATATATTCTGAAGAAATACAAATTTTAAAAATATTTACATATTGTTTTTTATTCGTTAGAGTGGGAAAACAATATTTAAATAGACCACTTGAAGAAAGACACAGTTAACAAAAAATATCTCAGAGACTACATACAAATTGGGTAAGCCAATCTAGAGGTCAATTTTCTCAACATCCAGTAAAAGAGAACATACATAAAATTGTCACTGAGGCATTATTTTTAGAAGGAAAAAAATAGGAAACAATTTACCTAAATGCCTACCATACAGAGAGACTATGGAATATGCAAGAGTTGATCAATCATCAAAATATATAGCTCTCAGAAACTTACTTTACTACTTAAATTAAAAAACATTAGTATGATGGTAGTTTGGAAAGCACCTCCATTATGTATTGTCTGTGGGTACACACCAGGTATGGATGCATATTCACCAAACTGAGAACAATGGTTAATTCCGGGGAGGGTGAAGGGCCAGCGCTCAGGGTGGTGATCAACTGAAATCTTAGCCACAGTACTTTTTACAAGTAAATTATATTTATAGTCAAGTATCAGAAATTTCCTGTTTTCAAATAACATCTTTGTTCTGTTTATTATTTATTAGTCTCAGCAATAAGAAGACCCCAAAACATAACACATTCAAAATTAACAAGGAAGCACCAAGTTTCTGTAGGAAATGAATTAGCTGAGCCCAGTTCTTATCACTCAATAGCACACAGTGTATGTTTTCAAAAAGTATTTGAATAACAAGTAAGTAACGAAGTAAGATATCTGTTTTGAAAAGTACAGTTATACCCTCACTTGAGGAAAAATATGAGAATACTGCCATTTCAGAATAACAGAAAAAAATGCTCAGCAAATTAAGAATCAAGACATCTGTGTTCTAGTCATGGTTTTGCCACTTACTTCCTGCATCATGGTCAAATCACATACCACAAATGAGCCTGAAGAATAATGCTACCTGTCCTACATTCTTCACGGAGATACAAGGGAGAAGAGGCAGAAATGAGGATAGATAATGGCAATATTTTGAAAAACATATGGATGCTATACTACTAATAAAAGAACTTTGGAGAAGCCTTTACATACAGCACTGTGCTGGTTAGCAGAGTTTGGGATCTTCACACCGAAGCAAGTCCTGGTAGTGAGTGGTCCATGAAACTGGACTCATTTCTCTAACCCAACTTGTAAGAAAGATTTATAATGTAAAAAATCCTGAAAAAGAAGTTACCAATACTTAAGTTTTAAGGAAAATAAATCTTCAGAGAAAACAAATCTGAAAGAGAATTACCATAAATGTCAATAAATGTCATGCTAACACTTTTATTTTTAGCTCAGTCGACCTGGGTTTCTCTTTTTTTGTCTAATAAGAACACAAAAGATAACTGATCACTCTGTAACTATGCTGTGCTTCTGCTTCCTTCCACGGGTTCTTTTCTTAAAGAAATTAATTTGTACATTCTAATTTGGTCCTGAAAATGACTTCAAATTTTGGTGAACATCTACACTACTTTAAAAATAAAATTATTTTGTATTACATGATCTAAACTATTCACCAAGCACAATATCAAAAGGTTATTTTTATCATTTCCATTATGTGCATAAAAATGAGACTTGTGTATTGTCTTGAACATATCATCTTGATTATCAATTAATATTTCAGATTCTTTTGTTTAGTCTCTTCTTCTAATTTGGATATCAAAATAAATATGTTCATTGACAATCATTCTGACAGGCAGAAACACCTGAAATTAATGTGTTAGGTTGTGTGAATAATTATAACAGTATTAAACATGATAGGCATGTAAATGTTATTACCTATGCGGTCACAAGAACATCTGAGGAAATACCTAGTTTCAAAGTTAAATTAGGATAATTTGGTTTCTTCAAATGAGAGCAACCACAACAGACTTTGTTAACAATCTGTAATTAAGAAAATTTTGTATAATCATTCCAGAAAAAGAAAAAGTTGATTTTCTAAACACCTTCTCTAAAATCTCTGAGCATAAAAGATATGCCACTGCTACAAGAATAGTACCTATTTTGGAACTGAATAAATGAGGAAAATGTTATAAATTATACTGTCTTCTTATAAATTATACTGTCTTCTAAAACTCTTGCTAATCTAAGAAAATCAAAATTCCAGAAACAATACCTGTAAAAGTAAGCAAAAGAAAGGACTTCAACCAAAGTGAAATGTTTTTATAGCTCAGTAGGTAAGCTTTCCATAAGCATTCGTTAATATCAAAGATAAAAATGTCTGTGGCATTATATATATATATATATAAAATTTTGAAGCAATTAATTTATAAAGGATAAGTCATTTGCTAAAGTTTTAAAGGCTTAGCAGCACTGATTATAATATATATATACTTACTTATTTAGAATTTTTAAAACATGTTCTCAAGATATAGAGGTAAATGTACACTTGTACATCATAGATAGGACTACAAATTAGTACAACCATTCCAAAAAGCAGTATGGAGATACCTAAAAAAACTAGGAATGGAACCACCATATGACCCAGCTATCATACTCCTTGGTATTTATCTAAAAGAACTAAAATCAGTATACTACAGGGATACAGCCACATTGTTTATAGCAGCAAAATTCAAATATCCAAGTTAGGGAACCAGACTAGGTGCCTATCAACAGATGAATGGATAAAAAATGAGATATGTATATCACGTACACATACATACACATACATATACACACACACAATGAATTTTTATTCAGTTATAAAGAAGAATGAAATTATGGCATTTGCTGGTAATTGGATAGAACTGTAGAACATCATGCTAAGTGAAATAATCTAGGCCCAGGAAGTCAAGAGTCAAATGTTTTCTCTCATATGTGGAATCTTGATCAAAATAAGGGAGAAAGTGGGGACTGGGGATCCCCTGAAAATAGAAGAAAAATTGTTTGGATAGAGGGGTTGTAGGGAAAAGAGGAGGGATGGGGAAAGGGAGAGAAAGAGTGGAATGAAACTGACCAAACCATCTTGGGTGTGTGTGTGTGTGTGTGTGTGTGTGTGTGTGTGTGTGTGTGTATACCACAGTGAATTTCACCTTTATGTATACCTAAAATGCACTGATTTAATTTTAAAAACTATAAATAAATAGAAGAAAGGTAAGTAGAATAGAAGAATGGGAATAGGAGAAGGTGGGAGGGAGGGAAAGGGAAAGTACTGTGGACTGAATTGGAGCAAATTATATTCCATGCTTGCATAATTATGTCAAAATGAATGCCAATATTGTGTGTAAATATAATACACTAATTAAATTTTTTAAATGTCCTCAAATCTCTTTTTTAAATTTTTATTTATTTATTTGTGTATTTAGGTACTAAAGATTGAACCCAGGCAGGGGCCTTTTACCACTGAGCTACATACCCAGACCTTTTATTTTTTATTTTGAGACAGGGTCTCTCTAAGTTTCTTACTGTCTTGTAAAGTTTTTGAAGTTGTCATTAAACCCATGATTCTCCTGCCTTAGTCTCCCAAGTTCCCAGGATTACAAGAATGCACCACTGCATCTAGCCTCAAATTTCTTTTGATTCACATATAGGATTTTCAAATTAGTCAATGGGCTATGTAAGAATGAATTTGAACTGTAAATGTATAACTATAAAGACTGCTACAGTATCTAAAATCATACTGTGAAAGTTATTAATTTATTCTATTACTCTCTGCTTTCCAGCTTCAAAACATTTTTCATCATTTGTGATACATAATTCTAACTGGTTAAAAACAAGTTTAAGAGAAAATCTTGTATTGTTTATTTTTAGCATCCTAAGAGTCAATTTGTTTAAAGGCATTATCAAGAAAATTCAAGTTGCTCCAATTAAAGAATGTCACAAAGCAATCTAGCTTGTCTTTAATAGAATTAAGCCAAGGGTTCTAAACAGAGGATACTCTCTGTATTTTCATTGTGAGCTATAACCTTATTTTACTTTAATGAATCTCTAGCCTGATTCTGAACCCCTTAAAAAACTTAATGTATCTCTTCATCTACATTTTAAACAAAGCACAAAATAAATAGACTTTTCCCCAAAAGCCATTACCATTGGAAATTATAAACTTTCAGTGGAATAGTGAAATTTTTCACATGCTTCACTATTAAATTCAGTGGAATTTTAAGCTTTTGTCAAATCTTTTCTTGAGCATAATTTAATTTAAACCAAAATATTCATATGCATTGATATAAGTTACCCATCACCTTTTCCTCATCCATAGGTAAATTCTGACTAATATTAAAGAGAGCTTTATATATAATACAGGTCCACAAAAGCAAACAAGAATTATGATGAAGTTTCTGAGCACACCCTCATCATTCAATAAATGTTCACTACTCAGTATTTTGACTGGCTCTCAGCTTTATGTAAAATTACTTAACTGGGTTTTCAGTTTAAATGTTTGGCCAACACTAAATTCTTTGGGAATATTACATGTTTTTAAAAAATCATAGCTTTTTGAAAATATAACAGATTCCAAACAACACAGTGTTTTCTTGTGAAGGCTTTATCCAAAATAACTAAAGATGAACTCTTGTATCTTTAGTCACATAATATGAAACCATTATAATAGCTTTTGAGAAAGAAACATGAAATTAGAAAGTGAGATCAACATTTAATAATTACCAGTTCACTTGGGGGAAACCAAGAGGGGAAATGTGTTGTCTTTCCTATACATTTCTCATCACTGAAATTGTTGTAATAATCTATACATATATAAAGGTATAAGCCTGACTATATTAACTATGAGCAAATATTATCACAAGAAGTTTTGTAGTATTAAAAATATTACTGGTGTATCTGGAATTTTTTTAATAAATTTCCATCAAAACCCTTAGTTTCATTGAAGCATAAAAAACTAAGAGAGAAAAAAGTTCCAGCACATGGATGCCAATAAATAAAATGAAATGTCACTTCTGACCCAATAGGTACTTTCTTCTATTTCTTTTTAAGGAGAATTTGTGGATTCATGTAGCATTAAAAACAGTCCCTTCCAATTCTCAATTGCTTCTGAGTATTAAATATTAAATTGTACTGAAATCAAATGGTCTCTAACTCTTTCATGCCTCATCACGTACTATATAAAGTATTAAGTAGATTAGATCCATTTCTTTTTTATTGTAAAATTATAATTTCAAATCATATTCCAAAAGGTCTCTAAAACATTTCAATAAATCTTATTGTTTCATTTGTTTGTTTTTTCTTTGAAGAATAGTGGATAGGGTAGATGTTCCTATGAGAAATTCTAAAAAATTTGAAATAGAACTTATGAATACCTGCAAGATATCTCCAGAAAAAATGATACAATCATAAACACTATTCCAAGGGTTAATAATTTCCTACTTTAAATAAGTATACTTTGTTTATAAGTACGAGTTCATTGAATGTTGACTGAGGTTGAAACCTTGCTACAAAGCAAAAATTGTATGAAACCAAATACTTATATTCATTCAAATCTTTTAGTGGAATTAATCCAAAAACTGAATTTTCTTAAAATAAATGGTAAGACTTTACTACAGATGCAGAACTATTTTAGTTCATTAATTTACTAGCTACCAGTCATTGTGAAACATTATATCATATTCAGCCTTTGATGTAACCACAGTTGTAAAAACTTGCTTTCTATATACATAAATAAGTCTCTAACACGTTTGTTAATAAAAAGGATTAAAATATTAAAGACTAGAAGAAAAGAAAGAATATCTTTTTTCTTTTCTTTTTTTTTTTTTTTTTTTTTATACTAGAGATTGGACCCAGGGGTGCTTAACAACTGAGCAACATCCCCAACCCTTCTTATTTTTTATTTAGAGACAGCATCTCATTAAGTTGCTTAGGGTCTCACTAAGTTGCTAAGGCTAGCCTTGAACTTGTGATCCTCCTGCCTCAGCCTCCTGAGTGTCTAGAATTACAGGCGCACACCACTACACCTAGCAGGAAAGATTATCTTTATATAGTACGTATCAACCAAGACATTTACAAAGGTAAACAGGCAAGCACATTTGTGTTTTCATTATTCAAATGATAAATTATTTTATTATATATAAACCTGACAATTGTATATGAAACAACTACTACTTGTACACTTTCTATGTAAAAATATTTTTTTGAATATTAACTGTTATTTGGATGCAAGTTATCATTAAAACTATATGTTATATTGTAAGTAAGTAATTGCCAGTCAAACTGAACAACAAATGGCCAAAAGCACTAAATACTTAGTGCTACATGTTATTCAAATTCAAATTGATTTATTTTCAAATCCTTTACAGAAAATGTATGCTTATTATGAATTAATATTCAATAAATGATTGATATTTTCAAATATTAACTGTCCAAATAGCAATAATAAAAGCCTTTTGATCTTTGTCTTCCTCAAACTAGCTAGTTTTTAATTACTTCATCACTCACCAGCACATATTTCACTAGTAAATTCAGTGGAAATGCAAGCTTCTATCAAACTTTCAAACAAACATGATTGAATTTTTAGAATAGTCAAGTGCATTAATAGGAGATACAAATTTAATATTACCTTTTCCTCAGGCTATCTCATTTTCACGTGCCCTAGTTAGAATATTTACAAATATTAAAGGTAGTTTCACATTCAGGTCTACAAAAGGGAATGAGAACTGAAACGCAATTTCCATTAGAAGAATTTATAACTCAAGAGTGTTACTTAGGGTAGTTTTGATTTGCATTTCTCCTATTACTAGAGATGTTGAACATTTTTTCATATATATCTGTTGATTGCTTGTAGATCTTCTTCTGTGAAGTGTCTGTTCATTTCCTTAGCCCATTTGTTGATTGGATTATTTGTATTCTTGGTGTAGAGTTTTTTGAGTTCTTTATATATTCTGGAAATCAGTGCTCTATCTGAAGTATGAGTGGAAAAGATTTTCTCCCACTCTGCAGGCTCTCTCTTCACATTTCTGATAGTTTCCTTTGCTGAGAGAAAGCTTCTTAGTTTGAATCTATCTATCTATCTTTGTTGATTCTTGCTTTTATTTCTTGTGCTATGGGAGTCCTGTTAAGGAAGTCTGATCCTAGGCCGACATGTTGAAGATTAGACCTACTTTTTCTTCTATAAGATGAAGGGTGTCTGGTCTGATTCCGAGGTCCTTGATCCATTTTGAGTTGAGTTTTGTGCAGGGTGAGAGATCTCACCCCAATTAGAATGGCGATTATCAAGAACACAAGCAACAATAGGTGTTGGCGAGGATGTGGGGGAAAAGGTACACTCATACATTGCTGGTGGGGTTGCAAATTAGTGCAGCCACTCTGGAAAGCAGTATGAAGATTCCTCAGAAAGCTTGGAATGGAACCACCCTTTGACCCAGCTATCCCACTCCTTGGCCTATACCCAAAGGACTTAAAATCAGCATACTACAGAGATACAGCCACATCAATGTTCATAGCTGTTCAATTCACAATAGCCAGATTGTGGAACCAACCTAGATGTCCTTCAATTGATGAATGGATAAAAAAACTGTGGTGTATATATATATACATATATATATATGCAATGGAATATTATTCAGCCATAAAGAATAATAAAATTACGGCATTTGCAGGTAAATGAATGGAGCAGGAGAATATCATGCTAAGCGAGATAAGCCAATCTCAAAAAACCAAAGGATGAATGATCTCACTGATAAGCAGATGATGACACATAATGGGGGTGGGGGGGGCAAGAATGAAGGAAGTAAAGACTGTATAGAGAGAAAAGAGGGGTGGGAGGGGTGGGGGGAAGGGAAAAAATAACAGAATGAATCAAACAACATTACCCTATGTAAATGTATGATTACACAAATGGTATGCCTTTACTCCATGCACAGAGAAACAACATGTATCGCATTTTTTACAATAAAAAAAAAGAGTGTTACTAACGATAATCCAAATTGGAGAAATAAAACCTTTAGTCAAAGAATATTTTCTATGATAATCTTAGTAAATGGTTATAAGAGACCAGAGGCTGAAACAATTGACTTAAAAAGATAATCTAAATTAACCTTGAGTATTATTTACATATACTGGTCTTATTCGCCTTTTATCATGGATCATCTGTACAAAGATATTATGATTCAAACAGTGCAAAATGTTTTTATGTCCACAACTGGAATTCCATTAGCCCTCCCTTTAAAAGGGTTGAATTTCATCACATTTCTTAAGACAGGAGATCCACTCCTTTACCCACTCAATACTTGCTCAATAAAACATTATCATAAACATAATTAATGTACCTAATTTAAAATTTCAGATTCATTAAATTATATGAACCATTCAAGTTTGAATATTTGTTCTAAAGTTCAATTGCAATTTGCCATGCGTTTTTGTAAACTTTTCAAACTACGCAGGTACTTTTTAAGAAAAAATACAAATGTGTGTTTATAAATTATTGAAATATCATCATCAAATTGGTGTCTTACAAAACAATCGGAAATTCAAGAAACATTTAAAGATTTTTCCATTCCTTTTCAAGATATTTTCTGAACCAAAGAAAACATAAGCAAAGTGTATTTTTCCAAGAAAAGCTGATTCTAATGCCAAAAGTTTCAAAGTAACCATGAAAGTTAAATGGTAGAATTTAATCTAAAATATTTGATCTATTTGACACCAAAAGGACTCCTTAGCTAACTAGATATCTTTACACTGAGATATATATCCCTTTTGTGTTCTGTACTAGGCAATGCAGGCATCTGCAAAGATAGGGCAAAGCCATCTAGATGGATGAGCACAGTAAAGAATTTGAAATTACATTGTTAATAGTTAGGGTTTAGTATGTGGAAAGAACTGGAATAATGTTTTTAATCATAAAAGGGAATTGGTAAGATTATAAGCTGTAAAAGTAATTTTGTGAAAGGTCAATCTTTTTAAAGCCACATTCAAGGTTATGTTATGTTTTAAATAAGTTTTAAATACATTTGTATGGTTGGAACTTCCTGAATTACTAAAGCAACTTTATGGATTTTTTTTTAATGGACAAAGTAGAAAAGTTCACCATTTTTTGTTCTACTATAGATTTACTAAAATATCATATTAGCTTACATTACACAAATGTTCTTTACTAGAGATTTCAATTCCCTTTATCAACTAGCACTATTATCAAAACAATGTCTAGTATCAGACAAAGAAGACTGATGATTGTTAGTTTTTATGATAACCATTTACAGTGAATCTTTATGGTAAAGACTGAAACACAAAGTACTATCATATTCACAATACCATAACAAATGTGAAATAATCACTGTTGTGTAACCCCACCAAATTCTCAATTTTAAATAGATTTATCCTAACCTCTCTTCTTAAGAACTAATTATTTTTTTCAAACCACATTAAGATAAAAGGCATAATTATTATATCAGAGTATTATAAGCAAGATTCAAATCACATTTTATTTAAGTAAGGACATATAGGCAAGTGTAGCAATTGCACATTTGTCAAATTTGTCATCTTTCAGGATCTTCACGCACTTCTTCAACATGGTTTGGATGACAAAAATTGTGACTGGATTGCTCAAATAAGAACAGTCTCTTCAGAAGGAGTAATACAGACAAAAACATAACACCCATCTTAAAACAACAAAAAAAGTGAGTAATATAAAAAGGGAAGATGTTGAAACAACTTGTTAACTGAACCTCTCTAAACTTTAGTCAGAAAAAAAATTTAAAATAATATATGTGGGTTTTGAGGAAGCAGGGAAATCATCTCATTCATCATTCAAAGGAGATTTAGATTTTTCATGACCAGAAGGGTACCGAGTGAGGATCTATGATGATGGTTCATTCCCCCCACTGCACATGG
The DNA here is from genome assembly GCF_902686455.1 of Sciurus vulgaris. Lineage (NCBI taxonomy): Eukaryota > Metazoa > Chordata > Mammalia > Rodentia > Sciuridae > Sciurus > Sciurus vulgaris. The sequence continues at coordinate 116,179,373 of NC_136463.1, read as the reverse complement.
GAATCACGTGTACAACAGATAAGTTGGTAACTGTCATATGCAGCATTTTCATAAAACCTCTAGTAAGGCGAACTTAATAATGGGAATTTTCACTAAATTTTATTAGTTCAATGCTTCTTTTGAACTATTATTTTTAAATCTATTTCGTAACTACTAATAGCAAAACAAAAGCAGAATACAAAAGAAAAGTTTAATAAAATGTTCACCAACTTAATTGACAATGTTTTTAAAATACTGGTGATGTTTCCAGTGAAAGTGAAAACCAGTATACAATCTTTCTGGAAGGAATTTTAGCAATATTTGTAAGTAGCCTCAAAAATTAGCGTAGTCACTCCTCAGAGATGTAATTGATTCCAGGGTTGAGGCAGGGAAAATACAAGATAATCTTGGAAAACTTCATGGTACCAGAGAGTAAAGCATTTATTATACCCATCCACTGAACTTTTCAATGACCTATCCAAAAGGGATGGAAGTATGGTAGTAAAAGGGATGAAAGTATGGTAGTAACACAAGAACCAACTAAAGTCTCTCCCATTGTCAAAAGATGAAACAATTTGATCAACAAAAGAAATGAAAGCATGATACTATGGCCTAAAGAACAAAATAAATACCTTTAAGCCCATACTGAAATTAACAAGCAATTAAATAAATAAAGATATCAATAAATAAATGGAAGAGAAGCAGCAGTTCTTCCTAAACTTTAATTTCTAAAGGCATAAAGAGCAGAAAATCACCATGAGGCAAGCACCCTAGAAAGTGCTCCAAGAAACATTCACCCATGAGTGCTAGAATCACTCTGCAAAGACTCTCCAAGATGATATTACAAAGGGAAATTTTTTTACTTTAAAATAAAGTGGGTTTTTTTTTCCTTTAAAATAAAAGAAAACCAAGAGACACCTCCATAATCAAGGTTAACAATATCGGAAATAAAATATCATGTACCATGTGACATGATGCACAGAAAAGGAAACATCGCCTTTTGGTGTTCTTGACAAACGATGCACATTTACATCTTAGGGAAGCCTCAGATACACATGAATTGAGAAATAATTGACCAAAAAAAGTGACCCGTGCACTTAAGAATCACAAGGCCATGAACGCTGAAGGAAAACTGAGTAACTATCACAAATTGGAAAGAATTAAAGAAATGTAATATCTAAACACAGCATGGTATTCTGAATTGTATTATAAGAAGAAGGAAGACAGAAGTGGAAAAATTGGAAATAATCAAAAATATGGCAGTACAGTTAATATAATTATATAAATGTTAGCTGCTTAGTTTTAAACTCAACTACAATTATGTATGATGTTGATATTAGGGTAAGGAAGACAGAGTATATATGGGCATTCTCTATACTATTTTTGCAAATATCCTTTAAGTGCAACATTTTCTCAAAATAAAAAGCTAAAAAAAAAATGAGCGTTTTCTTTCATAATTACCTTCTATGCCTTGAAAGCTATCTTTAAAAAACAAATATCAATTTTTAATTTTAATAAACATATTTCAGTATACATACCAAATTATATTATTGGCATACTTCTTTAATACTGTCAAGAGAATAAACCAAGTTACTGAACAAACATTCTTACATCAATGATTAAATAAATTATGTATATAAGCATAAGAATATTTAGTATAAGGATTTTCATTCAAAAGAAAAAATATCAAGCCAATAACATTAACAGTTTTAATAGTTGTTATTATTGAGTAATTAATCTGAATAATACACATATGCATATAGAACAAAATATATATATACCTCACAAATATGTAAGGTAGATCCCACTATTACTTTTTTTTCTTTTTTCTTTTTTTTTTTTTTTTTTTTCAGTACTGGGGATTGAACTCAGAGGCACTCGACTCGACCACTGAGCCACAACCCCAGTCCTATTTTATATTTTATTTAGAATCAGGGTCTCACTGAGTTACTTAGGGTCTCACAAAGTTGCTGAGGCTGCCTCAGTCTCAATACCATTTCTTTTTATAAATAAGAAAATTAAGACTTCAAACACCTAGGTAATTTGCCAAAGTTAGTAACAACTTCAGCAACAACTTTCTGTGTTCTTTTGATTAAAACAGAACTATATAACTTCAAGTTTCAGCCCTTAAAAATTAATGTTTACCAGTATTGCTGCCTAATAATATCACCCATGATATGTTTAAGAAGGAGTTTCATGCACTGGGCTCTGTAAGAGCAGCACAAAATTATCTAAACTATACACTGTTTTCAAGAATCTGGGACTCACCAAGGAAACAAGTTATATGTGTACATATTTAAATTTAAGGAAAATAGTTAATATACATAAATACATATAAATATGTACAGTACTGCAAAGTAGCAAATAATACTAAATAAGTAAAATGGGTAATTTACTTAATTAATTTTCTAATCTGTTATGATTTATTTTTAAAAAATGACTTTTTTTATGAATTAACAGTACCAGTGTTTGACTCACTAATGACCTTAGTGACTACATTATGTCAGATTTTATTATCTACTGATTTTTTTAATTTTTTAAAATTATCTATTTATTTTTTAAACTTTTTATGGACTGCACCTTGATTCACCATACACAAATGGGGCACATCATTTCATCTCCATGGTTGTACACGATGTAGACTCATACCATTTGTGCAATCATACATGTACATAGGGCAATGATGTCTGTCTCATTCCACCATCTCTCATACAGATGAATGGATGAAGAAACTGTGGTATATATACACAATGGAATATTATCCAATCAAAAAGAATAATAATAATATGGCATTTGCAAGTAAATGGATGGAATTGGAGAATATCATGCTAAGTGAAATAAGCCAAGCCCAAAAAACCAAAAGCCGAATGTTTTCCCTGATAAGTGGAGAAAAAAAAAATGACTCTTTTATAGCAAAACATTTTTATCCAGTGCTCCCACAGCTAAAATAATTTTAAAACACTATGATTTTTCTATTTTTTTAAGACAAAAAGTCTCAAACTTTAATGTACATAGAATCACCTAGAGAGATCTTTAAAATGTCAGTTTCCTTGTACTACATTTTAGTATTATCAGTTTAGAGACTTGAGTAAGTCCTGGAATTTGCATTTTTTAACTAGTCCTCCTGATGAATCTAATGCAATTGTTCATGAAGTCTAAGATTTTCAATATCTTTTTATTTAGGAGAAAAAAATACTAAATTTTTGTATCTGATAGAAGTGCTGAATAGTTATGCAGATATTTATATTATAAAGTTATATGTTAATAAGGCACAAAGCATATGGTATGCATTCAACAAATTCTATTCTATATTAGAACTGTTTCTATGTTTTGGACTTTTTTTCCTTTTCTCTCTCTTTATTTTTAACCATATTCCTATTTCTGAGCAAATCAGACATTGGATAGACTTATTCTCAGAGAAACTTATAAACCAAGAGAAATTTACCCCTTTGTTTATGAAGGAAGCAATATGAATCCATAATAATGAAATATGCTTCATAAACAAAGCTATAGTTTGATCCCTTCTGCTAGTTGTTATACACCTAACTACTTTTCATGGAACTTGATTTCTGAAATTTGACTAGATCATCATCTTTGATATCAAAGCCTAATTAGTCAAAAAAGGAAAAACAAGTCATTAGAAATAAATAGCCCTTCTCTAAATAATTTTGGTTCCTCAGAATTAGCAAGAACAAGCAGAGTTACAAGTATATATTGGAGGCACTCCAGCAACCTAACACATTCAATGCATTTGAAAACTTCATTATTAGATCCTTATAGCATAATTTTCATGATGAATGAGCAAATCTTACTGATCCTCATCCAGGGATTTTTGTCATTGATCTAAAAATATACAAAGAGTCTTGGACTGTTATACACCCAACTCAGCCTGTAGATTAAACTCCATTTTCATCCTCTGAGGGCACGGCACGAATTCTGAACTATTTGGAATTCAACCTAAACTTAGTATCTAAGACTTACTATAATCACTATAAGAATGGCACTTTAGGAACTTTCATGTCACCCCTGATATACTGCTTAAAATTTAACTAAAACAAAACTACAAACATTGTCATGAAAAATTCAAGATCTAAATACATGAAAAGACAACTCACTTTTGTATTTAAGAACATTCAACATTGCCTTTCACCTCTTTTTGTTACATTGATTCCCAAGTTTGTTGTTGATGTTGTTTTTGAAGCTATTTTGAATGGGGTAGTTTCCTGATTTCTCTTTCACTGGATTCATCACTGATGTATAGAAATGCATTTGCTTTATGGGTATTGATTTTATATCCTGACACTTTGCTCTATTCGTTTATTAGGTTTAGAAGTTTTCTGGTGGAATTTTTTGGATCTTCTAAATACAGAATCATGTCATCAGCAATAATGATACTTAGAGTTCTTCATTTCCTATTTGAATTTCTTTAATTTCTTTTGTCTAATTGCTCTGACTAGAATTTTGAGTACTATGTTGAATAGAAGTAGTGAAAGAAGGCATCCCTGTCTTGTTCCAGTTTATAGAGGGAATGCTTTTAATTTTTCTCCATTTAGAATGATGTTGGCCTTGGGTTTAGCATAGGCAGCTTTTGCAATGTTGAGGTATGTTCCTACTATCCCTAGTTTTTCTAGTGTTTTGAACATGAAAGGGTACTCTATTTTGTCAGATGCTTTTTTTCCATCTATTGAGGTGGTCATAAGATCCTTGTCTTTAAGTCTAGTGATGTGATGAATTGCATTTATTCATTTCTGTATGTTGAACCAATCTTACATCCCTGGGCAAACCCCACTTGATCATGGTGCACTATCTTTTTAATATAGTGCTAAAATATAGTGTGATGTTTGGAACATCTCTAGCAATTAGAGGAATGCAAATCAAAACTACTCCAAGATTTCATCTCACTCCAGTCAGAATGGCAATTATCAAGAATACAAGCAATAAGTGTTGGCAAGGATGTAGGGGAAAAGGTATAGTCATACATTGGTGGTGAGACTGAAAATTGGTGCAACCACTATGGTAGGCAGTATGGAGATTCCTCAGAAAACTTGGAATGGAACCACCATTTGACCCATTTATCCCACTCCTTGGTTTATACCCAAAGAACATAAAATCAGCATACTGCAGTGATGCAGTCACATCAATGTGTAGCAGCTCTGTTAACAATAGCTAAACTATGAAACCAATCTAGATGCCCTTCCATAGATGAATGGATGAAGGAAATGTGGTATATATACACAATGGAATATTACTCAGCCTTAAAGAAGAATGAAATTATGGTATTTGCAGATAAATGGATGGAGCTGGAGAATATCATGCTAAGAGAAATAAGTTAAACCCAAAAAACCAAAGGCCAAATGTTTTCTCTTATAAGAAGATGCTGATCCATAATGGTGGGGGGAATGTAGGGAAAAATGGGGGAAATTTGGATTGGGCAGAAGGGAGTGAGGGGAAAGGAGGGGGATTGGGGATGGGAAGAATGGTGGAATGAGATAGACATTATTACCCTATATACATGTATGACTGACTACATGACCAGTGTGACTCTGCACCATGTACAGTCAGAGGAATGAGAAGCTGTGCTCCATTTGTGTACAATGCATCAAAATGTATTCACTCATACATAACTAATTAAAACAAATTTTAAAATAAATAAAAAGAAGTGATGCTGGGACAATGACATATCTCTATCCCTCCTCAAGGCCCCCCAAAAAGAATTTAGACCCTTAACTCACACCATACACAAATATTAACACAAAAATGAACCACTGATTTTTATATAAGAGTCAAACTGCAGAATCAGAAGAAAATCTAGGAGTAAATTGTGACTTTATACACAAAGCTCTTATATTCTACAACAAAATCACAATCAATAAGAGAAAAAAATGATAAGAATGTATTTCCTCAAAATTTTAAACTTTTATCTCAAAAGTCACCATAACTAAAGTGAAAAGAGGTCAGAATATGAGAAAATGTTTGAAAATCATATTTCTGACAAGGAACTTGCATCCAAAATATATAAAAAAACTCTTGTAAACCAATAAGAGTTGAATTTTGAAAAGTGGGTAGAAGATCTCAGTAGACATTTCATCAAAGAAAATATATAGATGGTCAATAAGCATGAAACGATACTCAACATCCTTAAGAAAATACAAATCAAAATCACAACATACCACTTCACATGCATTAGAAAAGCCATATCAAAAAGACTTTACCCAAAAGACACATAAATATATGCACACATGGAAACATAAAAATTTATAGCAGCATTATTTATAAAAGTCAAAAATTAGGAACTAAACAATCATAAATTAACAATAACCAAAATATCATATATCCATGTAATGTAGTACTTTCCAGCAAACTTCTGATACATGCTATAAATGGATGGACCTCAAAAACATTTCACTGAAGCGAAGCCAAGTGCAAAGGATTATCTAGTATATAATTTCACTTATATGAAATGTTCAAAAAGCAAAGTTTTAGAGACAAAAAGAAAATAGGTTAAAAATAGATTGGTCATTGCTAACACTAAGAGTGTGTAATTGCACATCGCTGGAAAAAAATGGGGGACAATGAAAATTTTAAAAATAGAGCTAGACATTGTGGCACATACCTATAACCTTAGAACCTGAGGCAAGTGGATCAGAAGTTTAAGACTAGCCTGGGCAACTTACAAGACTCTTGTCTCAAAACAAAAATTTTACAGGGCTGGAGGTGTATCTAAGTGGTAGAGTGCCCCTGGGTTAAATCTCTAAAATAAATGACAAAATAAATAAAAAATAAAAATACTGAGGTAAAAAATAAATATATAAAAAATACTGGAAAACACTGAATTAATTAGGAAAATTTAAGTGATATATATTATGCATCCATGAAACTGTTAAAAATAAAAGTAAATGAATAAAAAGGGGTCCCAGTTACTGGACAACAATGGACATGATCACATAGGTGCACAGGACTTGTTATTTATGATTGGGCTGATACATCTAGTAATTTAAATTTTTTTGTTTCAATTAGTTATACATGACAGTAGAATACACTCTGATACATCATACACATCTAGTAAGTATTAGAGAGCCTTCCATACGTAACTGGTGTTGGTTTACTCTTCATTAGTTTCAATATTGGAAGTTATGATATCATCTAACAGGACTTTAACCCCATTGAGAATTGATTATAAAAATAGAAAATTCTGTCTAAAACATTAAGTACCTTGATATGGATTGACTTGTCCCTCCAAAAAGAGATGTTGAAGCCCTAAACCTCAGCATCTATGAATGTGGCCTTATTTGGAAATAGGGTCTTTCCAGGTGTGGTCAAGTTAAGATAAGGTCATTAGGACGGGCCTTATCAAATATGATTGATGTCCTTATAAAAAGAGAAGAGACACCAAGGGAGGACTGCCATGTGAATGTAGAGGCAGAGACTGGAATTATCCTCCTCAAGTTAGGAGATGCCTGGAGCTACCACAGTACAGAAGAGTAATGGAAGGATCCTTTCCTGGAGACTTTGAAAGGAGCATGTGCTTGCTGACAACTTGATTTGAGACTTCTAACCTGCAGAAGTATGGGACAAAACATTTATGTTGTTCTAAGCCACCAAGTTTTTTGTTCTTTGCTATGGCAACCCCATCTCCAACGCCCAAAAAAGGAAAACATAATCAAATTCGTAATTTTGATATATAATAAGAGAAATCATTACCATGGCCATTCAATTTATTAAAACCTTTCATTAATATTCTTTTAAAAAGTAAAAGCTTAGTAACAACCCCAGAATTAAATTATTGCTGATTATTACAAATATCCAAGATAGTATCCCCAGGAGTGTTAAACTCTTTAAGTATATAACTTAACAAAACAAATTGTGAGTTCTTTTGTATGTTTTATTTACCCTTCTTTTTGTAGTAGCACATGAAACAAGGGTATCTATTTACTAAAGTGATGAATAAACTCATTAATTTTAAACAATTTTTCTTTGGACAAAATCATTTAAAAATAATTTTCACTTGCTACACATTTCAAAATATTCATATTTTCAAATGAACTGGTATATTATTAGTAACTGTATCTTAGCTTCAAGGTAGAGCATAGTACATTTCCATTACCCCCAAAATTTCCCTTTAGCTCTTTATTGTTAACACCCACCCCCAGATATAAGCAACTACTATCTGCTTTCTACTGATTTGTGTCTGCTTTCCTTTTGTTTTTCCCTTTAAAATATTTAAAGGACTGACAATATTTTATTTAAGAAATATTCCCTAAGTGTCATAGTCTCATTGAAGGAACTTACCATAAAAATCAATATAAAAAGATTAATAATTTGGAGTTGCTATGCCATAGAGTAATAAAATACTCTTAAGAGGCTAGACCAACAATGACCTTAAAAAACTACTGGCAACTCAAAGTAAGATTTATTTTTTTAAAGTAACTTCTTAGAAATTTAGTTGCTTTTATATTCCTTGCATTAAAGTTTAAAATACATCAAAAGAAAACCCAGATTTGGAGGAAAAAAGTTGACCCAAGTAAAATAGGTCTCTTCCTCTTTTGTACATAGAATGTGCAATATATTCCCTCAAATCAGCTTTCAATTTATATTCCAAAACACCTTTCTAGGTCTACAAATAGTTTGCTGAAATTCTTGCCAACCTAAATAGTATGTTCATAAAGAAAGCAGATTATCTGGTAAAGAATATCCAGAGTGTATGTTTGTGTGTTTGGGGGGATTATTTTTACTTTTTAGGAATACTTCATTTGCCTTCTTCATAATTTATGTAAATGTGACTGATACCATTTTTCAGATCCTCAGCTTTCTCCCTGTTAGCAATAAATGTAAATAATATCTTTTTGTTTTTTGTAAATTTTGACATAAAAATTCACATATCATAAAATTCACTATAAAATTCAGCAGTTTTTAGAATATTATATTCACAGTGATATGCAACCATCACCACCATCTAATTCCAGAACATTTTTATCACCCTCAAAAGAAACTACCTGTTAGCAGTCACTCTTTACTCTCTTCTATGCCCCAGTCCCTGATAACCACTGATGTAACCTCTTCTAAACACTTCATGTCAATGGAATCATACAATATATGACCAACAATGCTTTGCATTGTACTTTCATATTTCAAGCAGAAGATGTGAAAGATCACTTTATAATGGGATTCCTTTTTATTTTTTTAATTGGCTTTAAAGGAGCAGAGTCACTTTTTAAATGAAACTTTTTCAAATCTTAGCTCTGTATTTATTAGCTATGTGAACTTGAGTAAATTACCCACGTCTCTGAGCCTCAGTTTCTCATCTGTAAGGTTGGAAACATTAGCAAACTTTCAAGATTATTGTGAGAATTAAGATGTTTGTGTATATCATGAGCCTGAGATAAGATCTAGGGTTGTTGCTTCATGAAGACTGCCTAATTATCTTTATTCATCAGTTAGCTATTGATTCTACACTAGAACAGGAACTATATAATGACAGAAAGAAGGACAAACTAGGAATCAAGAGATTTAGACACTAGAATGAGCTCTGCTATTAGCTAACATAAAAGGCATGCCCTTAATCTCCTTTTGTCTTTGATGTTCAGTTTTGTCATCTGTAAATTAAGGAACTAGTCTAATTCATATTTAATATTTTTAATATTAATACTTAATGTTGCCAGGTGCAGTGGCACACACCTGTAATCCCAGCAGTTTGGGGAGGCTGAGGCAGGAGGATTCAGAGTTCAAAGCCAACCTCAGCAACACTGAGGTACTAAGTAACTCTGTGAGACCCTGTATCTAAATAAAATACAAAAAAGGGCTGGGGATGTGGCTCCATGGTTGAGTGAGTATCCCTGAGTTCAATCCCTGGTATCCAAAAAAAAAAAAAAAAAAAAATCCTAATGCTTTTAAATTGGAAGTTCAAGATAAAGCAATAAGACAAGAAAATTAAAGGTATACAGAGTAGGAAGTAAGATTTAAAACCATTTTCATATGGCATGACTTTTTATGTAGAAAATCCTAAATAATCACCATAAAACTCTGGAACTAATAAGGTTACAAGATACAAGGTTAATATACAACAGTCAATTTCTTTCCTATATCCAGCAGTGAACAAGTAGAACTTGAACACACTGTCATTTATATTGACAGAGCAAGAAAAATGAAATATTTTAATGTAAATCTAGTAAAACATGCAAGATCTAAACAAGGAAAACAACGAAACTCTGAAGAAAGAAATTAAAGAACTAAATTAATGAAGAAACATTCCATGTTCATGAATGAAAAGATTTGGCAACATGTCAGTTCTTCCCAACTTGATCTACAGATTTGCTATAATTGCAAGCAAAAGAAACAGCAAGTTATTTTGTGGATATCAGCAAAGTGATTATTAAGTTCATATGGAGAGGCAAAAGTGTAGAATAAAGGAGGGCTGACACTATCCAACGTCAAGAATTATTATAAGGTCACAGTTATCAAGACAGGGACTGGCAAAAGAACAAACAAAGCAATGGAACAGAATAGAGACCCCAGATATAGACCCACAGACATATCTTTGACAACGTGATCTTTGAAAAAGGAGCAAAGTCAATACAATAGAGAATGGCACTCTTTCTAACAAAAGACTAGAACAACTGGATATTCACATGCAAAAAAAAAAAAAAAAAGTTCTAGACACAGACCCTATCTATACCCTCAACAAATATTAACTGAGGATGGATTACAGAACTAAATATAAAACATTAAACTATAAAACTCTTAGAATATAACACAGGAGAAACTAGATGACCTAGGGTTTGATGATGACTTTTTAGATTTAACAGCAATGGCATGATCCGTGAAAGAAAGAATTGTAAACTAGATTTCACTAAAATTTAAATGTTCTGCTCTGCAAAAGACATTGTTAAGAGAATGAGAAGGGCAAGCCACAGACTGAAAGAAGATATTTGCAAAAGATATATCTGAGGACTGTTACATAAAGAACTGTTAAAATACAACAGTGAGGAGCACACCTATAATACCTGAAATGCAGAAGGCTGAGGCTGGAGGATCACAAGTTCAAGGCCAGCCTCAGCAACTAAACAGTACCCTGTCTCAAAAATAAAAAGGGCTGGGGATATAGCTCAGTGGTAAAGTAATCCTGGTTTCAATCCACAGTACTGCAAAATAATAACAATAATAAAAATAATAATAATAAAACAAATCTGTCGGACACACTTGTTCTATATCTTCAAAGTTATGAATGCTAGACTGTACCCTGGACTTGGAACTTAGAATACCCTAAATCTTAAGAGTTATTTAGGGCCCACAAAATGCAATGATAACTAATTTAGCAAGAAAAAAATTATCTTTGAAGTTTTCTAAAAATGATTGGGAAAAAAGGAAAACATATAAGGACCTCTCCCATAAGACTGTTCAGATTTACTTTATACACACACACACACACACACACACTCTCTCTCTCTCTCTCTTTCTCTCTCTCTCTCTCTCTCACTCTCTCTCTCTCTCTAAATGGAAGTAAAGCTTGGGAAGATTAATGAGAATCTTCTATTTCACTCATATCAAAATCAATACATTCACTCATTTGACCAACTTGCCCATTTTTACAGTTTTTTTTCCTCTCTCACTTCTTATCTACCTCTGACTGCTATTCCATATCTAATCTTTGCTTTTAATGTTGTTCCAATTGGATTTGCAACCGTCCAGCAATTTTCACAGTTACAACTAAAAATCCTTAATTCCCACTTCTACTATCCAATCTTTCAATCTTTTTCCAGGCTCCATTTCCCATTCTTTCTCCTTAGTAGACAGTAAATCAACTCTCAGAAAATCAACTCCCATAAAAATCTAAAACCTAGAATTCACCTCAATGTCTATATTTCCATCAACAATATAAATAGCTAATTTTATTGAGCACTTACGTAAATACCAGGAACTTTACATAGTTTATTTCATTTATTCATCACAAAATCTAAGAGATAAATATCATTCCCTTCCCATTTTTCACTTGAGGAAACTCAGGCACAACTTTCCCAAGATCAAATAAATAGCAAATAAATAGTGAATAAATAGCAATGCTAGACTCACTAGACTGTGTTCTTAAATACTGTGTCATATTGACTCTCACAGGTTTATTTGCAAAGCCATCCAATTAATTTTCTAAATCAAAGCCCAAAGTTATTCCTATTTTCCAATCATAAAAATTCCAAATCAGGAATTTTTACTGTGTTAAACCTGATTAAGAATGTAATATAAAATATATCAATTTTTTTAAATTTCTGACCTAGTTTTAGAAAACCTATATTTTAGTCCTAGCTTTGTCACTTTGTGACCTTAGATGTTACTCAAATTTAATATGCCTTAGTTTCTCATTTTTAAAGATAAAATGTGCTTTATATAACATACTTGTTTTGAGAACTAAGGAGACACAAAAGCAATTGAAGAAGTTGAAAACATTATACAAATGTAAATTGGACCTAAAATTCAGCATCTTTCCAAGCTTCTAAGGCTTATTTTTCTTAAAATAAACTGATAGCATGGTTCTGTCTTAACATTAAATTGTGCAACTCTACTGTACTATAATCCCCATAAAATGCAAACTTTTAACTCTGACCTTCAGAAATTTCCAGCAGACTTATTGTAGGCCTTCTTTTCTAGCCAAACTTATATTTTCTCTGCTCTTTTAAGCCAGAAACTGGTTGCCCATCTAGCCCATTAATGTCATCCGTTTCTAAATTCCTCCAGTTAATCCTCATTTGGTCCTGAACCCTTTAACTGTTCCCGGCCAGTGACAGTTCATAAGCCACATCAAACTGGTTTCAGCCTGCTTTTCTAGGACAAGTTCCAAGCTCCTCCTCCCCCCCATTATCACCACCACCAAAAAAGTGCCCCCCCCATATTTAATCTTTCTTAAATCTCCATACTGTGATTTCTGTGTATAGTTCCTCCCTCTCCTCCAGAGAGTAATAGTTTCCTGGTATCTTTAACACTATTCTGAATAACTGCAAAACCCTGATTTATGTATACAAGTTTAGGAAGATAGACAAATCTTTTACTCTTATTTTTGTGTAATAACTCCACTTTGATTCCAAGCAGAAATACTCTACTTTAAAGCAGTCAGGCTAATTGGCACACTTCCTTTTTCCCTCTCTGACACTGCATCTGCCCTTAATTAGATTCCATTCTTGGTGGTGACTCCAGCAATTTTTCCCATCTCTCTGCTCCCTCCCTGCCCAAACCTGGCGTCCTGAGGTGAACTGGGCATGCTCAGTAGCCACAGCTGATTCCGGGATGGTAACGAATCTTTTTGCAGCACGTGAGACCGGCAGGAGAGGTAATGTTCTGAAAATACAGTGGCCCAGAATTTGCTTACTCCTCCTATGGTATTCTTTCATTTAAAGATATGTTCAAAGCCTAGAATGAACTCGGAAATGGACAGCTTACCGCCAGTCTCTAGTCTGCAAGGTGGGTTACCAACCTGTGTAGCAGAGAGCTGAGAAACAGCTTCTCGGTCTGGTTTGGTGCAGGGAAGGGATTTCTGCTGTTCTGTGTGAACGCTGATAGATGGCTGGAAGCTAACATTTGGCATCTCTGCTGCGTCAAGAAAATACTGGGGTTTTTCTCTTTTTTTTCCTTGAACACAACATCAGCTGCTCCAGACTAAAAAAGATGTTGCCTGAAGATCTCCAAGGTCTGTGAGCCAGACAGATAGATTGTGGAGAGGATAGAAGGCAAATCAATCACTTATCCAAAAATTAAATCTAGGGAGGCGGCTTAAGGACCCAGAGATAAACAGATGGGCTATTTCCAAATGACAGTTCAGGAACCTTTCAGATATTCAAATCTGAATCGTGTGCCTGTCCCCACAAAATGCATACCTTCTTTGTACATGAACCGTGACATATTTCCCTTAGAGAAAGAAACTGACAGATCACACACACACAAGCCTTTCCTGTGGTTTCTGCGGAAACTAAAATCTCTAGAGCTGCAATAGCAGCAGATTCCCTCACCTCATTGCCTCAGGATGAGGCATGGGGAGAAAATTTACCAGGGATTAAATGGGATAAAAGGGGGCTTTCTTTGCAGGGGCTTGAGCCTTCACTGCAGAGTCTGAAAAAAAGAAAGATAGGCACTGAGAGGGAGAGAGACACACAACTGCCCCTGCTGCTAAAACCTAGCCATTTCTTCAAACAGCAACAAACATGAGACATTTCATCACCATAGTGCATCCATATTGAGAAGGGGGAAACAATCATGTGCTTTGCTTTATGCATTTCAGTCTCCGGAGATGGGAGGAGACCCCTGTCCATATGTCGTGAGAGCTATCCACCACCCCAAAAGTACACTCACTGCACCTAGCTAGCAGACCACTTGCCTGGCAGGTTTTGCAGCAAAGCAATCTATTTGACAGCAGGTTGTCTCTTACCGTAGGCAACAGCGGCTCCATTTGGGCTCCCTGGTCTTTAATCTCCATGTTTTGTAATGCCTCTGGAATAAGCACCTTGCTCTGCAGTGTCTTCAGTGTCTTACACTCAGCCCGGCACTCGCTCTGCTTAGTATTCGGATCAGGTAGCTCTGAAGCAGGAGGCAATTGCACACTCCAACTCACCAGAGTCACATGGCTCCTACTCACTCGGGCTGCTGGCCAGGTTTTGCACTGAATGCCTTGGATCCCTGGGCCCGTAAGAGAGATCCCTCAAGCCCTGTATCACTGCCCACACCTGGCTACTGGTATAAAATACAGCCTACAATACTTCAAGTCTAATGGGCATTAAGAATTTTACCTAAGATGCTAACTTTTTATACAGACAAGTTCTAGCTGGCCTCCAACCAACTGGGTCTGATTTGATACTTTGAGGCAACTTACTTCATTTCCAGAACCCAATATGAGACATAGTTCAAACGAGATACTGTTAACAAGGTTTACTGGGTGTTCTCCTCTGAATACCGGAGGTCTTTTAAAACAGGTAAGGTGTCCTCAAGATAATATATCTTAGACTAAAGTATTCCTAACAAAAATAAAATCAAACATTTAAGTTATTGTTCACTCAATAAGAATTGGACAGATGTTTCCAATATATGAATTATGAGAAATGTATATAAGTCACACGCAATTAAAAATGAAGTGTTTTTCTGTGATTTCCAAATAAAAATTATAGGGACAGAAAATATTTTGATAATAGCAATAATCAAGATACAAAAACATGTTGAAAAGTCAATGAATCTGATAAGAGTAGCCCAAGCATTTTAAGTCCTTTGCCTTAAAAGTCTTACAAAGGAGTACTGAGATCTTTTAAAACAGGTAAGGTGTCCTCAAAATTACTATGTCATTTGATTACCTAATTAGTATGACATTAGATCATGTAAATAATCCATGGAAGGGAAGGAGTCAAAGATTATTTTCTGTATGGAAATGTGGTTGATGGATGATCCTTAGGTGACTACACATTATTTCCTAAAATTGCTTATGGAACCGGAGTCTGTTAAGAAATGAAATCCATACAACCTTGAATCACAGCCCAAGAATGGAGGTTACAAATGAAAAGGGGTAAGAAGCATTCATGGGTTAAAAGAGAATGACTAAAGTTATAAAGATAGTTTATCTTAAATATTAACTGTTAATGATTATATAACCTTTATTCAGCAGGAGTGAATATTAAATAATTTTTAGCAGTACACCAAAATTTACCATAGTGTTTGCTGCAGGTAGAATTACAGATAACTTCTATCTGTTTTTGTTCTCAATGCAATTCTTACAATAAGGCTATAAGAAAATATTTTTCATGTCCTAATGATTAATATATTTGTGAAATTACTTTGTGCACAGCACATCAAGATGATATCAAGGACTTACATAACAAGATTTCTGACTATAAATTAACTGATAAGGGCTCAACTTGACTTGCTACACAGACTAATGAATAAAACACCCTTCCCATTCAAATGACAATAGCCAGAAATTACAAATAATTTATTAGAACTAAAATGATAACTTCTCTTTAGGAAGGCTATTTCAAAAAATCTAATTAAGAAGATATAAGTCATCAGTTTATATTTCTTATAAATGAATTTAAATTATGAGTAGTAAAAACCCTTTATTCCAAGACTCAAAATTTATATAAAATTGTTTTTAAATTACTTTTACTTCATATTTTTCTATAATATATATTATTAACCCATGGAAGTACTTTGCTGGAACAACCATTGCTTGGGTGCCTACTATATGCCAGAGCTACCATTTCTACAGTGTAAGAGAACTTACTCAAGCTACAACAGACCATCAAGGAAGCCCATTATTTTTTATCCAAGGTGTCAAATACTAGCCTAGCAAAAAGAAAGTGGAGAAAGGAAAAATGATCCTCATTTAACCTATCACCTCTGTTTTATAAAATACCTTAGAACTAATACACTCTGAGAGAACACATCCATATACTAAGCAAATTCCAATGAAGATAAGCATCGAACAGATTAACATCTGGGAAGAATCACCAGAGAGTGGAAATTTTATTAAGAAAAACATAGAATTTTACTGCTCAACTTCCCCACTGGTTTTCAGACTCGAAGGTGGAAAGAAAAGGAAGAGAAGGGGAAATCCAACTTGCACAAGAAGCGTTTTTTCCTGTATGTATTATCTGCCTTAGAGATTCTGATGCATCCTTGATGGAGGCTAAAAGAGAAATTTGCTCATGGTAAACTTCTTGAAAATTACTCCCAGGTAAATTTTGTATTTCTCCCAGTCTAGATTTTGTTTGCACTAAAGTTTTCTTGGGCTCTAGATAATTAAAATTATTTGCATTGGATTAGGCCAGGTGCAATAGCAAAGGCCAGTAAACCCAGCAGCGGCTCAGGAGACTGAGGAAGGAGGATCCCAAGTTCAAGGTCAGCCTCAGTAACTTAGCAAGGCCCTAAGCATCTCAGGGAGACCCTGTCTCTAAATAAAATATTAAAAAGGGCTGGGGATGTGGCTCAAAGGTTAAGCACCCCTGGATTCAATCCCTGGTACAAAAAAAAAAAATTATTTGGAGTGGGTATCTCTGAAGCAGGAAGTAACTTCATATTCCAGCTCACCAGAATCACTGTTTAGATGCTCTCATTTAGAAATCCAGTGAGATCTTCTCAGTACAATTTGACAGCCATTATTTCAAGCATCATGTTTAATATTGCAAGACTGTATTTGTCCAAGGAACTAAATATTACTACTGGAACAAGACATAGTTTGATTTTCATTTAGTCAGTCCTACTATGCTACGAATGCTATTTCCTGTCATACCCAACAATATTAAAGTGGAATTTTCCTCTCTGATGAATTAAATAAGAGTAGGGGTTGGCCACAAACCAATCATACAGAGAGAGAAATTATAGAAAACACTAAACAAAAGAGCCAACTTCCTCTCTAGCGGCCTATATTCTGACCAATGGAAAGGAACATAGCTACCATGGTGTGCTTCCTTCCTGAATCCATCCTGGACCCTGGAACTCTAGCTGACTTCAATTTTAACTAATCCCCAAGTGCACATATCAGCATGGATTCAACAACATACCTTATGTTCCTGCCATCTTTTGCTATTTTAAGCCCTGGGAGTTAAGATATGCACATTAATACAATGTTTTTCTTAGAGAATAGATCATTTAATATTGATTTTATTTGAAGAAAACAAAAGTTCTTACCAACATTGATATTGAAAAAAAAGATTTCAGTCCTGGCTTTTTTCTGCTTAGATCTTGAATTCCTTCCCTTTGATCTTTTTAATATAAATAAACGTTTGGTTGGCAATGAATTTTAAAATGTATTCTGAACATTAATACTATGTTAGTGATAAAATTACTAGCTCAAGATTAATATTTCAAAATATTACTATTTTCACATATGAAAATGTCTCACCACACTGTTAAAAATCATTTTCTTATGTTTTATCCTTTTGTATCTTTATCGCTGAGGACCCATACAGATATCATGAACAATTTAAAGCATATTAAAGAGATTTGGCAGATATGTGAATCCAAAAATAATTCATTGAATTTGACCAACTCAAGAGATACCAAAAATGCTTTCTTGACAGTTTAAGAAATAATTATATTTTACCACTAAGGAAAAGGGTAAGAATATCCATTCCAAAATCTGGTATATACACAGGGACCTCATTGTATAATGTCACATTTAAAGATGGCAAATTATGCACATACAACAAATGCTCTTGGCCCTTAGCCCAATAGCCTTTCTGGCTATCAGCTACCAGAAAATCAGCTCTTACTTCTCTGAGATTATGAATCCTAAAGACTGGGGCTGGGATCTAATTTTCACTCTTTCCACCAATTTCCTCCTAAAGGAAATACATAAAAAGTCTACCATCTAAATTGAAGACTAGAGGGCAGGCTCTTCATCCAACTTAATTCAGTTTAAAAAAAAAAATGACTCCCTACCATGTGAGCAACTACACAAAAATAAATAAACATGGACTCGGCACTCAAAAAGGTAGCAGTTTTGAGGAGAAGAAATAAAATATTTTTGACAAAGTGCTTAAGTAAAAAAAATATGTGCAAAACCCAGAGTTAAACCAGAAGACAAAATGACTAACTTTTAATAGCATTTTTCTCACCCTTACCATAGAGATTTAAAATCCTTAAGGGATTTTGTTTCGTGGGGAAAAAAAATCTAATTTTCTTTTCCTTGTTATGTAAACAAGAAGTATATGCATGCCTCAACTTATTACTTCTCCAATTATCAGCCTTTAAGCCTAATTATCACCGTCTTTGCTAAATGGTCCTGAATGTAACATTTCTATTCCTAACTTGAAAATAATCAATATCACACTTATTACAGAGTTAATCTTGTGGTGAAATAATCCTTAACTTTTCTTTTCTATACCAAGTTATGAAGAATTACACCACAGTAATCATTATCCACAGTATCCCATGTGTGAATTTTACTATACATTCTCAAATTCTGATAAACAAGAAAAATCTCTGTGTTTACTATGGAGTTTTCACTCTTGTCTAAGAAAGATGACAAATGTCACATAGGAAAAATAGAAGAAAAAATGAAAACTCATAGCAATTTCTCAGCTTCATCATAAATAACCAAACTATTAGTGAACAAAGAATGTTCAGATACATTTTATGTATGATATTCAGATATGTTGTATGTGGTCTGACATTATCTGAGAACATCAGTCTTTGTTTTGATTTCACAATAATTTTCAGAGAGTTCCACAATTTGTTTTTCCATAGTACTTATTTATAAACAGGTATGGGTATTTTTTCCCCCTAACAGAAAGAAAACTTCTGAAACTGTAATTTGGACAAACCCCAAAATAATATTATGTTGACCTTTATTATTAATCAATTTAATAAAGATTTATTAAGTATTTATTTTGTAGTATGTGTTGAAACAAAGATAAATAATATATTATTCCTGCCTCTCTGGAAGAGGAAACAGATTATTATTTCTGTGTAATACGATAGTAGTCAGAGAATAAGTTGTCCAGAATATTAAAGGTGCATCAAGTAAGGAATTCTACCTAAATATGGAGTTAGTAAAGGGGGATATGAAACCTAAACTAAAATATTGTAATGCTTAGCCAGGCAAATCGAAGTGAAAAGTCATTGCACTATGGAAATTTTTCACAATTCAGTGTGGTATGAAGATAGTCAAAAGCAACAGTAATTCACAATCCCACCAACCAGAGATAATCGTTGTTAATATTTCAGTATTTTCATTATCAACTCCTGAAAATTCTGAGGGTGGGAGTGGAAATTCCTTTTTATTCTTATCTCCATCATATTTAAAGCAATGATTTTGTGTTATAAATATGAAATAAAAATCCTGATTTAAAAGATACAGTAGCCAAATGACCTGTTGAGTTCGATCTTTTATTTCTCTTAAAATATATCTGTCCTACTTCTACCAGGCTGCATCAGGAAGGAGGGGAATGTCCAAAGCCTCTAGATACTTTCAAATTCTACAGACTCACCTAGATTGTCCATCATTTTCTTTCTCTCCCTTCAACCCTAAACTGAGACTCAGCCAGTAGAGAAAGAACCCATGACCAATGTTACACACTGGCACTACATCACTTACTACCTTCCAATTCTTTCTCTTCCTTCCAGAGAATGTTTTTTTGATATGGACAGCGTGGCTCTTCATCTTTTCTCACAACACCATTATTCAGAACCAGTGTCCTAGGTTTCAGTTTGCTGCTTCATCATCTCCTCAGATGTTGAACACCAGTGCTTAAGGGACAAAATGCAAGACTTTTAAGTATCTTAACTTGGTTAAGATAGAAAAATATTATCTTGATTTAATATTAACTACACAGGAAAAAACTGAACAACTAAAACTTGGTCTTTTATTTCTGGTGATAAAATTACTTTTGATTTAATTTTGAAATCAATGCCATTTATCAGGTACACAATCATCTCATATACAGAACAGGCAAACAAAAATTGATTTATTCACTTAATAGACATTTACTGAATACTTTTCATGGGCCCAGTATCATGCAAGAAACTGGAAAAGCACAACTGAAGGAGAACATAGCAGGGAAAAGAGATAATTAGACATGTCCAAGGACATGTGATAGGTTTATGGAAGAAATAAAAGGGGCACCTGATCCAGACCAGGGGGGAGATAAGACATATCAGAGAAGACTTTCCAGAGAAGATAATTTCTGAGATCAACTCCACAGTTTAGAACAGGTTTGCCATAAATATGTATATAAAATAAGAAGGACATTACTAGTAGATGGAATAGCATACACAAAAGCAGAGAATGCATTACCATGTTCATATAGGATGGATATAAATACTAGTTGTTACCCAATGCAGAATTCAGGAACAAAGATAGACTGAAGTTTGTTTCTAGTTCTTTTGCTTGTTTGTTTTTCTTTTGTTTCTGTTTTAGAGTTCTAAAATGATAATCTCTAAAACAAAACTAAATAATGCAGCCAAAATACCTAAATATTTGAATTTTTTGCAAATATCATTTTAAATTGAACATTAAACTAATCAGAAGCATATTTTATTAAATAAGACTGAAAATAGAGTTAATAGAAGAATTAATTCATATGATCTTAAGTAATAACTTGTCCATTTACTACATTATCAGTGTTTGAGGATAAGTAGGTTCAGTAGAAATTACTTCATATGAGAATAAAATATTTAAATCAGTTAACAATTTTCAGGAAAACATGTGCCTTGTAGATAACTATTTCTTTGAGTTTATCCATGGTTAATTTACATCCAAATAACATTGGATGCTTTTGAAATGTTGATTGCTAGGTCCAATAGTCAAAGACTCTAATCTAATTAATTGGGGTGAAGACAAAAATTCTGTATTTTTAACAAGGGATTCTGATATAACTGGCCTGAGTTCATCTATTCCAAATTTGATTTACATACTTTGTTATTCTAATTGCTGCACTTATATCTCTTTAAAAAGTTAACTTTAATATCTATAATTATTTAGCAGACAACAGATAACACTACATAGACAATATCTTAAGTGAACTAATATGTCATCCACTATTTTAAAATAAAAACCTATCATTTACTTAGTGTTTGCAGTTTGTCAGATACTCTGTCAAATGTTTCATGCAATTATTTAATGTACCCCTCATATCAACCCTAAGAAGTATGCATTTTACATCTGTTTATATATGAGAAAACTGCAGCACAGTGAAGTGAAATAACTGGATGAATTTTACACAGTGAGAGAAGTGAGAATTCTACCATAGAATATCTGACTTCAGTGCATTTACATTTTGCATTATGCTATAACTGATCTCTAATTTGTTCAGGTTGCCAGAAGAAATGTTCACCCCAATTCTAATTATCTAATATTTATCCAATTGCTTTTTCTTCTAAAGATAAAAGTGTTCATTAACTTTTTTAAAAATACATATCAAGTGCCACAGAGAATAAGAACTCCAGATCCAAACAGTATTAGTACAATGGTCAGAAAATTATTTTTTTTAAATGAGCCCAGTAGAGTCAAAAATGAAGTATTCCTAGCACCAATGATGCATGCAAATATTGCTTTATATTTAGGTTTCTTCAAATTCATTCAGAAAAGAATGAGGAAGAGGCATGTGATTTTATTTCTTGATGGAAAATAATTGGGGTGATAACTACTGTGTCAGGGTGAGAAATCCTGCAGTGGTGATGACCTGAGCCAGGCAATTTGCCTTTCTTTGGCCAAACATATAGCATGGCACACTTTCATGTCTTCTACTATCTGTTCTGTAGATATAATTCACATATTTCCAATGAATTCTGATTTAGTGTCAAAGACAGGAAAATATTTATTCAATTGCTTCTTCTTCCGTAGATAAGCATGTTCATTAACTTTTTAAAAAATACATATCAAATGCCTCTTATATGTCAGCACTGTGCCAGGTCCTTAATTGGAGAAAGATCTCTATCCATTAAAAGCTTGTAGTCTAGAGGGAAATACAGACACAAGAAAACTGCAATAATAGTGTGACAGATCTTATAAAGCTGACACAATGGGAACACAGTGTAGGAGAAAGCACTATAGCATCTTCTAACAAATGGCAGGTAATATCTACCTAATGATTACCATGTGGCAGCACTTTCTAAGAAGCTTACTATATGAACTTATTTAACCTTCACATTAGCCTTATGTGAATATTTTCCCCCATTTTACAAATAAGAATACTGAATTTTCCCAAATCAGGAAGCCAGTAAATATCAGGACTGGGATTAAGTCCAGGCAGGTTGGCTTCTCTCTGCTTCTTAGTTCCTACACTCCACTCCTGCTTAGCAGTGGGGAAAGTGCAAGATTGGAAGTTTCAGTTCCTAGGTAGTTCTGGGACCATGGATTACTCACTCAAGGCCTTACTTTCTTGGTTTAATAAGAGGCCTGGACTAATGTACTGAGTGATATATTCTCTACCCTCAGAATATTAAAATAGGTAACATTAAGTATTATGATCCAAATTCAAGCCCTACAACTAATTGGTTGAAAAGATTGAGCAAGCCAGTCAACTACTTCAGGCCTCAGTATTCAAATCATTCTATATATTATCACTAAAAAATATTCTGAAGTTTCTAAATATACCATACACTCACAAATCTCAAAACAAAATCAAGAAGAAAATTCTTCCAACTATATGCCTCTGTGTGAACCAATTCAATCAGACAGCTGTCTCTCCCGCTTTCCTCAATTACTTGGTCTTTGAAGAGTGCTCCTTCATTGGCAAAACCAAATATAAACCTACAGACAAAGAATTTGTGTGTTCATCCATCCATTTATTGATTGATTACTCATGAATCATTAGATACATTATGTGCTAGATATATAAGAGAATATAAAGATTTAAAAAAGGAAATATATTAAACTGCAGAGAGCTCACAGTATATTTGGAAGTGGGGAAAGACAAACATTCATTTAGCATTCCATACGATAATTACTGTGACAAAGGTAAGGGATTGTATGGAAGATTAGAAGAAAAGTATTCCAGGCAGGAGGAATAGCATGTGTTCAAGAACTACAAGAAGTTCTCTATGGCTGAAACATGGGATACATAAAAGGAAATGGCAGGAGAGACAGATGGAAGTGAAACAGGACCTTCATTATGAAAGGCTTTGTTCACCATAATCAGGAGATTGACTTAATCCTACAGGTGACAGGGAGCCCTTTAGGATCTTAAGCAAAAATGTGATATGACAGTACAAGCTTTTAGAAAGATCACTTAAGCCCTAACATGGAAAATGATAGGGTGAGACTATTGGCTGAGAGAACAGCTAGAATCTGATAAGAGATTATAACAGCCTGGATTATGAAGCTGTAATAATGATGGATAAAAAGAAGGAGTTCCAAGAGATATAGAATTAGACATGACTTAATGAATATTCAGATTCAGGGAATGAAGAAAAGTAGCATGCTAAAACTCTGGCTTGATAATAGAGATGCCATTCAATGATACATGGGAAAGAGTAAAAGAAGCAGTTTGAGAAAACACTTAAAGAATTCTCTTTTTTTAATTTTTTTTTTTAGTTGTCAATGGACTTTAATTTATATGTACTACTGAGAATTGAACCCAGTGCTTCACACATGCTAGGCAAACACTCTACCACTGAGCCACAACCCCAGCCCACAAGAATTGTTTTGAAAGTAATACAGTGGTTAAGAACACAGACTTTTTTTTTTTTTTGTCATTCCAACAAATTGAAGCAAAATTTAATTATCCAAAGAAGGAGAATTTGTAAATTTTTTAAAGATTTTTTTGAAAACATTGAACTATGTAAAAATTTTAAATCTAATCTATGTATATAGCCAACATAGAAATACTAATTTCCAAAATACACTTTCATCTTTTTTTTTTTGCCCTTTTCAACATTGATCAGTTTTTTTTTATAATGTATTTTTTTTTATTGTAAACATATGGGATACATGTTGTTTCTCTGTTTGTACATGGCGTAAAGGCATACCATTTGTGTAATCATAAATTTACATAGAGTAATGTTGTTTGATTCATTCTGAAGAACACAGACTTTAAAACCCAGCAATGCAGGAGGCTGAGGCAGGAGGAACACAAGTTCAAAGCCATCCTCATCAATTTAGTGAGGCGCTAAACAATTTAGTGAGACCCCTTCTCAAAATAAAAAAATAAAACAAGCTAGGGATGTAGTTTGGTGGTTAAGCACCCCTGGATTCAGTTCCGGGTTAAAAAAAAAAAAAAAAAAACACCAAGCCCACAGGTTTTCTGGGAGTGTAACCCAGTAGCAGAAGACTTACCTATCATGTGTGAAGCTTTGACTTCAGTTACCTGCATTGCAGGGGTAGGGGAAGGAATCATACATAGGCTTTGCTCTCAGAAGTGTCAATTAATATCTATGGAAACTTAAGCAAGTTTCTTAAACTATTAAAGTCTCAGTTTGCTCATCTGGAAAACTAAAATAATAGAAGAACCAACTCAGAATTGTTCTGAAGATCAAATTAGCTAATGCAAATGAAACACAGACTACCATCTAGTAAGCTGAGCACAGTGGTGCATGCCTACAATTCCAGAGGCTCAGGGAGACTGAGGCAGGAGGATCTCGAGTTCAAAGCTAGCCTTAGCAAAAGTGAAGCACTAAGCAACTCAGTGAGACCCTGTCTCTAAATAGAATACAAAATAGGCCTGGGGATGTGGCTCAGTGGCTCAGTGGTCAAGTGCTCCTGAGTTCAATTCCCGGTACCAAAAAAAAAGAAAAAAAAAAAGAATATCTAATAAATGCTAACCCATCAACAAATGGCAGCCAATATCATTCCCCTGAGTTTGAAGTAGCTAGATGATATCCATATGCAGAGGTTCAGAAGAAAGTTGAAAATATGGTTTAGGACTAGAAGAAAGTCTGAGTGTTGATGATGTTTCATTGAGAGGTTATATTGAGTTGGAAAAACTTGAAAATATAAATATTTAAAAGTTTTTCAGACCCTTCATTGATTCATTTATTATCTTACTTTTTTTTTGTTTAAACTATTTTTGAATCCAAGTATACAACTCTGAAATACTTTTTCAAAAAAATCAAACCATTCCCAAACCCATCATAAGTAGACTTATAATCTATTTTTACTGTTTTTATTTGTAAAAATCTGTTAATATTCCCATTTCAATTTTCCCAGAAAACTGCAATATCCTTTAGGATGAGACTATATAGGACTATTCATATACTAAAATATTTCTTCACTGACACACAAATATCACCCACACATAACAGAAAAGTTATTGATTTTTTTATTTGTGTACAGTTTTGATTTCTGTCTACAGTTATTGAGACCTGAGGCAGTGCTAGCTTGAAAACAAAAACTATGACCAGGTATTTGTCCTTGGATGCCTAATGACACTGCTTGCCACAATCTGTCAGAGTTCTCCTGCAAGTTACTTATATTATCAAAAAGTGTTTCTCTCATTAATACTTCCTTTCCACTTTAGAAATATTAAGAGAAAATTTCAGAGCTTTCTAAAGAAATATAGCAATACTTTTCAGGTCTAAAACAAGAGTAATCACAAAGACTGGGATACCAATAGTCAACAATTAAGACACTGTTGTACAAAAATAGCATGAGGAATAGCCAAGTTAACAAGTGATTCATTATCATGCCCCAAGATTTCACTGGCCCATTCAACTCTGGTTCCTACACAAGAATTTGTAAGATTGGGAGCTAGGTGTGCACTGTGCGATTCCAAAACAATTCTCACATTAATAAAAAGAAAGCTCTAAAACAGATTTGCTACTTAATCCAAATAAGTTAAAATCAACAAAGCAAGAGTTTTTGTAAGATTAATACTTTGTCTTCATATGTAGTTTTATTTTGAAATTACTGTTCAATATAAAAGCATGATATCCTCCCTCAGTAAACCAGGTCTATAGAAAACAACTCTATTTTAGACTATTACTGACCCAATGGGAAATTATCCTAATAACAATATAATTTATTCCTTTTCAATAGGGTATTATTTGTATACTTTCTACATGCTAGGTACTTAATACTGTCTTGTTATGGTGATATAACAGAGAAATAAAAGAGTCGAATATACTAATTTGTAGTAGAGGATTAAGCAGTCAAAGAGGCAACCGATGAACAAAAAATACAGTGTGAGATAAGGAGCACAATGAAGAAATACAATGCAGCAAAGGATAATAAGGAGTATCCGGAATCCCAGGGTTAGTTAGGGTGGCCAGGAAGTATCACTGAGGTGATATTTGAGTAAAGATGGGAGGGAAATGAGATGGTAGGCAACAAGGCTTTGGGGGTGAATCAGTTTTCCAAACAAGGAATGCAAATAGCAAGAAGAAATAGAAATGAGCAAGAGAGAAAACAGAGAAGCCAGATAAAAAGCAAGAAATGGTGAAGACTTGGACCAGGTGAGAAATGATGGGATTCTGGGCCTTTTCCATAGGTAGAGTCAACAGTATTTGCTAAAGGATGCAATGTGAGGCATAAGAGAAAAGCAGGAATCAAGGATGATGGTTTGGGGCCTGAGCAAGCAGGATGGTATTTCCACTATACTAGACAGCTGAGTAGTAAGAACTGTGTTTATATTTAGCAAGGAGAAAGTTATTGGATTTTCACAAAAGTAGTTCAATGGAATAGTAGAGGGGAATTTACAAAACAATAGGAGGAAAGAGATGGAAAATCTATGTTCACTCCTGAAGGTAGAAAAAGAGGATCAAAGAATTAGGACAAGAGCTGAAGAGAGAAGTAGGCTCAAAAAAAAAAAAAAAAAAAAAGTCAATTATTATTTACCATGCAAACTACAGAAGTTACCTTATCTTGTCTCTACAAATTATTTTACCACATCCTATTTGTGTTTCCTTTTACCTCTTTCCCTTTGAGTAGCAACTTAGTAAAATAATGAAGTAATTGGATTAATTCAAATCAATAATAATGTATACTGAAACAATAATAATGTATAATGCTTCAAAGTAATCATAAGAAAATTCATAAAATAGGCAGCAAATCTTTTTATCAGAAGGGAAAAAAAAAAGAAGAGGGAGTTAAAACCCTCACTGGAAGAAGAATTAAGTGACTTGATCAGCAATAAATAAAAGATACTTCCTTTTTAAAATGCCTGATTACATAAGAAATGCACAAATATTTTTAAATTGTATCATGGTATCAGTTCTCTCACCATGAAATTGTAATCCCTGTGGTCTAGTAGACATAGATCTGCTGGAGACAGGAAGCAAAGAATGCCATTCAGCTGAATGAATGAATGAATTATTATGGTAAACTAGATATAATTCCCAGAGTCAGGTCAGGACATCAGAGGTAATAACAATGTGGCTCTCTTCATAAGGGCATGGAAGTTTTTGGTTATTTTTTTTTTCCCACTAAGAGTGAAAAAGATATTGATTCAGGACTTCATTCAAAAGATTCCACTAGGGTCATGTTCCATGACACTATGGACTGTTTTTCTTATTCTGCATTTTGCCGTGGTCTATCATGGTGCTGAATGTTTAATAAGGATTTAATAAATATTTTTGAATGAATGAAAGTATGCAAGAATCAGTTAAATAAATATATGAATGAATATGATTTTAACCCTGTGATACTCTAAGATATAATAAATCACAGATAGAATTTTTCCTAATAAAATACTTATGCAATAAACAACCATCATACCTAACTCTTCTTATACCACGTATATAGAACATTTTAAATACTGTACATGCATTGTCAATATTTATTATTCAACAAGACATTACTAATTTCATTTATGTGCCTTGTTAATAAAAAAATTAGTTTGGCCTTGTTTGTTATAGCAAAAATAACTAGGGGGTTCCTAGTAGCTCCTGCTCTTTGGAATAAGAGAGAGAATCATCTTGGAGAAAACTGAAGACACAAAAAATAGCATGAATGTTGATGAAAATTCAGATGTGTGCTGTTTAAACAATGTACACTAAATTCTTTAGCCTGTTTTCTTCCCAGAAAGAAGAGAAATACTTGCTGCATATTGTCAACCACAAGGTGTTATTTATGACTAAATAGCACAGGCTTTTAAAAATAAAATGTTCAATATTTCAATTTTCTAGTTGTGATAATAGAGACTCCTACCTGTGGGTAGGAGTGAGACTGCCCTAAAAGATTTCTGTCAAGCATCCTGGGGCATTTTTTTTTTTTTTTTTTTTTTTTTAGACTGAGCATGAAAAAGCTTCTCTGAACTGAGAGTTGAGGATTGAGGACCCTGATCCCAAGACTCTTATAGATTCCTGTTTGGTGAGGAATTAGTTTGTCCTACACATGACACCACACAGGAGCAAATTGATAGAATGAAAAATCCCCTTGGAGAATTAAAAGACTGACTAATCCTGTGGAATAACAATGATTCAGAGTGTGGACAACTGATACAGAGCATAAAGAACCAACACAACAGATTAGTAGAACATAGAAAAATTCCTTCAGTAATACTACCTATTAATTGGGTGAAAAAATACCAATAGTAAAAATTACCTAGCTGCCCCATCTGTGGGAGGGAAGCTTATAGTCAACGTTTTGGCCATCTTACAAGGAATCTATTATTTTGCCTATCGCAAAAAATGCACCAACTAACCTTTCAGCTAGAGTTTTTTGGTCCAGGAATGAGTGTCAGTCACTATCCTTCTGCTTGATCCTTAAATTTAACAAAACAGACCTGGTTTATCTCTTGGAAGAAAATTAAGGCATTAGAAAATTTAAGGCAAAAAAAAAAATGCCTCAGGGGGAATGAATTTAAATTCCAAAAAATAACCAAAAAGAGATGTAGTGAGTGACAAATAATAATTATCCCTGAGATCTAAATACAATACAGTACTTCCTGTGGTTTTATTACTAAAGAGAATAATTCTTTTCCCTAACCTAGTTTAAACTGGAGTTCTGTCTCTTGCAATTAAAATATTCTTGGCTATTAGAAACCTTAAAAGAAGTGTCACTACATTTTATTGTCAAAGGCTGGCAAGGTCTAGAAATGTTACATTTTGATAGAAAAGCTGAAACTCAGAGAAGGGCCTTCCTCAGAGTTAAAAAGACAGTCAACAGCAATACTGAGGCTTACATCTAGATATTCTGATTCCAAAGTCAGTCCTTTTTCACTAACCACTGTCCCTATGCTAAAATTACTATACTACAGGCATCCTAACAGCTACTAGATTATTTATAAAACACATTCAAAATCTTGACTACTGATAAGAGAACTTTTACAGAAATAAGCTACCTAACAAATGAGCTAATCTTACATAACCACTTAATTTTTATCAACATAATTTTTAATCAATTATTTATGCTACATGGAATATACGAACTAAAAACTTTTCATTCACTAAACAAGTACTTAGTGTGAGAATTGTGTGCAAAGACAAAACACCAAACCAGCATTCTGTACATATGACTCATTTGGGAAATGCACATTCTGGTTCCATAGGTTCTTTTTTATATTTTTATTACTGTATTATAGTTTTACATCATTGTTTGGTTCACTTTGACATATTCATAAATGCATATGACACAGTTTGCTCCATTTCAATGCCCAGTGCTACCTGCTTTCCTCCTCACCTTCCTTCCCCAATCCCCTTTGCTTCTACTGTATTAGTCTTCTTTCTGTTCATTCATTTTTTAATTGGTACCTTATAGTCATACATAAAAATTATGATATATTCATAAATGAACATAGAATAATTTGGTCAACTTCATTCTGCAATTTTTTCCCTTTCCTTTCCCCCCCCTCCCCATCAGTCTCCTACCTTACTCCACTGTTCTCCCTTCTATGTTCATGAGATTACTTTTTTTTTTAACTTCCTTATTTCTCTCTAGCTTCCACATATGGGAGAAAACATTTGGCCCTTGACTTTCTGAGTCTGGCTTATTCACTTAATCTACTCTTCTCCAGTTCCATCCATTTACCCGAAAATGACATAATTTCATTCTTTTTCATAGCTGAGTAAAACTGTTCCATAACTTGACTATTGTGAATTGCACTACTATAAACATTGATGTGCCTGTATCACTATAGTATGCTGATTTTAGTTCTTTTGGATAAATACCAAAGTGTGGAATAGCTGGGTCAACTGGTGGGTCCATTCCTAGTCTTTTGAACAATCCCCATACTGCTCTCCAACATGGTTATAGTAATTTGCTGTCCCACCAACAGCGCATGAATGTACCTCTTTTCCTCCATCCTTGTCAGCATTTGTTGTTATCTGTATTCTTGATGATTATCATTCTAACTGGAGTGAGATAAAATCTCAGTGTAGTTTTGATTTGCATTTCCCTGATTACTAAGGAGATTGAACACTTTTTCATATATTTGTTGGCCATTTGCACTTCTTCTTTTGAGAAATGTCTGTTTAGTTAATTTGTCCATTTATTGATTGGGTTATTTTTCTTGTTTGTTTATTTGTTTTGATGTTATTTGTGTTCTTCATATTTTCTGGACATTAATCTCCTATTGGGAGAATAGCTGGCAAAAATTTTCTCCCATTCTGTAAGCTCTCTTCGCACTCTTGTTTCCTTTGCTGTATAGAAGTTTTTTAACTTGAAGTCATCCCACTTACTGATTCTTGGTATTATTTCTTCAGCTTTAGTAGTATTACTAAGGAAGTCAGTACCTGGGCCAATGTATTGAAGTGTTGACTCTTTTCGTCTGGGAGTTGCAGTGTTTCTACTATAATTCCTTGGTCTTTGATCCACTTCAAGCTGATATTTGTGCAGGCTGAGAGATAGGGATCTAACTTCATTCTTTCACATATGAATATTCAGTTTTCCCAGCACCATTTGTTGAAAAGGCTATCTTTTCTCCAATGTATGTTTTTGTCACCTTTTTAAAGATCTGATGATTCTTTATCTCTGTGTCTTCTATTCCATTCCATTGGTCTTTGTTTTAGTCAGCTTTTTCAGCTGCTCTGACCAAAAGGCCTGACAAGAACAATTTTAGAGGAGGAAAAGTTTATTTGGGGGTGGAAGGGACTCACAGTTTCAGAGATCTCAGTTCATAGATGGCTGACTCCATTGTTTTGGGCTGGACGTGAGGAAGAACATGAGGGTGGAAAGGTGTAGAGGAGTAAAGCAGCTCAGGACATGGAACCAGAAAGCAGAGAAAGACTTCTCCTCTCACAAAGGACAAAATACAAATCCCAAAGGCTGACCCCAAAGACCACCTCCTCCAGCAACACCCTACCTGCCCATAGTCACCACCCAGTTAATTCCCATCTGGGAAATTGATGCACTGATTAGGATAAAACTCACAAAACACAATTATTTCACCTCAAAACTTTCTTGCATTGTCTCACATATGAGTTTGGGGAACATCTCATATCTAAACCATGATAGTCTTCATGTCTTTTTATGCTAATATCATGGCATTTTTCTTACTATAGGTCTGTAATATAATTTGAGATCAGATATTATGATGCCATGAGCATCACTCCTGTTGCTCAGGATTGCTTTGGATATTCTGGGTATTTTATTCTTCCATAAGTGGGGCCTGAGATTCTGTATTTTTCACAAACTCCCAGGTGATTCCAGTGCTATAAGTCTGCAAACCACACATTGATAAACAAAGTGCTATAAATACTCTGAGAGATAAAACAATTAATGTCTATTTCCATCCTTTTAAACTAAAATGGTATAAATATTTTAAATTACATTTTGGAAAAAAAGACATTTTGGTGCAAAATAAAAATTTTGTTATAGTAAAGAACTATGTGCAAGAGTCATTTAAGCAGTTGGATGGAAATAAGACACAAGATATTATTCATAGATGGATAATAAAGGTCAGTTTTGTTGCACACATTACCTAAATTCTTAAAAAAAATGTTTTTACAATTTACATACATCAAAATGGCCACTTCAAACTGGCTATATCAAAATGCCGTGTTTCAGAGACAGACATATATACCAATAAATATAATGTAACCATTCACCAAAAAGAAGTTATTAATTCTCTACCCAATGCCAATCACTGTTTGAGACAATGAGGATATAGAAGAAAACAAATACCAAAAATATCAGTATATAATTAGTATAAAAATGGGTAAGTGTTCTGGGTACAAAAAAAAGAAAGTGCTATATGGATTAAGAGGAAAAATACATCAGTTTTAACTGAGATTATCCAGGAAAATTCCATGGAGGAGACAGCAACTAGTCTTACCTAATAAGGGAATAAGATCTAGAGGCAGAAATAGATGAATAAGTCATTTTAATTTAGGAGGTTGGTATGAACAGAGAAGGAAAAGCAGAAGCTTTAAATAAGGGATTGAAAAGAACTCAGGCTGTCTGAATAGCAGAGTAATAATAAGGCCTTTACTATGATGAGGTTAAAAAGATAGGGTAGAATAAAATCCTTAATTCTAGATTTAGAGCATTCACACTAACCAGATGTTTACCCTATACCAGAATTCTACTCCTCCACATCCTTGAATGTCTTGCTCCTTTTGATCAGGTCTCAAACTGAAAGATTATCCTCAGGCATGTCTTCCCTGAACACTCTCCCAAACGTGAATTTACAGTAATTGTCTTTTTATTTATTTATTTACAATCTTTTCCTCCCATTAATTCAGCTCCACTTCCACTCTCAACCTTCATGGTGTGAACACCCTGCATGAAGCTACATTAAACAATGATTTCTGAACATCTGACCTTGGTCCCTGAGAATAGAGATCCCTGAGGGAGAGAAAGTGAGCCCTTTGAATGCTCTAGGCACTTTATAGAAAATGACTGTAGGACAGTAAGGGGAAATCCAGACAGAGTTTTATGGTCTCCTTGAGTTGAAGAGATTAAGTTGAGAGTCCAGACAAGCCACGGTAGCAAGGTTAATAAAGGAGACATCAAGAGAGAAAGATGCACAGAGAGGAAGAGAAGCAGAGGGTACCCCAGTCTTCAGAGGGATAATGATTAGCACTGGTATATGAACAAATTGCTTAAGGCAGAGGGGAGAACCACCTGAAAGGAGCAGAGGAATAATTCTCAGGACTCAAGTAGAGTCAGGAACATTACATGTTCTCATGAGAAAGAGTGAGAAATTTTGTGATTCACAGAGTGGTGGTTGAAGTATTCAAACGTATTTCCTCAGTAGTAGGGCAAAATTAGCCCTAGTTTAAAGGCTTCTTCATTCCTAGCTAACCAAGCCTAAAAACAGAGTTTAGAAAGATCAAACTACCCACCAGTAACTTAATCATGGTCTGAAGAAAAACTCAAGAATATTAAAAGGAATAAAAGTTTTTCAGTACTGTTACAGTTTAGATCTGGAATGTCCCTCCCCAAAGGTTTTTATGTGTTGAAGGTTTGATCCCAGCTGATGGTGCTATCTGGAAGTGGTGAAAACTTCAGAAGGTGGCACATATTAAAAGACATGGATCAC
The DNA here is from genome assembly GCF_902686455.1 of Sciurus vulgaris. Lineage (NCBI taxonomy): Eukaryota > Metazoa > Chordata > Mammalia > Rodentia > Sciuridae > Sciurus > Sciurus vulgaris. The sequence goes on along the minus strand of NC_136463.1, from coordinate 116,145,576 downwards.
TGGAGGTATGCCTTTGAAAGGTATATCTTGTCCCCAGTCCCTCTCCTCTCTGCTTTTTGTCTGTCATGAAAGTGGCTTTCCTCCACCATGCCTGTCCTCTATGATATTCTGCTGTACTTCAGGCCCAAAGCAATAGATCCAATTGACCATGGACTGAAACCTCTGAAACCATGAGCCAAAATAAATCTTTCCTCCTTTAAGCCATTTTTCTCAGGTATTTCATCACAGTAATGAAAGCTAACTAACACAAGTACCAGCAGAGTAAAGTGCATACTATCAATTAAAAAAAAAAAATTGTCAGGCATGCAAATAAGCAGGAAAATATAACCCATAATAAGGTTAAAAATATGGGCTAGAGATACAGCTCAGTGTTAGAGTACTTGCCAGGTATGTACAAGGCCATGGATTTGATCCCCAGCACTATGAAAAAAGAAAATCTCTCCCTATAAATTTTTTAAATAATCAAACAGAAAAAAATAGACCCGGAAATAAAAATGGTAAATAGAATTGATAGACATGATAAAAAAGACTCAGGAAACTAGGAATGAAGGATTATTCCTAGTCTCAGTTTATTAGATTGATTATGACAATATCACAGTGCTTGTGTTTACGGAAACCTTATTTTACTTAAAAATCATACTCAAGTGCACAGCAGTGAGGCAAAGGAGGCAGTATGGCCTGAAACGTAGAAGGACAGATGAACTATGGTACTATGTGGCAAAACAATCATTATAATGTATTCCACACTTCCAGAAGGCAGGAAATATTTAAATCTTTTCAGTGAGAGACATAGACCTCACAACTATACTTATGGAAATTATAAGGGACTAGTATGAACAATGATATATATTAGGTAATTAGATTAAATGGATATATTTCAAAAATGTAAATGATTTTAAGGATGGCTGATGTATAAAATACAAATTTGAAAACCACTCACATTGGTTTTGAGCAAAGTCCAGTGAAATTACCTCCTTTCTAGGATGAAATAAGAAAATATTTAATCTATAATTAGAAAAGAATTATCTACTTTGAGAAATATCTTTCAAATTCTTAACTTTTGTCTCATAAACTATAGGCAAAAATCAAATGATATATATCATCACATTAAATGTATATTAGGAATACATATATATTCCAAATACTATATATAGTATATATATACTATATATAGTATATATATTTGGAATATATACTATATATATAGTATATATATACTATATATATAGTATTTGGAATGTGGCTTTATATACCACAGGCACACTCCTTACTCCTGTATATTTTGTCATTTTCTACTTTGGCCAATGAGTCATATAAAAGTGAAACTTGACACTGGTTTTTAGATCAGTGGAAGCTTATGAGAAGCAATCATCCTCTCAATAACTTGCTTCCCAATGAAGGCAGGCATTTCCTCTCTGTCACCTATCAATGATTCATCTGTCAAGACTTAAGTAACTGTTTTATCTACTAGTACTTCATTGTCTAGTTATGATAATGTGTCTACCTATTTTCTGGGGTTTTTGCATAATGTTGTGCTTTACCCTATTATCCAACTGTTATATCTATAAGCTGAATTCTGCCTGCCTGCTTCATTTTAGATTCACTTCTTCAGCTGGAGTCCTAATGCATATCTGCTTCTAAAATCCCAATTTGCCTTCAGATACATTACCTCGTATACCCAGTAGTGTTTTTTAGTTTTCAGGCTACAAGTATTGCACCTCCTTATTCAGGTTTATTCCTAAGAATTTTATTCTTTTGGATGTTAATGGTAAGTGAAAGTTATTTTAGTTTCAGATTATTTTCTGCTGGTATATAAAAATACAAAAGTTTTTTGTGTAGTGTTGTGTATCTTGTATCCTGAAATTGCTGAATTTGTTTATTAACCTAAATAGGTTTTTCTGAATTTGTTATGATTTCCTATATATGGGATCAAGTCATCTGAAAATAAAGATACTTTTATTCCTTCCTTTCAAGTATGGATGCCTTTTATTTCTTTTTCTTGCCTAATCACTCCAGTTAGAACTTCTAGTACAATGTGGACTACAAATGGTAAAAGCAAGAATCTTTGTCTTATTCCTAATCTTAGATAAAAAGCTTTTAGTCTCCAACTATTCGATATGATATTATCTGTGGATTCCTCATAAATGCCATTAGTTCCCCTCTATTCCTAGTTTCCTGAATCCCTTTTTTTTTTTTTTTTCATGAAAGGGTGTTAAATTTTGACATGTGTTTTTACTACTTTTACTCAACCGTGAGGATTATATGAAGTTTTTTCCTTTATTCTATTAATGTGGTTTATTATATTGATTTTTCATATGTGAATAACCTGCATTCCAGGGGAAAATACCTCTTGGTTCTGGAATATAATCATTTTAATATGGTGCTGGATTCAGTTTATTAGAATAGTACAGTAGTCCCTCCTTATCTGCATATGACACATCCCAGAACCCTCAGTGGATTCCTGAAACTGAAAACGGCACCAACCCCTGTATATCCTATATTCTTCTATATGCACTGCAGCATTACCACTTAATTCCAGAGTTAATCTGACTTTTCACGTTTTATGTCATAGTGCCTCCTTTGTATCACTATACTTGCATTTGGTACTATTTATTAAGTAAAATAAAGGTTTCTTAAACATAAGCACTATGATACCTTGATAGTCAAACTGATAAACTGTAATGGCTATGCAGTGACTAACAAGCAGGCAGCATATAAAGCACAGAAACGCTGCACATCGTGGACGGGATGCAACAGGATGGTGTGAGTTTCAAGGCATCTGTGAATATTTTTAAATAACTTGTAAAATTGTGCATGTGTAAATGGACTTTTGTGACTGATTCAATCATATATTTTAAATATTATTTAGATTTCATCATTTTGCATATGAAGCATTTACCTGAGTAACTATCTCACTCCTGACACGAATTTTGAAGGACAAGAAATTTTGAATAATTTCCACGAATCCTTCCCCATATTTCTCACATTGTTCTTCAAATTTATCTAGAAGAGTAATCCAAACTTCTGAAATAAGATAGTTAAGTAAGCACATGTATTTAACTATTCTTCCTTTAAAAAAAATGTCCACTGAAGTGAGTGAATAAAAATAAATAAGAAAAAAAATGATTCTATAACCAAACTAAGAAATAGAAAGGGGGACAAAACTAGATAAGAAAATTTGAGGATTTTCTGGAAGATAAAAACTAACAGGAGCAGAAGAAAGGGAGGTACTCAAAGCAGAGAAACCACAACCAAAGTAGATGCAGCTGAAGGCTACTAAAGGAGTAACATCCTTAAAGATTTCCAACCAAAATTATGGGTGAACATCCTGGGCTAACTGCTTCTACAGCTAACATGGGGCTGTCAAGAAGAACACTTTGGGGCTCAACCTTTATTTCCTGAAAAGATCTAGATTGTTTGAGCAAACTTGGTGGGAGAAGTTTGAAAGTCAATATTTGAACTGCTGACTATTTGCATTTTTTAAACTTTAACACACCTAATTATTCTCCCCTCTTTGTCTCATGGGGAGGCTCCCAACATGCCACTGTGGCATCCACACTGTCCTCACTTATTTCTTGTCCTCACTTGGATATCAGAGTACAGCCATGCCAACAGTTATGTCAGCTCTGGTCTCCATATCCCTTTCCATAATTGCTCTGAACCAATGTGCAAAGTAGGCTGTTGCCTGCTCTGGGTTATTCCATGATGAACAGAACAGCAGTTTTCAGACTATGCCTAACTCTGAGTTACTCCCTTTTATAAACCAGTAGTTTTCTATGAGTTATTACATTTTGAGTACAAGTGCCAAGACAAAATAATTCCACGCCTTGTTTGTACAAGTAAAAACCACCATCTGCACAGCACAACCATAAGGCACAAACTGATAGATAAATTGTGCTACTAAAAATGACCAGCTGAGAACTTGTCTGATTAAATCAAAAGCACATGGATGCATGGGCATACCAAACCCATATCAGAAAACCAGACACATGGATTTATCAATCTCACCAGATGTAACTCCCCATCTTAATACATAAAAGAAGCACCTCAAGACTGATTGCGGCAGCACGCACCAACCCGTCATCAAACCATCCAGCGAACATATCATGAGGTAGACAGGTGATACCTCTGACTCTCTGTCCCTAAGCTTTAACTCAGCTTGATCTCCCTGCTTTATGTGGTCCACTTTGAAGCTCCCTGCAGTCCAGACTATGACCAAGAATATATTCCATTCTCTGTCAGCTCTGTATCCTGAACAAGTTCTTTGGGTGGTTCCTAATTTTATGACCTCTTTCCCATTTGAACTGCCCTCTGCCCTTACACTTGGTGCAGCCCCCTAAAATCAAGGAGGTCACTTTAACCCTTTTGTAGCCTTTCTGTAACCTGTATATATCATTGTGTCAAGGATGCTGTGTGACTTGAGTATTACAGATATTCCAAATTAAGATTGGAATAAAAGAACCTGTGATTGCCCAGGTTATGTCTACCAAGTGACCCTGAATACTCAGTGAATTGCAATCTACAAAACTGAGGTAGCTTGTGAATCCACTGTCATTCAATAAATTCTAACATATGGAATGACACAAATGTGTTTGGTCTGTTAAAAGACATAAATCACTCACAACAACCAGAATATCTCCTCTCTTGTCTTGTCATGGTATAGAAGCTAATGCCAGTGGGAGAGAGATGGACCCCTGACCATCAATCACTGTTATGATTTTTGCTTCTTTTTTAAATGGAGGTACCCTGGAGGGACATGCACACAACATAAAACTAAAAAACTGCACTACAGCTATAGTGTAAAGTGCCACTGTGTATGCTAAAGAGGAGGGAGGTTGGCAGCAGCTTCAGATAGAAGTTGGTGATGACTGGGACAGTGGAGGACAGAGCAAGAGCTATTTTCTCTGCACATTTTGGCTATTAGACTTGTGTGTCTGTAAAAAATTCAGTACCCACATTTTGTATTTAAATATTAAAAATGATCACAACTTTTAAAAAAGAATTCCAGATTAACAATCAGAGCAAAAACTGACCTTGGACAAGCCAGAACATCTCAGACCCTAATCACTCAAATCATATAGGATTCTTATAAAAATAGAAATTCTGAGATGAGTCCTGAGGCCCTGCACTCTTAACAAGCTCCCTGGTGATATCAATACTCCTGATCCATGTATAAACACACTTTGAATCTCAAGGAATAGTTCAGTGCACATTAAAATTCCCCTGGGAGTATAGATCAAAAATAGGGCACTTGCCTAGCTTGCACAAGGTCTTAGATTTGGTCCCAAGCACCACAAAAATAAACAAATAATCGCCACGGGAGCTTTTACAAATTCTACAGGTACCAGCCCTTACCATTTAAATCACAATATAGAACTGCAGAAATACAGAAGCGCAGAAATCAGGCGTAAGTATTTCTCAAAGATCCAAGTTTATTTCAAAGTTCATAAAAGTTTGGGAACCACTAGACAAATCAATGGTAAATTAAAAGACTGTATGATCTATGATAACTAAGATACACCCCTCTCACCCAGCCACCCACTCTTCTTTGAACTCAAGGCAGCTGTTTAGGACATTTTCATGTGACAAAACTGTGGTTATTCTTTACACAAACTGGAGATCCACCCTGTCATCACTAACAAGAAGAAAGGGAGACATGGCTCCCAGCGCATACACAGAGCTGCAGAGAGAACCTAAACAGAAGCTAAGGAAAGTGGTTCCAAATCACAACAGGGTTTTGGAAGGAGGCACTTAACCCAGAAATGAAAGACCTAAAAGTGCTTCATCTCCAAAGACAAACCTTCCTCAACTAATACATCTTTGCTCACATTCTATTCACATATGTGACTGCAATTAACCCTATGAAAATATTTGTAACAAATTACTGACAAAAGAAATTAATACTCAAAAAATATTTTTAAAATCCTAAAAAAGGAAAAAACAATTATTGAAAATGAGCAAAAGGCACAAACAGGAATTTTTCCAAACATGAAACAAAATCCATAAATATAAGCTGTTCAACCCTGTTAATAATCAAGTAAATGCAAATTAAAACTATAAGATGCAATTTCATATCCACAGATTGGCAAGAAAAAAATTAATGGAAATTATCAAGTGTTGAGAAGAATATAGAGCAACAAGAATTTTCATCCTTAACTATTGACTGTGGAGGTAGAACAATCACTTTGGAAAACAGGAATTTGAATTAGATACTGCTTATCAGTAAGAATATGCAGTAGAGATGGGCGCAATGGCTCATGCCTGTAATCCCAGAGGCTCAGGGAGGTTGAGGCAGGAAGATGGTGAGTTCAAAGACAGCCTCAGCAACAGCAAGGAGCTAAGCAACTCAGTGAAACCCTGTCTCTAAATATAAAATACAAAATAAGGCTGGGGATGTGGCTCAGTGGTTGAGTGCCCTGAGTTCAATCCCCAGTACAAAAAAAAGAAAAAAAGAAAAAGAAAAAGAATATGCAGTAGAGAAACTTTTGTATAAGAGTATCAGGAGAAATATACAAAAATGTTTATAGCAGCAAAATTCATAAAAGCAGAAACTGGAAAAAACCTTTATATCTATTGATAGAATAAAATAAAAATAGCAATAATAATAAATAGCTGTGAAGCTATTATTATTTGCCCAGCAATACTCTAGTGTGTGTGTGTGTGTTTGTGTGTTTGTGTGTGTGTGTGTATTTTTAACCTATTTTCACAACTCCATGATACAGGTACCATTATTATCTTCCTTTTAAAATGAGAAAACTGAAGTTGAAAGAGAATTACAGGTATGCTTAAAGCATAAACCAGGTAGTCACCATTTAAGCCCAAGCCTGAGCTTTCACTCACAAAGTAATGGATTAGAATTAGCAGCTGTTGAGGTTTCAAGACGGCAGACTAGAGGGTGGCTGCATTTCATGTTCCTCTAGGACTCAGGATTCAAAAGAGGAGATATTGAGAGACTTGGGACCAACTCAAAGCAGCCAGGTGAGTCTCTCCCATTGGGGAGGCGTCCTGGATGGGGCAGTAGTCCCGGAACGCAGGGAACTTTGTGAAGTAGAGCTGCCTGGCGAGACACCCCTCCCCCACTGGAGCAGTGAACTCGGACAACTGGGAGCGTTGTAGAGGAGGCCGCTCAGCACAGCGCTGGGACTCGGAGCAACCACTGGGGCTCCGGGCGGCGGCCCAGAGTAGGGGATGCGAGGAGAGCTGTTTGGACTCAGAGCGACCACTCCTGACGCCGGGGCCTGCCCTGAGGAGGAGGAGGAGGAGGAGGAGGAGCGTGACCACTTGGATTCAGAGTGACTATACCACAGCTACGGGCGGTTGCCGGAGGAGGAGCTGCATGGCGAGCTGTTTGGACTCAAAGCGACCGTTCCTGAACACCAGGTCCTGCCCAGAGGAGGAGGAGGAGGAGGTGGAGGAGGAGGAGTGCGGCGGATCGCTTGGACTCGCAGTGACTGCGTTGAAGGTCCAGGTGGCTGCTCAGAAGAGGAGGCGAGTGGTGAGTTGTTTGGACGCAAAGCAACCGCTCCTGAACACCAGGGGGCTGCCTGGAGGAGGAGCGCGGTGGGTCGCTTGGTCTCAAGTGGCCGCACCAGAGCTCCGGGCGGCTGCCCGGAGGAGGTGTGCAGCGGGTCACGTGGACTCAGAGCGACTCAGAGTGACCGCTCCTAAACACCTGGGGGGCTACCTGGAGGAGGAGGAGGAAGGGGCGGGTCACTTGGACTCGGAGTGACTGCCCAGGGCTACGGGCGGTTGGCGGGAGGAGGAGGCACGCAGTGAGTTGCTTGGACTCCTAGTGACCGCACCAGAATATTGGGCGGCTGTCTGGAGGAAGAGCCGTGCGGCGGGTCTCTGGGACTCGGAGCGATTGTGCGGGGCTCCAGGTGGCTGCTCAGAAGAGGGGCCGCATAGCCAGGCGATTAGGTGCAGAGCAGGGTCCCAGGATCTAGGAGGCTTCTTGGTGGAAGAGCTGCACAGAGACACGCTTAGGGGAGGAGCGAAGGTTCCAGGACTGCGGGCAGATTCTCTGAGGAGAGGCAGCCTGAGGAGACTCGTCTGGGAAGGGTGAGGCTCCCAGGCCCAGGAGGTAGGTCCAGGCCCCTGGGAACATTGCAGAGGAAGGCAGCCCAGCCCCGGTGGTAGCTGTAGATTGAGGGGAACCTCTAGGAGGGGAACTGACCAGCTAGACCACCCCACCGGGTGAGTCTTCCCTGCAGGGTGAGGTTTTCCCACAAGGATGGTAAAACCAGAGACATAGGCCCAAACAGGCCTTGCCTCAGCCGCAGCCTAATTCCCCTTTGGATGACCATTGGTCAACAAGTGGAGGTACCTCTGCCCACTAGCAGGGAATATACCCCACCTGAAGGCCACCACCCCTAGAGAGGCAGCTTCCTTGTGGAGCACCGCATTATCAACTTCCTCCAAGACTTCAGCCTACTGAAGGCTAAGAGAGGATATACTAGAAATCTTCAGGGACATTATAAGTCAATAGAGGAAATCTGCAATATCTCAGCGGTCCACTGATACCTGAACAATATGAGAAAAGGGAAGAAAATGCCCCAAACAAATCTAGATGTTACATCAATAAAACCCAATGACAGCATGGCAGAAGAAATGACAGAAAAGGAGTTCAGAATGTACATAATTAAAATGATCAGAGAAGCAAATGATGAGATGAAAGAGCAAATGCAGGCACTGAATGATGAGATGAAAGAGCAAATGCAGGCATTGAATGATCGCACCAATCGACAATTAAAAGAGCAAATACAGGAAGCAAAAGATCACTTCAATAAAGAGTTAGATATATTGAAAAAAAACCAAACAGAAATCCTTGAAATGAAGGAAACAATAAACCAAATTAAGAACTCCATAGAAAGCATATCCAATAGGATAGAACACCTGGAAGACAGAACCTCAGACATTGAAGACAAAATATTTAACCTTGAAAACAAAGTTGAACAGAGAAGATGGTAAGAAATCATGAACAGAATCTACAAGAACTATGGGATATCATGAAAAGGCCAAATTTAAGAATTATTGGGATTGAGGAAGGCTTAGAGAAACAAAGAGAAACAAACCAAAGGAATGAACAATCTATTCAATGAAATAATATCAGAAAATTTCCCAAATCTGAAGAATGAAATGGAAAATCAAGTTCAAGAGGCTTATAGGACTCCAAATACACAAAATTACAACAGACCCACACCAAGGCATATTATAATGAAAATACCTAACATACAAAATAAAGACAGAATTTTAAAGGCTGTGAGAGAAAAAAACCAAATTACATTCAGGGGGAAACCAATACGGATATCAGCAGATTTTTCAATCCAGACCCTAAAAGCTAGAAGGTCCTGGAACAACATTTTTCAACATTTTCTGAAAGAAAATGGATGCCAACCTAGAATTAGCAGCTGTTTTCATAGTGCAACCACCACCACCACCACACCAACATCATTAGCATCGCCTGGGAACCTGCTAGAAAAAGGTGGAAACCAGCAATTTCTATTTTAATAGAAACCCTCCAAGTGATTCCATTGCACAGTGAAGTTTGAGAACCACTAGAATATACCAGGATTTACAATATGAAAAAGAAGTAGTCATTCCAAATAGGAGAGAGGTGTATTTACTAAATAATGATGAGTCAACTGGCTAGCTATTTTTTTAATTTATAATAATAAAGTTGAATTCTTATTTCACTTCTTACACCAATACATATTTCAAATGAAACAAAGATTTAAAAAATAAAAATATTAATAATGCCATTTATGCACAAAGAAGAGAAAAACTGAGGAGTGAATTTGTTTATAATGCCTGTGTAAAACACAAAAGCCATAAATGAAAAGACTGATTCATTTGAATACATAAAAATGTAAAATATTTATATGAAGGGTAAAAATCATAACACTTGCCCATAGAAGAGGAATCAGTCATTATGACATTAAGATAACTATCAATTTTCAGCAGGTTATACTCTGACCTCCCCCTAAAGAGTTTCCTAAACAAATATCTGCAAGACTGAGAACCCTTTCCCTTTATCTCTACCTTCAGCTCAAATCTATAAGTAGAATACTCATAATCAGCTGTCATTCACCATTAACTTCAAGTTGTACTCAGTGCTTTCTCCACAACCCTCCACATACATACAATCAGCCCAGATGATTTCATGGACCTACTCCAATCAGTAATTCATTATTATAATTAAGATGGCTCTAAATTTGCTAACTTCCTATGGCCTTACCTTTGGTAGCCAAATGAAATAATTCAAGTTCCCATTCCCAAATAATCCTGGGAAGTCCAGTACCCTACTCCCACCCTAATATTCTCAAAGATTACCAGTGGTGACTAAGAAAACCTTCCTTCCACCTTTAATCACATTTTGCTCTGACCTTCTGAATTCTTTCTATCTTATCTCTTACAACTGCTGTTGTCTTTTCACCCTGATCTTCCATGAGAAAGTGTATAACCACAATGCCTTTGCTTTCAAAAGCATGGTAACAGGTTGATATTGATGTTCTGAATATCATAAAGTATAATTGCCTACTAAATAAACTGAATTTGAATGTCAGATATAAAATGATTACAATACTTCATCAACTTCAACCACAGATGTACTACTATCTGCCTCTTCCCTGGAGTACTGACTGCCATTTTATGAGATCCATTCTCCTTCTTAAGGTTCTTATTTCATCTCCATCACTCAAGTCCAAAATAAATCCTTCATCCACTGTCTGCCTGGTCACTCACAGTGAATTTTTAAATTAGCTCTTGACAAAGTAGCTCTTTTTCACCCTGTATTCTTCAAGAATCATGAAAACCGAAATATACTATGCCCTTTAAGTATGGGAGAGAAGAAAAATTCCTAATATTTTAAATGAGTATAAAATTTCATCAACTGTAAAAGATGACTCTAATCCCTCTTCTATAAGTTTTACTCTTTAAAAAATAAAAATGGTAGCATGGATCAATATGGAAGGACCGAAGTTCTCACTGGCCACAACCACAGAAATCACACTAGGAAAGAATCTCTACATGAATTCTCCAGAACTTGACAGTGGGGCTGAGACATTCCTCTGAAGTACAAGACAGAAAAAGCTGAGTTCAGAGGGTAAGAGGAACAGTTCTCATCTACTGTGCCACCCCTCCCACAAGCGAGCACAGTGCCACACACAAAAGATTCTCCCAGACCGAACCCATGATTTCTACAGTGGAAAAAGTAGGAAACGGACATTTACCCTCCCCACTATTCTTGGGCTTTAACAGGAAACTCACTCCTTAGAGAAACAGTGGTAATACAAGCTGGGCTAGATTATCTGGGGTCAATTAGAAACTAAGAAAGGGAACAAGCACACAGATCTTAATTATTTTTCTACATGCTGGCTAATGAAGATGCCATACCAGAGAGATGTCAACAGTACTGTGCTACAGGAAGCAAGGTCCACATGTCTGCTAAGTTCAAGTCCCTGGCCAGTTTTCCCACACAGCCTAAGGGCTCATGTTGTCTTCCCCAGGTCAGGAGGCAACTGCAAGTAAGCAATTACCTACAGAAGTTGAATCTGTCCCCACCCAATCCCAGTTGCTGAACAGTGAGTCCACAAGCCTTTATGCTCTGCTTACACTACCACAGGCCAGGAAGCAAGCCCCAGTCCATGTATACCTGTGGAGGATAGCTTCCAGCCCTGCCTACCCTGTGCAGTCAAGCAGCAATGCCAGAGGAACTCAGTCAGCCTCAGACACAAGCACACAGGCCTGCCCAACTACAGATTGAAAACAACAGTACCACCCAACCAGGGAAGACAACCTGCAACCATGGCCAGAGACAATTACAGAGCCCAGTCAGCAACTCTGGCTGACAGAATTACAAACAGTGGCCTTACCAGACCGTGGAACACAGCTAGCAGTATCATTCAACCCCAGCTCAACTCGAAAACCCAATCCAGCCCAACTAGAAAACCCAACACCAAGGTCTGCAATTACAGTATTACCATCCAATGGTCCATCCAGAATCCTAGGTTAAATTGATAGTAAAGGTCCATCAACACCAAAGAACACTTGCAAAGGCTGGAAGAGGTGGTCATTTCCTCAAATACACAGACATCAACAAGCAAATAAGGATTATGAAAAAAAATCAAGGACATATGACTCCAGCAAAAGAAACTAAAAACCTTCAATAATTGATCTGGTAGAAATGAAGATCTATGAAATGACTGACAAATTATTCAGATTAATCCTCTTAAAGAAGTTCAAGGAAATCTAAGAACATATGAATAGAAAACTGAATGATATCTGGGAAACAATTTGTGAATAAAATGAGACATTTGACAAATAAATATAAACAATAAAAAATACCTAGAGATAATACAATACCAAATGAGAAAAAAATCAATAGAAACCTTCAACAGCAGATTTGAACAAGCAGAAGAAAACAAAATCAATGAGCTCAAAGTAGAAATTTTGAAATTACCTAATATATGTGGGACATTTGAAATTCCTAATCACTGAAGCAAAATGAAAAAAATTACAAGGCCTATAAGAATCACAAGACACCATCAAATTGTCGTCTACACAATAGGTATTACAGAAAAAGAAAGAAAAAGGCCTAAAGAGTATATTTAAGGAAATAGTGACTGAAAACTCCCCAAATCTGAGAAAAGATGACAGTGTCCACTTGCAGGAAGCACAGAGGTCACCAGTCAAGTTCAAACCAAAGAGGAATTCACCAAGCAAAAATGAAAATATACCAAAACACATGTGATGCAGCAAAAGCAGACCTAAGAGGGAAATTCATAGGAATAAATGCTTGTATCAAAAAAGAAAGAAGGCCAGGCACATGCCTATAATCCCAGAAGCTTGGGAGGCTAATGCAGGAGGGTCACAGTACAAAGCTAGCTTGAGCAAATTAGAAAGGCCCTAAGCAACTCAGCGAGACCCTGTCTCTAAATAAAATACAAAAAAAAGGTCTGGGGATGTGACTCAGTGGTTAAGTACCCCTGGTCCCTAGTACCCCCCCAAAAAAGAAAAAAGAAAGCTCTCAAGTAAATAATGTAACATTATACTTCAAAGAACTAGAAAAATAACAGTAAAGAGAAGGAAAGAGAAAAAGTTCAGAGCAGAAATAAATTAGAGACTATTAGACAAGATGAAGAAAGAATACTTGAAACAGTAAGAAATAAAACTATATCACATGCAAGAGAGCCCTAATCCAGCTTTCAGAAGATTTCTTAATAGAAAACCTGGAGTCCTGTAGACAGTAGGACAATATTCAAACTCTGGGGGGAAATCCCAACCAAGAATATAATACCGTGCAAAACCATCCTTCAAAAATAAAGGAGAAGTCAGGCGAGGTGGTGCATGCCTGTAATCCCAGTGGCTCAGGAGGCTGAGGCAGGAGGATTGCAAGTTCAAAGCCAGCCTCAGCAAAAGTGAGGTGCTAAGCAACTCAGTGAGACCCTGTCTCTAAATAAAATACAAAATAGGGCTGGGGATGTGGCTCACTAGTCTAGTGCCCCGGTACCAAAAAAAAAAAAAAGAAAGAAAAAGTTGCTATGAAAGATCTTAAATGTTCTCACCACAAATGAACAAAACAAAGGATAACCAGAAGTGATGGAAGGGTTAATTATCTTAATCATGGTAATTGTTTCATGATATATACATACATTAAAGTATGTTGTTATACTGTACATATATTTGATTGTTATTTGTCAACTGTGCCTCAATGAAACAAGCAAAAAAGGTAACTATGCGAGGTGATAGTGGGTTAATGAGCTTGATCAAAGGGATTTTTTCACAATGTATGTGTCCTGTATATCAAATCATCACATGTGTACCTTAAAATTATTATGCCTTATAATTATTATTTATCATTTATATCTCAATAAAGACTGAGAATTTTTAAATTAAAAAAAGTTTTAAAAATAAGAGTGATTTTTCTCTCTCCTCCAAAATAACCAAATTCTAATTTGTTTCAGACTTAAATGACACTGATACCTCCCAAATTCAGAAAATGCATAAGCACACATTTACATGTATAATTAAACAGTCTCTAAGGATTCATGAGTTCAGAAGTAATGTTTACTAAGTGCACAGGAGTTTAAGGATCGACTTACTTATTGGTGCATTCTATCTACAAACCTTTTTCTAAGAATAGATATTTCCTCCTTGCAAAGGACAAGGGGAAATATTAAAAAATAGATTATAATGAGGTTAATTATTTTGGTCATTTCAAGAGTAGTTTATTTCTTGCTTGCAAATAATTTGCAAATAGAAAGCAGTGGAGTTTGGTTTAATATCAGTGGCCCCCAAAAATTGGGCATCAAACTAACTTTTCTGTCTTGTTTTTCTCTTTTTCCTTTTTTTTTTTCCCCCCTTTGGTTCAGAATACTTTTGGCTGATCTTTTTTGCACTTTCCAAAACCATTTGCCCATCAATAGACCCCTGAATCTCAAATTTTGGATCAATATTACATCTGTGACCTAGGTTTTAGTGCCACTCAGTGTTCAAATCAAAGAACTGCAGCAAGTCAAACCACCAAATATGTCACAGTTTAGTCTATTGCATCCTCAAAATATTTCCTCAGGATTTAAAGAGATGAATGTGAAGTCTCTGATCCCCAACTGCTTTACTCCGCCTGACATGAGCAAGATGGGGAATTCACCATACACTGCATACCTATTGGGACTTCACGTAAGGAAGCGTGGTGAATGAATGCCATAAATCTGTTTTTGTTCTTTCCAAGTTTGAATCATCTAGTCCTGTGCCATGTCTCCAAATATAAATTGACTTGCAGAGGAAGAGAAAAGGCCAACCACCAAGGAAAAATATCCTAACTGTAAGTCCCCCAACTTGCATAAAATAAAAACTACTAGTGGAAGGTTATAAACAAATACTGAAACTAAATTATCAGTTATTGAGAACTAGGTTATATAATCTTAATTGTTAAATAACATAAGATAAAATTTAAAAATTGGTATATTCCATTTCTCACAACTAATCTATACCAGTAGATTATAGTAGAGTGCTAAAATTTTCATTGGGTGGAAAAAAGAAAAAAGAAAGAATTGAAAGATGAACACTGGAT
The DNA here is from genome assembly GCF_902686455.1 of Sciurus vulgaris. Taxonomy (NCBI): domain Eukaryota; kingdom Metazoa; phylum Chordata; class Mammalia; order Rodentia; family Sciuridae; genus Sciurus; species Sciurus vulgaris. The sequence goes on along the minus strand of NC_136463.1, from coordinate 116,130,503 downwards.
GATTATGTTTCAAAAGAATGAATAAAAAACAAGAGAAGCATTTTGCAAAAGAAGAAAGTAAAGGAAATCCATCAGAAATAACAAATAGGCAAATATTAGTGTGGATAGATTAAAAAGCAAAAATTATAAAATTGGACAAAGTGAGATGAGAAAATTGACACAGAAATTATGAGTAAAACAACCATTCAAAAGTTTGCCTGACACAAAATGATGTTTGTTCATTCAATGGCAACTTCTTTCAACCATATGCAAATAATAAAAGTTCTTCAAATATAAAAAAAAAGTTTACCTGAAAATAATATTATTGGGGCCAAAATAATCATCCACTGTGTTCCATTCATTAGAAGTTAGAGATGTATTCAAGGATCAAAATTTCTTCTTTGTGAACCTGTAATAGTGCTTTAAAAAAAAAAAAAAAAAAAAAACCTATATGCAGCAAGAGGAAATTTTATACTAACTTTTCTTGGAAAAGTTCAAATATCTATATTGTAGAAAATTTAAATAAACTCTACTAATACTCCCAGTAACAGAGAAAATTGCTGTTAATACTCTAGTATAAACCTTTCCATCTATGAGAATGAAGGGCAGTGCAGGTTAGAGGTTAAGAGCACAGGTCATACCACCAAGTTTAAAGCTTTGGTTTATCACTAACTGTACAACGGCTCTATGCCTCAATTTATTTGCAAAATAAACATAATAATGGTACCTAGTTTTGTGGAAGAAATGTGGCCTGGCACATACTGTGTTCTCTTTTATTTTTTAAGGGTTCTTTGGAAGAAGATCTTCACCTTAGGTTCACCATATGTGTTACACCATTGCTCCCAGTTGTCAGTCACCTTTTAATCTTGTTTCTAGTAGATTTTGGCAGACAGAAACTTTAAGATTTTTTTTTGTAGTAAATCTATCACTCTTTTCTTCAGGATATTTGCCTTTGGTATCATGCTTAGAAAGGCAACAGATTTAAAGAAGGAGTAAAGATAGTACAACTTTTTCAGGAAAGCAAAATATATCTGGCAAGTGTGTTATGAACAAGAACAAAATCCAACATTCCTCTCCTTATGCACCTCTACTAAGCACACACCACTTTTAAGTAACTTCATCTGAAAACAAATGCACACAAATCACAATGCTAGGTCATAATGAAAAACTTCCAATGTTATGGACTGTAGACTTCCTTGGTTTGTCTGGGTCTTGATCTTTGACTTAAGTAAGAAATTATAAGTATACATAATTATAGACATGCTATAGTAAACGAAAATTAATTTTTCACCAATTCCCCACATGACTGTGAAATTTTATTCTACAAATCCAGGAGTTTACAGAATCACTCATATCTTAGGGAATTTGGCTTGTGAGTTCAAGTTCCTTCAGTGGCTGTAACATGAAGACTTTCAAGTTTACTTTAAACAAAGTAAATCACGAATAAGTTAGCAAGATGCTGATCATTTGAACTAGGATGACATTTTCCATCCAGCAGAGGACAGTACACACAAGTTTACATTCCAAACTATGAACCAGCTTTTACAAATGTCTCACATGATGCCATTATTTATCATGGTCTTGTTATACAGACAGTACGAAGTCAACAAATAGATCTGAATTAAAACAGTAAGCAGAAAAATATCATTGAAATTTTATAACAATTTTTCAAATTTAAATTAATACCAACTATTTTAATATCTAAAATATTTTAATATCTAAGGCACTTTATAAGTAAATGTTCAGTTCAATATTATGCTTTCAGTTATCATTCATACAGAAGTTCAAACCAAAAAGTTACCAGTAACCATATAGAGATCATGTTTTAATTTTTATGAGGAACTAAATTCAAGTGAGCCACTTTGGAAACATTAACAGCAGCAATATATTATGCTACAATAAAAAACCAAAGTATTGCATTTAAAATATTATTTTTCTTATCATATGATATTAGAGGTGATAATATGATATTTTCCCTCTTTCATAGTTACAAAATCGTTTAAAACTCAGAATCATTGACAAGGCTACTGGTTTTCTCAAAGTCACAAACAAGTAAGCAACAGCATATCAGTGATAAAATTTTTTCTTAGTCTGCTACTCTATCCACCACAGTATATAATTTCTGCCATAAACATCTTAAAATATGTAGAAAGTCATAAGAATTGCTAATACTACTTTTCAGCACTGTCATATTTTGTCCGCTGAGCCAAACATACCAGATGTCTTTAAATAAAAGATTTAGACAGCATAAAAATAAAGTGTTATTGTATATGGGCTTTTTAAAAATATACCAATACATTAGAGATACCATAAGGTTTAGATATGTGCTATTATAGAAGAGGGGAAGAGTTAACCAATACTAATAGAATACCTACGGACAAGGGGAGATAGTGACCACAGGCATAGAGGATGAGGAAGAACACAGTAAAAAAATCAGTGTAACACTTGTCATGATAAAAGATAATTGTATCTAACATAATGAGCTAGAACCATACATTTCCATTTCTTGGGAAAAATATGAATATTATGTTTCTCAAAATTAATATATCCCCCATACTGCATGATTCTAGATTCTATGACAAACCACTGTTGTCAAATAGGCTAAAATGATTGTAAAAGGGTGAGTGGATGATGAGATGACCATGAAGATTAACTGGGTGCTACTGTATTCAAGCACACACACATTCTCATGGCTAGTGAAGACAAACTGTCTGTGAGAACAGATTTGCAACAATAGCTTCATCCTGAGCTGCTCTAGTGCATCTGTTACATTTACACATTTCTATCTAGTAACTCAGGATGTTTAAGCAAACATATCTCTCCCCCTGCTTCTAACCACAGATGATCACATAGGAAAAGGTAGAAAAGACAGATAAAGTGGAGCAGCAGGTCTTACATCCAACCTATGTAAAAGAATATTACAGAATATAGATAGTCGTAGATACAAACAAGAAAGGCCTTTATTTTTAAATGCTCACTCAAATAGCTTAAAGATTACTCTGCATTACCTGCAGAAGCGTAAAACCTCCTCGGCCTGACAAAACATACTAAAGACTTCCACACTCTGGCCCTAAGTAATATCTTCAGCCTGCTCTATCAGTCACACACAGAAACTCCTTACTCTTTTGGCATCGATCTTGCCATTCCCCTAAACTTAAAAAAAAATGTATGATAATCTGCCTTTATCAAACCCCTTCTTTTTCCTAGATATCTTCTCCCAGTTAACCTAGAGAATTTCTACTAATCCTTTAGGACTCAGTTCACCTATCATGTTACAATTGTTTCCTTATTTGGGTTTATCCTCCAGTAGACTAAATTTTTGAGCTGCTAATAGGCAAAAGTCATCTTATTTTTCCTTGTATTCTTAGCACTACTACAGTGTTGAGTTATACATGTTGGCTAAATGTTGAATGAATGAACGACTCAATCAGAACTCAGATTTCTTCTTTCTTCCTTTTTAATAATGACAAAATCTGTTTCCCGGTTCTCTCCTTTCTTTTCTCCTCTACCCCATCCTTGTCCATGAGAACTCTTAACCTTAGCAGATCTTTTCTATTTTAAGACCTTAAAAGACACATTATTCAAGGAAGAGGGAGTTAATGTCCTTTTTCTCCCACTAAATACATGTTAAAAAAAAAAAAAAAAAACCTGGACAATATATAAAGCAAACAGATTCTAAAAGGTGGACAGAAGAAAGCAGACTGGTTAGAAATATCAAAACCCAAGGGATCACATAGTGTATATTCCTTGGGTTTCTTTTGCTTCATATAGACCAAACTGACAGCTAAAAAAGCCAGAAATATGAAAAATATCAATAGATAAAGAGTAATGGCCCTAACAGATGCTTTCTCTCTCTAGCTAAAAGCCCAGGAAAAAGACCGTCTAGCGAGATAGAAAAAGAGTTGCTCTATTCTAACCATGTAGTAATAGAAGGGGGAAAAAATACTATAGCTCCATTCCTTTCCATGTCAACAAAGGCCAAGTGGGAGCCTAGACTTCCACCCTCAGGAGACAGTAAAGAGGCATTCCAACACCCTCAGCAGAATGGTGTCAGAGAAGGCCAAGGAGGGAGATGGGACTTTCATCCCTGCTGGCCAATAATGTGATCTTCCCTGAAGTGTGAGTAGAGACCCCATGAGTATCCAGGACTTTCACTAGAAATAAGGAGGTACCCTCCCCACCCTGCAGGATATTTATTGTTAGAGGAGGTCTAACAGAGAATCGGGCCCTTCACCATCATCCACAAGTAATGAGGCCACCCCCACCACACTGTGAGTGGAGACCATGCTGGATTATGCTGGGCATGGTGGTGCACAGATGTAATTCCAGCAACTTGGGAGACAGAAACAGTGGCACTCACCTTTAATCCCAGCTACCTGGGAAGCTGGGGCAAGAGAATCACAAGTTGAAGACCAGCCTGGGAAACTCAGCAAGACCTTTTCTCAAAATAAAAATAAAAAAAGGACTGGGGGCATAGCTCGGTGGTAGGGCACTTGCCTAGCAAGCACAAAGTTCTAAGTTTAATCCCCAGTACTGAAAAAAGAAAAAGTAAATGTTAAAATGGAAGCTCTTTCTAACATATCAAAAATGACATCAAATGTAAATGATAAATATACAAATTAAAAGAGAATTTCAGAGTTCATTTTAAAACATGACCCAATTATATTATGTCTATAAGAAAATCACTTCAAAAAAAATATGGGCAGATTAAAAATAAAATCAAGGGAAAATACATCATACAAATAATCAAAGAAAAACAGGAACAGTTATATTAACATCCAATAAAGTAGTGAATTTCAAAACAGGGTAAATTATCAAAAAGAGAGAGGAAATGATTATGAAAGATAGATATGATTTTAAAAAGGAGGGGGAGTCAATCCACAAAGAACAGAAATCCTAAATGGTCATACACTAAACAACAGAGCTCACAGGAGGAACAGAAAAATCTGCAATTATGAGACTCCAACATCCCCTCTGAAAATTTGATAGACTAATTAGAAAACTAACATTATGTGAAAGAATAATTCAATACTACAAACCCATAGGATCTAATCAATACTTACAGAAGACTCCACCCAATAAAAGCAGAATATGCATTCTCAAATACCCAAGGAACATATATGACAGATGACATATTTGATGATTAAACAAATCTCAAAAAATTTAAAAGAACTAAAATCATGCAGAGTATGTTCTCTGACTGCAATAGGATCAAATTAGAAACCAAAAACATGATAATAGTAAAATTTCCAAAACTGTGGAAATCAAACTACAGGCTTCTACATAATCTCTGGGTAAAAAAGTACATCTCAAGGAAAAAAATCCTAATACATGGAAATAAATTAAAATGGAAATACAACATATCTATTAGTCGAACATAGCTAAATAGTGATGAAAGAGAAATTTATTTTTTTATTTTATTTGGTTTTTTTTAGTTATACATGACCATAGAGTATTTTTGACATATTCATACAAACATGAAGTATGACTTATTTTAATTAGGATCCCAGTCTTGTGGATGTAGATGTATGCAGATTCACTGAGGTGTATTCATATATGTACACAGGAAAGTCATGTTAGATTCACTCCACTGTCTTTCCTATTCCTATCCCGCCTCTCTTCCCTTCATTCCCCTTTGTCTAATCCAATGAATTACTTCTCTTCCCCTCCCCTCCCTTCGTTGTGTATTAATAACCACATATCAAGAGAACATTTGACCTGTGGTTTGGGGGATTGGTTTATTTCACTTAGCATGATAGTCTCCAGATCCATCCATTTATTGGCAACTGTAATAAAATCATTCTGAAAAAGAAATTTTTATCTCCAGATGCATATATTAGAGAAAGGGAACAATCTCAAATCAATCATCTAAGTTCCAACCTCAAGAGCCTAGAAAAAGAAGGAAAAAACCAAACACAAAGAATGCAGAAGGAAAGAATAATAAAGAACAGAATCAATTAAGAACAGAATAATAAAGAACACAATGGAAAAATAAGACGACAAAACTAATGGGAAAAAAGAGGCTGTTGTTTTTAAAAAAAAATTATGTAATTTCAAATGTCAAGCAGGACTAACAATGAAAGAGAAAAAAAAATACACATCACCTATGTCAGGAATAAAACTGGAGATATCACAACAGACACTGCAAACATCAAAGAATAATAAAGCAATACCGTGAACAACTGTACTAAAGTAAATTTGACAACTTAGATAAAATGAACTAATTTCCCCAAAAACTGTAAGTACCACAACTCTCCCAATATGAAATACATAATTTGAATATTCCTATAACTATGAAAGAAATTGAATTTTAATTAAAAGAAATCTTTAGGCCCAGATGGTTTCACTGGAGAATTCCACCAAATATTTGAGGAAGAATTAACACCAATTCTACACAATCTCTTCCAGAAAATAGAAAAGGAAGAAACACTTCCCAATTCATTTTATGAAGCTAGTATTACACTGTTGCCAAAGCCCAAGATAAAAAAAGGAAATAAAAACTACCATGGTCATGGATTAAAAGGTTAATAATACATTAAAGGTATTAAATCTCCCCAAATTGATATGTGGGTTTAATGTAATTCCTATCAGCATCTCTAAGGTTTTTTTTTTTTTTTAATACAGACAAGATTATTTTCAAATGTATGTAGAAAAACAAAGAACTGAAATAGTTCAAAAAATTTTGAAACAGAAAAATTAAGCAACAATTAGCCATCTCCCTGATCTCATGACTTTGTTACAGAGCTATAATAATCAATATTATGTGGTATAGGTCTGTAAACACATAGATCAATGCAATAAAACAGAGAACATAGAAACAGAGCTAGGCAAATATGCCCAAATTATTTCTGACAAAAGTACCAAAACAGCCAGGTATGGTGGCATGTACCTATAGTCTGAACTAAAGAAAGAAGATTTTGAGTTCCAGGCCAACCTGGGCAACATAATCAAAACTGTCTCGTAAAAGAAAAATGAGGGGCTGAGGGTATAGCTGATTGGTGGAGCACATGTGCAAGGCCCTAGGTTTGACCCCCAACACACACACACACACACACACACACACACACACACACACACACACGCAAAGTACCAAAGCAATCCAATGGAAGAAAAATAAACTTTTCAACAAATGGTACTGGAATAATTAGAAATCCATAGGCAATAAAATGAACTTCAATCAAATCTCACACCTTACACAAAAATTAACACAAAATGAGCCATAGAATTGAAAATAAAATGTTATGTAGTAAAATTTTTAGAAAAAATAGGAGAAAATCTTCAGAATCTAGAGCTAGGAAACATTCTAAGATTTGATATAGAAAGCACACTCCATAAAAGGAAAAATTAATAAACTATACTTCAAAATTTAAAAATGTTCACTCTAGTGGAAAACTATTAATAGGATAAAAAGACAAACTACAGACTGGGAGGAAATATTCTCAAACCACATATTTGACAAGGGACTAGTATATAGAATACATAAAGAACTCTAAAAACTCAGTCATTTAAAAAATTAATTAGAAAATGGGCAAAAGACATAAAGAGAATTTTACTGAAGAAGATATACAGACGGCAAATAAGCACAATAAAAGGTGTCTCATACCATTTGCAATTAGTGAAATGGCAAATTCAAACCACAAGATACTACTACACAGCTATCAGAATGACTTAAAAAACAGTGGCAAAACACAATACCGATGAGGATGCAAAGGAACTATATCACTTATACAATGCTGGAAGAAATGTAAAATGGTATGGTCACTCTGAAACACAATCTGGCAGTTTCTTAAAACTATATTACTTCTTGTAACTATATATGAATCTATAATAAAATCAAACTTTGAAGTAATTTTAAGCATTTTCTTTTTGTTTAAAGAACTAGGAAAAAAAACCAAAAATGATTATCTCACTAGTTAACATCTGTGTTAAAATGAAGATTGACCAAGAATGTCAAAATGAGTAGGCAATTCCTCTTGGCCTGTGTTTTATCTGTGGACAGCACTGTTTTGACCTTGACAGTAATTAAAATCCAATTCAACATCTTTGTTTTGTGTCCTGTTGAGTAGTGAAAGTGTTACAGTTTGGATCTGGAATATCCCCCAAAAGTTCATGTGTTGAAGATTTGGTCCCCAATGCAGCAATGTCCAGGTGTGGGGCTTTTGGAAAGTGATTGGATCATGAGGCAAGTAACCTCATCAGTGAATTAGTAATTTGAATGGTCTATGGAGAAGTGGTAGAAATGGTAGGCAGGTGGGGCATAGTTGGAGGAAGCAGCTTGCTGGATGCTTGCCCTTGGGGTCTGTATCTTGTCCCTGATCTCTTCCACCATGTTGTTCTACCTCAATTCAGGACCAAAGCAATAGAGTCATACAGCCATGGATTATACCTCTGAAACCACAAGCCAAAATAAATCTTTTCTCTTCTATGTTGTTTACATCAGGTGCTTTGTTCACAGCAATGAAAATCCAATTTACACAGCAAGCGTAATATTTAAGGTCAGAAGAAACCTTAGATAGATCATCTAATCCAATTCTCCCATCTTGTAGAAGAAATTGAGGGCTGAAACGATGAAATAAGATCCCAGTTAAACACAGAATGATAGAGGAACTAGGACTAAGTTTTAATTCAGCGACATTCTTTTCATGATAGTACTTGATTTATATATTCCCAAGAATTTTGACGTACATTAACCGTACAAATTAATGGGATTCTCTGTGATATTTCCATGAAGGACATCTTCAGTCCTTTAGTAATCACTTTTCTATTTTCAGGTCGAATTTTTTTCCACATATGAAAAAATACATGATACTTGTCTTTCTGTACCTTGCTTATCTTGCTTAACATGACGACCTCCAATTCCAACCATATTGCCACAAATGATCTGATTCCATTTTTCTTTATGGCTAAATGACACATGGTTCCTTCTCTCATGTTAATTCTCTCTTCTCCTCTCCTTTCTTCTTCTTCTTCTTCTTCTTCTTCTTCTTCTTCTTCTTCTTCTTCTTCTTCTTCTTCTCCCTCTCTCTCTCCCTCCCTCCCTCCCTCCCTCCCTCCCTCTCTCTCTCTCTCTCTCTCTCTCTCTCTCTCTCTCTCTCTCTCTCTCTCTCTCTCTCTCTCTCTCTCTCTCTCTTTCTGATCCTGAGATCCAAGCAAGGACCTCATACATGCTAAGGCAACATGCTGACTCTGAGCTGTATCCCCCTCCCTGCCTTTTTTGAAATAGAATCATGCTATGTTACTCAGGCTGGCTTCCAACTCCTGACCTCAAACAATCCTCCTGCCTCAGCCTGTAGAGAAGCTGGGAATATAGACATGCATCACAATGTCTGCCTTTAAACAGGAAATTATTTAAATTACCTGCTATACACCAGCTGAAACTGAATTCCAAGGATACCCTATCTGGATAAAATTGTCTCTTTTATAAAGGATGACTTGCCTCCCAACCCATATCTCAAATCTATCACTGATACTTCTCAAAGGAAGTATCAGTTGCCTGGGAGCTCATCACCCCTCCTGGACAAGCACAAAAGAGAGCTCCACAAAGGGTGGGGGCATCTCCCTGCCCCTCAAGGACAAGGAACGAATTTCACTATTTCTCTTTCTCTAGTTGTAGTCTAACTTTCTGGCACCTACAAACACTAAATATATAATAAGCACCTATTAGGAGATAGGCATTGTGCTAATTCTAGATAATGGATAAAATATACAATTCTAAACCTCAGATGTTTTCCATCTCTGAGACAGACAGCTACAGACACTTAGAGTACACTAAGGGTCAGGAGCACATCCACAATACCCTGAGAACACAGGAGGGGCGTCATTCCCCACTGGGCAGGGAGAGAGGGTACAAATGTGAAGCAGTTGGTGGAAAAAAGGAGAGAGTTCAATGTAACCAGTGAGTGGAGAATTAAATTAATTGATTCCTTAATTTACTCAACTGGGAAAGTATCTAAACAAAACAATTGCTTTGACTGTTTTGGAAGATATGTGGTTTACATTGAGTCTTTAGTACATGCTTTAATAAGCCTCATAATTATTCTCTAACTTGTTTTGTAGAGTCAGTTTTTTACATACTGGATTTACTTAAAAGAGACTCCTCACTACACTTACACAAAAGTACTATATCACTTCCCCCTCCCCACTCCCTAATTAAGTTCTGTCAAATTTTTTTTCATTATATTTGTTTTGGTACTTAAAAAAAAACCAATATGTAAGTCAAACAACATGGTTTACATTTATTTCCATAACTGTCTTGCCATATTTTGTCACACCCACTAATCAGATATTTTCCACTCATCTCTGTTGTATGTGAAGCTGGCAGAAGACAATATTCTAAATTGCTTTCCAATCACAGTACCTCAAGAAACTTTAAAAACACATTAACCTCAGGCAAAATAGCATGTTTTCATTTTGCAGGAAAATAAAACATCAATTATTGCCCCAAATCCTTCCATAAAGGTTAACAATAAATTCATAAATGTAAAAAATTGAGGAAAATTTTAACCTTAAAGCAAAAAAAAAAAAAACTCTTGATCTTGGATGAAGCATTTAAAAACCTCACTAATTTTACTTCTGTGTGCCAGAGTATCAAAACAAAGGGGTTAATTAAGGATACATTAATTATGTGTCTTTTTTTCCCCCTTGTCTCACAGGTTTAAGTCATTTAACTTAAGGAACTTGTTCATATCTCAGGTCAATAGATATATGCTTAAAAGAAAGCAAGCACCTTAAACAGTACTCTTAATTAATATCTTTACTATATTGTTATATATTCTTTTGGTAAATTGAAATCAACAGCAAAAATGCCCCATTTATTTCAGTAAGATTGAAGAAAATTTTAAAATTTATGTAGTAAAAACAATATGTGTGAGCCACCTGTTTGCTTTTTAACTAAATGGATTGGTATGGAATGACAGCTGCTGCAAAACCAACAACACTTCAAATAGTATATATTACTTTGCCAAGAAGACTAAATTCTGGTATCATTTACTTTATTACCATGGGACATGTTAATAGAGATTCTTACAGAAGAACACTGTAATGAGTATTTCTAGCCACTAAGTGTCACTGTTCATTTAAAATTTTTTTTAAACTGTACTGACAGGGGCATGGTGACTCAGTACAATCTTTTGAATGGGGTCAATCAGGAAAAAAAATCTGAAATTATATAACACACACTCTAAGCAAAGCGCAGGCATTCCACCAGTAAACTGCATAAGAGGAATTCCTAGAGATAGAGGTGTTGCTCTCAGTGGAATGCCAACTGATCAAATCAGACATTTTGCAAGCTTAAATAAGGTTTGAGCTACACTAAGCCTTGTAATCTGTTTTTACCAATATAAATGCCAAAACTGAATTGCCACTATAAAGTCTGCCAAGTTTCTTTGTATTGTATGTCAGTATGCTGTTTTCCTTGATAGTGCCATCAATAAACATGTCTGGGGATCAACTGCTTGTGATCAGATATGCTACTTTCATTGTTTCAAGCTGAGCTGAAACTGCACAAAATGCCAATGCCAGAAAGGTTCCATTCAGGCTTGAACATTTGAAGGAAAAAAGTAAGGCAGACTTCCCTCCACCCTGCATTCAAAGATTTAGGTTAATGTAAGAATTTCCCCCAAAGCTTACAAGTTATAGACTTCATTTCCTAGGTATGCCTAAATCTTACACAGCAGCATAGCACTCCACCCCTCACAGGTACTTTCTAAATAGAAAGAGTTCAAAAGGACAAGATTTTCAGCCATAGCATAAGAGTATGGAATCTCATTAGATCTAAAAGGAGAGAGAGAGAGAGAGAGAGAGAGAGAGAGAGAGAGAGAGAGCATTCCATGCAGATGGGATGGTATGAGCAAAGATGCTGAAGCAATGTATTTTGGAGACAGTGAGTAGGACAGTTTGACTGGATCATGGATTTCACATAAGAAGTAGTAGGTGCAAATATTAAAGGAACTTTTGGAACCAGACTGGAATGAAAAACATAAGGTAATAAGTTTTAACTATACAAACTAAGAGACTATGGGAACCATTAAGTTTCAAAGACAATAAGTACATTTTTTATTTGTTTTGTTTAAATTTTTTAGTTGTACGTAGACACAATACCTTTATTTTATTTATTTTTATGTGGTGCTGAGGATCAAATCCAGTGCCTCACGCATGCTAGGCAAACGCTCTACCACTGAGCCATAATCACAGCCCAATATTTCTAAAATAGTGGATTCATAAGAGTAATCAGATAGGAGTGTGCAAAAAAGTTTGAAGGTAGCAAATTACAATTTTTGAATATTTTAGGTATTTTAAGATTCTCGAAAGTGTTTAATGTTCACATTTGATCAATTCTTTTGTTGAAACAAAAATAAAATAAATTTTAAATCCATAAAAATTGCAGGAACAATTCTAATTTTTAAAAAATAACTCCATGCCCACAATTAGGGTCATTATGACACTTTATTGTTGTTGTTGTGTCAGGGATTGAATCCAGGGTTGCTTTACCATTGAGTCACATCCCCAACCCTTTTTATTTCTTATTTTGAGACAGGGTCTCACTAAGATGCTTAGTACCCCACTAAGTTGCTGAGACTGGCCTTGAACTTTCGATCCTCCTGCCTCAGAGTCCCGGAGTCACTAGGATTACAGGCATGTACCACCATCCCTGGCATGACACATATTCTTAATAGTAGTTCTTATGTAGTAGTTTCATAATTATGAAGTCTATGTAAATTACATGGAAAAATAAGAAATATAAACAGAATATTACTAACCACAACATGGAGAGGAAAAAAATGTCCCAAGAGAGCAACATGCATTTAGCTAAACGACCAGTAAAAAGGAATAGCCTTCAGTCAAGATGGCTAAGACCCAGCTACCTTTCCACTTGCTCTCAGGAAACACAATCCCTTCTAAGCCTAACGTGGAGTATAGTCTGCTCCCCGCTGCCCCACTCATCATACACTTCTCTCCAGTTCTCCATCCTCCTGCTCAAATAGGAACCATGCAGATCACCGAATCTACAGGACCAGAATACATCAATCCAGGGGGGTCTCAGAAGTCTTCACAAGTAAGCCCGCCTGCTTGTCTTAGGGGTGCTAAACATCCTTTGAAGGACAGAAGAGAAAACCAAAGCCCTCTTCCTCTAGGCTAATAGCCCACAGCTCCAGTGCTTCCCTTTTTTTCCATCCTAGTCTTCTGCTTAAGATAGCTGAGAAGGAAGAGAGGGGAGAGAATGATAAGGTTGGTGCTGGGGAGATGATTAGGAACAGTGGAGCCCATTTACCTCTTAATAAGCCCCCGTCAGGTGTGATGCTATCCCCCAATTGTTTTATGCCTTAAAACTTAAAAGGTCGCCTTTATGCCTAACCTTGTCATTAGGTTCCTAGTCAGCAGGAAAAGTCCAACTTAATAATCAGTTAAAAGAAAATGGCTGGAAGAAATCTCTGAACTGAAACAAACTTCAAGGACGCAAAACGCTGGATACGCTTAGAAATACGTTTCCTTGGTTGAAACGCTAACCCTAAACATAGAATTTTAGCCTGACTCCTCCTTTGGGAGAACCGGAATGTGTCGCCAGTCGTGCTCAAAAGAGCATAAGTAGAACCCACGTGCCAGATAGCGCAGTCTTCAGGGCCCAGCTTCATCTTTGCTCACAACCTCTTCCCATTGTTAAAACTTGTTCCCAAAGCATTGAAACCAATTCCAGGATACACTATCTCAAAAATTCAGAACTATGACCATTTCTTTCATTCACCCTCACCCTCCCACTCTGGCTCACTCTGTCCACCAGTCCCAATTCCTTCTCCAACCTGCTCAAGTAAGAGATCCCTTCCCTATCCCTGAAAGTGTTCCCTACCTTCAAATCACAGGGAATAATATTTTCATTTTCTCATCTTCTTGAAATATTCCAAGAGTCTTCAGGTGCACAATGAATATGATCCAAGGGCAAGTGGGGTCTTTTTAAAAACACTTCCCAACTCAAAACTCAGAATTTTTAAAACCTGGAACTCACTAATTTTTTAAATAGTTGGGTTTTGTTTTATATTGTTTTATCTTACTATGAAACCATAAGATGTTGTCCTAGTCAAGACAGAAATTATTTGTAAATATCCCCAACTTTACATAAAAGAAGCAGTAAGTCCCAAAATCATGTCTGCGAATTCAGCCCAATGTTAACAGTTTCATACAAAAGGACTCCTGTCTCTTGGAAATGCTGTCACTATAATCAGTTACACAAAATGACTTACATTATATGCCCCCTTTATATATATAAAAACTTCAGAATTGGAGTAAGTTTAAAGCCTACCTCTTTCCCTTCTCCCTCAATCCTGATTAAATGAAAGTCTAGAAAGCTGTTTTGGAAAAGTGTTTAGAACACCTCAATTGGTAATTGCTACAGAAGACCAAGTGTTGCTATGAACCTTAATAATGTGCATTTACTATGAAATTATAGTAATGGGTCCAGTTTTTGTTTTCCAGGGTGGAGTAGAATAAAATTTGATAAATGTAACTTACAGGAGGAAAAATCTTAGAAACATAATCTTGACGTGGGAAACAAACAAAAATACATCTTTAGTAAGCATTACAGTCCTGTGTGATAACATCCTGAGCCCAATTCACCCTCCCTCAGACCATTACCACAGACTAATCGCACACTTCATTAGATACTAACTTTAACAGCACAGCCCCATGGAACATATGTGCTGTCTGCATGGGAGGTCTGAGGGCTAAAGCTAGAGCATGCAGCAAAAAATGTGCGAAAAGCAATGTACTTCTGTAATGTTTTACTGAATATTAACATCCATTAAAAACTTTCTTTATGTTGTATACTATTCATGACCTTTCCCATCTTTCCCCTTCCTCACTCTGAATTATCTGTATGCATTTTAAACAATCAATATAACTAAATAGTTCTCAGGTTAGTCACTAAAAATAAGCTTACCACAATTCTTTAGTAAGATGTAGTCTACACACTTAGGAGTAGAGAGGCTTCCCACAAAACCTGGAAATTAGAGAAATAAGACGGCCCTGTGAGAGTAAAACTCTTATTTCTACTGGACCAGAGTACAGATGCAAAGTCACCTTAAAAGACAAATGGAAGTCAAGCCTGAAGAATGGCTGCTATTTGACTAATTATATTACCATGTGTTATTAAATGTGTCAGTCAAAAGGGAAACTAGCCAATCAAATGCAAATAAGAAAAGGAGCTTCCGAGAGCTGCACTTTGGCAGTGCTCATGCAAGCCCTTGCACACAGGAGAATCTGGGCCAAAATGAAACCCACTGAAAAGGCTGTTATTAAGTTCATTAATCTAATATTCCTTGTTCTAATTAATGCTCCACAAAAGACATTATGACTTTACTTCCATGTAGGTGTGCCTCTAATGAGAAGGCCAAGTCACATAGATTTCAGTATTTTAGTTCTAATGGCTGTTATATTTCTTATTATAAATCAGTAAGTTGCTGTTTGAATGGAGATTTGGCTTCTCAAATAGCTCACCTACAAAATCAGGAGCAACTGGAATTTTTTGGTCCCTATTCCACTTAAGGTTCTCAGTATAAATCAATAAATACACTTAACAAATTTTGTTAATGTGAGTGCACCCATGATATATGGATTAAATTAAAAAAAAAAAAAAAGAACTGATCCCAAGATGATGAATTCCAGTTTCTGAAAACTTTGAACGATAGCTTGACATCATTCTCATGTCACAGAGATCAACTGTACTATCATTTATACAAGTGACTTAGTGGAAACCCCTTTAAGGTGTTCCATAACTGTTTAGTGATTTTTATATTTAAGCCATAGAAAAAGATGACCCTTAGAAATTCAGACTGAGACGCATTAAAATACATTTGAAATTTCATTACTGACAATAGAGTTATTTTTAAACATAAAAATGCTACTTTCTTAAACACAGCAAATGTAATTTATAAATTCCCATCCGTATGTTTAGAGTTCTGAAGTAATGGGGTATTTCAACAAGCACCCACATCATTTCTTTCCCATCCCTGTCCATGGCAGACGTCACAACACTCTTCCTTCTGAACCTAGTGGCAGCCTCAGCAGATAGGCAATAACATTGGCATAAGAAGAAAACTATTTGCCACCTCTGGTATAGACATGTCTGGAATTGATATTTCATAGTCTTTTTTTTTTTTTTTTTTTTTTTTTGCGGTACTGGGGATCGAACTCAGGGCCTTGTGCTTGTGAGGCAAGCACTCTACCAGCGGAGCTATCTCCCCAGCCCTCATAGTCTTTTTAAAAGTGTCATTTTGACTTGATCTTATTTGACATAATGTACTGTGATGAAATTTCTAAGTTAAAAAAAAAAATTATTTTTTGATTGCTAGGGATCAAACTCAGGACCTGTTCATGCCAGGCACAAGTTCTACCACTGAGCTACACCCCTAGTACTAAAAAAAAAAAAAAAAAAAAAAAAACATTTTTTTCTGAAAAACTGATGAAGAGTAAAGATGTTATGCTGTTCACATTCACATTAGGCTTGAGTTGAAAAATTCAAGAGAAAATTGTTTTGATCTTAATTATTTAAATTTCCCAGTAGTAATACTCATCGTTTTTTTCAACCTTTCTAAAATCTGTACTGTAATTTTGCATCCTCTTCAATCCTCTTTATCCTAAAGAAGTTCACACCAGTGGTACAGCATGACCACTTCAGAGATTAAGGGCACATAGCCAGCTGGCACACGACTTGGAACAAAACAGAAGAAAGTGACAAAAGCTTAGCCAAGAGCCATGAAAGATAGTAATTCTGTTTTTTTAGTTGTATCTTAATTGCCCATAGAAAATACATATTATCTTACTTTATGGTAGAAACTGAGTGATATTTTAATAGCAGTCTGAAAACATGGGAAAAGTTTTCACACTTAAAAAGATTGTTCCATTGTCCACTTCTACTGAAAAGCTAACAATAGGAATTGAGTTCAAGCTTCTGATGAAAGACTAAATACAAAGGGAATTTTCCTCATTTTCAAAATTGCAAATCAGAAGGGGAAACAGGACCCTTGGTAAGTGTGCCAAAGAAAAGCATTTTTTTTTTTTTTTCAATAAAGACTAAGAAGATGGATGAAAAAGACCTGGGAGAAGCAAAGATACTGCCCAGGCCTGGTGAGAATAGAAGAAGACATGGAGAAGCTTTTAAAAAGAAAGGAGAAAAAAAAAAAAAAAAAAGATGAACAACTTCTAACTAAAGTGGGGAATAAAGCTCTGCTACTTTTATTGTATTTCTTTTAGCAACTCATCAAATAAAAATAAAATTAGAAAGAAGACCACTATTTTCAGATGGCATTATGAAATTCCTAAAAAACCCAAGAAAATCAACAGAAAAACTGCAGTAATAAAGCAGTCTGGTAGGGTTACAGGACAAAAAATTAACCTATAAATCAAGTTTTCATATACAAGCTATAAAAAAATTAGAAGATAACAGAAGACCCCTAAGTTGAAATGTTCAAATCTATATATAAAAAGTTATAAAACTCTGGTTAAATACATGAAAATAAATATGAACAACAGAAATAGTATTATGTCCTTGATAATATAATTTTCCCAAAGATCAGTTTAGAATCTCAGCAACAATAAAAATGCCAAGAAGTTCTTGGGTCTAAAGTTTCTATGTAAAAGTAAAACTAGGCATAAAAACCATAGCAAAACTAATGGGGTGTCAGTTAGCCTTACTGGATCTCAACACTACATATAAAATCTCCATTATGACATATAAATAGAAGGCTAAGAAGATGGGTGAGAAAGACCTGGTAGTAGCAAAGACACTGTCCAGGACTGCTGAGCATAGAAGAAGATGAGAAGCTTTTACAAAAGAAAAAAATGGGGGGAGGGGGGGACAAATTCTGACCTAAGTTTAGAAATAAATTCACATACATATCAAAACTTCATACATGATAAAAGTAGCATCTCAACTGATTGAGGAAAAGAATTTTTAATAAATGATGCTAGGGGTTATTATTTGGATGTAAGGTGTCCCCCAAAAGATCATGTGTGAGACAATGCAAGAAGGTTCAGAGGAGAAATGATTGTGTTGTAAGAATCTTAACCCAATCAGTGAATTAATTTTCTGATAGGGATTAACTGAGTGATAACTGAAGTGGTCGGATGTGGCTGGAGGAGGTGGGAGTTGGGGGTATGGTTTTGGGTAATGTATTTGTATCTGGCAAGTGAAGACTCCCTTTCTCTCTCTGCTTCCTGATCACTATGTAAGCTCCTTCCCTCTGCAACACTCTTCCACCATGATGTTCAGCCTCACCTGGAGCCCCAAGGAATGGTGTTCCACTTCTAAGGACTGAGACCTCTGAAACTGTGAGTCCTCAAATAAATTTTTTCCTCCTTTAAAATTGTTCTGGTCAGGTCTTTTTTAGTTCCAGCAGCAAAAAAAGTGACTAAAACAGAAATTGGTGCCAAGAAATGGGGTCATTGCTGTGATTAATCTGACCATGTGGTTCATAAGTTTTTGGAGCATTTTGGAATTGGTGGGAGGAATTTCAAGATATTTAGCAATGCAAACTGGAAAATGCTTTAGGTTGTTGTAAATGGAGATTAATGACCAATTCTCATGGGAGCTCAGAAGACCAGAATGCCAATAGGATTGTGAACAGTGAAGAGAGGGCTCAAAAGGGTTTAGAAGAAAAGGTGGACACTATCGGTAATTGGATTAGAGGCCATTCATGTTATGTTCTACCTGAGAAATTATCTGCATTTTGCCCATGTTCTGAGACTTTCTGTAAGGTTTATTTTAAAAGCAATGAACTTCTCAGTCTGGTGGAAGCAATTTCTAGGCAGCATAGCATCCAGGCAGTGGCATGGGTATTGCTGGCGGCTTTCAGTCAAATTTATTGTGATAATCAGGAGAAGAAAGCAAAGCAGAAAGATTTGAAAAACTTAAACTTGAAAGGCAGGAGTAAAACTGAGGCTAAGGATATTGCAGTTGTTAAATACATTACCACCACTAAAGAAATGCTAAAGACTCTGCGCAAAGACTATAGGAAAGATGGCTTGGGAACATCTAAGCAGCTGGTAAGATCACATCCATCCCAAGCTCCAGGGAGTAAAGTGAAATTTCTCTTGAGAGGAAACCAGTGGGGCACCCTTCTTGCACAAAAGGGTCTAGGAGGTTTTTTTCAACATGCTCAGCCGTCAAGACCCTCAGAAGCTACTGCAACAAAGGTCCCTGGAGGCCTGACTGCTCAAGAAGGCAGCAGACCTTGGTGTCAATCACATGGTGCTGGTTCTGCAGGAATGCAGGATGTTGGAGTTAGGGGTTCATGGAGGCTTCTACTAAGATTTCAAAGGAAGGTCTGGGAGGCCAGGCATGGTGCAGCAGAGTCAGAATCCCTGCAGGCACCTCCTGAGAAGTCAAAGTGTGGAGATGTGAGGAGGAAGCCAAAGCTGCAGTGAAGACCCTTGAGATTAAGAAATACCAGTACATAGGACATCATCCTAGGAAAGCTGCAGGAATTGAGCAGCGACAAGCCAAGAGAAAGATCACTTGGGCTGCAACCAACAAGGCCACAGGGCTGGAGCTACACATGCCCTTTGGAGAGAACATTACAATGCCATGTGCCCCAGATGCCAGACATAGAGCTACAGGATTTGTTTGCCCACTGGATTAAGGTCTTGCTTTGGTCCCATCCCTTCTTTCAATGCCCCTATTTTTGTAAATGGAAATGTTTACTCAGTACTTTTATATATTGGATATTTGTAAATTGCTTTTAATTTTACAGGAGCTCACAATGTGAGATTGCCTTGAACCTCAGAGAAGACTTCGGACTTGAACTTTGAGCAATCTCAGAACTGTTGGGACTACGGGGACTCCTGGGAATGGACTAAATGTATTTTGCATTATGAGATGATTGTGAGTTTTGGGGGTCAGGGGCAGAATCTTATGGTTTGGATGTGAGGTGTCCCCCTAAAGATCATGTGTGAGACAATGCAAGAGGAGAAATGATTGGGTTGTAAGAGTCTTAACTCAGTTAATTTTTAATGGTCAGTGAAGTGAGCCCTGGTACCGATTTATTTCATTTTGTACCAGGGCTCATTTCACTGACCATTAAAAATTTTAAATCATACCAGGCATGGTGGCCTGTAATCCCAGGAAACTGACTCAGGAAACTGAAGCAGAAGAATTTCAAATTCAAGATCAGTCTGGGCAACTTAGTGAACCCCTATCTCAAAACAAATTAGGAAAAGAGCTGGGGATGTAGCTCAGTGGTAGAGTGCTTGTCTAAGATGTGGTACCAAAAAAAAAAAAAAAAAGTTTCAAACAGGCAGAAAAAAGAAATTGCCATTTTAGATGCCACTAAGAAAAAAGAATTTGGAAACATATGTTAAGCTACCATGGAAAAAAAGAACACCTCCCCCACCCCATTAAAGACCTAATAAAATGGTGCCATTTCAGCTGTTTAGCTGTTAAACTACTTCTATCATTAAAGAAAAGCAGTCTTAAAGTAAGACTGGTCTTGTTGGGCTGAAGATATAGCTCAGTTGGTAGAGTGCTTGCCTCCAGGCACAAAGCCCTGGGTTCAATTCCCAGCACTACCACCAGAAAAAAAAAAAAAAAAGAAAAAAAGAAATGCTGTTGTTATTTTCTCATTAGTTAGTAAATATTCATGCAGAAGAATGCAATCCAGCATTCACCAAAAATTTTATAAATTCTATTTCAATTATTATTGTAAAATAACTGATACAAATCAAAATATGTTTATCTACTACCTACTTTTAAAATGAGAACATTACCAACAGCATTAAAATTATCTGTATTCCTCTGATCCTTTCCAAGTCTCCCTTGGAGTAACTGCTCTCCTGAATACTACTATTCTCTTACTTTAAAAAATATTTTTCCTAGATGTATATAAATCCCTAAACCATGGCTTCTTTAGTTTTTTCTTCTTAAAAGTATTATAAAAGTGGTGTCACAGTGTACGTAGTCTTCTATGACTTATTTCTTCACTTAACATTGTTCCTAGGATCCATTTACGTTGTTGGGTGAAGCCCTACTACATTCGTTTTTCTTGTATGACCATAAGAGTTTCTTAATCCTTTCTCTGGTCAAGTAGTAATTAACTTATTTTTAGTTTTTTTGGTTTTACAAACAACATTACTATAAATAATTTTGTTCACATGTATAGTGTACTTGTTCAAGAGAGTATCTAAAACATATACCTACAAAGAATTGTTGCTGGGCTATAAGGTAGGTATGTGTATAATTTTGAGTTTAAAAGTTTTTCCCCCAAAAATTCCCAATTCATAGTCCCATGGTTGTACATAAAAGTTCTTGTTCTTCCATATTCATTTTAAGATTTTGGATTGCTAGACTTGATTGTACAAAACTAATAGATAAAAAGTAATAACTATCTCATTGTAATCAATTGTGATTAATGAGATATTGCTAGAATGAGGTTTAGACTCTTTTCCATAAGTTTGTCATTCATATCTCCTCCTAAAATACTCGCTTTTTTTTTTCAAATGACTGGCTTTACTATTAAATTATAAAAATTCTTTACATATTCTGTATACTAACACTAAATCAATTTTATGTCTTGTGAATATCTTCTCTGAGGATATTGTCTTTTCAGTTTCTCTTTATATTCTTAATCTTAATGTAATCAAATTTATTAATTGTTATATAAGGTTATATAATATATAACATTTTTTATATAAAAATTGGTGGTAATGTTTGAGAAATTCTTGCCTACATAAAATTAATGAAGACATTACCTTATATTTTAAAAGTTGCAGTTTTTGTTTGTTTGGCTGGTTGGTTTGTTTTTTTCTTGGTGCTGCGGATTGTACCCATAGCACTCAAAACACTTCTTGGCAGAGTGCTAAGTATGCACTGAATCACTGAGCTAAACCTCAATCCCCCTGAAAGTTTTGAACTTATGGCTTTCACACTTAAGTCATTTATGCAACTATAATTGATTTTTATATGTTAAGTAAAAATGTTTCATTTTTCAAAAATTTTTTCCTATATGAACTAGTTGTCTCAGAATTATTAATTGAATAAACACTCATTTCCAATAATCTGCAATAACATATTATTCTTATTATCAGGCCTCATTCTGTTTCTAAATTCTCTAATTTATTCTATCAGTCAATTCTCTCTTGCTGTGACACACTATCTTAATATGATTAGACCTTTCTATATAACCGATAAACATTTTCTCAAATATAATAGAAATTCCTTACTATCATTTAATATTCATTTCATTAACCCACCCTCACCCCAAACTTCTCTCAAAATACCTTACAGTTGTCAATTAGACTGCTCTCCTACTCTTTCCTCAGGGTTTTTTATTCCATTCTGTGGACCATGCAGGTGACTCAGACTTATTTCCAGTTTTAGGAGTTTGTACCAAGATATTCTTGTCTCTGGATAGTTGCTACTTGAACTTCTTGTGGGGGATAGTAAGATCTGAGACCTCCTATTCTCCCATCTTGCTCTAAATATGTGTATTTTTTTTATTATTCTTTCACAAAATACTACATATTTTATTATACACCTTGCTTTTTTACAATTAAATGTCTTCATACTTTATAATTTTGCTGTTACTTTCTAGCTTTATTGCACAGGGGTCAGATAATGTTGGTAAAATTTCTATGATTAAATTTTATTAAAGTTTCCTCCACAGCTTAATATATGGTTAACTTTCATTGAAAATAAGACATATTTTCTATTTTAAGAACAAAAAGGACAATATATCAAATATATAACCTAATATTTTACTGGTTATTTATGTCTTAATTTTTAAAATGTTTTTTATCAGTCTTGGGATAAAAGAAGTATGTTAAACACTCCCACTTTTAACATATTTCTATTTGTTTCTTCCTGTATCTTCTGTAATTTGCCTCATAAAACTTGTTACTCGTCATTTGGTGAGTAGATATTCAAAACTGTAATGTCTTCATTGTGAAGTGTAGACTTTAATATTACAAAGGACCCTTCCCTGTCTTACTTAGTGAGGTTTTGGTCTGAAATGTCCTTACATAACATCAAAATTCTGCTTTTTTAATTCCATTTTTAATGTTTACTTAATTTTAATTCAACCTTTTAAAAATTTTTATTGATTCTTGCTTTGATTTCTTGTCCTTTGGGAGTCTTGTTAAGGAAGTCTGATCCTAAGCCAACATGATGAAGATTCAGGCCTACTTTGTCTTCTATTTGGTGCAGGGTCTCTGGTCTAATCCTAAGTCCTTGATTTATTTTGAGTTGAGTTTTATGCAGAGTGAGAGATAGAGGATAAATTTCATTTTACTGCATATGGAATTCCAGTTTTCCCAGCACCATTTGTTGAACAGAATATCTTTTCTCCATTGTATATTCTTGGTTCCTTTGTCTAGTATGATGTAACTGTATTTATGTGGGTTCATCTCTGTGTCTTCTATTCTGTACCATTGGTCTGCCTGTCTATTTTGATGCCAATACCCTGTTGTCTTTGTTACTATTGCTCTGTAGTATAATTTAAGGTCTGGTATTATGATACCTCCTGCTTCACTTTTCCTGCTCAGGATTGTTTTGGCTATTTGAGGTCTCTTATTCTTCCAGATAAAGTTCATGATTGCTCTATTCTATGAGGAATGTCATTGGAATTTTAATTGCAATTGCATTGAATCTATATAGTGTCTTTGGTAGAATAGTCATTTTGACAACATTAATTCTGCCTATTCAAGAACATGGCAGGTTTTCAAGATGGCGGACTAGAGGGTGACTGCACTCCATGTCACTCCAGGATTCAGGATTCAAGAAGAGGAGGTATTGAGAGACTCAAGACCAGCTCAGAGCCACCGGGTGAGTCTTCTCTGCCAGGTGAGACTTCCCCTGCTGGGGTGGTGGATCCAGACAGCCAGGAACTTCACGGAAGAGAGCTGCCCAATGAGGCTTCCCCACTAGAGAGATAGAATCAGAGACCCAGGCCCAGATCAGCCAGGCCCCAGCCTGAAGTCTAGTGCCCCTTCGGCTGACCATATGTCAACAAGTGGAGGTGCCTCTGCCCACTAGCAGGGAATATACCCCACTGGGAGGCCAACACTCCTAGAAGGGCAGCTTCCTTTGTGGAGCACTGCATTATCAAGTTCCTCCAAACTTCAGGCTACTGAAGCCTAGGAGGTGAGTTATTGGAAACCTACAGGGACACTAAGTTAATAGGGGAAATCTGCAATATCTCAGAGTTTCACTACTACAGGGGAAAATACCTGAGCGATATAAGAAAACAAGGGAAGTAAATGTCCCAAACAAACCTAGATTCTACATCAATAAAATCTAATGACAGCATGGCAGAAGAAATGTCAGAAAGGGAGTTCAGAATGTACATAATTAAAATGATCAGAGAAGCAAATGATGAGATGAGAGAGCAAATGTGGGCATTGAATGATCACACCAATCAACAGTTAAAAGAGCAAATGTGGAAAGCAAAAGATCATTTCAATAAAGAGATAGCGATTCTGGGAAAAAAACAAACAGAAATCCTTGAAATGAAGGAAAGAATAAACCAAATTAAAAACTCCATAGAAAACATAACCAATAGGATAGAACGCTTGGAAGACAGAACCTCAGACAATGAAGACAAAATATTTAATCTTGAAACAAAGTTGGCCAAACAGAGAAGATGGTAAGAAATCATGAACAGAATCTACAAGAATTATGGGATATCATGAAAAGGCCAAATTTAAGAATTATTGGGATTGAGGAAAGCACACAGAACCAAACCAAAGGAATGAACAATCTATTCAATGAAATAATATCAGAAAGTTTCCCAAATCTGAAGAATGAAATGGAAAATCAAGTACAAGAGGCTTATAGAACTCCAAATGTACAAAATTACAACAGACCCACACCAAGGCACATTATAATGAAAATACCTAACATACAAAATAAAGATAGAATTTTAAAGGCTGTAAGAGAAAAGAATCAAATTACATTCAGGGGGAAACCAATATGGATATCAGCAGATATTTCAGCCCAGACCCTAAAAGCTAGAAGGGCCTGGAACAACATTTTTCAAGCCCCAAAAGAAAATGGGTGCCAACCAAGACACTTATACCCAGCAAAACTTACCTTCAGATTTGATGATGAAATAAAATCCTTCCATGATAAACAAAAGCTAAAAGAATTTACAAATAGAATGCCAGCACTACAGATCATTCTCAGCAAAATGTTCCATGAGGAAGAGATGAAAAATAACAATGTAAATCAGGAAAGGGAGGAACTACCCTAAAGGAATAACCAAATAAAGGAGAAACCAAGTCATGTTAAAAACAAAAATAGCCAAATGACCGGAAATACAAATCATGTCTCAATAGTAACCCTGAATGTTAACGACCTGAACTTGTCAATCAAAAGACATACACTGGAAGATTGGATTAAAAAGAAAGACCCAACAATATGCTGCCTTCAAGAGAATCATCTCATAGAAAGAGATAACCACGAACTAAAAGTGAAAAGATGGGGAAAAAAATACCATGTACATGGACTCAGCAAAAAAGCTGGAGTATCCATCCTCATATCAGATAAAGTGGACTTCAAGCCAAAGTTAGTCAGAAGGGATAAAGAAGGACATTTCATACTGCTTAAGAGAAGCATAAATCAGCAAGACATAACAATGAGAAATATCTATGCCCCAAATAGTGGCTCATCCATATACATCAAACAAATCCTTCTCAATTCCAGGAACCAAATAGACCACAACACAATAATACTAGGGGACTTTAACACACCTCTCTCACCACTGGACAGATCTTGCAATCAAAAATTGAACAAAGAAACCATAGTTCTCAATAACAATTGATAATTTAGACTTAATGGACATATATAGAATATACCATCCAACAAAGAACGAATACACTTTCTTCTCAGCAGCACATGTATCCTTTTCTAAAATAGACCATATTCTATGCCACAAAGCTACTGTTAGCAAATACAAGAAGATAGAGATACTACCTTGTATTCTATAAGATCATAATGGATTGAAATTAGAAATAAATGACAGAATAAAAAACAGAAACTACTCCAACACCTGGAGATTAAATAATATGATATTGAATGATGAACGGATAACAGAAGACATCAGGGGGGAAATAAAAAAATTCTTAGAGGTAAACGAGAACAAAGATACAACATATAAAAATCTCTGGGACACTATGAAAGCAGTACTTAGAGGAAAATTTATTTCATGGAGTGCATTCAATAAAAGAAGAAAAATATCAACAAATAAATGACCTAACACTACAGGTCAAAGCCCTAGAAAATGAAGAAGAGATCAACACCAAAAGCAGTAGAAGACAGAAAATAGTTAAAATCAGAGCTGAAATCAATGAAATTTAAACAAAAGAAATAATCAAAAAAAGTGACAAAATAAAAAATTGGTTCTTTGAAAAAAATAAACAAAATTGATAAACCCTTAGCCACACTAACAAAGAGAAGGAGAGAGAAAACTTAAATTACTAAAATTCGGGATGAAAAAGGAAATATCACTGCAGACATGATTGAAATACAAAACATAATTAGAAGCTATTTTGAAAATCTGTACTCCAACAAAATAGAAAATCTCGAAGACATCAGTAGGTCTCTAGAGACTATGATTCATCCTAACTGAATCAGGAGGACATACACAATTTAAATAGATCAATTTCAAGTAATAAAATAGAAGAAGTAATCAAAAGTCAACAACAAAGAAAAATCCGGGACCAGATGGATTCTCAGACGAATTCTACAAAACCTTTAAAAAAGAATTCATTCCAATATTCCTCAAAGTATTCCATGAAACAGAAGAGGAGGGAACCCTTCCAAACTCATTCTATGAAGCCAATATCACCCTGATACCTAAACCAGACAGTAACACATCAAGGAAAGAAAATTTCAGACCAATATCCTTAATGAACATTTATGCAAAAATTCTCAACAAAAGTTTAGCAAATCACATACAAAAACATATTTAAAAGATAGTGCACCACGATCAAGTGGGTTTTATCCCAGGGATGCAAGGTTGGTTCAACATCCGGAAATCAATAAATGTCATTCACCATATCAACAGACTAAAAGTCAAGAATCACATGATTATTTCAATAGATGCAGAAAAAGCATTTGATAAAATACAGCATCCCTTCATGCTGAAAACACTAGAAAAAATAGAGATACTAAGAACATTCCTTAACATTGTAAAGGCTATCTATGTTAAGCCCATGGCCAATATCATTCTAAAGGGTGAAAAACTGAAAGCATTCCCCCTAAAAACTGGAACAAGGCAGGGATGCCCTCTTTCACCACTTCTATTCAACATTGTCCTCGAAACTCTAGCCTGAGCAATTAGACAGACCAAATAAATTAAAGGGATATAAATAGGAAAAGAAGAACTCAAACTATCCCTATTTGCTGATGACATGATTCTGTATTTAGAGGAACCGGGAAGTTCCACCTGAAAACTTCTAGAACTCATAAATGAATTCAGTTAAGTAACAGGATATAAAATCAATGTTCATAAATCTAATGCATTTTTATTCATATGTGATGAATCTCAGAAAGAGAATTTAGGAAAACTACCCCATTCACAATAACCTCAAAAAAAAAATAAAATACTTGGGAATCAATCTAACAAAAGAGGTGAAAGACCTCTACAATGAGAACTACAGAACACTAAAGAAAGAAATTAAAGAAAACCTTAGAAGATGGAAAGATCTCCCATGTTCTTGGATAGGCAGAATTAATATTGTCAAAATTGCCATACTACCAAAAGTGCTCAGATTCAATGCAATTGCAATTAATCCCAATAACGTACCTCACAGTAATAGAGCAAGCAATCATGAAATTCATTTGGAAAAATAAGAGACCCAGAATAGCTAAAGCAATCCTTAGCAGAAAGAGCAAAGCAGGGGCTATTGCAATACCAGAACTTCAACTATACTACAGAGCAATAGTAACAAAAACGGCATGGTATGGGCACCAAAATAGGCAGATAGATCAATGATACAGAATAGAGGACAGAGATACAAACCCAAATAAATACAGTTTTCTCATACTAGACAAAGGTGCAAAAAACATGCAATGGATAAAAGACAGACTGTTCAACAATGGTGCTAGGAAAACTGGAAATCTGTATGCAGAAGAATGAAACTAAACCCCTATCTCTCAACCTGCACAAAACTCAACTCAAAATGGATCAAGGACCTTGGAATCAAACCACAGAACCTAAACCTTATAGAAGAAAAAGTAGGTCCAAATCTTTATCATGTTGACTTAGGATCAAACTTCCTTAACATGACCCCCAAAGCATAAGAAATAAAAGCAAGATAGATTCAAACTAAAAAGCTTTTTCTCAGCAAAGGAAATGATCAGCAATGTGAAGAGAGAGTCTACAGAGTAGGAGAAAATTTTTGCCACTCAAACTTTAGATAGAGCACTAATTTCCAGAATCTATAAAGAAATCAAAAAAAAAAAAAAAAAACTCAAAAAACTCAAAAAACTCTACACCAAGAATACAAATAACCCAATCAACAAATGGGCTAAGGAAATGAACAGACACTTCACCACTTCACAGAAGAAGATCTACAAGCAATCAACAGATATATGAAAAAAATGTTCAACATCTCTAGTAATAAGAGAAATACAAATCAAAATTACCCTAAGATTCCATCTCACCCCAATTAGAATGGAGATTATCAAGAACACAAGCAACAATAGGTGTTGGTGAGGATGTGGGGGGAAAGGTACACTCATACATTGCTGGTGGGGCTATAAATTAGTGCAGCCACTCTGGAAAATAGTGTGGAGATGCCTTAGAAAACTTGGAATGGAACCACCATTTGACCCAGCTACCCCACTCCTTGGGCTATACCCAAAGGACTTAAAATCAGCATACTACAGTAATGCAGCCACTTCAATGTTCATAGCTGCTCAATTCACAATAGCCAGATTGTGGAACCAACCTAGATGTCCTCCAACTGATGAATGGATAAAGAAACTGTGGAATATTACTCAGTTATAAAGAAGAATAAAATTATGGCATTTGCAGGCAAATGGATGAAGTTGGAGTATATCATGCTAAGTGAGATAAGCCAATCCCAAAAAATCAAAGGACGAACGATCTCGCTGATAAGCAGATGATGATACATAATGGGGGGGGTGGGAGGGAGGCAAGAATGGAGGAAGGAGGGACTATATAGAGGAAAAAGAGGGGTGAGGGGTGAGGGGAAGGAAAATAAGAGAATGAATCAAACATCATTACCCTACGTAAATGTATGATTACACAAATTGTATGCCTCTATTTCATGTACAACCAGAGAAACAAGGTGTACCCCATTTGTTTACAATTAAAAAAGAAAAAAGAAAAGAAATGGGAGATCTTTCCATCTTCTAAGGTTTTCTTCAATTTCTTTCTTTAGTGTTCTCTAGTTCTCATTGTAGAGGTCTTTCACCTCTTTTGTTAGATTGATTCCCAAGTTTTTTTTTTTTTTTTTTTTTAGGCTATTGTGAATGGAGTGGTTTTCCTAATTTCTCTTTCAGAGGATTCATCACTTAGTTGCAAATTGGTGCATCCACTCTGGAAAGCAGTGTGGATCATCCTCAGAAAACTTGGAATGGACCCACCTTTTGACCCAGTTATCCCACTCCTCAGTTAATACCCAAAGGACTTAAAATTAGCATACTACACTAACGCAGCCACATCAATGTTTATAGCAGCTCAATTCACAATAGCTAGATTGTGGAACAAACCTAGATGCCCCTCAATAGATGAATAGATAAAGAAACTGGTATATATGCACAATGGAATATTATTCAGCCATAAAGAATAATAATATTATGGCATTTGCAAATAAATGGATGGAATTGGAGAATATCATGCTAAGTAAAATAAGCCAATCCCAAAAAACCAAAGGCCGAATGTTTTCCCTGATAACTGGATGATGATATATAATGGTGGTGGGGAGTGGGGGGTGAGAGAAGAATGAAGGAACTTTGGATTATGTAGAGGGAAATGAGAGGGAGGGGGTATGTAAAATCATGGAACGAGACAGACATCATTACCCTATGTACACATATGATTACACAAAAGGTATGAATCTACATCATGCACAACCATAGAAACGAAATTATGTATCCCATTTGTGTACAATGAAAATCAAAATGTAGTCTATAAAATAGAAAAAAAGAAAAAAATTTTAATACTTTCACTCAATGTTTTATTTTTCTCCTTCTTAATCACTTTGTCTCTTATACATTGCTTGGATAGTAGTTTTTTGCTTTGTGAAATCTTTAAATCTTGTCTTTTAATAGTTGAGGCAAGCCATTTTACATTTATTGATATAATTTATCTGCACTTAGTTCTGTCACATGGTTTTTTATGTTTTATTTACTATCTACATATACTATGTATGTATGTAAATACATATATATATATACCCAGACATGTACTACATATGTATATATGTTATATACATATATATACCTAGAAACATTTTAAGATCTCTAATATTGGTTTTTGTTTTATGATTTAAGTTTTACAATCATTGTTGGGCACTGGAAATTTGGGAGAAAACTAGACATCTTCCCCTTGAACATTTCTGAAATTAGGATGTGTCCATGTACAGCTTTTTTGTTTGAGAAAATAATATATTTTTTAAAATATTTCATGATTATCTTTACTACTTTTTTAACTTTTTTGATATTTAGGAATGTTAGTATTTTTCTCTAGTTTTTATCTTTTAAACTGATTCTTTTATATAAGACCCTTCTACCTTTCTTTCTTTAGACTTCTTGTGGTAAGGCAAAGTAATGATATTCCAAAGATTTCCATACCCTGATGTGTGGAAGCTATAAATATGTTACCTAATATGGGGAAAGGCACTTTGTAGGTGTAATGAATGTCAAATGTACTGAGGTGGAGAGGCTGTTTTAGATTTCCTGGGTGGACCCAATTAAAGACATGAGTCCTTAAAACTAGAATGCATAAAGTTCTCTGTTTATGATGGTTTGGCTTACAAATTTTCGATTTTACAATAACATGAAAGCAATAGGCATTCAACATAAATTGTATTTTGAATTTTGAGTTTTGCACTTTTTCCAGGCAAATTATGCATTGTATGAAGCTCTCACAATGCTGGACCACAGTTCTCACTCACATGACCACAACAGTAAGCAACCTATACTCTATAGTTCATTGTGTTGCTGTTATAACATTTGGCACGTTAGGTATATTCAACCTACACATTTTTAATTTACAGTATTTTCAACTAGTGAGGGATTTATCAAGATATAACCTAACATAAGTTGAGGAGCATCTGTACAAAAGAAAAAAATGGATCACAGAGATGCAATGTGAGAAAAATTTGACCTGTTATTACAGCATCAAAGGATGGAAGAAGGGAGACACAAAGCCAAGGAATGCAGATAGTTCTAGAAGGTGTAAACTGTCTTTCTCCTATACTCAGAAAGAAAACAAACACCTCAACACCACAGTCCCAAAGAAGTAAATTCCACAAGTGGTTCAAACGAGCAAGAAATGGAATCTTCCCTAGAATCTCCTACAAAGATCACAGACTGCCAAAACCATGGCTTCAATCATGTGAAATTTGAACTAGATTTTTGACATACAAAAATGTAAGTTAACTTTGTGTGGTTGTAAGCTATTAATTTTGTATTAATTTGTTATGGCAGCAATAGAAAACTAATACAGCTCTCCTTCTCTTGTGGTACGGTAATCTGTTTCCTAAGTCATTTGTCTACTTCATGATATACTTTCATAACTGCAATTACTTCAAGAATTTTTAAAATTTATGTTGGAATATTGTCTTGTAATTATTCACTCTTTATTAGCAATATTTTTCTGGTGAACTCACTTGCTTCTGAGAAGTTTGTTTCCTGGAGAATTTATTCCCCATGACACTTTGATGAATTTAAGGTTTTGAAAAGAAAGGGAAGACTTTCTGCTTCCAAGTCTATACTAGTATTTCAAATTTGTAGAAAGATGAATTAAATTTCAGAATAAGGAATAAAAAAGATTTTGTAAAAACATAATAATTTGTTCTGAAAAAAATGAATAAAGAACACAAAAACAAATTACCCACCACCTTTCAATTCCAATCAAAATGGAATAGTTCCAATCCCTCCTAGTACTCTCTTCAGCAAATAAAAATCCCAGACATGGTATATGAAACAAACATAGGAAGACTCCGTGGGGTGGATGGGAAAAGTTGACTAGGGATCTTGGAATTTGATGAACGGCACAGTGAAATACTACATTCTGCCCTACCTGGCAGCAACAAGATATAAGGGACAGGTACTAGGTAGTGATGGCTGGTGTCCTGCTTCCTCCTATGGGCATCAGTTAGACCAGCAGGGCAATGACTTCCAACTCCACATAACAATAATTAGGCCTAACAAGATGTTATGAAACAGTGCTAATCAGTACTCCAATCCACCCTCACTGATGTCAATAGGGCCCAAGATGGAGTGAAACTTCAAATCTCATCATGAGAGAATGAAGTGCTGTGAAGCAATATTAGTTGGCATCCTACTTTCCACCCCCAGATGTCAGTAGGGCCCAGTGGGGAACTGAACTTTCACCCCCTCCAAGTAACAATGTAACGGAATGAAGAGATGTGATGTGGTACATGTTGGCACTGCACTTCTTTACCAGTGTCAGTGAAGCATATCAGGATAAACATAAACATAAAACCCCCCACAAGCTGCAATGCAGTGGTACTCCACTTCCACTGGGCAGATGTCAGAGGACCAAGAACAGAATTGAACTTTCACCCACACCTAACCGCAGTGAGATAGTGAGGCAGTTCTCTGCTTTTGTCAGTTGGTGCAGCAGGGTGCTATACATCCACTACCACCTGGACCTGTACATTTTATCTGAATTGATGATTGCCTCTTAAATAGAAAGCAAACTCTTATAAAATAATATTTTAAATATCTAGGACACAATCTAAAAATCATTCATCCTACTGAGAACCAGGAAAATCTTAACTCGAATGAAAAATGATGGCTGAAGCATGCTCAAACTGAGAAGACATAAATGTTAGAATTGCCTTAAGAGAATTTTGAAGCAATCACCATAAAAATACTTCAGCAAGCAATTACAAACATGCTTGAAACAAATTTTAAAATAGCCTCAACAAAGAAAGTGAACATATAAAAATGAATCAAATGTTTATTATCTTGAAAAATACAATAACTGAAATAAAATACTCATTGAGTAGGCTCAATATCAGAATGAATATAACAGAAAGAATCTATAGACCTAGACAGGCACATTGGCACATGCCTGTAATCCCAGCAACCTGGGAGGCAGAGGCAGAAGGATTGTAAGTTTGAGGCCAACCTTAACAACTTAGCAAAGTCCTAAGCAACGTAGTAAAACCCTGTCTCAAAATAAAAAAATTGAAAGGCCAAGAGATGTAGCTCAGTGGTAAAACACACCTGGTTTCAATCCCCAGTAAAAAAAAAAAAAAAAAAAAAAAAAAAAATCTATGAACCTAAAAATAAAACCAAAAAATTGCCCAATCTGAACAGCAGAATAGATTGAAAAAAAAAAATTAACAGAACTCCAATGTCATTAGAGTCCCAAAAAAGAGATAGGGTATCAAGTTGAAAAAGCATTCTAGGGGGTTTTCAAGATGGCGGCCTAGAGGGTGGCTGCATTTCATGTTGCTCCAGGACTCAGGATTCAAAAGAGGAGATATTGAGACGCTTGGGACCAACTCAAAGCAGCCGGGTGACTCTCACCCCCTGGGGGGGGCATCCCGGATGGGACGGGGGTCCCGGAACGCAGGAAACTTTGTGAAGTAGAACTGACGGCGAGACACCCCTCCCCCCGCTGGAGCAGTGAACTCGGATAGCTGGGAGCGCAGTAAAGGAGGCCGCTCGGCACAGCGCTGGGACTCGGAGCAGCCACTGGGGCTCCGGCGGCTGCCCAGGGGAAGAGTGGCGAGGAGAACTGTGTGGACTCAGGACACCGGGGCCTGCCCTGAGGAGGAGGAGAGGAGCGTGGCCACTTGGATTCGGAGAGACTGCACCAGAGCTACAGGCGGTTGCCAGAGGAGAAGCTGTGCGGCGAGCTGTTTGGAATCAGAACGACGCTTCTGAACACCGGGGCCTGCCCTGAGGACGAGGAGGAAGAAGAGCGGCCGCTTGGATTCGGGTGACTACACCAGAGCTACAGGTGGTTGCCAGAGAAGGGGCTGCGTGGCAAGCTGTTTGGACTCTGACCACTTCTGAACCCCGGGGCCTGCCCGGAGGAGTAGGAGAAGGAGGAGGAGGAGCGCGGGGGGTCCTTTGGACTCGCAGTGACTGCATTAGCGCTCCAGGCGGCTGCTCAGAGGAGAAGGCGAGTGGTGAGTTGTTTGGTCTTAAAGTGACAGCTCCTGAACACAGGGGGGCTGCCTGGAGGAGAAGCGTGGTGGGACGCTTGGTCTTGAGTGGCCGCACCTGAGCTCCGGGCGGTGCCCAGAGGACCCGTGCAGCGGGTCACGTGGATTCAGAGCCACTCAGAGGGACTGCTCCTGAACACCCGGGGAGTTATCTGGAGAAGGAGGAGGAACGGGGAGGGTCACTTCGACTCGGAGTGATTGATTGCCCCGGGCTACGGGTGGTTGGTGGGAAGAGGAGGCACGAAGTGAGTTTCTTGGACTCCTAGTGACCGCACCGGAATACTGGGCGGCTGTCTGGAGGAAGAGGCCTGTGGCGGGTCTCTGGGACTCAGAGCGATTGTTCGGGGCCACAGGTGGCTGCTCAGAGGAGGGGCCACGCAGCCAGGCGATTAGGTGCAGAACAGGGTCCCAGGATCTAGGAGGCTTCTGGGTGGAAGAGCCGCACAGAGACAGGCTTAGGGCGGAGCGAAGGTTCCAGGCCTGTGGGCAAATTCTCTGAGGAGGGGCAGCCTAAGGAGATTCATCTGCGAAGGGTGAGGCTCCCAGGCCCAGGAGGTAGGGCCGGGCCCCTGGAAACTTTGCAGAGGAAGGCAGCCCAGCCCAGGCGGTAGCTGTAAATTGAGGGGAACCTCTAGGAGGAAACTGACCAGCGAGACCTCCCCACTGGGTGAGTCTTCCCTGCCTGGTGAGGTTTCCCCACAAGGACGGTAAAACCAGAGACACAGGCCCAAACAGGCCTTGCCTCAGCCCACAGCCTAGGTCCCCTTTGGATGACCATTGGTCAACAAGTGGAGGCACCTCTGCCCACTAGCAGGGAATATACCCCACCTAAAGGCCACCACTCCTAGAGAGGCAGCTTCCTTGTGGAGCACCGCATTATCAACTTCCTCCAAGACTTCAGCCTACTGAAGGCTAAGAGGGGATATATATAGAAATCTTCAGGGACATTGTAAATCAACAGAGGAAATCTGCAATATCTCAGCGGTCCACTGATACCTGAACAATATGAGAAAACAAGGAAAGAAAATGATGCAAACAAATCTAGATGTTACATCAATAAAACCCAATGACAGCATGGCAGAAGAAATGACAGAAAAGGGGGGGCTGGGGATGTAGCTCAGTTGGTAGAGTGCTTGCCTAGCATGCACAAGGCCCTGGGTTCAATCCCCAGCACTACCACCAAAAATGCACAAGGCCCTGGGTTCAATCTCCAGCACCACCACCAAAAAAAAAAAAAAAAAAAAAAAGAAATGACAGAAAAGGAGTTCAGAATGTACATAATTAAAATGATCAGAGAAGCAAACGATGAGATGAAAGAGCAAATGCAAGCATTGAATGATCGCACCAATCGACAGTTAAAAGAGCAAATACAGGAAGCAAAAGATCATTTCAATAAAGAGTTAGAGATATTGAAAAAAAAACAAACAGAAATCCTTGACATGAAGGAAACAATAAACCAAATTAAGAACTCCATAGAAAGCATATCCAATAGGATAGAACACCTGGAAGACAGAACCTCAGACATTGAAGACAAAATATTTAACCTTGAAAACAAAGTTGAACAAACAGAGAAGATGGTAAGAAATCATGAACAGAATCTCCAAGAACTATGGGATATCATGAAAAGGCCAAATTTAAGAATTATTGGGATTGAGGAAGGCCTAGAGAAACAAGCCAAAGGAATGAACAACCTATTCAATGAAATAATATCAGAAAATTTCCCAAATCTGAAGAATGAAATGGAAAATCAAGTTCAAGAGGCTTACAGGACTCCAAATACACAAAATTACAACAGACCCACACCAAGGCACATTATAATGAAAATACCTAACATACAAAATAAAGACAGAATTTTAAAGGCTGTGAGAGAAAAGAACCAAATTACATTCAGGGGGAAACCAATACGGATATCAGCAGATTTTTCAATCCAGACCCTAAAAGCTAGAAGGTCCTGGAACAACATTTTTCAAGCCCTGAAAGAAAATGGATGCCAACCAAGAATCTTATACCCAGCAAAACTTACCTTCAAATTAGACGATGAAATAAAATCCTTCCATGATAAACAAAAGCTAAAAGAATTTACAAAAAGAAAGCCAGCATTACAGAACATTCTCAACAAAATATTCTATGAGGAAGAGATGAAAAACAAAGAAGCAAATCAGCAAAGGGAGGAATTATCCTAAAGGAATTGTCAAATAAAGGAGGAAACAAGTTGTGTCAAACAAATAAATAAACAAAATTTTAAAAATGAACCAAATGACCGGGAAACCAAATCATTTCTCTATAATAACCCTGAATGTTAATGGCCTGAATTCATCAATCAAAAGACATAGACTGGCAGATTGGATTAAAAAGAAAGATCCAACAATATGTTGCCTGCAAGAGACTCACCTCATAGAAAAAGATACCCATAGATTAAAGGTGAAAGGATGGGGAAAAACATACCATGCACATGGACTCAGCAAAAAAGCTGGAGTATCCATCCTCATTTCCGATAATGTGGACTTCAAGCCAAAGTTAGTCAGAAGGGATAAAGAAGGTCATTTCATACTGCTTAAGGGAAGCATAAATCAGCAAGATATAACAATCATAAACATCTATGCCCCAAACAGTGGCTCATCTATGTGTGTCAAACAAATCCTTCTCAATTTCAGAAACCAAATAGACCACAACACAATAATACTAGGTGATTTTAACACGCCGCTCTCACCACTGGACAGATCTTCCAGACAAAAATTGAACAAAGAAACCATAGATCTCAACAACACAATCAATAATTTAGACTTAACGGACATTTATAGAATATACCATCCAACCAAGAGTGAATACACTTTCTTCTCAGCAGCACATGGATCCTTCTCTAAAATAGACCATATATTATGCCACAAAGCTAATGTTAGCAAATACAAGAAGATAGAGACACTAGCATGTATTCTATCAGATCATAATGGATTGAAGTTAGAAATAAATGAAAGAGTAAAACACAGAAACTATTCCAACATCTGGAGATTAAACAATATGCTATTATATGATGAATGGATAACAGAAGATATTAGGAAGGAAATTAAAAAATTCTTAGAGGTAAATGAGAACAAAGAAACATCATATCAAAATCTCTGGGACACTATGAAAGCAGTACTTAGAGGGAAATTTATTTCATGGAGCGCATTTAATAAAAGAAGTAAAACTCAACAAATAAATGACCTAACACTACAGCTCAAAGCCCTAGAAAAAGAAGAACAGAACAGCACCAAAAGTAGTAGAAGACAGGAAATAGTTAAACTCAGAGCTGAAATCAATGAAATTGAAACAAAAGAAACAATACAAAAAATTGACAAAATAAATAGTTGGTTCTTCAAAAAAATAAAAAAAATTGATAAACCTTTAGCCACACTAACAAAGAGAAGACGAGAGAAAACCCAAATCACTAAAATTCGGAATGAACAAGGAAATATCACAACAGACAGGATGGAAATACAAAACATAATTAGAAGCTATTTTGAAAATCTATACTCCAACAAAATAGAAAATTTCGAAGACATCAACAGATTTCTAGAGACATATGAATTGCCTAAACTGAACGAGGAGGACATAAACAATTTAAATAGACCAATTTCAAGTACTGAAATAGAAGAAGTCATCAAAAGCCTACCAACAAAGAAAAGTCCGGGACCAGATGGGTTCTCAGCCGAGTTCTACAAAACCTTTAAGGAAGAGCTCATTCCAATACTTCTCAAAGTATTCCATAAAATAGAAGAGGAGGGAACCCTCCCAAACTCATTCTATGAAGCCAATATCACACTGATACCTAAACCAGACAGAGACTCATCAAGGAAAGAAAATTTCAGACCAATATCCTTAATGAACATCGACGCAAAAATTCTCAACAAAATTTTAGCAAATCGCATACAAAAACATATTTAAAAGATAGTGCACCATGATCAAGTGGGTTTCATCCCAGGGATGCAAGGTTGGTTCAACATCAGGAAATCAATAAACGTAATTCACCATATTAATAGACTTAAAGTCAAGAATCACATGATTATTTCAATAGATGCAGAAAAAGCATTTGATAAAATACAGCACCCCTTCATGCTCAAAACACTAGAAAAAATAGGGA
Organism: Sciurus vulgaris; assembly: GCF_902686455.1. Classification (NCBI taxonomy): domain Eukaryota; kingdom Metazoa; phylum Chordata; class Mammalia; order Rodentia; family Sciuridae; genus Sciurus; species Sciurus vulgaris. The sequence goes on along the minus strand of NC_136463.1, from coordinate 116,092,024 downwards.
TAGTGGGAACATTCCTTAACATTGTAAAGGCCATTTATGCTAAGCCCATGGCTAATATCATTCTAAATGGTGAAAAACTGAAAGCATTCCCCCTAAAAACTGGAACAAGGCAGGGATGCCCTCTTTCACCACTTCTATTCAACATCGTTCTTGAGACTCTGGCCAGAGCAATTAGACAAACCAAAGAAATTAAAGGGATACGAATTGGAAAAGAAGAACTCAAACTATCCCTGTTCGCTGATGACATGATTATATATTTAGAGGAACCTGGAAATTCCACCAGAAAACTCTTAGAACTCATAAGTGATTTCAGTGAAGTAGCAGGTTACAAGATCAATGCCCATAAATCCAACGCATTTTTATACATAAGTGATGAATCTTCAGAAAGAGAAATTAGGAAAACTACCCCATTCACAATAGCCTCGAAAAAAATAAAATACTTGGGAATCAATCTCACAAAAGAGGTGAAAGACCTCTACAATGAGAACTATACAACACTAAAGAAAGAAATTAAAGAACACCTTAGAAGATGGAAAGATCTTCCATGTTCTTGGATAGGAAGAATTAATATTGTCAAAATGGCCATACTACCTAAAGTGCTATACAAATTCAATGCAATTCCAATTAAAATCCCAATTGTGTACCTTACAGAAATAGAGCAAGCAATTATGAAATTCATCTGGAAGAATAAGAAACCCAGAATAGCTAAAGCAATCCTTAGCAGGAAGAGTGAAACAGGGGGTATTGCAATACCAGATCTTCAACTCTACTACAAAGCAATAGTAACAAAAACGGCATGGTATTGGTACCAAAATAGAAAGGTAGATCAATGGTACAGAATAGAGGACACGGACACAAACCCAAATAAATACAATTTTCTCATACTAGACAAAGGGGCCAAAAATATGCAATGGAAAAAAGATAGCCTCTTCAACAAATGGTGCTGGGAGAATTGGAAATCCATATGCAACAGAATGAAACTAAACCCATATCTCTCACCATGCACGAAACTAAACTCAAAATGGATTAAGGACCTCGGAATCAGACCAGAGACCCTGCAGATTATAGAAGAAAAAGTAGGTCCAAATCTTCACCTTGTTGGTCTAGGACCAGACTTCCTTAACAGGACTCCCATAGCACAAGAAATAAAAGCTAGAATCAACCACTGGGATAGATTCAAACTAAAAAGCTTTCTCTCAGCAAAGGAAACTATCAGCAATGCGAAGAAAGAGCCTACAGAGTGGGAGAATATCTTTGCCAATCATACTTCAGATAGAGCACTAATCTCCAGAATCTATAAAGAACTCAAAAAACTCTACTCCAAGAATTCAAACAGTCCAGTCAACAAATGGGCTAAGGAAATGAATAGACACTTCACAGAAGAAGATCTACAAGCAATCAACAAACATATGGAAAAATGTTCAACATCTCTAGTAATAAGAGAAATGCAAATCAAAACCACCCTAAGATTCCATCTCACCCCAATTAGAATGGCGATTATCAAGAATATGAGCAACAACAGGTGTTGGCGAGGATGTGGGGAGAAAGGTACACTCATACACTGCTGGTGGGGCTGCAAATTAGTGCAGCCACTATGGAAAGCAGTGTGGAGATTCCTTAGAAAACTTGGAATGGAACCACCATTTGACCCAGCTATCCCACTCCTTGGCCTATACCCAAAGGACTTAAAATCTGCATACTACAGAAATACAGCCACATCAATGTTCATAGCTGCTCAATTCACAATAGCCAGACTGTGGAACCAACCTAGATGCCCTTCAATTGATGAGTGGATAAAGAAACTGTGGTATATATATGCAATGGAATATTACTCAGCCATAAAGAATGATAAAATTATGACATTTGCAGGCAAATGGATGAAATTGGAGAATATCATGCTAAGTGAGATAGGCCGATCTCAAAAAGCCAACGGACGAATGATATCGCTGATAAGTGGAGGATGACACATAATGGGGGGGAGGGAAGGGTTAGAGTTAGGGTTAGGGAGGGGGGCAAGTATGGAGGAAGGAACTACTGTATAGAGGGTAAAGAGGGGTGGGAAGGGTGGGGGGAAGGGAAAAAATAACAGAATGAATCAAACAACATTGCTCTATGTAAATTTATGATTACACAAATGGTATGCCTTTACGCCATGTACAAACAGAGAAACAACATGTATCCCATTTGTTTACAATAAAAAAAAAAAAAAAGAAAAAGCATTCTAACATAACAGAATAGTGTAATCTCACTTCTAATATCCAAAAGACATAAAACTCCTATCTTTAAGAGATATCTGTACTGTACTCTCTCGTTCATTGTAGCATTATTCACAATAACCAAAATATGGAAACATCCCAAGCATCTATCTACAGATGAATGGATAAAGACAACACAAATGGAATATTCAGAATGCAATATTATTCAGACTTAAGAAAAGAATAAAATCCTACTATTAGCAACAACATACATGAGCTTATAGGATATTGTGCTATATTAAACAAACCAAACACAGAAAGACAAATACTGTGTGATCTCACTTATATATGGAATTCTAAAAAGGTCAAATCCATAAAAGCAGATAGTAGAATTTTGGTTGCTAGGAGCTGAAATGTGGGAAAGACATAGATCAAAAGTCACAAAGTTCCAGTAAGGCAGGACCAGGACGAATATGTTCTAGAGATCTAATATACAGCATGGTGACTATAGTTAATAATCATTTGTGGTATACTTAAAATTTGTAAAAAAAAATACAACCTAAGTACTCTCATGAGAAAAGAAAGTGAGATGTAAGATATAAGATGATGGATATATGAATTTAGCTTGGCTGTGGTAATCATTTCATAATTTATAAGTGTATCAAAATATTATATTGTATATCTCAACTATACACTATTTTTGTCAACTGCACCTCTATAATGCCATGGAGGAAAAATACATCTGTGTCCATGTATTGGAAGATTTAATAGTACTAGATGACAATACTCCCTAAAGTGATCTACAGCTTCCATGCACTCTCTATAAAAACCCAACAACCTTTTTTTTTTTTTTTTTTCAAAAGTGGAAAAGTTAGTCCTAAAATTCATATGGAATTCCATGGAACTTTAACCAGCAAACCAATCTCAAAAAAGAAAAAGTTGGAAGATGCAGATTCTCTGAATTCAAAACTTCATACAAAGCTGCCATAATGAAAACAGGCAATATGAAAAGAGGTGATACAGGCATAAAAATACACATACATATCAATGTAATTAAATTTATGTTCTCACAAATAAACCCCAAATCTACAGTCAACTCACCTTTTCCAAAGGTACCAGGACCATTCGATGGAAAAAGTACAGTCTTTCAACAAATGGTGCAGAGACAATTAGGTATCCTCATGCAACAGAACAAAGGTGGACCCAAATTCACAATATGTACTTAATTAACTCCAAGTCCAAATATAAGAGTTGCAACTATAGAGCCCTTGGAAAAAAAAAACAGGGATAAATTAAACCCTGAATTTGGCAATAAATTCTTAGACAGGACAACAGAAGCACAAGAACAAAAGAACTAATAGGCAAGTTGGACTTTATAAAGTTTTTAAATGTTGGTTGATTAAAAGACACTATCAACAAAGTAAAAAGACAATCAACAGAATGGAAGAAAATATTTGAAAATCATATATCTGATAAAGGTCTAGTACCCAGAATATTTAAAGAACTCTTACAATTCAACAACAAAAAGAAAAAAAAAAAAACCTAATTTACAAAATGGGAAAAGGAGGGGGATCCAAGATGGCAGACTAGAGGGAGGCTGCGTTCCTTGTCACTCCGTAACTCCGGTTTCAAGCAGAGGATATCTGTTTCTTGGTGAGGCAGTTTTTGCTGCTTATCAATTCCCTGGTGTTTACTTCATTTGTCTGCTGTGATGACCTGCAGTCTGCCAGCATATTGACACCTTTTTTGAGTGCAGATTGCTCACTGTCAGGCGCCTATCATCCACCATTTGCCTGCCTCTGGCCGGCCCATCGCCTGCCTTACACCTATCCATCACCCAACGCACAAGGTTCACATCCCAATCGTCCGACAACAGTCAGCAAACTGATCACCGACCGCCAGTGGAGCACCAGCTGCCTGCTGTTGCCTGGAAGTTCTCTGTCACAGTACCTGCAGGTTTGATTACACGTGGCTGCCGCCATTTTGAGACAACAGCCAGGCCCTGTAGGACCCCTGGCCGGACTGACTGAGCCCCGTCTCCAGGATCCCTCAGCCCAACAGATCACTCCCTGCCTCTGGGGCCCTCACATTGACTGACTGCTCCCTGCCGCCAGGACCTCCAGACCAACTGACTGTGCCCTATCACCCAGACCCCAGACCGACTGATTGCACCCGGCCTCCAGGATCCCACAACCACACCAAACACACTGGACCTCCAGGACCCCTGCCTGACCAACCACATCCCGCCTCCAGGACCTCCAGCTGACCACGTCCATACCCTGAGCTGCAGCTCCCCATTTGCCACCACATTTCGAAGCCAGAGTGGACATCTTAGATAATCCTGGAAGCCATAGCTCTGATCTTTAGGTGGGGCAAATCCCATCCTGAGATGCCTGCTGGAGGATTGAAGCTCATTATCAGGTACCTCTCATGCATCAGGCTACTGAACACTGGGAGGTTTCATTACTATATGACTGTTATATTGTAGATTTTCTTTTTTCTTCTTATAGAAAAAAATTAACTTTTTATTTCTTTACTTTTCTTGCTCTCTTTTCCTTTTGTTTACCTGTTTCCATAGAGTCTCTTTCTCCCTTTTTTGCATGCTAACATCCAATTTCTTTTGATTACACTCTCACCCTTTCTATTATCTAGAACTTCTGTATAATTTTTTCTTATCCCATTAACAGCCACATTCTACATCCCTCTGCATCCTCTTTGTCCCCCATTAGAAACTGCAGACCTTATTGCAAATCTGTTTGTTTTATTGAAGATATATTTGAACTCATTCTGTTTATTATGACAATTTTGTTATTGTCCTCATAGGGGCTATTTGGTCTAGGATTGTATAGTGTCTGAAATGGGCAATGCTAATATTGATCTCCCCTTAAAGAAAGGGTTTTGGAAACCTATAGGGCCACTATAAGCCTATAGGGGGAAATCTGCAATACCCCAGATCTGCACAGCTAGAGGGGAAGATACATGAACAACATGAAAAAACAAGGGAAGAAAATGATCCAAACAAATCTAGATTCTATATTAATAGAACCCAATGACAGTATGTTAGAAGAAATGTCAGAAAACAACTTCAGATTATACATGATTAAGATGATTCGCGAAGCAAAGGATGCAATAAGAGAGCAAATGCAGGCAATGAATGATAATACCAATAAGCTGAACGAGCACCTGCAGGAAGCAAAAGATCATTTCAACAAAGAGATAGAGATTCTGGGAAAAAAACAAACAGAAATGCTTGAAATGAAGGAAACAATAAACCAAATAAAAAACTCAATGGAAAGCATCACCAAAAGACTAGACCACTTGGAAGACAGAACCTCAGACAATGAAGACAAAATATTTAATCTTGAAAATAAAGTTGGCCAAACAGAGAAGATGGTAAGAAATCATGAACAGAATCTCCAAGAACTATGGGACATCATGAAAAGACCAAATTTAAAAATTATTGGGATCGAGGAAGGCACAGAGATACAAACCAAAGGAATGAACAACCTATTCAATGAAATAATATCAGAAAATTTCCTAAGCCTGAAGAATGAAATGGAAAATCAAATACAACAGGCTTACAGAACACCAAATGCACAAAATCACAACAGATCCACACCAAGGCACATTATAATGAAAATGCCTAACATTCAAAATAAAGATAGGATTTTGAAGGCCACGAGAGAAAAGCATCAGATTACATATAGGGGGAGACCCATAAGGATAGCAGCCAACTTCTCAACCCAGACTTTAAAAGCTAGAAGGGCCTGGAACAACATATTTCAAGCTCTGAAAGAACATGATTGCCAACCAAGAATCCTATACCCGGCAAAACTAACCTTCAGATTTGAAGATGAAATAAAATCCTTCCATGATAAACAAAAGTTAAAAGAATTTACAAATAGAAAGCCTGCACTACAGAATGTTCTCAACAAAATATTCCATGAAAAGGAAATGCAACAATGTAGGTCAGCAAAGGGAGGAACTACCTTAGAGAAAAACCACTCAAAGGAGAAACCAAGCCAACTTAAAAAACAAAAATAAGCCTAATTACTGAGGATACAAATCATATGTCGATAATAACCCTGAACGTTAATGGCCTAAACTCATCAATCAAAAGACATAGACTGGCAGAATGGATTAAAAAGAAATATCCAGCAATATGCTGCCTGCAAGAGAGTCATCTCATAGAAAAAGACATCCACAGACTAAAGGTGAAAGGATGGGGACAAACCTACCATGCACATGGACTCAGTAAAAAAGTGGGGGGTTCCACCCTTATAGCAGATAAAGTGGACTTCAAGCCAAAGTTAGTCAGAAGGGATAAAGAAGGACATTTCATACTGCTTAAAGGAACCATAAATCAGGAAGACATAATGATAGTAAATATATATGCCCCAAACAATGGTGCATCCCTGTACATCAAACAAATCCTTCTCAATTTCAGGAATCACATAGACCACAACACAATAATTCTGGGTGACTTTAACGTACTGCTGTCACCACTAGATAGATCTTCCAAACAAAAACTGAACAAAGAAACCATAGAATTCAATAACACAATCAAGAACCTAGACTTAATAGACATATATAGAATATTCCATCCATCAACAAGCATAATCATTTTCTTCTCAGCAGCACATGGAACCTTCTCGAAAATAGACCATATGTTATGCCACAAAGCAGCCCTTAGGAAATGCAAAAAAATAGAGATACTGCCTTGTGTTCTATCAGATCATAATGGACTGAGAGTAGAAATCAATGACAAAATAAAAAAGAGAAATTACTCCAACACCTGGAGACTAAATAATATGCTATTGAATGAAACATGGATAATAGAAAACATCAGGGAGGAGATAAAAAAATTCTTAGAGGTCAATGAGAATGATGATACAACATATGAAAATCTCTGGGACACTATGAAAGTGGTACTAAGAGGAAAATTCATTGCATGGAGCACATTCCAGAAAAGAATGAAAAGTCAACAATTAAATGACCTAATATTACAGCTCAAAGCCCTAGAGAAAGAACAGAATAACAGCAAAAGTAGTAGAAGACAGGAAATAATTAAAATCAGAGCTTAAATCAATGAAATTGAAACAAAAGAAACAATTCAAAAAATTGACAAAACAAAAGGTTGGTTCTTTGAGAAAGTAAACAAAATAGACAAACCCTTAGCCACACTAACAAAGAGAAGGAAAGAGAAAACTCAAATTACTAAAATTCGTGATGAAGAAGGAAATATCATGACAGACACCACTGAGATACAGAACATAATGAGAAGTTGCTTTGAAAATCTGTATTCCAACAAAATAGAATCTACCAAAGACATTGACAAATTTCTAGAGACATATGCTCCTCCCGAACTGAACCAGAAGGACATACACAATTTAAACAGATCAATATCAAGCAATGAAATAGAAGAAGCCATTAAAAACCTACCATCCAAGAAAAGCCCAGGACCAGACAGATTCTCAGCCGAGTTCTACAAGACCTTCAAAGATCTCATTCCAATACTTCTCAAAGTATTCCAGGAAATAGAAAAAGAGGGTACCCTACCGAACTCATTCTATGAAGCTAATATCACCCTCACACCCAAACCAGGAAAAGACACATCAAGGAAAGAAAATTTTAGACCAATATCCTTGATGAATATAAATGTGAAGATCCTTACAAAATATTGGCAAACCGTATCCAAAAGCATATTAAGAAAATCGTGCACCACGATCAAGTGGGGTTCATCCTTGGAATGCAAAGATGGTTTAACATCCATAAATCAATAAATGTAATCCATCATGTCAATAGACTTAAGGATAAGAATCATATGGTTATTTCAATTGATGCAGAAAAAGCGTTTGACAAAATACAACACCCTTTCATGCTCAAAACACTAGAAAAAATAGGGATAGTAGGAACATACCTGAACATTGTAAAGGCTATTTATGCTAAGCCCATGGCCCACATCATTCTTAATGGAGAAAAACTGAAACCATTCCCTTTAAAAACGGGAACAAGACAGGGATGTCCTCTTTCACCACTTCTATTCAACATTGTCCTCGAAACTCTAGCCAAAGCAATTAAGCAGACTAAAGAAATTAAAGGGATACGAATAGGAAAAGAGGAACTTAAGCTGTCACTATTTGCTGATGACATGATTCTATATTTAGAGGATCCAAAAAACTCCTCCAGAAAACTTCTAGACCTCATCAATGAATTCAGCAAAATAGCAGGCTATAAAATCAACACGCATAAATCTAAAGCATTTTTATACACAAGCAATGAAACAGCTGAAAGGGAAATGAGGAAAACAATTCCATTTGCAATAGCCTCAAAAAAAATAAAATACTTGGGCATCAATCTAACCAAAGAGGTAAAAGATCTCTACAAAGACAACTACAAAACACTGGAGAAAGAAATTGAGGAAGACCTTAGAAGACGGAAAGATCCCCCATGTTCTTGGATAGGCAGAATTAATATTGTCAAAATGGCCATACTACCAAAAGTGCTATACAGATTCAATGCAATTCTAATTAAAATTCCAATGATGTACCTTACAGAAATAGAGCAAGCAATTATGAAATTCATCTGGAAGAATAAAAAACCCAGAATAGCTAAAGCAATCCTCAGTAGAAAGAGCGAAGCAGGGGCTATCGCAATACCAGATCTTCAACTCTATTACAAAACAATAGTAACAAAAACGACATGGTATTGGTACCAAAATAGACAAGTAGATCAATGGTACAGAATAGAGGACATGGACACAAACTCAAATAAATACAATTTTCTCATACTAGACAAAGGTGCCAAAAATATGCAATGGAGAAAAGATAGCCTCTTCAACAAATGGTGCTGGGAAAACTGGAAATCCACATGCAACAGAATGAAACTAAACCCCTATCTCTCACCCTGCACAAAAATCAACTCACAATGGATCAAGGACCTCAAAATCAGACCAGAGACCTTGCATCTTCCAGAAGAAAAAGTAGGTCCAAACCTTCACCTTGTTGGCTTAGGATCAGACTTCCTTAACAGGACTCCCATAGCATAAGAAATAAAAGCAAGAATCAACAACTGGGATAGATCAAACTAACTTTCTCTCAGCAAAGGAAACTGTCAGAAATGTGAAGAGAGAGCCTACAGAGTGGGAGAAAATCTTTGCCACTCATACTTCAGATAGAGCACTAATTTCCAGAATCTATAAAGAACTCAAAAAACTCTACACCAAGAATACAAATAACCCAATCAACAAATGGGCTAAGGATATGAACAGACGCTTCACAGAAGATCTACAAGCAATCAACAAACATGAAAAAATGTTCACCATCTTTAGTAATAAGAGAAATGCAAATCAAAACTACACTAAGACTCCATCTCACCCCAATTAGAATGGCGATTATCAAGAATACAAGCAACAATAAGTGTTGGCAAGGATGTGGGGAAAAAGGTACACTCATACATTGCTGGTGAAGTTGCAAATTAGTGCAGCCACTCTGGAAAGCAGTGTGGAGATTCCTTAGAAAACTTGAAATGGACCCACCATTTGACCCAGCTATCCCACTCCTCGGCCTATACCCAAAGGACTTAAAATCAGCATACTAGAGAGATACAGCCACATCAATGTTCATAGCTGCTCAGTTCACAATAGCCAGACTGTGGAACCAACCTAGATGTCCTCCAACTGATGAATGGATAAAGAAACTGTGGAATATTACTCAGTTATAAAGAAGAATAAAATTATGGCATTTGCAGGCAAATGGATGAAGTTGGAGTATATCATGCTAAGTGAGATAAGCCAATTTCAAAAATCCAAAAGGCAAATGATCTCACTGATAAGCGGATGATGACACTTAATGGGGAGTGGGAGGGGGGCAAGAATGGAGGAAGGAGGGACTGTATAGAGGGAAAAGAGGGGTGGGAGGGGTAGGGGGAAGGAAAAAATAACAGAATGAATCAAACATCATTACCCTATGTAAATATATTATTACGCAAATGGTATGCTGTTACTCCACGTACAAACAGAAACAACATTGTATCCCATTTGTTTACAATAAAAATTAAAATTTTTTAAAAATGGGAAAAGGATTTGAATAAACATTTTGCTTAAGAAGATATATAAATAATCAACAAGCATGTGGATAGATGCTTAATACCATTAGTCATCAGGGAAATATAAATCAAAATCACAATAAGATGCCACTTCAAATTCATTGAGTTAGCATAGAAAACAATAAACAGAAAATAAGTGCTGACAAGGATACGAAAATGGAACCCTAATTGTAGCTGGTGAGAATATAAAATGCTGCCCTAACTTTGGAAAACAATTTGTCAACTCCTCAAAAAGTTAAATCACCATATGAAACTGCAATTTCACTCCTAGATATATAACCAAACAATCTAAAAATGTGTTCAAATAAATCATGTCATGAGTGTTTGTAGCAGGCCTATTCACAATAGCCAAAAGTAGAAATAATTCCAATGTCCATCAACACCTGAGTAGGTAAACAAAATGTGATACATGCAGATCATGCAATATTACTCATTCATAAAAAGGAACAAAATACTGATCTGTGCTACAATATGAATGAGGCTTCAAAACACAGTAAGAGAAAGAAGCCAGAAACTAAAGTCACATATTGTATGATAACATTTATATAAAATATCCAGAACCAGGCATGGTTTCACATGCCTGTAAACCTAGCAGGAGGATTGTGAGTTCAAAGACAATCTTAGCAACTTAGCAAGGCCCTAAGCAACTTAGCAAGACCCTGTCTCAAAATAAAAGATAAAAAGGGCTGGGGATGTGACTCAGTGCTTGAGTGCCCCCAGGTTCAATCCCCAGTACCAAAATAAAATAAAAATAAATAAATAAATAAATAAATATCCAGAACAGGTAGTCTATTCAGATAGCAGACTAATGGTTACCAGACTAATGGCTTGTGGGGAGTAGAAATGAAGAGTTACTACTTAATGAGTGTAGGGTCCCCTTTGGAATAATAAAAATTATCCCATTATATAAGAATTGGTTTTTTTTTATTGTAAACAAATGGGATACATGTTGTTTCAGTTTGTACATGGAGTAACAGCAAAACATTTGCATATTCATATATTTACATAGAGTAATGATGTTTGATTCATTCCATTATTTTTTTCCTTCCCCCCACCCCTCCCACCTCTCTTTTCCCTCTATACAGTCCCTCCTTCCTCCATTCTTGCCCCTCTCCCACCCCTCATTAAGTGTCATCATCCGCTTATCAGTGAGATCATTCCTCTTTTGGATTTTTGAGATTGGCTTATCTCACTTAACATGATATTCTCCAATTTCATCTATTTGCCTGCAAATGCCATAATTTTATTATTCTTTATAGCTGAGTAATATTCCATTGTATGTATATATATATATACATACAATGGAATATTACTCAGCTATATATATATATATATATACCACAGTTTATATATATATATATACCACAGTTTCTTTATCCATTCATCAATTGAAGGGCATCTAGGTTGGTTCCATAGTCTGGCTATTGTGAATTGAGCCGCTATGAACATTGATGTGGCTGTATCTCTGTAGTATGCTGATTTTGTTGAATTGTTGAATGCTTTAGATAGTTAAAATTGTGAACCTTACATATCTGGCCAAAAAATACTGTATTTCTATGAAAACAATAACCATGTTCAAGTGGTATAAATCAGTAATACCAACTTTTCAGATGATAATTTTCACAAATTTCCTATTTTCACAAATAGGAAAATTGGTAATCCACTTACAAAACCTCCTAATGTTAATGCCAAGTACTAAATTTACTGCCAAGATTCAAGGAGGGCAAAGTATAAAATAGTCTGGACTTTCCTTTCAAGGTGTATTCTTCATTTTTCCATCACTTCAGCAAACACCTGAAATAATCAACTTATAAAGAGGAAAAGTTCCTTTTGGTTCACAGTTTCAGAGGTTGCAGTCCTTGACTAATTAACTCTATTGGTTTGGGCCTGTGGGAGTACAGTATGTCATGGCAGGAGTGCAGTGCCAAAGAGACCCATTTAGCTCATGGTTGGGAATTGGAAGACAGAGCATGAAAATGGGATCTTATAATTCCCTTTGAAGACATGCCCACAATGACCTAAAACTTCTCACTAGGCCCACCTCCTGAAGGTTCCACCACTTCCCATTAGTACAGCTGAGGGCCACACCTTTCAGATATAGATCTTTTGGGGGACACATAAGAACCATAGCACACAGACACAATGAATAACTGTAATTTTTAAAAAAGAAAATTATAATAAAATACACAGAACTCATTACTCCCAAGGAACTACAGATTGATTACGTAAATATCTTCAAAATATTTAAAGTGAAATATAATTGAATTATAAAAGGAAAATTTATAATAGTTCGGTTTGCTTCAAGCCTAAACTTTTGAGATTAATATGACGAAGAGAAATGCTTCCCTCCTATAACATATCCCTTGGTTCTTCTAGTAGCAACTAAATATTAGGCAAGAAAAACTGTGGACCAACTCCATTTAGTAGTTTTTATATTCGTGATTTACTATATTTCTACAAGTTCAATTTGAGGCCTCAAACCTACTTTATCCCAAGCCTATCTACAAAACAATTCATTGACAGATGTGGCTGGTGATGGGTTTCCATTTTTAACAAAAGTTAGTTTCTTTTCTTGAGAATTGAGTTCTAGACTTTTTTTGTATTTTTTTTCTAATTATGTTGATACATCTACTAAAATTCTGTTTTCATAACAACTACTATTCATGGATTTCTATTTCTGTTTTATATGAAAGGAAAACTGTAATTTAGAAACACAATGGCACATTTTTTAAATATTCATTTATAAATGGGCTAGCTTTGGACCAATGAGCTAGCTTCGGAAAAAGATATTTACATTTTTGTTTTATTTTAAAATTATACTAAAATTATTCAAACTCATTTATTTACTGTTAGGTTCAGAAAGCTTGCATCTGGTGGTGATACAGGTATCATGCCAATGATTAAGCTCTTGGATTAGCAGTGCTAATAATAATTTGCACACAGATGTTACCAAAAAAGCTCTTATTATTCTAGTGTTGCTTATTTTTATGTAACACATAAAATTGGGAAATTTTTTTCAAGTAAGGAAATGACATCTATATTTTAAATCCAAATAAGTTTCTGGCTAAACTCCAACAAGTTAAAAATCTACCCTTTGAAGTTATATCTCCTCTTTAGATCTGTGACTGCATTGAGTGTAAGAAGTTTTATACCAAACCACTAATCTTCTTGGAATACCCAGAGGGAGTTTGAAAAAAAAAAGTGATAGGCTTAGCCAGGCACTGTGGCAAGCATCTGTAATCCCAGCTATTCAAGAGACAAGTAAGAGGATCACGAGTTCAAGGACAATGTAGGCCAAACAGTAAGACCCCAGTCTCAAAAATAAATAAGTTGGGCACAGTGGCACACATCTATAATCTGAGTGGCTTGGGAGACTGAGGAAGAAGGATAGAGAGCTCTAAGCCAGCCTCAGCAATATAGCAACCTAGCAAGGGCCTAAGCAACTTAGTAAAACCTACTTCAAAATAAAAAAAAAAAAAAATTTAAAAAGGGGGCTGGGGCTGAAGCTCAGTGGTAAAGGCTCCCTGGGTTCAATCCCCAGTATCCAAAAAGAAATAAATAAAATACAAATTAATAAGTAAAAGTCATGTGCTGTGTATGTATAAATTAAACAATGAATTTCTACAGCTTGTCAGGCAAATCACCAGGCAAGGCACAAACACATTTTCTACTCTAATGTTAACCTGTTGTCAGCATATTTTTACTGCTCAAACAATAAAATAACCTTGGAAAAGGTCATGGCACATCTATTTTTAAGGTGTTTTTTAACTGCTTTATAAAATTCCTACTAAAACCTGTAGCATTAGGATTAAACAGAGCTACCAGAATTTTAAGATTAGAGCCTCATCATATTTAATGATGCTGCCAAACCTTTAGATTAAGAATTATAAACCTCAAGAATATTTATGTGAACCTGAAGAGTGCCAAATTACATTAATTAAGGTCTTTTATGTTGCATGGAATATGGGTGCACTAAAAGGATGCAGATTTACTGTAAGAATACAGAGGGAAGAAAAAATGCAGGAAACTGACTCAGCTATTACATAATCAGACAACATGGAGAAGTGCAGCAACATCCTTGTTGTCTGGGATGCAACACAAGTTTTAAGCCCAACTAGTAACTCTATGAACCAGCTAGAAACTCTGAAAACTTGTTCACCTATTGATCTGTCTCAAGTATGTGTTATCTGTCTTACACTGTCATTTTTGAAATTACTCTGTGCCCTCTCCTTCCCTCACACACTACGACAGAACCATTACCAAATCCTATCTGCTCTAGCCTTAACATACATCCTGAATCCAGCCACTTCTCATGACCTTCACAGCTAATACCCTAATCCAAGCCACCAAACATCTCTCTCCTGGAGTACAATTTCCTCCTAATCCATCTTCCTATCTCCACTCTTTCCCCTTCAGTCAGTTCTCCACACAGCAGCCCAAGTAATCTTATTAAAATAGGTATCATATGTCACTTTCCTATTCAAAACCCTCCAATGAAAAATTAGGAAAATTACCCCATTCACAATAGCTTTGAAAAAAATAAAATACTTGGGAATCAATCTAACAAAAGAGGTGAAAGACCTCTACAATGAGAACTACAGAACACTAAAGAAAGAAATTAAAGAAAACCTTAGAAGATGGAAAGATCTCCCATGTTCTTGGATAGGCAGAATTAATATTGTCAAAATGGCCATACTACCAAAAGTGCTACACAGGTTCACTGCAATTCCAATTAAAATCCCAATGATGTACCTTACAGAAATAGAGCAAGCAATCATGAAATTCATCTGGAAGAATAAAAAACCCAGAATAGCTAAAACAACCCTTCTCAGGAAAAATAAAGCTGGGGCTATAACAATACCAGAACTTCAACTATACTACAAAGCAATAGTAACAAAAACAGCATGGTGTTGGTACCAAAATAGACAGGTAGATCAATGGTACAGAATAGAGGACATGGACACAAACTCAAATAAATACAATTTTCTCATACTAGACAAAGGTGCCAAAAATATGCAATGGAGAAAAGATAGCCTCTTCAACAAATGGTGCTGGGAAAACTGGAAATCCATATGCAACAGAATGAAACTAAACCCCTATCTCTCACCGTGCATGAAACTCAACTCAAAATGGATTAAGGACTTCAGAATCAGACCAGAGACCCTGCAAATTATAGAAGAAAAAATAGGACCAGATCTTCACCATGTCGGCTTAGGATCAGACTTCCTTAACAGGGCTCCCATAGTACAAGAAATAAAAGCAAGAATCAATAACTGGGATAGATTCAAACTAAAAAGCTTTTTCTCAGCAAAAGAAACGATCAGCAATGTGAAGAGAGAGCCTACAGAGTGGGAGAAAATTTTTGCCACTCATACTTCAGATAGAGCACTGATTTCCAGAATATATAAAGAACTCAAAAAACTCTACACCAAGAATACAAATAACCCAATCAACAAATGAGCTAAGGAAATGAACAGACACTTCACAGAAGAAGATCTACAAGCAATCAACAAACATATGGAAAAATGTTCAACATCTCTAGTAATAAGAGAAATGCAAATCAAAACTACACTAAGATTCCATCTCACCCCAATTAGAATGGCGATTATCAAGAATACAAGCAACAACAGGTGTTGGCAAGGATGTGGAGAAAAAGGTACACTCATACATTGCTGGTGAAGTTGCAAATTAGTGCAGCCACTCTGGAAAATAATGTGGAGATTCCTTAGAAAACTTGAAATGGACCCACCATTTGACCCAGCTATCCCATCCTTGGCCTATACCCAAAGGACTTAAAATCAGCATACTACAGAGATGCAGCCACATCAATGTTCATAGCTGCTCAACTCACAATAGCCAGATTGTGGAAACAACCTAGATGCCCTTCAATTGATGAATGGATAAAGAAACTGTGGTATATATATACAATGAAAAATTACTCAGCTATAAAGAATGATAATTATGGCATTTACAGGTAAATGGATGAAATTGGAGAATATCATGCTAAGTGAGATAAGCCAATCTCAAAAAACCAAAGGATGAATGATCTCACTGATAAGTGGATGATGACTCATAATGGGGGGTGGGAGGGGTTAGTGTTAGGGTTAGGGTTAGGATTAGGGTTAGGGAGGGGGGGCAAGAATGGAGGAAGGAAGGACTGTATAGAGGGGAAAGAGGGGTGGGACGGGTGGGGGGAAGGAAAAAATAACAGAATGAATCAAACAACATTACCCTATGTAAATTTATGATTACACAAATGGTATGCCTTGACTCCATGTACAAACAGATAGACAACATGTATCCCATTTGTTTACAATAAAAAAAGAAAATAAATCACATTATGTAATAAATCAATTTATAATACATCTATTTTATTATTTTAAAAAAACCCTCCAATGGCTTCGCATCACATTTAAAATAAAATAAAAGTTCTTTACCATGGCTTATCAGGCTTTATTTAATGTGGCACCTGAATACTACCCATTAATATGAATCCCGTTAGTTACTTCCCACTGCTCCAACAGCCTTGGGGCTCTACTTGTTTTTCAAAGATGATAAGCATACTCCTGCCTAGAGGGTTTTCCACATGCTACTTTCCCTGCCTAGAAATACTCTTCCCTAGATATCCTCAAGACTTCCTCTCTCACATTATCCAAGTCTCCTTCTATTTAGCAAATAAAAGAGAACTTTTTTTTTTTTTTTTTGGTACCAGGTATTGAACTGGACCACTGAGTCATACCCCCCAGCCTATTTTGTATTTCACTTAGAGACAGAGTCACCTGGCAAGAGAACTCTTTTGACCACCAAAACCAAAAAACAACTCTATTTCTTCTCTGATTTGTTTTCTTCCTGGACCTGCCACAACTTGAAATAATATTATATAATTTTTCTTTGTAACTAGCATGTCAGCCCATGAAGGCAAGGGTATTTTCAGTACTGTACCTTAAGCACCTTAGATAAGTGTCTGGTGTATAATAGATATTCTGTGTCTGAATAACAAACTTAATTAATTTTTGTGCCCCTCTGCCTACCTTTCTCTGTATTTGTCCTGAATTCAAAACTCCTGAGAAAGACTTTCTTTTCATGGGTTAATCACCATGCAATAGTGTCTATTCAGGTCACGGTACCAAACAAGTAGCCATCATTTTTCGGGAGAAGTTTTCTTATCTATAAATCCATGTGCTATAGGTGTTACAGGTAATTTGTTATCTTTTTATGAAGTGTGTTTTTTTTTTCTTTTCAATAAGAAATCCTACAGAAAGTAATGCCTTAACGATAAGAACCTGTAATATTCAATTTTAGGCAATATTATGATCTGAGGGATAATGAATTGGAGCAGAATGACCTTCCTACAATCCCTAAAATGACATTATTTACATGACCATTGCTACCCTACGTATGAAATTACCCCTTCCTGTGGGCAACTCTCAATTCATTCAATTAAAAATAGTAGTGCGTGTCGACTGCTGGCAAAACACCACGCTGTGTTCCTCACAGGAGAGCAAGCTTTCATCTCAGCAGAAAGTTATCCTCCCCAGGACTTTGCTATGTTTCTTGGAATAAATACATTGCTGAAGCATGTTTCACAAGCATCAATCAGTGCAGACTACTCAGGCTTCTTTACTATGAGCATTTGTTTGCAGGTTCACTGTAGGCAGTACAGATGTATTATGAATTGTGAAATTTACAGAGGAAACGTTCTAGTGTATAAATCCATTGGCTATGTGTCACTGCCGGTTTATTTAAGAAAGTTTTATTCTCTTCTGCACTGTACCCAACTTGCTCAATGGTCTACAACTTTTTTTTCTGGAGGGGACTCATGGCTGTTCCAAGCAATATTTACCAAAAGAGAGTATGTACCATGCCTAGGCATATATTATTTATACAAATTTGATCACAAGTACAGACACTTCACTGAGGCTTCCATAAATCTCCATGCCATTCATTCATTTTATTAATTTAGTTAAAACATGTTTTATTTCATAATGGATCACCCATTCTTAATTTTAATAAAAAGCCAATGTCTGTTCTTTATAAAGATTATTTGGGAAATCTTCATTTTACTAGCTTTAACATCATCTCTTTAGTCAGTTTTAATACGCCCTACAATATAGCCACAATACAGTATATTACCATCTGCACTACATGCTGTCCTCCCACTCTGCCTTGTTATTCTTACACCTAATCCTCTTTGTAACCCTTACTACTCCCACACTGTCTATCCTTTCTTCATAATTGTAAAAAGGAGATGATCATTTCATCTCACACACCATAATTTTCAGCAAATTTTCTTATTCTGGCAATGTGGCCTTCAATTCCAGCCAGCTAACTGCATAAGACCTTTCTTATCATGCCATCAGTGGGATGACATTGATAAACTCTGTGCCTCTACTCCTCCAAATAAATGATTGCTATGCTTTACTTTGATTCTTCACAGGCATATTGAACACATAGCCAAAATATCCCTATGTTCACAGACTTTTTCAAAGCTCCATGACATTCTTAGCTTCTCCTGCAACAACACTACAAAGATCAAATATCAAGCCATTTAACTCAATTGAGAAACATTATACTAAGCCAAGGGTGTGAGTTCGAATACTGTAATAACCAATTATGAACAAAAAAAACCCAAAATTCTTCTTTAGGGCTACAGACTATCTTTCAATGGTAAGTAAAAGGCCAACCATTTCCACACTATCAGAGGAAGAAATCAAGGTATAGAGATTACCAAATAGTATCATACTATACTTGAAAAGCAATTCATTCACAGATATGTCCTATTAACACTAGATCAATACTATCAACTCCACATGCTCAAGACAGCATATACTATGTATATAAATGTTACATAATATTAACAACATAAAAGTAATTAATTCGTATAGCATTCCTATCAACAGGTACTTACACTTATAATTAAGGAGATGGGACAGAACTACCACAGAATAGATCTGTAGCATAGCCTAGTAGAAAGACAACTGGACTGGAATTTATGAGACTAACCTGGTTCCTAATTCTCCTTTCTGTTCCAAATGGCAATATTTAAATCCGTATTTGTAACAAAGGGTGGTAAAGACTGGAAAGGTAACCAATGAGCAATTTTCCAAGAAATTCAAGTCAATATTAATAAAGGTAAGCACAGAGGAATATATTCCTTCATATTTTTGGAGACTTTACTATGATTTAGATATTATGCCAGGCCGAAGTTACAAATATAACGGTGTCCTGCAAAATGGGACAATTGTGAAAATGCATAACAGACAAATTTCTAGACACAGGTGACCTACCAAAATTGAACCAAGAAGATATTAAAACCTAAATATATCTGTTACGAGTAATGAGATTGAAGCAGTAATTTTTTTTAAATCTCCTATCAAAGAAAAGACTAGGATTTCATGTTCATGGTCACTTGGGGGGCCAGAGATCAGAGCGAGCATCTCTGGCCTAAGGTGGTAGACAGCAGTGGAATTTTACCCAGGAGGAAATTAAGAAATAGAGAAACTGATTGACCACCAGATGATACGACTGCTGCTGCAGCACATGACCTTGCAGTCACAGAAGTTCCAACCAGGCATGATTTGGACATGGCAATTACCTCTCCAAATCAGGCACCACCACCTTCAGGGCATATGAAATGGTATAAAATTCTTTTTACTATCTCTCAAATTGGTTTTTCAACAAGTTATGTAAAAATAAACTTACAGACTTTTTCTCCCACCCCCCAATTTTTGCCATTAAACCTTTAAATTCTAAACAAATTGTAATGTATCTATTTAAGAGTTAGATTTGGATGTACTATGGGTATGAATATTAATAGAAAGTCTGTTGCAAGCCTCTCTGTAAAATATGAAGAAAAGTACTCAGCATTCTATGTATTGTGTTAAATAGATGTACAAAATTTAAAAAAAAAAAAAAAGGCTAGGGCTGGATGGATTCTCTGCTGAATTTTACCACACTTTTTTATTAGCACATTTTAATTACACAGAATAATGGGTTTCATCGTAGTATATTCATACATGTATGTAACATAATTTGATCATATACATTCCCTCCATTATCCTCCTTTGCTTTCCCCTTTTCTTCCTCCCTGATCCCCCTCCTATTTTTTAATTCTCCTATTCTCTCTTTCATACTGTCTTTTTTACCCCTAGATTCCACATGTAAGGAAAACATGTTATATTTGTCTTTGAGTCTTGTTCATTTTGCGTAGTATTATGATCTCTATTTCCATCCATTTTCCTGCATTATTTTATTCTTTTTTAAGGCTGAATATTAGTCCTTTGTGTATATATACCATATTTTTCTTTATCCATTCATCTATTGACAGGGACCTAGGCTGGTTTGATAGTTTGGCTATTATGAATTGTGCTGTCATGAACATGAGTATGTAGGTTCTCTATAATATGCTGATTTTAATTCCTTTTGTATATACCATGAAGAAGTATAGCTGAATCAGACAGTCATTCCATTTTTAGCATTTTGAGAAACCTCTGTACTGATTTCATAGCGACTATATGTCTACAGAAGGACAGAGAAAGCGGAGAGCAAGTTCAGGATTTAATCTCAGAGTGACTGACATGAAAGTAGAAGGAGAACTATTAAGAAAGGAGAAGGGGACGGTGTGAGGGGACAAAAAGAGGGAAAGGAGGTGCAATAGGAGAGTGGATACAATTGAAGTACATTAGATGCATGTGTGGAA
Organism: Sciurus vulgaris; assembly: GCF_902686455.1. NCBI lineage: Eukaryota > Metazoa > Chordata > Mammalia > Rodentia > Sciuridae > Sciurus > Sciurus vulgaris. Next base: position 116,071,024 of record NC_136463.1, on the reverse strand, counting down.
ATGTCACAGTCAAACCCATTAATTTATAAAATTAATAAGGATAATTTTCTTTAAAAGATGGACTGGGTAACCTCAATTTCTTGGGACTTTGTTGTGGGTTGAATTCAAAACTTTGTATAGAATGGCTCCCTTATTACAGTTGATTATCATTAAACATAGAGTCCTGTGGGGGAGGAAGAGAATGGGTCAATGGCCCCAGGAAACCTAAGCATATATTTTCTATGAGTTTTTTTTATCTTAGATCCTCATTTTCATGTTAATTTTTAGAAATTATTATCAGTATTTTACTTATCATTTGAATGTTTGCCTCCCAATAATATTTTTATGTGATTTCAGTGCCCACGTTTATTTTTTCTCTTTGAAGCAAGTTTATATACAAATATTAGGAACTTGGTTCAGAAAATCTGCAACTGGTGCTGGGCACAGTGGCACATGCCTGTAATCCCAGTGGCTCAGGTTCAAAGCCAGCCTCAGCTAAAGTGAGGTGCTAAGCAAATCAGTGAAAACCCATCTAAGTAAAATGCAAAGTAGGGCTAGGGATGTGATTCAGTAGACAAGTGTCCTTGAGTTCAATCCCTAGTACCCCCCAAAAAAAAGAAAGAAAAAAGAAACCTGCAACTGGAACACATGAAATGCAAACATCTTGGAGGATATTCCCCCAATTCCCCAATTTGACTAAGTTCCTCTTAACCTACTGAGTCTATAGAATTGGCTTCCTCTTTACTAAGAGCTAATACCCTGACCTCCATCTTTCACCCAGCTCCCAACCATTCTCTACCCATCCCTATCCCAGGTGTTAATAGGAAATAATTCAGAGGTCTCCGTTCCTCAGGGCACCTTGTGCCCTCCATTGGGCCTCAATTCCCCTCTAAGTTACTAGACCTATAATTAGTATTAAATTGCAACTTAAACCAGCTGAGGAGCTGCTGGCTCTTATAAGGAAGAAAAATAACCATACTTAAGCTGCAAAATCTAGGAAGTATAGACCAACAAGAACCTGGGAGTTCACATGGGAATTTTAAGGTGCTTAAAATTTTAAGGCACCAGATAATAAATTTGGTGAAGTAACACTTTGCAAAGATGCAGAATTTAACAGCCTGGTGAGGACCCCTAAGAGGGAATGTGAACTCATTACTAGGATGGCTCCTAGAAACATGGAAAAAATGATGGTCCACACCGAGTGAAGCTGAAGTATAGAATGGCTGTGGTAGACAAAGGGATAGGATTAAAAGGCTCAAGGAAGTAAATACACTGAAATAGACTCACTAAAAGATCAGTCAAATGATTGTGTTCCATTGGAAGCCAACAGGAGACACAATTCAATTTATAAGATCACAAGGAACGCACCAGCATCACTAATATATTTAGTGATGACTCTCCTCTGTAGACCAAAAATGACAGTAGGAGAACTTGGTTTGAATATAGCAATGGGAATAATAGGATCCCCTCAAAACTGAAGCTACATGATGGCATTTTACTAACAAAAGGCAGTGAATCATGATTGTCCCAATGATCACCAAAAGGATCCTGTTGTGCAGAGAGTTATAGGGATGGCTATTAGAACATGGAGTCCCTAGAAACAGTCAAGATGGATACTACCTAGATAGCCAAGAAGGGTACATTCACCTTGCACAAAGTAAGTGAAAGATAGATAACTGGAGGCAGAAATGGATGTGCACAAAAATGTTGATAATTCCTAACCCAGTTTCAGGATCTGATCCAATTTTCAGAGCTAGCACCCTGAAAGAGATGGTCAGGCCCACTGAATGAACAATCCTACCATGCCAAGTTTTTCATGGTATTGATTTCCCTGTTCCTTGTACATAGGGAATTACAGGCATTTACTTTGAAAACTATTCACTGAGAAAAAGGGCACATTCAGATATTTTGAGAACTACTGAACACAGATTGTGAATGAACATTAATACCCACAAAACTAACACATCATCAGAAAGAGATATGTCATATAAGAGAAAAAGAGCATAGAGGGATTAGGCAATAAATGTAGTCCTAGGCAGGGTCCAGCTTAGAGTACATTCACTAGGTCTGCAGACCCATCCAAGGACATTTCCCTAGTTTTCCAATGTATAATTAGGATTGGAAATATTCAGCAATTGATCTAAACCCCTTGGTGTAAAGAAGCAGTATGGGGAAGAAAACCAAGTGGGAGTTCCTGAAACTATTCTCTTCCCATAGTCAGAATGGTAAATCAAAAAATTATATCATAACCCAAAAAGGATAGAACTTTTAAGGATCTAAAAGACACAAGAATGTTGGTCCCATCATATGCCACATATCCCACTTAATTGACAATTTTAGCCCTGCAGAAAATAAATGAATCTTAAATGATGACTATAGACTGTCAACAATTCAACCAACAAATAGCCCTAATCACAACCAGTATGCAAGATGTGATGTATTTGCTAGAGGTAATATGGCCTGAGATACATGAATAAGCCATTGATATGATAAGTATGTTCTTTTCTATCTCAGTCAGAAAAGAGGGTCAGAACAATTCTCATTCATAGAACCATACATTATACATTTATGGTTTCATTCCAAGGCAATATTAACTCATGTTTTCTATCATAATATAGTCCAAAGAAATCTTTGTAGCCCAAAAGATTCTTTGGGCTTCCCAAAGTATGAGGAAAAATTCTCCCAATCTTCAGAGAGTTAGGCAGTGTACCAGGTCACCTACTTTGCATGGAAAAGAAGCCCAGGGTTAAAATATGTATGTACTAATGGGCATTTTGTGGATGGCCTGGTTGGTTGGTCAGGTGCCCAAAAGTTAAAAATATTAGAATATCAGAAACGAATAAGTCTGGAGTATAGACATTTGGATGGGCACAAAGTGTGAAGATCTTTGTATCAGATCTTTGGACATCCCAAAGAATATCATGTCAGTCCATTATAGCAATGACATTATATTGATTGGGTCAGATGAGCAAGAACTAACTAGAATATTGTAGTCCCTTGGGAAACCACATACTCCAGAGAGAAGGAAATAAATCCTAAGACTTAGAAGTCTAAAACACCAGTATATTTTTAGACAAGTGGTTAGGGGTGTAATCCAAGTAAAAGACAAAATAGTAAATCTTGTACCTTGTGCTAAAAAGAAATCATAGCACTTGGTGGGCCTCGTTGGATTCTGGGGGTATCCATAGTTTAGGAATATTGTATGAATCTACATGCTGGGTGATGCTGGGTGAGAGTTTGGGGTAGGGCCCAAGCAGGAAAGATCTCTACAATAAGTATAGACTGCAGTACCTACAATAAGCCCCTACTGTATGTTCATACTATTCAATCAGACTGTGCATGATAGTGTATCAGTAGAAGGAAAAGGTACCATCGCAAGTTTATGATACTCTCAAGAAGTAACAATTGGAATCCTTTGAAATACTAGAGTAAGGGCTTAACAACTGAAGTGGAGAATTATATGCACTGAAAAAAAATAACACCTGTATGCTACTGGCCCCTAATAGAGATAAAATACCTGATTTTTGGACCAACAAGTTATCATGTGGCTAAATCTGCTCATCATACAATGAGTCACGTCAGATCCACAAAATCTTAAGGTCAAATGAGCCCAGCAAAAATCGATTCCAAAATAAAGCACAAGGAAGTGTAGAAGGCACAAGTAAGTTGCATGAGCAAGTTGTGCAGACCCCCATGGCATTCACCTCTCCTCTATCAGTGCTATTTCATTGACTCACAAATATGACTATATAGGACATCCCATTAAACCAGTTAAAGGAATAGGAAAATGTCTGAGCCTGGCTTATGGAAGGAACACTCTATGTAAAAATGGATGAAATCTACATTGTAGCATCACTCAAGAATAGCCTAGGGGCTGGGGAGATAGCTCAGTTGGTAGAGTGCTTGCCTTGTAAGCATAAGGCCCTGGGTTCAATCCCCAGCACCAAAAAAAAAAAAAAAAAAAAAAAAAAAAAAAAGCCTAAAAGATAGTGGTGAAGAATAATGCTCCCAATCCTCAGAGATTTAGTTGATGTACCAGGTCACCTACTTTGTGTGAAAGAAGAAGCCCAAGGTTAAAATATGTAGGTACTAATGGGCATTTCATGAATGGCCTGGTTGGTTGGTCAGGTGCCTAAAAGTAAAAATATTAGAATATCAGAAACTGGGAAGTCTAGGACAGAGACCTACAGAGGAACATATTAGCATGGGCACAAAGTATATCATCTGTGTATCAGATGTAAACAAGCATCAGAGTGCATTCACCACAGAAAAGACACAAAACCACCAAGTAAGCAAATGACTGTCAGTTGATGCCACCTATTCTGTCATCTACCATTTCAGTGCCACGCAACTGAAAGAATATGTGGCCTGGGAACTAAAGGGAGAGGCAGGAGTGGCCCCATTTACTTTAATCTTCAATGCCCCATTGGAGGACTGTGTTTCCCATCATTGCAGTTCTGTGCTTAACAGAGAAAGAATTCTTGATCCCCCAAACAGGCACACTTTACCAGGGGACATAATAGAGTCAAGATATTGTTCATATACAAAGACAACAGGAAGACATATTCAAATATTAAAAAACAGAATACAAAACAATAACTCATCCTTGCAATGAAATTAGTCATCTATGAGATTAATCGAACTAAAGAATTCAGGAGAACTTGGGGTGTAGCTTAGTACCAGAGTGCTTGCCTGCATGTATAAGGCCCTGGGTTCAATCCCATACCTTGCAAAATTTTAAAAATAAGTAAGGAATTAAGAAGTCATATTAAAAAATAATAATAAGACTAGTGGAAACAGTGAATTCACTTACATATTATACTAGTAAAGAACAAAATAAAAACTGTAGGAATTATGATTAATAAATAAACTGTGAATACCATAAATACCAAGAATACAATAATAATACAAACACAAAAGTTGAAGAATGGTAAGCCAGCAGGATATAAAAGAATGCTAATATTCACATTTTTATACCAGACTATCAACCAATGTCTAAAATTAAACATTCATTTAATAAAATATCATATTCCAACATCTTAGATTTGCATACTTTTTTTTTTTTGTAATTCTGATTTATATTATTTAAGCAACTCATTCCCAATACATTTTGTTCCATAATACATCATTTGGTAAGAATTGTCTCAATGTTTTCAAAATAAACCTTGCTTTAAATTTTTATATAAAAATTCAAGCAATTAATTTTGCTATATTTCAGATATTTTATTTTCTTAAATCATGATAAAATTCCCTTGATATAAATTGTAACATATTAATCATTTTTAAATGTACATTTCAGGGGTATAAAGTTCATTCATAATGTTCAGCCATAAGCCCCATCCATCTCTATAACTCTTTTCTTATGATAAAACAGAATCTCTAACCATTAAACAATAACTCTCCAACCTACCCACTCCTCAGTCATTGGCAATTCCTCTTTTACTTTCTGTCACTGTGATCCTGGATATTCTAAATAGTCCTATCAGTGGAATCATAGTATTCGTGATTGGTTTATTTTACTTAGCCTAGTGTTCTCAATGCTTCTTAATGCTGAGAATGTGCCTCCAATTCCTTCATTTTTAAAGGCTCATATTTCCTTGTATGTATATATCACATTATATTTTTTCCATTTATCCATCTGTGCACACTTGTTGGTTCCGTGTTTTAGATATCATGGATAATGCAGCTATGGAGTTGAGTGCAGAAACGTCTTTGAGACCATATTTTCCATTTCTTTTTTTTTTTTTTTCACTGATTTCCCCATGTTTTTCTTTTTTTTTTTTTATTGTAAACAAATGGGATACATGTTGTTTCTCTGTTTGTACATGGCGTAAAGGCATACCATTTGTGTAATCATAAATTTACATAGAGTAATGTTGTTTGATTCATTCTGTTATTTTTTCCCTTCCCCCACCCCTCCCACCCCTCTTTACCCTCTATACAGTAGTTCCTTCCTCCATACTTGCCCCCCTCCCTAACCCTAACTCTAACCCTAACACTAACCCTTCCCTCCCCCCCATTATGTGTCATCCTCCACTTATTAGCGATATCATTCGTCCTTTGGCTTTTTGAGATTGGCTTATCTCACTTAGCATGATATTCTCCAATTTCATCCATTTGCCTGCAAATGCCATCATTTTATCATTCTTTATGGCTGAGTAATATTCCATTGTATATATATATACCACAGTTTCTTTATCCACTCATCCATTGAAGGGCATCTAGGTTGGTTCCACAGTCTGGCTATTGTGAATTGAGCAGCTATGAACATTGATGTGGCTGTATCTCTGTAGTATGCTGATTTTAAGTCCTTTGGGTATAGGCCAAGGAGTGGGATAGCTGGGTCAAATGGAGGGTCCATTCCAAGTTTTCTAAGGAATCTCCACACTGCTTTCCAGAGTGGCTGCACTAATTTGCAGCCCCACCAGCAATGTATGAGTGTACCTTTCTCCCCACATCCTCGCCAACACCTGTTGTTGCTCGTATTCTTGATAATCGCCATTCTAATTGGGGTGAGATGGAATCTTAGGGTGGTTTTGATTTGCATTTCTCTTATTACTAGAGATGTTGAGCATTTTTCCATATGTTTGTTGATTGCTTGTAGATCTTCTTCTGTGAGGTGTCTATTCATTTCCTTAGCCCATTTGTCGACTGGATTATTTGAATTCTTGGAGTAGAGTTTTTTGAGTACTTTATAGATTCTGGAGATTAGTGCTCTATCTGAAGTATGATTGGCAAAGATATTCTCCCACTCTGTAGGCTCTTTCTTCGCATTGCTGATAGTTTCCTTTGCTGAGAGAAAGCTTTTTAGTTTGAATCTATCCCAGTGGTTGATTCTAGCTTTTATTTCTTGTGCTATGGGAGTCCTGTTAAGGAAGTCTGATCCTAGGCCAACAAGGTGAAGATTTGGACCTACTTTTTCTTCTATAAGATGCAGGTTCTCTGGTCTGATTCTGAGGTCCTTAATCCATTTTGAGTTTAGTTTCGTGCATGGTGAGAGATATGGGTTTAGTTTCATTCTGTTGCATATGGATTTCCAATTCTTCCAGCACCATTTGTTGAAGAGGCTATCTTTTCTCCATTGCATATTTTTGGCACCTTTGTCTAGTATGAGAAGATTGTATTTATTTGGGTTTGTGTCCGTGTCCTCTATTCTGTACCATTGATCTACCTTTCTACTTTGGTACCAATACCATGCCGTTTTTGTTACTATTGCTTTGTAGTAGAGTTGAAGATCTGGTATTGCAATACCCCTCTTTCACTCTTCCTGCTAAGGATTGCTTTAGCTATTCTGGGTTTCTTATTCTTCCAGATGAATTTCATAATTGCTTGCTCTATTTCTGTAAGGTACACAATTGGGATTTTAATTGGAATTGCATTGAATTTGTATAGCACTTTAGGTAGTATGGCCATTTTGACAATATTAATTCTTCCTATCCAAGAACATGGAAGATTTTCCCATCTTCTAAGGTGTTCTTTAATTTCTTTCTTTAGTGTTGTATAGTTCTCATTGTAGAGGTCTTTCACCTCTTTTGTGAGATTGATTCCCAAGTATTTTATTTTTTTCGAGGCTATTGTGAATGGGGTAGTTTTCCTAATTTCTCTTTCTGAAGATTCATCACTTATGTATAAAAATGTGTTGGATTTATGGGCATTGATCTTGTAACCTGCTACTTTACTGAATTCACTTATGAGTTCTAAGAGTTTTCTGGTGGAATTTCCAGGTTCCTCTAAATATATAATCATGTCATCAGCAAATAGGGATAGTTTGAGTTCTTCTTTTCCAATTCGTATCCCTTTAATTTCTTTGGTTTGTCTAATTGCTCTGGCCAGAGTCTCAAGAACGATGTTGAATAGAAGTGGTGAAAGAGGGCATCCCTGCCTTGTTCCAGTTTTTAGGGGGAATGCTTTCAGTTTTTCACCATTTAGAATGATATTAGCCATGGGCTTAGCATAAATGGCCTTTACAATGTTAAAGAATGTTCCCACTATCCCTATTTTTTCTAGTGTTTTGAGCATGAAGGGGTGCTGTATTTTATCAAATGCTTTTTCTGCATCTATTGAAATAATCATGTGATTCTTGACTTTAAGTCTATTAATATGGTGAATTACGTTTATTGATTTCCTGATGTTGAACCAACCTTGCATCCCTGGGATGAAACTCACTTGATCATGGTGCACTATCTTTTTACTATATTTTTGTATGCGATTTGCTAAAATTTTGTTGAGAATTTTTGCGTCGATGTTCATTAAGGATATTGGTCTGAAATTTTCTTTCCTTGATGAGTCTCTGTCTGGTTTAGGTATCAGTGTGATATTGGCTTCATAGAATGAGTTTGGGAGGGTTCCCTCCTCTTCTATTTTATGGAATATTTTGAGAAGTATTGGAATGAGCTCTTCTTTAAAGGTTTTGTAGAACTCAGCTGAGAACCCATCTGGTCCTGGACTTTTCTTTGTTGGTAGGCTTTTGATGACTTCTTCTATTTCAGTACTTGAAATTGGTCTATTTAAATTGTTTATGTCCTCCTCGTTCAGTTTAGGCAATTCATATGTCTCTAGAAATCTGTTGATGTCTTCAAAATTTTCTATTTTGTTGGAGTATAGATTTTCAAAATAGCTTCTAATTATGTTTTGTATTTCAATCTTGTCTGTTGTGATATTTCCTTGTTCATTCCGAATTTTAGTGATTTGGGTTTTCTCTCGTCTTCTCTTTGTTAGTGTGGCTAAAGGTTTATCAATTTTTTTTATTTTTTTGAAGAACCAACTATTTATTTTGTCAATTTTTTGTATTGTTTCTTTTGTTTCAATTTCATTGATTTCAGCTCTGAGTTTAACTATTTCCTGTCTTCTACTACTTTTGGTGCTGTTCTGTTCTTCTTTTTCTAGGGCTTTGAGCTGTAGTGTTAGGTCGTTTATTTGTTGAGTTTTACTTCTTTTATTAAATGCACTCCATGAAATAAATTTCCCTCTAAGTACTGCTTTCATAGTGTCCCAGAGATTTTGATATGATGTTTCTTTGTTCTCATTTACCTCTAAGAATTTTTTAATTTCCTTCCTAATATCTTCTGTTATCCCTTCATCATATAATAGCATATTGTTTAATCTCCAGATGTTGGAATAGTTTCTGTGTTTTACTCTTTCATTTATTTCCAACTTCAATCCATTATGATCTGATAGAATACATGCTAGTGTCTCTATCTTCTTGTATTTGCTAACATTAACTTTGTGGCATAATATATGGTCTATTTTAGAGAAGGATCCATGTGCTGCTGAGAAGAAAGTGTATTCGCTCTTGGTTGGATGGTATATTCTATAAATGTCTGTTAAGTCTAGATTATTGATTGTGTTATTGAGATCTATGGTTTCTTTGTTCAATTTTTGTCTGAAAGATCTGTCCAGTGGTGAGAGAGGCGTGTTAAAATCACCTAGTATTATTGTGTTATGGTCTATTTGGTTTCTGAAATTGAGAAGGATTTGTTTGACATACATGGATGAGCCACTGTTTGGGGCATAGATGTTTATGATTGTTATATCTTGCTGATTTATGCTTCCCTTAAGCAGTATGAAATGACCTTCTTTATCCCTTCTGACTAACTTTGGCTTGAAGTCCACATTATCGGAAATGAGGATGGATACTCCAGCTTTTTTGCTGAGTCCATGTGCATGGTATGTTTTTCCCCATCCTTTCACCTTTAGTCTATGGGTATCTTTTTCTATGAGGTGAGTCTCTTGCAGGCAACATATTGTTGGATCTTTCTTTTTAATCCAATTTGCCAGTCTATGTCTTTTGATTGATGAATTCAGGCCATTAACATTCAGGGTTATTATAGAGATATGATTTGGTTTCCCGGTCACTTGGTTCATTTTTTAAATTTTATTTATTATTTATTTGACACGACTTGTTTCCTCCTTTATTTGACAATTCCTTTAGGATAATTCCTCCCTTTGCTGATTTGCTTCTTTGTTTTTCATCTCTTCCTCATGGAATATTTTGCTGAGAATGTTCTGTAATGCTGGCTTTCTTTTTGTAAATTCTTTTAGCTTTTGTTTATCATGGAAGGATTTTATTTCATCGTCAAATTTGAAGGTCAGTTTTGCTGGGTATAAGATTCTTGGTTGGCATCCATTTTCTTTCAGGGCTTGAAAAATGTTGTTCCAGGCCCTTCTAGCTTTTAGGGTCTGGCTTGAAAAATCTGCTGATATCCGTATTGGTTTCCCCCTGAATGTAATTTGGTTCTTTTCTCTCACAGCCTTTAAAATTCTGTCTTTATTTTGTATGTTTTTTCATTATAATGTGCCTTGGTGTGGGTCTGTTGTAATTTTGTGTATTTGGAGTCCTATAAGCCTCTTGAACTTGATTTTCCATTTCATTCTTCACATTTGGGAAATTTTCTGATATTATTTCATTGAATAAATTGTTCATTCCTTTGGCTTGTTTCTCTAGGCCTTCCTCAATCCCAATAATTCTTAAATTTGGCCTTTTCATGATATCCCATAGTTCTTGGAGATTCTGTTCATGATTTCTTACCATCTTCTCTGTTTGTTCAACTTTGTTTTCAAGGTTAAATATTTTGTCTTCAATGTCTGAGGTTCTGTCTTCCAGGTGTTCTATCCTATTGGATATGCTTTCTATGGAGTTCTTAATTTGGTTTATGGTTTCCTTCATGTCAAGGATTTCTGTTTGTTTTTTTTTTCAATATCTCTAACTCTTTATTGAAATGATCTTTTGCTTCCTGTATTTGCTCTTTTAACTGTCGATTGGTGCAATCATTCAATGCTTGCATTTGCTCTTTCATCTCATCGTTTGCTTCTCTGATCATTTTAATTATGTACATTCTGAACTCCTTTTCTGTCATTTCTTCTGCCATGCTGTCATTGGGTTTTATTGATGTAACATCTAGATTTGTTTGCAGCATTTTCTTTCCTTGTTTTCTCATATTGTTCAGGTTTCAGTGGACCGCTGAGATATTGCAGAGTTCCTCTATTGACTAACAATGTCCCTGAAGATTTCTATATATATCCCCCCTTAGCCTTCAGTAGGCTGAAGTCTTGGAGGAAGTTGATAATGCGGTGCTCCACAAGGAAGCTGCCTCTCTAGGAGTGGTGGCCTTCAGGTGGGGTATAATCCCTGCTAGTGGGCAGAGGTGCCTCCACTTGTTGATCAATGGTCATCCAAAGGGGACCTAGGCTGCGGGCTGAGGCAAGGCCTATTTGGGCCTGAGTCTCTGGTTTTACCGTCCTTGTGGGGAAACCTCACCCGGCAGGGAAGACTCACCTGGTGGGGAGGTCTCGCTGGTCAGTTCCTTCCTAGAGGTTCCCCTCAATTTACAGCTACCGCCTGGGCTGAGCTGCCTTCCTCTGCAAAGTTCCCAGGGGCCCGGCCCTACCTCCTGGGCCTGGGAGCCTCACCCTTCGCAGATGAATCTCCTTAGGCTGCCCCTCCTCAGAGAATCTGCCCGCAGGTCTGGAACCTTCGCTCCGCCCTAAGCCTGTCTCTGTGCGGCTCTTCCACCAAGAAGCCTCCTAGATCCTGGGACCCTGCTCTGCACCTAATTGCCTGGCTATGCAGCTCCTCCTCTGAGCAGCCACCTGGGGCCCCGTACAATCGCTCTGAGTCCCAGAGACCCGCCACACGCCTCTTCCTCCAGACAGCCGCCCAGTACTCCGGTGCGGTCACTAGGAGTCCAAGAAATTCACTGCGTGCCTCCTCCTCCCACCAACCACCCGTAGCCCTGGGCAATCAATCACTCCGAGTCGAAGTGACCCTCCCCGTTCCTCCTCCTTCTCCAGATAACCCCCCGAGTGTTCAGGAGCGGTCACTCTGAGTGGCTCTGAATCCACGTGACCCGCTGCACGGGTCCTTTGGGCAACCGCCCGGAGCTCTGGTGCGGCCACTCAAGACCAAGCGACCCACCACGCTTCTCCTCCAGGCAGCCCCCTGTGTTCAGGAGCTGTCACTTTAAGTCCAAACAACTCACCACTCGCCTTCTCCTCTGAGCAGCCGCCTGGAGCGCTAATGCAGTCACTGCGAGTCCAAATGACCCACCGCGCTCCTCCTCCTCCTCGTCCTACTCTTCCGGGCAGGCCTCGGTGTTCAGAAGTGGTCCGAGTCCAAACAGCTCACCACGCAGCCCCTCCTCTGGCAACCGCCTGTAGCTCTGGTGTAGTCACCCGAATCCAAGCGGCCACGCTCCTCCTCCTCTTCTTCCTCAGGGCAGGCCCCGGTGTTCAGAAGCAGTCGTTCTGAGTCCAAACAGCTCACTGCGCAGCTTCTCCTCTGGCAACCGCCTGTAGCTCTGGTGCAGTCACTCCGAACCCAAGCGGCCACGTTCCTCCTCCTCCTCCTCAGGGCAGGCCCCGGTGTTCTGAGTCCACACAGCTCTCCTCGCCACTCCTCCCCTGGGCAGCCTCTGGAGCCCCAGTGGTTGCTCCGAGTCCCAGCGCTGTGCCGAGCGGCCTCCTTTACGGCGCTCCCAGTTGTCCGAGTTCACTGCTCCAGCAGGGGGAGGGGTGTCTCCATACTTTTTAATCATAAGAAGAATCACAAAGAAATAAATCCTGTGATGAAGAGGCATTTATTTGAAGTTCAACATTTCTTTAACTTCAGTCTCTTTTATATCTATTACTTTACATCACATTAAATTTAATATTTTATTTAAAATGCATTCACCTGATAATTGTTTTAATATTCAAAATGCCTTTTCACCTTAATGTTTCTTTAAATCTGAATTCCAGATCAAATAAACTTTGGTAAAAATTGAAAAAAAATAAAAATAAAAAAAAATAAAATAAAATGCATTCACAATATGACCCTCTTTTGTAAAACAATTTTTCCTAGATTCCAACCTAAACTATTTTTTATTTCTGCAGTTCTAGATGTGTGTTTTTCATAAAATTATATATGAAACAATATTCACCTTATGTTAATGATGGTGATTTATAAATAGTAGAATTTAGGCTATTTTTTAAATTTTATTTTTACACTTTTCTACATTTTTTGGATTATTTACAATAAGCAAATATAATTTTCCAAAAGCAATAATGAAAGGAAGCAAAGGCTAGATAACTAAAATATAAATTTATGCTAAAGTTAAATTTTTTTATAAATCTGTGAAGACTAAAGGTCTTGAATATTTTAAGGTAGAAATTAAAACTATAAGAGTTGGTGAACTCTTCCAAGAAAATCAGGAAAAGTACTGACATAGTTTTTTATTCCTATACAGCAGGTACAAAGAAAAGAAACCATGAAAAAAATCAGAGGTTACGTGATGAAGCCAGGCATGATGGCGTATGCCTGTAATCCCAGCAACTCAGGAGGCTGATGCAGGAGAATCACAAGTTCAAGACCAGCCTCAGCAACTTAGCAAGACCATGTCTCAAAAAACTAAAAAGAAAAAGAACTGGGGATGTAGCTCAGTGGTGAAGCTCCCCTGGATTCAATCTTAAGAGCCAAAAAAAATAGTTGAGTGATGAGAAGAGAATCAGAAACTATACTATCATAAAAACCATGAGAAGATGCAGTGACCAGCATTGTCAAATGCTACAGAGAGGTCATGTAAGGCACTAACTGAAAATCATAAGCAAGAAATTACTAGTAATCATGAGCAAAATGTTTTCAATAGCATGACTGAGGGTGTAAGTCAGACTGCAGTGGTGTATGAGCAAATAGCTACTGAAGAAGCTTATTCTTCTTTATTTAAGAAAGGGTCATGGGCTCGGGAGATAGCTCAGCTGGTAGAGTACTTGCCTCACAAGCACAAGGCCCTGAGTTTGATCCCCAGTACTGGAAAAAAAAAAAAAAAAAAAAACCAAGGGTCTCAAACTTCTGCAAGTGAGAGGGGAAAAGATTTTAAAGTTTTTAAGATGATAAAGACTTGAGAATGAACATATAATAAAAGAGAAATGGCTACAGAAAGAGGCTGAAGATAAAGAATAGAAAATGACCAGTACCTCAGTAGGAAGGGAGATGATTGGATTCAAAGCACAGAGGGAAAAAGAATGGACAGCTTTTTTTTTTCTTGCGGTGCTGGGGATTGAACCCAGGGCCTTAATGCTTAAGAGGCAAGCACTCTACTAACTGAGCTATCTCCCCAGACCAAATGAATAGTTTTTTGAGATAAAAGATTAATGCTTAAAATAAATCTAAAAGGAAATAAATTCCATGAAGGATAGTAAGCTGCAGGAATCATTATTGATTGCCTCAACCTATAATCATTGGGATGACACATTGCAATTTAAGTATAAGCATATTTAATAACATGAGTAAAACCTAAGAAAGATTATATAATTAACTTGTCGCTGGCTCTTAGCGATACCAAATCCGTGGATATTTGTCACAGCTTGCAGCAACAACTTGCACGGGTCTTATGGGTGGTGGAGTGGAAACTGAGCTACTTCTATCTTTCTCTTTAGTGCGCTGCTTTCTTACTTGTTTGTTTATAGAGGATAGAGGAAATGAGGTTTACTTGTTTTGAGAGGAGAGAGAGAGAGACTGCTTAAAAGAGTCTTTGAGAGAAGGACAGGCTTTGCTTAGAGCTTAGAGGAAGAGAGACTTGCTACGCCTTACTTAAGGTCTGCTGCTTCTTACTGGTGTGTCCTGCATCCTGTGAACTAAGGGTGCGTCTACCTAAGGTGCTTTAATGATGCATCTCAGTTCTCCGCTCTGCGATCTGCCTTCCGCCACTTTCTGCTAGCTGCTGTTCTGCTTTCTACTAGCTGCTGCTCCTGAGTCCTTTCTGCTAATGGCTTCTCTGCGCTTCTTTCTGCTAGCTGCTGTTTCGCTGTCTTTTCTTTCTGTTTGCCACTTCTTCTGCTCGCTGCTGTGTCCCGCTTCTTTCTACTAGCTGCTGTTCTTCTTTCTACTAGCTGCTGTGTTCTTCTGTCTCGCTCTGCCTACCCTTATATCACCTCCAGGAGGCGGAGAGCAGGGCCACGCCTCTTACGCAAAGATTAGGCCAGACGCTAGAAGTCCCAGCAGGCACAGTTAGGAGTGCTTGAGAACACATGCACATACATTGTGTGCATGGACGATAAATCACATGAGTGTGCTTATGTCAATTAACCTCCTCACTGCCGATGTGATCAGGCGCCATTCTGGTGGGGTCAACATGGCACAGCCCCCAACATTAACTAAATCAGGTGATAAAAGAGTGTGAAAGAAGAAAGAGGTAACATGTGCATGCTATCATTTCTCAGGGTAGGGAATCGAGCGATGAAGTAAAAGAGAACTAAGCATATTACGTAAAGGTGTAATTATAAAAGGAACCATTAGGGTAAAAATATAAAACTCATATGATACGAGAAAAATTGTATCTTAAAAAAGGAGAAGAAAAATGCAGACTAAGAACTTGAAAATTATTAAAGTAGAACACATAAGATGAAAATAATAGCCATAGTTAAGAACATCTGGAATATCAATAAGTGTAAGGAGTTTAATTCAATTGTTAGAAGAAAAAGATTTTCAAAATGGATCACAAAGTAAAACACAATTCTACAATGCATTGATTCTCAAAAATTTTGGCCCTTAAAATACTTAAAAATTATAGAGAACCACAAAGAGTGTCTACTTGTGTAGATCACTTCTATTGATAATTACTGTTTGGGAGATTAAAACTGAAATGTATACTTTTTAATCATTATTAATTTCTCTAAAATAATAATAAGCCTATTGTATATTTTATAGCCATTTCATTTATTGTAAAATATAGGCATTAGTGAAAAATGTTCTAAACAAAGTAATGATTTCTATCATTAATTACAGAATTTCCTGTGATCATTTAATGGCATCACTGATGAATTTAAACTTCAATTTAAGCTTGATTTTAAACTGTGCCAAACCATGATGCCAAGCACATCACAAATTCCTACAAATACAAACACATGTATCTTGACACACCATGGTTGGTTCAACCTTAAGAAGAATTTATAATACGGTATGTGTGAAGAGACTGGAACAAGGTTTGGAATGGGATAGAGATCTATGACTGATTCTGTTCTGGATCACTGATGTGAAATGATTCTCATTTCATTTTCAGATGAAATTATAGCAATGATCTCTGACAGATTTTTGTCTACACTGATTTGGATGAAGTTTTCGGGTGGTGATGGGGGCTGCAGAGTACTAAACTGGGACTGTAATAACAACAAAGACATCAAATGTTCTTTACTTTGGAGTAAGCATCCAGAGATCCTCAAACGACCTGCTTAGTTGGACCACCAGGAGCTGCACCTCAGCCAGCTTTTCTTCCTTTCTTGACTTCCCACATTTCAGAAGCACACTCTTTTCTTTGAATTAAGATGTCTCTGTATGTTTTCTTCAAAGCGGAACAGGCTAGAACAACATGCTGTCCTGAGACTACATCCCTCAGTAAAATGTCATGCAAGTTGCAAAGCCATGGAATCCTGTCCTGATCACTCAGTTGTATCCCTTTCTCAATCTTCAATCAATTTTCCTTTGGATGATAGTCATCTGCATCATAGAATCCATCCCATTTCAGATGCTAGCAGGGCGACCACATTAGATGGTTTCAGAGGTCTAAATCCATAGACAGCAGATTCCTTTCCTTGGGGCTCTGTGGGAAGCCGTCCTTATTTAGCAGAATCAGCCTAGGTTGAGCCATGTGACACAAAGGCCTGGCTTCTAGGACCTGCTGAAAAATATGTGGTGCTGGGTGAGAGTGGTTTCCTGTCTCCTAGAATTTTCCCCTACGAGGATGGCTCCCCTAACTCCACCCTATCCTGTCCATCAAGGAACAAGCTCCCCGGCCCTTGCCCCCTTTTACCTGCATATTATAAATAAAGGAGAGTTGGGCGACTCAGTTGTTGTAAAGAGGCCAGAGTTGGTATGGCCAGACCTGTCACACCCACTCTCATAAAAAGATTATTGGCTCTAATGTGTTTATTGAGTAAATAAGTCTTTTGGGTAAGAGATAGAAAAATTGCCAACATCCTCTGTCAGTTAACCCTTTCCTCCTCCACGCAGGATGTAACAGAGAGGACCCGACAGGTCTCATGGCAGAAAAGTTGGCAGAGGGAAGCAGCTCACATGTTGATCAGAAAGCAGAGAGAGCAAGCCCACTGTATCTTGACATAAATAACATTATGGAAAAAGCTACATTTTCCAAAAGAAATAAAAATTTAGTGAGCACAGTAAGATTGTGCTATGTATTTAGTTCATCTCATTAACATCTAGCTTGAGAGAATAGCTAGGTTCTCACACATGCTTTGTATTAAATCTGTAAATTCCAGAAAGCAAAAATAAAACAAACAAATCTGACTATTATGTAATAAAACTAGAAATCAATAAAATTGGAAATTTAAAAGTTTCTTTCATCTGGAAATTTTAAACTGCCTTTCCAAAATAGGTGTCAGATCAAAGAAAAAATACAAACCAAAATAGCCAAAATTTTAGAAAATAATAATAATGATAACACTATGCATTAAAGTATAATTTACCAACACTGAACTCAAAAACCATAGAGTCATAACAGTCCAACTTCCACAGAAGCAACTGGGGAAATTGCTATAGAACAACACATTCCTCTTTCCCAATCCCTTAAAATAAGATTCAAGAAGAAGTATATGAAAATATTAAAGGTGGTACCAATGCAATTTAAACTGTTCAACTATATAGAAATACAAAATTTTCATACATTTGTAACAAAAAATATTAATACCAAAACTGACAAAGATTGCACAAATAACCACAAACCAATATCACTGCAAAAATTAACACAGATATCTTCAAGTAAATTCTTTTTGTATTAGAAATTGAACCTAGGAATGTTTTATCACTGCACTATGTACAATTCCAGCCCTGTTTATTTTTTGAGACAGGATCTCACCAAGTTGCTGAGGGTCTTGCTAATTTGCTGAGGCTGATCTCGAACTTGTGATTTTCCAGCTCAGCCTCCCAAATATTGGGATTATGAATGTGCACCACCATGCCTGGCTAAATAAATTATTAATAAACATAACCCAGCAATATATTAAAAGATGAATGCATGATAACCTAGTATGACTTGTTCTAGAAATGCAAGGATGGTGGATAGTGACCAAGTGAGATTTGCTTCAGAAATGCAATATTGGTTCAAAACTATTAATTGACATTGTATTAGTAGTTCTAATGACAACAAAAAAAGTTGATCTCCAACATGCTAAAGAGAATTTGAAAAGTCCAACAATTTTTAAAGAAAAAGAAAATTAACAAAATCAAAATATGGAGCTACTTCCTTAATAAAATATTTTCCCAGTGTGTCCCCTGCAACAGGTTTTAACATTAGCAGCAATGACATTAAAGTCAGACTACAGTCAGGAACAAGTGAGTAGTCACTATCACCACTGTTCTTTAACATGAAGCTAATGTATTACTTAATGCAATTGTGTAAATATAAAGATGAAGGCCAGAGATGTGGTTCAGGGGTAGAGCCTTTTTCTAGGATACTCAAAGCACTGAATTTGGGTTCAACTCCAAGAACCACCAAAAAGGGGGTGGGAGAAGCAGATGATTTGGCTGAATAAATGCAAAACCTGAAAAAAATAACCACAGAACTGCCAAAATTGATAAAAATAATTCAGTTAATTAATATCATACAAAATAATTACCTTTCTATGTTGTATATATATAAAATAACTGGTAGAAAATATAAAGGAAGAAAGGATTCCACTTTCAATACCCCTTCCCAAAATATAACACCTAATAACAATAGTCAAGACTTATAAAAAGAAAACTTTAAAACACTATCCAAAAAAAAAAAAAAAAAAACACTATCCAAAGACACCAAAGAATATTTGATGCTAAATCCTAAAATATACTATATCATTTAACAGGAATCGACTTAAGTCTCCTTCAATAGGAAAATGGTTTTTTTAAATTCACATAATGGAGTATCATTGAAAAGAAAAAAAATGAAAAAAATTTTTATTAACTTCTATGGAACAACCTCTAAAATCCATTAAGTTTTTTTAAAAGCAAAGCAAGGGTATGGGGGTGTAAGTCAGTGGCAGAGCACTTGCCTTACATCTTTGAGGTCTTTGGCTCAAACCCCACAAAAAATACAACTCACAAAAAAAATTTTTAAATTAAAAAATTAAATGTAAGGTGCAAAAAAGTGAATATAGTATGATATGTGTGTGTGTGTGTGTGTGTGTGTTTTATAAGGCACAAACAAAACTACATACACTTATTTGCTTTTATTTGCACATAAGTAACTGAAATATTACAAAACAAATCTAAGTGATTAATTATAGTAGAGAAAGCAATGAACCAATGAGATACAAAAAGATTTCACAATCAGTAGCATTTTAATGTGTGACATATTGTCTATTCAAAATCAATTTTTTTTTTTTTTTTTTTTTTGGTGCTGGGGATTGAACCCAGGGCCTTGTGCTTGCAAGGCAAGCATTCTACCCACTGAGTTATATCCCCAGCCCCTCAAAATCAAATTTTAACATCAAATTTTTACATTCATTTTTTTGAAAGAAAAAAAATCACATGAAACTTTCCTCTTTCTGTTATTTAGAAGCATATTTCTCAAATATCTTCTTTCAAAAATTATACAAAATTGCAGCAATACTCAGCAGCAATTTTCAAAGCTAGGCATTGTGAGATCTTCATCAATGTTTAATGAATAAAGAGACATTGACTACAATGGTCTTAAAGTTTTTCCAGTTAATATTATTATAGTTTTGCTAGGTCATAAATGTTCTTTTCATTTGTACACTGGATCAGTTTTTTAATCATTTATTAAATGATTAAGAGTAGACTTTTGGCCATGCTTACAGGTACTCCCACAGCTTACTTTGCACCAGGGGTGGCTTTCTACTCAGCCCTGTGTCTATATTAGGCAACTTAACTTTCACAAGAGGATATCAGTCCTACTCCCATTTCAACTGTCTGTTAAAGCATATGGGTCCTTATTTAATTGGCAACATAGAGTAGCAGCACTCCAGGTAGTTGTCAGCAAATACAATCTTGAACTCACGCTGTCCAATACCAATCAAAATCTTGGCCAAGATAAAAAATATTTAGGAAAGATTGCTTAAAAAATAGAGTGGACATTTGCTATTTTTGGCAACTCAACATCCAAACACTCATCCTTTATTGGGGAAATCTCAAGATAAGGGGGAGGCAGGATATTGATTTTCTTTAAAAATACCTAGGAAAAAGCAAATATCCCCTCTCCCTACTCCCTAGAAGCCAGAAGTATACATGTGATCTAGACTGATCATTTGGATGAGCTATTGTCCTGGGACTTTGTATCATGGAAAAGTTGAGCAAAGATGTGGGGACAATGAGAAATTAGTTGTCACAGTGGTAGTAACAGAAGTGAAACTCAGTAAAGTAAGGGCCAGTGTCGATTAGCAGCATTTGGAAATTATTCCTCGGTCTTTCTTTCCTTGATTCATATCCATTTATCAAGCCTGATCTCCAAGCTTTGAATGATCTGTGTGATCATTGTGCACAGACACACACATACACACACACACACACACACACACAGTGAAGAAAGCCTATCCCTCGTGGGGTGAAAGCCCTCCCTGGTTGTCTGAAAGTATGAATAAGAAACAATGTATTTGGAGGACAAGTGTGGGGAAAAGCGTGGTTTGGATTTAACTTGAGCTTATCTTCCAAGGCTTCATGTGTTCTTAGAAGCTTGGTATCAAGGGTGGTGGTGTCAGGAGATGGCATGCTTTAAGAGGTGGAGCCTACTGATAGTCCCTGGATCAATTGTGGAAGTGCTCTCAGAAGGGATTAAGGGACCCCAGTCTCTCTGTGGCTTCCTGTGTGGAGCTCTCACCATTGTGATGCCATCCACTATGAGGACTTCAACAGAGCCAAGATGTTGCCAGTGCCATGCCCCTAAATCCTCCCAAACTGTGAACAAAATGAAATCTCTTTTCTTTATAAATGTACCCAGCTTCAGATATTTTGTCATACTTATAAAACACAGAAGATATATATAGTGGCAGTTACCAAAGTACAAATGCTTAAGAAAATTCCGTGTATGTAGATCCCAAATAGAATGCCTTGAACACAGGATACATTTGGACAGGTGGCAAGGGAAGTTAGTGGAATAATGGGGAAATTATACTATGCTAAAATTTTTGGACTTTATCTTCTGAAGACAAAAGTGACAGACTTTCAGCTGATACATCAACAGTACACAAAAGGAAACACTGTGTCCCTCCTTCTATTCATATGTTTCTTACTACTACTGAAGTTACCACCGAAAATAAAATCTTTGACAGTGAATATGAAAAAAAATTTTAATGTATTTAAGGGAACCTAAATCCCCCATGAAGAATTACCCCAAAATTTAAGAAGTTACTAAAGAAAATGAAATAAACCAGTCCCAAAAAACCAAAGGTTGATTGTTCTCACTGATACGTGGAAGCAACTCACAATAAGGGGGTGGAAGGGTGAGGGGAAGAATAGAAGTTCAGTTGATTAGACAATGGGGAATGGAGGGGGGGGGGGGTAGGAAAAGGAAAGACAGTGGAATGAATCTAACATAATTTTCCTCTATACATATATGAAAACAACACAGTGAATCCCACCATCATGTACATCCATAAGGATGGAATCCTAACTAGAATAAGATATATTCCATGCTTGTATAATTACATCCAAATGGATTCTGCTGTCATGTATAACTAAAAAGAACAATAAATTTTTAAAAATCACCAAATAAAAGAAACAGAAAGGTGAAGATAAATAACAAATTCCCACATAAAGGTGAAAAAGAATATACAAGATTCGTTTACAGCATAAAAAGACATTTTGGAATTAAGCAACATTTTTCTGATTCCAAAATTCAGTAGATGGATTGAAAAGAAGGACTTTCACTACTGAAAATCATATTAGTAGCCTATGTGGAAGAAACAGCTTAAAACACAGAGCAAAAACATAGAGACAGTCTTCTGTTTTTATCCACAAAGGATTAACTGCTTTTGGACTTAGGCTTCTACTATAAACTCAAAGAAAGAACAAAACATATGAAACAACTAATTTCAAGCATCAGGACTATGAGCCCTGAGAGAGAGGAAACAAATAAAGCAATCCCTGGGGCATCCCTACAGCACAAGAGATGGAACCTGAGCAGCCCAGGAGTGCCACTGAGTTGGGGAGGCAGAGGCTGGAGCTCAAGTGAGCAGAGATGAATGAAGCTGTGAGATAAAACCATAGAGAAGAAAGTAACACCAAGAAAGAGCTCCAGAAACCATTAATGCTCCCTTTAAGTTTCTGGTTGAATGCTAATCTTTGTGCCCAGAGTGTGAAATTCCACAATGCCAGGCGAAGAATAACTTCCAAGAAAATAATATTTTTCTAGATAACTGTAAGATGAATAATTCCCAGAGTTCAATCAAGACTAGGGACTTCTCAAATTCTCACCAACCAGAGTAAAGAGATCTTATTGAAAACAAAAGGCATTCTGTCTCAGAGATGCTAGATGACTATGCCTGAGTACTGAGGCTAGAGTGGCCCTAGAGTAGAGGTGACTCAAGATTAACCTTATTAAGATTTTAAAACAAGACTCCTTCCCTAGTCAAACTAGTCCTAAATTACTTACTTGCCTTCTGGAACAAAGTTCAATACTTAAAAAAAAAAAAAAAATGCAATAAAATCTATTACTCAAAATATAAAATTGACAATGTCCAAAAATCCAGTTAAAAATTTGCTGTGGCAAAGTGAACCCTTTAAAGCTTATCTTTTCTATTGCTACAATTTTTAAAAATTAGACAAAAGACAAAAAAAAAAAAATCTGTCAACCGTGAAAAGTGAACAAAAGTGGACAAGTTGTCATTAGGGAATGTAAATAAAACCACAATGAGGGACTGGGGATGTAGCTCAGTTGGTAGAGTGCTTGCCTCACAAGCATAAGGCCCTGGGTTCAATCCCCAGCACCACAAAAAAATAAAAATAAAAAACCAACAAGAACAATTATTGACCAGAACATAAAGAAATTGGGATCTGTGTACTGTTGTGAAAACATAAAATGGTATAGCTGCCATGGAAAATACTATAGTGGTGCCTCAAAATACTAAAAATAGAATTATCATCTGATATAACAATTCCAATTCTGGATATATACCTAAAAGAAATGAAAGGAAGATATTAAAGAGATGTTTGTACCTCCTATGTTCATAGCAATACTGTTCAAAACAGTCAAGAGCTGGAAGCAACCCAAGTATCCATCAAAGGATAAGTGGGTAAAGAAAATGTGGTATATACATACAATGGAACATTATTTAGCTTTGAAAAGGAATAGAAGTCTGACACATACAACATGAACCTTGAGGCCTTAAAGACATTATGACAAATAAAATAAGCCAGTCAGAAAAAAGACAAATACTGTATGATTCCATTATATGAGCTGACTAGAGTACTCGAATTCATAGAATCAGAAAGCACATGGTGATTTCCAAGGTCTTAGGAGAGGGAATAGTAGGAAGTTACTGTTTCATAGATATATAGTTTCGATTTTGCAAAATGAAAAGGTTCTGGTGATTGGTTGCACAATAATGTGAATATGCTTAACATTACAGAACTGTACACTTAGAAATGTTTAAAATAGTAAATTTTATCTTATTCATTTTTTACCACAATTTTAAATTTTCAAAAAAATTAACTATAAAAACACAGGCTGATTGTAAAAAAAAGAAAAAACATCAAAAGTGAGAACCTTCAACAGGGCAAGCTTCCTAATTACAGCTCCAAAATAAATTCCATCTTTCTGATCAGGCATACAACAAGGCCCTTATTGGTCAAAGAATGTGAGGAGATTTCCAGAATGAAACAGCTGGAGAAATGGGTTCTCAAACTCTGTGCACAAACCCAAAAAGTCATGGGCTCACTTTTGATATGTGCATGTAGAAGGGGAAACCAACGGTACTATAACGAAGGCATTGAGAACTGAAATAACATCTAATCTACTTACAGAATGATTCACATACAAGACTGGTTCCATGGTACAGGCCTGTAATCCCAGCAACTCAAAAGGTTTAGGCCAGAGAATTGCAAGTTCTAGGCCAGCCTCAGCAACTTAGCAAAGTCCTAAGCAACTTAGCAAGACCCTGTCTCAAAATAAAAAACGTAAAGAAGGACTAGAGATGGAGCTCAGTGGTAACCCTGGGTTCAATCTCCAATACAAAAAAAAAATTTTTTTTGAAAATTGGACTTAGATTGAAACTGTGGCCCACAGGAGTTATACA
Organism: Sciurus vulgaris; assembly: GCF_902686455.1. NCBI lineage: Eukaryota > Metazoa > Chordata > Mammalia > Rodentia > Sciuridae > Sciurus > Sciurus vulgaris. The sequence goes on along the minus strand of NC_136463.1, from coordinate 116,046,832 downwards.
GGGTCATAATGTAGCAAAACAACAACTTAAGAATCATAAATTTCTCATCAGAAATCATGGAAGCTAGGATATAGAATAACCACTTAAAAGTGATAAAAGAAATGAACTATTAATTCAAAATTCTATACTCTTTTGGAGCCAAGTTGAAATAAAGACATTCTGAAATGAAGGAAAATTAAAAGAATTTTCACCAATAGACCTGCTATAAGATAATGTCAAAAGAAGTTCTTCAGACCAAAGGGAAATGATTCCAAATGGAAATCTGGATTTCAATAATAGATGAACAACAAAATGATAGATACCTGAGAAAATATTTTAAATATCTACATTTTACTTGAAGTGGTACAATACTACATAAATTCAGGAAGTTTAAGTATGTATAAAATAAACCAAAGATCGACCAACAAAAAAATTAACAAAACAAATATAATGAAAAGTCATCAGATGAATTAAAATGGAAATTTCCAAATAACCAAAAAAATGGCAGGGAAAGAAAACTGAGGAATAATACAGAAGTAGCAAACTAAAAACACATAAAAAATGGTAGATGTATATCTTAATGAATCAATAATTGCATTAAATATAAATGGTATAAACACATCACTTAAAGGATATAGATTATCATATATATAATACTTTGCAGGACACAGGGTAACAAGACTCAGCTTAAATTTAAACATGTTGATAGATTAAAAGTAAAAGGATAGAAGAAGATGCACAATGCTAATATTAATCTAAACATATCTACAGTGTCTATTGAATATCATACAATATTCTTGTTCTTCAGAACAAGACATACAGTCAAGGATAAAGAGATATATAGGGACTGGGGAATAGCTCGGTGGTAAGAGCACTTGCCTAGTAATAAGTATGAGGCTCTGGATTCTATTCCCAGCATCAAAAATAAATAAATAAAAATTAAAAAGGACCAGACATGGAGGCACACACTATAATCCCTGTAACTTGGGAGGCTGAAACAGGAGATCACATGTTCAAAGCCAGCCTCAGCAATTTAGCAAGGCAATAGATAACTTAGCAAGACCCTCTCTCAAAATAAAAAATAAAAATGGCTGAGGATGTGGCTTAATGGTTAAGAATCTCTGGGTTCAATCCCCAGTGCCAAAAAATAAAATAAAATAAGAAGGACACATAAGTGGTTAAAATGTCAACTTAAAAAGACAGCACATCAAAATCCTAAAAAATAGAAAATGTACAAACAATATAAAAGTCAACTGAACCTAAAACTGATTTTTGAAACATCAATAAAATTGATATATCACCAGCAAGACTAAAAGAAAGAGAAAGCAAACACCAATATTAGAAACAAAGAAAGGGATATTATTATAGATATTACATAATTAGAATAATAATGGAATGCCACATACAATTTCTATTGTAATAATAAATTTTAAAATTTAATTGAAAAGGACAAATTCTTTGAAAGACACAAATCACCAAAGCTACAAATTTTGAAATCTGCTTAGCCCTATATTCAAAAGAATTTAATTTATTACTAAACAGCTCTCCACAAAGATAATTCCAGTCCTACATCCTACATTATTTCATTGGTAAGTGCTATGAAACATCTGAGGACATATTATCAACACAGACGCTTCAAAAATTAGAAAAGAGCACTTCTAAAACATTTTAAGAAGTTAGCATTTCCCCAGTACCAGTATGAAATAAAAATATTACAAGAGAAAGACCCATAAACTAATATCATTTGTGAAGACACAAAGAACATTAGCAAAATATTAGCAAATTGAACCCAGAAATTTAAAATAAGTATGATTTTCCCAGGAATGCAAGATCAGTTCAATATTTGAAAATCAATTCATGTAATCCATTACATTAACAGAATAAAGAAGAAAAAGTACACAATCATTTCAATAGATGCGGGGAAAAAGTGACAACACTTAATACCCATTCATGTTTTGTTTTAAAAATCTACACTAACGAAAACACTTTTTAAAAAAGAAAAATATCTATGCAAACTAGAAGAAAACTTCCTCATCTGACTACTAAACAACATTTATAAAAAGTGTGTAACATTGTTTAATAAAAGATAGGATGATTTTGTCCTAAGATCAAAAATAAAGTCTTCTGCTGTAGTCACCTTTTTCTAAAAACATAGTACTGATATCCTTGCAAGTGCAATAAGACAAAAAATAAATAAATAAATAAGTAAGTAAAAGGTATAAAAGAAGAAGTAAAACTGTAGTTTTTGCCATTCCATTGTGTTTATAGAAAATCCAAAGCCATCTTAAAAATAAAAGCTAGCAAGACCACAAAACAAAAGTTTGGGATCACAGTTTACTCTCTACTTGAAATAAATCATTGGAAAATGAAATTTTAAAGGAAATATCACTTACAAAAGAAAAAATATAGAAGGACAAATTTAACACAGTATGTTCAAGACTTCTACTTTGAAAAATACAAAACAGTAGAAACTAAAAGAAACCTATAAATGCGGGTTTATATCATGATCATGAATTGAAAGACTCAGTATTATTACATCCATCTCTATCCATGGATTTATAGCAAGCTTTTCTAGAAATTGACAGCTGGTTCTCAAATTCATTTGGAAACATAAACGACCTAAATAGCCAAGCAATCTTGAAAAAGAACAAAGTTGGGGAACTTAACAATCCTGATTAGATGTCTTATTGTAAAGCTGCAGTAATCAAAACCATGTGGAAATGATGTTAAACTAGAGAAATAGATTAATGAAATGGAATAGTGAATCTTGAAATTGACCCACGCTGATATGATCAACTGATGCTTAACCAAGTTGCCAATGCAATTTCCAAAGTGGTCATACCAATTTATGTTCCCACTAACTACTTTGAAAATCAGTCTGGATGTTTTCCATAAAATTAAATATGTGGCTATCCTATGGCCTAGCAATTCCATGACTACATTTTTACCTCCAAAAAAGTGAAATCATATGTACACAAAAAGTCTTGCACAATAATGTTTGTAGAAAATGTATTTATGATAGTTCAAAAATGGAAATAAATATCCAATGTCAAGACAAATGATAAACAAATTGTGACATATCAATAGAGTGAAATACCACTCAGTCACTCAATAATAAAAAGAAGCCAAGTCCTGATACAGGCAGCTCACATGAATGAACCTCAAAAAAAAAATCATGCTTAGTGAAAGAAGTAAGTTACAAAAGTGTGAGTCTTTTTGTATGAAATTCTGGCACCAGCAAAACTAATCAAAGGTGAAGAAAATCTAAAGGGTGGTTGACAAAAGGGGGGCCTTGAAAATGTCTGAGAAGGACAAAAGGAATGTTTTGGGGATGACAAAAAATATTCTATATCTAATCATAGAAGATATGTAATAATTCAAGAAATAAAAGAATGAACTTCCCTGGGATAAGAAAACAGTGAAGCAACTAGGGATGTAGCTCAGTAGCAGAGCCTTTGCCTAGCATGTGCCAGGCTGTGGGTTCCATCCCTAGCACAAAAAAAAAAAAAGGAGGAGGAGGAGCAGGGGCGGAGAAGAGGAAGAAGAAGGAGGAGGAGGAGGAGGAGAAAGGAGGAAGGGGGAGAGAATGAGAGAGAGAAAGAGAGAGAGAGAGAGAGAGAGAATATGAAAACATTGAAGCCTATATTTGAAATAGTTCCCTGATGGATGGAAGGAAGAGAGGGAGGGAGGGAAACCTAAGCATATCCTAGTAAAAAGTCCCAAGTTTCAAAGACCAAAATATAACAAACTTTAGAACTAAAGAATAAATTATTTATAAAGGAAAAAGAAAAAATCAAATTGGCACCACAACTTTAGAAAATAGAAAGAAAAATAACATTGACAGAATACTTAGAAGTATGATGCGATTCAAAAATCCTATACCTAGCCAAGATATCATTCAAAAAAATCTATTTTACAATGAAAAAATATATACCATTCACTTGCCAAGTACAATAAAGATGTTTACAGACATAAGAACACAGAGATTATATCACCAACCTAAGCCATCTGAGGAAGCAGCACATGCATCAGAATACTGACTTAAGAGAGGAGAGAACGAAGAAATGAGCAGCACAGGTTAATAATAAACGTTGTAATACGTTTAGTTCAAGGCTTCTCAGCCTTACCATTATCATTCAGATTATTATTTGTCTGTGAATTATGGGATGTTCAAACACATCCCTGTCTTCTAACCACTACATTCCTCCCCAGATGTGAAAGTCTGAAATATCTCCAGACACTGATGTATGTTTCCTAGGGGCAAAACCAACCTCAAGAACCACCGGTATGGTTTATGATTATTTATTTAGATAATAGCCAAATAACAAAAATTTGATTATAAGTATTTATAATCATATACATGATATATGACTAGAGAATCCTGACTAATATATCTGGTAAAAATTGTTTTGAAAATGTGACAAAATGAAGGATCTTGAGATGAGGAATTATCCTGTAACCCATTTGTTATCACAAGGACCTCTGCAAAAGGATGCAGAGAATCAGTCAGAAAGATTTGAAGATGCTATCCAGTGACTGTGAAGATGGGAGAAGGGAACTACTAGTCAAGAATACAGACGGCTTCTAGAAACTAGAAAAGAAGGGGGGGAAAAAAACCACATTCTTCCATAGAGAGCCTCCATTAGAAATATAATCCTGATGACACCTTGATATTAGTCCACTTCAGACCTCTGACTTCTAGAACTGTATGATAATAAATCTGTTGACTTAACAACCAAGTTTGTGGTGATTCAAAAGATTTACAGAAGAAATATAGTGTAGCCACACTAAATTAAGACAACAGCCTCTTTTCACTCCAACCTCTCCAAACTTTTCTCACATTGGGTGGTGCAGGATGGCTTCGGGAATTTTGGGGATTCTGCCAAGAGAGAATTGAGTCAGGGACATATTTTAGTTTTGGTTCACTGGGAGACATATGTGATCATTTCCACAAGCCATTGTTAACTATCAGAATGGCTCTCAGAACAACTAATTCTGTGCTGCCCTATACCAACTCACCCAATGAACACACAAAGCAGAAATCACATTGCATCATGAGTGCATCCTACACTGACAACATCTGGTGAACAGAGGGGAAAAAAATGAATGACACTCAGAGCCTGAATCTAGTCTAATGGAAACAAACTTGTAAGCAGAAGATTCAGTGCCCACTGACTACTAGTCAAAACTACCAATATTTTATCAATATTTTTTTAACAATCAACTGCCCACGCTAAAAGTGAAGAGACAGACACCTACCTCTGATGAACAATCTTTTCTTACTACTGAACATTAGAATTATAAGCACAGTTAAATATTTACAATAGATCATTGCACATACTTGCAGTAAGCACAAGGCTCACCTTGTTTTCAAGTCTTTGGTTGCCAGATCTGTGTATTCTAGTTATGGGGGAGGGGGACAAAAAAACAGTACAACATGCATTGTCAATGGCCCCCTTCCATCTTCAAAGCCAGCAATGCTGGGTTGAGTCCTCATATCACATCACTCCAACCTCCTAGTCTGCCTCCTTCTTGAATTTTTAAGAATCCATGCAATTACACTGAGCCAACCTGAACAGCCTAAGAAAATCTCCCCAGTCACCTGCTAAATTTAACCATATTTTCAAAAATCCCTTTGTCATGTAAGGTAACATTCACAGGTTCTAGGGATTAAGACATGGACACTTTATGGAGGCCATTATTTTCTTACCACACTAGTTGATGGCACAGCCACAAAAAATGAAACATTCCACATTCCTTAAAACACAGTGATTGGGACTGGGGTTGTGGCTCAATGGTAGCTTGCTCACCTAGCACACATGAAACCCTGGGTTCAATACTCAGCACCACATAAAAATAGAGGTATTGTGTCCACCTACAACTACAAAAAATGTATTTTTTTTTAAATACAGTGATTGGCTGTACCAATGTATTCTTTTGAAAATTGGCAATAAAGGGAAAGGTTTTAAAATACCTTGTTTTAGCCAAATAAGGAGGGTAATACTTTTTGTAAATATCCTAGATAATAAATGAAGAAATGGTTGATTTTTAAACATCACTTTGCAAAGTTTAAACAATTCTTGACAATAATCATCTTGGCTGATGGAGATGAAAGAGACATATCTCTTTGCTGAGAAATAAAGACTTCAGATATTATAAAAAATACTTCAGATATTATAGAAATATACAATAAAGTAGTCTTGCCACCAAATAAAAAAACAAAACCTGATTCTGGCAAATTCTCTAAATCTAGCAGTGGATGGATAAGTGGGGGTGTGGGGGAGGCATAGTAATAGTACATAGTATTTGAAATTTTCTAAACTAAAAAGTTTTTAAATGTTAAGAATTTTTAAAGGTAGGATAATAAGGCAAAATTAAATACTTCATAATCTGTTAATATGAAATGTTTTTTAAAAAAATGTTATGGGGTTGTTTACATTTTTTTGTCATATAAGAAAGTTTCCCATAAAATCTCCAAAATAATCATTGCCACACAGAATCAAACAGAACACCCATGCTATACAGAGTACAGGAGCAGCCTCCCTGTGTGCCAGAAAATCACGAGTTCAAAGCAGGTCCTTTGTTTTTAGTTTATCATTATGATCCTCATACTATGCCTATCTTCGTGATCAGAAAAGGAAAACGGTGTATTTCAGTGGGTGGGCAAAAAATTGGAACTAAGTGAAAGAGGTATCTGAATAAATATAGAAGAACACTTAAAAATGTTCTTTCTCATTTCTAATGCTTTACTACAGCTAACTGGAGTAAATATGAACTGGGGTATCTAGCTTTTCTGATACACTATCTGGACAAAAGTCGTCATTGCATCCTTAGGTTTCTGCAGTACTGCTTTAATTTTACAAAAAGGATAAGTTGGTGTAACAGAAAAGGAATGAAATAATGATGAACTCTCTTGAGTTTCTTAAATACATAAGAGGTAAGCAGCTAAGATGCAATGAAAAGATATGAGTGGGAAGTTTGTGACCCATGAAGTTGATACTGCAGGAAGCTTGAATGAAAAGTTGAAAGGCTTTATGAGTAGGCCAGACTAGATAGATAGTGAGGCAATTAGAATCATTCATTGCTGCCAAGGCATCAGGCCAACATGAATTACAACCCAAACTGAATGAAGCAGAATAGAAAATAGAAAAGCCTTTAATGAAAATGTTGGAGAACTCACAAGGGATGGGGAAAGTGCCAAATAACTGGAAGATGGCTAAGTAAACTAAAAGGTCTATTCTCCCATCAATGCATAAGGGATTTACAAGTTTAACTCACATTGCTATTAATAGGAATTCTATGTGTGATCCAAGGGTGTATTCATGGAGAAAATGCAGCTATTAGTGTCTCGATTGGCCTCTCTTGAGCCAACACCAGCAAATGCTCCAAATTGTATGGTAGTTTGGTGACAGACTAACAGGGGCTAGTATGAAAACCACCAGTTTATCTTCATCTTGTAATCCTCTGATAGTACACAATCCCTTATCAGCAAAGAGTAAAATATATTTTATGCAAATTTTGTAACACTTAATGAAAACACTTAGAAATTCATTTCCAGAAAGTTAAAGTAAAAGAAAAGGAGAAAAACCAGAGATTCCTATTCAATTGAAAAGACTATCTGGAAAATAGAAGCACATTTTAAAATCATTTCCCACCTGAAAGGAATCTGTTTGCTAACTTATTTAATAACAGCTATCATAGTCCACACTATGTCTAGACATCTATCAGAGGCTTTACCAAGGATTCTACTTAATCATGACAACTAGTTTACAAAGTAAGTAACATTATCCCTATTTCACAGACAAAGAAATTGAAATTAAACATTGATTTGCCCAGGATCACCCAGCTTGAAAGTGGCAAAGTAAAATCCAGGTCTGTCTAATTCTAAAGCCCACGGTCCTTCCCAAATACCTCACTGCCTACTACCAAACAGCAGGCCTCGATCCTCCAATAGTTGCTATGTCTTAATATTACTCACTTCCAGATTCAATGCACCACTTCAAAAGCAATGAATCTTCTACAAATTTATGTTTGCATTTTCAGACATAGAAAATTATGTTTTCAAATAGTATTCCTCCCAAAAAAGAAAAAATATATGTACTAATTTTTGTAGGTTGATGAAATTGTTAATCTAAGAGATATAAGTAACATTCATTGAGCAGACATTTATTGAATTCATTACATGCCAAGGTCTATACTGGACTTAACACGAAGACAAATAGAGACCCTGCTTTCAAGATCAGCAAAGTCTAGTAGAAGAAATCAAGTCACTCATTAAGTACAGTCAACTGTATGATATAGAAAAGGTAATACAAAGTGCTGTGGGGATACGTTATACCTTTTGTGTTGGGTTCTTAATAACATTAGCAATTTTAGTGCTATAATCCATTATTTTATAACATATTTTATTAAATGACTTCAACATAGCTTTACTGAGGGCTCAGTAATATTTCATTTTTTGCAGGATCTTCTTTCCCCAAATTTCTCTATAATACATACAGGGAAACATACTCAAATTGTTGAGGGAGAAATAATGACTCTACAAAATTAAATAACTTTCAGACCCCTAAGGGAGTTCCAGTGCCACACTTCATTCCAATGTAAAAGTTTTCCCATGAAAATCTACTTAATCCAAAGTAATATAAGCTTTAAAGACTCTTCAAATTATCTTAATTCCTTAAGAACCAGTTTGAACAGGTTCCATCAAATAGTCTGTACTATTTTAGTTCCACCAAACAACAAAACAATTTCTGAAACCATAGGTAGGTGCTGGATACTGCTTTCATTTGAGTTAATTAAAAGTATTTGATCCACTATGGTGCAACTCAGTGTAAGATCTTTAAAAGAAAAAAATCGATTAATCCATGCAAGTTTCAGATAGCACCTAATCTAAATACCAGCACTTGTGACTGGATTTAATCAAGCTCTGGCTATTATTTATTGACCTATCCAAAAAGGGGGAGTTGTTTTTATTTTCTTCTATAAAGGTTCTCAAATAATGAATAAGCTGTCAAAGCCGGCATCAATTCCCATTACATAATGTATTGAAATTTTTGCAAACACTAAGCAGATATCGAGTAAATCAGAATAACTTTTATTTAAAATGCCAAATATTAACATAATTCAGGATACAGGATGTTAAATCTGACCTCTTTTCTCCTACTTGGAGATGATAAACATGAATTAAATTCTACAGACCTTTAGTAGATACACACTTCTAAACAGCTTCTCCTTCCTGGGTTACCAACAACACCATGTAGCCTTCTGAATAAGCAAAGGAGACATTATCTACACATAGTGAGTTTAGGGTTACCAGAAGGATTCCAGGCCCAAATATCTGCCCAACCTATGTGCTGACCTCTGAAGCAAGCATTTCCTCCTTTTAGCTCAGTGTGCTCAACCCTGGTTAATCATTAGAATTATCTGGGATACTTCTTAAACACACTAATGCCCTAGCTTCTGCTCCAAAGATTCTTATTTTAGCCTGGGCATCTGTTGTTGTTTTGTTTTGTTTTGTTTCGCTTTGAAGCATAACAAGTGATTCTAATGAGCAGCTATGGCTAAGAACAACTGGTAAGATATTCAAATAAAGTTCAATAGATATGGGGAAAAAAAGAAGAGGTTGAGATTATTCAGAAAGGACTAGAGAAGCAGTTTGTCAAAGACACAAGTTTGAGGAGCCTGGGACTGTCAAGAACAAGAGTCGCAATTCAACCTTTAGCCTGTAGGCAAACCTACAGTTTATTCAGAAGGACAATCTTGTGATGGAGGAGAAGGAACAGCGCTGCCAGAAAAAAAAATGTGATCCAATTTCAGATAATTTTACCACCATAGACACAGAAATGAATTTTGAAGATTTTGTCTCATAAATAGGCTCAATTTTTTTTTCATAATAAGGGATGAAATAAACCATCAAAAACAAGTATTCAGAAGTATTCACTCCTTTTTATAGATGTCTTATTTGAAAACTGAGACCACGAAATAAAAAGGGCATTCATAAAAACACACAGACAATTTTGGTTTTGTATTTTATTTTGTGGTGCTGTAGATTGAACCCACGGCCTTATGCATGTGAGGCAAACATTCTGCCCCAAGATAAACCTGCAGTGACAAAATAAATATCTTTAAACTATGGGAGGAAATTTTTCTCAGTTTGCACAGTTATATTTATTTGAAATTATAAAAATAAGCCTCTTAAACATAAAAGAAATTCTATTACTATTTTTTACATGTCCTATTTTTTACAGAAATTGTACCTTCTTTAAGAAAGAGGAAGTAAATTTGCATTTTGAGATTAACAATAATAAAAAAAAGACTCATGAGAGGGCATATTCAATGGGAAGTTATTTGGCAAATTTCATTATTGGATAAGAAAATACACATTTGCTTTTGATATTTGATTTCATATTTCAATATTGATATAAATATACACATTTGGTTAATAACTGTAATCTTAGTGCATACCTTTAATCTTAGCAACTCCAAAGGCTGAGGCGGGAGGATCTCCAGGTCAGAGCCAGTGTCAGTAACTTAGTGAGGCCCTAACCAACTTAGATTCTGTCTCAAAGTGAAAAATAAAAAGGGCTAGGGATTTAGCTCAGTGGTAAAGTGTTTTTGGTACCATAGTGCAACAAACTGCACCAAACAAACAAATAAACTGTACCAAAAGACTTTTATTTTTAAATAGATATTTCTTGCAGGAAAATAATAATAATATAAAGCATATAAAGTAGATATTCAACTTTTGAGCAAAAGCTATCATACACACAGACACAAAGCAACTTGATCTGTAAGCTTAAGTACCCAATGATTAGGCCTACCATATGTTTGCCCTATGTAAGTATTTTAGTTGATACTGTTTAAAAAAGAAAAACTGAAAACTATTAACTTTTTTTATTTTAACAATCTCTGTCAAAGGTTCTGACCAAATGAGTAACCAGATGACCCCATATAAATTTAACAAGCTTCTGATTAATTCCACAAATATTGTCCTTTCTTTAAAAAATATATAAGAAGAAAAGCTACCCAAGTTCACGCATCCCATGGGAAAAGAAATATAAACAGCACTGGCAGTCAGTAGTTGTTGATATATTGCATTAATGGGAATGATTTTGTTTTAAAGCAACTGCATCACTTAAGTGACAAAAGTGACAAAAGAACATACCAGGAATTAATCCTATATTAAGAACATAAAGTCATGGTTTTTCAGGTATGACTGGAGTCGTGAGTGATGTCTGTGCCTTATTTAGCCCCACAGCCATTTGTGGAGCACTCTGAGAACTGATTTAACTCAGGCTGTTTATGATTAGCTCTGGAGTATGAGGCCAGGCCAGTGGATTCCTCACCTGTACAGGTAAGAGATTCAGTCAGGAGGTTTTCAGCTGTCAGTTCTCATTTCAGGTGTGGGAGCTTGCCAGAACTGAAAGGGAAACTGAAACCTTTATAAACTCAAAACTGTCTGAATCGTAAATTACAGGGAATGAAAACTCCAGTTTTCTTCAGTAACTTGACGTTACCACACTTCTGAAGTTTAAAAATTAAGTCAGCTGTTTAAAGAATTCTGCATATACTTTACACATTCAGAAGCATTTTTCTTGGATAGCACCAAACATTTTTTATAACTGTACATATTAATTTATTACCACGATAAATTATATGGGCATGCTAAATAAAATCTGATAACTTCAAAGCGTAATGCAATTTTATTGGTAAAAATGCTTTTCTCTAATTTAAAGTAATAACTATCAGATATACTTTATTTCTATTATATAAAAGAAGTTGTACAACAAAAATATCACCGAGACACTGATAATTCTGAACAAAAGGTGAAACCTTTTCAGTTCATTGGCCATAAAAGAAGCTTACCCACCGAAACTATGTTTAATTCTGAAATAATTCCATCTGAGAACAATAAAGAGTCATAAGACATGAATAAAGAGGAATGTTTGGCAGACTCACAAACAACATATTTTCCTATTATTCCATTTGGAAGAAATAATGAATATTATATACCTAAATAAAACCCAAATTCTGTTTTGAAAAGTGAAAAGCAAATTATTTATTTGGTTTGCTCTTACTTTACATAATTAAATAAACTAAAGGACTAAAGAATCATTGCAGATTTCTATCTTTCCTGAGTTTTTAATTCCTATTTGATACAATTGTTTTTCTTCATATCCATTTTTGTAGTAATAGTCCTGAATAAGAAATAGATCAGTTACCATTTCATTTATCTTAATACTTAATACCACACTACTAAGAGTCATTATTCTGAAACAAGATTGTCTGAGTTCAAATTCTGGTTCAACTAGTATTTATTGTGTCTTTAGACAAGTTACTTAATCTCTCTGTGTTTCAGTTCCTTCATCTGCAAAATGGAAATAATAATAGCCTGTATCTTATGGTATTGTTAGTATATGTTTAAGAAACTAGAAGAATATCATAAAGGAAGCATTCAATAAGTATTTGTTAATAATATTATCATTATAATACTTGTTATTAAAAAATAATCAACTATTTTCCAGAGTTACCATAGTGTCTGAGATACTATTTTTGTTTGTTTTTTTAATCAAATATTAGTTGACTCTTAAATACTTGATTTGAATTTCAAATCCATTTCATGACAAAGTAAACCTAAGCACATTGGCTTGAGGTAAGGTTTAAATGCATGGAATAATAGCTCAAACAGAAGCAGATTTTAGACAAGTCAAAGTGCTGTGTGGATTCTAAGATCTCCATTTCCTCTGTCATCCCAGTCTACCTCACCATTTCATGCCTGTATCTGGCAACTTCACCTTCCAAGTCACATTGGCACTATGCTGCACATTTAAATTACTTCACTAAAATCAGATTCTATATCCTCCTTACTAATAAATTTGAGGCAATGGTGAAGCATGGTTTCAGGCAAACTAAACTGGGGTTAAATTCTTGCTCTAACATTTACTAGTTGTATAACCATAAGGCTTACATGGTTCAAACTTCCTTTGCCTCAGTCTTTTTATCTGAAAGCAAAGCTGCTGTTCATCTTGCATGGTTGTTGCAGAAAGTAGGTTATAAGCTTTATAAAGCATCAAGAACAATACAGCTCACTCAAACCAGCTGTAGATAAAGATGTACTCAAATATTTCTCAGAATTATGTTACATGATCATTAACACTGAGGTAGGCATTCTATAAGGAGACAAATGATAAGGGAAACGAATCTGAGGAGTTCCAAACTGCTATTTAGAATTTTAAAAACAATAGATGATATGATTCATTTACAGAAATATTCTAAGATGATCCTGTAATTTGATTTCTAAACCTAATAATTAAAAATGTGGTTTCAAATTGTATTTTGATCTCAACATAAAGATTTTTTGATGAGGAATAAGTTAGCATTTACAATTTGCTTATCGGCCCCTTATTATAGATGGGCAGATGGTAATTAGTATGTAGAGGTAGTCCATGAAATTTTACAAAGGTTCTCAGATTATTACCAGCTAAGAAAGAGTGCATTAAAACAAAAACTAAATGGGGAATCATCTGTTTGCTTGTTTTGTGTAAGTCCCTGAGATTTATTCCAGTGAGACCAATAAGCAAAAAAGAATGAAATAAAAAAGGCAGAAGGCCAAAATGTCGTAAATGCTGTTAAAGTATTTGATAAAAGCTATCCACTTGAGGTTCACTGCAGCACATTGGAAAAAATGATTTTCCCATATTTAGACACAAGTGATAGCAAGCCAAACACTCTGGAAAAGACGTGATACTGTTATACACAACACACACAATCATATTTATTTTATTATTGCTACCTACATGGCCTGTAGTGTTAGTAGGGAAACCTGGCTTGATGTACATGATATAATATTTGGAAGCAGCTCTGATTATTCTACCCTAATTAGCAGGATGTCTGGTAAAAGTCAGCAAACAACACAATTCCTCAGTTTGGTACAAAAACCTAAATCTTAAATTTCCATAATTTTTAAAACAAACAAACGAGGACAGGAATTTTTTTTCCTGGATTCGTCTTTTCAAAAAATTCCAAGATCTTTCCAGTCGATACATAAGATAGGGCACATATTGTCAAGGATAAGTTGTTAAAGTGAATATGAAATGTGCTTCTCAAAATATCGTTTACACATTTACCAGATGGTAAAATAAACATGTAAATTGTTATCAAGTATACACCAAGTTTGTATTAAAATTTTACACACTGCAGGAAGGGTGTAAAAATTATCACATATTGTATTACTTGTTCACTTAATAGTTTATTAGCATTTCATAAATATTTTCTTTAAGAAAAATATGATTTAAATGGTCAGAGGATTCATATGCTGCTGATCAGAACTATAGAAGCTATGAAATTCATTATAAAATGAAGAACATCTAATTCTTTCCTCTGTTCATTAGTTGAAAGTGAAAAAAACATTAAAAAATAAAAATTTTAATTAAATTCATAATTTAATAGTTAATACCTTTGTGAGACATGGCATTATGTAAGAAAGTCAGTAGATGTGCACACTGTCATGGAGGATTATCCCAGACATTCAAGGTTTAGAGTCCTCTTTTCATCGTTGTTAAAATCTACTACAATTTAAAGTACTAAATGTTGACCAAAAAAATAAGAAAATTAAATCTCTATAACATTTTTATCTTTTCAATTCTGTCTGGGTTCATACTTCTTAGATGTAGTTTCTGAACATCCACAGGAGCACATTATGACACCTCCAATCTCCTTCTGGGTTTAATGACAAGTTTTGTTTGTCTGTCTGTTTTGTGAGGTAGTAACCTCACATATGCTAAACAAATGCTCTATCACTGAGCTACATCCCCAGCTTTTTATTTTGAGACAGCGTTTCCCTAAGTTACCCAGACTGGTCTCAAACTTATGATCCTCCTGCCTCAGTTACCCAAGTAGCTGGATTATAGATGTGACCCATTGTGCAAAACTGGCATTAATGGCTCTCACCTCATGCCATTACTTTACAACCTTATTGCCAGATCTATCTGCAGCATGATCATATAATACATTATTATTATCAGACACTATTTAAGGCAGAATGTCTGGAATAAATCTACCTTTAGAATCACCAGAGCAGACTTAACGTATCTCAGAAACACATGATTATTACAAAGGCAAACATTATCATAAAATTTAGTGAGTTCTTTTTTAAGTTTTCCATCAGAATGACTATTTTGGCTTAGGAAATCCTGGAAGTCAGGAGCAGACCCAAAGCATCTAACCCAAGTGTAACATTTCTTTAAAGTCTCATTTTTTAAAACAAAAATTCATAGTGAAAGGATCTATGAATCACAATAAGAAGATTTCCTGAGGGTCACAGAGGTAGCTTAATTTATTATTATGCTTGCCCTGATGACATAAATCAATAAAGAATATGAAAAAAAAAATTAAGTTCCAAGACCTGTCTGCTTCAGCCAAGAAATTTGGAACCTGAAACCTTGAGCCTTTATAATTTCACATAACAAATTCTGGATTTATTGTCTTCCTAGGATAAAATAGAATATAGATCAATCCATCAAGCAGTCTAAAGATTTTCATCTAGTGTCTCATGAAAAGCAGAAGAATAACCCAGGTATTGTTGGTGACAACAATATTAGGAGTCAATGGAAGAACAGAAGAAGAGGCCCAGTGAACAAGAGCCAGGGTCCTTCCCCTGTTCCAGTAGAACAGATCCACATTTACCTATTTTATATTCTGCATGTCAATGATTTTTAAGAGTTTTGTTGCTAAAAATATTTAAAGTCTGATGATCACCATCCTCCTTGGGAATAACTGACAAAAAATTGATAATTATCTGTTATTGGTTCTTTCTTTTGAATATATCTTAAATCTGAATTAGCCTCTGTTCCCCTCAGTTCATCTACCACTTAAGAAAGTAGTGTGAATCATGAAGTAACAGAAAAAATTTGACATCTTAGAGTTTAAAAATTACTTTTTATCAGGTGTAATGGTGCATGCCTGTAGTCCCAGCCACTCAGGAGGCTGAAGCAGGAGGACAGCAAGTTTGAGGCCAACCTCAGCAACTTAGCAAGATGCTGTCTCAAAATAAAAAATAAAAATGAAATTTTATCTCAGTGATAAAATGCCCCTAGGTTCAATCCCTAATACCACAGAAAATAAAATAAATAAAAAGTTTCTTTTTAAATTAAAAGTGAAATGTATAGGGAACATATTATAATGAAGTTTATTTAAGGCAATGTAATAGTTTGCTTCCAACTTGAAAGGGAAAAAGAAGGAAAAGTAGGTGATAATTAAATTCTACTCTATGGCACCTTTTGATTTGTGTATGCAACAATTCTATCAGAATATTAAAATAAATAAGAAATTCGCCATTCCTTTTTCTTATTATATATTGGTAATATGGGTTGAGCAATGAAGTGAGATTTTATGTTTTATAACAGGTTGTTGGATAATACAGCAATAAAATTTGTAAAGCAATTTCCAGTATGCAAGCTGCTATTATTATATATAATTTAATAATAAAGTAGAATAAATGTTCATTTTTATTAATAAAAAAGAAATCATATAAATTCTACTTTCTACCTTAAAATTTTTCAGCTTGTTTTAAAATGAAAATAACATGTACTCCTGCCAAATTCTTAAGAAAAATTAACAATCTAGAAAGGCATGTCACATTATTCCTATACATTTTCACTTATACCATCCCATCCCAAGATTACACATTCTCCAGAGTTATATGTTCCCTAGTTAGTAGATACCTTCCTATTTTAGATGCCAATTTCTAATTTTATCAATAAGATCAACTTTTTAATTATGTCAAGACTGACATAGTTGGAACTGGTGAGAGGGTGGGGGAACAAATTTTCATATACTTATGGAGTAACTATAAATTGATACAGCCCATAGCCCAGAAATTCCACTTTTAGAACTTATCCTATAGATATCTGTACGAGTTTGGATCTGGAATGTCCCTCAAAGGTTCATGTGTGGAGGACTTGATCCCCAATGCAGCAGTGTTCAGAGGGAAGTGATTGGATCAGGAGGGCTCTGATCTTATCACTGGGTTAATCCATTGATGGGTTCATAATTGAATGGCCTCTTGGGAGGTGGTGGAAACTGTAGGAGGTAGAGCCTAGTTGGAGGAAATAGGTCACTTGGGGCATGCCCTGGAAAGGTACATCTTGTCCCCAGCCCCTTCCTCATTCTCTCTCTTCACTTCACCATGGCCAAGAGGTGAGCAGCCTTGCTCCACCATGTGCTCCCCACCATGATGCTCTGTGTTGCCAAAGGCTCAAAGCAATGGGGCAAGCAACTACGAACTGAAACCTTGAGCTAAAACAAATCTTTCATTCTTGAAGTTGATTTTCTCAGGTATTTTGTCACAGCAATGAAAAGTTAACACAACGTCTAATACAAGTATAGAAAGATAAATGTACACTGTATCAATTTTTATAATAGCAAATACCTAGGAATAGCTACATGCACATAAAAAGGGACTGGTTATGTTAGGTATGGTTTATTCATATAACCTAATAGTAAAGATGTTAAAAAGAATAAGCTCAATGTGTATTGAAGAACATAGTCTAAATATATTGTTAAGTGGAATATGTAAGTTGCACTGTAATATGACTTCTTCCAATAGAATTTATAGTTGAGAGTCAATTAAATTTAATCAATTATTTCCATTTAATTAGAGACCAAATTCATCTTAATATGCAAAATATTCCATTACATGGCATGTAGCCTTTCTAATCTTAGCTTCCTTTTACCTTCTCTACATATTCTATTTCCCAAGCATCAAAAACATCTGTTTCTTAAGTAGGCCTTTGCTCCCCCACTCCCCTATCTCCCAGATTTTTGTTTATTTTTTTATGACTTTTTTTTTGGAAAGAAAGACTTTTTACCTCCTGGACTTCTGAAAGCCCTGCCTCAACAAGTATTCCATCCATAAAACCTTCCTTGATTCCTCACAGAATTTAATCAAACCCTCCCCTATGCTCCCCAAAGGATTTCTCCTGTGCTTATTTCTAGAACTCAAGGCTCATCACTTTTGATCTTATAGTGTGGTGTTTCCACAAATCACAGAGAATCTGTATTTAATTCATCCTGCAATCTCCTTGGTGCCTTATATAATGTCTCAGTCATGATCTGCAATCAACAAAGGCTCACTAAATTAAAATAGTAACCAAATCCATATGGAGGTTCTTGTTATATCAGTTCATCTTAGATAAAGAATCCCCAATCTTTTCTCTTTCTGTAAAGAAAAGCTACTTTTCATTTCTCAAAATTGTGAAAGCAAAAGAGGTAGAAGAGAAAAAAAAATTCACCTAAGCTACAATAACCCTCAAAAAAGACATAAAACAGGGATGTAACACTGTCTTATTACTCTTCTCTCAACTGGAAATTCACAGGAGAAAATTGGTGGGACATTCAGTTTGGAACTACTTGAGAGGCTTTTGAACTAATTGCAGAGAAATCCTAAGTTTTGGTCCAGACATTTCTGTCTTAAACAGTTCACCATGGTAAGGATATATTTATTAGAATTTCTATGAAATGAACTATCACAATGTTGCTTTTGGTTTGCAAAAAACAAACAAAATAAAAATATATAAAATAAAACCTTTTAACTTAATTACAGTTTAAGACTGCAAAAAGAACAAGGATAAATAAAATCCATCAGTCCAAAGATTTCATATTAGAAGTTGTTTTATCCTCTTTCTTACTAAATTGTATTCACAATAAACAAATTTCATTTTTATCATAAATTTCCCAAGTAAAAATAAGTAAAAGTAATGAAAAGATTGGCAGACGATGTACACAGATAATTCAGAAATAGGAAATGCCTGAATATTAAAAAAAATTCCTATACATCATTTCTAGGAAGAATGCTAATTGAACAAACAAAAGAAGTATAATTTATTCAAATAAAATTTGGGGACCTCAAAAAATTCTAACACAATTTCGCTCTTTTAAAAGGTTCTGAACAGAATGATTGGGCTAATGAAATCTAGTTTCAAAATATACATAAAATCCAAAACAAGGCATAAATTAAAAACTGTGCATTTGTTCTCTAATCCTTTTACCATTTTTCAATCTGGGAACACTTCTAAATTTAGGAGTGAGCTATAATAAGGCACGGTCATATGACTGCCTAGTTTCTTGAACATTAATAAATACTTAATTCCAGCACAGATGAAATAGTTGGAGAAAGTGGGTAGTAAGATGAAATTTGGAGAAGTGGGTAGTAAGCAGTGTAAGAAATAAGTAAAATTAGTTAACTTTAACTTTTCTTCTAGTTGGTTCTCTTCTATTTTTAAATCCCAGAATCTGCAGTTTCTAAAGATTATACAAGCTAAATTGTTTGTATGTAACAAAAACTATAAGACTTTTCCAATAACTTAAGCTTAGCAACTCCCAAAACATAGTTAACCAAGCCTTTTCCTTTTAACCTCTTGAGTTGTAGCCATTTTGAGACCTACAGCTGGTGAATTTTCATGTTCTTCATCATATGTCTCAGAACACAGATATCATTTCATCCTCCCTTCTAGTTGTTATAATGCTTCCAAATATTAATATTATGTAATATGTAATCAACTATATTAACTTTTGTTCCTAGGGATAATCTTCCACAATTAGGTGGATTCTGAATCTGAACAAAACAAAAATGAAAAGTTTCTCTGATATTTCTGTTACAATATACTGAATACAATTTCTCAAATATGTAAATTAATTTGTGACTCAGTTTGCTGGGTGATGTTCATATCATGACTCAAATGGATGCAACCACTTAAAAATGAATGACTTGGGAGGATGCCATGGACTATAGAACTATCTGAGTAAGTAAGCTGCTTGTATCTGGCCTGTATTGAGGAGAAGAAATTTTTCCATCTGACATATTTAGAGGTATCCCTCTATAATTGAATTGAAATATGGTACATGGCTGGCATTACCCAAACTGATTTCCACCCTTAGAACTCTGTATTTGTTCTGTGAATTAGACTATTCTAGATAATCTGTTATTTATTCTGTAGAGAATGCCATGAGATTTCAACTTGCAACATTTCCAGAAAACTTTCCAATTTTGGCTTATCCAGATAAAGGCTACCTTATGGATGATTGTAGGGTTTCAAGAAACTGCAATCATCATCATATTTCATCATCATAAACTGGGGGCAGAATATAGATGCTTTCTTCCACCCAGAAAGTGAGAAGACAGAATACTTCAGGTCACTTTTTCCTTACAGTCAAGAGGATAGACTGCCTGTTCTGCTTGAAAAAATAGAAAGTTATTTGAAAATAATTATTTTTAAGTCTATGTGTTTATTTTTAAGAAAGTTGTCATTACCATAGTTTCTAAGTATAAAATTGTAATGGACAGATACAATTTGCCACCATTACCAGCTATTAAAATTGTAACAAACAAAAAAGAAAAAAACTCAACCTTTTCACTACAAAAATAAAAGCAAACGAAACGAAAGATCTGGAAGAATAGTTCCCCCCCTTTGCAGCACATTAGAATTACTTAGAAA
The DNA here is from genome assembly GCF_902686455.1 of Sciurus vulgaris. NCBI lineage: Eukaryota > Metazoa > Chordata > Mammalia > Rodentia > Sciuridae > Sciurus > Sciurus vulgaris. The sequence goes on along the minus strand of NC_136463.1, from coordinate 116,026,361 downwards.
TCTTTAGAAAGTACTGATGCCCAGATCTCACCACCAGATAGTCTCATCTTGATGTAGTTGGTATGAGGTGCAAATCTGGGTCTCAGAATTCTTAAAACTCCCCCAGTGATTCTGATGTGAAGCCACTGACCTAGAGGGTATGAGAAGAGCTGCCATCTTCTTCCCTCCATCCAGCTGTGCGTTAGTGTCAGGAAGGAAAAAGGCAGTTCATGAAAAAAGCCACACTAGCAAGTTTGGGCCTGTTTATGCCCAAGACAGAAGTGACCTTGATTTTCAATAAGTCAATATGCTTGGAGTGTGTGCGGGAGAGAGACAGACAGAGACAAAGATGCAATGCCTGAGAGACAGAGAGAGAGATGAAATACAAAAAAAAAAAAAAAAAAAGTTAAATCCTAAATTAATTACAGTAGTCTCAAAGAAGGATGCCTTAAAAAACAAATTAAAAAGAAAAGCTTGCAGATCATAATGGAAAGAACATTATAAAGGACCATCTCTCCATCTTTACACCCATTTACTCTTCATGACTTTATACACTCAAGCAAATTATTAAATGAATGATTCACTCACTTTTGCTTATATATTCTACCATTCTAGAAAATAAATATTAAATTCATATGTCGAGATATATAAGAGGAAACTGTGTATATTCTAGTCTAGTCGAATTAGCAGTATCATTATAGCAATATATTTCAAACTTTGAGTCACTGTCCTTTAGAGAATCACGAAATAAATTCACTAGGCCTTAATCAGGATTTCCTTTCCAATGAAACTTAACATAAAATAAAAAATAACAGAGTATAATGAATATGGTTAAAAATATATTACTTTGTAAAACTTGTGTATGTGTGCACATAATACTCAGTTCCAGTTTAAAAAAAAAAAAAAAAAAAAAAAAAACTTTGAAAGCCATTTCTCTAGCGTTAGTTCTGCCCTAGCTCAAAACATCTGAATTCAAACTACATAGAAAAATCCATGAAAAGCACAGTTCTTTATATTTTTAAAACAGATTTAATATAGGCATCTTAGATACTAAATTTCCAACTACAAATTTTCAGCCACATTATATGAACATTTCTTTGATCTTAGATTTTCACCAATTTCTTACTCAAATGAAAATTATATTGCATGCAAATTAAGTTACTATGAATTTAAAGGCTCCTGATTCTAATGTTAGGAAGTAGAGACTTGTTTTCATAAGTGAGACATTGTTAAAGGGGTACTTCTTCAGGGTCCCGTATCCCCAAAGAGTGCTGTATCTAGGGCAGCAGAACACAAGAAGTGTCAAAAATCTCCCGCTTGCTTTTCTTGATTTTATGTTCCAGACTCATAATGTTGCCACACAAACACACACACAACCTATATTTTGAAAGTTAACTCTAAAGTAAAAAGAATTGAAAATGAAATTTCAAAATGTTTGTAGCTTTAGGTTTAAATTTAGGAACTAAGAGTTTCCTAAAGAAGTAATGATTCAAGTAAAACTACTTCTCATGATCTTCAAGGCCTGCATCTATAGGTTTGGTTCTTTCTTTTTCTCCTTCCTTCCTTCCTTCCTTCCTTCCTTCCTTCCTTCCTTCCTTCCTTCCTTCCTTCCTTCCCTTCCCTTCCCTTCCCTTCCCTTCCCTTCCTTTGTGGTTATGTAGAGAAAGAGCTATTAGTGATGCATTTAGCTAATAACATCGACTATATACAGTCGTATGGCCATAAAATTCCTGCCTTAATGATGTTGGCATGTATACTTCATATTGCAATCTTCTTTAGTACTAAGAAAAATTAACCTTTTAAAAGTCCATTTTAGTCTTCATCATGTTAAACTTAGATTAAGAAGAAAAAGAACACGACTCGGTATGAGATGACTCAAGGAAGTACAAGTAGGAAAACAGAGTCAATTTATCAGGCTACAAGAAATAAAAATCAAGATGAAGAGCATCAGGCAATAGGTCGAAAATATGCATTAAGAAAAACACTACTAGATCTTCTTTCTCCCACCTATTCTTCCATATTACATATAATATGTCTAGCAAATTTTTCTAGAAGAGACATACATCAGGACATACCCTGTGAAAAGCAAATCCTATAGAAACTATAAGTGAATGAATTAATGAGCAAGCAAGCAGACAGCAATGAAAGAAAAGCTGGAAGGAAGGGGAAAATGAAAGAGTTGTAGAATCTGTGATTCTGAATCATCCAAAGGACTAATTATGACTTAAAATAGCTAAGAGAATAAAGATTAGTCCACAATAAGGCCATTGCACAGGTGAATGTAGTAAGAAAGATTGTAATCTCTGTGCAAACCAGAAAGCTGAATCAAAACAAATCAAAGAAAGCATTGACAGATGGATCCCAAATACAAAAGAAACCAGAGATAAATGAAGTACCTCACATAGCTAAGAATATTATGTGTAAAGAGAACAGAAATACCAAAAAGATACAAAAATATTAGGTTGTCCTTTCACAAATACAAAGAGAAATGAGACAATAGAAAAGTGAGTACAGAGAGATGGTGAAATTATAGAGACATTTAGGGGAGAAAGCACAAATTTTTTTTAAATGAGTGGGAAGAGCTAATAAAAAGACATGTTTGTCTGATGTTTGTCCCCAAAACTTCACAATTGCTTTTTGGGGAAAGCATAAAAGTTCTGACCTGAAATAAGCAAACTGATGAATCAGACATAAATTTTTTGATAAAGATTCAGGTTGAGGGTAGTAGTGTGAGGGGAAAAAAAAAAGAGTAGATTTAAAAAAAAGTTGTTGGCAAGAGAGTCAACAAGGGCAAAATGAATGTCGGAGAGAGCAAGTTGGAGGAAGAAGGAACAAATTCGTTGAGGAGGAAGTCAGTATGTTTCTTTGACTTTCTCCACAGGAACAAAGCAGAATGTGAGCATAAATTAAGAGTGAATCCCAAAGGTGAATAAGCTCTAAGAATTATTAAGAACTCAGTCATTTTAAAAATAGCAAATTAAGACAAAGGTAGAAAAAAGATTTTATTTGAACAAATATATAGCATTCAATGATAAGTAAACTGAAAAGATTAAAGTCCTCATTATATTTTCTGTTTTCTCAAAGGAAGGTACTAAGTAGTAAACATTGCTATTATTTGGTAAAACTATATTCAAAATTTTAATTTTTCAATTCAAAAGCACATCAGGTTATAAAAGTACTAGCCACCTTTGAAACAATTTTAATCAGAAATAATGCTTTGGCCTTCAGTAAATTCCCAACTGAGCAAGCAATTTAAAGTAATAGAAATCTATACAATAACTGAAAAGTTCCCATAAAATGACTGTGTTGATTGCAGAATGCCTAATTGAATTTAAATAAATTGCATGTATATTTTATTCAATGAAGTTCAAGAATATTAAACTAAATGTTATAGATTAATACTATCAGTACTCTGATTAAACTAATGAAGAAAGTTATAATTCCACAGAGGCCTATAATTTGACTGTATTACAAAGGAGAGAGGGGACTTTGCTATTCAAATTTTAGATACATTGAAAAAAATACCTTCTAATGCATAACCTTTAATTGATAGAAGATGGCAAATGGCTGAATGTTCATGAGTGTGCATATCACTATTCAGAGAAAATATTTCAAACACAATATGAACACACATATCTGAAATAGTGGGTCTTCTATCAACTTTTGAAGGCTGACTTACATGTGCTCACAAATGGCAGCCCAGCAGGCAGTGACATCAGACCTACAAACGATGTGGCCTGTATAGTGTGCAGTGAAGTGCAGTGCTCTACTTGTTTGCAATGGTTTTATTTTTCGACTAGTTTTTATCACACTTGGCATGAACAAGGGAACATGTGCTTTGCTAAATTTGAACTTTTAAGATGAAACTGAATTAACTGAGAACCAAAAAATTGCTTCTGAATTTTCCCAAGATTGAAAAATGCCTTTCCTTTCATACTAGGAATGGCAAAATAAATGACAAATACATCTTGAAAGTTTAAATGTGAGTTAGAAAGACCCTGTGATTTGAGAACAACATTGTCAACTTCTTTTTTTAGGCACCTCAAATGGTAAGATTGAATTGAAATGGCTTTTTCAAATACAGTATACTTTCACCAAAAAGAGATGTACTAAATCTAAACCTAAGTAAACCTAATAAAGTCTGTATATCTAATATATAAGGCAAGCTTTGTTTTACTTTTTAACAAGAAAGTGCAATTAATTGGACATGTATTAAAATCCAATATAACCATCAAAATATAGAGCCAACTCTTGCCCCCAAACAATCATATATTTTTTCCTACTAGTATTGGAGTAAATATCTATATTGGTTAAAACATCAGGGGCATATTCCTAGAGATTCTCTTCCCTCCTAAACTTCCCTCTTCCTCCTTGTAAAAGGTGTGCCATGATATACAAGTATAAAAGCTTTGTATATAAAACAAGTGCCCCACCATGCAGGTATTTTTAAAGAGTTGAAGTCCAAAATAATTTAAAGCATAATTCAAGTTATAAATTTCAGGATATGTTTATGAGGAATCTAGTAATAAGGAATAGGTCAAACAACCTGAAAGAATCAGCTTGTGGTACAAGCTTCATTGCATTAACAATGTCACAGTTAGCATGTTTATTAAATTAAATATTACCAGCAAGGGTCTTCTAAATGCCATGTTCCTAATACTAGATTACATATTTATTTCAGAGTTAGCATAGTAAGAAGGGGAGCTATCACTAGAAGCTCTATTAAGCCATGGATTCTTTTTTCATTGCTTTAATGGAACTATTCAAATCAAATTTTTCACGCCATGCCTTGAACACCGCTGCAAACCATACTGTGGGTGTAAAATACACGCAAGGCAGATATAATCAGCTCAGATGAGACCAGTGACTTGTACACCATCAAGTTTACTTTATTGTGAAAGCAGTGGGGTTTTCTTTCAAGTGAATATATTTTTAAGTGTGTGGCAACCTAACATGCAAGCGGAAGACAGGAAATGGGAAGACACATAAGTCTCAAAGTAGCTGAATTAAACCAAGTATAATGCAATGCCTATAATTTTGCCTGGTTTGTCTGTCACCTTTTAGAGACCCTTGTTCTGACAGAAGAAAACCTCTGACCATCACTTCAATAATTCACATAGATTCAACTTGCTTAAAAAGTCTTGGGTACCTTTGTAAAAACTGATTTCACTGCTATTAGTCTAAACTATTATTTTTTCAGATATCAAAATTTGCCAACCAATTGCCAACATACCAGAATAAATTAAATATTTTAAAAACCGAATTGACTCAGTAGGCTTATAAGTTGCTGAGTTCTTTATGCATAAGTTTATTGTTGTTGTTTCTTTCAAGGGAATCCAGATAAGCTTGATTATTACAGGATCACACGTTCTACTTTTTTCCCCCTATTCCATGGCCAAATGCCTCATGATAACTCAGTAGCCACACAAAAAAAGGTGCTGTACCGAGGACAGGCTAACCCTTTCATAAACTCCTTTACAAACATATTCACATTGTTAAAATACCACCATGAAGCATTTTAAATTTTCTGGGAATGTAAATGGCCTCTATGTTCAACAAAGCTTTTGTTCCTAATTTGCATCCTAAACAGAAAGTAGAACATCCTCCAAAACCTCAAAGCTAAAGAGATAATATATATATATATATGAATGACAAAAAGAGCTGAGTCACAAAGAGTTTTAGCAGTGGGATTTATAAGAAAATATAACTCAAGAGGTAAAGGGGCTTCAGGAAGTCCTCCATAGACCCTAAGATACTACTTTTCCAAAACTCCGGTGATATAAGGCGGTTCTAAAAAGACAGAAACAACCTAGTTTTCTAAAACAAACTGGTCAGTAAGTCTCAGCTAGTCCTAAAAAGGCTGCTCAAGTCCTAACTGCTCTTCAGTTGCCAGGCCTGGCTTTCCAGGAACAGCTAGGGAGGCGGCACCTGCAGGCCAGCGCCTAGGCCGCGCGCCCTTCCCAACCGGTGGGGTAAAGGGAGCGGTTACTCAGCGTCCCACCTGGTCCCCCGCTCGGCCCCGCGGCCTGAACCTGGGTCTAGATCCGGACCTGGACCCAAGTCTTGGAAAGCCGGGTCGCCGCAGCACGCACGCCCAACAGCGAAGCAGGGGGAGCCCCAGCCCTGGCTCCGCGGCGGGGACCAGGACTCTCAACCCTCGGGCCTGGGCTCGCGCGTGGCAGGGCCAAGCTGCGACCTCGCCTGCCAGAACAGGACCACTGCAGCCGCCCTCGCCCAGAGCGCTCTGATCCGTCTGGGTCCACCCCGACAGGCTGCGTCCGCCTGGAAGATTAGGAACCAGGGCGCAGCAGCTCTGGGCACCTGCCGGCCGCCGCGCTCAGCTCCGCGTGAGACTGAAACTGAGTTAAAATGGCGGGGGTTGTGAGTGGCGGGAAGGCAAGAACCACACGTTCGCCTTCTTTCTTCTTCCTTCCTCTGTGTTGCAAAAATACCGTTGAAAACTGAGGAAATCCGAGTTTGCAGAGAGGATTCGCCATCCCTCTCGGCCCTTACCCTGATCACTACTCTCACGGACGTAAAAGGCAATGTGAATTGCAAGCTGGGACGCGAACTTTGATTCCCACCAGGCCTCCCAGACCCGAACTCTTGGTTTCCTTTGAACAGAGGCAGCTTCTCAGACACATTGACAGTATCACTTCACTAAACACCCAAGACTTCTTGGAAGCGAGGAGAAATGATGATTCTTTAAAGGGACAAAAAAGCACACTGCCTCCGAGCGCGTGGCGGCAAATTTACCTCACGCTGACTCAGTCCACACAGCAGATGGTGGCAGAGCTGCAAGGGAAACGACCTCCCCAATTTTTTAAAGAACTTCCTAATAGCAGCTAAAGCGCGTCTTTCAGTACAAGGCACTACGTTCCTGTGAAATCTATCCTCAGCTCCTAAGAGCTTCGTTTACGCACTTGACACCACTCCTTGGCTCACAGGGACTCTGCCCCGAGGGCGAAGGGCCGCACCCGGCGCGCGCGCTCTCCGGCGACCAGGCCTCGGGAACCCAGAGCTGAGTGCGGTCCCGGCAGCCTCGAATTCTTACCACCCCGGCCTCAGCGGCCTGGCCCCAGCCGCCCAGCGACCCCGCGACCGCACGTGCGCCTGCTCCTCAGAGCGACTGGGCTGCCGAGCCCTGGTCTGGGGAGTGAGTGCATTACTCCACTTCACTGGCCACACATGCACCATGCTTTGTACTTTTCGTCCTCTTCTTTAGTTCTTAGATGTGGAAAGGAGAAGGAAACACAAAGGAGAATCAGTTATCGCTTTTCTGTGTGGCAGACAAAACTCCACGGAACGCCGTCTAGTGGCGGAATTGTCCAGGGAAGGCAAGTCAGTTTCAACCTCCCTCAGATTTTCTTTTTAATTGGAATTTTGAAGGCTCTTTACTTCTGTCAGACTGCAAAGGGGACACAGGACAATCTCTCGATGTTGTCCAGTAACCTGAGGCCGGCCCAGACTAAGCAAGAATGTTAAACCATTTTCTGACTTTCCTGAATCACCTCTCTTTGGAGACCAAAGTCCAAAAAATCACTTCTCCACGAGGTGAAGGTGGAACTCTGAGAACTCCTTGCCTAAGGCGCAGCGGCCCCCAGGCGGAAATTTCTCATTTTTGTATTTGTTCTCAAGGGATGGGAATCTGGTCTGGGTGGGAACTGGCACAGGAACGCCACTAAAGAAGTGACATAGCAATAGTCTCCAGACACCTCCCAAAACAAGTTGTAAACTCAGTGCTTACAAATGGCCCTTCCATGGATTTGTTCTATGGGTCCTTCTCCATCCCACCCCCCAAAACCATTCACTCAAGAAATGTAGTCCATTCTGTGTTTGCGTTCACCTCCAAGGCCTCTTAGTAAGACCGAAATTTTTGACACCTGTCGTCAACAACCAATCTTACCATGCTTTAAATGACAGCCTACTCTCAGCCAGTGCTTCCCACCTTACTTTGTGAAATTTAAAGAAAGTCTTAACTCCTTATTTAAAGATCTACTTTTCCTGTTCGCCTCATTTTCAACTTCAGAGAAAATCAGAGAGGTATGATGAAGAAAGTACGTATATTTTCCTGAGGGGGATAAGGGAGATGAGCGCAATAAAGAGAAACTTGACTCACAGGGAACTAAATAACTGTAAATAAAAAAGGAAAAAGCAATTCCTGAGAGTACTATAAAGCAAATTTAGGGAGGAAATAAGAGGTGGTCCCAAATGAACATACTACTCCTTATCAATAGGAACAGGCTAATCTTCCTTAACCCTTAAAAGTAATTACCTATAATAATTATTTTCAAACTGTAAACTGCTTTCAAACACCATAGTTAGCGTTTTACCAGGTTTATTTTACTTGTATACACAGACGATACAAACGAGCAAAAAACAAAACGTTTCTCAGTGGAGTGTGTACTTGTATAAATTATTCAGTTCACAGACAAAACGAAACAAATATAAAAATCACAACATTTGATTTACAGAAGAGCCAAAATATACACACGTTTAGACCCTGAATTCCTATTAGGAAAAAAATCCCCCCATGGACTGGAATCTAGATTGAATATTGTGTATGATGCATATTTCACATTAATTTTAAAATACAAAAAAGTATAGGTTTGCTACACAACATTAGAAATCTTACTAATCTATTTCCAGGGGGATTAATGTTCCTTATCAAATATAACAAGACTTAGAGGGGGAAATCAGTTTTACTTGCATTATGCTAGTGTTTTCCCAAGGAAGTCAAATTTCAGCTGTTTCTAAGTGGTGGGGGGAAATCATTTTTAAAACTAAAATGCAGTAAAATATACAACTCACACAATTCATCTTCACTAGACTACACTATAGTTACCAACAATTCAGTCATCTATATCATTAGTAGAGTATTCATTACAAAGATTTACAGCATATAAAGGTGGAGGGGGGCTGAAGAGATATTCAGAAACAGTTTGTCAGCATATTTGGCACCTGCACAGACCAGTAATGGATTTGGCACTTTGGGGAAAACAAATAAGGCAAAATAATATTGCTGATGTCGAGCTATTCTATTTAGAAGGAAGGAAGGAAAACACAACTCCAGTTAACTTTGCTTTGCAGGCATCATGCCACTTAATCTACTTGCCTATGAACAGACACCTATCCTTTACAGGTGTTTGGGCAGATTCTCCTTAGCTATTTGTGTGCTTTAGGGCACAGAGTAATTATTTCATGCAACGAATTGAGGAGAAGTGAGAAACCCATGACTATCGAGTATTTCATGATTCCAGAGCCTCTTAGAATGTTTTTAATTATCTCACAAGAAAATAGAGAGAAAAGAGAGAAAGGAAGAATGAGAGAAGAAAAAGAAAAGGAAGGAAACGGAATAAAAAGGTTAAGCATGAACTGGTTTTGTGCCTTGACGATGAGAATAAAAACTAGCCATTCGTTACAATAAATTAACACTATGTACAATCATTTCACAGGCTTTGTTCCACTAAAATTATTAACATCCCTACCATCCATCCATCCATCCATCCATCCATCCATCCATCCATCCATCCACTCGGGGATAAGAAAGGACGCGCTGGGTGGGTCCAGGTTCTAGAGTCAACATCCTATGGTTAATGGGGAGGCCGAGACATGGCGAGTCGGAATCGCTGCTGCCTGACAGGATTGCCCAGGTCTCCTAAAGGTGAAGAGTTGCATTACAAGAAAAAGAGGAGGAGGTGACAAAAAGACGAGGGGGAGGAGGATTATTAGAAGGATAACTTCACAGAAGGATATGAAGTTGGAAAACCAAAAGGTTTACAGCAAAGTTGAAGATCGGTGCGCTAATTGCAGAGACGGCTGTGCAAAAAAAAGTGGGGCAGGGTTAAATCATAGTGGGAGACCTGCACTTATTCGCTGCAGACGGTCATCGAGGGTCAGGTAAAATGAGAGGGTGCTCAAAGTAGGGCCTGGGGAAGAGGAGCTAGGGAAGAGCTGTGAGGGGCTGGCTGGGGGGTCGAGCCGCGACGGCACGCGGCCCCTGGCAGACAGGGGCGGCCTAGCTGTGAGAGTAGAAGCCGTAGTAGCCTCCTATGTCCTTGGCGCAGTTCTTCTCGCAGTCCCGCTGGGCCAGCACCTCGCTCTTGAGTGGGGACGAGCTCTCGGACACCGGCGTGTCTGCTGGCGAGATCCGCCTCCGCTTGGCCTGCTCGTAAATCCCCGAGTCGCTGGAGTCGATGGACTTGATGGAGGAGGGCGTCTCGATCCAGCTGGAGTCGGACAGGTCCTTGGGCTTGGCGTCCTCGGCGGTCCCGGGAGGAAGCGGCGAGCGCTCTGCGGCCAGGCCCTCGGCCTCCTCGCCCAGGTAGGGGTTGGCGCCCGCCATGCGCGCGGCGGCCGCGGCGCTGTTGGGCCAGCAAGGCAGCACAGAGCCCGACTTGGCGCCGCAGTACTGCGGGGGGCTACGTGCGCCCCAGCCCGACGGATCGGCGTAGTAGCCGAGCGGACGGCCGGTGCAGCCGGCTGCCTGTAGTGGCAGCGCCTTCACGCCCGCTGCCGCGTAGGAGAGCAGCGTGGCCGCGTTACCCGCGAAGTCCGTGGCGGTGTCGTAGGCCGAGGCCGCGAAGTCCAGCCGGTTGTTTGCAGGCGTCACAAACCAGCGCTGCGGCGATGGCGCGCCGGGGTCCTCGGCCTGCTGCGGGGACAGCAACCCATTGGTGTGCGGCACGCTGCGGTCCGTCCCCGGCCCGGGGCCCGCGCCTGCACCCGGGTGGAAACGGGCCTTGGCGTAGTTGCTCACGAACTGGTCCTGCAGGAAAGAGCCGGCCATGGCATAGCGAGCGCCGGGCACAATCTGCGAGCGCGGAGAATCGTTGGGCGAGGGGGTCAGGCGGTCCATGTCGCAGCCCGTGTAGATCCTGCGGGGGAAGGGAGAAAGAGAGAACCGACGGGTGGCGCGGAGGTCCCTTTAGGATGCTGAAGGGAAGGATACCTCCACTTTTCGCCCACCTCTACACCTTCCGCCTGTAATTTGCCCTTGCCATACTGAATGGATGCAACAGAAGGTCACAGGACCTGCATCCTCCCAAAATTAAGTCGTGGGTTTATAAGGAGATCATTTGTCTATGCAGAAACCTGAGCAGGACGAAGAGCACCTAGAGGAAGTCTTCCCTCTTCCCCTACTTTCTCCTGCTAAGGATACAGGGGACTCCAAGAAGGGCACCGCTGGGGGCTTTCGTCCCCTTTCTCCACCTGATGTATGCACAGTGAGCCAGAGTTACACTGGGACTAAGGCATTTGCCCAGTGGGCCTCTACTCTGCGGGCGAGTTTCTGAGCGAAATTCCTAAACAAGATACCCACTCCCGTCACCATTTTAACACCTCTTTGTGTCCATTTGATTGTGCAGATGATTTTGCTCCTCCATTTTCTAGATAGTCTAAGAAAGTCCTGGGGAGAATATTACGTGGGGGATGAGGGGAACACATACATCCGGGTAGTAATCACCAAAGACTGGCCTTCACTGGTCTTCTAAGACTCTGAGGATTGCTGATGGAAACCTCCAATGTATTTTTTGCCTCTTGTTTCCCTTGTGTGAATCTTTAACCCCCACCTCTACCAATGCAACAAACGAGAATGACTATTTGGAAACAACCATCCTCAATCAATAAAATTCTTTAAAAAGTAAAAGTGTTTTTTAGTCCGACCTTTTCTACCCAGTTTTTGATCCATCCTTGGCAAAAACTTTAGGGCAAACTCGTACAGTACAGTTATCAACCTCCCTCAAACAATCAACGACTAATAATTGCTAACCCTTACTCAGCCTGTATGTGCCAGGCAGTTTTCTCTAGATTGTACAGATAGTAACTTATTTAACTTACAACAACCCCACTTTACTGGTGAGTAAACTAAGGCAAAGGGAAGCTAAATAACTTGCCTTAATCACAGACAGAGTTTGTATTGTTGGGAATTACCTTAGATAAAATGAAAATTAACTTTAGGCCCTGGGCCTAGGAAATCCCATTAGAATTGAGGGGGAACCAGGGATTGGATGAAGATTAGAAGTGTTTGCTCATACACATACACACATGCCTCCCTTTTTATTTAGCTCACACATGAGTCTTTTAGTCTTTAGTCAACAGACTGTTTTGAAGGAAAGCCCCAGTCTTGTCAGACCTTAATCCTTTGGGGAGGAGATTCCCTGGTGAGTGGCCAAGTAACCTCCTAGTACCCCAGGAACTCTTGTGCCTCTCCCTATTTCTCCAAAATGAAGCCTGCCCAAATAACTAACATAAGAGGGGAAAGAGAATGTTATAAACCATTCAGTTCTTCACTATCCTCCTAAAAGCCCAAGGTATCTTTTTATATAGATTTTTTAAATTTATGAAAAATTTATAATGATTTAAGAAAGGGAAGTGGCTTTTCCAACAGAAGACAGAGGATGAGGGACAGGTGAGAGTGGCAATGGCTGCTCAAGTGCATTCTGGTTACTACACATAATCTCCCTCCTGAAATTTAATTCCAATTTCAAATAAGAGAAAAAGAGGGAGGCAGGAAGGGAACATAACTACGAAGGTACAAATATTTTCTCTGTTTACCATCACAATACTTTAAAAAGAAAAAAAAAAAAAAGCAGTCTGCAAAAGATACAGTTTAGATGCCCATCCAGGTTCCAAACCACTTGGGATTACTGGATTGATTTGTGAAAAATAAAATGCTTTTGAACAGATGTTCACAACAGAATTAAAAGCTCAAAATCTATAGGACTCTCCTCCAATATCCCTGGTCTCCTGGGCCACATTCTTTCCACTGTGCAGGCCCCACCTTTTCAGGTTCTGAGAACTTGGGTAGTCAAGTTTTTATTCTGGGGAATCACTGATGAGACCTGCTTCCTTTGAACTACTTTTGAGGGAAACATAAGAAGGTTATAGACAGTGATGTCAATGACTCTCTTTTAAATTTGTTATAAAATATCAAGGGAGAAGATGGGTAACTGCCTGGAAATTGAATAGGGGCAGCCACCTGCCTCTTTCTCCACACATTTAATCTATTCCTAGTCAAAAACACCTTCAACTTTTAAGCTCTATCCCAAGCTCTCAATCCAAACCATGAAACTAAGATGTATGTACCCTTCTCTCCTACAGACAGAAAAAGTGGGGGATCTTGCAATACAGATTTAGATTTTGCTACATAATGCTATCTGAATTCTTAAGCACTATGACTGGCCCCTGAGTGGGAATCCCAAAACAACCCCCAGAAAGCATTTAGTTTACACCTACTTCTACCACCAGAGAACAGCTTTTTGCTAGAAGAAAACAGATAGGTAAGAGAGACCTGGAAAAAAGGGAACCAACGCATTTAATTGAGACATGCTTAGATACAAAATATGAGGAAATATTTGATTTTGAAGTTTATAAATAATACACAGCAACAGCATCTTAGTCTTTCCCAAGGTCTGAATTGACTAAACCAATTCTACTTATGAACTCGCCTGTGATGGGTGCACATTTCTTTTTTCAGTCCATAGTAAACTTGCATAGGAAATGCTATTACACAAAACTTGGAAATGGGTAAATAAAAGTCACATATGCCAAGGAGACTGTAACAACTGCCAGAGCCACATGCACTTTCAGGCAGAATTGCCCGTTTCAGACACAGACAATCTGAGCTGAGCATCTGCAGTGCCACATACAACACCCGCACCCAGGAACAAGGGCAGCTTCCTCAGCCAGCCAAACCCAGAGGCCGCCAACTTAGTAATCCCCAGGAAAGCTAAAAATAGGTAGAGGAAAACTGACCCAAATCACACAAATACCAAGCCACACAATCACCAGAGAGCAGGAGAACCAACCAAAAAGAGAGAGAGAGAAAAACCTCAATTAACTCGGTCCTCACACATTCTAACTTCCAAAATCCTTGTACACGACGATCCACCCTTGACCTAAAGGCCAATTCCACTATTTGAGAAGGAACATGCAAAATCACTTACGTGTCATAATTATCCCGAAATCCTTTTGCAAAGGGGTTGTGATCTATTTTCAGTTGTGTAATCTGGGGGAAGAAAAGGGGGGAATGATTGAGACTTCACCTTCTCATAAAGGAAGATTGCATGCTTAAGAACATATCATCTGACACTTATTACAAGGACTTAAGGCCTACAACTTTATTAGATAACAAGATTTCCCTAGCTGCAAATTTTGAGACAGTAGATGGAAAGACAAAAAACAGCAAGTATCATGAAAGTTATGAAGGACATGTTTAAATTAGTGACCTCTATAACTGAGGTATTGCTTTCAATTAACTCTCTTGTGTGTTCTGAGTTGGTTCAAACTCACTTTTTTAAAATGCTTGTTACACATAAATGCACTTGCACAAAAATCTCTAAAGAGACCTTGAATTCATCACCAAATGTTGCCTATTTTAAGTGTTTTGCCCGTATTTTAAAAAGTTGGTCACTTTTGATTCACAACCTGAGGAACAAGCAAATTGCATCTCAAAATCGGATTTGATATAAAATAAAAACATGTTTTCATTTCTGATATTTTCATTTAAAAGCCCTATCATTCCTAGTAGTCAAATCAGCCACTAAAATCAGTTTTTGCAAACATGCAAATTCTGAAGAGGTTCAAGTGCTAGAAAACTCTGTAGCTCCCAATAATTTGATTTATTTTATTTTCACATATAGGAATGTATGTTTTTTTTTAATATCCCAGAACAGACTGTTTTGAAGGAGAGCCCCAGTCTTGTCTTGTGATGTTTGTTCATTTCAGCCATCAATTCTGAAATTTTTTAAATTCTTTTTTTAGATGCCAATGCTTGCCGAGAATAAAACAGAGGAAGATCTGCTTGTTTCCTAAAGGAAAGAAGGAAAAGAAACAAAGAAAAGGGAGAGAGAGAGAGAGAGAGAGAGAGAGAGAGAGAGAGAGAGAGAGAGAGAGAGAGAGAGAGAGAGAGAGAGATTTTAATCTGTTCTAGTTTAAGGAACAAATTAAAACTCCCGAAAGAAGAGGCCCTAGAAATCCTGGCCACCTCATAGGTGACCCGAGTCTGAGAGAAATAGGAAGCATTGTCCCCGACTTGGTATTTAGGGAAGTGCCTACCAGGCCCCTAACCCTAACCTAAAAGGCGCAGCAGAGCCAGCTGTTGCTGATGTTAGTGCTGTTAGCGTCAGAGCCCACAAGAGCCGGGGTTTACGGAGGGTGCGGGAAATGTCAGCGACGCCAGCCGCTCGCAAAGACTCTAGGCCTCCTTACATCGGTGTTCTGGTAGGCGGTGACAGCGATGAACTGGGTCTCGGGAAAAGTGAATGTTTGCACGCGACCGGGCTGGCTGGTGTCCTCCGTGCCGTCCTCGTTCACTTCCACCACATGCAGGCGGGGCTGGTACTTGTGCAAGGACTGTAAAACCACCATCTGTCCGGCGAAGAAAAAGGAGAGCGCCGAGCGGCGTGTTAACTCGGTGGTCCTGCGGGTGGCTGTGTGCGCCCGGCCGCTACTCCACAGCCGGGCGAGGACAAACTGGACCCCGCCACCCCAAATAACTGTCCGCGGGACCCGCCCAGCTAGTGACCGGCTAGCTGCAGCAGATGGGCCCTCGCGCCTCTGGGAGCGAGAATCCTCCTGGGCACTGGCAAAAACCAAACCCGACCGCGGATACTCAGATCCCTTCTCCTAGACCTTCTCTGAGGAGGAACAAAGATTTTTCACAACCTGCAGATCTGTTGGGTTCCCTTCTCAAAATCAATCAGTATTTGTACTTGGGAAGGTTGGGAACTCCGGAATTCGGCCAGGGTTGGGGAGCAAAAAGAACAACTTTATAGACCTAATATGGTGTTGAGGGGTGGAAATACAATTTTTTAGTATTTAACGAAGCAAACAACCATCCAGTTTCGCTTGCTGTTTTATACTGTCAAACGGTGTGTGGGGGGGGGGGGGCGTGTGCGTGTGTGTGTGTGTGTGTGTGTGAGAGAGAGAGAGAGAGAGAGAGAGAGAGAGAGAGAGAGAGAGAGAGGAGCACTTCAGCCACTGACCTGCCCATTGTTGTTTGAAGCTCCTTTGTTGTTCGTTAGTTTTAATTTTCCAAAAGAGATTTCTTGGCGCATCCAATGAGCCCCAGTGTTCGGGGAATCTGGATGCATATAGACCCGATTTCCTAGAGAAAGAAATACGTTGTTTACATATGCCCGGGGCACTGCCCAGTCCTAACTCCTCACTACACAGCGCGCGAGCGCGTGCGCGTGTACACACACACACACACACACACACACACACACACACGCACACCTCACTCCTCTGTGAAGCCCATTAGTTGGGCTTTTTAAGGCCGTGCTTTCTTCCTATTAACTGGGGATGATTAAAATAGCTTTTGCATAATCCTCCCCCTCTCGCCGCTCAGTCTGTCCCCCTTGTCCTCTCGTCTCCTTTAAGAAGTCATTGGCCGATCGTTTTAAAAGTCGCTCGCCAGTCCACAAAGGCTTTAATTAATCATTCTCACCTAAATAAGTGTCAAGAAAAAGTGTTAATTGGAAGGACTTGCCTTGCACATTGGTGTCCGCTTTGCCGCAAGGAACCCATTTGCCTCCTTGAAACCTCCAGTGATTGGGATCCGCCAAAATCACATCCACAAAAATATTGTAATGAGCCGTGGGATCGAGACCAGAAATGTTAAAACTTAAAAAAGGAAACATGCGCCTATTTAAATTAAGCGGGGGGTGGGGGGAGAGAAAACAAGGAAAAAAGAAAATAAGTGTTAAAGATTAAATGCAAGAAGCGGGGCGCCAGATAGCAAAGAAAAACTTGTTCTCCAAGGGTAGATTAACGGATCTAGAAACGGGGTGGTGGGAAAGGAAAGAAGTGGGACCGAAGTCGGGAAGAGCAGCGAGTCAGCTGGGGTGGGGGAGTCGACAGGTATCACTGCTCAGGTAGAGAGCAAGGTTGGCGACCTGCCCCTCCACCTCTCGGTACAGGCAGGCGTTGATGCGTCCCTCCCATAACCCGGCAGCCCGCCGGGGCTCTTCCTCTTTCTCGCCTTTCTCCAGCCATTGACTGGCTCTCCGACCGCGTTCCTACAGCTGTCTCCCCCCTATCAACATCACTATGGTGGTCATCCCTTCCACTTTCCCCTTTTCCAAAACCAGCCAACTCCAGGGCGCACCAGAGCGCCTTCCATTCTGTCCCGACCCCAAATAGTCGCTGCAGCGGCGGTCACAACCTGGGTGCGCTTGCCCCCTGGCCACGCCTGGAACAGCGGCAGCCAAGAATATAGCTTTACCTTCCCTGTTTGGTGATGATCATCTCGGTTTGGTGCCGGTGAAATTTCAGCCAAAGGGGCCTGTTGCACAAGTACACCTGTGCTTTGCCGGGCACCAACCCCGGCTGAGTGGAGGAGAACTGGTAGAACGGGGCTCCTTGGTAGGAGTGGCCGTATTGCTGTGGATAGGGGTAGCCGGCGGTGGGGTAGCCCTGCGGTGATGAGTTGGACAGGAGGCTGTTGTATGCTCCGTTGGTGATGACCGGGTGGTGGGCCATGTAGCGGCTGGGGCTGCCGATGGAGAAGGCGGGGTGCGCCGGTCCGTGCTGGCCGGGGTACGGGAACATGGCACTGGGAGCAGTGGCCGCAGACTGTGGCTGGCTGGACTGAGATAGGAGGTAGCGATCTGCAGCAGAGCCATCGAAACTGTGACGAAGCTCAGAGACCCCGTCCAAGACAGGAGAGAGTTTACTTCTCTGGACGTCCCCTGGTGAGTCCTTGGAGTCAGGAAAATTGTCTGTATCTGACTGATTCGTCATCCCCCTGGTAATTTTTTTCAAAGGTGAACTTCTCTCCAGGTTGTCAGTGGTCGAGATAATGGGATGATCGTGCAAGACAAGCTCAGATCCGCCTGAATGTGGGTAGCTGCTGCTCACATTGAGAAATTTCTTGGAGAGCATGATAGAAGGAGAAAGGCAATGCTCCAGCTGCATAGCTCTAGAACCTGAACACTTGCCCTCCTGTCCCTCGTTTTTAAAGTCCTATTTATCATAAACTAGAAATCCACAGACCCCCTCACTAGACAGAAAGCACTTCAACCAGCAAATGCTTCTCAAAGGTTTGATTTACTTTTTTTTTTTCCCTGGGAGAAGAGATTGGCCAATTGACACTATGCAGCAATCAGAAAAGGCTCACTTTTGATCTTGCTGCTTGTGCAGCCGATGAAACGGCTCCTGCCATTGGTTAACTGCTGACAGTAATTTAATTAGATAGACATTAATTAGGATAATCACCTGGCTCCTGGTCGCGACGATCATGGCAAATTTAAGGGGATGATTTTATTGTTGGCTTGGGGGGGGGGTGGGGAATGTGTGTTGGTTTACGTGAGCACTGTTGTGTCACCTTTAAGCTTTGTGACCACTGCTTTAGGAAGATTCAAAGATGTGCAATTTACTAAACATTTTCTACCTTCCCCCCGCTTCCCCCCTTTAGAGCGGAGGGGCGGAGGAGGGAATTCGATGATGCTAGGAGACTTTTCGGATCTGAATGAGCCAAATATTCAGTTGAATGTAACGATTTCAAGTGCAAAGTATACAAAGCGCGAGCCGGTGGCCTCTTCTCGCCCTGTAAAAGTTCCAGAGTCTGCCTTTTCCAGTTAATACAGAAGCACACAACACCTGAGCCGTGCATTGTGAGCAGATCCTGCGTGTCCTTGGTGCCCCCACCCCATCCCCCACCTTTTAAACTATATACGTAAATAAGTCGCTGCGGCTGAGATCCACAGTGATGAGCTGGAGGAAGAGGGAGAAGTGGGGACGAAAAGCAGCAACTCACCCACCCATCCACCCACCTCGGGAAGGTTCGGTTTCTTGGTGGAGCATAGAAACAGTGACTATCTATGATCTCCTTTTTAAGTTTTGAAATAATCATAAGCTGTCAGGCTGAAGTGCCTTAATGTATTTGCAGTGATGTTTACCGGGTCTTTACTAAATATTTTATAAGCCAAGTTGGTTGCAGATTATCTGAGGAACATCTAACAGGGGGCAGGCACCATGCATCCTTCCAGTTTCACTGCACTTCCTTCTCTCCGAGGTACTGGCTTGGCGACAGGTTCAAAAGCCTCGCCAGAAGAGAAGTCTGAGTCCCGGTGCAAATGGGTTAGCCAGGAGCGCTGATCTGGGGAGACAGAGTGGAAGTGGTGTCAACGCAATGATCTTACTGCACATTCGTGTGTGTGTGTGTGTGTGTGTATGCGCGCGCGCGCGCGCGCGCGCGCTGTTTATATAATCTGGAGGGGAGAAAAAGAATCCATGCCAGTAATTTTAAAAGGAAGAAGAATCTAAAGAGGAATAGAGAAAAGAACCAATTTGAAAGGATGTTGGCACAAATAAATAGCACGAGGCCCAAAGCAATTCCGAGGTGTTGGGAGAAGAGATCTCCCAGTACCTGTTCTACAGATGAGACCAGCCGCCAATATGAACCAGAGTGCCAAGAGCAGCAGAGGCTTTAACTGTCCAAAGCTGCTTCCCGTGGCCCGCACTCATCAATCTGTCCTCCCGCGGCTTTCCTCCCGCACTCTCGGAGCCGCGCGGGAATGAGGAGCGCAGCATCCGAGCTCAGCTTGGCCCAGTTCTGTGGGTTCCAGGGTTGACTCCGCCCGGGAGAGTCAGGGAGGGCCGGGTGACCGCCTCTGGCGGAGACCCCAGGGGCACACACTCTTTCCGTGCCACAGGCGAGGCCTTGGCATCTCGTCTAATGGAGGCCGTTTTCGAGCAGGCGTGTCCGCCTCCCTGGGTCGGAGCAGCTTCCTCAGGGACACAGGCTCTGGGCAAATTGGGTGGGTCCTTGGGCGAAGAGGGGTTAATGAGATTCGCAGCTTTGCGGCTATGGTGTAATTTAAAGCAGCGCGGTAGACTGAGTGGTCAGCGCTGAGCCCAGACTGCGCAGCCTCGCGACTCGAGCTGGGCGCCTTGGCTGCACAGGGCACCAGCTGCGGCCTCCAGCAGGGCGCCGAGAGCAAAGCTCGGCGCGGGCGGTCCTCGGCTGGACAGGTTGATGACCAGATGTCTCAGATTCGAGCCGAGGCAATTTTCTGGGAGAAAAAAATAAAGCCAGACTCATTTTTCCCTTCGAAAGCAAACCTCGGCTCCTGGCGAGGAGGCTTCATAAACAAGCAGGGTCTTAGCCGGTGAGGTATTGGGGCGCGGGGAAGGGGGAGAAGAGCTATGACACCATTTGACTCGGGTGTTTTCCTACTCTTGACCTTCCACCGCCATGTGTTCTCCTGAGAGGCTTTTGTCCCATGTTGGCCACCTATATTTCCTCCCCTCTTCCATCATTAACTTCCCTGTTCCTCTGTGCCTCTCCCTCTACTGCTCCTAACGGTATCTTCCTCTGTCCTCAATGGGACACAGATCCTTAAGTATGATACACAGCTTTGCCATTCCTGGCACCCTGAACTGCCTTTTTTTTTTTTTTTTTTTTTTTAAATTAGGAGTGCAAAAGTGACACGTTAAGGTGTTAAAAGGAGAGAAAAGGCATGGTGTGCACCTTCTGAATTTTTAAGAAATTGAATTAAGATGAACTGCACTCTGACCCACTTTGGGCTATCAGTACTAAATTCAATGATTCATCACATGTAGTCTTTGTCTTGAGTTGATATATGCTCAAGAAGGAAAAGGAAGACTTTCAAGATCATAACTATTTATGACCCATACTTCTGTAGACCACTGCATATAAACCAACCCAGGATTCTTGATGGTAGGTCTGGGGTGGAGTATGTTTCTGTAAGGTCCAGATGCCATTAGTCAAGGCAGATCAACACTTGAACAGAGTGGCTGGAGTTTTCAGTGCTCTACACTAGTCTGAGGGAAAGCAAGGCCATCTCTGTGCTGGAGGTTTGCTTCCAGAACTGCTTTGGCTCTACATGGTGGGTAAGTTCTCACATAAGCACACCTGGTACACGTGCACCCCTGTGTGGGCAAGTGTGTGCACACAACCACAAAGCTTGTGACTAAAGTTGTTTCAGTGTCTAACTGGGCATCAGGCTACTGCTGAAACAGTTGCACATTTCAAAACAAAGGCATTCCCTGAGTTCTCCCCTCAGAACATCCTGATTCTTGATCAACTGGACTCAGTCTATAAAGAAAACAGGTTTTCTGTTAGCAGGGATTTTAACAAGTTTCTGAAATTGGAATTGTCGCCAATATGAACCAAGGGGAAGGAAGTGGTATGTGGCTATGGGAAATCAGGAAGATCAGGTGATCAAACAAGGGCAAAAAGAGAAGCACTATGTAAACCCTTTCAGGTTTTTAATCAGATGTAAACAAATAATTGCACACTTTCTTCGAAGTTTACTTAAGTAAATAAAAAATAAATGGCAGAAATGATTTTCCCCCAACATCTTCCAATCTGAATATCAAGACCAGAGCCCTTGAAATATTCAGGCTTTCTTCTGAGGGCATACTCTACAAAAAAACTAGCTTTTAATATCTGTGAAATTATAGAACTCTACTTATAAAGGGAAAAATCATGTCCAAAAAACTTGCACAGATTAAGCAAAAGGAAAAATTCTACCTTAGTTTAGTTGTAAATGGCTAGGTAACCCCAACAACCTGAATTAATATATATTACATGTTTTATATAAAATACATCTATCTAAAAGAAGAAACTACCGGTGGAGCAAGAAGTGCTTAGAATTCCTCTTATTTGACCAAAAATGATACTATGAAACACACTGGGAATTTAAGCCATTTCTTTGTTTTAGGTAACTTCATTAGATAAACAATAAGAGCCTAGAATTGTTCAAGTAGGACAATAATTGGTCCACCACATTTATAATACCTAGAGTAGGTAAAGTCTAAATCTTAAGTCCCCAAATAAAACCTTGCTTTCATCAAGTCTTAGAAATACTCTCCCAAGGGAGGGTGCAGACTAGAATTAAACCTTTGTATATCTCCCTATCTTTTTTTTCATTCTGCTTGGGGGAGCCAGTATGGTGCTGTATGAGTCTTAAAAAGGGCAGTTACCTTTGCACATGAGGTTAGAAGGTTGAGGGTTGAAGCCATTTATGAAAACTGCCAGTAGTCAAAATGTTTTTCTCCATCAGAAAAGAGTATTTCAAAGTTAGTTTGGGAAAGATGAGAGGGGGAAAAAAATTATTGCTTATAAACTCATGGTTCTAAACTCACACCATGGCTACTTTCTTCATTTGGCTTTGAAGGCATTATATATCTTCTGTGGCTATCTTAGATGAAAATCTAGAAGAGTTTCTAGTAGCTAGATCCTAGAAATTTCAAAATTGTTGATGGAGTGTACTCTTAAAATATGAAAAATTTTAAATTAAAATTGCCTTTTTCTCAAATATACTCCTCTGAAATCCTGAAAGTATATTAAGATATCAAATATACAATATTAGCTTGTATGAAATGCTTTCAAAAAAATGTCAACATTTTTGGGGGGGTTACTCAATCATGATGTAGCCACTCATTAATGGTAATCATTTTTCATTTGTGAAGTTTTGTTATCACACTGATGTTTTATAAGATCTTAAAATGTAAAGGGAAACATCTCTGTGTAAGATTTCCAAAGCACTGTCAAATGTTATTCTGTCAATTCCACCTAGTGCCAAAAAGACCTCAGGAGACATGAATTGTAAATGTATTTTATTTTGTAAGCAACAATCAAAATATATTTGTGCTACTGATTTCTTCAAATATTAAATGGGATCTTAACAAAATTTGTCCACTTTGATGTATTCTTGTTCAACTTTGGAATCTGCAAAGACCCTGACTAAAGAAAACAGAAGTAATTGCACAACTGAGACTAGAAGTGTTACAGTGCTGCAAATGATGCCAGATGTCTTACATTTAACCAAATACACCTTCAGTGGTCCCCTTGATTTAGAGCATTAGGAACAGCAGAGGAAGATACACTGAAAGTATCACGAGTAGCTTTTTGTGTTGCTTTATTTAAATACGACAGTATCCAACATAGCTGCTAAACACTGGACAATATTTGAAGTCATAAGTACATCCACATGTTCTTCCAAATGACGTTTGGGATCCTAAAAGGGAAAAAAGAAAGAGAGAAAGAAAAAGAAAAAAGATAAATTACTTAAATTTTTTTCAGTAGCTGATGAAATTAATAACCTAAGCTTCCTTAATATACTGCTATATTCTTAGGGTTTTAAAATCTGTTTAAAAGGTAAGAATTTAATAAAATAACACTAAGATGAAAAATTGATTTTTACAATCAGTGCTAGATATTTTTATAAAGAGTACCAAGGAATTCTATAAAGCACTATCATCTGATTCAAAAAAGAATGCCTTTTATGTGTGTGAATATGCCTGAGTATATGTGTATTCTCTGCTGGTCACATTTTTTTTTGTCAGTTTTCGTGGAGTTATGGATCAACCCAGGGCTTCATGAATACCATGCAAACACTCTAGGCAAGCTAGAGCCCCAGTTCAGGTTATTTTAAGAGTGTGAGGGAATGCTTTATTTAAAACAGACATATCAATAGGTAAAAGTTCAATGTGAATGCTCATGATTTTTTCTCCAAATTTTAGTAAAAATAAGAATTCTGCATAATTTTAATACCTCAAGAGCTGAGCTTTAAATGATTCAGAAAATATTCTTGGATCAGAAGTCACCATAGTTGAAAATTTAAAAACAATTTGGATTGATTCTAAAATGTTAAGAATGTTTTCATGCAGATATTTTGGAAAAATACACTAGAAAATTATATAGGTGCAATCCCTTTAACTTAAACCTAATCAAAAAAAATTTTTAAAAAAGATCAAGTTAGAAATGAGGCTTAAAATTGCTTGATATAAAGGAATTTGAAGTATTTCATTTATATTAATGTTTAATGGTGAATGAACTATTCCAGCTAGATTTGAAAGCTTTGAAATAAAGCATATATATATATAGTACAAAATTTTTCAAAAACTTTAAAGCATTATTTTCTTATGGGTATTTTCAAAATACCCAAGATTCTTAAATTTTAAATAAAGGGTCACCATTGGAATTATTTTTTGGCTCTGCTTTTCTATCTACAATTTCAACACATTGGTTTCTTTAAAGAACCCAGAGATACAATGTGCCACAAATAATTTCAAGCAACTACATGATGATATTATTGTTATTTAATTCAGAAATGAGTCTTGATTCATTTTAGGTGGAAGATTCTGAGAGAGACTGGCAAGAGAAAAGGATATTGGTTTGATTCCACTATAGGCAGTTTTCTTGTGCCATAAAACAGACAACCAGTGAGATACACTACATTTTAAAAAATGGTTCTGATGACTATTAAACTTTGTCA
Organism: Sciurus vulgaris; assembly: GCF_902686455.1. Lineage (NCBI taxonomy): Eukaryota > Metazoa > Chordata > Mammalia > Rodentia > Sciuridae > Sciurus > Sciurus vulgaris. The sequence continues at coordinate 116,002,131 of NC_136463.1, read as the reverse complement.
ATTACACATTTTTCAGTTTCACTTTTTAGTTCTTTATTTTGTGTTAACTATAAAATAAAACAAAATTCATATCATGAAACTATAACCTCCAAGAGTAATTTATTTGAATAATGAATTCCATTAAGGGTAAAGGCTCCAAATGGTGATCTAATATTATATAATAGGTTAAGATAGTGAAAAAAGACAACAAAGCTGATATCACAAAAGACAAGAAAATACGATGAACTATATTTCATTTGGGGGGGTATCTATTTTTAAATTAGTACAGAATGTACTAAGATTTTATTTCCTGATTTATGATATATGATAAAATCAGACCATAGCCCCTTCTACTCTGTTAGGAGTAATTGGTTTTATAGTGAATTGGTAACTCATTTATCAGTTATCTACATTACTTCTTGTGGCAGCTGGGTGATTCTTAGAGATTTCCCATCCAAGAATGGTCCTGGCCCAAACCTACATAGCTTGTGAGATGTGATGGGATCAGAGCATATGGTAGGATGGCTGAAAGCAAAGACAGCTTAGTGTCTTGCATCTGAAATATCAAGATTCTGCCAACATCAGCAATATGATAACCATGTTCCATGAAATGGGGAAAAAAATGTAATCAACATTCTTTTAAAAACAGTCTAATTAATCTGTAGATTCCTTTAATTGGTTGGTGTTTTCCCCCCACCCTTAGATAATAGCAACTAAAACATATCTTTCATCATAGAAAAGTCAAATAACAAATATTTAAAACCCTTTCTTTTCATGCATTATAACCAATACAGTTCTAAGTTTTCTCAGGTACATTACCTACATATTGATAAAATAATTTATTAAAAACTGTTAAATATAAAACAACCCTACCATTCTATTATCTTACCTGATCAATAGTAAAAAATAATACTTGAATAATTAATTCAGTACAAAAGTGTCCTAATTAATTTCTAGTAAATTCACTAAAGATAGTATATCATAGGTATAGATCTATGACTTATTCTCTACAGATAGTAAAGAGCATCTGACATCAAACAAACTCAATGACCTTTAAAATTGATATCATATTTACATGACAGAAGAAAAATGTAGAATGGACAGAGGAAAAAGAATTGCACAGGCCCTAAAATAGTTTTTACTTTGTAAGAGCAGGTTACTATGCAACTGTATAACTGTATAACTGTATAACCTATTACAGTACACCTCACCTGCTTGCCAACATTTTTTATTGCCAGCTGTTCAGGTGTCATCTTATCTTCTTCTTCTACAGCCTGTGAATAAAACACAAAGGACAGAGCTTCAAATTCTTCATTTACATTTCCCTCTGAAAAATAACCACCTAAATAATGGGGATCATAATTTTCATTCATAAAACCTTTTATTCAAAAAAATTTGTGAACAAAAAAACTAATTCTGCTAATCTTCAGAATAACTTTCAGGGTAATGAAAGTTATTAATGCTATTATTTGAAAACAATGATTTCAAACAATTATTTGAAAACAGACTCAGGAAAATATGTAAATGGTACTGAAAATATCAAACCTCATCACTAATTCGTAGTACTAACCACATGGAGACCATTACTGAATTCTTAGAGAGGTAGAGGAAGGTGGAAGTATAGCTTCTTTATGGCACTATGGTACTGATTATGCTTTTCCTACTTTCACAGTTCTCCCCCAAATTCTCATTTCTCTATCTCTTTTATTCTTGTCAATCCAGCCTGTACATATCCAGTACCTATTTAATAGCACTTAAGATCAAAAGAGCTGCTGACTTTGGATTTACTTAACAAATCACATGTTAATCTTGTCACATCTTTAAATCTCTTCAGGAAAAAAAAAAAAAAAGGAATTGCACACTCCACATGAGAGATCTTTAGTAACCATAAAGAAACCTGAAGTTTTTGACATCAAAATAATTAGGGGATTTGAGATGTAGCTTCATGGTAGAGTGTTTGCCTAGCATGTGCAAGGCCCTAAGTTTGATCCTCAGCATTGGGGAAAAAAAAAAAATTATTTGAATTATGTAAACTACTTTCTACTACTTTCAGAGTCAGCCGTAAACTCTCATGTGTATGATCACAAGCATCCTAGCATAATAAAACATTTACAACATTCATATTATCCTTCTTCACCTAATCATGGCACTAAATACTAAATCTTTATTGAGAATCCTAAGCTTAAGGAATCTTCTTTTTAACAGTTTGGGTCCTAAAGTCCTGAAGATAGGACTATATACATCAGGAGAACTTATGGTGTATGATTTATTCATAGCATCTGATAACTGGAAAACAAAAAAAAACTTAATGATCACCAACCTCAAGAAACGCTATCTCAGCATTTACCACAAAGATGGTTACAAAAGGGGGTGAAATAGTAGTGGCAGAAAGCAGAAAACCAAAATCCCAGTGAGGGTTAGATTTGGATACTCTAAACTTAATAATCTCACAGCTGCCAAATTTCTTCATGTGTGAACAATGAACATGTAGGAAACGCAATCATCAGACATTTCCCATAAACTGGGAAGTTTGGCTGCATTTCACACCTTCTTAATAGTTTTGTAAACAGAGAACTTGAAAATGAGCAAAGATGGCAAGTGTCTAATTTTATAAATGGACAAACTATCTAGAGAATTTTTCCCAATAGAACCTGACTAAATGGAAAAGATGGTGAATAAGTATTGTATCTACTGACTACTAGAGGATGCATCATTAGAAATTACATTTATGACTCATAAACCTGAGAGAAGGAAAAACAAAATTTAATAACACTCCAAATCTAGAATTCCCTAGACAGAGAATATGTTCATTTTCAGAGTCAGATGTCACTCTATTATTCTCAGCTAGTTATGAAAGTATTTCCTAACTGGGGAATTGCTTCTACTTTTCAATGTTTTACATTAACAGAAACAATGAAATGCATTAAGTGTTTGTCTTTCTAAAATTCTTTTACAAATTTTGACATTAGACTTTATCGGCTTAAAAGCATATTAGATGAATGGAACAATTCACATAAGTTTGTACTACATACCCATTCAGTGTTAGTTGTCCAATGCACATGCCAATAATAGTACTTACTACAGTACTGGAAGAGTTTTGGAATTTGGCTCAAAATAACAATCCACATAAAAAATTAGTTATTAGGAAGTATTTTAGATAATTGTAAATATCAAAGGTGGCAGATATACAAAGATGAAGGTCAAAAAGCATTTAAAGTACTAATCTTATTTGAAAAGATAAATACAACATAAAGCGCTCTAACAAAATTTTTAAATCTTTTACATCATTTAACCACTTTACCAATTAGTTTTTCCATTCCCAATAATTACAAGAGAGAGTTCACAAACTCTTTTGAGAAGTGCAGATGGTAAAAAGTACTCCCAGCCATAGATGCCATCTGGGAAATGAGGAGCAGCTGTAGATTTAGGCATATACTAAGGTTGCAAACCCCCATGACAAAAGGAGTAAGCACATCTCTTCCATTAAGACAGACCAGATCATTACATCAAACCCCTAAATATTTTCTCCATCTACCTAAGTCACCTATATCTACCATCTGGGCAAGACCAGTTTGTCTTCATTCACAGTTCTAATCTGGCTAGTCACCAGGAAAAATTAAGAAATGGTAGCAGCAGAAACAAATGAAATTCAGGCACAGGCAGTGTCCTCACTAGGGAACTTCTGTGTTTATGGCAACTTCTGTGATTTGGCTTCAAATTTTGCTTTTGCATTCGTGCTCTTCGGTTTACTCAACCAACAAAAAAGCACTGAAAATGTTTGTGGCTATTCACACTAGAAACGTTGTTAACAGTTTATCAACAAAGACCCCCAGATGGCTATCCCATCACGCACGGTCTGCACAGTTCTAAGAAATTCTTGGAATTTGGTCTGTTAAGTGATCATAATACCCTCAGACGTACCCCCTATCTTAAACAGGCTTTTACTAAACTCATTAACCTCATTCTTCTTTTTTTCTGCTAATATTCAAGCTTCTGAAACGGAAAAATCTATATCTCAAACTTCACCATTTTATTTTCCCTTTGACAAATGTAGCTTGGATCCTTGGTATTTCACTGTCACTTTTTTAAGGCCCTCCACTAGGCCAATTCCAGTTTTTTCAACACCTTTGGATTATTCCACCTGTTTTTCTATTCCTTAACCTTTGCTTTTGATACCATCTTATTCCACATACTTCTCTGATTATTCTGTTGGCTTCTTTTTTTCTCTAATGACATGCTTTTTTCATTCTATAACATGCCATGATCCCACTTAAGCACATGCTTTCTAATATTGCCAATATGGCAATTTTAATGTAAAATACGACACAAACTGCTAAATGGAATATGCTTATTTTTTCACCAGTAAACAACCTCTGCATAATTGCCAGTGGATTTCAAGACAAAATATTTTACTTCTTTTGTGATTTTAATATATATTTTTTTATATTGAGTCTATAGCTGAGAACAATACTATGGGTTGCAGTGGGGGTAGAGAATGCATTTTAAAGAAATGGCTTTTTATAAAAAACTTGGGAAAGTAAAATAAACAACACGAGGCAATCTGAAAACTATCTGAGAAGGTACAAGAGGTTTGAGTATAATTACATTAAATTTTTTTTCTACTACTATCACTAACTAAATATATATGTGTTTGTACAAATATTAACTTACTGAATTCTGAAAACAACTCAAGGATGTTAATCAACATTTGACATTTAAAGACATTAGGCATTATCTCCTTTGGGTACCATATACTAATTCAGCGATATTTCTACCATAAAAGGATTTTTTTCAAATTCTTTTTGCTCTCAAGGAGCTCACATCTGGGTTTTATCTGTCTCTAAATTTCAAATTATAATGCAGTATGAAACCCAAAAAGAGTGTCCAAAAGGAACAATGGGAACACAGGGATAAATAAATGTACCTAACTTTTCCTTGTGGATCACTTAGGGAAAAAAGAGGGTAAGAGTATGCAGAATTCTCTAGGGAAGAAAAATCACATGACACTTACTGGTAACAGGGAAAGAAACCCTGGAGAATGAATGGCTGCAGGAGAAGAGAAAGGGGTTAAATCCCAGAGGTAAGTACCAATTTTAAAGCAAACACAATGAGTAGAAAAATGAGAATATCCCTGACAACAAAACTGGTAGAGGAACTGCTGTGATGAGGAGAAGGCAGAACAGATACCAACATTTACTCTTAAACATTAGCACTCGAAGAAGCTGGGAAAGGCAGGTGGAAAGATCTCAGAGTGGGTGTGGTGTCACATGCCTGTAATCCCAGTAGCTCAGGAGGCTGAAGCAGGAGGAGTTCGAGTTCAAAGCCAGTTTTAGCAACTTAGCGAGGCCCTAAGCAACTCAGTGAGATCCTGTCTCTACATAAAATACAAAAAAGAACTGGGATGTGGCTTAGTGGTTAAGCGCCCCTGGGTTCAAAGCCCAGTACAAGGAGAAAAAAAAGTCTCAGAGATGGTGGAGATGATAATAAATACCAAATGAGAGAGAAAAAGGCATTTCAAAGGTTAGCATGGCTAAACCATGAAAACAATCCCTCCCCACCCCTGCCACTGGTACTGCTAGGAATCAAACCCAGGACCTTGTGCATGCTTGTATACTTTTCTTAAAGAAAAGTATAAAAATAGAAAAGCAAAGGCAGTAGAATGGAAGAGTTAGGAAAAGCAGGGTAATATGTATTGCCATGGAAGTAAAGAAAAGAGACTTAAGTTCAAAGGTATGAAGTACAGGCAAGGAGGAAAGGGAAAACACTGAAAAAAAAATGGAAAATCATATGTACTAAAAAAGTAAATTAATTACCTCTTTTAACAAGGTGGAAATAGTAGAAAGTATCATGAGTACTCCACTCCATCATGAAAAGGCTATAACTCTAAGGACACTGGAGGCCAATTTCAGAAAAAGATGAATGACTGGAGGTTCAGCCTTACAGAAGGACAGGTGCAAAGTATGCCACAATGAAAAACAGCTGAGGTCAGGTGTGGTGGTGCAACACCTGTAATCCCAGCAACTCAGTAGGCTGAGGTAGGAGAATCACAAGTTCAAAGCCAGCCTCAACAATTTAGTGAGGCCCTAAGCAACTTACTGAGACTCTTATCTCAAAATAAAAAGGGGTGGGATGTAGCTCAGTGGTTAAGTGCCAGTGGGTTCAACCCATGGTACAAGAAGATTAAAAAGAAAAAAAGGTGCCCTTTAGAGGGCATAGCACACAGCAGTTCCTTAAAATTTAAGCCAGGCTCATGCCTGTAATCCCAGCAGCTTGGGAGGCTAAGGCAGGAGGATTTTGAGTTCAAAGTCAGCCTCAGCAATGGCGAGGTGCTAAGATAGTGAGACTCCGTCTCTAAATAAAATACAAAATAGGGCTCAGGATGTTGCTCAGTGGTTGAGTGCCCCTGAGTTCAACCCCTAATACTCTCCCCCAAATTTTGATGTTTATATTAATATCAGTTAATGACTACTTAATACTGATGATTCATTTCTTAATAAAGTTAAATTTTTGGTAAAATAATACGAGTATTGCATCATTCCATTCAAGTGTGTATTGAGCATCTACCATTTAGATGTCAGTGTCAGAAGCAAAATGAGACTTGATAGCTGAATTCAAAGGGCTTAAAGTCAAAACTAGAAAATTTAAAAATCAGAATTAGTTTGAGAGATCTTTTGGAGTATAAATAAGCATTCAATTGTTGATATGGTGAGGGTTTCAATAGTGCAAGAGTGTTAAACTGAGACCTGAATGCAAACTAGAAGTTGAGAAAGCACTATAGTGACAAGGAGTGCATTAAGCCAGGAAGCAAGATAGAATATTTTAAGTTCAAAAAACTGCAAATTATTCAGTATTACAACAATACAACAGTGGTTAAGAGATAAAACTACAGAGGTTTGAAGTTCATTCTAGGGAAAACAGATGTCAGTCATCAAAGCTTTTTAAAAGCAAGGTAGTGGCATGAACCAATTTGTGTTTTAAAAATTAAATTTTACATAACATAAATTTTAACCATTTTAGAATGCACAAATTCAAAGACATTTAGTACCTTTGTAATCACCTTTATTCCTAAACATCTCATTACCTACTTAGGCTGTTATTTCCTACTCTTCCCTTGCTCAAGACCCTAGCAATCCGTAATCTGCTTTCTGTCTCTGGATTTACCCATTCTGGATACTTCACATAAATGGATCACATAATGTGATCTTTTATCCCTGGCTTCTTTCATTTTGCCACCCATGTTTTAGAGGTTCATCCATATTGTAGCATGTTTATATAGTTTATTCCTACTAATAGCGGAGTAATATTACATTATATGTGTAATATACGTGTGTCTTTATATCATGATTTGTTTATTCATTCATCTATTCATAGACATTTAAGTTATCTCTACCTTAGGGCTATTATGAATATTGCCACTTTAAATATTCATATACCAATTTTTGTATGAATTCCTGTTGTTTTCACTTTTGTGCACATATGCAGGAGTAGAAGTTTCTGTGTAACTTTTCAAGGAACCACAACTGTGTTTCACAGTGGCTGCACCATTTTACATCCCTACATGGAATGTACATGAGTTCCAATTTCTCTACCACCTCAGCAACACTTGTTATTTTCCATTATTTCAATCACAGCCATGAAGGGGGTAAGAAGTGATAGCTCATGATGGTTTTGATTTGCTTTACCCTCGGGACCAGTGATGTTGATTGTAAAAAAGCAATTTAGCTCATGGATTAATTTGGTAAGTAGGATGTCTTGCTGGCTGACTAGACAGATGTAGGGGAAAGAGAGAGGAGTCAAGAATGATATTAGTAACAACAGAACTGGTTGTAGCCATCATTTTATTAAGAGTTTTATCATGTGCCATATGCTTCACACATACTATTTGCAATTCTTAACCTTGTTTTTAGGAAGAGAATAAGGTTCAGAGAGGCTGACTTGCCTCTAGACAAACTGGCAACAAGCAATGAAACTGTGGATTAAACACAATCCTATCCAGACCTCAAAGCAATTTTTGTGGCAATTAGGGGAAATCATTACTTTAAGTGATGCACTCTGAATAATAATAATCATAAAGCGAAGCCCAAGATTTATTAGGTGGCATTGAACAGCACAGATTCTTTACAAAAATCTTATAGGGGGATTGAAATAAGTCAGACTCAGAAAGTCAAAGGTTGAATGTTTTTTCTCATACATAAAAACCATAGCACAGTAAGGGGGAAAAAGGGAGCAGAGCAGATACAATGAAAATAGAAGAGCTATCAGTGGAGTAGAGGAAGGGAATTGGAATTGACAAAATCATGCTATATACATAAGAATATACCACAGTGAATGTATATCTTTAAAGCAACATTTAAAAAAAAACAAATAGAAAATCAGTACAGTAGAGGAAGGGGAAAAGGAGGAGAGAAGAGGGGAGGAAAAAAGGAAGCACAGAGGACTAAAAAGGAGCAAATTATTTTTTATGAATATATGATTGTGTCAAAGTGAACCCCACTATTACGTATAACTATGATGTGCTAATAAAAACAAAAATTAACTGAGGGCTAAAACCAATCAAGATCTGATTTAATTTAAAAGTGGTAGAAGCACACACAAAGCCCTGGGTTTGATCCCTAGCAGTGTGGGCAAAATCAAAACAAAAACAAAAAAGCAAATCTTATAGGGAATTCAACTTTAAAATGTAATGATATGACATAGGGATGTAAAATAAAGATCGCACGCGCGCGTGTGTGTGTGTGTGTGTACACGTTTAACAGAAATTGTGGTTTGGCTTTTTGAGAAAAATTTCTAGGGTAGAGTCTGGTAATTACCTATCCAATAACTATCTTCTACTTCTTTTGTAACATAAACTGATTTTACTAAAGGACTTTCTTTCAGCTAAAAAGACCACATTATGAAGACTGTCTTGCTGCTAGGTGTGTCCTTTTGACTAAATTCTGCCAGTGAAAGATAATCGAAATTTCTGGGTGGATTTATGGGAAGAATCCTGAAAGGGAACTAATTCATCACTCTTTTGCCTTTCTTTCTTTTACAGCTATGTCAAATTTAGAGATCTGGGGTGGGAGCAGTGCTAGGGACTGAACCCAGACCCTCATGCCTGGTAGGCAAGTGATCTACCACTGAACTGCACCCCCAGGACCAGTAATGTAAAACTTGGATGGGATAGCTAAACTCTAGTCATGAAGCAAGAGATGACCTAAAGGATGAAAGCTAATTCAAGGCAACTGGAGCAGAAAGAAGGAACCTGGGTCTCTCATGACTTTGAAGTTTTATATTGCCCATGAAGTATAAGAGATATCACTTTCTATTTTAAGACATTGCCATTTTGTGCTAACACGACCCTAGATATGAGTAACACCGGCTGAAGGCAAAAAATATAAAAATTCAGGAGTTACACTAAGTACAGAATTCCCTATCTTCCACCTTAGAGGTGACACTGCTACCAACACAACATATTGACCCATATTCGAGACAGAGATCACTTTGAAAAGAGGGAAGGAAGGAAATAGGGTAAGGCTTTCTTTTTATGTTGTTTAATTTTTTTATGCCTAGCAGGAGGTTCTGGATCTAGTGGAATTTTATTTTTCATACTAAACCTGTCAAAGAGAGCATATTGGTCTCAACAGTTATATGCATTTAAAAGAGAGCCTCCAAAAATATTATCAACTTAATTACCCAGTAATAGTGCATTTTTATAAAATTTTTAATTTAAAAGGAAAGGGTATTATCTACTTTAACTTTTTCTCTGACTACTTAATAAGGTTGTCAATGCCATCTTTCTTCAGTGAGTTTTCTAACTCATTTGCCCAACTGATTAATATTTTTACCACCTATGTCAATTCTTTTTTTATTTCTAAAATTTTTAATTGTTTGTTCTATTTAGTTATACATGACAGCAGAATGCATTTTGATTCACTGTATGCAAATGGGGTATACTTTTCTACATTAATTGCAATAGTTCTAAAAGTTTTCTAGCTTATTCTCTTGGATTTCTGTTTGATTACAAACATTCAAATAATGATGATTTGGCTTGTTTTCCCCAATATTCATATCCCTTTTGTTTTTCTTATCTTATTACACTAACACAAAACAAGATTTTCCTATGTTTACTGCAGTAAACCAAATATAATTACATTTACATGTTTTATATGAAATCATATAAAAAATTCAAGCTTTCTTTCAGGTTACTAAGTAGGTCAATATACCCAGACACCCATCTAAAAAGCAAACTGTTAAATATCAGAATTTATAGAGTTACATGTTTGGGAAAAAGGCAAGTTTTGCTTCAATGCTATTCTTAAAATGCTCTTGTAATTCATTTTTCACCTGCACATTCATTTAGAAATAATACAATCAAATATTACCAAAATTTTAAAATATAGCAGATGCATCTTGGCATGTACAAAATTAGGAGGTTTAGAAAAACAGAGCTATGGGTGTTGTAATTCAGTAATGAGAAAAATCGAATTAGTAGTAACCCAGTAGAATTTCTGTGTGGTGAATTTAGACTTGAAATTAAAAACTTGGAACACAGGAATTTAATTATTTTCTAACCTTTCACTTTAGGACCTAACTGGCATCAAACAGTAATTACCTTAGTTTAAAACACCAGCCAATTAAAAAGAATACTATGAAGAACTGGTAGCATGGGCCTTTCATTTTATATTTTAAGTGTTACTAAAAAAATCCACCGTATTTCTTTCAATCAAAGAGGGAATTACATTCCCAAATTTGGACTCTTTCATATCACAGCTTACACATTGTTTTCATTTTTTAACCAAACCTTACAAGTTTTTGAGTACTACAGTGATTTTTTAAAACTGTAAAATAGGAAAAACTTCTGTGGATGGGCAGCAGTAACCATAAATAGGTTACTTCCTGGCAGTGGTACCAATACAAATTTACTTAAATGTGTACTGTAATAAAAATCATTCCTACAGTCTGCTGAATAATAAGTATAACAATCTATTTTTAAAAGTTTAATTATTTTAAATAATAAACTACTTCTATCTAGTCTTCACAGCATGAAAAATACGGAGAGATATAAAATAATTTACCTACAATCTAGCACTGAGTATTTCCAGTTGAAATACTGTATCTATAAATAAGGGTATGTTCTTCAAAGTCAAACCTAATTCTGCCAAAATTTAGTTTTATTAACACTGGGCACAGTAGTGTAAGCCTGTAATCCCAGTGGCTTGGAAGGCTGAGGTAGGAAAATAGTGAGTTCAAAGCCAACCTCAGCACCAAGCAACTCAGTGAGACCCTGTCACAAAATAAAATACAAAAGGGCAGGCGTGGGCGTGCTGGGGATGTGTCTCAGTAGTTAAGTGCTCCCCGAGTTCAATAGCTGGTACCAAAAAAAACCCAAAATGAAACAAAATAAAAAACACCTATTAGCTTTATTTCAAAACTGAATTCTCTCCAAAGACTTATTGTTACACTTCTGTGAATCTTACATTGTCTCTTGGATAATAGGTTTTCATTTTTTTTTTTTTTTTTTGTAAGATGTGTTTAATTATAAAAGGAAAATATTATTTTGGTATAACATTCACTATCATTCTTAACTATGACCCTGAAAGTTTGAGTTCTAGCCCTTACTATTAAATTTTAGCCCCACATTTCTGACTGCTTATTTTAAAAATTAACTTTCTCCTTCCTCACTCCAACCTAAATTGAAAATATTAATGGTACCAACATACTTGTAGTCACTTAGACAGGAAATCTTCAGTATATCTTGATTCCTCCCACTTCTTTCACTTGATTTATCCAACCAGTACCATGTTTTGTTTATCTGCCTATTAATGCCTTCATTACTACTGCCACTAGGGTAATGTAGACACTTAGTACCTTATGTTTGGGTACTAACAAAACAAGATTACTAAATAGTAAACTCCTCTTAAATAGAATTCAAATCTCCTCAAAGAATTCCTTCTACACTATTGTAAAGTTATGTTTGTAAAGTCAGGTTCTAGGTGTATCATGCCTCTTATCAAAAGTAATTCATATCCTCATATTCCAAGGACTATTATTAAGATTTTAAGAACTTTAAAAAACTAAACTCCCCATTATTCACCCTCATGGACTATGCACTCTAGCCAAGGACACTGCTTCATAAACACTTCATGTACCTTTTACCCCCAACATTTCTCCAATCCTTCCCACCATTTGCCTCAAGATCCTAGTTAATCACAATTATATACTCTACTTATGAGTTCCACATACAAGTGAAATCATATGTGGTATTTGTCTGTGCCTTGGTTATTCCATTTATCATGTCTTTCAGATTTATCTGTGTTGTTGCAAATGATGGGATTCCCTTCTTAAAGACTGAACAGTATTCCATTACGTATATGCTATATTTTTTCTACTCTCTGTTGAAGCACATTTAGGTTGATGTCATATTTTGGCTATTGTGAATACTGCTCCACTAAGCACTGGAGTATAGATATCTCTTTGACATATGATTTCATTTCCTTTGGATACATATCAAGTATTAGAGTTGTGGGATATGTCCTATGCCTTTTCTTTTCTTTTCTTTTCTTTTCTTTTCTTTTCTTTTCTCTTTTCTTTTCTTTTCTTTTCTTTTCTTTTCTTTTCTTTTCTTTTCTTTCTTTCTTTCTTTCTTTCTTTCTTTCTCTTTCTTTCTCTCTCTCTTTCTCTCTCTCTCTCTCTCTCTCTCTCTCTCTCTCTCTTTCTTTCTCTCTCTCTCTCTCTTTCTCTCTTTCTTTCTTTCTTTCTTTTTTTTCTTCTTGTCCTATGCCCTTTCTATCTACTAGGCATTGCCCATATTTATTTTGCCTAGGGGGACAGTCTTACATGTGTCCGAACTTACTCATCCTTTAAAGTCTTGTTCAAATGTTGTTCTCCTCTAAGAGAGAAACCTGGAACAGTATCCCCATTGAAAGTCAGAGCCTCTGAATTCCTACAAGAGTTCTCATGTATTTCTATTCCTCCCGCCCCAACCCCCTTGGTACCAGGGATTGAACCCAGGGGTACTTAACCACTGAGCCACACCCCAAGCCTTTTTTTGCGTTTTATTTAGAGAAAGGGTCTCATTAAGTTGCTGAGGCTGGCTTTGAACTCAGTATCCTCCTGCCTCAGCCTCCTGAGCCACTGGGATTACCAGCACGTATGTCAATGCACCTGGCTCATGTGTTTCTCTACAGTAGTTTCTATAATTTCTGACATAATATTCTAACATATAAATCTTTTGGATACCTTTGTTAAAATATAAATTCTAAATCAGTAAGTCTGAGACTCTGTATTTCTAACAAGATCCCATAAGATGCTGATCCAGCTGGTCTGTGGACAATTTGAATACTAAGGTGTTATGGAACAGACAGATTTTTGCCTAGTGCTCTGGTTACTTATAATTTTCTCTTACTGTCCCTGTTTTCCTATAATGAAACAAGGATCTCAGTTTTTCACTTCAACTTGTAGAGGAGATATTCAATAAATATTTGCAAATGTAACACTGCACAGTGTATAAGAGTTTTTTTTTAAACTGCAGGTTTTCAATCCATTAGTGAATTACAATCTGTATCTATATCTATGAATGTATTATATATATGTATACAATTAAAACAGAACAACATGGAGTCGGATGAGAAAGAACACAATGTATCAGATGTAATAAAGTAAAGACTTTCATATAACATAAGTTACACATCTATATGCATTTACATTTACTGGGTCACAAATGGAAACTATTTTTCATGTTGATTTTGGTCTAAAAAGTTGGAAAATATGTTTTGGGTTGAATTGAGATTCCAAAAGATAGAAAGAAAGTAAGTTTCTTGATTAGCAGAGATTTAGTATGTCTTGATTTTTACCATATCCCTGGTACCTAGCACAAAGTATGTTTCCAATAAAAAGTAGATTTTTTAAACTAAATAGAAAACAGGAAAATTTATAAGATAAATTATATGTAGCTGTCCAGTTTGCAATCACATCAACAAATTGGGGCTGAGCTCCATATAAGTGATCATAAAATTAAACACCTTATTTCAATGCTTTTCAAACTGAACTCATGTTCTTTCTTGTTTTGGTGCTGTCATTTCTGTTCTATATTCCCTTACTCTCCTTCTCTGAATAATGAAGACATTTCAAATATGCAACTATATAACATGTTCTATAACAGGGACTGGCAAACTAGAGAGCCCATGGGCCAAACCTGGCCCGTTGCCTATTTTAATGATCATGGCACCTTCATTTGTTTACATATTATGTATGGCTGCTTTTGCACAATTGCAGTGGGTATTAGGAAAGACTAGATGACCTGAAAGTCAAATATTTACTCTCTGATCTACAAAACAGTCCTCTGTATTTTAATTATTTATATTTATACAATTATTAGGCATCTGATCATACATATTTCAAAAATTATATATATATTTAAAAAAACTAATGTTGGAAGTAACTTTTACCTTATTGTAATTCTTGGCTAATTCCAACATCTCTTTTACCACCGACTCATTGTGTTTACAATGTTCACTGTAGTCCTGAAGTGTCAAACCTTCCATCCAACTCTTCTTATGCAAATTTAGCAACATCTAAAAAGTATAAAGGAAAAAGTAATTAATCTTCCTGATTGAAGGATATGCCCCCTTCACTTGACTTGAGAAAAACTTCACAAAAATCTTTTTAAATTAATGAATTTAAATTTAATTGTTATTCAAATAAATTCCTATTAGAATTCTCCCAAATTTATATTAATAAAAGTTAAGGAGTATTCCAACCTCTGGCTTTTTCTGTCCTACCTAGAAGGTGATTCTCATCTTTGCAGAGCTTACTTTCCTTTCTTCCTAAAGTTGACCTTTTCAAGGTCATCAGGGTCAAAATTCTAAAACAATATCAAATAACAGCAAACAATAGGTATCTTGTTTGAATGGATGAATTAATTTTTTATTTTATACACAGGATTGCTAATTTTTTATATAGTCAGGTTTTCAAATGCCAAGATAAATAAAATGTCCCACTTACTAAGTGACTTTGTGTCAATCTTTTGGGGGGGGGCGGTGGCTACTGGAGATTTAAGCCAGGGACACTTTACTCTAACTCCAAGTCCTTTTTGGTTTTTTGTTTTTTAATTTTGAGACAGAGTCTCACTAAGTTGCTTAGCTTCAGTTTATATATCAATGAATTAAGAGTTTGTACTAATCTCAAAGGTTTCTTCAAATTCTAACATTCCATCTATAATTTAAAAATATAACATTTAACTTTCAGAATGTAAAGTCTGGGAGATAAATCATAAGATTTGTCCAGTTTGCAATCGCATCAACAAATTGGGGCTAAGCTCTATATAAGTGATCATAAAATTAAACACCTAATTTCAATGCTTCTCAAACTAGACTCATGTTCTTTCTTTCTTTCTTTTTTTGGTGCCAGGGATTGAACCCAGGGCTATTTAACCACTGAGTCACATCCCCTGCAAATTTTCAAATTTTTTATTTTGAGATAGGGCCTCACTAAGGTGTTGAGGCTGGCTTTGAACTTGTGATCCTCCTGCCCTTAGCCTCCTGAGCTGCTGGGATTACAGGTGTGTGCCATCGCACCTGGATTGAACTCAAGTTCTGAGAACATATTCTTGGGAAGTTCATTAAGTTTTCAAGTTTATATTTTTATGACAGTTTTTCTTAAAGTCTTTATAAATTTTCTTTAATTAAAGACTATTGTTGTTATAAGGTGATTTTATTTTTCTTTTGATGACTAAAAAAACTATGAAATGTGAAAAAATGGTAGCTACACAATAACTCATTGTTTTGTCATTAGAACTAGTATACTTTAGAGTCAAGGACATAATTCAGTGGTAGGACAAATTGCCTAGTATGTTTAAAGTCCTAGATTTGGTTCAAAGCACCACCTCCGCCACCACCACCACAACAACAATAAAAGAGAGGAAAACAGAAATGAGGCAGTATCACAAGTTTGAGGGCAGCCTAGGCAACTCAGTAAGATCCTGTTTCAAAATTAAGATTTAAAAAGGACTGGGATGTAGTTCAGTGGTAAAGTGCCCCTGATTTCAATCCCTAGTACCCCAAGAGATCCAAAGACATACTTTTAGAAATGTATGGGCTTAATTTAGGAAAATTACCCTAACTTGTATACAGGTCTTCCGCTATTTATGATAGTTTATCTTACACTGGAAAACAACGTGTATGACAAAAGCACCTATGAGGTTTTTAAGACAGAAACCTCCCCCATTTCCTTCTTATGTTCCCAGAGTTAAGAGAAGAATGCAGTAAATCTGAGCAAATCCCACAAAGGTAACTCCAATTTCTTGAATTAGTTCCCATCTTCTCCACTAATACTGTTCTATAAAATAGATACTTAGGAAAATGTTTTCCCCTAAACAAAATATTTTCATTTGTTTTTATACAATTAACATGAATCATTGTTTATTCTAGTATTCACCACCAGTCTTCTTCCATCATGAGTTCTTTACTTTCATTTATTTGATACTTAGGAATATTTTTTATAGCTACAACTATGTATGCTATAAAGTGAACTATAACTAATGTTGAGAACTGGATTTGTTATCCCTACAAAAGCAAACAAAGTTTCCATGCAGTAGAAGGATAGTCAGTAAGGCTTGAGGTTAAGTATATAGGTTGGCTGGATAAGAATAAAGGTAGGCTATTATTACCATGAAAAGAGCTGATCTGCATTATTAATAATATAAAGATGGCAGTAATTATTTATCTAAGTATATATAAATATATACTTAGATATGTTTATATATATATATATATATATATATATAAAAGTTGATGTAATTAACTGGATATTACCACACAGACGGATGTCAGATATTATATTGATAAAATATTTAAGTGTCTAAGTGAATTTTTCACTTTGAATCTAAGTGGTATCCTTTTTTCACAACATGTAATCATTCCTTAAAATTGATAATAAGTGTTAAAAAAATACTTCATGCAATCAAATAAATCTATCACATCACAAGACATCTTTGGGACATACGCAAGCAGTTTGAAGAGTTTTATAGGGTCTCCTCCTGTCCAAGGGGAACTGGTCTCTTGTTCCCCTCATTCATCACTATGCTCAAGCACCTGGGCCCTTCAGGTAAATTTATGGGTGGCTTTGAACCTTTGATTGTCAAACTTAAACAAAAACAAAACAACAACAAAAAAACACCAAAATGGAATTTTTCTTTCAAAGGAATCTAATATAGGATATTCTTTCCCACCAATCTAGAAATGGAATTAAAGATGGAAGTGATACACTCTAAGAGAGGGTAGGTATATGGAAAGCCCAATTGACTTCCCCTTCCACTTGCCATAAACCAGAAGCCCCCCTAAGTAAACACCTTTGTGAGAAACAGCTTCAAATACTAATGGTCTTATTTATTACTGAATTCTTATCGTGTTTGTACTTCAAAATGGCTGTAATTACCAAAACTCACTAGTTATCCATAGGAAATTCAGTGTCCTTAAAAACAATTTTTTTTTTTTTGTCTTTCCCAAAAAGAAATATAAGAAGCTACTTTAGTGCAAGATTAACTGTAAGAGTAAAGGGGGAAGTAGTTCAGATTATAATTTCAAGAAATAATAAGCAGAATTAAATTTTGATATTAATTGGGAGAAAACTTACACTAGAAATAATTCTAATGGTAGACATAAACAGAAGAATGCAAACCACAAAGATGTTAGCATTTTTCAAAAGTATCACATTTGAAAATTGTATTAAAAGGGATAAGAATCTAGCTTGAAATATTTGAAAACTTTAAACTGTTTCTCTTTACTCTCCTTAATTTACCATAAACATATTTTAAAAACTACACAATGACAATTTAGTCTTATCAAATTTGAAAAGCTATATATCTTTAGTAAGAGAATTATAAAAAGTAATACTAATGCAGATGACAAATTAATCAGAAACCCCACAAAACTGGGGCAAGTATTTTTATAATTAATCATGAAACAAAACTGAAAGATTTCATTTCCTACTTCTCTCTCTTCAGCATCTACCAATTAAGGGAAAACAAGTCTTTCAATAAAATATTTCTTTATTTTATGTTTCAATTATCAGGAATCAAAAAATATTTGGAAACAGGAGAGGTCAAGAATTCAAACTTAAATCATATACCAGGGAATAGTCTAAATGATGTGAAAAAGACGGATTACTCTTCTAAGACAAAAAAATTAAACTTACCTTCTGTTCCAATTCATTTTTCCGATAGTTAATAGTGATGGAGTAATAATGTCTGTTTAGTCCATGAATTAATGCCTACATAAATGATTTTAAAAAAGGATAACTTAATATTTTGCATATAATAAAAATGTTTGAAATTATTGATATATCCTATACACAATACTCTTACCATCTTCTAAAAAGGAAATTTTATCTTAAATTATGATTAAATTACAGAATTTTTCTCAACTACAAGTTGAGGAAAGTTTTTTGTTAGTTTTTGAGACAGGGCCTCACTAAGTTGCCAAGACTGGCCTCAAACTTGCAATCATTTTGCCTCAGCCTCCCCAGTAGCTGGGATTACATGCTTGCACCACCATCTATGGCTTAGAAGTAAAGTGAAACTTAATGGTATGGGTGACATATTCTTTAAAGCATGATACAAAGTCTCAGAAATTCCACCTGTTCAATAGCCTTGTGAGGTTTAAAGATAAGGTTTCATCTCATCAAAATCTAAGCTACAAATTAACTATTTATAATTTATTAAGTTTGATGTGATACTTTGGAGGTTCTTTTGTATTTCAAAAGTTTAAAAAGGTATAATAATACATGGGTCTCTTTACATAAATCTGGGTTTTATTTCCTCATTCAGCTTTTATCAATTCAAATAATTATTATATCCAGGCACATCTCCAAATTAACAGTGTAGATTTTATTCTTTACTGTGTTTCTTGCTCATGCTCTTCTATAGTGACATATCTATATTAACTAGAAATTTTTTACCATACTCAATCCCTAAGACAAACAGGCCAATCAATTATAATAAAAATGTAAGCTAATGACATGGCTTTATTAAAAAACAATAACACTGGATGTGCTAAAATCATTCCACAATTGCCCAAATAACTCTAGCAACAGTGATCAAATGTGATTCCAAACAGTATCCTGGAGGACCTAAAGGACACTCTATCAGTCTAGAAAGACATGAAAATACAGAAATACAATATAGGAGTATTTTTAACAAGTGTAAAAAACAAAAATGGCTTTGGGAAACAGTGAAGAATCTAAAGACAAAGCTAACCAAAATCACCACCAGTCTTTGATTAATGGATTTTTGCAGTGTAGATATTAAGGTGGTGAGACAGAGAAAGAAGGAGTGGGGAAGTGAATGTTTAATGAGTACCCAGCATCTGCTTTACATATCACATCTTCTAATCCTCATAAAAATCCAATAAGGTAGGCTGATTCCATGTGTATTTTTTCTTAAGGAAAAGGTTTTACATTTTATTACATTTAATGTAGATTCCCCATTTTTTCCCACATTTTTTATGGGTACATTATAGCTATATATAATGGTGGGATTCACTGTCATACACATTGTACATGTGCACAGTGTAACAATATAATTTGGCCCATATCATTGCCATTATTTCCCTTTTCCCTCCCCTCCTCCCTCCTAGACCATCTCCTCTACTCTATTGTTCTCCCTTCAATTTTCATGAGATTTCCCCGCCCCAAACTTTCTTTTCCTTTTTCCTCTTTAGCTCCCACAATGAGAGAAAACATGCTATCCATGATTTTCTGAGTTTGGTTTATTTCATTTAACATAATGGTCTTAAGGTTCCATCTGTTTTCTTACAAATGACAGAATTTCATTCTTCTTTATGGCTGAGTAAAACTCCATTGTGCATATACACATTTTCATTATCCATCACCCACTGATGGAAACATAGTCTGGTTCTATAGTTTAGCTATTGTGAATTGTGCTAATATAAAAATAGATATGCATGTATTGCTACAGTGTGATGACTTTAATTCTTTAGGATAAACACCAAGAAGTGCTATAAATGGTTCATATGGTAGGTCCATTCCCAGTCTTTTAAGCAACCTTCACGTTGATTTCCATAGTGGTTGTACTAATTTATAATCCCACCAATAGAGTGAAAGTGTTCCTTTTTATCTCCACATACTCTCTAGCACTATTATTGTTGATATTCTCAATGGCTGCCATTCTAACTGGAGTGAGATGAAATCTGTGTAGTTTTGATTTGCATTTCCCTAATTACTAACAAAGTTGAACATTTTTTCACATATTTATTGGCCATTTGTATTTCTCCTTTTGAGAAGTATCTATTTAGTTCATTTGTTCATTTATTAATTGGGCTATTAGGTTGTGGAGTTTTTTTCAAGTGTTTAGTAAATTTTTTTAAAGGAGGAGGAGAAGGAAGAGGAGGAAGTAATAATAGTAACTATTAATTCCTTATTCATTTCAAAGTGAATTAAGTTTCAACGCATAAAAATATTATAGTGTGCAGATCTTTAGTCTGTACTCATCTTTGCATTTTAGAGGAGGGGTATCTTCTGGGTAGAGATTTAGAAACATGTGCCCAGTTCTCTAAGCAAACAGTTTGGCTGAAGAGTGAAGCTCGGGTTGAATGTCCATTTATCCAAGCATCTCTGGGCAATGCATTATCTGCATAATTCCACATGGTGATGTATCAAGTAACAGTTGTGACCAAAATATACACTGCAGCCAACATGGTGGGCCCACAAACATTTTAGATAGTAATTACACTGCTAAAGTAAACATTTTGGTATTTGAAGACACTATCTTCTTGGTTTTCAATTACATTTAGATAAAAGTAATAAGGTGGACAGAATTAACAATTCTAAAGATAAAAATTTAACTTTAAATCAAATGATATACTCAAGCAGTCTTCTAATTTTATTTGCTCATCTGCTGTATACCCCAGTGCATTCATCCCAAATCACAGAAAACGATTGTGAGCTTTTTGGTCTCATGTAGAAGGAAAACTGCACATGGGCAGTTTACCTCTAATTATGCCTCTATATATTCACTGCTGTGGAAAAGCATTATAAAACACACAGCTTATGAATTATATATAAGCTATTCATAGGTCTTTGATAGATTTAAAACACTGCATACTCTTAAAAATATGTGCTTCATCTAAAGATAAATCTGTCTTATTTTACATTAATAAACTGGATATGTACTAAATGATATCCATTAAATCACATTCTAAAATGAAGCTTTCTCTGTATAAATAGAACAACTCTGAAAAGAAACAAAACGTGTTTTGTGGTTGCCTCCAGAGTAGAGAACTGGGTTGCAGAAGGTAAAATCAGAAGGGAAAGTTTTCACTAAATACTTTTTTGTATCTTTTGAATCTTAAACTATATGACATACATATATTATCTATGCCAAAATTAATTAATTAGATTTTCAACTATAATACAAAATAATTAAAAGATGTGGTTATGACCATCAGTTCCTATAATAAATCACTGAATTAGGAACAACTCAATTTGGGGGCCTTAGTTGCTCTGCCTACAAAATGACAAGAGTTTCTAGCGTAACTGTCTTGTAATTGTGTGTCCAATAATTATCAAAATAATGTATTCCAAATAGCTTAACTCCTCTACTAATTGCAACTGTACTCAAAAGTAAAAGCCCTGTACTTACAAGCTCAGAGCCCTAGCACATGCATCTATACATACACATTCTCTAAATTATGTGAGGCTGACAATCAATCTTTGGATTTATTGTGACACTTTTATCTGAAATGTCTGAGCAGTTTTTAATGGAATAGTTCTACAAATTAAGTTGCTAAAATAAATACTTATTAGCTCTCAATTCTAAACATTCAATAAAAATAAATATTCTAAGATAATATAAAACAATATGGTCTTAACACATTTACATAAAAGCCTACAGTACTATATGTGCTATATTTTTCCCTCTTTACCAGGATTAATGGCTTTCCCTATATAACACATGAAAGTGAAAATAAAATTTGACTATTAGCTACTTCAACATTATCAGGGGATGGGGAGATAGCTCAGTCGGTAAAGTGCTTGCCTAGAAAGCACAAGGCCGTGGGTTTGATTTCCAGCACCACCACCACCAAAAAAAAAGACCTATCACTAGTATTTTTAAAATAAAAATTTCTAGCCAAGCTTGGTGGCATACACACGTAATCCCAGCTACTCAGGAAGGTGAGGTAGGAGGATTACATATTTGAGGCCAGCCTGGGCAACTTGGTGAGACCACCTCAAAACAAAATTATAATATTTTAAAGGAAGAAGCTTTTTTAAAGAATATTTGAGCCACATGTGGTTACGTATGCCTGTAATGCCCAGGCAGTGGCAGGAGTAATGCTAGTTTGAGGCCAGCCTGGACAACTTAGTGAGACCCTGTGTCAAAATAAAAAATAAAAAGGCTTGGAGATTGGAGCCTAGTGGTAGAGTGCCCTGGTGTTCCATCCCCAGTATAACAAAAGAGAAAAAAAAATTCTAAATATATCATGTGTTTCACTATAGAAAGTTTAAGAAATATGGACAAGGTAAAACAAGAAAACAAAATTCTATAATTCTACCACCTAAAGATAATCAATACAAACATTTTGGTGTAAATATGTAGGCACAGTTTATCAAACTATGTATTTATAAAATGGAGAACTTGTATATCTTATTTTATAATCTCTTATTTTGAACTTTCCTCAAATTAAGTAGTCTACAATGTATTTATAACACTCCCTTACTTTTTAAAGAATAATAGTAAAGAAATCAGTGTTAGAAAAAGTGTTTTAAGGTATGACTTTGTTGAGTCACTTTCTGGCTTGATACTATTTGTGTGTTCTAGTATTGAAATAGTCTTAAAACTGTAAAGCACCCAGATAGATGTCATTCTGATGGGCGCTATATAAACTGTGAAATAAATATATTTACAGATTGTAATTGGAAGGCAAAACAAACTAAAATGAAAGGAAAAATATTGATACTGTAGCTGTTATACACATAGGTCGTTTAACTCACATTTGGAATCTGTTTCATAAAGTCCATCTTAAATTAAGACTATAACCGAGGGTTAAAAAATACAAATGGACTGATATAGAATGAAACAGATTTTAAAATTGATTACTCAATTTTTTTATTTTTTATTTTTTTGCGGTGCTGGGGATTGAACCCAGGGCCTTGTGGTTGTGAGGCAAGCACTCTACCAACTGAGCTATCTCCCCCAGCCCTAAACTCAATTTTTAAGGTTAAAAAGCAGTGTTTTAATTTTAAAAATTGAAATCTGCAACAGGTGGCTACTGACTTACAAATAGGAAAAACTTCTGGCAGAAAATACTAGTAATCACAATGATCTTGGATTGTGAGATACTTAACCTTTTACAAAAAATAATGAAGCAGTATGACGCGATGGGAGTTTATAAGAAAGGTCATTATCACAAGCTAAACAGGTCCAATAATATATTCTCTTGGAACATACAAGTATGGGCTTGTCTATGCCCAATCAAAATCACTGGTAGCTTATTACATACTCATTATATTCTGTAATCTTCCTGAGTTATAAAAATTATTTTTTTTTCCAAAAGCAACACACCTCAATCCTTTGAAACAAAACATTTCACTTTGATGAAGATTTCAGATGAGTTGCTGCTGCAAAATCAAGCATTTGAAAGTACAAAGTTATCAAAGTGTAACCAACACTTAACCATGGTTAACTGTCAAAGCCACAATTCCCCAGACAACCTTATAGAAAAACGAGATGTCAGAAGGGGAACAGCAATAGCTACTATAATGTCTTAGTCTTATGTGTTCTGTTTAACCAACCATGTTATTTTTGTTCTTTTAATTAATCTTTAGAGAAGTAATTAACTATACAGACACAAGCTATCGCACATTATAATAATTTTTGGAGACAATGAAAATTTGTATTCAAACAATGAGGCATGTAAATGATACAAAGAAAACATTAATCACTCAAGAGGATATTAAATGCCTGAATACCAATAACTCCAATAACAGTGGTTGATATCATTAGATAAAATAAGATATAAACTCTCATAAAAAGTAATATTGTGTTTGGCAGCAGTTATCTTTAAGGTGAAAATTAAGCCAAAAATGTAGGAAATTTTAAGTATTACTTAAGAACTGTTACTGGGTCTGGGTATGGTGATACATCAATGCAATCTCAGCAACTCAGAAGCTGAGGTAGGAGGATTCCAAGTTTGAGGACAGTCTGGATAACTTAGGGAGACTATGTCTCAAATTAGAATTTACAGAAAGGCTGAGGGATGTAACTTAGTGGTAAAGTGCTTTGCGTAGCATGTATGAGGCCCTGGGTTCAATACCCAGTACCACACCTGCAATATAAACAATTAAAAACTCTTTTCTAGAGGTTTGTTTAAATATGTATCAGTTTTCCCATTATTTCTGCTGTGAGAAATGTATACAAGCCAATCAATTATGGTGGTCAATACCTTCCACCTAAAGTTCTATGAATTCTTCTCTATAATGTTAACCGTATCGAAGATAATCTTAAACTAAAGGTTCTGCTATGCTCCCAAAAAGGGTGTCCCTACATATGGTAAAATTTAAAGACTTTACTAAAAGTTGACTTATGTGTGAACAAATATAATTTTTGGGATAATATTTCTATAATTCTCTTTTAAAACAAAAATTAATTGCAAAGTAAAAATGCTAAGAATTAAGATCTTAAAATGATTACAAATCTTAAAAATGTAAAGCAGTTTTTACATTTTTAAAATACTTTATCATTTTACATACATTTCCCATTATCAAATACAGCCATTACCTGGATAGATGGCTTGTTTAAGTGACCCAGATTTGAAGTTGTTTGTCTTGGTTCATGTCCTAAGACCATCATATTAGCATTGATCAATCTGAAGGCATCAATAACAACCTGTAAAAACAAGGTGTCAAGTCAATTCTTTAAAAAAAAAAAAAAAAACAAGTGATGATGCCAAGCAACAGTGGACAAGGCATGATCAACTTGCATCTGTTTCTGGCCTATTTCCAGAAAATCATTTAATTATAATATTAATAAAAAAGAACCTCCTGCTGATTGTGCCATCAGCACACCACCCTCTATCTTGTAATGTAAGATGACACCAATTATTGCAATTTTCATGAAGCAGTAAAGAAAAATGTTAACTTTGCATCTTTATTATTAAAATACGTCATTAACTAAACTTACACCAAACAGCCTTCATGGATGTGCATGTTTGTCACCTAAATTTTAACTAATCAAAATGAATGACAGAGAAACTAAAACTGAAAGTGAGCACAAGCTAAGGGACTACATCTAAAGCCCAGCCCTGTCACATCAATTATACTACCACAGTACTTGAAATGACAACAAAATTACAGCCAGCCAGGCACTTGCCCATGTATTCTCTTCTAGTCAGATACCTTTCACTTTTCTTGACTATGAAAGACTTTATACCTTGTCTGATGGCCTTATATGTCCAGGCCACTGTCAACACAGGAGGCACAAGATAAGAAAACCAAGGTCATCACCATTTTAAGCTAGGAACATGGTATTAAATAATATGGCTGTAAATTCACAGTATAGAAATTAATAATTGGTAACTTCTTTGTGCATAGAAATTCCTACATGATATCATATGTTCTTAAACAATAAGGGATAGAATCACATACTATACTGTCATGTTGTAGTCATTATTATTGATTCCAAAGAACTTCTTAAAACTTTTAAACAGTATGAAATCTTAGGTGAACACATATGACTTTAGGATAGATTGCCTCTTTAATAGAATTTAACTCAATACATTTGTCACATAGCACAATCTTAAAGCGGGACATTATTTCCAGATTCACTTTTAAAAATGTTGAATAACTGAGATATGCCAACCTGCCCCCTGCCCCAGGGTACTGGGGATTGAATCCAGAGGCACTCTATCATGGGGCTACATCCCCAAGGTGGCCTTGAAACTTGCAATTCTCCTGCCTCAGCTTCTCAAGTAGCTGGGATTACAGACATGTGCCACCAGGCCCAGTGAGACAGGCTAATGTTTTAAAATTTATTATCAACTAGATTTATTCTCATTTCTACAATTATTGTTTGAACATACCAAGACTAAAAACAACATTTCAGATTGAGGCAAGTAAAATCTAAAAATCATATAGTAAGTATTTCTACATGCTGTAGGCTAAAGAATAAGATTTAAAGAAAGAAAATCACCATTTCTAACCTTCTGAAGTGAAGGGTCTAAATATTACACTTACAAAGATATAAACTTACACCAAAAACTATGACAGATGAATCAGTCTAAGATCTCTGCCCAGTTGGCCTAAAAAGTCAACTCTGAATTTTGCTTTTCTTTCTAAGAGTTCAAAATTTCCCAAAGATTTCTCCTGCCTCAAAATAAAAGCAAGCATTTCCAGAACATGAATGATTTAATAGTTTGTAAACTTTTTCCTTTTAATACAATAACCTTCATCTAGAATTAACTTTCACATTTATATATGTGATTGTGGTCTAAATTTATTATATTTAATTTTTTAAATCATTTTCTTTTTTAATAATGCAATAATCAAAACAAGTACTAATATTAGACATACTTTAATCAGATATTATTATAAATAACATCAGGCTGGGCATGGTGATGCATGTCTGTAATCAGCAACTTAGGAACTAAGGCAGGATGATCGGAAGTTCAAAGCCAGTCTCAGCAACTTAGCAAGGCCCTTAAGCAACTTGACAAGACCCTGCCTCTAAAATATAAAAAAGAGCTGGGGATGTAGCTCAGTGGTTAAATGAACCCTGGGTTCAATCCCCAGTACCATAAATAAATAACATCAAGCAATTGTTTTAAAGAAAGCAGAAGTAAAATTTTCTCATATTTTGTCCTAAAAAACACATAAGATCAAGTTAAAATGTGAGCAAAGGAGGGGAAAAGCTACCATTTTGGCAGGTATACACTGTAAACAAATATATTATTAAAAACTGGCACTCCTAACTATTAATGGTAAATATCATTTTGGTCCAATTGTTTTATGATTTTAATATTTCAGTTAAATCATTTGTAGGGGAAAAATTTATACAATCTATGAAAATTTCATTGTGTATCACAATAAAATGTTTATATACTTTTTAATACTGAATGTTTTCAAATTAAAACAGCAGAGAGCTATTTTATATGCAAAAGTATCTTGTATTTTTCTGGAATATTATAAGCAGGTGTGAAACTTTTTGAACAAAGAATGAAAATACTAGTTAAGTAGATATCATGATCTGTTAAAAAAAAAACCTGAAAATTTAAAAATCCTACAAATTAGAAAAAAAAAGGACTTAATATACTGTTCAACTAATAAATGATGGCCTATGGGACATGACATGTTTAGATGGACAATTCCTGAGTAGCAATATGATAGCCAACAGAAATGATACATGAAGATGAAAGAAATTTGCTGCCATCACTATGGCAACTGTCTTAAGGAAACTAACGTGTTCAACAACCTGCAGACCAAAATTAGATTTAGCATGCAATAAAAATATAAATATGGCAATATAGTCTACATTTTAATTTTTCTACAATTTTATAATTGCTGCTTCTGCTGTGAGAGTAAGTGGGTTTCTCCTTTAGAGCAACCTATCAAAATAGACTCATTAATGTCCAGTGCACTAATGAGCAATGGGTGAAGAAGGTGTTAATTATGCCACAGTAAGAAAGATTCAAAAAGAGCCCTTGTGAGCACTTGGAGGTATATATAAGCTGAAGGCATTTCTCCATGTTTGTGTATTTACAGCATGATGCAACAGAATGAGAGCAAAGTGGTCACTCCATAGTTAGAAACAGAAATCTTAGATGCAACATACTAAACAATCTCCAAGAATTAATTAAGATATGGGGAGGAAGGAGGAATAATCCATTTCTTAGAGCTTTATGAATTTCCCAAGTAGTTCATTTGAAGTTTATATACATTAAACTAGTCCAGTTTATGTCTTGTAAACCTCAAATAGTAATTCAATCAAATGCTCTACACAAAGATTATCTCCTTATTATGTAATAACAGAAACCTCCAAGTTAAACTATGAAAAATAATTTCTGGAATGTGATCCAATACTTTAAAAATTCTTTCCCATGCTGAAGTCCTGCACACCACATTGAATCTCTATTTACCAGCCTGACCATTTAATTTTTTCTGGTACAAGTGCCTTGAGACTTTTCAGAGGTCACTGCAACAGTAGACAGCTTATAACAAAACCATTAGCAGTTTGGCTAGCTTAGGGAAACCTCTTACTTTCCTTTTTTGTTTATTATCACTGCATGAATCTGCAGCATATGATAGTTTATAATTTCTCAGGCTTGTTAAATTCATGTTAAAGGTCTGTTTTCTTGTTGAATAAATTTTGTTCATATAATGCTGCCTATTTCATACACTCAGTCTTTAATAGCACCTTTGGTCTATGCGCAACTCACAGATCAAAACAGAGGACTAAAATAGGGGTTGATGATGCTATTTACATGTGTGATTCCTGCTGTCTTCTTGTTAGTAGCTTTAATATAATAGAAGACCTTGTCTGTTTTGTAATTAACACATCTTTACTGGAGAGATATTTGGAAGTGATTGCTGTGAATATACTGGTTAGTAAAATAAACACAATCACACACCACTTTCTGTTATCAGACAAATTTGTGAATTGTACACATTATACTCCAGATCAACAAACTGTGATATAACAGCCAAGTAGAAGACACATATTTATATAACCCTTTATTTTTCTGAAAATATGTATTCACTCTGACCTTGCAAATATAATTAGCTTGTGGGATGTGCAGATTTCAGTACCATGGTTGCTTTACTAATTGCAACTCTTGGAAATAGATACTAAATATTTGGAAGCTGCCAATACAAAATAAAAACTGCATCTTTTTTGTACATCTGTCTTAGCTTATAAAAGCAAAATAGTTTTAAAAACAATACTGAGTTCCATGTTTATTCCAAGCATACCCAAGAGACAAAAACCTATCATTTCATGTCAATGACAAATCTGATTTAAGGCTTAAAACTTTAATTATTTTCAAATTTAGTTTAATCTATAATTTTTTTGGCTTCTTTCACTAGTATAATTTCATCCAATATGCTATTTATTTTTAAATTCATGTATTTTTATCAACTGCTAGGTCACTAAAACACTACATTTCTAAAGCATCAATCTATAGTTTCCTATTTTCACATTCAAAGGAAGCAATTTTTAAAGCAAAGCTCTTCAAATTAGTTTAATACAAAGATTTTAAAAGAAAAAATGCATAAACACTTCTGGCAGTAGTTACTATAATATTTCTCTGTCTCTTTCTCCCTCCCTCTCCAATCTCCCCACTAGTTGGCTCCTGTGGTATTTCCAGTTCTACTTATATTGAAGTCAATGATCATGAGAAGTGTATAAAATACAGTAGCACCAAAGTTTAAAGAAATTATAGTGCATTCATTTTCTTGAGCTTAAAGCAGCATAAACAATCTGAATTTTCCATAGCCTTACAGGTTAGCTCACCATAAATATATGTGAAATGAACTGAAATTATCAGAAAAACATAAAGCTTGGCAGAAAAATTTCAAGACCTGAAAAATCAATGTCAAACACTAAAAAGAAGGGGGTGGGGAGAGAAAAGTGAAATAAAATTCAGTTACCAGTTAGGCTGCAGTTTGCCAGCATAAAAAGTCTCTAAAAATGAGAGGTGTGGAAAGAAAGGCAACACCCCATATCAAATACCCTTTATCACCTAGAAATGACCTGTTATCAACTGCTTAGGTTGTTCCTGGATTCTTTAAAAATTAAGAGTGCATGTGACCTGGGAAGTACTACTGGGGTTTGTGACCGTTTCATTACTTCTGCTGCCATGCACTGCCACACATCTATAAAAGAAAAACATCTTATGTCTCTTGTAAGCCCACAGCATAAAAAATTCAGAGATATCTTACTTTTTATGCCATTTCCAATGAAAAGCTCTAAGAACTAAAACTGACTCATGCCAAATGCATATCACTGAATTGCTGTGATTTCTTAGTCTCAAGTTTGCAACACGGAAATTATTTATAAAATGTCAATTTTAGCTCTGGAAAAGAAATTCCTATGTGTATGTACATTTTCTTTCTTCATCCTCAGAGAATTGCTTACTGTAGCTAGAGATCTGTGGTACCACTTTAATATATTGGGAGAAAAGGGGGATGGGGTTAAATTAGAGTAATGTACTTTTTTGACAAGTGAAGACATGCATCAAAATTAAAGTCACAAGTTTTAAACATATATGCCTTAATAAAAACAAATCAATCTCTAGAAAGTAATATGACAAAAGGTAATTAGACATTCTTAGATTCATGAAACATTGTGAAAGGAATTTACTTAAGTTACAAAATGAAGTTTAGCAGAATTTTTTACAGTATATGCATACATTCACTATAGTGTAGGGGTTTAAGTGCTGAGACACTGGGGAGTCAGAATTCTTTCTGGGTGTATTACCTGTTAGTTAAGTGACCTAGGAGAAGAATGAGTGGTGAGAGTTGGTTATAAGATTAAATAATGTATGTGATAAGATTAAATAAAATAATATATGTAACTATGGTGATCATGGAGATACCCAGTTCAGATCTCCTTTCAAAAAAGAACATGCTGTTGAGAGAACAACAGTCTCACAAACTCCAGATGTTACACTTTTGGATCCACTGGGAAATGACACCAGGTCCTGAATCCCTAGGCAGATCCCAGCAAATGATTTAAGCCACAACAGTGGTACTAGAACCTAATCATTCCTGCCCCAAAATAGGGATTTTTCTGAAAAGCAACTTGGCTCACAGACTCCCCATCAATGTAGCTGAAACTTTCTCACAATTTTACTGCACTATGAGGTTTTTTCTACCCAATCCTACCTTCCCTTTCTCACCTTCCACAGTCAAACTTGTATAGCTGTTTATACACTCTCTCCTTTATTCATTATGAGTATCCACCAAATAAAACAAAGAATACTGCATTTGAAAATAGTGTGAATTAGAAAAAAAATTACCCTAAAACTAAACTATAAACTTGGCATTCAGAGGTATTTGGTATATGAAAAAAAAAATCAACAGGAAATCAGGAAGATACAGTTTCTTATAAACAACTCAAATTAAAATAAAAGTAGCAAGGTATACAAAATAATATCTTTTTAAAAATGACTTAATATGCCTAGAATCTTGACACTCCTGCATGATAGGTGTTTCTAGAATCTTATGTGACAAATAAACAGTGAACTTAAAATTGAGCTCCTCAGGGGCCTACTAATGAGCTTCAAAGAACTATCACCTATGAGTCACTGGTCTGATACCAACTCAGAGTGCCAATTCTAACTGATGGATACTCAGTCAACCTACATAAAATGAACAAGTGACTTCAGATCACTTTCTAGTACATAAACTAGGGCAACACAACTGGTATGCCTGTTGATAGTTCTGCATAAAGTTAAGGATTAAAAGGCCCTGATAACCAAAGACTACAGCTCAATCATGTTAACATGGCAGTAGGGCAGGTAGATGAGAGGAATAAAGGATTTATACTTCTTGTGCTATAACATCACTTTCAAAGAAAAAGGTAGATTATGTCCTTCAAATTATCATCTTTCAAGGCAAAGGCATTAAGTATGAAAAATGTGTAATGATCAATTAACTCACTTATATATCTTTATGTATTTATCAATTAAATACTATATAAAAACTGTCTTGCCTAATCCACTCAATGATCAAGAGGTAGGCTATTATTAACAATAATAAAATATCAATTTATGGATGAAGAAACCAAGATTTAGAAAATGTAAGTAAATCCATTCCACATTTTTGTGGCCCCCCTCCCCAAAAAAAATATATATATATATATATTGCAAAATAAATATCAATTGCAATGAAAAACTGCAAGAAAGCAATTTTGGTTACTATTTTCTGTAAGGTTTTATCATTCAGGTTTATTTTTCCTATGAAAAATTCAAGAAAAGGAAAAGAAAAAAATCAATTATCTGTAAAAATCTAATCATTAACTTTAACAATTTATATTCCCATTTTTCTTTTCAATGCTTAGTTTTTTTAATTCATGAAGCACACTTCCATGGCATGCTAAATTGAAAACTCAAGCATTAAAAAGCACTGACTGGTGCTTAATTTGGAATAAAAACTGTGTAAGTCAAACTATAGCAAATGGAAAAAGTAGGAGTGAGCACCTATTAATCAGCTTACTAGTAGCTTAACAATAATCACTGAAGAAGCACCCTGAAGAAACTTTACCACCATACCAATTCTACCCTCCTTAGAAAATTATGACGATAATACATTAAACCTGTCAAAACCAAATCCCAGGTCCAGAAAAATCCTAATTAATGATGACTAATGTCAAATCATCTAAGATGCACTCTTTAATATATATAACATCTCTGAAAAGGCATCTGTATCAAAATCATAGCTTCCTGGTATAAAACTGGCATTAAGGAAAAGGGAATAAATATTCTTTTCTGTATCTCCAGTGAATCCCTGGCACACAGTAGTGATCAACAAGTGTCTGAATGGCAAGGAATAATTAGACAATTAATGAAATGGCATTCAATAAACTAGTCGATAAATAATATTCTTATACATAATGGGATATTGTTTTAAAGGTTTTACGATTTTTACTGAAACAGATTCAAACTAACTTGGAGCACATTTATATAATTTGAAATTTACAGCAAGTCCTAAGGCAAAATAAATTAGTTCAGAGATATCAATAAAGAAATTTTAGACTAAAAGAATTCCACTTAGAACTGTTACCTTTACATGAGATTCATTCTCTTAGAATTTTAAATATAAAATGGCTTTTACCTTTCTATCTGAAATATTCTGATTCTACCCACTAAATAAATGCTATAAACTAGTAAGAATTTAAAAATCAGAAGTAAAGGCACATTAGAATTTATAATATTTTTATAGGTAATCTAACAAGATCTGAGAATTTTATAAAACTTCAAACTGATAATTAACAAGAAGCAAACAAAAGATATGTTAAATATCTTTCACTACTTGTAGATGCTATAACATGTTGAACTTGAATTCTGATTATACAATGTTCAAATTCATCAAGACTAACATCCATTAGCAAACTGTTTAACTGATTTTCTCAATCTCTTGTTTCAATCATTTAATAAATGACTGACTGTTAACATAAAAATTACTAAAACTCACAAATGTAATTTTTTAATATGCTGAAAGCTGGGGGGGGAGAATCACTAACAGTTGAACACTGACACACACATTGATTTCTTGACTGTATGTGTGGTCAAAGTACTCTTTGCAAGACACTGTTTTGTTTCTCATTTTTTGGTACTGGGGAAGAAACCCAGGGCCTTGCACATGCTAGGCTAGTGCTCTGTCACTGAGTTACATCCACAGTCCTGCCAGATACAATGTAAATTCCAAGATATGAAACTGTTTCTCCCCTCAAAGAGGTTCCAATCTTGTGGAGGAGACAGTATGCAGATGAGCAGAATACAAAATGGTTAAACTATTATTTGAGCATTTTTTAAACCTCTACCATCTTAAAACTCTCTAATACAAAATTTCATGAAAAAATAAAACATTTGCTCCCTAATTCCTAAAAAAGACAACCTTCTGGATGTCTGAAAATAAAACGTAAGGTCTTAGAACATTTGTTCCCTAACTCATTCCTCCTATTATTTGTATTTACTGTCCAAAGATCCATATTTGGTAAAATACCAATTAAAAAATAATAACACCATTCATTTTACATTCCAATATCCATGAAAGAAAATATAATAAAAAGGTAAGTATGACCTGGAATGGTATTATTTCTTCATTCTTCTCATATGATACAAGCCCTTCTTTTCTTTTTCTTTTTTTGATAACA
Organism: Sciurus vulgaris; assembly: GCF_902686455.1. Lineage (NCBI taxonomy): Eukaryota > Metazoa > Chordata > Mammalia > Rodentia > Sciuridae > Sciurus > Sciurus vulgaris. The sequence goes on along the minus strand of NC_136463.1, from coordinate 115,968,287 downwards.
GGAATTGAACCCAGGGACACTTAACCACCGAGCCACATTCCCAGCCCTTTTTATATTTTATTTTGAGACAGGGTCTCACTGAGTTGTGTAGGGCCTTGCTAGGTTGCTGAGGCTGGATTCAAACTTGCAACATCCTGCCTCAGCCTCCCAAATTGCTGGGATCATTCATCAAATTCAGCCCCAGCTTCATCTCCTTAGTCCAACACATACTATTTTCTATTTGCACTTACCACATTTGACAAATTTAATACTTTATTGCTACAAATACTTTATTGCATATTGGCACAAACAAGATTATGAGTACTTGCTGAATTATTCTGTCTCTAGCCATCAATTTAATAGCAACGGAAACAAGCATTATCAGTATACTTTACGCTGTATTTGTATGCAATGTAGGATATCAGTATATAATTGGTATAATATTATCCTGCTCACTAGTGACACTAAATGTATATGAATTGTCTTCTTAAAGAGACAGATTTTATTTATTTCAAAATAAGAAAAAATTGATTGCTGGGAGTTAGCAGGTAATATCTGAACATTTTACTAACAGGAATCCTGTTAAGGAAAATAACTTCTCTAAAGCAGAAATACATTTTAATAAACATATATAAATATCACAACCAAGTTATATGCTAACTTTATCATTTTGTCCAAAGTAATCATTCTTCTTGCCCTACGGAAGAAGTCAGACACATTATAGGTTGAATTAACTTCCTAATTTTCTGGATGAATGAAGTCCAGTTGTGGGTTGAATATATGATAACAAAACATTAAGCAAGAAGTTGCAACTGTGCTATTTAAGAACTAAAGTTTAAAACATCTGATCATATGTATTCTGCAAGTCAAAATCCGAAGCAGAATATTGAAAACTATTTCACTGAATTATCTGAGAGCAGAACTTGCTGGTAATTTAAGCTTATCCTCCATTTAAACTATGACTGCAATGATTTTCACATATAACATTTAAAAACAGTAATAGTACTGTATAACATACAAGGTGGCATGATTTAAATTTTTAATAATTTTTAAATCATATGGTATATTTTCTTATACTGTTTGGTCTCACTGATCCTAGGGAAGTCACAAAAGCTGACAGGGATCAGTCTGTCTACATTGTTTCATAAGATTGGTAGAACACAAACCACATGGAAAAATGTCAATTAATACACAATACTATAAATAACACAAATAACTACTGAGAACTTAGATAAAATGTATAGCTCTTTCCTCTGGCTTATGCTGGGGGGAACGAAGCCTAGCCCAATAACTTAAGGAAAGGCCCTGAAATAACGTCTAGTATTCATTTTTCATTCCTGAGTTATTTGATTATATAATTCATAATAGTATAATATTAAAGAGCCAGTAAAGAAGGTTGAGCTCTGAAATTTTATAAACTTGAATTTGTATCCTTATTTTCCTGCTTCATTCTTGTCTGATTTTGGCAAAGTAATTCCCTTGACTCTAATTTTTTTTAGCTATTTCTTTGATAAAATGTAATAATGCCCATCTGAAGGATTGCTATATTAAATAAGTTCAAATGGTTATTACTACAATACATGGCAAAAGCGATTATTCAATAAAACACAATTAAGTCCCTCTAAAACAAGTCAAAATTTATTGTGAATGAACTGAAATTACAAAGAAAAAAATCCATGTTTATCTTACCACTCAAAAAGAGGCAGCAGAATTTATAAAAACAGAAATACAAAAACACACACAAAAAATTTTACAGAACATTGATACCCAACTTAAATCATTTACACAGATTTTCATCTTAACTACTGATCTAATCATTATCTTTCTAAATATTTAGACAGACTTGATAAATCACATGCAGGGAAGGGAGAGGCAGTGTCCTATGCTATTTTCCATTTTTATAAGTTTATATTCTTAACTTTAATAATTTTAACAAAAACTCTGGTTATAGACTTTCTAGCATTTAATCTGACTCACAAACAGTGTTGAGAAGTTCTGACACTGAAAGAATCATAAATTACCACCAAACTCATATACCATATAGATGAAACTGCATTATTAACAAAGAATTGGATCTTTAGTTGGGGTGACATATGTTAGTTATAACATATAGATTGGTGCTATAATAAATTTTTAAACTGTTTTTTCATGACATAAAACTAGATATTTATGATTTCATAAATTTTAGAACTTTTAAAAACTAGACTTAACTAACATTTGACAGTGTATGATACAAGTGTAATTCAAATGAAATTCACTCAATATGAACTATAACTAATTAAAATAATGTAAATTCCAATATTATACAATATTTAAAACTAGGTTATGAAACTGAAATTGCCATTTAAAATTATATTTAAAATTAAGCTTCAATTATTACTTGTAAATTACTATAGTAGAGGGGTTTTATGAGATAATTTAATATTTCTAAAATATTGTTTGTTATTTGAATTACTACTTGAGTTATTAAAAAGGTACCTTGAATATCAAAGAATAAAGTATAAGAGGTATTATACTGTAATTCACAAAACTAATAAAAATCAAGTTTTTTCAATTCCTTTTATTTGTATCAGTTAAGTAGCAATATACTTGGAAAAAGAAAGTAAATAAATTGGAATGTAAGCATACAGAAGTATCAGAAGTTACCCAATTCTGAATTGTCTAGTGTATCAGTTTCTATTATTATTTTTGTGGATCGTTTCTGTCTCTGAAAAGCTAAATCATATCTAATAGTATAATGTTTTAGAGAAGACCTCAATTTTTATATATCCTAATAAAATGTCAGAAAACAGTCCACTTCAAATTCATAACAGATAAAAATACCACATTTTAAGAGCTATGTATAGTTTGAGCTGGTGAGCAGATGTAAATGTAATCTACACTACTATCAAACTCCAGGTCTGATAGATATCAAGCTAATATTTATTTATAAGTACTTTAAAAATTATTTGTAAAACCAGCATAAAAAGGATTCCATAAATGTATTGTGATTTTATTTTAACAATTATTCTACACTACAATGGAAGTACATGCTCAAACAAGACACCTCAGCAGTATTTTAAAGCAGTAACCACCTAGCCAATTTCTGTATGTTCTGTAGTTTTTCTAATCCACTCTCCCTGTGGTTGAGCAAAATCGAATTGCCTCTCACATTTGCAGACAGCTCTGTGAAGGTGATAATAGAGCTGCTCCCTGCTGTCATGAGGCAGGAAATAGGAAAATGGCATATGGGGCTAGAAAGAAATAAAAAAAAAAAAAAAAAAAAAAAAAAGAAAGAAAGAAAGAAAGAAAAGAAAAAAGAAAAAGAAAAGAAAAAAGAGAAAGCACAAACCACAAAAAGAACTAAATAAGAACAAAAGAGATTTTAACAAAGAACTATAACCTAATATGCTTTGCAAGTTAATCTCTTTTCAGAATCATTTAGCATATTTAATCATTTATCTGCATCCTCATTCCAAACATGTGAATGGTTGACACCAAGTCTTTAGGGCAAGTTTCATTGTCAAAAACATTTGGAAAACACAACTCCAGAGTGTATCCCTCACAACATCTATGATACAAAGCCCTTAATAATCAGTTTAAAGATGTACTGATTCCAAATTCACCAGAAAACAAAGGTAGAGCAATGCTTACTAAGACATTAATAAAATGTATATAGCAGACTTTTAGTATGGTTAACACTTCCAATTTTAGGAAATTAAAAATATTTAAAGATAAATACTATTCACAATAGTAGGTAATTAAAGTAAAAACAAATCCCTAGTAAATTGCTAATAATACCAAGGCATATTTATGGACTTGTACACTTGTCTGGCTATTTGAGTAAACAGACAGTGGTCTTCTGTGTAATTAAGACTCCTGTTTTAAAACAAAATGGATTTTTATTTAACGTATGTGTAAACAGAATGTGGCAGGAGATGGCAATAAAGATAGAAATGACTCTACCTTTCCTTTAACACTCTGAATGGGATCCACAACCACTGCCACAGCTCTCTCTGACAAGGCTTCAAAGCTCTGCTGAGTGTTGATATCCACACCAGAAAGCCAACAACCAAAGCCAGGGTGACTGTGATACCAACCAACAACCATCTCAGGCCTGAAACAAAGAGGGCATTCAGATGCTCAGAACGGAGCAAGGAATACTTTTATAATATAATATGAAAAGAAACAACACACTAACAGGGTATAAATTAAGAAGAGATGAAAAACACACAGGTGTGAAAAAGCACCATTAGAAACTCTGAAATCCTACACCATATTATCCAGAAAACATGGAAATGAATAAGTGTGACAAAGGAGTGCTATCATTAAGAGATGCACATTAGCAGTGGTAGATAAGGCTTTCAGTTTTTCACCTTGTTACCACACTTTCTCAGAGCCAGTTTTTACCCTTTCAGCATTCAAGTAAATATCTACTCTTTAACTCCTTAGCTCTAGGAGTTGGATTTTCCAGGCACAGAGTACATTTTTAACAATGGACACCAGGATCCACTGTTGTGAAAGGATTAAATATCAATTAAACCAGCAGTAGAACTAGGAACTCAGTCAAAAACCAATTTGCACTGTTCTGCTCAGCTGCTGAGCCTTTTGCTAACATTAATTTTGAAGTTTTTTCCACAGTAGAAGAATTTGAGCAAGAGAATGGCAACTACTGAGAGATTCAGTCTGAGGAAAAAAAAACTTAAGAATACCTGGGTTCTACTTTCTCTGTTTTTAATCTCATGTCTACAAATACACTGAAATATTCAGAATCTTATTTAGTTACAACTATGAAATATATACAAAATTTAAGCTCCTTCAATTACAAGTAACTAGACAGTAACTCCACATGCTAAACAGAGCGAAGGTACACCAAATATTACTATATGACAGTTGAGAATTTTAATATGAGGCAGTTATCTGACTAGCAGATTTCTTGCATTCTAGAGGGAAGAAATAACATACAAGCAGTATATTACCCTGATACTGAAAGATACTTTTATATCAACCACACGGTTTTTTTCTAGGAATGGTACTAATAAACATCCGTAACTTCAGTGTATGTTTCTAAAGATTATTTCCCATCATAAAAAAATATGATCACTTAAACTACTTACCTTCCTGTTTGCTTCAACATATCCAACATTTTGGCTTGGAATACTGGATCAACCGCTTCTACACTGACACCCTAGTTTGAAAAGAAAAAAAAAAAAAATTACTTTTTTATAACTTTGAAAAAAATGAAACTTTATGCTATAAAGTAAATGAACAAAAACCTCACCAAAAAATAATGGTTTTGATAAAGTTTCTAAAAACGCCAAGTACCAAACTATTGTTAGTTAATGAGTTAAGAACATTCAGGATCCTTTAAGAGTTTATGACTATTTATACGTATACATTTATCAAAAATAACAAATAATTGAACCAACTTTAGTTAGACCTATATAGGCAAACATCTTCCTAATGTCATCCTCTGATAACTGAAAAAGACTACAAGTATTCAGTTCTTCTAATAAAATAGTTTTCAATATTATAAACACTTTGAAGAATAACTTATTACCTCAGTAAAAGTAATCACAAAACTCCCCACTCCCCAAGTCTCTTAAATGTTGCATTTTGGTATTTCAACCAAAACAAGGTTTTAGCACATGAAAGAATAAAGAGGGTTCATATTATCTAGTTGACTGCCGTTATAGCTCCCACAAGGTTGTCTTCTAACATTGGGCATCTAAATCTAGCTAAACAAACATTCATATAAGCACCAACCCCAAGCATACAGTATACTGAATTCCAACAGAGTGCATCCTTTGAAAACAATCTGCTGCTGGGTCAAGAATGCATTCTTTAACAGTTGAAAAGGGAGAAGATGACGAACAAGGGGAAGGAGAGAAAGAGGGGGAAGAAAAGGGTTGGAGAAGGAAGAAGTGGGGAGGAGGAAGAGGAGAGGACTAGGAGGAATACATAACAGAGAAATACCTCTTTACATAAAAGTTTGCTGACTCTTGGGCCAGAAGAAAAACTTTCTAATACTACTACATTAAGCAAATATGGGGATCAAAATATTCTATTTTATATTGTCATATAAGCATTTACATGGAAATGATTACATTAAAGGGTAAGAACCATTTACCATAATGGGTGTCTATATAAGGACCACATATAACAGAAATAATTTTATTATGTGTTTCATATATTCGAACATGAAAAGATAGAAACAAGTAATAATAATCTGTGGTTTAAATATAAATATTTAGTTAATATGTAGTGTTTCTCTAAGTCCAAATGAACAAAACAAATACAGTGGACATCCAGATGAATAAAATTCAAATTAGTTTACTTCAACAAGTTAATCCAAAGAAAATTTTGTATATTTTTCTATTATTTTATATTATATTAAATGTATATTGCACTTGTAGCAAATAACTATTTAAAATGTTTGCTTTATACATGCTTGCATAATGCATCACTTAAAAATATAATTTGTTCTCTAGTATGTACCTTATCAAAGGAAACTCAGTGAGAATCCTCAAATAGAGCAAACAGCTTTATAACATTTTTAAAATCGATATTTTACAAGGCTCAATAAGAGAAGTATTTCAGAGCAGAGAAAAAGTTCATCAGAAAAATAAACTTTTTTAGCAAAAAGGTGAGAAGAATACATGTGTTATTTTATGGAAGGTAGGTAGATGGTTATGGATTGCTATTTTAAAATCTAAATGCACATGTATCTACATAAGTCTAATGCATTAAACAAAAAAGTGAAACAACAAAAAACCTTTAGAAAGAATAACATTCTAAATAGGTACAGTAGGTAACTTTCAAAATTTATATACAGTGTGGCTCATATAAACAAATTATCATACCTAGATAAAAGAAACTAAGATCATCTAGGGTTTTTGGTTTTACTTACTAATTTTTACTAATATTTTTAACAGGAAAAGCTTAAAAGTCATTCATCACCATGTACGGAACAGTAAAAATAAGGACAGATTTCGAAACCATGGAAACAAGATACGAGGACTAGTTAATGTACAAGCATTAAAGTTTTAAATAAGAGAATCTCTAAAATATATTGAACCAAGTGTTCAAACTAATCAAACTAGTACCCTGTTTTAATCTAGTAGCTAACTTTTAAATCCAATATGTTTTGCTAATTAAAGCTGAAGGAACAAATAAAGGGATTTTAGCATTACCATCATCCAGTTGTAGACCTATCAGAATTCATGATGCATTTAAAGATTAATAATATATAATGGAGAAACATATCACTAATATCATAATTAGGTTTTCCTATTGGAAAGAGAATACAAAAAGATGAAAGTTATTTTGCATAGGAAAAGAAAACAGAAAAGATTTTCTTGCAGTAGGCAAACATAAAAGTACTCACTGTTCCTGACTGTGGCATAGCAAACACATCAATCACTCTGACCGTGTAATCATCAACAAATTCTCCAAGCATGAGACCCATAACTTCCATTGGAACTCCAGCACGGCCATGTTTTAACATCTGTAAACAGGAAGATAGGCAGACACAAAGCGTATTTAAGATTTTTGGTCTCTTTTTGTTTGAAAAAATAACCTAATTTTGCTTCAGTGGAAATAAAAATATTTTATAGATGGGCCTAAAATAATACCTAAAGTCTGAGGGGATTAAGATGGCAAATATACCAAAGTAGATTATAGTAAAAGCAACAGAGGTCTCCAATCGAAGTAACTCCATTCATAACTTACTTTTAACAGAGCCAGGGAAGAGATATAAACTTGTTCTGCTGTGTCCACTGCAGGAGCATCTGTAGGAGGCCCCTAGAAATAAGTACAACAGGTATTATAAACACAATGAGTACAGGTGTAGAAAATAAAAGTTACGTGTAATATAAATTTGATTGTTTTAAAAGAGTTTTAAAAGAAAAAAAAATGTCCAATCTTTTCATTCGGTTACAATGCAAATAACCTGGTTTATAACAAATATCAAATCTGAAGAAAATACAAATTTAGCACTCAGACAAGTTTCCAATGGACCTAAAGCATCTATTTTTCAGCAATGCTAACCTATTCATGCTACAAAATAACTCTAAAGCACAAAGAAGCCACAGTTTCTATTGCAACGTGACTACAAAATGCTGTTAGACTAGCATGATTAACTGAAGGAAGAGGAGAAACAGCAAATCCTCTGAGCTTCTTGATTTTTAGCTAAAGATAGCACATAGATTAGGGATATGGAATTGCTTTGCCGATTCATAGATACAGTGGGAGGGAAAGGGAAAGAAGACTTCTAATCCCTAGATGAAATAGCTGTGAACAACATACTCTGCACTTCACCTAATGAAGTTGCTCCCCTCCCCCGCACAACAAATTTAACACAATTGCCTCAAGCGTGAATAAACTGGTTAAGTTATGAAAATACCTCCAAAATCCTGACTACTGCTTAAAAACAAATATTATTAATCTTATTATAGGCTAAGGAAGATACCAAGTTTCTTTGGAAAATTCTACCTTATTCATGAAAAGAAACAAATCTCTTTTGACTATAACTTTCAGGTGCACAAAGCAACTTACAGTCCTTACCTTCAAGATGCCTACAACCTTAAAATCTTAAGCGATTCTGTCCCCAATTAACGGACACCTAAAAAAAATCTTGCTTTTTTAGTGCTGGGTAGGCTGGGAAACTATCCTGAGATGTGATTTGTAACTGCCAGGTCCTGCTTTATTTAATAAAGTCCTCACCCTGACAATAACTCTTCTACAAATTACATAATAAACATGTAGCTATTCAAATTGTAACTCAATGATCTCTCTTTCACTTACTGAAATTCGACAATTGCTTTACTCTTTACATTCCACACTTACAGGTCTACATGTATTTCTTCTATTTATTATATACTGAATTCTGCAATTTGTTTTGTTGAAATGCTCATAATAATTACTGAAAGCATTAAGTATAAAAGGTTCTAGAGTAAGTTTTCTCTAAATAGAAGAATATCCGGTTTGCATTTACTTTTGTGCAAAGTAGTAAAAAAAAAAAAGTCAAGCCCCGAAAATTTGTATTTTAATAACAAATGCCAAACAGTAAACTTTAAAAATGACCAAACTTTTCATTTATCATCAAATGTAGTTTGTTGTTGTTGTTGTTGTTGTTTTGGTGGGGTGGGGGTGAGGGGTGGGGTGCTGGGGATTTAACCTGGAGGTGATTTACCAATAAGCCACATCCTAGTCCTTTTTAAGACAGGGTCTCACAAGGTTGCTTAGATCCTCTCTAAATTGCTGAGGCTGTCCTCAAACTTTTGACACTCCTGCTTCAGTCTCCCAAATTGCTGGGATTACAGGTGTGTCCTACCATGCCTGGTTTTAATGCAGATTTATTGCTTATCTTTTAAACAGACAAGAATCTGTTTCAGAATGAAAACTTAGTGCAAAGTTGAAGTCCTAGGAGGCCAAAACATTGGCTGAAGTCATAATTTCAGCAATATACTCTTATTCATTTAAATAAAAAAGATAAGAAAACTAAGAAAAATTTGAGAACAATAGCAAGTTAGACACAATGAGAGGTTTGGGAAAATAACACTATAAGGTTAGGATGATGAACAGAGTATTCAAAGCATTATTTCCTGGATCTGTAGCAAATGTTAATATTGCATGTGGAAGGCCTGGCACAGTAATGCACACCTATAATCCCAGTAGCTTAGGAGGTTCAGGCAGGAGGATCAAATTTCAAGGCCAGCCTCAGTAACTTGGTGAGGCCCTAAGCAATTTAGGAGACCCTATCTCAAAATAAAAAAAATTAAAAAGAGCTGGGGATGTGGCTCAGTGGTTAAATGCACCTAGGTTCAATCCCTGCTACCACACTCCCCACAAAAAAAAGCATATGGAAAAACAAAGTTACACTGGTGTCTTAACTATAGATATTAATAGTCTTTTCTCAATTTGTCAGAAAATATTTAGGAAAAAGAGAGGATTAAAACATCACATCATCACCAAATGTGTTACAGACAAAATCCAGAAACTATTACTGCCAAAAATGAAGGAAGAAAACTTGTTTTGCACATTCTAAATAATCAGCTCCTAGCAAAGTGCCTGGCACATAGTAAAAACTCAGTAAATATTTGTCAAAAGAAAGAGAGAGAGAAAGAGACAGAGAGACAAACAGAAGAAGGGAGGGAGGGAGAAAGGAAGGTGAGTTAAGGCAGCATAAACCAACAGAACAGGAAAGAAAAATTGCCACCAATTATTTTCTTCTGGTTCGGAATCTTACTAACAGAGAGCCATATACCGGGGGAAACAATGCAATTGTTTCTTGTAAGTCTATGAGTGCTGTTTTTAAGACAGCAGTCATGGTACTTTCTGTTGTCCCTCTCACATTCTCAATCTCATTACTGTCCTATTCTGTTTCCTGATCTGGTCAGACTGTATTTCCCAGATAAAAACCTAGCAAGAAGTAAAGAAGAGTGTGTAGCAGTGAAATGCAACAAGAGGTAGCATGTCTCTGTGGGACAGATCTTGACTACCAGTGAATATCTGAGGCTACTGTTATTTACACATGTTCACTTGTTCAGGAAAGCACATAAGTAAGGTAGGAAAAAACCCACTAAAGATTCTGGAAACTGAGCTCAGAAAGGTATGTGAGAACTTGTGTGGATACATATCAAAGGTGACCTGAAAAGCCCTGAAGATGAAGAAAAAAAAAAAAAATGTGTAGCTACAATTATATTCACTGTTTGTGGTAAACCCTACTGCAGAACACCATTCTGATGATTCAAAGAGAAAAAAGACACCCCAAAGTGGGAAACATCAACAAAATTTTGGAAAACTACTTGGTGTACATAAAATACAAGAAAGAAGGTTTCTCTTCTCTTTCTTCCACACTGGTGATTGAACCCAGGACCTCGTGTAGGTCAGGCATGCACCCTACCGTTGAGCTACATCCATAGCCCTTTAAAAAAAATTTTTATTTTTAAGACAGGGTCTAAGTTGCCCAGGCTGGCCTCAAACTTGAGATCCTCTGCCTCAGCCTACCAAGTAGCTAGGATTACAGGAATACACCACCTTGCCCAGCTAAGAAAGTTTCATTTCTATGAAATATAAATTTGGAGGATAGAAAAAGATGAAAAATAATTAAGAATTCAAATTATGCTGGGAGAAACAAGTGTAAAATAACTAAGACAAGTTTAATTTAGAGATATAGAATACAAAATTGTTTTTACACAGAGAGGGGACAACAGAGCCGTGCTGGTTTGACGATTCTAGGAATATGAATTTAAAAGTGTTTTAAACAACTTGAATGTAACCACTATAAAAATTAAAACACTGGAAAAAGAAAGAAAAGAGAGAAAAAAGAAAAGAATAAAAGGAAAGAAGGTAGAGAGAGAAACACCACACTGTCAATTAAACAACTGTAGGAAGCCAAGAAAGGAGAAAAACAAAAATAAAACAATATAAGGTAAGATCAAATATACTGGTTATGAAAAAAATACAAATGGATTAAAATCCCTTGTTAAAAGATAAACGCAGGGGCTGGGGATACAGCTCAGTTGGTAGAGTGCTAGCCTAGCATGCATAAGGCCCCAAGTTCAATACCCAGCACCACCACCACCACCACTACCACCACCACAAAAAAAAAAAAGGCATCTCAAAATGGGTTTAAAATGGTAATTTGTGTATTTATGAGCAAGAGTCAGTGAGATATAGAATGAGTATCTCTTCCCTAAAATGCTTGGGATCAGAAGTGTTTCAGATTTTAGTGTTTTTTGAAATTTGGAATATTTACATAGATTTTACCAGTTGAACATGCCTATTCTGAAAATCCAAAATGTATACATCTCCAAACTCTGAAACTGAACAGTTGAACGAACATTTTGGATTTGAATCCAAGCATTTTGGATTTTGATTAGGAATGTTCAACCTATATGTGGATTTCTTGTGTAAAAGAAACAACGATGGCCACTATGGTTCACTCATCTTCCATTCTTCAAGTTATGTATTACACCATTATTTCCCAATATTAAATCATCTTTGTAGGGATTAAATTATTCAAGTTTGGTTTAATAATTTTTACTTATGGTTTTCATTTTTCTGTTCAGAAGTGAGACTAGATTGGTCTGGCCATGTTTCTGCTAAATTTATCTATGTCTTTAATATTCAAAACAGTTTGTTATTAAAACATTTGGGCTGGGGATGTGGCTCAGTGGTAGAGTGCTTGTTAGCACGTATGAGGCCCTGAGTTTAAAAAAACAAACAAAACCCACCAAAAAAACAAAAATGAAAAATTACTTAATAAATAAAACATTTGGCTTTGAGGCTGCTTTTGGTGCTAATTACTATAACCTTCAGTGGTATTGATAAATTCAGTTTATCGAGATGGAATGAACTACTATACTGTTGCAGAAATTTTCATTTTATTTATATTTCAAAGCTATAACCATAAAATTGAACATTTTTTCATTTTTTCTTTTTTAATACTGCAAACATTTAAAACTAAATTTGCTTCTTTGTGTCATTTTATTACAAACCCACATACATTAGAGTTACATTTAAAAAAAAAATCAAGTCATAACAAAAACTATGCTAAATACTAGAAAAATGACTATCTGATCAGAATGAAGAAACACAAAACCAGTGTACAAACAAATAAAAGAATGTAAAATTGACACAATCTAAAATTTCTTAATACTAACAGAATGAAAAAGCATAGTGAAACAAACACCTTCCCAAAAAAACTGTCCCATTTATTATGTCAGTATATAAGTATATTAAAACAACACTAAAACCTTAATGGAAACATGGACAAAGAATATAGAGGGACTAATTATATAAGAAATACATGCTAAAAAATACAAAAAAATGTTCAACTTCCCTAGCTGATCTTCTTTAATTAAAGAAATACCAATTAACACATTAAGACAGTGTGTTTTCCCCCCAACCAAACTTCACAATGCCCAATTCTGGAGAGTATAATAAAAGAGACACTCAGTGCTGCTGGGAGGATTGTGAATCGGCAACTGAACAATGTATACAAAAGCCTTACAATATACAAACTTTGTGACCTACTTTTTAACTCTTAGAAATTATTTAAGTAAATTAGCAGAGATGTTTGCAGTAACCAAGTTGTTCATGATAGTTCTTTTAATAATAAAAATAAGCCAAGTAACTTAACCTATAATTAAAGAGTATTATCAAAAGCCCCCTCCTCCAATGGCCCTAATGATCTAACTATAAACTTAAGTTAAAACCAAGTACCACAATCTGTTGCTGTATTTTAACTTACAATCTTGAAAGAACTGTCTGCTAAATTAGAAAGAAAGAGGCAAGGCTGTAGGAAAAACAAAACAAAACAACCCTGCATGCTGTTGGGAATAAATTGGTATAGTCACTATGAAAAAGAGTATGGAAGTACTACTTCAAACCAATAAAGGGAAGGGAGGAGGAATAAGAAAGACAGTAGAATAAATCTAACATAATTTTCCTGGGTACACATGAAAATACTTCTAAGTTAACCCCACCACAGGAGTGGGGTTCTAACTAGAACAAGATATATTCCCTGCTTGTATAATTTTATCAAAATGGATTCTACTATAATGTATAACTAAGAAGAACCAATAAAATAAAATAAAGTAAAATAAACAGAACAATCACATAACCTAGCAATTCCTCTTCTGGGTATTATGCCCAGAAGAAATGAAATCAGCATCATGAAAAGTTTTCTGTACTCCCATGTTCACTGCAGCACTATTCACAATAGCAAGATATGGAAACAACCTAAGCGTCTGCTGACAGAAGAACAAATAAAGTGTGGAATTTATACACAGTGGAGTATTACTCAACCATAAAAAGAAAGAAATCCTGCTATTTGAAACATGTATAAAATGTAGGATACTATACTAAGTGAAAAAAGTCTTACAAAGAAAGACATGATCTCACTTATATGTGGACTCTAAAAAAATGAACTCATAAAAACAGCTGAGTGGTAGTTATCAGAGGTAGGAAGGTGAGGAAGAAGGGAGATCTCAGAGTACAAACTTTCAGTTAATAAGTTCAGGTGAGGTGACATATGTAAATGAACCTGATTGTGGTAATCATTTCACAAAATGTATATATGTGAACTCATCACATTGTACACCTTAAGATCATACAATTTTATTTGTCAATTATATATCAGTGAAGTGGGAATGTTATCGTTTGGATGTGAGGTGTCCCCCAAAAGCGCACAAGACAATGCAAAAAGGTTCAAGAGAAATGTTTGGGTTGTGAGAGTCTTAACCTAATCAATGAATTAGTCCCTGATGGGATTAACCAAGTGGTAGCTAGAGGTAAGTGGGGTGTGGATGGAGGGAGTGGTTCACTGGGGACGTGGCTATAGGGTATATATTTTGTAACTGGAGAATGGAATCTCTCTGCTTCCTGATCACTAAGATGTGAGATGCTTCCTTCCATCACCCTCACCCACCATGATGTTCAGCTTCACCGTAAGCCCCAAGGAATGGAGTCGGCCTTCTGTGGACCAAGACACCTCTGAAACTGTGAGCCCCCAAATAAACTTTTCCTCCTCTACAATTGTTTTGGTCAGATCTTTTAGTCACAGCAGCAAAACAGCTACCTAAAACAGGGAACAAAAAGGAAAGCTAAGAAAAAGGTGTGGTTGCCAAATACATTCATATTGAAGCAGATTTCTCTCCCTTTTTTTTTTCTTTTGGCAGCAGGGATTGAACCCAGAGAACTGAACCACTGAGTCAAATCCACAGTCCTTTTTAGTTTTTATTTTGAGAGAGAGTCTCACAAAGTTATTGAGGGCCTCACTAAGTTGCTGAGGCTAGCTTTGAACTTTTGATCTTCCTGCCTCAATCTTCCCAGCTGCTGGGATTAGTCTTGTTGCTCCTGCACCTAGCTTCTATCCTTTCTTGGTGGCTTTGATAAGAAAGGGAGGTAAATGAAGAATTAACCCGTGAAACAACCTGTTAGGCTTTAAATGATTACCAGTGCAAAGTATTTTAGTGACTTAAGATGCAGCCTTTTTTTGGTTGGTTCTGGACACTAAGTAAAGGATTCCACTTTTCCAGAGTCCTTCACTCTAAAAAATCTGAGTTGCCCAAAACTGGAACATGACTTAAAAGTCATGATATACAGGAAATGTGAAAAAGAACTTGATGAAGTTTGGAAAAGAACCAAGGTACAGAAGAGCTCTGTTTAAGTAAATAACTGAAAAGTTATCAGAAGATGTTTAAACTAATAGTTCTCAAAATATAGTCCCTGAACAGTCCATCAGCATCACTTGGGAACTTGTTAACAATGTACCTTCTTATCAAATCAGAAATTGTGGGGCACAATCTAGATATAAGGGTTTCAAAGAAGCTCACCTACTGTGTCTGATGTTTGGTGAAGTTTGAGAACCACTGAGGTAGACTATATTATAGTGTGTAGAACTGTAGACTAATGGAAAGCAGCAGTAGGGATAGTAGACTGGGATTCAATGTAAGAAACATATGGATCCAAGTTCTCTAAAGAAAAGTTAATGAGTTTTCTGTACCGGAAGTTAATCAAACACAGTTGTTTAGATTGGTAAAAATGTCATACAAAGGATCAAACATTTTGTTGACTGATCAAATAAGATGATATTTTCAGGTTCCCTCCTAGCTCCTATCAACTATCCTATTATCTCCCAAGGAAGACATCTCAAATTCAATGTCTTCAAAAATTAAGCTCACCATGTTTCTCTATAAACCATATGCCCAGCTTATTCTAATTAATAATTTAACTCTCTCAAACTAGATACTTAAGCAAAATTTTTGTGGCCTCTTCTTTAGTTCCTATATTTAATATATTGCCAAGTTTTATCAATTCTTTATTTTTCTGCAGTGGCAGAGAAGTTTGAAAAATGCTCATTTCTGAGGAAGTACTTGCAAGAAAATATTACACAAAGAGTTCACTGCTAGTCAAGGAAGTTTGGAGTATATTTTGTATCTATCCACTCGATTCTCAAATTTATGTTGTATACTAGGATAGTAAAGGCTCTAAGTAAAATCCTGGGTTGGAAAAAAAATCTGTTTACCTTTGTTTAACCTGAAGTTTTCTAAATTGTTCCACGGGTCATACAGTACTATCAAAAAACCTGGAGTTTGTTTCAGGCTCTGAAAAAATACATCATTTTTTTCAAACGTGTGACCAGGCTACAAATAACAGTTAAGTAATTGCTGTAGCTATGTGGATAAACGAAGGCTTCAAGAAGCTTGTGAGGCAGTCAAAATATACATCCACATAGATTCAAGGCTAAAAAGTATCACAACCAGGACTAAAATATAATTTCTGATTTCTAGCAACATTATATTATCCCACTTTCAGATGCCCAAGACTACTTTTATTTTGAGAGCTTAGTTCCTTTTCATTGTTAATAATTTTAGAAACCTCCACCACCTGTATCCATTTCCTATTAAGGAAAATGGAAAGAAAACTTGGGATGTCCTTCTTATTCAAAAGCAGTTAACATGCTTACTGAGAAAAGAACACACATACAACAGGGTCTCCCTATGTTTTCTAAAATCTAGAGGGCACAGTGAGATATCAGATATCAGAGCAAAATGCAGTTCTGGGTGTACCTGTAACACAGGATTTATGCTAATATGAAAGCAAAAACAACAAAATCTTTATTGAAATCTACCATGGGAAATTTAAGTCACACAAAACATTAGTAATTTTTTAAAAAAATCGGAGTATACAAATAATAGATAAAAACAAAGCCAGAATAGTTTTTGAAATTATTCAAGAATTAAATCATGGTTATATATACGTTAACATATAAAATTATTTGAGTATTAATCAAACCTATTCTAAAGAACTAAATAACTAGGTACTAATTCATGATAGAAGTAGAGATTTCAAATATAATTAAATAACTTAAATAAAATATATGGGTCACAAGAGTCAGTGAGGAGAGTAGGAGTAGTCAGGATAATGAGATGATAATGGCCAAAGAAAGTGTCTTGGGATTAGCATCATGGAGGAACCACCAGCCAATGTTTTTAGCCCTCACCTACAGAAAGTTTTAAGACCCTTGAACTTTTCCTGCTCTCATGCTTGGTATTTCCAATCCTATGACTTTAATGAGAAACCAATGGTTTCACAAGTAGAAATTGATACAAACTATTTTCTCAAACTAACTATTGTTAGGCTATGTTTATATTCAACTAAAATAGACATATGTGATCACACATAAGGGCAAGTTATATATATCCCATTATAGGACTTTTAAAAATCCTGAACAAATGAACAGAATGTAAACCACTTAAATCATCCTTCATTTATTAAGAACTTACTATGTTTAAGAAGCTAAGCTAAATGCTGAATAATCTGAGGGCAAAAAAGAAAAAAAAAACTGTATTATGTTTTAAATCAAATGAAAATCTGGTTCCCAAACAATGTTTGAATTTTAAAAACTGGCTTAGGCTATTAATATAAAAAATAGTAAGGGGAAAATGTCTTCTTTCTGGTGCTTCATCAACAGCATAGCTATAAAATTATCAGCTTCTATAGTGTGTGAACTATTCAAGTTAACTCTGCTGACCTTGTAACAACTATTTCACCACCACAATAAAAAAAGAACAGAAAGTCACCTTTTGGAGATTGAACATGAATGTAAGTTAAATGTCAATGTCCTTTAATAATAATTATTACAGTAACTAAAGGCACAAGTATTAAGACGTACTTAACCAGAATAAATAAATATAAATTAAACTAGTCTATATTTTATACAATGCCACTATGAAATAAAAACACGTATCACTGATGACGGGTAAGTAAAATAAGACGCATCTGACTGTTCTCCAGCTTTATATTCTACTGTTAAGGGAAGATTAGCATTTGAAAACTGAAATACGACTTAAAATTATACATTGCTGCAAAGACTATGAAATTGCCAGGTACAGTGGTGCATGGCTATAATCCCAGAGGCTAGGAGGGCTGAGGCAGGAGAATCATAAGTTCAAAGTCAGCCTCAGCAATTTAGTGAGGACCTAAGCAACTTAGTGAGACTCTGTCTCTAAAATAAAAAAGTAAGGGTTGGGGATGTGGCTTAGTTGCTAAGCGCCCCTGGGTTCAATCCCTGGTACACAAACAAAAACAAACAAACAAAACTACGGCACTAAAATGCACACACCCCTCACAAAAACCAGAAACTTAAAAAATTACTTTTGCTATATAAATCCTCAATACTCAATTCCTACAGGCAACTCTGAAATAATGGAAGTCTGACTTTTTAAAGTAAGTTTGTTTTAAAGGGGTGGGGGACACAACTCATACCTTTAAAAAAACGAAATATATAAATCAGCTCCCTACACAAATAAAAAGTAAGTAACTAAGCCACAAACACAGGCTGTGTGACCAGTCTTTATTTAGACATGGAAATCAAACTAACCAATGACAAAAAAACCTACTATGGATTGCAAAAAGGTATCAAACTCACCTATGCACAATGAGTTTTGAACTGCTACATTGGGCAAAAGAAATTATCATCCAGGTCAAAAAATTGTAAACGTTGTTAAATTAAATGAATGAGACAACTTTGTTGTTGTTTTGTTTTTCTCCCTCCACTTAGAAGGTTAAATCTGATCCAGCAAAAAAAGCTGTGACTTTTACTTGGGCAGCCCTTGTTGACTAAGTGCTTTAAAAAAAAAAAAAAAAAAAAAAGGACATATTTGCCATTATAACAGCATAAAAACTAACATCTCAAAGTGTTACCTACTCAAGCCTTTTAACAAATTTGTTAACACTATTAGTTATATTACTCCACCTTTCTCTTAGTGTGAACTGATATCAATTATTTAGACAATTTTATTATGCTATTTAATGCCTGATGATTTAACACAAACCTAAGTGTCACTTAAGACAAATGTAAAATAGTATCACTGGACTACAACACCCCCAAAACACTTAAAAATATAATTATCTTGAGAACTGACAATGAATACTTCAAGATTCATTAATAAAGTTGTTCTAGTATTTAAATATTACACAGGATTTAATTTTATCACGACTATTGAAAGGTGCCTATTTGGTTTTACATCTTAGAATTATTTTTAAGTCCAAATTTTTTTTTAACAAAGAGAAAAACAACATAAAACCTAAACATAAAATATGTTGAACAGCTGGCAGAAAAAAAATGTATGGTAGCCAATATAATCCTCAATAAATTCTATCGTAAAATTAAAACATCTGATGAAATAACCACCTTCAGTTTCCTCAGCTAAAAACCCCTTAAAAACAAAGACTGAACACAAAATAAGTGAATTCAAACATACAAATAACTATCACTGTACTGTTTATCTTTTACCCAGCAAGGTAAGAAACAACCTTTTAATACTTTAATTTTGTGAGTATTAAACAACTAGTGTGAAAAACAAGCTGCATGTAAACTATTTCTACTGCCTGAGCTTCAATGACTAGCTGAGGCAACCTGTTATAGGAGGTGTTAATTGGCAATAGGAGTACAAGTCAGAAGCATGTTCCCCATCGTCCTAACCCAGCAAGGCTAGGTCATTAAAGTGGAAATGAATTCTTTCATGTCGACTTAACCCTTTCAGTGCATGATTTCAGTTGTTCTCTCTCAATTAATTTAAAAAAAAAAAAAAAAAAAAACTTGCTACTTTTTAGAATTACAACACCCCCCCCCCCCCCCCCCCCCCCCGGCCAAAAGTCCTTTGGCTGATAGTTCCAATGACTTATTTGGAAGAAAGAATACAGTAAGTTAATTGCAAGGTAATACTGCAACTCTCCCTTCCAAAAACATAAAAACTAAGTGTATTTGCTTACTTGAACACTGTAAAGAAGATCTAAAGTATAGTGTTTAGAAATAGCTCAGAATCATTTAGTCATATAGAATTTTGATTTACATTTATGCATAAGGATTCAACAACTGTACCTCTAATATATCTTAACACTGGGATACAGTAACAGTAGTAATTTATTCCCACAACATCCATACAAGAATTCTCAATGTAAAAATGTTTTGAAATGTATGAGTTAATACACCTTCCTAATTATGTTTCATTATTCTGATAAGGTGCTCAGTCACAGCATATCCTAATGACTGGTTGCCAAAAAAGCCAAAATTCCTTTTATGGCATGATCTCAGGTTTCCAGATGGCACATTAATTCTTTAAAAAAAAAAAAAAAAAAGACAAAAAGGAAAGAAAATAAGAAGGGAAATGTCAAAATAATGGTGCACTGCTTTTCAAATGCCACATTTATCAATACTAATATCCCCAGGTATTTTAATCATAGGAATTTAAAATAAAACTCAACTATATAAACAATATTCTAAACATTACAATTAAAATTAACATGCTGAATCTTTCATCTGAGTAATCTTGAAAGTATTGACTTTAATAAAAATTCACAATATCAGCGTTAAGAAATAAACATCTGAAAACCTACTACACCGAATGCTATACTTGTGATAAGTCAGTCAATAATTACCAACATGAGAGTAGAGACATAACTTCATCCACTGTTGAAATTTAGCTGGGCTCCTGAGTAACTATGACCAACAATATGCTTATTCATTAGAAACTTCATCAGTAAGGGACAGAAACAGAAATTATACTATATTCCTACACCATATTCTCAATGTCCCTTTCCCCATCTCACCCACCTCCTCTATTTATATTAAATAATTATAATTTATATATATTATATTATATAATATATAATAATTTATATATTAAATAATTAGAGTCCTCTAATTATTTGACAAAATCAGTTCTTGCTTCTCTGAGAACTTTCCCTTGTTATACTGAACTCCTCTACTACAGCAAACCTAAGTGGCTGCCCTAGAGCCAATGTTTTGAGAATATAAAAATTTCATTGGGATACAGACAGTGGGGTGAGATGATGTAATAGAAGGGATGAAGGGGAAATGATACCATTACCTGGTTATAAGGAGACCTAATCAAAGAAACATAAGGGCTGATGGTCTAGTACACCATGCCCAACTGTGACATTCTTTCCCTGTAAGACCAACCCTGATAGTCACTTTGAAACAATTTTCACCTACTTAAAAAATGTGTGGTGGGGGAAAGGGGGGGGAGAGAGAGAGAGAGAGAGAAAAAGAAATATACCATGAGGACCAATCATTCTAGACACGTATGAAATCTGTCTCACCAGAAAAATGACTCCATTCTTAGTGATTAGCAGTCTTCTCTAACTATAACAAAGGAGAAGTGTAATATTTGACTACTTCTGTTTTAAGGGATTTTTTTTTTTTTTTTTTTTTACAGAGAATCCGTTGAAATCTCAGGAATCATAAGATAACTATAAACATTTAGGAGTAGCAAAAATATACTATCTTTTATAACTAGAAATAGGGGCCCACAATCAAGCAGAAACTCGAATGTATTACAATAGAAAATTAAGGTATCAGATCTGTTCCCTAAGACACTACAACTAGTTTCAGTTCTTTTAGTCGCACAGTTCTCCCCCACTTTAAAACTACTGTTCAAATATAGTACTATTTATTTAAGTATTTAAATTATAAAAAATGTAAAATATACTCTTCCACAAATGAATTGGGTTATTTTGGGAAGTTTCCATAATTCATAATTCATTAATTAGCTCATCCTCTAAATCATTCTGTGCAAAGCCATGTATGGAATGCTATACCCACTGATACATACACACAGAGACAGTATGCAAACTTTTACTTAATTCATTCAATAATCACAGGCTTAAAAGCCCAATGCTAGGAATGTATCTCAGTGGTAGAATGGTTGTCTAGTATGCACAAGACCCTGAGTTCAATCCCCAGTACCGCAAACAAAAACAAAAAACTCCCCACGTGCCAGGTACTGGCTATATAAAGGTAGGTAGTTTTCTGCCCTTAAAAGTTTAAAAATATAGAAGGCAGGCAAGAAATAGTAAAACTATAACTGTAACACATTAGAAAAAATACAAAAACAGAAGCATATATAAAGCACAGAATTCATTGCAATCTATTTAATATAATCTCCTTTTATGCTAAGAATTGAAGAATATGCAGGTCTTTTCCAAGCAAAAGTTGTGGGAGAGCAGAGTAAGACATTCCAAGAAAACAAAATGACAAACTGAAAAGCAGAGTCAACAAATAACAATCGACCTATACATTATCATTAAGAGATTTCCAAAATGGGATATCTAAATCATAGCTACTAAGAAGTAAACATGAATAATATAAATTTTCATGGGTGTTTTTTTTGAAGATGTGGCTTTTTTTTTTTTAAAAGGTCACCTTTAAAAGTAGACCTCTTAATCATGAGTTCAAAGCCAGCCTTAATAACTCAGTGAGGCCCTAAGCAACTCAACAAGACCTTGTCTCTAAATAAAATACATAAAAAGGCTGAGGATATGGCTCAGTAATTGAGTGCCCCTGGGTTCAATCCCCCAACCCCCCCCCAAAAAAAGTAGACCTCTTAAAGACAGTAAGAGTTAATGGACCTTACCTACAACTTAGCATTTATAAAAAAATATTCAGCACTTAAGAATATAAATCAAACAGTCTGGAGTTCTATGACATGCCTGAAAGAAATAAAGTCACAAGATAATTCTGGAAGGATAAGATGGTATGTTATTCCACACAAAATGTCAGTCTGTAACATAATAGGATGTCATTATTGTGACATGAAGTACCTCTCCTGCTTATAGAATTTATATAAATATTACATCTGACTCAAATCTTGAATTAGGATCATTCCTCTTTAAAATATAGTTCTAACATATAACTCCCAGAACAAAATATTCTTTCAATAAATAATATTTATAAAAAGTTGATTATCAGTTATCCAAGTAATGGGTACCACTGGAAGAGAAGACAGAGTTTCCAACTAGGATTAGTTGGATCAATGATCAAAGGAACTGAAGGTTAAATGGATGCTACTGTGATCAGCTATTAGAGCCACTAAGCAGTCATAAAAGCCAGGCCCTAGAGGTGCTAACATGAATACTAATAATCTTGCCTGTTTGTGCTTATCTTGCTGTATATTTTTCAAATATGTTATATTTGTATTTTGCTTTATTTTTCAAATATTATTTATCTCATCTAATGAAAGAAGATGAAGATAAAGGAAAAGCAGATAAAAAGAGAACATTATACAGATAAGAGGGAATTCAAAATATTGGGTTAATGTTGGAATGGGTTCCGAAAAAAAAAAAAAGAAAAAAGATGGGAAACCTGTATAAGAGACACTACAACATGTACAAGGTATATGATGAACCAATCAGATGTGGTGCCAGTCCTTAAATGTAGTACAGGAGACAGACAAAACACAGTAAATATAAAAATAAATATAAAACTCAGGTTTAGAACCAAAATAATAGGAACAAAAATAAGCCTCAGGGAAATAATAAAAACAAGGTCCAGTTTTGCAAAGGCGCACTCCAGGAAACAAATAAATAATGAACAAGTAAACTGTTGGTTCTTGACCCTGTTTGTACCGCAGAATTGAATGGCAAACTTAAAAAATTCTGATGCCTGGGCACACTCTCAGATTTAACTACTCTAAGGTGAAGTTCAAGCATCTGAACTTCAAGCAGATTTTAAGGTAGACTTATAAAATAAAAACAAACAAAAGATATCTTTATTGTGAGACTAAGAAATTAACTGGAATGACTTCACCCAACTAGCTGGCTTGAAATTTCAGAGGTCCACAGCTGACTGACAAACACATCAAATTCTAAATTACTATGGAGTTTTATTTTAAACTCACTAAGATGGAGAGGAAAAAGAAATATGAAGTAGGGATAGATTAGTCAAATTTGAAGACACATGGTAATGCCCGTGTGTGTGTGTGTGTGTGTGTGTGTGTGTGTGTTACTAGAAATTAAAACTCAGAGGTGTTCTATCACTGAGCTATATCCACAGCTCTTTGTGTGTTTTACTTTGGAACAGGGTCTCACTAGGTTGCCCAAGCTAGCTTCAAACTTAAAATCCCCTAGCTTCAGTCTCCCATGTAGCTGGGATTGCAGATATGAATCACTATGTTGGGCCATATGTGATAATTCCTGCCATCTACAAAATATTTCTGGTCCTTCTCTCAGGCACATAATAGGACTGCACTTCCCTGACCTCTTAAAGCCAGGTGTGAATATGTGACTTGCTTTAGCCAATGAAATAGAAATTTTCACTGTGGCATTCCAGTGAAAGTTTTTCAAGAGTCACTGCTGAGTGATAGTGTTCTGTCAACACTATCCTAAACTAATGATACCACAGAACAAAACACCCAACTGACCCATGCTACTCATGTAGCATGAGTAAAAAAGAAAAGTTTGTGTTTCTAAGTCACTGAAATTTAAGGGTTGTTCCTAAAGCATCACTGACCCTTCTAGTGAAGGGAGGAGAAAGGGATCATTTAAAGAGTATGGAAGGAAAGTTAGTAGTAAATTCATTAAACAAACAATAGAGACAAAGGGCATCTATTTAAAATACCTTATACAAAATCCTGTAACAGATGAGCAGAATGGCTTGGGACTTATCAGGAATTATAAATACAGTATTATAATACGGCTAGTTTTGGATATGAGGAGGTTGAAGCAGGAGATAAAACTCAGAAATCATGAAGGATTTCTCTAAAATCTAAACAGAAAATCAACTCACAAAAAGGCCAACAGGGCCATTCTGTGAAGATATACTAATCCTTGACCACCTTTCTGCCCTAGTATACCTAAGTGATAAGACTGCTCTCACCTTCATAATGGCACTCTTCCACACATCATTTTTGAAAATTCCCAGATGATTCTGATCACACAGTTTAAGATGGGGACCCTCTTTCCCCCATTTCTTTAAGACTCATTATACTTTGACCTGAGGACTATAATTTTTATACAACAGGAAAGCTTACTGAGGACTTATGGTTGTTCAAATAAATGAATAAAATAATCAGTACCAGTTCCAGGTATGGTGGCACACACCTCTAATTCCAGCAGCTCAGGAGGCTGAGGCAAGAGGATTACAAGGTCAAAGATAATTTCAGCAACTTAGTGAGGCACTAAGCAAAGTGAGACCCTGTCTCAAATTTTTAAAAAAGAAAAAAAAAACTTTTAAAAAGGGTTGGGGATGTGGCTCAAAGGTTAAGAGCCATAGGTTCAATTCCTGGTTTAAAAAAAAAAAAAAATCAGTACCACAGTTTGGAAAAGACTCCAGAATTTCTGCTGGTAGAAAGAATTATTAAGGGAGACTGGCAACAAGGTGGGTACAGATGAGATTATGTAAAGGCTAAATTAAGAAGAGGCAATGAGAAGCAGCACACTCAAGACAGTCTTAGGAAGCAAAAGCTTCCTAAAATATTTGGGGGCTAATTATGTGAGGGAAATGGAGAAATACAATATGGTTGCAGATTCTGCCTTGTTGGACTAGGTAAATACTGAGACCATTAAATAAGACAGAGATTTCTTGTCAGGTCATACCCAAAATCTCCAGAATCTGGCTGCTTCTTTACCACACCTGTAATACAGCACTCTGGTGAACATGAAATCCATTTATATTTTAAATAATTTTGTTTTTACACTTATTAGAAATTATATGAGATCTTACTTCCCATTACCTTGACTAATAAAGACCCAAAAGTTCAAAGATAAATTAACACAGCTATCAACATTATCTAGTCTGCAAATGGCTGTTTAGGCCCACCCAGAGGAACAATTTAAGGCTGTCCAAAAAAAAAAAAAAAGAGTAACAGTTATTTCCTCAAAATTAAACACTGTAACATCTAGTCTTACTGGGGCTAGTTTATTTCCTTCTTGGTATAAATTACTCAAGTTTTATCACCAGATGATAATACATGATACTGAGTTAAATCTGTATTTCAGATAAACAAATATTTTAATAAGTATATTTCATGCAATATTTGGAACATATGTGCATTAAAAATTTATTGTTTATTTGAAATTTGTTATGGTTTGGGTATGACGTGTCCCCCAAAAGCTCATGTGTAAGACAGTGCAAGAAAGTTTATAAGTGAAATGACTAAGTTGTGAGCCTTACACTAATCAGTCCATTAATCCATTGTAATGGATTAACTGCCAGTAAATGTAGGCAAGTAGGGACTGAATGGAGGAAGTAGATCACTGGTGGCATGTCTTTGAGGTTTATATTTTGTCTCTGGGCAGCAGAGCTCTCTGCTTCTTAACTGCCATGTCCTGAGCTGCTTTCTGCCTCATCTCAGGCCCAGAGTTGTAGAGTTGGCCTTCTACAGACTGAAACCTCTGAAACCATAGGCCAAATAAACTTTTCCTCCTCTAATTGTTCTTGTCAGGCCTTTTGGTCACAGTGACAAAAAAGCTAATTAAAACAAAATTCAAATTTACCTAGGCATCTAGTATTTTTATTTGCTAAATCTAGCATTCTTGTTTACAAACAACTACAGGTCCTTTCTGTTCTAAGATCCTTTCAAATTTTAATTGTTCTGACCAGCTTAAGCCAGAAGCAATTTTCTACTACCATATATACCAACACCTTTCTCAAAATCTGTTACCACCTCTTTGTCTTTAAATAAGCAATACCTTTAAGACTAAAGGAAATGGAAGCCCATAGTTCCTTTGTATAAAAAGAAAACTAAATTTACATCTTAATAATATAGATATCTTCATTCTTGTAAGTCAGTATCTACTTTGAAAACTCTCCAAATGCTAAAATAATCATTCACTAGATTTTTGTACTATACACTCCTCTCATCCTATCTTTAAGTCTCCATTAAACCAAACACTCCATAAGGGTTTGGCATTTACTTGTTTGTAACTTCACATGGCAACTAGGTCAGTGCTCTGCATACAACAATTGTTACCTTGTGGAATAACTTAGTAGAAAAGTCAAAAAGTTTAGAGGAGGATATAATTGAAAAAATTTACCAAACACATGAAAAAAAGATGCTCAATAAATAACTCTCCAATCTCTTTAAAAATAAATGCAGTTTGAGTTTTTCTTTTTGACCACTATCTCAACCACAAACATGCCAAGCAGGCATTCTGATGCTTCTGTAAGCCAGGCATATATGAACTGTCTTAGAATGAAAATCCTTTGCTTCTGTGGCCTCCATTAAGACCTTCAGAGTCTTTCTCTCAGAAAAGTTAAGTATACTCCAAAATACAAAATAAATGAGAGGTTAAAGAGAAAGGAACTGGACAGAAAACTAATCAGGTGGCAGACTGGGTACAGGGGTCATCCACCTAGAGATCTGATCTTTCTTAGGTCTAAGAGTATAAAGCTGCCTCTCAGGGATTGAGAGGTCAATGAGCTAGGTATGTCAGTGGGAAAGAGAAAGAGCATGTTAAATGAGAATCAACCTTAGAGTGAACAAATCTTTTTTCTCACCAATGTTATATGCTTTTATTTCTTTTAAAATTTGTTATAAAATACTTATAAAACTCAAAAAAATAAAAAAAAACTCATTACCCAGCTTATGAAATAAAGTATCACAAAAGCAACTGTATCCTTTTCCAAACTTGATGGGTTAGATCCTCACTCCATACCCCCAGATATAGTCACTACTCTGATTTTGGTGATACCATGCATTTTAATTATTTATTTATATATTTATTTATTTTGGTGGTGCTGGGGATTGAACCCAGGGCCTTGTGTTTGCAAGGCAAGCACTCTACCAACTGAGCTATATTCCCAGTCCTATCATTCATTTCTTTATACTTTTACTACATAATTACACACATATTAGCATTACCTGTATGTATACTGGATTTTAAAACATTCATATAGAACTTATTATTCCTCCATTTGCTTTTTACTTCATTAGGTTAGTATGAACTAATCCTGCTAATGTGAAGTTCATTCATTTTCAACACATTACAAAATCCTACTGTTGAGCACAATTATACACACATTCTCCTAACAATAGGCAATTAACGTTTTTGATTTTTTGATATTATAAACTAGGGATCAGCAAACCACAATCTTTAATCTATAGCATACTACAACTGACTGGACTGGCAGATCCATTCATTTTTGTATTCTGGCTGCTTTAGCCCTATAATGATAGTAGAATTGAGTAGTTTTCACTGAGACATAGATCGCATGGTCCATAAGCCTAAAGTATTTACTATCTGACCCTTTAAAAAGATTACCAAGCCCTGTTATAAACAATGCTGTTGTGCATATTCCAAAATCTATGTGGGTCACTTTCTTTGGAGAATATAATTAGGAAGAGATTTGCTCAGTTGTAAGAAAGGCAGATCTTTATTATAACAAGATTCCGCCCAAATGTTTTCCAAGGGGTTATATACTACCATTAGCTTATACATGCTTATAGAACATTTTGATTCTTATATTTTTGGGGGGAGGTGGAGGTGGCAGGAATGGGAATTGAACCTAGGGACATTCTACCCATGAGCTACATCTCCAGTTTTTTGTTTTGTTTTGTTTTTAATCTTGAGATAGGTTCTCACTAAGTTGCTCAGGCTGGCCTGGAGCTTGCAGTCCTTCTGCCTTAGCCTCCCAAGTAGCTGGGATTACAGGCATGCACCATCTTGCAAGGCTCTTTTGCCCGTTTCCAAATAGGTATCTTTTTCTTGTTCAGTTGCAGAAGCTCAATATATATAGTGATAATTAATGCTTTTTGAATTGTGTTACATAATCTTAATAATCTTTTTAATCTGTAGCTGACTGCTTTTGTGGAGGGAGGCGGGGTGGAAGGAATACTGGGGATTGAACCCAGGGATGTTCTACCACTGGGCTATGTCCCCAGTTCTTTTTATTTTGAGCATTTTCTATTAACTTGGCTTCAATTAACTATTTCAATATGAATAAAATTTCTTAAAATCTATCTACTATTTTAAAATTGATCTCTGTGAAGTCCAAACAGAAAACTTCATCTAGAATGAATTTTTCCAATGAAAAAGTAAATAAAAAGGACATCTGCTTAAGTACAAGAGAGAGCAACAGGGATTAAGTTTATATTCCCACCCAAAACAAGTTAAAAATGGACAAAACTATATTAAAAATAGTGTGTAAGACACTGTGATGAGGCAACAAAAAACTGTGATTGATCTCTGAGAACTGGGGAACAACTGAGGTTAGCCCTACTACTCTTCTAGCTTACCTACCTTGAAACACCTGCCAGGCTCAAGTAGAGGGAAGAAGAATCCAGGCAGAATTTAGCAGATTCTCTGAGTTGAGGAGAAAGAAATGAGACTATTGGGAGAGCAAAACTGCTAGAGATATCTGGACAGAGTCATAGAGATAAATGAGCTACAAAGAGAAAAACCCTAGAGTTCTTCAGATCCTGAGTATTGTGCATATGTAAGGAAATACCCAGAAATAACCAAATCTAGGGAATCAAACAAAAAAGATTAAAGGAAAGAATATGTATCTCCTATAGCAACGGAAACAGTATTTGTTTCCACCAGCCAAAACAGAAATTTTCAAAATCTTCAAGACAACAATTAGAATAGAGGTACTGCTTCAATAATGAAAAATGAGTCCTAGACAAGGTACTGTTCTAATCTCACCTAAAAAGAGTAAAACTATAGCTAGAAAGAGCATCTAAATAAGTCAACTTCATTTCACAGCAAACATGAAGAACATTTATAAGAATAAAAAAATAGTATGCAAGGTAAAATGCGCAATTTCAGGCATCTAGTAAAAAATTACCATTCATGCAAACCAGTAAGAAAATATGACCCAAGGTGAGAAGATAAATCAACTGAAACCAAGCATTGGCACAGATATTAAAAATAGCAGATAAGACATTTTAAAGTTATTAAGACTGTCAAAAAGTTAAGCAGAGACATGGAAAGTATGAACACAACCCAAATTAAACTTTTTGAGATGAAAACATTAGTGGTCATATGATAAAGCAGAGGGTGAACTGAGAGGGACTTGGTACTCTAGGACTGCCAGTGGCCAGAAGAAACAATACTATAAAACGAAACATAAAGAAAACTATATCCATGCACATTGTAACCAAAATAGCATCATATGTAGGGGGTTCAACAGAGCAGAACTGAACATTCCAGAAATAAACTCTAACATTTAAAGTCAACTGTTATAGTTTGGATGCGAGGTGTCCCCCAAAGGCTCGCATGTGAGACAATTCGGGAAGGTTCAGAGGAGAAATGATGGAGTTGTAACAGTCTTAAACCAATCAATGAATCCCTGATGAGATTAACTGAAGTGGCAGAGAGTGCCTGGAGGAGGTGGGAATTGGGGCATGGCTATGGGGTATGTATTTTGAATCTGGAAAGCACAGTTTCTCTCTGTTTTCTGATGATGTGAGCTGCTTCCCTTTGCCACCCTCTTCTGCCACGATGTTCTACCTCACCTCGAGTCCCCAGGAATGAAGCTGGTCTTCTATGGACTACGACCTCTGAAACCATGAGCCCTCAAATAAACTTATCCTCCTGTACAATTGTACTGGTCAAATCCTTTTAGTCACAGCAGTGAAAAAGCTGACTGAAACAGTCAACTTATCTTTAACAAAGGGACCAAGATATTCAAAGGGAGAAAGACCAGTCTTTTCAACAAATGGTGCTGAGACAACTGAATATCTATATGCAAAAGCATAAATTTGCATCCCCACCTCACACCATGCACAGTTATCACAGAACTCAATATAAAAGCTAAAACCATAAAACTCTAGGAGAAAAAGTAAATCTTCATAAATGTCCATTAGACTATTTCTTAGTATGATATGAAAAGCAGATATCATAAAAGAGAAGGTTGATGTATTAGACTCCATCAAAATAAACAGCTTTTGTGCTTCGAAAGTCACCATTAGCCAGGCATGGTGGCATACACCATGCCTCCATGTGTCTCAGGAAGCTCAGTCAGGAGGATCACAAGTTCAAGGTCAGTTTCAGCAACTTAGCAAGAACCTAAACAACTGAGCAAGACCCTGTCACGAAATTTTTAAAAACTGGAAAAAAAAAGGCGGGGGAGTGTTGGGGAATTCAATCCCCAGTACTCTCCCTCCACACCCCCAAAAAAGTCACCATTAACAAAGTGAAAAAACAAGTCGCTGTTTGGGAAAAATATCTGCAAATCCTAAGGGATAAAGAATTCTTAAAGTCAGAATTGTAATGCACACCTACATTACAAAAATGTTATGTCCTTCAGACTGAAGGAAAATGATACCAGATAGAAATATGGATCTACACAAAGGAAAAACCAACACTGGAAAAGATAAATACATAGATTAAAATTATTTTTTCTTACTTAAATCTCTTTAAAAGAGACTACAGTAAACAGTATGGCAGTTTCTCAAAACACTAAATATACTTACCGTATATTATGGATTTACTGTCTCTGACCCTGAATTCATATATTGAAATCTCACTGCCTAGGGAGGTAATTAGATCATGAGAATGAAACCTTCATGAATATCATTAGTGTCCTTACAAAAGGAAATCGAGAGTTCTCTAGCTCTTTCTGCCATGTGAGGATACAATCAGAAGTCAACCTAGAAGTGGGACCTCACCAGAATCCAATCACACTGGTAGCCTGATCCCACTTTGCAGAACTGTAACAAAAAAATATTTATTGTATAAACCTTTCAATCTATGGTAATTTGTTAAAGAAGCCCAAATTAACTAAAACACTATATGATCCAGCATTTCCACTACTGAGTATATATCCAAAAGGAAAGTAAAGACTCAAACAGATACGTCTACATTAATGTTCATAGACCCATTATTTACTAACAGCCAAAAGGTAGAAATAGCCCAACTATATCTCAAGAGATGGTGGAGAAACAAAAGGTAGTATAAACATACAAAAGAATATTATTCAGCCTAAAAACAGAAATTTTAGTTTATACTATAACATAGATGAACCTTGAAGACATTATTCTAGGAATAAAAACCAATCATAAAAGAACAAATATTTTATGTTTCTACTTACATGAAGTACCAAGAATAGTCAAGAGACAGAAAGTAGAATGGTAGTTGTCAGGGACAGTGATGAGGGGCCAATGGCGGGGGGAATTGCTGAATAGGTACAGAGTTTCAGTTAAGGAAGATTACAAAGTTTTGAAGATAGATGGTGGTGATGGCTGCAAAACAATGTATATCTAATGCCACCGAACTGCTCACTGATAATTATTAAAATGATATATTTTTATTTTACGTATATTTTACATCAATAAAAAAAACTAGACTAGGCAAACAATAAAAATATGGTTTGGCATTTCAACTACAGTTAAGAAGGTCCAGAGGGGAGATAAAACTATAACTTTGTAATATTCATATAACTGAAATAATGTTATATAAGTTATATAATTAACAGGTTATATAACTTCAAAATGTATACTAAAAACTCTAAAAAATAAACTAACAAAACAACAGGTCACAGTCATAAATCCAGCAAAGATATAAAGGAATAAAACATTGAACTAATCTAAAAGGTGGCAGAAAAAGAAAAATTGACAAAAGAAGAAATGAAAGAAATATTAAGTAAATGGCAATATAATTAGATTTAAAATTAACCACACCAATAAATAATTGCACTTAAATGTAAAGGACCTAAGTAATTCAATTAAAAAGCTGAGATTATCAGACTGAATTAAACAACATCAACAAAAAAATCTCAAGATCTACCTATACACTGCCCACAAGAAGCATACTTCAAATAGGATAATCAAGGAATCAAAGATGTTAAACGGAAGATACACATTAACACTAAGCAAAAGAAAGCTGAAATGCCTACATTAATATCGAACAATGTCAAAGCAAAGAATATTAAAAGGAATAAAGTAAGTCTTTTTATGATAATGGGGGCAATATGATCAATATGCAGAAGAAATCTGACTGACTCTAACACCCATTCCTGATGAAAATTATCCAAACTCAGGTGCAGTGGTGCATGCCTGTAAGCCCAGCTACTTGGGATGCTGAGAAAAGAAGACTGCAAGTTCTAGTTCAGCCTGAGCAACTTAGCAAGATCCTGTCACAAATTAAAAAAAAAAAGGGGGGGGGGGCTGGAGAATGTAGCTTGGGGAGTGTCCCTAGGTTCAATACCTAGTACCACCAAAAAAAAAAAACCAAAAATCCTGAACTTTCAACAAAGTAGAAACAGTAGACAACTTCTTAAACCCAATAAAGAACATGTATTAAAAACATGTTTAGTTACATGTTAATATGCTTGATGGTGAAAATTAATATTTTATCCCAAAGATAAAGAACAAGACAGGAATGTCCACTTCGATACTTCTATTCAGCATTTTAACAAAAAGTTCTAGTCAGATAAAGGGCATCCAGATTGGCAAGAAGTAAAATTCCATATTCACATGCAATATTAAAAAAATTACTTATGCTACCAAACTCATTCTATGAAGCTAATATCACCCTCATACCCAAATCAGGAAAAGACACATCAAGGAAAGAAAATTTTAGACCAATATCCTTGATGAATATAGATGCAAAGATCCTTCACAAAATATTGGCAAACCGTATCCAAAAGCATGTTAAGAAAATCGTGCACCACGATCAAGTGGGGTTCATCCCTGGCATGCAAGGATGGTTTAACATGTGTAAATCAATAAACGTAATCCATCATGTCAATAGACTTAAGGATAAGAATCATATGGTTATTTCAATTGATGCAGAAAAAGCGTTCGACAAAATACAACACCCCTTCATGCTCAAAACACTAAAATAGGGAAAGTAGGAACATACCTGAACATTGTAAAGGCTATTTATGCTAAGCCCATGGCCAACATCATTCCTAATGGAGAAAAACTGAAACCATTCCCTTTAAAAACGGGAACAAGACAGGGATGTTCTCTTTCACCACTTCTTTTCAACATTGTCCTGGAAACTCTAGCCAAAGCAATTAGGCAAACTAAAGAAATTAAAGGGATACAAATAGGAAAAGAGAAACTTAAGCTGTCACTGTTTGAGGATGATATGATTCTATATTTAGAGGATTCAAAAATCTCCTCCAGAAAACTTCTAGACCTCATCAATGAATTCAGCAAAATAGCAGGCTATAAAATCAACACGCATAAATCTAAAGCATTTTTATACGCAAGCAACAAACAACTGAAAGGGAAATGAGGAAAACAACTCCATTTGCAATAGCCTCAAAAAAATAAAATAAAATATTTGGGCATCAAAGTGGTAAAAGATCTCTACGATGAAAACTACAAAACACTGAAGAAAGAAATTGAGGAAGACCTTAGAAGATGGAAAGATCTCCCATGTTCTTCGATAGGCAGAATTAATATTGTCAAAATGGCCATACTACCAAAAGTGCTATACAGACTCAATGCAACTCCAATTAAAATCCCAATGATATACCTTACAGAAATAGAACAAGCAATTATGAAATTCATCTGGAAGAATAAGAAACCCAGAATAGCTAAAACAATCCTTAGCAGGAAGAATGAAGTAGGGGGTATCGCAATACTAGAACTTCAACTATACAAAGCAATAGTAACAAAAACAGCATGGTATTGGCACCAAAACAGACAGGTAGATCAATGGTACAGAATTGAGGACACAGACACAAACCCAAATAAATACAATTTTTTCATACTAGACAAAGGGGCCAAAAATATGCAATGGAGAAAAGATAGCCTCTTCAACAAATGGTGCTGGGAAAACTGGAAATCCATATGCAACAGAATGAAACAAAACCCCTATCTCTCACCCTGCACAAAAATCAACTCACAATGGACCAAGGACCTCAAAATCAGACCAGAGACCTTGCATCTTATAGAAGAAAAAGTAGGTCCAAATCTTCACCTTATTGGCCTAGGCTCAGACTTCCTTAATAGGACTCCCATAGCACAAGAAATAAACGGAAGAATCAACAACTGGGATAGATTCAAACTAAATAGCTTTCTCTCAGCAAAGGAAACTATCAGCAATGTGAGGAGAGAGCCTACAGAGTGGGAGAATATCTTTGCCACTCATACTTCAGATAGAGCACTAATTTCCAGAATCTATAAAGAACTCAAAAAACTCTACACCAAGAATACAAATAACCCAATCAACAAATGAGCTAAGGAAATGAACAGACACTTCACAGAAGAAGATCTACAAGCAATCAACAGATATATGAAAAATGTTCAACATCTCTGGTAATAAGAGAAATGCAAATCAAAACTACCCTAAGATTCCATCTCACCCCAATTAGAATGGCGATTATCAAGAATACAAGCAACAATAGGTGTTGCAGAGGATGTGGGGAAAAAGGTACACTCATACATTGCTGGTGGGGATGCAAATTAGTGCAGCCACTCTGGAAAGCAGTGTGGAGATTCCTTAGAAAACTTAGAATGGAACCACCATTTGACCCAGCTATCCCACTCCTCGGCCTATACCCAAATGACTTAAAATCAGCATACTACAGAGGTACAGCCACATCGATGTTCATAGCTGCTCAATTCACAATAGCCAGATTGTGGAAACAACCTAGATATCCTTCAATTGATGAATGGATAAAGAAACTGTGGTGTGTATACACACACACAATGGAATATTACTCAGCTATAAAGAATAATAAAATTATGGCATTTGCAGGCAAATGGATGAAATTAGAGAATATCATGCTAAGTGAGATAAGGCAATCTCAAAAATCCAAAAGGCGAATGATCTCACTGATAAGCGGATGATCACACATAATGGGGGTGGAGGGGGGCAAGAATGGAGGAAGGAGGGACTGCATAGAGGGGAAAGAGGGGTGGGAGGGGTTGGGGGGAAGGAAAAAATAACAGAATGAATCAAACATCATTACCCTATGTAAATGTATGATTACACAAATGGTATGGTGTTACTCCATGTACAATCAGAAACAACATGTATCCCATTTGTTTACAATAAAAATAAATTTAAAAAAAAGGCAAAACAATCAGTTAAAGAAAACTGATAGTATAAGGCAACACAGACTTTCTATTTTTATCCTAAGTTCATCTCCTATGCTCAGACATTGGAAGCAGATTTAACCCTAATGTGAAGTTTTATCCTTCAGGTTACTGAATTAAAATATTATTTATTTTGAAATATTGCTTGGACTCTTTGGTGAAATGGATGGCATTGATTTTTACAGTGTTGGATCCAACCAAGAATTAGACATATGGTAGAGACTTTAGCATATATCCAAATCTCTCAAATGTTACTGAAAGTCCTTACTAACTAAACTTTCTAACTCCCACTGCTGATGAGACCGATTTCTCTTTATTAAATAAACTGTATTATTTTAAATTAAGGGAATTAAAAGGGAAAAAATTACTTATGATAGTATCAAAAATATAAAAATTAGAAATAAATTTGACAAGATGTATAAATCCTGTACTGTGAAGACTACAAAAAATATTGAAATAAAGAAAATCTAAATAAATGGAGAGTTCACTGCTAATATGTTAATTTTTCCCAAACTGACCTGCAGATCAGAAACATCATCAATCAAAATCCCAGGTTTTTTGCAAAAACTGACATTCTAATGAATATGCAAGGATCTAAAACTGCCAAAACCAATACTTCTAAAAAGAACAGTTAAAAAGACTAATCAATGTGATTTCAACATTTATTATAAAATTACCATACTGAAAAGAGTGTAGCATTGGGTTAAAAAGATAGACAAATTGGGCTGGGGGTGTAGCTCAAATGGTAGAGCACTTGCTTAGCATGAGCAAGGCCTGGTTCAAAACTCAGTAACACACATACACACAATGAACAAACAGTTAATGGAACAGAATACAGATTGCAGAAAGAATCATACTTAGAGGGACAACTGATTTTCAACAAAAGCAGAAACACAAGAGAAAAATAATAAGCTTTTTAAACACTGTTGAAACAACTGGTCATCTATACGTAAAAGAAATTTTTTAAAAGCCAAACACAAAATGTACAGAACTAGAGATCATGATGCCAACGAAAATAAGTCACGCCCAGAAAGAAAAGTATCATGTTTTCTCCTAAGTGGAATCTACAGATTTAAAAAAAAAAAAAACAGAATGGAAAAGAAAAAGACATTAAATTAAAGGGGGGACATTAAGGGAATGGGACCAGCATAAGGGGTAGTAAGAGAAGGTAACAAGGAGGGTGAATATGACAAAGTTTGTTGCACATATGCATGCATGAAAACATCACACTGGGTTTTCGAGATGGCGGACTAGAGGGTGACTGCATTTCATGTCGCTCCAGACTCAGGATTCAAGAAGAGGAGGTACTGAGAGATTCGGGACCAACTCAGAGCTGCCAGGTGAGTCTTTCCCACTGGACAAGGCAACCCGGCCAGGGTGGCAGTCCTGGAACGAAGGGAAATTTGTGGAGAAGAGTTGCCCAGCAAGACTCCCCTGCTGGAGCAGTGAACCCTGAGAGCCAGATCACAGAGGAGGGCCACCCACAGAGAGACTTTGTCACAGAGCAAGATTCCCAGGCCCGGACAGCAGGACCGAACCACAGGCAGCTTCTCGGAGGAGGGCTGCCCAGCAAGAGACTCAATCATAGGGCAAGGTTCCCCAAGGGGTGAGTTTTCCCCACCGGGTGCGCTTTCCCACCAGGGCAGTATAACCAGAGACCCAGGATGAGACCAGCTGTGCCCCAGCAAATATTCTAGTTCCCTTTGGCTGACCATCGGTCAACAAGTGCAGGCACCTCTGCCCACTAGCAGGGAATATACCCCACATGAAGACCACCACCCCTAGAGGAGCAGCTTCCTTGTGGATAACTGCATTATCAAGTTCCTCCAAGACTTCAGGCCACTGTAGGCTAGGAGTTGAGTTATTGGAAATCTACAGGGACTATAAGTCAATAGAGGTAATCTGCAATATCTCAGATTTCACTACTAGACAGGAAGATATCTGAGCAATATGAGAAAACAAGGGAAGTAAATGTCCTAAAAAAACCTAGATACTACGTCAATAAAATCCAATCACAGCATGGCAGAAAAAAATGTCAGAAAGGGACTTCAGAATGTACATAATTAAAATGATCAGAGAAGCAAATAATGAGATGAAAGAGTAAATGCAGGCTTTGAATGATCGCACCAATCAACAGTTAAAAGAGCAAATGTGGGAAGCAAAAGATCATTTCAATAAAGAGTTAGAGATACTGAAAAAAAAAAAAAAAACAGAAATCCTTGAAATGAATGAAACAACAAACCAAATTAAAAACTCCACTGAAAGCATAACCAATAAGATAGAACACCTGGAAGACAGAACCTCAGACACTGAATACAAACCATTTAATCTTGAAAACAAAGTTGATCAAACAGAGAAGATGGTAAGAAATCATGAAGAGAATCTCCAAGAATTATGGAAAATCATGAAAAGGCCAAATTTAAGAATTATTGGGATTGAGGAAGGCACAGAGAGAGAAACCAAAGGAATGAACAATCTATTCAATGAAATAATATCAGAAAATTTCCCAAATTTAAGAATGAAATGGAAAATCAAGTACAAGAGGCTTACAGGACTCCAAATACACAAAATTACAACAGACCCACATCAAGGCATATTATAATGAAAATACCTAACACACAAAATAAAGACAAAATTTTAAAGGCTATGAGAGAAAAAAATCAAATAAAGTTCAGGGGGAAACCAATAAGAATATCAGCAGATTTTTCAACCCAGACCCTAAAAGCTAGAAGGGCCTAGAACAACATTTTTCAAGCTCTGAATGAAAATGGATCCAAACAAGAATCTTATACCCAGCAAAACTTACCTTCAGACTTGACAACAAGAAAAAATCCTTCTAAACAAAAGCTAAAAAAATTTACCAAAAGAAAGCTGGCACTACAGAACATTCTCAGCAAAATATTCCATGAGGAAGAAATGAAAAAGAATGATGTAAATCAGCAAAGGGAGGAACTACCCTAAAGGAATAGCCAAATAAAGGCGAAACCAAGTCATGTCAAAAAAAAAAAAAAAAAAAAAAGGGCCAAATGACCGGGAATACAAAGTATATCTCAATAATAACCCCTTAATGTTAATGGCCTGAAATCATCAATCAAAAGACATAGACTGGCAGATTGGATTAAAAAGAAAGATCCAACAATTTGCTGCCTGCAAAAGACTCATTTCATAGAAAGAGATACCCACAAACTAAAGGTGAAAGAATAGGAAAAAACATACCATGCCCATGGACTCAGCAAAAAAGCCAGAGTACCTATCCTCATATCAGATAATGTGGATTGAAGCCAAAGTTAGTCAGAAGGGATAAAGAAGGACATTTCATACAGCTTGAGGAAGCATCAAGCAGCAAGACATAATAATCAGAAATATCTATGCCCCAAACAGTGGCTCATCCATGTACGTCAAACAAATACTTCTCAATTCCAGGAATCAAATAGATGATAACACAATAATACTAGGGGACTTTAACACACCTCTCTCACCACTGGACAGATCATCCAAACAAAAATTGAACAAAGAAACCATAGTTCTCAATAACACAATCAATAATTTAGACATAACAGACATATATAGAATATACTATCCAACAAAAAGCAAATACACTTTCTTCTCAGCAGTACATGAATCCTTCTCTAAAATAGACCATATATTATGCCACAAAGCTACTGTTAGCAAATACAAGATAGAGATACTACCATGTATTCTATCAGATCATAATGGATTGAAATTAGAAATACATGACAATAAAAAACAGAAACTACTCCAACACCTGGAGATTAAATAATATGCTACTGAATGATGAATGGATAACAGAAGACATGGGGGGGGAATAAAAAAATTCTTAGAGGTAAACGAGAACAAAGA
Organism: Sciurus vulgaris; assembly: GCF_902686455.1. Taxonomy (NCBI): domain Eukaryota; kingdom Metazoa; phylum Chordata; class Mammalia; order Rodentia; family Sciuridae; genus Sciurus; species Sciurus vulgaris. The sequence goes on along the minus strand of NC_136463.1, from coordinate 115,928,655 downwards.
TACATCATATCAAAATCTCTGGGACACTATGAAAGCAGTTCTTAGAGGAAAATTTATTTCATGGAGCATATTCAATAAAAGAAGGAAAAAAATCAACAAAAAAACAACCTAACACTACAGCTCAAAGCCCTAGAAAAAGAACAGAGCAACACCAAACATAGAACACAGAAAACAGTTAAAATCAGAGCTGAAATCAATGAAACTGAAACAAAAGAAATAATCGAAAAAGTTCACAAAATAAATAGTTGGTTCTTTGAAAAAATAAACAAATCGGTAAACCCTGAGCCACACTAAAAAGAGAAGGAGGGAGGAAAAACTCAAATTACTAAAATTCAGGATGAACAAAGATATATCACAACAGACTCACCTGAAATAAAAAAACTAATTAGAAGCTATTTTGAAAATCTATACTCCAACAACAGAAAATCTTGAAGACATCAACAGGTTTCTAGAGACATATGAATTACCTAAACTGCACCAGGAGGACATACACAATTTAAATAGATCAATTTCAAGTAATGAAATAAATGAAGTCATCAAAAGCCTGCCAACAAAGAAAAGTCTGGGACCAGATGGGTTCTCAGCGGAGTTCTACAAAACCTTTAAAGAAGAGTTCATTCCATTGCTCCTCAAAAGTATTCCATGAAATAGAAGAGGAGGCAACCCTTCCAAACTCATTCTATGAAGCCAATATCACCCTGATACCTACACCAGACAAAGATACATCAAGGAAAGAAAATTTCAGACCAATATCCTTAATGAACACTGATGCAAAACTTCTTGACCAAATTTTAGCAAATCGCATACAAAAATATATTAAAAAGATAGTGCACCACGATCAAGTGGGTTTTATCCCAGGGATGCAAGGTTGGTTCAACATTCAGAAATCAATAACTGTAATTCACCATATCAACAAAGTCAAGAATCACATGATTATTTCGACAGATGCAGAAAAAGCATTTGATAAAATACAGCACCCTTTCATGTTCAAAACACTAGAAAAGACAGGGATAGTAGGAACATTCCTTAACATTGTAAAGGCCATCTATGCTAAGTCCATGGCCAATATCATTCTAAATGGTGAAAAACTGAAAGCATTCCCCCTAAAAACTGAAACAAGGTAGAGATGCCCTCTTTCACCACTTCTATTCAACATCGTTCTTGAGACTCTAGCCACAGCAATTAGACAGACCAAAGAAATTAAAGGGATACGAATAGGAAAAGAAGAGCTCAAACTATCCCTATTTGCTGATGACATGATTATATATTTAGAGGAACCAGGAAATTCCACCAGAAAACTTTTAGAACTCATAAGTGAATTCAGTAAAGTAGCAGGATATAAGATCAATGCTCATAAATCTAATGCATTTTTATACATAAGTGATGAATCCTCAAAAAGAGAAGTTAGGAAAACTACCCCATTCACAATAGCCTCGAAAAAATATATATATTTGGGAATTAAACTAACAAAAGAGGTGAAAGACCTCTACAATGAGAACTACAGAACACTAAAGAAAGAAATTAAAGAAAACCTTAGAAGATGGAAAGATCTCCCATGTTCTTGGATAGAGAATACTGTCAAAATGGCCATACTACCAAAAGTACTATACAGATTCACTGCAATTGCAATTAAAATCCCAATGACGTACCTCAAAGAAATAGAGCAAGCAATCATGAAATTCATTTGGAAAAAAGAGATCCAGAATAGCTAAAGCAATCCTTAGCAGGAAGAGTGAAGCAGGGGCTATCACAACACCAGAACTTCAACTACACTACAAAGCAACAGTAACAAAAACGGCATGGTATTGGCACCAAAATAGACAGGTAGATCAATTGTACACAATAGAGGACACAGATACATACCCAAATAAACAGTTTTCTCATACTAGACAAAGGGGCCAAAAACATGCAATGGAGAAAAGACAGCCTGTTAAGCAAATGGTGCTAGGAAAACTGGAAAACCATATGCAGCAAAATGAAACTAAACCCCTATCTCTCACCCTGCACAAAACTCAACTCAAAATAGATCAAGGACCTTGGAATCAGACCAGAGACCCTGCATCTTAAAAAAGAAAAAGTAGGTTCAAATCTTCAACATGTCGGCTTAGGATCAGACTTCCTTAACAGGACTTCCATAGCACAAGAAATAAAAGCAAGAATCAATAACTGGGAGAGATTTAAACTAAAACTAAAAAGCTTCCTCTCAGCAAAGGAAAACCATCAGCAATGTGAAGAGAGCCTACAGAGTGGGAGAATATCTTTGGCACACATACTTCAGATGGAGCACTAATTTCCAGAATCTATAAAGAACTCAAAAAACTCTACACCAAGAATACAAATAACCCAATCAACAAATGAGCTAAGGAAATGAACAGACACTTCACAGAAGAAGATCTACAAGCAATCAACAGATATATGAAAAAATGTTCAACATCTCTGGTAAAAAGAGAAATGCAAATCGAAACTTCCCTAAGATTCCATTTCACCCCAATTAGAATGGCGATTATCAAGAATACAAGCAACAATAGGTGTTGGTGAGGATGTGGGGAAAAAGGTACACTCATACATTGCTGGTGGGGTTGCAAATTAGTGCAGTCACTCTGGAAAGCAGTGTGGAGATTCCTTAGAAAACTTGGAATGAAACCACCATTTGACCCAGCAATCCCACTCCTCAGTTTATACCCAAAAGACTTAAAATCAGCATACTACAGTGATGCAGCCACATCAATGTTCATAGCTGCTCAATTCACAACAGCCAGATTGTGGAACCAACCTAGATGCCCTTCAATTGATGAATGGATAAAGAAACTGTGATATATATACACACGCACACACACACACACACACACACACAATGGAGTATTACTCAACCATAAAGAATAATAAAATCATGGCATTTGCAGCAAATGGATGCAACTGGAGAATCTCATGCTAAGTGAGATAAGACAATCTCAAAAAAACAAAGGACGAATGATCTCGCTGATAAGCGAATGATGATACATAATGGGGGGTGGAAGGGAGGCAAGAATGGAGGAAGGAGGGACTGTATAGAGGGAAAAGAGGGGTGGGGGAGAAGGAAAAAATAACAGAATGAATCAAACACCATTACCCTATGTAAATGTATGATTACACAAATGGTATGCCTCTACTTCATGTACAACCAGAGAAACAACTTGTACCCCATTTGTTTACAATTTGAAAAAAAAATTCAAGTGGAAAAAAAAAAAATCACAAAGAAACCCATCATTTTATTATTTAATAATTATGTAAATAGTAAAAACCGATATGATCCATACCTTGCACCATATACAAAAATTAATTCAAAAAGAATCACAAACCTAAACGATAAAACTTCAAGAAAAAAAATAGAAGAATATCTTGTGATCTTGGATTAAGCACAGATTTCATAATTCTCACACCAAAGCACAATTAAGAACACAATATTTTTGTAAATTAAGACTTTATCAAAATTTAAAATTTTAGTCTTCAAAGTCACCATTAAAAGAGTAAAAAGGCAGTGCAGTGGCACACACCTGTAATTCAACCAACTCAGGAAAGTGAAGCAGGAGGATCACAAGTTAAAGGCCAACCTCAGGAGCTCAATGAGACCCTCAACAAGTTAGCTAGACCCTGTCTCAAAATAAAAAGGGCTGGGGATGGTATTCTGTGGTTCAATCCCCAGTCTCCCCACCCCCAAAAACATGTAGAAAGATAAGCAATGGACTGGTAAAAAAAAATCTACAAATGATGTATTTAATTTAAAAATGTATCTAGAATAAAGAATCCACAGAACCCATTAATAAACTACCCAAAATAAACTAAGCAACAAGTAAAGATCATTTATAAAATACATGGATGACAAACACAGGAAAAGATTAAGTCATTAGGACAACAGAAATTAAAACCATTCAAATTCTACTGCCTACTAAAATGGCTAAAATTATAAAGACTATACGGCAAGAAAGTGAAGGAACTAGAACTCTCACATACTACTGTTGGGAATATAAACTGGCACAATCACTTTAGAAAATAATTTAGCAGTTTTTTTGTACCTATTTTTCCCTACTGCTGGCAATTGAACCCAAGGGACTCCTATATGCTAGGGAATTACTCTGGCTACATGGCAAGCCCAATTTAGGAGTTTTTAAATAAGTCAAATATATACCTACTACTGACCCAGCCACTCCAATCCTTGTTGTTTAACAAAGAGAAATGAAAACAAATATCTGTACAAAGACAAGTACACAATGTTCTCAGTGGCTTTATTTGTAATAATCAAAAAGCAGAAAATACCAAAATAACCATGAAAAGGTGAATGTACATTCTACTGTATTATCCATCCAATGAAAATAGTGATCAGTGATAAAAAGTAATAAACTATTGATATAAACTTAGAAGAGTCTCAACATAATTACAAATGCTCCTTGACTACAATAGGTTATATTTTATTAAATTCATTATAACCAAAATATTAAGTCACAAACACTGACAATTCCAACAATGGTAATACGCTCAAGAAAATGACATCAGTATGTTAAAGACATATCTGTAGTCCCATGTTTATTGCAGTACTATTCACAATAACCAAGATATATGCTATGGTTGGACAGTTTATCCCTCAAAGGTTCAAATGCTGGAAGTTGAATCTCTGATGTAATATTGAGAAGTGGTGAGATCTTTAAGAGACAATTAGGTCATGGGGGCTCCACTCTCAGGTCTCACTGACTGAATTGGTTACCCTGAAAGTGAGTTGTTATTCAGTCACCCTGACACCTCCTCTCAGCATCTCACACACACATGGCTCTTCAACACATGAACACTTGCCACCCTTGCACACAATCTCACACCATGTGATACCATCTGCTGTAAGGCCTCCACCAAAAGTGGAGCAACTGGTACCATGCTCCTGGGCCTCAAGAACTGTAAGTTAAATACTCCTCTTTTCTTTATAAATCAACCAGTCCCAGGTATTTTGTAACAACAGAAAAGGACTAAGACAATATGGAATCAATCTAAGAATCATCAATGGATGAATAAAGAAAATCTAGTACATATACAGAATGAAGTATTATTCAATCATAGAAAAGGACGAAATCCTGTCATTTGCAACAATATGGACAAAACTGAAGGACATTGTGTTAAGTGAAATAAGTCAGGAAGAGAAAGACAAATATGACATGATCTCATTTACATATGGAAGCTAAACTGATCTAAGAGAAGTAGAGAGCAAATAGTGGTTACCAAAGTTTGGGAAGAGGAGGGGAGGGATGGAGGCAGGAGGGAGGCTGGGGAGAGAATGTTAACCGCTGAATGTTATAGGAAAAATAAGTCCTGGTATTCCCTTGCACAGCAGGGTGACTATAATTAATAATGTGTATTTCAAAACAGCTAAAAGCGAAGATTTTGAAATATACACACCACAAAGAAATGATTAATGTTAAGGTGATGAATATGTTCATTATCCCTGTATGACCATTACACAAGACATGTGCATACTGTAGCATCATTTTATACCCCATAAATATGTACAATTATTGTGTCAATCAAAAATAAAATTAAACTTGCAGGGCGCAGTGGATGTAATCCCAGCAGCTCAGGAGACTGAGACAGGAGGATTGCAAGTTCAAAGCCAGCCTCAGCAACAGTGAGGCACTAAGCAACTCAGTGAGGCCCTGAAGGCTAGGGTTGTGGCTCAGAGGTTTAGTGCCCCTAAGTTCAATCCCCGGTACTATAAATAAACAAACAAACTTAAGAAAAAGAAAATGCATTTAATACACCAATCTACCAAATGCCAGCATTTATCAATACAGTATACTATAAAATATCCATTATTTGCCCCTGTGTTTATACTCATGATGAGGAGGTTCACTGAGAGCTGCTGGTTACTGCCACTGGTGAGCATCTCAAAGCAGTATCATACTACATATTGCTAGCTCCAGAAAATTTTAAAAATCAACATTCTAAATCTGCAGTATGGTTTCAACTGAATGCCTATCATAAATGTCCATGGTAGAGTTGAAAACTCCTAAATTGAACCATTGTAAATCGGGGACCATCTGCATAGCAATGAAAGCCAGGTAAAGAGTATCTACCATATGTTTCCATTTACTAACATTCTAGAAAATGCAAACTAATGAACAGTGCCAGCAGATCAGAAGTTGTCGGGGAGGGAGGAATGCAAGCAAAAGTACTACCAAGGAGCATAATAAATTTTGAGGGAGATGAATATTCATTGTCTTGATTGTAGTTATGATTTCACAAGTGCATACATTTGTCTTTCAGTATCTATGGGGGGTAGGTTCTAGAAAACCACCCCCATCCAAATCTGTACATGCCCAAGTTCCTTACATAAAATGGTATAATATATTGCATATATGCACATTCTCCTGTGTAACTCTAGATTACTTATACCTAATAAAAAGTAAATACTATTAGTAGTCATTATACTATATTGTTTAGAGAATAATGATAAGAAAAAAATCAGTAGAGACATAATTTTTTCCAAATATTTTTTTGATCTGTGGTTGGGAGCATACATGAAAATGGAACCCACAGATACAGAGGCCTAACTTTCATTAAAACTTATCAAATTATACACTTAAAATATGTATACTTTATGTCAATTGTATCTTAAAATAACTATTAAAAACAAAATATTCCTACAAATTCTTATAATTCAAAAAATACCATACATTTAATTTAATGCTTTTAGTATCTCTTATGATCATTCTTAAATACAGCAATTACAAAATAAATGTTTTTGCAAACATGAAAAAGTGGGAGAAAAGGCTTATATAAAGTAAATAAAATGATTTGTTATAACAGCTCATTCAAGTTATCATGGTCAAAAATACATGCATTCAGAAATGCCAAGTTAAAAAAAATTTTAAGAGCAGTTTTTTTAGATTTCAAACAAAAATCTCTTGGCCCTACCTACAATGTGCCTGGATTATAGAACCTGTATTCACACACACACACTGACTCACTCACACATACACACACACGGCAGTTTCCAAAATTTCATTTCTTGTAAGTTATAATTCCAAAGATAGTTCCATGAATTTTTTGACAAAAATTCTGGTCAAAAAGACAGCCAGGCACAGTAATTACAGCCAGGCCTGTAACCCCAGCAGCTAAGGAAGCTGAGGCAGGAGAATTGCAAGTTCAAAGTCAGCCTTACAACTTAGTGAAGCACTAAGCAACTCAGCAAGACCCTGTCTCTAATAAAATATAATAAAGGGCTGAGGATATGGCTTGGTGGTTTAGTGCCCTTGGGTTCAATCCCTGGTACAAAAAAAAAAAAAAAAAAGACAAATTCAGCTAAACATGGTGGTACAGGCCTGTAATCCCAGTGACTCAGGAGGCTGAGTGAGGCAGGAGGATCACAAGTTTGAGATCAGCCTCAGCAACTTAGCAAAAATCCTATCTCAAAATATATGTGTGTGTGTGTGTGTATGACTATATATATATATATATAGAGAGAGAGAGAGAGAGAGAGAGAGAGAGAGAGAGAGAGAAAGAGACACATATAAAAAGAACTCAGTGTTTAAACACTCTCCTAGGTTCAATCCCCAGTATTAAAAATAATAATAATAAAAATTAAAAAGACAAATCCAGTTAGGGATACTTCAGTTAGGTTCTACAACTCTCTAAGATGCTGTGTGCTTAGAGATCACTCTTTTAGGTCAAATGAACTACTGAGTAGTATTATGGTTTACAAAACATTTTTAGAATGTCTCACCATTTTTCATTGATTCTTACAACAATTAAGTAGTCAGAGACGATCATACTTTAAACACATACATGGAAATAAACGTAGATAAACAATTTGTGCAAGCTACAGGTTGAGGTACATTTAGAACTAGAATTTGTGTCTCCTGATTCACAGTTCAATTCCCTTTCTGCTACAGTACATCATCTCAATCACCTGCAAATATATTTTGCTGTTTACACATTTGAAAAATACATTACTTACTGCTCAAAGTCATTTGCACTGGCAATTGTGAGACCATTGCCATGAACTAAGAATAGCCATTTAAACTGGGGGCCATGGCACATGTCTGTAATCCCAGCATCCTCAGAGGCTGAGGCAGAAGGATTGCAAGTTCAAAGCCAGCCTTAACAACTCTGTAAGACCCTAAGCAACTTAGGTAGATCCTGTCTCAAAATTTAAAAAAAAAGGGGTCGAGGATGTTGCTCAGTGGTTAAGTACTGAGGTTCAATCCTTGGTACAAAAAAAAAAAAAAAAAAAAAGAGGAAACAGTCATTTGCACTGAATAATTGCTGTAAATTCAGTATGTAAGGAAATTGATAATGTCTATAAACAAAATTATTAATCCCTTTCCAAAGTAAAATATTTATGAGAGATATAGATGTTATGGAATCACAAATACTAAACGAGATTATATCTTTCCTGCTTAAAGTTAAGTCTTACCTTTCCTTGGGAAGAGGGCTAATGCACACCATGGTGCCAGGTGTGGTAGCCTATAACCCAAGGGACTTAGGAGGCTGAGACAGGAAGATTGCAAGTTCAAGGCCGGCCTGGGCAACTTAAGGAACCTTAGCCCAAATAAAAAATAAAAAGGGCAAGGAATGTAGCCAAGTAGCAGAGTATTCATGGGTTCAATCCCCAGTACCAAAAAGTAAAAGCAAAAACCACAATGTAGTAGTTAATGTGAGCCTTAAATAAGAAAACATATGGAATGCATTTGATATAGAACCTGGCACACAACTCCTACTAATTCTACTTTTGAGGGTTGCGGGGGGTGGTTACTGGGGATTGACTCAGGGGCACTCAAACCATCAAATCACATCCCCAGTCCTATTTTGTATTTTATTTAGAGACAGAGTCTCACTGAGTTGTTTAGCATCTCGCCATTGCTGAGGCTGACTGTGAACTCGAGATACTCATGTCTCAACCTCCAGAGCCACTGGGATTACAGGTGTGCGCCACCAAGCCCAGCTTTACTTCTACTACTTCTAACAATAAACTTTTAAAACTTAATTACTGATGTCTACCAAAAAATAGCAATTCTAATTTCATTATAATATATATGCTCTAGAAGTAAATACTAACCTTAGATATGAAAGTTTAATATTTTGTTTTCTCTTGACTTTCATATACAAATACACTTTTTAGGTACTCAAATTTTAAGAAAGAGCACATTTTCCTCTTGCTCATGTAAAGAGCATGCTTGAAACTGAGTCTTAATCTATATACTTGTGAAAATTTAGGTTACTAATTTTAAGTTTTTAATCTAATTTTTCTTTATTTCTAAAGTTAACCACTTGTATGACATCAAAAGTGCTTACGATGGACTTTAAAGTTTACTAAAGGGCTGGGGATATAGCTCAGTTGGTACAGTGCCTGCCTTGTAAGCACAATGCCCTGGGTTCAAATCCCCAGCACTGCCAAAAAAATAAAAATGGATCTTAAAGTTTACTAAAAAAAAAAAAAAAAACAATGAAAAGTCAAGAAAACTTAAAATAAGCTAATAGTTGCCTATATGTTAAGAATATAAAAATCACCTGTGGTTAAGTAATCAGACTGCAAACTTTAATTCTTCCATATGATTCTAAGGGCTTTATTTCAACTAGGCAACATCACTGAAAAGTACTAAAGAGAAAAATTATACCAAGCTCCTAATATGTTTCCATAATCCATATAATTTTAGGACCTACAGCTGCTTCTAAATAGTATATTTGTATTTTCCTGTTTTCTAACAACAGGTCATAAAATATTCACACACAAATAGTGCTGTATGACTGCTTAAACTTAACTACTATTCAACAGGCTAGGTACCATTCGAACCTGAAAGTATAGTTTTGCCAGTTGGTACACAAAAATTTGAAGTTAGGGCTGGGGAGATAACTCAATTGGTAAAGTGCTTGCCTTGCAAGCACAGGGCCATGGGTTCGATTCCTAGCACCACAAAAAAAAAAAAAAAAAAAAAAAACTGAAGTTAACAGTTAACATATGGAAAATAATTTACAGATGGCTATATGTAATTCAGAGAAGTCAAATGAATAAAAGGTGGAGACCATCTATAATTATAAACTTAAATAGAGTTAACAAAAGCTATTCTGTAGTTTCAGCCACAAGTCAACATTAAACATAGCTTCTGGGCTTGTTATATACTCATTACCATTAAAGTAAGAAACAATGAAGCTATCCTTACCTCTCTCCAAATATGAGCTCCTAGCACCGTGAGAGGTCCATTACATATATTACTTCTAATAACTTAATACTGCAAAGTGGATATACTTGTTATTGTTTGGATATGAGGTATACCCAAAGCTCCTGTGTTAATATAAGAATATTCAGAGCTGAAACGATTAGTTACAAGGGTTGTAATCTAATCAGTCCATCCTAGTTTGAATGGACTAACTGGGTGGTAATTATAGGCAAGTGGGGCATGGCTGGAGGAGGTGGGTCACCAGGGTTTGCCCCAAAAGGGTTCATCTTCCTGTCTCCCACATAAGCAGAGCAGTGCTCCTCCTCATGTCCTTCCATCAGGATGCTCTGCCTCACTTGCAATGGAGTAATTGGATCATGAAATGAACCTTGGAAATCATGAACACAAAATAAACTTTTCCTCCTCTAAGTTGTTCTTGTCAGGTATTTTGGTCATTGTGACAAAAAGCAAACTAACACACTACTGTAACTATTTATAAATGAAGAAGTTCAAAGTAGTTAACCAGAGTATTCTACACAACCAAGGTTAAGTGGTGAGGTCTAAATACAAGACTGTACTTTTTCTACCACATCAAGGTAAACCTATTCTGATCAAACACAATAATTACACTTTCAGAAATTTATCCTCTGGGGGCTGGGGAGATAGCTCAGTTGGTAGAGTGCTTGCTTTGTAAGCACAAGGCCCCAGCACCCAAAAAAAAAAAAAAAAAAAGAAATTTATCCTCTGGAAGATGCAAATGAAATAATGTTTTCAAAGAAACATTTACTACAACATTATAAATCAAAAGATAAGAAATAAATCAAGTGTTTATTAACAGGGCTAGTTAAATAAATCACAGTTCTTGATGAAACAGAAAAGCAAGCCATCATTTCAGAAAAATAAGCTTTATATATATAATTCATAAATACATAATTTTTATATATATAAAATATGTTTAATGTTGACTTGTGGCTGAAACTACAGAATAGCTTATATATATAAATATATCTATATAAAATCATATATATAAATATATATATAAAATCATCACCAGGAAACATTAGGTATTATATACTGCACTGTAAAATACAGCAGCCAGTGGCCACATGCATTATTTAAACTTATTCTAAAATGAAATAAAGTTTAAACATTTAGTTCTTCAGTCACCAGCCTTATTTCAAGGACTTGATAGTCACATGTGTCTAATGGCTACTACTTTGAGCAGCTAGATATAACACATACCCTCACAGAATGTTCCCTCAGATCACAGATAAAGAATGTCTTTATAAGGACAAAATCTTAACAGAGGTTGTGTTGTTTCCAGAGAAGGGAACAGAATGGCAAGTACATTTAGTATTATACTAAAGGATATGGTTACCTACCTGTCCTTCCACTCGGCCCTAAATAATCCTGCCACCAAAACTCTTCCCACGACCTGGCCCTGCCCGCTCTCCACCAAGAGGGCCCATGGAAAGGGCAGGCCAAAACTAATTCCTCCCATGACCTGGATCTGCTGAGGCTACTTATAAAACCCAGACCCTTGTGGCAGACAACAGCCATTCCCCATCCGCCCCCACTCCCAAAAATGAGCCACATCAGGTGTTCAACCGGTTCACTCCACTGCTGAATCAAGAAGAGCTTGCTGATCCTAGGTCTGCTTCCCACCTGCTGCCTCCATCATTTGTGCGCTATGTGCTTTTACTACATATACCCATTTATAACTTCCAAAGTCTGTACCGTGTTATATTTGTTTCCCAAGAACAACAACAAAAACCCCACCTAACTTATGTTAATCTGAAACATAGAAGGCTTAGAAATTCTGAGGCATAGTAGAAGTCAATGGACAGAAATCATCTCTCCAAAACTTCCTAGAAATACTGCTGAACACTACCTGAACTTCACAAATTATTCATTTATTCACAAAACTGTTTGGAATTCCATAAAAAATATTACACAGTTCATACTTCTGAGGAATTAAGGGAAAAGGAACAGAAAAACATAGAAAAAAAAATGCTTGGAAAGCATGAGAGTGACAATGGTCAAAGACACTGGGGAATGTCCTTTTCTCCCTGGAACAACACACAGGTCATGCTGTCACATCTATTTTTCTTCTCCTTATCTTATATTTCCATTTAAGTTTTACAGAGAAGCACTCAAAAAGAAAAAAAAAAAAAAAAGTTTCAGTTTTGCTCTGAAGCCACATTTTCCCCAAATGTTGGAGTTTTTCAAATTTTATAATAGAACAAGTTATTTGTATGCCTAAATTTCCTTACTGAAAAGGAAACCTGTTGCTTAATCAATGTAATCTACTTACTATATTTTTACTGAGGATGGGGGAACAACACCCAAACTTTCCAGAACAAAATAGTCACCAGACGGCCCAAATTACATTTGAAATGATAGTTTCTCTCACTAGGAGATTGTCTGTTTGGGAATGTTAAGTGACCTGGGGGTGATGTTAACATATGAGAAACTATTATAGTAGAACAGGAACGGGATTCCAGCCTGTTTTTCTACACGTTTACACTGAATTTTCATTTCCTCTTCCATGGATTCCAGCCACTGTTCACATCTAGCCTAGCGTCAGAGCCCTGTTCTTTTTCATCACTACCCAATATATACTGCCTTTCACAGTGATTTTGGCAGGTCAGAGTTCTGTCCCAGTTCAGGCAGAAGGCCAAAGTGATGTCCACAAAGTGATAAGGATCATGAATTTGTCCTCACACAGACCAGTGACCAGGAAATCTGCCAAATTTCAAGAATCTGGGTTTATGGGAAAAGAAGAAAAGCCCAGTATGGTCCTACCACAGAGGAATGTCATTCAGAGACTCTCGTAATTAATCATATCCACAGGCATTTAAGGAAGTCAACCTACTAAGGAAAAGTGAGAAAAGGTATCTAACAAATGTTGACAAGGGCTGAGGTTGTAGCTCAGTGGTAAATCACATACTTGCCTAGCACACACAAGGTCCTGGGTTCAATCCCCAGAACTGCAAGAAAAAAAAAATTACAGAATTTTGTATACTCAAGTTATTAGTAACAGGTGTAAAATGTAATAATTATCAATAAATAATTAAAATCATTTAAAAGGGATAAAACAGATGTCAAGATCATGTCACACAAGTACTACATGTAAAAATCTCAACGCTTAGCGGCCTTAGGCTACTATACTATGGGGGCAGCACTGGGGATTGAAACCAGCGCTTCACATATCATAGGCAAGTACTCTACCACTAATCCACATCCCCAGCCCCTGCTATACATTCATATAAAGGAGTGAGACATTTGAAAATGAGTTTGTATTAATGGGAACACATAAAGAAACTTGCCAAAGTGTGTCAGCTCCATGTCCCACAGGCAATGAGCACTGCCTGTCTGTGCCAGTCAGATTACCAACCGACATTACTTTGAAGGCCATGAAAGAAGCTGTTACCACTCTGGTTTAAACCCAGCACAGGCCAGAGCAGCAGATTAAACAGAACTTTACATCAGTGGCAGGTCTCCCAAGTTCTCTTGATGCCACAGAATTCATAAGTGGGATCAGTATGTTCTAAAAAAACATGGTACTGCAAAAGGAAAAAAAAAAGGTTCCACAGCATCAAGCAGTGTAATACTTGAAACCTCACCATCAAAGTGACAGTTTTCAAGTGCCATTTATGATGCCCTAGTCTGGAAACATCCCAGCTAACCCATCTGATCAACAATTTCACAGATGGAAGCACTTGATGGCTAATTGGCAAGTCTATTATTCAAATAAAACAGCTCTCTGTACCTCTTTTTTCATTATTACAAGTCAAGGTACAACAAGACGGGTCAGTGAAATTAGTTTAATAAGAGAAGCCTCTTTCCCAAAATAATTTTTTAGTGAAACAACATATTTTGGCAATTAGAGCACTAATCTGTTTCTGAATAGTAAGAAAGATGTTTTAAGGATTCATAAATGCAAACCTTCTTTTAAAGGTTTTACTGTTTGTAACATCTACCTTTATCAATATGTCAAGACATAAATTACCACAGGGAATAATGAATGAAATATTCACTCACTCCCTAAATATTCTTAAAACATGGACCAAGTATTTCATGTCAAAATAAAAAAAAAACCTCTTAATATTTTGTTTCCTGAAAATTTAAAAAGTAAGCTTCATACTCTTCATCTTCATTTTCAATAAAAATTACAAAACTATGCGTGTTTTATCAATTTGTGAAGCAAACACTACAAAGTTTATCTAGCTGAGGAAATGTTGTTCAAGTAAAACAGGTTTTGCTATCACAAAGACTTGTTTTCAACTCTAGTTCCACTTCTTGACTGAACCCTATGAAATGGAAATAATTATTCCTACCTATGGCAGGACTATTGTGTGGAATGAATAAGAAGACTAAGCACATAAAACATCTCACATTAGAACATGCAAGGTACACAGTGTAAGTTCATTGGCTCTCCTCTGGTTCCCCGACCTCCTCTATTAAGTTCTGAAGGGTAACCCTTGCATAGTTTTCTCTTTATAAAGTCATACATTTGCTCTAGATTCCAATGGCCATGGCATTCCCTATTCAGCTGTCTCCCTACATGTCTAAAATTCTCCTAACATTTCAATTGAAAGGCTTCAAGGAAGAGCCTTGTAGAAAAACTGGGCTAAATATCCAAAGACCACACTTAGCCTACAAGACAGGAATTAGAAAATGTGTATAATAACCAGAATCTGCAGATGGGAAAGGAATAGTAACCAAACAGTGGAATCACGTATAAATTAAAGTAAAATCAAAATCATCTCCCTATAGTAATATAGCTAGCTATATTATGGTTACAGAAATATATTCTACTAGGAAATGAAATAAGTGATCTTCCATGATATAAAAGAAATGTCACCTTTCTATAAAACAAAATGGGCACTTTTCCAAAATTAGGTTTTGTTAATTCTACTATTTTTTGGTTTTCCTGTTATTGGTGGTACTAGGGGTCAAACCCGAATAATCATGCATGCCAGTTGAGCAATCTACCAGAGCTACATCGTAGCCCTATTATATACTTTTGATAAACATCTCACTTCTAATTATTCAAACTCTGGTATTTACAACTCTAGGGATTAGGGAACTAATAAACAGGGAGCTACCACAGGCAGGTAAGAATGTATATCAGTAAAAATATATGCCAATACAAAAAGGGACAATAAGCAAGAGAAAAGTAAAACTATGATAATCATTCATTTACTTTTTATTGTTCCTAACCCTTTCCACTGTGCCCTTTATGGGCATTCAGCCTTCTGCAGGGAAAAGCCTGTGAAATCAATGTACTTTGAAAAGTATCAGTGGGAGGTTACCCTGTGGAGACCACTGCCCAGCTCTGGAAGCATGCTTTCAGGGTATCAACACAGTCAACATCTCACAAAGAACCGCCTTGAATGTGTGTTATGGCAAGAGAACTCCAGTCCTCTATGTCCAAGTTTTAAATGGGTATGCTATAAAGACAATTATCTAAATGGTAATATGAACTGAAAAATTAATTAGAAGGTGTGTTATTCACTTCTAAGATAAGAAACCCAAAATTGGTGTGCCAAATCAGCAGTTTAACCAGTAAGTCAAAGATGGAGGGTAACAGTTATTCCACTCTTTGGTATATACCCAAAGGATTTACAAACACGATACTAAAGTGTTACAGCCACGTCCATGATTATACCAGCTCACCCACAATAGCCAAGCTATGGAAACAACCTAGATGTCCTTCAAGGGATGAATGGATAGAGAAAAGGGGCATATATACACAATGGAATATTACTCGGCCATAAAGAAGAATGAAATTATGGCATTTTCTGGTAAATGGATGGAACTTGAGGCTATCATGCTAAGTGAAGTAAGTCAACTCCCCCACCCCCCAAAAAAATCAACAGCCGAATGTTCTTTTTGATTTGTGGCTGCTCACCCAAAACAAGGGAGGTTGGGGAGGGGAACAGGAAAGACAGTAGAATTAACCAGTCATAACTTTCTTAGCTTGTACACACAACCAGGGTAAACTCCACATCAAGTACAACCACAAAAGTGGGATCCTAAAGGAAATAAGTTATACTCTATGTATGTGTAATCTGCCAAAATACTGTCATGTATAACTAAAAAGAATTTTAAAAAATGGAGGGTAAGGAAAAGACACAGGCTAGATATTTTAGAATCATTACACCCATACATTGGGAATATTAAGATTATAATTCCATGTCCTAGTTTCCTATGTTAAACACGGATATCTTCCCTTATTGACCAGCCTACATATTCTTTCTACCAAAAATTATCAGAAGTCATATTTTTCATAGCCTTTACTTCATTAAAATCTTAATCATTTCAGTTTTCCTTGTAATTTTGATTTTATTTCATCAGAATATGATTAATTCTTAGTTTCACTGTAATTAAAAATATATCACCGCTCCTAAAAAACTAGAAAAAAATCATTTATTGTAATTTCATATCAAATGTGAAATTTAACATTCATAAGTTTCCCTTGAAAGACCTGTCACTAGAGTGTTCAAGTAAAATGACACGGATTAACTAAAATGCATCCAAAGATTTTGTTTCTGATTTATTTGAGAAACCTTTAAAACAGATTTGAGACATCTCAAGAGCACCACATTTTTCATAAAGCATATCAATTCAGACTACAGTGGCAACCTGAAAGACAATTCTCTAATTAGCTTACTTTTGACCTGACCTCTTTGTTTTCTACAGTAGAAACATCAGATAAAGTACATGAGTAGAACGATTAGAAACTCTGCTTTATAAAATAATTATAAAATAATTATTGCTCAGACAAGAGTACCAAATGAAAAACTATTAAAAGCATTCTTGTATTTTTTGTTTCTAAAGCAAAATTAGTGTTATTTGTAGTGAAGTACAGGAATAAAACTACCAAAATTTCTTTACCCTTCCCTACTTAATAAGAAGGAAAATGGCCAAATTAATCAAACAATGCTTAGAAAGGCTCTTTGTACAAGGGACTGCATCAGATACTTAAAGAAAAACAAGAGTTAAAAAAAAAAAAGGGTAAGCAAAAACATTCATCAGTTCAAATATACTGTCAATATAGGCAAGATAAAAAACTCAAGGAATATTAATTCATAAAAATGTTTTGTAAAGACCTGCTCATTTTCATGCTACAGCACCAAACTTATAGCAAAATTAAGCTTTTTTCAAACATGACCAGTTTAAAGATTAACCATGACAGGCACAGCACACACCTGTAATCCTAGTTACTTGGGAGCCTGAGGCAGAAGTACTGCAAGTCCAAGGGCAGCCTGGACAACTTAGGGGAGACCCTGTGTCCAAAAAAAAAAGACCACCAACACTGTAATAGCTGTTTGTCTCTGTTCATTCTTGGTGTTCTTTTGTCTCATCTCCAGATTACCTAGGTTCTTTAAAAATTTTTCTTTAAAAATGGTCAATTTCATGAGACCCTGACTTAAAATAAAAATTTCAAAAGTGCTGCAGATGTAGCTCAGTGGTACAGCACTTGCATAGCATGTGTAATTACCTGAGTTCAATTCCCAGTATGGCACAAAAAGGGGAAAAAAAAAATGTACAGAAGAAAAACTTATTATTTAACCTCATTTAGTTTTATCCCATGACTGGCTCTTTTGCTTTAGTTTTTTGTTTGTGTAAAAAGAGAAAAAAAATTATATATCAAGTTGAAGCCCTTTTGCCTGCCTCCCTGCTCATGAATTTGAGGTGTCTTACCTACATCTGTGCTGTGCACTATGGTATCCATCATGTATGGTAGCTACAGGTGACTATTTAAAATAAAATTTACAAATCCAGTTCTTCAATTCTGTTAAGTATAGCGACATGGGCTTAATAGGTACATGTGGGTTAAATTAAATAGAATACAAAACTTAGTTCTTTAGCTGCTCCAGTCACATTTCAAGCAGTTAACGTGGCCAATGGTATTGGCAGTATAGATATAGAATGTTTCCATCACTGCAGAAGGTTGAATTGGACAGTGCTTCTCTAGACCCTGTATGTTTACTCAAGAATTATGTGCCCTTGAAAAAAGTGTTACTTTGTGTGTTTAAAATTTATACTAGGGCTGGGGTCGTGGCTCAGTGGTAGAGCACTGGCCTAGTATGTGTGAGGCACTAGGTTAGATTCTCAGCACTGCATATGAACAAATGAATAAAATAAAGGTCCATCAACATCTAAAAAAATTTTTTTTTAATTTATACTAATGCTTTATACTGAATTTTTCTGAATTTTAACCTGAATTTTTCTCTTTATGTTTATATGGTCTATTTTATATATTGCTACATATAATGCAATTAATTTTCATTGCTGCATAACATTGCATTATACATTTTACCACAGGGAGAGATTTAAGTATTCTGCAATTTTTGAATATTCAAAATACTATTATGACAAGTATCCTTAAACATGTCTTCTAATAATCCATGGGTTTCTCCAAAGTAAATAAATGGAACTGCTGAATCATAGATGTCTGGATATTTTCAACTTTACTAAATGTTGTCCAATTGCTCTCCAAAGTGATTTTAACATTTATATTCCATGTGTTCACTTAACATATATGTTTATTATCTATTCTTTGCTAGGTAGTGTCCTAAGCACTGAGTTACAATCCTTAACCTATTCCTCTCACCTCTACATAACCATCTTCTCATGAGAAAAAAAGTCTACACAAGAATTGTTGCTTGGCGGGCTAGGGATATTGCTCAGTTGGTAGAGTTGCCTCACAAGCACTAAGGCCCTGGGTTCAATCCCCAGCACCGCAAAAAAAATAAAATAAATAAAAAGAATTTCTGTTTGCCTAAATTTTCATTACATAAAATACCATAGGCTGGAAAAATAAAAAGGGCTGGGGTTGTGGCTCAGTGGGAAGCCCCATCTGGGTTCATTCTCCAGTACCAGAAAAAAGAAAAATCTAGTAATTGTTTAACTTTTTATTTCCCAGATACATAGTGAGGCTGAGTATCTTTTCATTGGCTGTTCTAATCTAACCTATTTCTCATTCTTTTTCTATGTTGTCTTTTTTGTCTTATTGATGTATTACTAATACAAATCAAATTATGAATGTCTTTTTCTTGTATTACTAATACAAGTCAAATTATGAATCTTTTGCGTTGTGCTTTCCTATCCTAAGGTCATAAAGACATAAAATTTTCTTCAAACAAAACTGGAACAGGGAAGGGTATCTATAGTGTGCTTGGCATGTTCACATTAGTTTATTAAATCCTAAAGACCATGTAAGGAAAGTCAATTTCATTTCAAAGATATAGTAACTGAATTTTTATTCTTTCTTATGGTGAAAACACAACATAAATTGCCATTTCAACCTAATTTAAAGTGAACAATTCAATGGCATTAGGTATATTTACATTATTGTGTAACTATCACCACTAATTCATTTTCAGCACGTTTTTCAAATTGAAACACTGTACCCATTAAACAATAACTCCCCATTACCCTCTCTTCAGCCCCTGGCAACAACCATACTACTTTCTATCTCATAAAACCCATATACTGTGAGATCTGGGAGTTATAACAAAGAAAATGTCATATTCAATTCATGGAATTATTTTTTAAGTGTAGCCATCAAAATAATTTCTTAAAATGTAGGTTTTATCTCATCACATTCAGAGAGCCTTTTTTCATCATTCTCCCACAGCATTTCCCCATATTTTTGAATCCTGAAATAAACTGTCTACATCATAGACCATAAAGTTCTATATTTTGGCCACTTAAAACATAACTGAAGTCAGATGTTTAGCACACACCTATAATACTAGCTGCTCAGGAGGCTAAGGCAGGAGAATCACAAATTGGAAGCCAGCCTGGCAACTTAGGGAGACCCTGTTCAAAATAAAATTTTAAAAGGGCTGGGGATATAGCTCAGTGGTAAAGCATTTGTCTAGCATGCATGAAACTCCACCAAAAAACTTCAGTACCACCAAAAAATCCACCCTGACAACCCTGTATATATATATATAGGCAGTATATATAGGCTTGTTGCATGTTTAACTTGGCCTACATTATGAGTCTTAAAAATTGAGAGGGCTGGGGATATAGCTCAGTTGGTAGAGTGCTCGCCTTGCAAGCACAAGGCCCTGGGTTCTAATCCCTGGCACTGCAAAAAATTAAATAAATAAATAAGTAATTGAGAAACAAAACCTAGGCTTTTCACATAAAAATCACAGGATTTCTGAATCTGCCTTAAACCTTATAGGTTACGTCATCCTCACTCAAAGACTCAACTAAAAGAGGTTTGATGTCCATGCTTTATTGATTACCATACAGGTAACTCTCAGATTGTTACAGCTTCCAATAAAAATGACCTATTATTTCCAATCACAATCCATTGGCAAGATCATGACAAAGCTAACATCAATGATGGAAAAGCATAATCCTACCATATGCCTGAAAGGTTGGAAGCCAGAAATATTTCATATAATGGATGATTTTGCCTTTAATCTCTTCCCCTCTACTTCAAACTACCATTAGAATTACTTTTCAAAAACCACATGATTGAATTATCTCACAACTATATAAGAAAAAATATTCATGAAACCACAATGCCATAAAAAAAAAATCACTAAGAATGGCATTTAATGCCTTTCATAATCTACTCCAATCTTAATCTGTTTCTTTTCCTAGTATTTCCTTTTATTTCAACTATTTTCTGGCCTTTCTGAATAAGCCATGACATATATTTCAAATCAGAGCTCAAATATCATCTCCATTTAGTCTTGTTTCCTCCTTTTTTAGGAATAAATAAACCCTATTTCTACTATACTTACAAATCACATTTTCTTATAATGATCACTAGTTTCCACTGAAAGTAGTTAATATGTGCCAGGTACTTAAAACATAGTTGCTTATATATTACTTGAATGTAAGAGTCCTGGGTAGAAGTACTATTCTTGTTCATCTTGGTATTCCCTATAGCCTAACACCCAAAGCAGAAAAACTACTAGCAAATTAAATTTGAAGACAAGGTGACAAATATTATTAACATTTTACTTAAGCTTCATCTACTTTTAAACTTACCTTGACTGATTTCCAATACTAAAACAAGACCCAGAGACTTAAAACAAAAACTTTTAGATGCTAGAGACTATGTTTGGACCAGTCTCACCTCTTGGGCTGTTTTTTCTGTTTTTAGAATTAGTTTAATTGCCACAATCTAGGATGGGGTGGTTAAAAGACAATGGAAAAGCCACACCATAGCAATACATGTTTCTAATGCAATTGTCTCTCACTTTTTAGTAATTCAAGCACTTTGGCAAATCAAATTTAAATAACACATTTGAAATTTAAAGTTATTTTGCATAGTTTAACAAAACATCTCTGCTTCAAAATACTGATAAATTATAATGAAGAATAAGACTGTAGACAGATTTAATTATTTTAGCGTAGCACTACTCAAGTACTAAATTAAAAAATGTGGTATCACAAAAAATGAAACTTTGAGTTGTTCCAGAGGAATGGACCACCATAATAAAGAACTAGGAAAAAGAAACATGACAAAAGCGAACAGAAGAAAACAGTTTAAGATATTAAGGAATACTGAAGTCAAAGAACTAAAAGTCAGCCAACAGACATGGCAATTTGAACAATATCAACACAGTAAAAGACCCATTTCTGATATGGGAAAAGTTTTCTGTAACTATCTCACTGAAAAACATTCTTTATGGTTTTAGTTTATATATCCATGTTCTCTTCTATTCAAATGGTTCTCAGTTTTGGTCTTTGTTACATTCAGATAAATTTTTAAATTTGATTGTTCTTTCATTTCTAGGAGTTCTACTTGGTTTCTTTTCATTGTTTCTATTTATTAAAGTGGTTTTCATCTCCTGTATTTGCTCTCTTAATTCCTTCCTTACATCTTCATTTAGTTCATTAAACCTTATATTAATCAGATTTTTATAATCCTCTTAGATTTTGTCCACAACACTATGAGTGGGATCTTTTATTATGGTATTATGGATTGTGGGGAGTATTTGTTTGTTTGTTTCCTGATGATTTTGAAGGTCTTGGACTTGAGAATCAATTGGGATGGATTCCTCACCTCTTTTCTATATATGTCATTTTGTGGGTACTGGCCTTATTTGTTTTGGAACTTCTCTCTGTTTGTGATATGCTCACAGAAGCCAAGGTGTTTGACCTGAGGTCCCTCTCTGTTTCTCCTTGGGTCCTTGTTTTAGATTGGGGATTTGACTCCTTAATTATTTGATTTGGAGAACATATAGGGCTCAAGTGGAGCAGATCTGTGTATGCAATGAAAGTGCCTGCTGCTTGGTTGAAATGTATTTCCTAGCTCCAGAATCTGCCTCTGATTGTGAAATATCCCAATCTATTTTTGGCCACACTGGGGAACCAGGAGTGGCCCTAATGTCAGCAACAGATGTACAACTTTATAATAAATGTCTGGTGTCTACTTGGAGAGCTATGACACTATGTGCCACCTATATAGAAGTTGTGGGATCAGCATTTAATAATACTACCAACAATAAAACAAACAAACAAAAACAAGAACTAGAAAGAAGAAAAAAAAAAAGAGGAGGAGTTTCATGAGTGAATGGAGGTAAGGAAGTAATATATGAGTTTAAGTTATTTTAAAATACCTAAAAATAAATGGGAAAAAAAGTTTAATGGCAGCGTGGAAAGCAGGCTGTGCATTTCATGATGTATATACAAAACAGTAGTTTTCAGACTGTGCCCAAACCTTTGTTACTACATTTTGTAAAGCACTAGTTTGCCATAAGCTACTCCATCTTGAATTTAAGGACTGAGGTGGAATAACTCCACACCCTGTTTGTACAAGTAAACTACCACCATCTGCCTGGCACAAATGTAGGCATGAAATGATAAAATTTATCATACTAGTAAGAATGATCATCCACTTATCAAATTAATCAGAAACACATGGATATATGGGCACATCAAACTCATATAGGAAAAACCAGATCCACTAAATGATGCAATCCTTAAGACCCATAAAAGGAGAGGCATGCCAAGACTACACATGGCAGCATCCTGACCCCATCACCTGGTCACTCATCACAAGCCTTGCTCAGGAAAATAGCCACTGTGACAAACCTCTGGATCTCTGTCCTCAATTATTAGCAGCGTATAGTTACTCTTGCCTGTAATAATCATCAAAGTCCCACTCTCAGCTGACATCTCAAGCTGACACTGTGAAACTGCCCATGATCTAAACCTTGGCTTAGAATAAGTTCCTATGCTTTGACAGGTCTATGCCCTGAAGTCCTGAATACGTTCTTCAACTGAAGTTCTTCATAATCTTACCTCACCACCTAGAGTGACTCTGCATCCATATCTGCTCTCTGCTGTTTGTTTTCAGTTCAACCTTCTGAACTCTTGTGGCCTTAACAGTTTCTTAGCCTTTCTGTAACCTATATATATATACAATAGTATAAAATGTGGTATGGGACTTAATATAGATATTTTAAATTAAGATTGGAATAAAAGAACATGTGATTATCTAGCTTATGGTTATCAGATGACCCACAAGTATTTAGTGAATTGTCACTGATGGAAGTGGTGTAGCCTGTGAATTTATTATTAGTCAATAAATTCTAACACTGTGGAAAGACACAAATGTGATTATAAGTTTGTGTTTGATCTATATTAATGACAGCACTGTCATGACTGGCAGGATGTCCTAGAGTTCTGTTTTTTAGACAAGGGGTATCTGTAGGCAGAGAAAGGGACCAATGGAATCAATGTTTATAGTGCTCAATTCACTATAGCTAAAATATGGAACCAACCTAGACACCCTTCAACAGATGAATGGATAAAGAAAATATGGTGTGTGTGTGTGTATGTATATATACACACACACACACACACACACACACACACACACATATATATATACAATAAAACATTACTTAGCTTTAAAGAAGAATGAAATTCTGGCATTTGCTGGTAAAATGGATGGAGTTAGAGAATATCTTGCTAAATGAAATAAACCAAACCCAAAAAACCAAAGTTCAAATGTTTTCTCTGATACTCGATGCTAACTCACAATAAGGGGGTGGGAGTGATAGCAAAGAATAGAGTTACTTTATATTAGGTAGAGGGGAGTGAAGGAAGGGGAAAGGGTATTAGGACAGGAATAACAGTAGAGTGAAACAGACATGATTACTTCATACATATATGACTGCATGACTGATGTGATCCTACAATATGTATAATCAGAAAAATGAGAGATTACACTCCATTTATGTATGATCTATCAAAATGTATTAATGCATTCTACTGTCACGTACAACAAATTAGAACAAATAAAAAACTCCTCTAATAACGCTGAAAAACAAAATATTTAGGGATGAGCTTTTAAATATAAGACTTGTTCACTTGATCAACTATAAAAAAAGAAAGGGGTCAGTAGAGATAAGCAAAGTTTCAAGAGGACAGGATCAGAGGATATAAAGGGATTAGCACTGGAAGAAACCAGCAGCCTCCTCTTTAAAAAACATCAGGAGACTATAAAGGATAGACTTTGATTATTTAAGTTCTAACCCAAGAATAGTGCCCAAATAAAACATTTTATCTTCTAACCCAAGAATAGTGCCCAAATAAAACAATCAAGGCCAAGTGACCTCAAATACAAGGAAATATCAGTATCAACTATGATTATAATACTGATATTTCTGTATTTTATGAATTCCTCCGTTTAAAATAAATGCAACAAATTAGCATACAGAGAAGAATCCAAATGTCTTATTATCACTGGATTATATTAAAGGTATTAAACCTAGTTGCCGCTCAGTGGTAAGAGTTTTTCCTAGCATGCCGGGAGGCCCTGGGCTCAATCCCCACCCCACAATCAATCAACTGACCAAACAACCAATCAGGAAGCAAGCACCAAATAAAGGAAATAAGAAAAATAAAACAAACTAGACTTCATGGTGCAAGCCTGTAATCCCAGTGACTTTGGAGGCTGAGGCAGGAGGATCCAAGTTCAAAGCCAGCTTCAGCAACTCAGCAAGGCCCTAAGCATCTTAGGAAGATTCTGCCTCTAAATAAAAAATAAAAAGGAAAAAAAATTAAAAAATAAAAAGGGCTGGGGATGGAGCTCAGTGGTAAAGTGCCTCTGGGTTCAATCTCCAGCAATTAAAAAAAAGAAGAAAAGGCCTGGGGTTGTGGCTCAGTGGAAGAGCGCTCCCCTGGCATGTGTAAGGCACTGGGTTCAATCCTCAGAACCACATATGGCCTACTGACAACTAAAAAATATTAAAAAAGAAAGAAAAATTCAAAGAAAATATTGAATTACTTCCACACAAATAATGGGAGTCAAGGCTAAAAGCAAAAGTGTTTGTTGTATAAGTTACGGCAGTCCTTACTCTGGATTCTTGGCCCAAGGTCTCAAAAACCTTTGGAATTTCCTTAATAATAGTACATTTGTTATGCTAATGAATGATTCACTGTGGGCCCCTAGGTGGCTCAGGATGGAGGTACTTACCAAAAAGACCTACCAGAGATTTTAAAGGTTGGGACTCTAAGGTAGACCCAATATCCCAAGAGGGAAAAAAAAGCTGAATACTATGCTCAATCACAGCCAATGATTTAATCAACCATACCCATGCAATTAGGTCCCAATAAAAACTTTGGATACTAAGGCTTCACTACAGCAGGTGAAGCTTCCTGGCTAGTGAACACATTGATGTCCAGAGAGGGCAACAGATCCTGATAATAGAAGGGAAAGGCACAGAAACCCTGAATTTCCTCCCAGACCTTCCATGTTCTGAATCTTTTTATTTAGCTGAAACTAATCATAAGCACAGCACTTTCTTTGAGTTCTGTAAACTTCTCTTGATTATCCAAGGGGGAGCGGTATTCACTTCCAAATTCATAGCCTATCAGTCCAAACTGTGGATGGCATGAAGACATCTCAAGTGTTGCTGGTATATGAAGTAAGGGCAATTTTGTGGAGGACTAAGCCTTTACTCTGTGGAGGTTTATGTTATATTCTGATTACCCTGAGGACTACATTGCAGAATTCCCAATTGGCGTGAAACACAATTCTACCAATTGTTTTGAAAAATTAGTCTTGGACATTTTATTCCTCAAACTTAGGTTATTCATATAGATAATGATTTAATAAGGCCCATTCGCTCATGTAATGTCCATGGTTCTTGTACTTTAATCAAGGAAATAATTCTTGAAATGGGACAGAAGTCTACTCAACTCTCTTACAGTTAAGGGACTCAAGAAATTATATAAGGCCCTTACCTATTCTGCTCCTATCTAGTCCCATGTTTTAAAGGGGCCACCTGAAGAATCAGGTATGAGGGTGCACAACTGTAATCCCAGCTACTCAGGAGAGGCCTGGTCATCACAGTGTAAGACACTGTCTCCAAATTAAAAAAAAGAGGACAACCACAATGGGAAGGGAAAACCTGCATATTTACGAAGTAATTGGTAAATGATCCCATTTTTCATTTCCTGGTATGGGGATTGAACCCAGGGCCTTGTACATGCTAAGCAAGTGCTCTCTACACTGAGCTATACCCCCAGTTCTTCACTTGTTTCTGTGTGGTTTTTTTTGTTGTTGTTGTTGTTATTGTTTTCTGGTACTGGGAATTGAACCCAGCGGTACTTAAACTTCCCCAGCCCTTTTTATTTTTTATTTTGAGACAGGGTCTCATTAAGTTGCTTAGGGCCTCCCCAAGTTTCTGAGGCTATTCTTGAACTTGTGATCCTCCTGACTCAGCCTCCCAAGTGGTAGGATTACAGGTGTGCGCGACCATGATAGGCAACTTGTCCCTCCTTGTGAGAGAATTTTTGCCTTTTCCTTTAAATGGCAAGACAATTACACTGCCCAGTGATTTTTGAGGGGTTAGAACAACTTGTGTCTCCTTTTCTCCTAGTATTCCTAATGGGGAAAAAAAAACAAAAAACAAAAAACTATTATTAGTTCAAAGATCTTTGAGTTCTTAAGAAGGGTAGTTCAGTGATAGAGCATTCTGAAGATCACCTGTGCTGGTGATAGATTACCAGTAAAAAAAAAAAAGAGAGAGAGAGAGAGAGAGAGAGAAAGATCTTTGACTTATTAACAACACACTTAATATTTCATTTCTATTCAAAAACAATACACAACATTTCATGTTACAGAAGTAAAACTAAGCGTTTGTCAAGTTAGTTCTACACAAGAGTAAAATCAAATTTTAGGGAAAAAATTGATCATCTATTTTTGATTCGGGAGATGCCACAAATATAAAAACTCCACAAATTATTCCTTTCAGTTTGTCATCTAATTGGGGAGATGAAATACATACATGAAATGTCAGGTTCTTAAGCAACTTATTTGTAAGTTCCAATAAGAATACAAACTGAGGGGGCTAGGACTGTAGCTCAGTGGCAGAGCCCTTGTCTAGCATGTGTGAGGCACTGGGTCTGATCCTCAGCACATTAAAAAAAAAGAAAAAAAAGTAAACAAAGGCATGCTGTCCATCTACAACCACAAAAAAAAAAAAAAAAAAAAAAAAAAAATTTAATTAAAAAAAATACAAACTGAGGATTATAAGGGCCAATTAACAATCAGAAACTGATTAGAGATAATTGAACAACCATTTAGTTTTCCATTTAATAACAAAGGTTTGCAACGTTCATCCAGATGTAATATTGCTTAATTTGTAGTTGTTACTTCATGTCAAGGATTTTCCAGCATAGATTTATAAGACGAATACATAATTTATTGGATTTTAGGCTTAAGGAAAGTTATTTTGGTATTTAAATATGCCACAACTTCTGTTAAGAATTTTACTAAAGCATTATCTTTACCTATAACTTGAAGGTAAATTTGCAGTATCTACATGCCACTTCAGCTCACGTCTAACATTTTTATATGCCAGAGAATGGATTACAAAAATGAAGAATCATGAAGAAATTGACAGCAAGAGAGAATATTTAAAACCAAAGTAAACAATACAAAGTCTACTCAAGCAGATTATAGACTCACAAAAAGATTTCATCTTTCTAAAAGGAACAATTTGATACACCACGAATAGACCTAATCAAAGAATCTTGTAAAAGTGCTTCTAAAATACAGAAAATTTCATTAAGTCTCAAATAAAATTGTGTTTCTTACAGTAAATATAGTTCATTTAGAATAAAGGAAGATAAAGTCATCAATTAGTGATACAAAAAGGAGAGAAAGCTGGTAACTAAAAAGGACTGTAAAGGTGGGTGATAAATAGTTCTAATATTTGGTCATAAAATAATAATTACTTAAAAGTTTCAGAAAAGGAACAATATATAAATTTTTCTGTCAATTAACATTAGGGAAATGGATGAACAGAAAGATAATTAGAACTTAAGTTAGAAAAAATTCTTCTTTAGCTGAGGACAGAATATTCTGAGATAGAAATTAATCTACAGGCCACTCTCCTAAGAGTATGGAACAAAATACATGATCATATGAAAACTTATTTAATGAAAATATAAAAGAAATCATATATACACCAAATTTAAAGGAAAAAAGAGATATTACTCATCAATTCATCTAGGTATAATAATTACCAGCAGGAATTTATCAGAGTTAAGACTCTACATATAAAATCTATGGGTCAATTCTCTAGAATTGACATGTTTACTTTTTCATGTGTCACATCTAAAGTTTACACTGTAAATTTGGAAAAAGATGTTTTGAGTTCTTTTTTACTAAAAGGCAAATTTATAATCTCATATATCCCAAAAATTCTGAAAAACTCTTATTTCTAGGAGAAAAGTAAATTAAGGTAGTAAAAAATGTTTCCCACATGTTATTTAGTGTTGCAATACAGCAGTCACTAATAAGGTGATCTTACCACGAAGTTATCTGTTGAGTGATTTTCTTTGGGGCAGTTTCTTTCCCTTTGAATCTACAGAAAAGCTTATAGTTTACAAACAAAGAAATACTCAGAGTCTATATACTAACCTGGCCCAGTCCAGGCATACCTCCTCCAAGTCTAAGAAGTCTGTCCATATTTCTAGAAAACAGAAACAAAGGAAAACGTTTCT
This sequence comes from Sciurus vulgaris, assembly GCF_902686455.1. Lineage (NCBI taxonomy): Eukaryota > Metazoa > Chordata > Mammalia > Rodentia > Sciuridae > Sciurus > Sciurus vulgaris. Next base: position 115,899,466 of record NC_136463.1, on the reverse strand, counting down.
AAGCACAAAAGTGTTTGCTCAATTGCTATCTATATAATTCACCTTCAGTCACTCAGTATGTCAAAAATATTGGTGGTAATTACAACACAACATCAGACTTCCTGTTAATTAACACCACATATTAATTCAAGAAGCTGTCTTCCATGCTAATTAACAGACCTTATTTCACTGCTTTGGTTTTGGGTTATCCCCAGTTTTAAAGACAAGCAATCTTAGCATACTTTCAAAACTTTGCTATCATTAAGTTAATTATATTTTCTTATTGTTATCTAATAAAGTGCCTGAATGAGGAAAAAGTGCCTGAAATGCTTATCATATGTATGATTGAATTTCCTTCAATTTGTCCAGAGTGTACAAATAAAAATCCTCACTTTTAAATTAAATTTTAACATCCTCATTAGTAAGTTCTGTGCTAATTAACTTACAGCTTGTCAGTTATCATCAAAACTACATGTGAAAGACATTGTGAGCAGATTATGGATCTCTGAATTAGCATCAAAGGCTTTTTTTAAATGAACTCATTATACTGAAAGAAATAAAGAGTAAACATTAAGTGCATTAAGATAAGTGTTCTAGAACCTACATAGATATTTTCTGTTATTTCAAATGTAGTGATATACATATTTTTCACTAAGGAAATTCAGCTGCTCTTCTGAATTATTTTTTCAAAGTTAATCAATACTAAGATTAATTTTGAAATATCAATCTGACTTATTTTCAATGTTTAGAATACAGAAGATACTCTTATAAACTTGAGAAATTAACAATAAAAAAATGCAAGTGTTATACAACCTCAAATACACAAAAAGTAATCAAATTACTATCATTTCTTTGGTTATGTTGTCTTTTTGAGTAACTATAAGAAAATACCTTTGGAAGAAAAACACTAATTTTACTGATAGCTGCACTGTTAAATCAAGATTTATGTACTGATTTTCCATAGTTATTTAACAACTATGGTGTAGGCCAAAATCAAAGTGAACATTAGTTTCTCTATCTGCATAAATCTGACCTAAGTAACATTTTATTACAGTAACTAATTTCTATCACTTACACATCTTTATTTCTTTCAAATTGTTTTTTAAAGGACCTGGAGCTGGGCATGGTGGCACACACCTATAATCCCAGTGGCTTGGGAGGACTGTGAGTTCAAAGCCAGTCTCAGCAACTTAGTGAGGTCCTAAGCAACTCAGCAAGATTCTGTCTCTAAATTTAAAAAATACAAAAAAAGGGTTGGGGATGTGGCTCAGAGGTTTAGCACTCTGGGTTCAATCCCCAGCACCAAAAAGAAAAGGCCCTGGTTTAATCTTCAGCACTGGAAAATAAAAACTTTTTTTTTTAAACATAAAAATTACTAGCAATACAACTTTCTTTAAAAAATAAAAGCATTTTTCTGCTTGAAAACTGCTATCATGCCTTAAAATTCCTTTTTTCCCAAGTATATGCTTTATAAAATGGTCTTACCATGAACTATATTTCAAATTAAGTACTAAAGGATTAGTCATTTATCCATGTTGTTCTATTAGTTGGAACTACTATACAAACTAAAACTAAGTAATGTACTTATGATTTTTATATTTCTGCCTAATCATGTTTGTTAAACCAGTAACAATTTAATCTTGCTAATATTTAACAATGATAATACTGCAAACTTTGTTCACAAATTCCACATATAGGAAGGTGGACAAATGGCACAGCCCTGGACTCTTCACAAAGTGTATACTCATGTAAGGATCACACAGATAAAGAAAAAAACATTACCTAAACTTCAGAAATGCCTCTCAAGCCCCCTTCCAGTCTTTATCACTCTGCAAAGGTGGGATTCCAACTTCTAATAGCACAGATTACTTCTCGTTTTTAAATTTCACATAACCAGAATCAACATATACTTTCGTGTCTGGCTTTTTCCATTGAGCATGTTTTTGAGATTCACAACAGATAAATTCATTTTTAAAAATGAAAAGTGAAGAACACTTGATAGTCCAGACAAAATTTCTTCTTCCCAACTTTTATCTCCCCAACAACATATACAAATAAAATCTCCATTAAATTCTTATTAAGATTCCTCAATTCAAATACAGCATTCAATTCACAGCACTTCTGTGTGCATGTGTATAGTACCCAGGGCATCACACATGCTAGGCAAGCTTGAGCAACATCTCCAGCCCTCTAAAATTTTACTTTGAGTCAGGGTCTCATTAAGTTGCCCATGCTGGCCTCAACCCTGGGATCCTCCTGCCTCAGGCTCCAAAGTAACTGAAATTACAGGGAGGGATGTGCCACCACACTTAACAGTATGTAGCACTTTTGAAAGCTTGCAGTCAAGACAAAAAAGTTCTATACGTTTTAAAATTAAAGACATTTTCTCTAGAATATATTACCAAAGAAGGAAATTCTTTTGGACTACTACAAGCTTATAAAATTAGAGAACCAATGGAAAGAAAAGTACAATAAACTTTAGAATAAATATATTCGATAGAGGCCAAAGTTGATTCCCAGATGTGTTCAGTTTATCTATTCCCTCTGTGTTGTTTCTGATGACTTTACACAAACTCCAGATGCTGTAAATAGATATGAGCCATATGGGGCGCAGAGGAAAAGAAAATCTGGCAGGTCAAATTTGTGTTTTGAGAAAAATTAGATGTCTCAACAAACAAAAAAAATTTTAACAAAACATTTAAGAAAGGATGATCACATTTAATAAAAATACAAACATCTGGAAATGAAACATATTGATCAATATTCCAAAGCATACTACTTTTTAAAATCTGTTTATCACATACTCATAATTTGATATTTGTTAAAAATAACACATTTCCATAGTATTTATCATATCCTGCAATAATTAAAAGAAAATACATTCTTAAACCTCACCTGTTCAGTAACTATAACTCTTAAGGTGTTAAGCTATAATTTCTTGAGTTTGACAAATTTCTTCTTACTTCAAACTCGTTGCTAATTCTAGCAGGTATAATTTCCCCCAAGTTTTTATTCTATTTTTCTCCTAAAAAAAAAAAAAAAAAAAGATATGATTATTTTGAGAATTAAGGAAGCCATTTTATACCACAATCTTTGAAAGAAGCGAAATTCCTAAAAATGAAATGGAAATAATTTTTTCCCCTGGTGCTAGGCATGGAACCCAGGGCTTCACCCATGCTGGGCAAGCACTCAACATTAAGTTACATCCCCAGCCCTAATATTGTTTAATCAGCATTTCCTGAGAGCATGGAATGATTCACTATCCCAAGCAGCTACAGAACATAGTGATGAACCCTGCATCCAAATTCTACTTGTATATTTAATTTTTGAGCATTACCTTTAGGGATTGATATTTTATGGCTTTAGTCTTTCTAGAGGTCTTTCAAAGAACAAAATTTATATTTTTAAACAGAACAAAATTCATTCCATCATGCAATTAACTTGTTAAATATACATTACAAATCTATGATGTATTATGGGAACTTAGTGATGTCATATTTCTTATACCTTGAAAACTTGTTATTCATCATTACTGGAATTAGTTCATTTTCTTAATTATTCATGACTATGCTCAAAAAGTTTAAAATTAAAAAAAAAAAAAAAACAATAAAGCAAAGGGAAACAAATTAGAGCAACTGAATCATCCTTTAGTTGTTTGCCCAAAGTATTGATTCATCTTTTTAAGAGATATAAGACTTTATAGAGACATTATTTTGTAACCTTTTAGCTTTTACTAAACAGTTAAGAATTCAAATTTTTTCATTCTCCACCCATAATGGCAAGAGAACAGAGAAAAAGGTTCACAATTACTAAAGAACCACAAAGTGAAGGCACAGAAACAGGTTAAAAGCACTCTAGTTTCTACTAACAACAATAAAATGGTTGGTACATGACAGTTTATTAACGGTTACTACTGACATTCAAAACCAGTACTTCTTTGCTGTGGAGAGTTTGGCACAATACAGGATCCATGGATCTCTATAAACGACCAGTAGTATCCACACAGTTGTGACAATCAAAAATGTCTCCAAATTCCGAGCATAAAGGCACAGTCTATAATGCCAGGGACTTGCAGGCTGAGGCAGGAGAACCACAAATTTATGCCTAGCCTGGAAAACTTAGCAAGAACCTGTCTCAAAATAAAAAATAGTAAGGTCTGGGGATAAAGCTCAGCAGTAAAGTGACCTGGGTTCAATCCCAAATACCATTAAAAAAAAAAAGTATCCAAATATTTCCAAATCACTTTCAACAGAGAACCAGTGATATAAACAAAAGCTCAAACTATGCATTTTAAGAAGACAATGTCCTAGATTAATTTTCTCAAACTTAAGAACCAAAAAGTGCTGGAAACAGTTTGGCAGTTCCTCCAAAAGTTAAAACACAGAATTATCATATGACAGACCAATTCCACTCCTAGGAATATACCCCAAAGAACTGAAAATAGGTTCTTAAAACAAGTACGTGTACATGCACGTTTATAGCATTACTATTTGAAATAGCCAAAGGGTAGAAATAGGGCTGGGGGGTATAACTCAGAAGTACAGCACCTGCCTAGCATGCTCAAAACCTTTGGTTAGGTTCCCAACACAGAAGGGAAAAAAGATGGAAACAGTCCAAATGTGCACCAAAGGATAAATGGAAAACAAATTCTACTATAAATATACAATAGAATACATGGAATACTATTCTGCCATAAAAAGGAATGAAGTACTAATCAAAACACTACATGTTACAACTTGGTGAAACTTCAACATTCTGCTATGTATAAAAAATCAGGCACGAAAGGCCACTTATCATGTGATCCCATTTACATAAAATATTCAATTAATCCAGAGATAAAATGCAGACTGGTGGTTGCCAGAGGCTAGGAGAAGATAGGAAAATGGAGAAACTACTTAATGATACAGAATTTTACCAGGAATTATGGAAATATTCTGAAACTAAATTGAGGTTGTAATCGTACAACACTGTGAATGAACTAAATGATACTGAATTAAAATAGTTAATCTTATGTGAATTTCCCCTCACTAATAGATTTCTAAGACCAAAAATGAAAACATGACAGTCTTACCTAGTCAGTCATTCAATAAAGAGTTCACCACTCGCTATTTTGCAACAAGCCCCTATTTTGCTAAAAAGATAGGTAATGTATTCTTTGATCTTTTAGAATGTTTACAGTTCACACATGACAAATGCTGAAGTGTGGACAAATGCTGAAGGTAACACAAAGGTGAATAAAAAGAAATAATGTAGAAAAGAAAATAGTCACTGGACTAATTCTAACTGGTGTTTATAAATCTAAAAATAAAAATGTTGCAATTACAGAGCAAAGATGATGGCTATTCTATACTGAACAAAATTATGAGCTGTCAATGTTTTCAAAAGTACTGTAATTGGAAAAATGAAAAAGCTCTGGAGATGGATGGTAGTGATGATGATGTTTATAGATGGTGGCAATTCAACAATGAAAATATACTTTATGCCACCAAAATGTACACAAAAAATGATTAAAATAAATTTTATGTGATGTATGTTTCACACCTCACACCCTACCATACATGAAGTATAGTAAGTGTAAGAAGAAAAACCAGAATTAATAAGCTAGGGGTCATCAGATATGTGTATGAACTTCAGTTTGTTTTTTGGTGGGAATTTGAACACATGCTAGGCAATCACACTAGCACTGAGCAATTACTCCAGACATTAGAGATATATTTGAAATAAAGAACTGATCTTTACCAGAAAGATATGTTCCAGATTTTATACACGATGAGTGATAAGCAGTTAATTACATTCAAAGGATATTGCCTTTGGAAGTATGTATGCCTTCAAAACCAGAAAAATACAGAATAAACATTTGTATTTGCTAGGTGTAAGGTTTTTTTTTAACATTCCTAATATAACTTTTTCACTATTCCCTTATGTTTCTTTCTGTATTTTGTAAAATGACCTAAAGGTACAATGACTAAAAAAGATCCACTGGACCCAAATGGGAAATGGTGATGACTATTTTCCCTGGTGCTACAACTCTGCATTTACAAGGCCAGGATTCAAACATTGGCTCTAATACTTATTAGCTCTGTTAACCTTTCTCAGCCTCAGTTTTCTCATCTACAAAAGGGAAATAAATAAATCACCTTATAGAGTTGTTTAAAAGATTAAAGAAGACAATGGACATAGAAAAACATTTAACAAAATCTCTGGCAAAAAAAAAAAAGAATAGTGAATATTAGCTTGCTCTCATTAGCACCACGAGTATGCAATAAGCATAGCTACCAGTACAGACAGACCCTCCTTCCTCACACAGTTAGCCAATTAATGGATGTGAAAACACACAGGCATGTTTCATAATACTAAATTAGTCACACTGGAAACAATAAATTGCATTTTGCAGAATTTAGCAAAGACCAGTTCACAAAATGTTACACCATAACCTAAAAGAGAATACTTTCAATTCTTAGAAATAAAAGCAATACAAAAGTATAGATTTTTATATCTACCAAAAGCTGAGAACTTGGGCTGGAGACATAGCTCAGTAACAGAGCACCCGAGGTGCAAGAGGCTCAGGGTTTAATCCCCAGCACCACCAAAAAAAAAAGACTCAAAAGATCACTCATGATATGATGACCTTTATTTAAAATGTTAGACAGTAGGAATGAAGTGTTTATACCTAATATAACATCATACATATGGTAATATTTAGAATCCTAATTGGCAAAAATAGTACACAATAAGTATTAGTACTTTCAAATGTTGATGACTCTTCACTTTTTCTTAATCTCTCAAATTAATATCTAATTAGAACCTAATTTAGCTCATGTTCATGCTAGGTTTAAAATAAGTCACTTAAATATTTATAGATAATTTATGGAACTCTAAAAAGCAGATGCTTCAAAATTACATTAATCTGCATTTTTCAGTTTTTAAACTCTTTACCAGGGATACTAATATCCCAAAAATGTATAATACAAAATCATGATGTCCTTAGCTGTTCAGGCTTATCACTGTTTCCTAATTCACTGTTTATTTTTCACTCCCCAATCCATTCTGCAGTTAAATATGATTATTCCTCTTGACTAATGCTAAATCCTTTTAAAACTATCCCATATTTATAATCTCACTGTATTTCTAATTCCTCTGTTCTGATTTGTAAAAAGGATTAAAAACTTTGTTATCACTCTTAAAAACTTTTTTCAGTGGAAAAATTAGAGTTAACATTAAACTTAACTACATAAATAGGGTTTTAAAGCAAGATTATTCCCCAGTTTAGAAGAATGAGGATAGAATTAAAATATCTAAATGTCTAATTACAGCATTCAAGTAAAACATTTATTGAGTACGAGCTTGTACACCCAAGAAATTTAGTGGTTTGAGTTGAAAGAATGTATCATTGATAATCTCTTACATTATAAAAATACTTAAAGTAAAAATATAGCAGTGTATAGTAAGAAAGGCACTGGAAACACTCAACCTACAGTTGAATCCAGGTTTCATCACCTACTCATTATATTATCGGGATCAAGTTACCTTTCTCTACATTCTAGATCTCACCTATAAAAGACCTCCTTGCAAGTTCATAGAATAAATCCAAAAGTTATCTAATATACTGCGTGGAACTTTCCCAGGTACCCAATAAATGTTGCTACTGTTATTACTATTATTTTTATTGTCTTAAAACTGGAAGAGATTATTCAAACCAATTCACTCATTTTACAAGAGAGGTCACCAACATAACACAAAGAATACAAAATGTCAAATGAGCCAGGCAACCCTGTAATCCCAGCGGCTCAGGAGGCTGAGGCAGGAGAAGACACCCTTAGCAATTTAGCAAGGCCCTAAGAAACTCAGTGAGACCGTCTCTAAATAAAACACAAAAAAGGGTTGGGGATGTGGATCAGTGGTTAAGTGCCCCTGGGTTCAATCCCTGGTAGCAAAAAAACAAAATAAAATGTCAAATGAGTTTAACAAAGATATAGGAGAAATTCATGAGCAAGAATTCACATGCGTATTCAGGGAAGGCTTTCACAGGTGGACAATGACTTATGAAAAGAACATTCTTATAAAATTAAAAACCAAAAAAGCACAATTGCTTCTCCTTACTAATTTTCAGACAAGTGATTCTGAACACAGATATTAAGTACAAGGTTTATATAGCAAGTATAAAAATGGGATGAACCCATGTCAGAGATTCATCAACAATAGTTTTTTGATTAGAATGGCAATGAAGTATTTACAAGAACCTTGGAGGGAAAAGAAGACCTAAAGCTTTCTTCTTTTGGCAAGATTTAATTTTGTTCTGGGACAAATTCAAGACAATAGTTAGGTTTTTCACTTAATACCACTTCGCTAAACACAACTATAATTAATTCTAGGTCACTATATACCTTAATGTCTACAAATGCACAAGAACCCGTGCGATTTGTTTAAAACATGTAATGTAAACGTTAAATGAACCACTTGGTAGCCTTACATCAAGAAGGCCACCACAATGTTAATTATCTCTCCTGAAACTGTGTTCAGTTTTTTATTTCAACAATATCAGTGTTGGCTTTATTCGCATTAAGTCAGCATCAGTAAAAACATATTTTTGTACATAAAAAAATCATTTTCACACTAAAACCATATTTTTCTGAGTTAATTTTTAAAGTCTCTCCTGTCTTTGTCCATGAAATTTTTATTAATGTTTGGTTATCATTTTAATTTTTAGAATTCTTCGTTCGATCACTGGATTTGTATTTAGACTCCTTTGACAGACATTGAGCTGAGTTCCCAGAAAAATTAAGTTCCAAGAGGTAACACACAGCTGATTACTACTTTACCGAAAACAGGAAATGTAATCACTTCACCAACAACTACGCAATAAGAACATTAAAAAATAGGTTACAGGCACAGTAGGAATAACTTTATTTTGAAGATACTAAGTCTCTGAGGGTTTCTGGGCTTTGTAGAGAATTTAAAAGCTAACACGCAAGGGAAAGGGTTAGAGTCTATAGAAGGGACAAGTGATACAGCAAAGTTTACCCTCTCGCCCTTGCTCCCCTGAGTACTTTAAAGTTTTTCAAAACAGGAGCAACTATCGATACAGCACAAAGAGGCCATAAACAGGATCTTCTCTGTATGGGGAGAGCTGTTGAAAGCTATGCAGAATTAGGTAAAACAGAAACTGTTGGAGCAAGGAGACTAAACCCAGACCAGACCCTGCCAGAGACTCTGCGGAGCTAGCGAAGAGTACGAACGAGCCCGGATCCTGCCTCAGGGCCCGGGCCTGTGGTGGCAACTTGGCTGGGCAACGTGACTCAGGAAAGCACCGGGCTGGCGGCGGCCTAGAGTGGCTGCCTCCCCGGACGTGCCGGGCCTGGCTTCTCGGCCTCACCTGAAGGCTGACGGGGCGGGAGGTCGCGGTCTGGACGTTTGTCTAGCCTCTGCGGTGACGCGGCGGCTGCAGCAGTTCAGACTCGGTCCGGCTCTGGCTCGGCGAACCGGCGATGAATCAGCCCGATTCCATTCAAAAGAGTCGCCCGGGCCTCTGCCGTGAAGCACTTCCGGGTTCACTACTCTACTTCGGCTTCCGTTCCCCCGACGGCCAATTGGAGGTGGCGCGGGCGTCGGTCGGGTGTCCGGGCAGCAGCGCGCAGTGCAGACGGTCCCGCCGCCCCGCGTCCCTTTATTGGGGGGCGGGGCGGAGCGGAGGGGAGTGCGAGGCGGAATTTGGCTGCTCCCGCCCCACGGATATCCTTTTTCTCTTCTTCACCTCCGCGTTCCGGTGCTGTCGCCGAGATCTGGAAAGTGGCGCAAGCAGCCTGGCTTGGAAATGGAGCTGTTAGTATTCGGAGTCCAGAACCCCTATCGTCTCGGTTCACCGACCTCAAAAACGGAGAGCTTCACTTGGACTGCACTTAACTTGGTGACCAGAGAAGGGGAAAGGGGAGAGGGGTGATGTGATTAGAGGGAACCAGTCATCCTCTTTCCCGTAGTACAGTTGGCGCACTTTGGTTTTTTTTTTTTTTTTTTTTTTTTCGTTTTTGTTTTTCCTTTGAACCGGTCTCACTAACTTACCCAAGCTGGTCTGGAACTTGGGATCCTCCTAACTCATCCTCCCAACACCCTAGGTCTAGATATAGTCTCTGTTCAGGGCGCCGTGTTTACCAATGACTGCCCCCTTTCTCAAATGTGTACCAGATCACAAACAAGCCATGTTTAAAATATTCCTAAATGAAGAATGGTTATTAATCTAATGGATAGAAGGTGAGGAGAAACGACAGTGTCGAGATATAAAGCTGTGTTGAATCACACGATCACATAGAATTTCTCCTCTCAGGCATATCTCTACCTAAAAATATGTAGATTATTTTACTCATTAATAATAGTTATATTTGGATCCATGTCTTTATGATTTCCCCCAAAACGTGTGCCTACTGGTTACTTTTTTGTGTCAGGGCTTGGGAGGGGGGGCGGGTACCAGGATTTGAACCCAGGGCTTTTTAGCATTGAGCTGCATCCCCGCTGTCTTTATTTTTTGACACAGGGCCTTGCTAAATTGCTAAAGCTGGCCTGGAACTTCCATCCACCTGCCTCAGCCTCCCCAGTCCTGGGATTACAGGTGTAGGTCACAACACCCAGCTCCCACTTCAGTCTTAACTCATACTTTCTTCCTCTTTTTCTTAGATTACTACTGTACTAATCTTGTTCTCCCCACCTTTATTCTGTCCCCATTCGATCCATTTTCCACCTCACTGACAAACTTTTTGGGCTATACATACATACTAATGCCTCTTTTCTTAAAATTCACTGTAGCTCCCTATAACATTCAGTTTAAGATTAAAAAACCCTCAACTTTATTTAGAACACACTTTTTTCCAGCCACACTGAAGTATTTAGCTGTAAAATAAGATTTCATACAGGTTTTGGAAAAAATGACACATTCCTGGAAACCTGGAAGGCAGATACTCTTTAGATGCATGCTTAGGGTATGCACATTCCTAGGGCTATTTGAATACTCAAGAAAGCCCTGAGAGGGCCCGAGGTTCTCACCTTGTGGCTCTTCAAGCAAGCAATGAAGGCTCAGACTCTAAATTGCAAACTGCTTGGCTGACTTTTGAAGATACACATAGTAAGCTCCTAAACAAAAACTAGGAGACCTTCTCATTTGAAAGTATTTAGGAAAACCTCTGTCCAGTCATTAACTAACCACAAAGCTAACTGTGCAGTAGTCACACATGATAAAGAACACAAACTTTTTTAAAACATGAGTTCAGAAAAGTCACTAAACCCACTACTGTAACAAGTATGAACAACAGCAAACCCTGGGGAGAGGGAAGAATCTGATTTCCAGAGTTACCACATATTATCTAAAATATCCAATTTTCAAAATGAATAAAAGTATGGGACCAAGACAAAAATCAATTGATAAGAAGCTATCCCCGAGGAAGTCTACACATTGGATTTATTAGATTAAGTCTTTAAATCTTAAAGGGAATGTGGCTAAGGGGTAGAATTTTTACCTAGCATGTGTGAGGCCCTGGGTTCAATCCCCACTACCACAAGAGAGAAAAAATGACTTTAAATCAGATATTTTAAATATGTTCACAAAACAAATAGAAGCCATGTCTAAAGAAAATATGAGAAAGATGTTTCACCAATAATAATAATAATGAGAAATTACTTTTAAAAAACCTGAACAATTCTGCTGTTGAAAGATGGAATAACTACTGGGAAATCTTTACTTCAGAGGGTCTGAAGAACAGATTTGAGCAGATAGAAAAATCAGCAAATTTCAATATGGATTGTTGGCGATCTTCTGAGGAATATGCACAACTAGAAGCTCAAAAGGAGAAGGAAAAGAGAATGCAACAGACATAATACTTGAAGGAATAAAGGCCCCAAAACTTCCTTTTTTTTTTTTTTTTTTTTTTTGAGAAGGGTCTCACTACATTATCCAGGCTAACTTCAAACTTGAGATCCTTTTGCATCGGCTTCCCAACTATTCACCACCACATGGAGCCAAAACTCCTTAAATTTAATGAAAACCGTTAATCTCCACATCCAGGGAGCCCAATAAATGCCAAGCAGGACAAACAAATATATCCATGCCTAAACACATTATAATCAACCTGTTGAATCTTGAAAACCAAAGGCAAAGAGAATCTTGACAGCAGTCAGAGTATCTACTCATCGCATAAACCTCAATGAGATTTGAAACAGAAACTGTGAAAGCCAAGACAGTGGAATGATTCAATAAAAATGCTGGGGAAAAAAGACTGTCAAACAAGAATTCTTGTTCCAGTAATACTAACTTCAAAAATAAAGAAGATACATTCCCAAAATATTTGTATAAACAAAGAGAGGATTTGTCACTAGGAAATCTTCCCTACAAGAAATACTGTGGAGAGTCCTTTAGGCCAAAATGAGTGGACACTAGACAGTAATTGAAATCTAGATGAAAGAATAAAGAATATCTTAACCCAATCAATAAATGGGCAAAGGAACTGAACAGGCATTTCATAAAAGAAAATGAGATCAGTCAACAAATATGTGGAAAAAATGTTCAACATCTCTAGCAACTAGATGCAACTTAAAATTACACTGAATGCCAACTCAAAGAATACAAGTAACAATAAATGTTGGCAAGGATGTGGGGGAAAAGGTACACTCATACTAGTGTACCTAGTTGCTAGTGGGAATGCAAATTGGTGGAACCACTTTAGAAAGCAGTATGGAGATTCCTCGGAAAACTTGGAATGGACCCACCATTTGACCCAATTATCTCACTCCTCGGTATATAACAAAAGGACTTAAAAATCAGCATACAATGGTGATGCAGCCACATCAGTGTTTATAGCAGCTCAATTCACAATAGCTAAGCTATGGAACAAACCTAGGTGTCCTTCAACATGAATGAATGAAGAAAATGTGTATATATACATGATGGAATATTACTCAACCATAAAGAAGAAGGAAATTATGGCATTGACCAGTAATTGTAGACTATCGTGCTAAGTGAAATAAGCAACATTAGTCTGAATTAGACATAGGGGAATGAAGGGATGGGACTGGGAATGGGACTAAGAAAGACAGTAGAGGGCTGGGGATATAGCTCAGTTGATGGCGTGCTTTCCTCACAAGCCCGAGGCTCTGGGTTTAATCCCCACACCACAAGAAAAAAGAAAAAGAAAAAAAGTAGAATGAAACAGACATAACTTTTGTATGTTCATATATGAATACACAACCAGCATAACTCCACATCATGCAAACACAAGAATGGCAAGTTAATATCCCATGTATGTATAATATGTCAAAATACACTCTCATGTATATCTAAAAACAAAAAAATACTCATATATATCTAAAAACATTTTTTAATTAAAGAACATCGATAAAGGTAATTACATAAGTAAATATAAAAGGCAATATAAATATTTTTATTTGTAAATAAGTTTTCTCCTATTTGACTTAAAAGACAACTGCATAAAACAATTATAAGTCTTTCTGGCCCCAGTGGTACACACTTATAATCCCAGTAATTCAGGAGGCTGAGGCAGAAGGATTGCAAGTTTGAGGTCAGCCTCAGCAACTTGTCTCAAAATTTTTAAAAATACAAAGGACTGAGGATATAGCTCAGTGGTAACGTGTCCCTGGGTTCAATCCCTAGTACCCCCCTTCAAAAAAAATGACAGGTATATTGTATGTAAAAACGTAATTTGTAAGACAATAACAAAGGGAAGAGGAATGAGGACTAAGGAAGAGAAAGGACATTAAGCTATAGAGGAGCAAAGTCTTGTATACTACTGAACTTAAATTGTATTAATTTAAACTAGATTGTTATAACTTTTTTATAATCGCCAAACAACCACTGAGAAAATATTTTTTTAAAAGATGGGAAAAAAGACAAAGGAATTTAAATGACACACTAGAAAATATGTACTTAAAACAAAAGTCAGCATTAATGAAGGAATTCAGGGAAGAGATTATATATATGACATAAAGAAAACAAAGACTTGCCCTTGTGATGGAGTCTAAATTTTTTACCTTCTAACCACAGCTACAACGCCATTTGGGACCTGCCCCTCCTTGCTATGACTCCCTCATCTCTGGCCACCCTTCTTCCTTGTTCTACTTCCATTATACTCAACTAAGTATATTCCTTTTCCTCTGGCCAGGGCACTCTGACACCCACTCTCCCTTTTCCTACTGATCTTTCACTTAGCTTAGTCCTCTTTTCTTCAAGTTTCCAAAAAGTTCACCAGGCCAGCTTCTCCCCAAGCTACCTGTGGTTTTTGCTTTTGTGAAATTCATCATATTTATACTCAGATGCCCATGAAGACAGGTTCATTTCTGTTAGTTCACTGCCATCTCCTTAGCAGTACCTGACCTAAGTGTGTGTAGGTGGTTGGGGGGTCATCTCAATATATATTTGTTCATTAAACTTGTTGGATAAATCATAGAAATGTTTAAGGACTTTCAAGCTTACTGCCTTTCAGGTCATGGGTTTGTATTAAAATAAAGACTTGGGGCAGGGGTCGTGGCTCAGTGATAGAGCACTTGCCTAGCATGTGTGAGGCACTGGGTTCGATTCTCAGCACCACATGTAAATAAATGAATAAAATAAAGGTCTATCAATATCTAAAAGAAATTAAAAAAAATAAAGACTTACTGGAAGTTGAAAGAAGGAAGGAAAAGAATAGCAAATTGGCAAATGTAAATGTTCTACCTTATCAGTAACTACATTAAATGTAAATGGAATAAACATTCCAATTATAAGGCAGAAATAAGGATGGAAATTAAAATGGCATATTAGAAAGTATGTATTTAATGTAACAAAAACCAACAGTAATGAAGGAATAGAGGAACAAAAAACGGTGGCATAAAGAAGACAACAGCAAAATGGCAAATATAATCATATTAAATATAAATGGGACAAACACTCCCTTTATAAGGCAGAAAAGGCAGAATGGACTAGGAAGAAATGATCCAACTATATTCAGTCCACAGGAGACAAAAATTTAGACTCAGTCACAAATAGTTAGAAATTTAAAAGATAGAAAAATATACATATCAGGGGCTGGGGAGATAGCTCAGTCGGTAGAGTGCTTGCCTTGTAAGCACAAGGCCCTCGGTTTGATCCCCAGCACCCAAAAAAAAAAAAAAAGAAAAATATACATATCAGAAAAACCACTTTAGAAGTTGTTCTAGCATTTTTCAAAATAACCTTTAAGAAACAATTACTATTTGACCAACTCCATTTTAAATATTTACCAAAAAATAAAAATATATGTGTACACCAATAATTGAATGTGATAGTTTATAGTAACTTTATTAATAAAAGCCCCAGATGGAAAACAATCCAAATGTTTGTGAACTGGTAAGTGGATAAAGTGTGGTAGATCTTTAGTATGTAATCTTACTCAGCAATAAAAAGGAAACTTCTTATACATGCAACAACATGGATGAATTTCAAAAATATCATGCTAAGAAAATGAAGTGAGACTTAAGAGTACACACTATAAAATACCACTTCAATGGAACTCTAAACAAATCAAATATATATAATGACAGTGCCTCAGATGTCTTGGTGATTCACAGTGGAGTTATGTGGGAAAATTGACAGCACAGAGGCATTATTACTGGAATCAAATGAGTGTGCTGCCTGCTGCTAGGAGTGACCACATATTTGGGAGACACAGGTGGTGGAAGGAATCAGTTTCATTCAAACCTGACCCTGAGGAAGATGGGACATTTTACCTCAAATCTCTATCTTAGTGAGAAGCTCAAGGTGAAAAGGGCTTTTATTGAAGAAAAATGGTGTACACCTGACAGGAAATCTACACCCAGGACCTTCCTCTCTAGAATAACTTGTCTCCTTTTCATCCACTTGGAAACATCACAGAAGACTTTGGCCACCTGGGACCAACACCTGAATTTTTTCTTTTTTTCACATTGTCACTTTACTTTCTGCAAGTTAATTCATATGCTTTGCAATAGTTGATGATAGGACGGAGGCTATTTACCATAGAACTTTCAGGATGAAGAAAGTTCCAGCCACTCAGAATACTGAGGCAGGAGGATCACCAGATCAGCCTGGACAATTTAGTGAGACCCTGTCTCATAATAAAATTTTAAAATGGCTGGGGATATGGAGTACTTCCTATCATGCATGTGGCCCTGTGCTCAATTCCCAGAACTGCAAAAAAGAAAAAGAGGACTAAAGAACAGAGGGGGACGTTATAGAGGCCTCTCTTTAGAATTTAGAATACTGGGCAAAAGGAATGGGTTGTTAAAAGATTAGTTAGGAGTTGAAAGTAATTGTGCTAAGCTTCCAGAAGGAGCTTCTCTGCAACAGGTGAGACACCCATCCTCCCATTAGGAATCAAACTTGGAACCCTTCTCATTCTAGGCAGTCACTCTACACTGAGCTACATCACCACCCATTTTGAATTTTGAGCCAGGGTCTTGCTAAATTGTTGAGGCTAGCCTCCAATTTGTGATCCTCCTACCTCAGTCTCAAGCCTCCAAAGTGTTTAGAATTACAAGCATGCACCACTATGCCTGGCATGAGAGAAATTTTTGAGTTGTTATAAATATCTTTGTATTTATTAATATTTTTATTATTTTACAATATCTTTATTGTAGTAATGGTTTGTCAAAATCCATTAAACTGCATGAGAAAAATGGTTGCCTTTTATCATAATTTATTCCTCTATAAAGTTGCTTAAAAAGAAGAAAAACTCGAATTTGTTATTTTCCCCTTTTCCTTCAGCCATACTTAGCAGTTAAACCACGCTTTTTGTGCCTTAGTCTTCAAATCGATTCCATTCTTCCTCTCATCTCCAAGCCTCAAACTGTACCTGTCACTTGGGGGGGAAGGGGTCAGTCAATAACACTTATTTCCCTATAGAGGTCTTGGGTTCATTGTCTCCATTCAGCAAAGAATTGAAGACTAGGGCACAGAAGGACAGAGATTTATTGCAAGTGAAAGCAACAGACTTCCCCAAAGAGAAGGAGCCCCAGAGCTTAGAGTCCATTAGAACATTTTTGGATTATTCTTTTGATGGTCTCTGGAATTCTTCCTTTTCTTATCTTCTCTCCTTTCAATGCTCTCCTTTCTATTGTTCATTGATATTCCCCATGTTCATGCATCTATTTTCGTTTCTATATTGGCTCCCCCACTTAAGTGTACAAATACAGAAGTATCTATCACATTCCCCACTTGTGTAAATGAGCACTTTTGTAAACCAGGAAGTTGACCTCAGTGGAGGACCTTCATGTTCCTCTGATCTGAACCTGCCCCCAACTTCCTCACTTGCCATCTTGCCTGGGCTGCCTAAGCCCTTCTATATCTCCTTCACGCTCATGTAATCCTATCCTGTAATCCTATTCTATTATCCTTAACTTACTTATCTGCCTTCTCATCTAACCTTGAAACTTCTTAAAAACCAAGAGCATGAGTTGGTCATAATGGGTGCTAAAAATTAATGTTGAATATTGGAGATATTTTTGTGTTTTGTTTACAAAGTATTTTGCTTACAAAGAATACTTTAAAAGATGAATATTTTACTGCCAGATATAGCTCCTCTTGAAATAATCAGTTCTTTAAGAACAAATAACAAAATGTATCAAATTTTATATGGCTATGTGTTTGATATGAATATTACTGATAATGCTTAAAGCATTCATTGTTT
Source organism: Sciurus vulgaris (assembly GCF_902686455.1). Classification (NCBI taxonomy): domain Eukaryota; kingdom Metazoa; phylum Chordata; class Mammalia; order Rodentia; family Sciuridae; genus Sciurus; species Sciurus vulgaris. The sequence continues at coordinate 115,881,812 of NC_136463.1, read as the reverse complement.
TCTTAGTTACAAAGTCTTCTTAAAAGAACTACAGCATACAGAATTGTAAAATATTTAATATATTTCCTAAAATCACAAATTGCCAAAAGGTCACATTACTAATTGTATAATAATGTGAACTGCCAGAGAGAAACTTGCCTGCTCATTTGTTGTTATTCTGTGAACCTGGCAAGTTTATTAAATGAATGAATGACTCTGGCTAGTAGCATTAAAACTACATACCTGTTTAAAACCTTAAAATGCATCAAGTTTATTACTAAAATAACTATTATAAAGAGCTCTAAGGATAACTCCTTTCACATACAAAGTCTGACTACATGTCTAATAAGTTATTATGGTAAATTTTTAGTTAACCCAGCTTTATAATTATGAATATCAAAAAAGGACTGTTGCTATTTGAATTTTTAAGATATGTTTGTAAAGAATTTGAGAAACACATTGTTTTCTGTTCAAAATTCAAAATTGGTTATAATTGTTAAACCTAATTATAGTTTTTGAGTTATGCAGTTTTTGAGTATTATAAATAAATATAGATCCAGCACAAGAGAAAGAAAAAAATAGGAAAATATTTACATTCTGAAGTACAGTGAATTAATTTAGTGTATAAAGCCAATAGAATAATGGTTACTTCTGCCAGATGGTATTTTACATTTTGATAAAAAGATATATTCTTAATCATATATGTCAAGGAAAAGCGACCATATGTTGTTAAACACTTCCAATTTGTCATTTAATTTAAAAGGCACTACTGATTTTGCCACAATTTTGGGGTGGGGGAGCAATGTGATATAAGTATCCTTGATGTCAATAAAATTTCGAGTAATTTCCTTAGTTCTTTTTAACAGTTTGAGCAAATAATTCAATGAAGAATTGCCTTAGCATCTGCAAGGAAAAGACTCCATAAAGAGTATACATTCAAGTATATATTCAAGTTACAACTGGGTAAGAAGCATAAGCCTCTGTTTTCAAGGATGCTGTAGAACTTAATTTATTGTATTCTAGTAAACTACACAGAATATAGAGAGTAACAAATGATTACATATTTATTTTGCCTGAAATTCAGAAACCCAGTAGAGTTTTAAGATTGAGAGAGATTATTTATATTGCAAAAATACTTTCCACTTTTTTAATGAAAGAAATCTTATGGAAGACCCAGAAATCATGTTCAATCTATAATGAAAAATGAAACTAATATTTGATAATTATTAAAACAAAGGTGGTATGTGCCTTTGTTTCCTCCACTTTTTTGAAAAGAGAATTTGATAGGCACCCTTACTCTGCACTCCTCCACTTATTTCTCTTCTCATGCTACAGGGCTCCATGGATGATTTCTTTCTGGCAGGATTAGAGTCTGAATTACCATCTACATGATGAAGGCTTGCACATTTCTATTTTCTGTACATATTTCTTCTCCAGGCCTTTTCAGTGTTGTAGAACTGTGTCATTATTTATCCATTCTCCAGTTGATGGACATTTGGGTTCTTTCCAAGTTTTTCCTGTTATAAACAATACTGCTATGAATATTCTAGGTGTCCCCTGATGATCTGACCAAGAGATTCTCAAGCATATATGCCTAGAAGCAAAATCGTTGCATTTTAATACATGTCAGTTTTACTAGATAATAACAAATTGAATTCCAATATAATGTTCAAAATGATTCCATATTGCAATAATCAATGCTGTTGTACTGCTAATTTTTGCCAATCTAACGGCAATAGAATGATATGTTACTTTAATTTGCAAGTTCTTTATTACTAATGGGGTTGAGCACCTTTCATATATTTGTGCGCTATTCATATTTTTTTCTTTTTTTAAAGTGCCAATTCATGACTTTAGTATTTTTTTCTCCTTTGGAGTTATTTGTCCTTTTTTGCATACTCTCAATCTCTTTATTTTTCACCACAGTAAGATGAAACCTAAAGAAGATACGTGACATGGGAAAGGTCATACAGTTAAACAGTTTATTAGCAAAAATGTGATAGAGTCAAAATTAATAGTAACCAGTGATATTTTGTGTGTGGGAAAACAATTTATGTGCAAACAATGTCATTTCCTTCTATGTTATAATTTTATTTTTCTAAAGTGAAAAAAAAGTAAAAGATTAGATTTCAGTGACACTCAAGATTGTATTCTGGCTGGGCACATGGTGCATACCTGTAATCCCTACAACATGGTGGACTGAGACAAGGAGGATCCCAAGTTTAAGGCCAACCTGGATAATTTAGCCAGAATGTTTTAGATAGCTGTTTACAGCTGTGATCAAAAGAGTTAACAAAAACAGAGGATGAAAAAGTTCTTGGGAGGCTCACAGTTTTAGAGGTCTCAGTGCATAGGTGGCCATCTCCATTGCTGTGTGCCTGAAGTGAGGGAGAACATCATGGCAGAGGGAATGGCAGAGGAAAGCAGCTCAGGACATGACAATCAGGCAACAGAGAGTGTGTTCTACTCATAAGGGACATAATATGCACCCCGAAAGCACACCCCAATGACCCACCTCCTCTAGTCACACACTACCTACCTACAGAAACCGTCTAGTTAATCCCTATCAGATCAGAGGGTTAATTCACTGATTAGGATAAAATTCTTATAACCAGATCATTTCACATCTAAACTTTTTTTTTACATTATCTAACACATGGGCTTTTGGAGGACACTTCATTTCTAAACCCTAACATATTCAAAATTTTAAAAATAAAATAAAAAGGACTGGGGATGTAGTTCAGTGGTAGAACAACCCTGAATTCAATCCCCAGTATTGCAAAATTGTAGTAGTAATACTACTACTGCTGCTAGTAATAATACTGGAAAGTTATTTCAGGGAGACTGCAACTATGGTGAACTTTGAGAAATCACAGATCCATACATTATATTTGCAAATAATAAAGAAAATGTATGAACAACAATCCTGGAAACTTGAGTTTCTGCAGTGGAGAAATGTGTAAAAAGATTTACAGATGAACTTGATCTTTCTACTCATTCTGATCTATCTACTCACTGTCTGAAGAGAGAGGTAAAAACAAAATATGAAATAAATTGAAGGGAATTCAAGTAGAGTAGAGGAAGAGGTTCAGGGAGAAGAAGGAAGGGAGGATCAGGGAAAGTACAGGGAATGAAATTGAGCAAATGTTATGTGCATGTATGAATATGTCACAATGAATCTCACTATTATGTGTAGTTATAATGCACCTATAGAAACATTTTTAAATAAAGCAAAATACAATGTATTTCTCATTGTTTGTCATGAGTACCACAGATGGTACAAAAGATAATTTTAGATGGTTCAAGGACACTTTTTATATCAATAGTGATACATTTATTTTTATATATTATAGAAAAATATATAAAGAATATAGCCAATCTGTGATTTCACAGTTATTATTGCTGGAGACAATGCTCAATAACTTTTAAAAACTTTTATTTTTAAACTAAATAACACAATTGGTATATAGATAGGAAAAAATTATGATAAAGGTACATAAATGATGAAAATTTAGGAAACACTATACAATGATTTTGATAGTAGATAGACCTGGGTTCATAAATTGACTCTACTGCTTCCTATTTATGTGAATTTGGCCAAATTATTTACTTTCATTGGCTATATTGATTAGTACATTAGTTGTTCTAGCAAAGAACAAAATAGTAACGACTAGTAAACAAGTTACAACGTTTCTTTCTCCTATGAAATCTTAAAATTTAAGGTGGTGAGAATTAGGGTGGCACTGTTCCATGAGGTCATCCAGGAGTCGGGGTCCTACCTAGGTGCACCATTATCTTCTCACACTGTAGTATGTAGAAAGAGAAAAAGAGGAGATATTAAAAGCAGGAGCTAGAACTTATACATATCACTTCTGTTTGCATTCTAATGGTTTACTGCAAAAGAAACTCATCTATAGTGGGCACTCGACTTCGGACATCAAGCAACAAAGGACAAAGATTAGAGAGAGATGGAAAACAAATGAAGAGAGCTCCTAGTTCCTCTAGTTGTCCCAGTTTACTGTGTGGGGAAAGTTTCCAGGCCTCAGCACAGAAGGAAGAGCTCACAAAGAGCCTAGACAGAGGTCTACCTGTGTTGAAGAGACAGGTGGGGCTGGGGAAGGCAAGGAGGCAGGGCAGTGTATGCAGGACAGTTTATAGAAAGGAGAGAGATGCACTGGGAGATCTGAGAGTGAATCAGCAGAGAGGCTCCCTAGTGCATTTAGTTGAGTGGTACGTGGATGTGGCTGGGGAAAGAACTATGTGAAAGGATTAGGGGGAACAGCAGCCAAGGAATAATGCCTGTTCCTGCAGCTAGACTTCAGAAAAACTTGTAATGAATTAGTAGTAATAAATCAGATAGAGCTCCAACAAGGGTAAATGCTTCAGGAATGGGGAATAATTAGTCCTAGACCAAACACAAATCTATTGCTACTTAAAAAGCTTAAAAGCAAGAACTTTTTTTTATGAATCAAACTGTGGATCGACATGATTTTTTTTTTTTTTTTTTTTTTTTTTTGTGGGGGCGGGTGCTGGTGATCGAACCCAGGGCCTTGTGCTTACAAGGCAAGCACTCTACCGACTGAGCTATCTCCCCAGCCCCTCAACATGATTTTATTAATCAAAATTAATCAAACTGTTTGCAAGTGACTGAATCAGACTCACTGTTATCAATTCCCCACAAGCTGATTCATATGGAAATTTATATGGAAATGTAAAGGACTTAGAATAACCAAAATGCTCTGAAAAAGAATGAAATTGAAGGACTTATACTACCTGACTCCAAGACTCAAAACAACAATAATCCACACTGTGGTACTGACAGTTCTAGGATCAAATCCCAGTTTCTTCTCTTGTTTTTCTCAGGCAAATCATTTAATCTCCTTTTTTTTTTTTTTTTTTTTTCAGTTTTATCATCTTTAAAATCAAAATAATAATGTTAACAATCTCACAGGGTTCTGTGACTAAGTGAAATAGCATATATGAAACTGTTAAACGGTTTGGATGTGAGGTGTCCCCAAAAGCTCACATGTGAGACAATGCAAGAAGGTTAAGAGGAGAAATGACTGGGATGCAAGAATCTTAACCCAATCAGTGAATCAATCCCTGATGGGATTAATTGAAGTGGTAGGGTGTGGCTAAAGGAGGTGGGAATTGGGGAGCAGCTATGGGGTATATATTTTGTATATGGAGAGTAGAGTTTCTGCTTCCTAATGATGTGAATTGCTTCCCCCTGCAATGCTCTTCTGCTTTGATGTTCTGCTTCACCTTCTATGGAGCCGGACTTCTATGGACTAAGATCTCTGAAACTGTGAGCCCTCAAGTAAACCTTTCTTCCTTTAAAATTGTTCTGGTCAGATCATTTAGTCACAGCAGCGAAAAAGCTGGCTAAAACAGAAACATTCAATATGATACTATACTATATGCCAATTTTTATTATGTACTAGACACAGGCTCCGTAGAGTATGGGCTGTGTCTGTCTTCATTATCATCATATTCTTAGGACCTTAGAAGGAAATTTGGGTTCAACTATCTTAACCAAAGAACTTGCAATAGACCAGTTACATATATAGTTAAGGAACTTAAGCTATTATCTAAAAGTTCAACAGAACCACTTTTCAAATGATGAAAATGAATTCAGAGAACTGAGGTCTGAATCCCAGGTCACTGTTTCCTAAAATAGCACATTTCCTCTTTTATTCTTATATACTTCTGCCTTGACTTTGGAATACCTTACATGTTTATTTGTGGAGGATTTAAAAAACAGTTTATAAAAAGCAGTGTGCATAGGATAGTATTTAGAATTAAGCATATTCAGCTTGAAAAATATTTCAAAAAGTATAATGTGACAAGCAGAACTGATCTAACGATTTAAAATTTACTCCTAATAACCCAAATTTCAAGTGATAGATGGTGTTAACTATGAGGTAAAGTTCAAATTTCATAACAGAATAGTTATAAAAGTCGTGGCAGCCTATTATCTGGAATATACAGATATGTGAAAAATGCCATTTAACATAATATTGGGTCCTTTGCATAGAATTTTGTTCATAAGAATTTCAAATTAAATTATCTGATGATTACTATTTCACACTCTCTCCAGAATCTACTCCTTTCACTTTGCAGTGAGACTGGATCCTGCTTATCATGTTTCAAAACCCAACATAAATATTCCCTAACAAATCCTTAAAACCATTTAAAAATCACCTAATCCCCTTTTACTGGTGTTACAAAGTACTAGATCAATTTAAAAACCTCCCCACTGTTGGTAGATTTTGTTTGTTTTTATTTGAAAATATTCAGTTCCAGTTTTGAGCTAATTTTGCCATAAATATTTCTAATTTCAACTGTTTTTACAATGAAGTTGAAACTAATTTAATTCTTCCAGTGTAGTCAGGAGAATAATGATTGATAATCCACAACTATAGATTGACTCCAAATACACAGGAGCTAATAAATAATAAATTTAATTTTAATCTTTAAAAAAATCAAATTCCATTTTGCTAGGTAAGATTCATGACATTGTCTCTGCTCATTCCAAAGAGTTAGTCTTGTCTGTATAATGTTCTACTTCTGAAATTTTCATGGCCACATCCAATGTATGTAATGTATTTCCATCCTATTACATCTACCTACAATTATGAAGCTCACCAGAATATCCATGTTTTTCATTTGCATATTTACTGAAAAACCCCCATTCTTTTTCTAATAGACATGTGCAGGGATGTAATCTCTTCCTATTTGTGGCGTTTAACTAGGTCCCTTTTAGAATCTTTTATCTAACTTTTATCTTCATATTTTAAGAGAAAGAAAAAGCAACAATAATTGTTTTAATAATAGAACACATGAATAAAGATGAGAATGATTTGTTTTTTTCCCTTAACCTAGAAAATAAAACTAGAAAAGTAGTCAAGGGAATGCTAAGTTGTTCCCCCCAAAATGTTGAATATTCTTTACCCCATAGAGGAAGGAGTATAATAATTTTGAACAGCTTATTAATTATAAATACAGGCTTGTATCAACTGTAAGGATAGAATAAAGTATTTTGGCTCTTAACTGCTTTGAAATAAGTAAGATGAATGGGGTGGGGGTAGCCAATTTTTGGAGTGATAATGTCTTATCTTTCACTTATGATGTGGGGAATTTGTAGGTGAAAAAAACAAAAATTATTAGGGTACAGAATAGTCAAAAGAAAGGAGAAGAGGGAAGATCTAACAACCTAGTATCTCAGGACTATGACATTTTGTGAATGTACACAAGTGATCATTTGGAGACACCATTTATGTGTCTTCCTGCTTAAGATAATTGACTACATCAAATGTCTATTGAAGGACCCAACCAACTGACTTTAATTCTTTAATTTCAGGATTCAAAGAAGTATGATATCATTTGCTTTTTTTTAATATGCAAAATACTGTTTGCATAAAATTTTACTCTCTTAAGAGTTGGAGTAGAAATTATTTTTCTTAATTTTACAAAATCTTCAAACTGACACTTTGTTCCTATTTTAAGAGTGAAAATATTAGTGAGTCATTGGTTAGGACTTAAAGTTTCCAATCCTTTTATAAAATAAACTTGATCCACTTAAAAGCATGTGGATTAAATCAAAATGTGTTAAGTCTCAGAAAATGTAGCTCCAGTTAAACTTCAAAGGCTTTCTTAGCCTCTAATGAGGTAGTTTAAACAAAATCATCTTTGTTGAAAGATATTAATTAGGTCTATAAAGAATCCTATTATTAGAGTATAACTATTTTTGTAATGAACTTATTGATATGCAGACTTGTTCACTATAAACCTAATCTTTATATTAATTTTCTTTGCATTTTGTGATTTCTTTGTGTAATTATTGTGGATATAATAAATTAGGCAATAACCTTAACACCTGAAAATGTTAGTGTAATAGGTGAATTTCCTAACAATTGGGGTGAAACGAGCTTACTCCTGGAGAAGAGTTAAATATGTGTTCATAAAATGACAAAAAATTCCTTACAGATAGGTGGTTACTTTAAAATATATCTCCATTGTTCAATGATAAGATTGAAAGTCATAATTCTGAGAGTACATATCACTTGATTAAGAATAAATAAAGATAAATTATTTTCTTACTTAGATAATTATTTTATATTTTCAAACAAAATTGGGTTATTGATGCTTAACAAGAGCAATTAAGGTATTAGTCTAACTAAAACTGTTTTAAATTTTTAAAAAAATTTTTAGTAATAGATGGATACAATACCTTTATTTTATTTATTAATTTTTATGTGGTGCTGAGGATCAAACCCAGTGCCTCACACATGCTAGGCAAGTGCTCTACCACTGAACTACAGCCCCAGCTCCCTAACTAAAATATTTTAAAATAATGTTAACACAATGCAACATCAAAACTATATATATAATTTTATACATGTGAATTTCTTCATGAAATAACTGTATGAGACTAGAATACAAAAAAGCTTTCTGGAGTTGTAATACTAACCATTAGATCTGTGCTATGGGATTTCTTCAAGGGAGACACCTTACAATAAGATGCTTTAGAAATTAAGATGAACTTAATACATTATGACAGATTTCAACTTTGAAATCTAATGAATTTATAATCATTTAGAGGAATTTAAAAATAACTTCCAACAAAACATATTGTATATTTCTTTGAAACATCTATTCAGTTTTTTTAACCTGTGCATATTTCAATTCTACAGAGTTATGGTATATAATTAAATAATCAATAATGAGACACATGCAAAAGATTTAAAAATCAATCAAAACTACTAAGAACCAAGAGTTAATGATGAGACTCAGTGGTAGAGCTGTTGCCTAGTGTATGTGGGTGCTGAGGGTTTGGGGTTCCATCCCCAGTTCTACAGGGGGAAAATTATGGTGAAAACCACTTAGAACTTAGAAAGTGAAAAATATCAGTAGGATATTCACTTAGTTACTATTGCTAGTCTAGAGTTTCATTTAATCTTAACAAAGTGATAGTAAAAATTTAAAAAAATAGCACAAGATGTCTGAATCACCTTATGCTGTTGAATTTTTTACTTTAAGCCATTTAACTGCTCTGGGCTTTGGTGTGCAGGAATAGAAAGTGGTTTTCCACTTCTTCCTCGTCTTTTTTTTTTTTTTTTTTTTTTTTTTTTTGGTATCGGGGGATACAGGGGATTGAACTCAGGGGCACTCAAACACTGAGCCACATCCCCAGCCCTGTTTTGTATCTTATTTAGAGACAGGGCCTCACTGAGTTGCTTAGCGCTTCGCTTTTGCTGAGGCTGGCTTTGAACTCACTGCACCTGGCTTCCTCTTCCTATCCTTATCTAACAATGAAACATTTTGTGAAATGGAACCTTAATAGGGCACCCATCTATGAAACAGATAGATATAGAGTTACTTTGTTGAGGTAGAGAGTTGGGAAAACCTGGATCCCTCTGATATGTTTATGCTTTTTTTCCCCTTTTCTTTTTCTAGGTAAAAATTTTAAAAAACATTAATCCTTTACTTTTGCTTCTAGGTTGTATATATTCAGAAGAGGATTTTCTTGCATGCTACAATTTGAATATTGAATGCCACCCAAAGTTTGATGTGTTAGGGATAGACCTGATCCCCAGGGACCAGAGTAGAGCTACTGGGAGGTCGTGAAACCTATAAGAGGTAGAACCGAGTGGGGGGTGTTAAGATAATTGTAGGTGTGCCCTTGAAGGGAATTCTGGGACACCATCTCCTTCCTTTCTCCTCCTTTACTTCCTGGCTACGAAGTAAGCAGTTCTACTCTTCCATGGTATAACTAGCTTTCCATTGTGACAATATATGTGAGAAAAGCAACTTAAAGGAGAAAATTTTTTATTTTAACTCACAGATTCAGAGGTTTCAGCCCATGAGCACCTGCTCCCATCACTTTGGGCTCAAGGTGAGGCTAAACATCACAGTGGGGAGTGTGTGGTGAAACAAACCTGTACCTGGGAAACAGAATGGGATTGGGGAGAGGCCAGGTACAATATATATCCATCAAACACACTTCTAGTGACCTATTTCCTCCAACTAGGCCCTACCTCCTAACCTTTCCATCACTTCCAAATACAGCTATTGGCTGTGAACAAAGCCTTCAACACATGTGCTTTTGGGGATATTCCAGAGGCAAACTATAACATATATACTTCCACCATGATGTGCTGACTTGCTGCAGGCCCAAAGCAATGGAATCAACTGGTCATGAACTGGACCCTCCAAAACTGTGAGCCAAAATAAACCTTTTCTCTTTATAAAGTGATTATCTCAGGTATTTGTTACAGTGATGGAAAGCTGACTCACAATGTAAATTTTTAAAAATATTCATCTTTTCCTTCTTCAAAGACTTTTACATCCAAAACCTTTATGTATTTGAATTTTATTTTGATATAAAAAATTAAGTAAGGGATCCAAATGCTCATTTGTTAAGATCACTACCTAGTTATTCCTCTATTACTAGTAATTTGTCTGTATTCTACTGATTTAAAATGTCACCTTTCCCATATTATAAATTCTCACATATCAAATCTATTCCTAGTTTCTGGTAGTTGAGTTTTAGGGTTGCATCTATTTCTTTCCCATTCTGCTATTCACCAATGGCCAAGAAGGACAAACAGTTCTGCTTCTTGTTTTGTTTTTTTAATTGTAAAGACTTTCAGTTCTGTACATTAATTGTTTGGTTTTTGTTTACTTTTGCATGCCACATTTTCCAGTCTTTATTGCAATCTGCAAAAAAAAAAAAAATAGTAATATACTGTATTTGCAATAGAATAAAACATGCATAATATATTTACTTAATGATTAAATCATCAGTTCTGGACCCAGAGCAAGGACAAAGGTGTTACTTATTCTGTAATTTATTCTGTTACTTATTCTTATTCTGTTGTTGTGAGGATTAAGTGACTTAATATGTGTAAAGTACCTAGTATTATGTCTTCATCCATTTTCTGTTGCTGTAGCAAAATACCTGAGACTGGGTAATTTAAAAGAACAGAGGTTTAGTTGGTTCATGGTCCTGGAGGCCAGAAAGTCCAAGAGCATGGTGCTGGCATCTGGTGAGTGTCTTTTGTTACATCATAACATTGCAGAGGCCATCTTGTGGTGAGACAGAAATGCCAGATTATAAAATAACCCACCTACAAACACAATAACCCATGAACCCATTAATCTATGAATGGACAAAGGGATTACCTCCCCAAAGTCCCATCTCTCAATTCTGCTGCACTGGTGAACAAGTTTCTAGCATATGAAATTTGAGGGACACCTTAAAACTATAGCAGTCTTTTAATCTCTTTTTATATTTCCATGTTTTAATCCCTCTGTGATGGATTCTAGCTAATTTTATCATACCTATCTTTCAGTTCTCTAATTCCTTCTTCAGATTCTAATCTTTCATATGTGTTAGTTTCCTTTCTTCATGGTGTCTGGCACCATTCCAGCTATGTAAATTCAGACTACATAACTATGCATGATTCAGGAGGGGTAGCAATTCAGATTCCCTGCTTTAAGACATGGTTTCAATTTTTTTCCCTCTCTTTGGAAGGGATCAGGTCCAAGTCTCTGGTATCCATTAGGGAGTTAGAGTTCTATTTCTTATCCTATATTACCATGTTCATGTCTGATTATTTCCCTCAATCACACTGGCATCTGTACTAGTTTCCAATTGCTGCTGTAACAGATTACCACAAATTTAGTGGCTCGAAACAAAACACATTTATTCTCTTATTATTCTGGAGTTCTAAAGCCCAAAGTGAGTTCTATGGGATGAAATCAAAGTGTTGGGAGGGCTGATTCCCTCTGGATGCTTCAGGAGAGCATCTTTTTCTCATCTCTTCTAGTATCTAGAGTCATGGCTACATGACTCCAATCTGCCTCTGTCACATCACCTTTTCTCTCTGACCTCTTGCCTCTCTTGTAAGAACCCCCATGATTATGTCAGGCCACACAAATAATCTAGGATCTTATCCTCATCTCAGGAACCTGAATTTAATATCTGGAAAGTTCCTTTTGCCATGAAAAAGAACATAGATTCTTGCAACTAGGACACGGACATCTCTAGGGGGCCATTATTTAACTTTACAGGCTTACTGTTTTGGCTATGAATTCCTTATTTACTTCAAGAACTTCTAGATTTTCCTTTTTTTCCCCTTCAAACATAGTTTTGTGTTCAAAAAAACATTTTTCTTGCATTAGAAGTTTCTATGAATTTATGTAATAAATGGGGGAAGAGGCAAAGCATAAAGGAATTTTTTTAACTATAATATCAAGCTGTTGGGTATTATAAACAACTATAATAAATAGCTATAATCCAGGTGTGGTGGTGCACACCTCTAATCCTTGCTACTCTGGAGGCTGAGGCCAGGGGATCAATTGAATTCAGAAGTTCAAGGTCATCCTGGATGGATTGACGTACCTTAAAAAAAAAAGCTATAAATAATCTTATAATTTTTAAATACAAGAGTTTCAAATGCCTCAGGCTTATAAAAAGTAAAAAATAAATTTTTTACAAATATATTTATAAAACCTTATGTAAATCTTATGTTTGCAAATGTATAAAATGATCTCTTATGTGTTAAATAACTAAGATGTTGGACTTGTTTATTATAATAGCAAACTCAGCCTCTCCTGTGTAGTCTTTCCTGCTTAGGACAGCTTCCTTTTCCATAATCTTCTTGCTAGAACTCTGAGTCGGAGTTTTATATCAGTCAGAATCCCAGCAGGAAACACACATTCAGAAGATGTCAATTAAAAAAAAAAAAAAGTTTACTGAGGACTTCATGAAGAGACATGGTCGAGTTTAAGGGGACTCAGCAAGGGATGGGGAAGAATATGGTGCGAACAGGAAGCCATTATTACCCCTAGGCTTGAAGGAACAAGAGGAAGTAGTAATTACCAGAACTGAGATGGGATCTGTTGTCACACATGGGCCATCAAATAGGAGATATGACCTAATTGGAATTCAGACATTTTAAAACTGAGATTGTTAGGGAGGGAGCCAGGGAAATGAATATCCCAATTTCTCTCCTTTTCCTTCAACTGGTCAAACCTCACTGGAAGGCAGAAGACAAGGAAGACCAAGCACAGGAGTTCTTAGAGACCAGCCTCCCAGGGCAAAAAGCAGAGTGAAGAGTGTGAAGAGCAGCTGTGGAGGGTAGGAAATGATACGAATTATCAACTATGTCTGTGTTCTGCTGAAGACAAACTAGAATCGAATACTTTTTTACAGGATTTACTATAGTTTAATTATAAACTATAGGAGTCAAATTATATAATATTTATCTAGAGATAGTTTATTTCTTGTTTTAATGTTTTAAAGGTATGGCCATATGCAGGTCGATTGAAGAATTTTATTATATATATACATATATATATATATATGGAGAGAGAGAGAGGGATTTAAGCTAAGAAAGATATAGAGATTTAAGTTTAGAAAGAAATGAATGGGGAGAAGAAAATGCTACAAATATATGTCAAGTACTGTGGGTGTCTCGAAAAACACTATTTTAGGAAATCTTTTAGAAAGAGTTTCCTTCAAGTTTTCTGATCACATATGGACAGGAAATACTTGACCCTCTAACTTTTTTTCTTGTTTAGAATCATAAATCACTGTGCATTTAGATTGTTTAATGGCAACATAAGGTGGAAAACAAGCTACTGATGTACTTCATTGTTTTTTGAGAAAATACCATAGTTCTCTGTTGTCTATCATACAAAATAAATCTTTAAATAATAAATCTTTATGTAGGAGATGATTTCTTACATAACCCTAATGCCATTCTCATGTTATTTTTTCCTTACTCTCCACCTTGGTCTCTGCATCAATATTGCATGTTAATTTTGATTTTATGCTCCTGGCTTATATGCCTTTTTGCTCTCTCTTTGTCATTTTATATCTGTCATTCTCTTTTAGATCTTGCTAAAAATATCTTAAATCCTTCTCTTGTCTGATCATATTGCATCTGAAATATTTCCCTTCAGTACTTGTTTACTTTTTACTATTAACTAGCTTTGCTTTTCTATATTAATGTAAAAGCCAAAGAATTAAAAGAACCAATGCTTATTGATTCCAACCACAGCCAGACATTGCTATTTATGGTTTTTTTAGGGGGCAGACAGATGAAGATGGTGGGAACATGAGGTTAAGAGAACAATTCTATAAAACGGTCCTTTCATGCTTTCTTTTCCAAGAAGCAATTTACGTGCAGCCGTGCCTGGCCTAAGCGGACAGGATATGTCACATTCCTCAGCAAACTACCTATTATTGCAGGAGAAGATAATGTTGATGGAAGGGAACCCAGATCCTGAAACTCAGGGAGATAAGGATAATTCCTCCTAACAATAAAATCTGTAAGAATGTATGGTTAAAAATACAATTAGAGGGCTAGGGAGATAGCTCAGTTGGTAGAGTGCTTGCCTTGCAAGCACAAGGCCATGAGTTTGATCCCCAGCACCACAAAAAAAAAAAAAAAAAAAAAAATACAATTAGAGGGACTGGAGTTATGGCTCAGTGGTAGAATGCTTGCCTGGCATGTGTGAGGCACTGCGTTCGATCCTTGGTACCACATAAATAAAATAAAGGTATTGTGTTCACCTACAACTCAAAAAAAAAAAAAAAAAAAAAAAATCCAATTAGAATCTGTCAGGATGGGCCCAAGGTGACCTAAAGTTGCCATGGCAGTGGATACTTAAAAGTCTGATGTTATCTTCCTGTCAGTCAAAAGTCAAGAGGTGGACCTTGGTGGAACTCTCTGGAAACTTGTCTGGGATCCCCAGTAAAACTGGAGTGCAGGAGAGGCATGTTGTCCCTTTCCTGTCTGAGAGGACCCACGCTCTCCCTTGAGAGTATCCCCTTACCCTTTTTCTATCTTTTCAATAAACTCCTGCCTATCACTCTGAGTGACATGTCTGAAATCTTTTTGACTTGATAATAAGAAATCGGGGTTTGAAGAGTGGGTCTTTGTGCTTCCTCAGTTGCTCCAGAAGGCCAGAGCTCTGTAACAATTTCACCTAACTGTCACTATTAATTTTTTAGAGAAGAATATTTTGGCTCACAGAGTTTGCAAAGAGTCTCAAAACTAAAAATTGGAAGAACAGGAATTTAACCTATGACCATCTATCTCCAAGATCTCCCATTTCATATACTGCCTCCTAATCCAAAATGTTGACTGATTAAAAAAGAATTCCTATTTGACTTTAGAAAAAATTTAGTTTTATATTTATGTTTGAACACAGAGGCATCAGAAATTACATAAATATGTGTCAAATTAAATACTGAGCATACACTGTAAACTTTTAAGAGAATTATTTTCTTTTGGTGGGTTCAAGTCACAGGATAAGCAAAAACATTATTTATTTATTTGCAGTGCTGGGGATTGAATCTAGTCACTGAGTTATGTCCCCAGACTTTTCTAATTTTTTTTTATTTTGACAGGGTCTCAATAAGTTGCTGAAGTTGGACACAAACTTGTGATTCTCCTGCCTCAGCCTCCTGAGTAGTTGGGATTACAGGTGAGTGCCACTGTACCCATTCAGAACACACTTTCTTGAGCTTTGATTAATTGGTGGTTATATGTTTTAAAAATTATTTTTCCTATTAGATATTAAATGTTATTTGCTATAACTATTATTTTTTCATTTCAACTGTTTTGTTAGATTATAAGAAAAAATTGTTTTCTTTCAATCTTGTTAGTTCCTTGGAACCTGTCTAGTTACACAGACTAGTTATTTAATCAATATTTTGATAAGCTATAATTAATCAGAAAAACAGTTTTCTTCATGACAAGCTAACTTGCCAATGTATAATAACGTTTTATGTAACCACCCTCATCAGAGAGAATTCTGTTCTGTTTTACTAAAATATAAGGGAATATTAATAAAATGTAAGAAAACAATTCCCTTCAAAATATCTACTTGTAATATATATCAAGTATCAACATTCACTGAAGTTTTTTCTTAAAGTCTCTTGGTATTGATTTTTGTTTTATATGTCCTATATCACTATTTATGTTGACAGGACCTTCATTATCTTCAACTCTTTTCTCACTTTGTGATCTTCATTGTCCTCTACATTTTTTAAGGTAAGTGAACAATTTTCAGTTTAATCTGTGCAGTTTAAAACAGGTATTATTTTAAAGTTTTGAGCAAAATCTCTGAATTTAGCCAGTTCCCTATTGTCTAAATGGAAATAACAAAAGTTACCCCAAAACTATTACTTTTTGCCACTAGATGGTGCCTATGTCTAAGTAAGACAATCTATTTAAGTTAAACTATTTGGGAAAACTGTTGTCTTCCTTTGATGTAAATCCAACTAACTTTTCATGATATGTGACACATATCTCTTAAGAATTAAAGAATTATTAATGCTTAAAGAATCATTCATTATAAACCATTTGTATTAAAATCATACTAATATAGGCTATTCATGTCTCTCACTTCTTAAACCAGGGAATGTAAACCTATTTCCTGAGCCCAGTGAGGTGACATGGACCTGTAGTACCATCTAACCAGGAGGCTGAGACAGGAGGATTCCTGGAGCCCATGAGTAAGAGACCAGTCTGGGAAATATAGCATGATCCTGTCTCAAAAAAAGAAAGAAAAATGATTTTTCCTGATGATTAATAATAATCAACAACAAAAACAAAAACAAATTACATTACTACACAAGTACATACAGATTATTTCAAAGTTTGATCCTACCTTAAATGGCTCCTACTTGGGTGTGGAGACCACTCCTGTAATCTCAGTTACTTGTGAGGCTGAGGTAGGAGGATCACAAATTTGAAGCCAGCCTGGGCAATTTCTTGAGGCCCTGTGTCAAAATAAAAATTTAAAAGTGAGGGGGATACAGATGAGTAGTAGATTAGTAGATAGTACACCATTTGCCTAGCATAGGCAAGGCACTGGATTTGATCTCCAGCACCACCAAAAAACAAACAAACAAACTCCTGATAGCTGTGCTTTCTGAACCCCTTCTTTACAGTATTTTAGTAATGTAGTATTTGGGGCTTGCTTTTTAATAAGCATTTATCCTTTTTTCCAGATATTACTTCTTAAAAATAATTTCTAGTAGAAAATTTTTTCCCAATTACTGTTTTGAAATATTGCTACCTCTAAAATACTATGATCAAATAATATAAATAAATAATGTTATTAGAATTGGGTCTAATACAAGTCCTGTTGCTGAATTGTATAATCTTTTGTATGTTTTAATGTCATGTTTCAAGTACCTTATGACATCTGTTTTGAGTACTGAAATGTTTTAATTGTTAAAATTATTTTAAAGTAATATATTTTAATATATTTGTTTTACTTGTAATTCATAACTTATTTCTGGAGCATTCAAAAAATTGAATGTTATTTACTGCATTAAATTCTAAAACATTCTTTTTCCTTTTAATTTGATCAGTAATGATATTATTGATCCCATTAAGGTGACTCTGGATCTGAGAACAGTTCATGTAAATAATTTAAAAATTTTTTTAAACTTTGCAGAAGTATTTTCATATGACTATTGAAGAATGATTTTGTTTCTAAAATGGAAATACTTGAATAAATTTCTGATAAGCATTAATATTAACCAATAAAGTCATTCTTGATCTTAAGTATGCTTACAAATCAAGAGGAGATTTTATTACATTTGTGTACATACTCCTAGGTCCCACTTCTGGAGATTGCATTTCAATTAGTGTTTTTTCTTTGTGCGTGTGTGTGTGTGTGTGTGTGTGTGTGTGTGTGTGTGTTCCTTTAGTACTGGAGATTGAACTCAGAACCTTGCACATGCTGGGCAAGTGTTCTACCTCTGAGGTATATCTCTAGACCCTTTATATTTCTTTTCTTTTTCTTTTTTTCAGACAGGATCTTTTTAAGTTGGCCAGAGTGGTCTCAAACTTGCCATCCTCCTGCTTCAGCCTCCTGGGTAGCTGGACTAATAAGGGGTATCACCATGCCTGACTCAGAAGACTGTATTCTAAATAAACATCTCAGTAGATTTTACCTCTGCTTCTCAGGGCTGACACAAAAGAAGAAATTCTTCCTTAAATAAATGTTTAATGCTTTATTTTGAATTCTAAATTAAGGAGTGTTATACAACTATAATTTATAAGAAAGAATGTAGTTTTTCACATGAAAGACTCTTCCAAAGCAAAACAATGCTTGAAATTCCATTTAATATTATTTTCTCAATAACTCTTACATGAGGATATCTCTTCATAGTTCAAGTCACATCTGAAGGCAGTAAACTAAAGTCATTTCATATTATTATTTATTAGTGAGACTTTATAATATGCAATTGTAAAAATTAATTTAAATTAAGGTAGCTATCTCAGGCTTTTTTTTTTTTACACTGATCCTTACTTTTTAAAAATGCTCTTTCTAAAAAAATCAACTTTTGCCCTCCTTACCTTGTAGTAACACTTTTCCATGCCTTTTAAATGACCCTGTTTTGAGCAGTGTTAACACTTCAGAAAAATCTCCAGATATGTGTCACGTATCTTTTGGTCTACTTTAATAACAAAAAAGAGTCTCCTTGTTATCTTCACTTGCTCAACCAATGTACATTTTTGCCCCTGTGTTTATACAGTGCCTTCATTAGTGGTTTTTACTTGTCTAGTCTTTTGGGCCATAAAACTAGAGTTTATTATCCTCCAGGTGATGAATTTTCTTATTTACAAATTAATTGCAGATCATGTGTGGGCAGCATGATTGCTGATCCTGCCTAACGAATACATTTAGTGTTTAATTTTTTTCTGTTGCTATTTTCTAATTTGAAGTGGGTAGACCAAAACCAATTAATTCTATTCCAGTTTTTCAGTACTTTGCTGCATGCTTCTTCTGTCACTACAGATGCTTATGACTCTTAATGTATGGCTTTAAATAACATCGATATTAGAGATTTGCTGATACTAAATTACATGCTCCTGATAACTACATCTTTCAGGTAAACCAGAGTGCTAATTACTTAAAAAAAATTTAGGCCACATATTCAAAATTTGAATTAATTTATCTTCAACAAAACTGTTTTTGATCAGATTGCTTTAATAATCACAATCGCAAGAACTGGAAATCTTTAAGAACATTTGAAAACATAACTCAAAGACTATACCTATGTGAATGCAGTTTTACAAGAGAAAACATTTGTTTTGGGTTTTGGTATCAAAATATGAAATTATAAAATAGATGTGGGATATTTTAGGTATACAAGTTCATAGTGTTTCCTACTCCCCAGTATCTAGTCAATCAAGAGGTATGCAGGAACTAGAAAAGGAACCTTGCATTTGAAAACATAAGAATTTATTCTAAAATTTCTGGTGATATTTACAGTTTCTGACTGAGCTTTAGCATTAGAGCAAGTAAGGGTGACTAAATGAACTAGTAAATAGTTATGCAAATTTACATTGACATAGCCAAATCCCTAACACCACAAGAATCTAGCATATAATAGAAGAATCATCAGTTTTCTTTTATTTAAAAAAACGTGAATTAGGTATATGCCATAAGGTTAGACTAAGGACACTACAGCAACCCCAAGCTTAACATAATAACAACAACCAGATACAAAACAACTACATGACATGAAGTAGCACTGGACACTTTAAACAAAAAGAAAAGGAAGATGATAGAAGTGGATTTAAATATAATACTTTTTAAGTACACATTGTATTTCTAGCACTATGCTAAGTGTCCTTATATGGGTTATTTCTTTACGTCCTCAATAGGATGCATATTTTGAAGATGAAGAAGTAATAATTTATTCCTGGCTTATTAGTTCTCCTTTTCCCAAGTATATGTACTACAGTAGTAATAGTATTGTTATCAAAAGGGTTACTGATGCTTAAGGCTATGTAAGTACCTGAAGAAATCCAAGCATTTGGTTCTTGAACCAGTGAATTAAAAATTCTTCTGGCTCTGAGATTCTATAAATTTATGTAATGGTGCTCTTAGATAATGAAAAGGTATAAACACCATGCAACCAGGACACAAACCTAGCAGTACAGTATGAGTACAAGACAGAAACCACATCCTTGATGTGGTTTACATGTGGCTACATCCATGGTAACCTGTCTTGGGGAATTTGGAGTGAATTATGAATATGAAATTAATTGTCCTCAATACTCTGTAGTTCAGTAAAATAACCACCTAATAACTAAAACATGAGAAATACTGACTAGAAAGGAACCACTCCCCCAATTTTTTAAATAGTCAGCTTAATACTCTCACCTACAGAATGAACAGAGGTTAGAACATTCTAATTCTGTTTCTCCGTAGGACACCAAAAATAGAAGCAGCTCGCATTGAAATAGTTCTGTGACTAAGCCTAGCCTCACTGTTCCATGTTTCTAACCGCATGCTCTTCAAGGTTGGAGTTTTTTTAGAAAGCTATTAAAAAGTGGGAAAGTAGGCCCGAAAGTATGACTTAGAGTTTACTTTTAAAAATTCAACTACTTAAAATTCATTAGTATTTAAGGCACTGTTATTTTCACTTCTTTTTACTTTATTCCTTCTCACTTTTATAGTCATACAGATAAGTTACATGTTCTGTGCATGGGCTTTTTAAAAAAATACAACCTAGAAAAAAAAGTCGGTCACTTTGGAAAAAAAAAATAGGAAGGAGGGAATAAGGCATATTTAATGGATCTTATCTTATTGTAATATTGTCTTTTGACTACTTTACATGATAATTTTGTTTGAATGAGCTCCAGTGGCAAACATTCCTAAGTATTTGCTCCAATGATTTGGGAAGAATGTTTGCATTGGTATTATACTTTCTTTCTTTGTTTTTTTTTTTTTTCCTTTTTGCAGGACAAGTTCTTAAAGTTTGTCCCTAATTTCTCATTCAAATTAATCTTAACCCATTTTAGTTTGATAAAATAGTTATAAGGTCAAACTGACCATTTAGCCATTTGTATTGTTGTCCAGTCATCACCACCTACATAGCTCTTGAACTTTTTCATCTTTTTTTAAACTGTTACTGTTTAGAGATGTAAAGTTGGAGCATTGCTGCAGTTTTCATGACTTTCATTTTACTTCTCTTGGAGGATTTCCACAAGATAAATTTGCCAAAGAACTTCTAACCTAAAAGACCATGTTTATATTATTTTATTATCAACAGATTATAATAGGATGAGGTAGCTAAGGAAAGCAGATGAACCAATGCAAATTACAAGGAATAATAAGGATACATGCAGGGTCATAGGGGTTTTGAATCATCCTGCAAAATTTCAATCACATATCTGAAATGAAGAACTTTTTAAGAATCTCTAAAACTAAAAGCTAAAGGTTACAACTATGAATTCCTGTAGCTTAGATTTTTTTTCTCCAAAAGATGAAATATAGCTCACAAGATATGAGTTTATATTGGGGATAAACCTTGGAAAATGTCAATTCTTTATACATTAATTATTTGTATATCTGAACATATTATCAGATACTGAATCTCTAAAAGTTTCATATGGTTGTTCTTAAAATGTTTAAGTGTAAGAATCACCCTTCCAGGAAATCTACTTATTCCTTAATTTTTTTTTTCAATTGAGCCTGAAAATATCTTATGTGAAAATAAGATGATCTGGATCTGTCAGTATTGATATATACAGGTGGTTCTTTTATTATATATTTGTGAAATGTGTGCAAGCTGTCTTGGTGAGAGATCTCACATGGGGAGAGATAATCAAGATGCAAGATGGTAAAGGTCAAGGAAGTTGTGCAGTTTCATGAAGTGATCAAGTACGTATGTTTTAAACAAACAAGGCCTATTCAAAGGCAAGGTGCTATAGTATAGCATTTTAGTGCAAATTATTTGATATCTTAAAAGCTATTTCCTGTTATTTCTTTTCAGTCTAAAGTGACTGACAACACTTTTTGAATCACTTGCTTCTATTTGAGTGGCATTTCATTAAAATGTCCCAAGCTAAGATTCCTCTTATTCCTTTATTAAATCTGCAGTCTACATCAAAACTGTCTACGGCCATTGAGTTGTTTGTATGTATGTCTTTACATTAACTACTTTTCAACTGTATTGAGAAAATCACTTTTGTTTTTCAATTACTTATTTGATTCTAAAAGAAACAGTTGTCAGAAATAAGTTTACAGTAGTGAATGGTTGCTTTGCTAGGTGCAAAATCAATTTGTAACTTTTATTTAAGAAAAGAGATTTGCCAAACTACTCACTGTTCCTTTAGCTACTGATTTTTAGTAGCCATAATATTCCTAATTCCAAAGGGAGAATTCTGTTTTAAGAAACAAGACAACATGCAAGGTGCAGTGGGGCACCCTTTAATCCAGCTACCCAGGAGGTTAAAGCAGATTGTTGAAAGCTCAAGGCTAGCCTGGACAACTTTGTGAGAAAAAATTAAAAAGGGATGGGAAGGCGCTCAGTGACAGAGCACCTCTGGGTTCAATCCCCAGTATTGAAAAAAAAAAAAAAGACGATGTGTTAACCACCAAGTGTAATCACAACTGTATTGACCTCCTTCTTTATATATCTTAATTTTTCCCCTGAAATAATATGGGAATATACACAACCTACAGATAAATTGATTTCAGAATCAAAGTTCACAGTGGAGAGGCCGACAATCAAATTCATTTAGTGTTAACATGGAGTAATGACAATCACTGCAGAGGAAACAAGTGGACTAAATAATAATTTTAGTTTTTACTCCTTTACCCTTTACAATTCTCTGGAGTTCAACATTTTCACTTTAAAAATCAATGACCGGAGTAGTGTAAGAGCTGTAGGTAGATATGTTGTCTGATAAGGGTTTTGTTGGCACTAATCTTCATTTTGTTTAAAAGAATCATTGCTAGTTTGCAAATATTCTTAATGGACCACACAAGGTGTTTAGGTTATTGCTTAAACACATCAAACCTTGCAATGAATTTGCAACATGGGCGATATTGATACAAATAACTGGAGAAGTTCAGTGCTTGAGGGTACTCAGGAAATCATTTTAAACTACCAAAGGCAGAGTACTAACGACCTGCATTTGAAAACAAAACTGTTGCGTTGAAGTGTAGCCAAACAAGCAAAAACACATGGTTCCGCGGGACCCCATCAAATGCATAAGTTATTTTGGGTCTACCTGAGGAGGGACAAAGACGAGAGAAGCCATTTAAGAGCAGTTCTGCTTTCTGCCTCTTTTGTTCTTGCCAGGGTGCCCATTTTTAAAGTATTCAAACAAAGAACCACAAACCGCCAGTCACACCATAATACCAGCTTGTGTTTACATTTTCAGCTCTCCGGATCGTGATCCTATTCAGTGCACACAGAGCGAGTGCTCGTGTACACGCGCCCGTCCGCCATCAGGAGGACTGCAACTGTAAACACAAGCTGGTATTTTGGTGTGATCACGCTAATATGGCGGTTTGTGGGGTCAAGGGGTGGAAGGTGAAGTATGGATCCAGAATTTCCTTGCTTTTGTCAGTTTAAGTCAGCCTGCTTACGCAGTAGCTGCTTTTCAAACTTGAATTCTAGCTATTTTAAAGAAAGGAAGACCTACCTTAAATAATTAGAGGGGCTACCCTACAGAACTGTCTTCCCTGGAACGTAGAGAAAGCTCCAGTCCTCAGAACCTTAAAAATTAGACCATGAAGGTCATGTAACAGCCAAGTTCAGAGTATAACCATGAGTTGACCACAGCCAAAAGTGTTGGGCAAAATAACCCAATGTCTTTACAGAACTTCTCAAAGGAAAACCACTTTGGTGGCTTGGCTTGTTACTAATTTAATCCAGAAAAATTGAAAAAAAAAAAAAAAAAGTGTTAATTGTCCATCCTATTCTGAAGAGAAATGGACTAACTTTCAGATGGAACTCAGAATACTTTTCCCACTTTGTTATTAAAAAAATTTTTTTTTCTTATTTAATTGCAGGTAGTTTACATATCCTAAACCACAGTTGTGCTAGATAGCTCCTTCAAGAGCATTTGAACTTTTAAGTACTATGGACATATCTTCAGTAGAAGTAATATCAAAATGGTATCCCAACACACTTCACCAAAGACAGGAAGTGAATCATTTGGAGAAGATTTATTGGAGCTCGATTGCTACAAAAACAAAGTCTAACAAACAAATAAGCAAAAATAGCTTCAGTCTCATTCTTTCTTATGATACATACAAGTAAATATAAGCCTTTTACTCTATTAATTTTTAAAAACTATAACATTTCCAAAGTCATCAAAGAAAGATAAATGTAGGCTTCAAGAAACTGGATGCATTTATCCTGCTCTTACCTCCTTTGAGTGAAGGTGACATGAGCACTGGTTATGCTAGTAATTTAAAATTCTGTTCCTGCTGACAGCACAGACATTTCCTTCAGTACGCATTGCTTATGTTTGTGTGAAAAATAGTCCTAAAGTATAAGTCAGTTATCAAACTGTATAAGAAAGTGGAAAACAGAAAGAATTTTTCTTTATATATTAACTTACTTCTAGTTCATCAGAATTCAGTTTGGAAAAAAAAAACTCAAAAGAAAAATTTCTTTTCAGGTGAACAGACTATAATCATGAGTGTATTATATATGTTACATACTATCCATGTATTTATTTAGTTGTTTCTTAGAGAACATACATTCTTATGACAACACTGCAGTTTCTGGAAATAAAATGTTCAAGTAGTCCTTTGGTTCATTACAAGCATGGAATTTTCAGCCAACTACATTTTCTTCAGAAGCCATCTTTAATTAATACAGAAAAATTGATCACTTCCTCCCTTTCATGCAAATGTGTTCATATGTAAATGTGTAATAGATGCTCACAAATATCTATATTGTTAACAGACCTACAAGTAAATATCTAGAATAAATAATCCTATTAGCTTATTTTAAGTGAAGTCATTTTTAGATCATCTTGCCTCTCCTATAAGACCATAAATTATTTAAAAATTTGAACTATACTTAAACTCACTTACAAGCATCACTTATTTTGTTGGTGCTCAATAAAGATGGTAGTACTGACTGGGTGAGATGACCAGTGCCGGTAATGCCAGCTGCTTAGGAAATGGAGGCAGAATGATCACAAGTTCAAGGCCTCAGCAATTTAGCAAGACCCTATTTCAAAATAAAAATTTTAAAAGGATTGGGCAAATGTTCAATGCTAGAACACTTACCTGGTATGCATAAAGCCCTGGGCTCAAATCCCAGTACCAGGAAGAAAAAAAGAAAAAAAAAAAGGGTGGGGTGGGGTGGGGTAGAGCCCTTGCCTGGCACATGTGAGGCACTAGGTTCAATCCTCAGCACCACATTAAAAAATAAATAAATGAATAAAACAAAGGTATTGTGTCTGTCTGCAACTAAAAAAATAAAATAAAATAAAATAAAAAAATAAAAAATAAAAAAAGGATGGCTTTACTGATTAAACAAGGAACAAGGAGGTGGTGGGTGGTGAGAAAACAGAATGTAAGAAGAGAGCAATGTCCTTAGACTATTAAGACCTAAGTAGGCTTTTTCACATTTTGTGTATCATTAGCGTTTTTTATTGCTTATTCTGCAACAATGTCTCCATTTTCCATAGACTTTAGAAATGCAACTCTTTTAGAAGTAAAAGAGGGTTAGATTTAAAGAATGAAGAAATAACTTGAATGATTAAAAACACACAAAAATTTCTCAATTCTCAATGCATTTTCCCTGCTTTAAGGTTTTGGTTTGCTTACTTTTTCCCTTGGAATGCTTTTACAGAAAAATGCATGAAAGAAGCTTTATTTTCTACTTCGTTTAGTTAAAAATTTTCCTTGCTGGGAAAATAGGTGGCTATTTCTAAGTCATTAGAGCAAAAGGGGGTAACTATCATTAGCTGGAACTATCATTAACTATCATTGGTTCCATCTTATTAGCAAAATACCTTTACATTTATAAAATAGAAGTAAGTTTTAGGAAATGATTACTTGGTTATTATTTAGTTCTTGGGCTGACCAGAACAGATTCTGTAGAGGTTAAATGGGTTAGGTGATGCCTGAATTTTCTTCTTAATAGTCTATGTTAGATGTCAGCTTAAAATGATCTTAAGTGGGGGCCCTTCAATCATAATAAACAAACAAGAAAAACTTTCCTCTTTTTAAGAAAGAACTCTGTTAACAGTAACTTGTGCTTCAGAGACAATAATGACAGATTTGGCTTAGATATTCGGAATTTTTTAAAATGGAGATCAAAACCTGTACCTAAAATCTAGTGAGAGTTTACATAGAACCAGTACATTCAAGCCTTTGTAACTTTTTAATAATTTACTTTCTTTGGAGGGCAATTTCTTACTATGTATCAGCATTTCTTATTCACTATTTCTCACAATAAAATAGATACAAAAATAATTTTAAGCTAAGTTTTAGGCTATATACAAGTATATGGGAAGGTAGAGGGTAAGAAATAAGAGATAAGTTATGTCTTTTGTAGTTGTTTTTTTGTTTTTGTTTTTGTTTTTGGTGAGTACTGGAGATTGAACTCAGGGGCACTCAACTACTTAGCCACATCCCCAGGCATATTTTTGTATTTAATTTAGAGACAGGGTCTCACTGAGTTTCTGAGGCTGGTTTTGAACTCGAGTTTCTCCTGTCTCAGCCTCCTGAGCTGCTGGGATTACATACAGGTTTGCAACACCTTGCCCAGTCATATCTTTTGTAGTTCTTATATTGTAAATGCAAAGGCATGGATAAGACTTAATTTCAGCGATAAAGAATACATTGTATGAGAGCTGCAATTACAAATTGGAAACAAGACTGGGAATGTACATATGAGGCCCTGGGTTCTATCCCCAGTACCACAAAGGAGAAAAAAGACAGAGCAAACATTTATATGTATCAATATCTACTGACATTCAAATAAGATATACTTAAAAAGAAAATTAATCCAGCCATATATTATTCAATATAAAACAACAGATAAAATGTTAACATGAGATGTATTTGCTAATTCAAACACATTTGAATGCATTTCATCTTTACCTTTTTGGCTGAAATGAATGGTCAACTGTATCCACCTATAACCTTAGTAAGAGAACCAACACTCCAGGTTCTTCTCATTGGTTTTTCTTTTTTCTTTCTTTCTGTCTTCCTCCTTCCCCTCCTCTTCCTCTTTCCTTCCCTCTTTATTCCTCCTCCACCCCCTCTCCCCCTCCTCCTCCTTCTCCTTCTTCTTTTAAAATAGTATCTATCACTGGGATAAATAGAAAGTTGCTCTTTTGTCCCTGAACAAAGAGAGGGACATAATCTAAGTGAAACATATCTCAGCATATCTTTATTTATTTTCCTCTTTCTGTTTTTAAGAGTTTTTTTTTGTTGTTGTTGTTGTTTTGCTTTATATTACTTTGTAATGGAATGTGTAAAGGGAGGAATAGCAAAATAAGACAGATAGTAAAGATTCTTTGTTTTACTTTAAAAATTGTCAGGAAATTTTTCCTCTATGTAAAGAAGTATTGTGGTAAAATCAGATTTATTTAACTATTAAATGTAAAAATGTATGCTTGCTAAAAATCAAAACAATATCCCAATTTATTAGAGGAAAAAATGAAAGCTCTTTCCCACATCTTAAAAGACAATCACCAATATACCTCCTCTGTCTCAGAGGTAAATACCACTAAAAGCTTGTTGGTTTGTGATGGTTGAATTCTGGTGTACCCCCAAAATTCATAATGTTAAAAGGTGGATCCTTTTGGGAAGTGAGTGAATCATAAGGATTCTCTCCTCATAGATGGGGTTGAAAGGAGTCATTGTCAATTCTCACTGTGGAGTCCATTGATACCATTTTTTATTTGTTTTAGAAAAAGTAGTGAAAGCTTGCACAAATGATAAAATAATATAAAACTAAACTGGCTTTTGAAATAGAAGACATCCTACATTATTTCCACATTGTTCATACTTCTACATGCACTGGTGTTTCTATGGCCATGAAAGCAAAGTTGTCATTTTTGTTTATACTCTCCTCTAAATGGATTGCTCTGACACTCACAAATGAAGGTGGGTGTGTCCCAAGGCTAGCCTCCAGAGGACAGCTGTAATGTAGTGTGCAACAAGGCCCTGCTCACAGTTGAAGAAGATGACACTACAATGGAATTAGCAGAAGATCATGGCCAAAAAAAAAAGTTGTCAAGTGATGTACTCTGAATTCTCAAATGAATAAGTAAATAAAAAAATTATTAATAAATTGGTTGATCTCTCTTGCTTCAATGGGAAGAACACTTCAAGGGGTATTCAAAATGAACATAGTAATCAATACACTTTGACAACCTATTGGTCTTGCAATGAAGTTTTTTGTTTGTTTTGGTACTGGGGATTGAACCTAGGGGTGTTTAACCACTGAGCAACATCCCCAACCCTTTATATTTCTTATTTTTAGACAGGGTCTCACGAAGTTGCTTAGGGCCTTGCTAAGTTGCTGAGGTTGGCCTTGAACTTGTGATCCTCCTGTCTCAGCCTCCTAAGTCACTGGGATTATAGGCGTGGCAACCACACCGATCTGAAGTTATTAATGGTTGGAGTAATATAATAAAAAGTGTAGAAACTATTGGAAGACTTCTAAGCAGTGAAGGATGTTTAATCAGGTAAAGATGAATAAAACAAAGAAGGAGCAGGCCTTCAGTTGGTCAAAATAAAATCTGTGAATAGTATCAGTGGTTTAGAAAGGATATTTTTTGTTTTTGGAAGGATTAATTGACCATTTATAATTACAAATGCACTGCTTTCTTACATGAAACTTACACAGTGGATTGTGAGTTGTGAATAAGCTAGTTTGAGTGAACTTTCCATATATATACATGCATTTCACCGAACCACAGACAGATAATTAAACACAAACAAGACCCCTTCATTCTTGCTTTCTACCAAAACACATTTCTTATGATGTTCTCTAGATTCATTGACAGGTTTATATTATATTTTTGAAAACCAACATTTATTTTTTCTTAATTCTCTTCTCTCTCCCTTTCTTTCTTTCTCCTACACAAACACACAGAAGAAATAGTGCTTCAGATGACTGAAAGCAAAGGGTGTCACAGTTCCTCCCAACTGTCCTTTGAGAATTTTTTTTTTGTAAATTACAGACCCCTTTTTTAAGTGCATTGAATATCTCCTTTCAAAATTCAATTTTTTAGAACTAATAATATTTGAAAGGACATTTTAGTTTTAAATTTGTCTTTGGGGGACAATTTAAAATATATGACTATAAAATTAAGCATCAAAATAGTGCTTAAAAATAACCCCAAATTTCTGTTACAATCAAGAACAAATGTGGGCTGGGCATGGTGGTGCATGTCTGTAACTCTAGCTACTAGGGAAGCTGAGGCAGGAAGATCACAACTTAACAAGACCCTGTCTCAAAATAAAAAGTAAAAAAAGGCTGGGTATGTAACTCAGTGGTAGAGTTCTGGGTTTAGTCACCAGTACCACACACATACACACACAATAACACTCAAAAGAATTTGAATAATTTGAGTAACATTTGTTGGATGCATTTGAATAATAGCCCCAAATGATCCATAGAAATCACTGACCAAATGTGTTCCTAATGTAGCTATGGTCATTTGTTGAAAAGAAATTAGAGTCAGGCACCTGTGTAATTTTATTTCACATGCAAAAGTATATAAACATGTCATGTATTGCTATGATGAAGCTACATAATAAATACTTCAGTTAAATTATTAATGAAATTGCAGATTAAAATATTAGGCAACTTATCTTGAGGTAACTTCAGTTAAATTATTAATGAATATTGCAGATTAAGACTGAGGTAAAATCAGAGGCTCATAGTGTTAGGTTCTCTGGCTGTCAGTGATCTTCAGTGATAGTTTTAACCAGACTGATAATTGTTAATTCTCTTATTTATAAAATCAAATATTTCTCTTTCCAGAGATAGAAGGGGTTTTTTTGGTGGGGGAGAGGTACTGATGATTGAACTCAGGGGCATTCAACCACTGAGCCACACCCCCAGTCCTATTTTGTATTTTATTTAGAGTTGCTTAGCGCTTCACTTCTTGCTGAGACTAGCTTTAAACTCTTGATCCTCCTGCCTCAGCCTCCCTAGCCTCTGGGAATACAGGTGTATGCCTCGGTGCCTGACCCAGAAAATAGAAATTTTAAAACCTTTCTTAATATTTATCTCTAGTGTTTCCTTGGTCCTACTAATAATCAATATTTCCATATGATATAAATTGTTGTATTAACAACAATTTTTGCTTCTTCTTTAGAATAGATAACCACACTTCAGCATCTTTTCTCTGAAACTATATTACAATTGAATGTTAATTGCCATGCCTTAGCTTTTGTTGTTGTGTTGGTGTTGAACCCAGAGCCTGCTTCATGGTAACCACATGCTCTATGACTGCGCTGTACCCCACAGCCTAACACCTTGGCTTTTTCAAATGGAATAATGCCAATTCCCTTAGCTTGCTTCAAGGACCTAAATTAGATCTATTTCGTTATGTTTCTATTCTTTGAATGTCCAACAGTTTCTCTACATTCTTTAAAAATGTGATCCAAAACAGGAAATATTTGTCAAATGGAAGTGTAAATAATACATGATACAGAGGAGAAATTGTCCCTTGCTTATTTAAGATTATTTGTTTTCACCAACATTGTTGCCAAAAATGAACTTAATATACCTAACTTGCCAGACATCATGGCTTTGCACTATAGTACATGGTAGAGTGTCAGTTGTTTCCTCTCATGATCACATGACTAATTGGGAGCTTCCTCTCACAGCTGCTGCCCAGCATTGTGGAAGATCATCACACCACAGCCTGGGAAAAGATCAAAATTCAAAATTTGAAGGAACTGAATATGTAAAATCAAAAAATCATAAGTCAAACCATAAGTCAGGAGCCATCTATATTTCATTGAGTATTTTTTATTGAGTATTTATGAATGTAAATTGCATTTACTTCTTACAAGCATATAAATATATATATATACATATATATATGTATATATATAAAACCATTGTCCTCATTTGAATCAGTTTTTTTTTTCAGAATATTAACCACCCCCACTTAATATAATTTGCAAATTGGTACAGTATAGTTTTGGCTTTTTCAAATATACAGAAAATATGTTGATGGGTTCCAAGAGTCATCCTTCCACCTTCTGGGGAAACGCTTTGGAACAAATTGCTTAGTAGTCTAAAAAGTATGACCAAGAAGATCTTTTCCTCAGATTATTAAAGAGATAAACAAGTGCTATATAATCCAAAGTGTACTTATTTTGTAATCAAATGTTACCTGAAGGAAAAATTGGAAGAGCATAGTCAGAAAAGTTCTTTATTTTTATTTTATGTTGTAGTACTGAGAATCAAACCAGGCCCCATGCATGTGAGGCATGTGCTGTACCACTGAGCATTTGCCCACCCATTTTAAAATTTTATTTTGGAACAGGGTCTCACTAAGTTGTCCAGGTTGGCCTCAAATTTGTGTTCCTCTTGCCTCAGTTTCACTAGTAGGTGAGATTAAAAGCATGAGTCACTATAGCTGGTTTAAGAAAGTCCTTTAAAAGAAAGAGTGATAGGTACAGGAGCTAATCTACCTTTCCACATATTAATATGTCTTGCAAAGATATCTTAAGTGTTAAACTGTTAGGAAGCAGATAAACAGTTATTGCATTAGCAAATGCTGGGTACAATGTGTTTGATGTTTGCCATCTATATTAGTAAATCTTCAGAATTGTCTCATTTTTACATGGAGGAACCTGAGATTTAGAAATCTAGCTCAGGGTAGTAGTTTGTATTATTTGTTTGTAGGTCTTTGGTCTTTCTAAGTCCATACCATACCTTCCCTGCAGAGGCAATAGACTTTACATCCTCATTCACATAGGGTTATCCATGTGATCTTTCTCACACCAACGCCATGTGGATGGTAAAGAGAATGTGCTCAGGTGAGGTATAAGAATTGTGCCAAGTCTCAGCCAGCCCTCATGCACTCCTGCCATCCATCAGGAGAACACCATGTTCTAGGGAGCTGATGTTATGTCACCCTAAAAAAAGACACATGGAGCCCTCATAAACCTGGCTTGAGCCCATTGTGTTCAGGAAAAAACTACAGTGTAACAACTGACTAGATTAGAATAGATAATCGTTCTAAATCATTGAGATTTGGGAGTGGTGTTTTGCAGCACTATTGCAGCAAAACCTGAAAAATATCTCAGAATTAGATGGCTCATAGAGGTCAATGAACAGGATATAAAATCTGGAACCATATTATATCTTTATATCTAGGAATGTAGTAGAGAAAATAAGGATTACTCAAAAATGGTGTAGGAATATTAACTAACCATTGGGGAAAATATATACATATATATGTATGTATGTAATATATATAAATAAAATATTTATATAAAATATAAATATAAATAGATAAATATGTATATAAATATATATATAATATATAAACATATTAATATATATAATATATATTAAAATATATTTTTAGATGCTGATAGACCTTTATTTTATTAATGTATTTATATGTGGTGCTGAGAATCAGACCCAGCGCCTCACGCATGCTAGGCAAGCACTCCACCACTGGGCCACAACCCCAGTCCAATGGTTAAGTTTTTATACCTTAAAAATAACTTTAAATAGATTAAAAATATAAAGATATGAAAGATAGTTAGAAAAATCTAGATGAATATAAAGAATGTGTTTCTAAGAGTGATAGCAGAGTTATTAGATACAGTGACAACTTAAAAATTTGATTACATAAAAAACTATGGACAAATGTCATAAAAAGGTAGAAAGACTGAAGACACACTAAAAACATATATAACACAAACAGAAGATTAATATTTTTAATCTTTAAAGTCAATACTAGTAAGATGGAGACTCCAAAAGAATAGCAAGAATAATAGTTAATTCACAAATTAGAGAATAGTGATAGACTTTAAATATGAAGACATGATAAGTCTCATTAGTAATCAAATTCTAGAAATTAAAAGGATAGTGAAATATCATTTCTTTCCCAACAGAATGTAATAAATTTAGGAAAATAATATTAATGCTCCATATAGGAAATGATTGAGAGTAAAATCATTATTTTTTTGGGGGGGGAGGACAATTGACAATAACACATATTTTAATTTTAAGACAAAATATGCAGATTCGTTGATCTAGCATGGCATTTTCATTTATTTTCTTTCTTCCTTCGGTCCTTTTTTTTTTTTTTTTTTTTGGTATGGGATTTACTGGCCCCTGGTGGCGGGGGTGGGGGATAGGATGGGGCTTAACCACAGAGTCACATCCCCGACCCTTTTTATTTTTTGAGACAGGGTCTCATTGAATTGCTTAGGGCCTCACTAAATTGCTGAGGCTGGCTTTGAACTCACAATTCTGCCTCAGTCTTCCCTAGTCACTGGGATTACATTTCTTAAAGAAGAAATGTGTCAAATGTGGAAAGATATAGTACAATATTTATTGTAAAAATTTTGAAGCTATCTAAATATTAATCATAGAAAATTGACCAAATAAATTATAGAACATCCATAAAATTAAAAAAAAAAACTTATTTTAATGGTAGCCATTCAGAATCATGGTCATCTATAACATTAAAAGACAGCAAAGAGCCCAGCGCAGTGGTGCACGCCTGCAATCCCAGCAGTTTAGGAGGCTGAGGCAGGATAGCAAGTTCAAAGCCAGCGTCAGCAATTTAGGGAGGCTCTAAGAAACTCAGCAAGATTCTGTCTCTGAATAAAAGATAAAAAAGGGCTAGAAATGTGACTCAGTGATTAAGCTCCCCTAGATTTAATCCCCAGTATAAAAAAAAAAAAAGTAATGATTACAATTCAGAAAAAAGGGAGTCTATAAAACTGTATAGTTTCCTTTTTATAAATATGTG
Organism: Sciurus vulgaris; assembly: GCF_902686455.1. Classification (NCBI taxonomy): domain Eukaryota; kingdom Metazoa; phylum Chordata; class Mammalia; order Rodentia; family Sciuridae; genus Sciurus; species Sciurus vulgaris. The sequence continues at coordinate 115,848,051 of NC_136463.1, read as the reverse complement.
ATATAAATATTAATAAAATTAATTCTTAATAAACTGAATTTAATTTATGGTCATTTTTTGTCCTTTATAATAAAAAATAAAAGTTTGTGTTGTTGATCTTCATATAAGAAAGTACTTTCCAACATAATATTAATGTTTTTTATAATAAGAATATATTTATAGTCAGAAATAATAGCAATAAAACACTTTCCTTTTTGGAAGGATACAAGCAAGTAACATCTTCTGCAAATATGAGAAAGTCTACAGGACTCAAAATAGGTCATGTCTATTGTTTCTTCCTTGTCTAGGTTCTCATAAATTATTCATGGAATCCTATCTATACTAATAATTATTTTTTATTCATTACTCCTTTGCTTTACTTTTCAGAAAATGACATTATATTCTGCAGTCATTTATATTATAGAATATTCCTCATAAAAGCTATTTTTTAGAACATGATTACATGATTCAAAAAAATTCACTTGGATGAAAGCAGTTACATTGACTAAACTTAGAGTAGTTTTACATAAACCAGAAATTTTATTCTGAACTTGAAATGCTGATTACTTTAGGATTTTTTTTAAAGGTTAAAGTCCAGAAAATTTCCAGCTGTGGTGCAATACACCTGTAATCCCAGTTACTCTGTAGACTGAGGCACGAGAATAACAAGTTCAAGGTCAGCCTGACTACCTAGCCCTGTTTCAAAATAAATAATAAAAAGGGCTGGGAGTATGGTTCAATGGTAGAGCAATTGCCTGGCAATTCCCAATCCTGCAAAAAAATTTTTAAAAAGTAAAGAAGCAATGCCTAGAAAGTTGTTTTCAACTTTTTAGAAAAAAACTAGAAAATAGTCTTCAATGAAACTAACTTTAGAAATGAAAGTAATTATGTAATATGTATATTGACATTATGTATGTTTATATCTCTGTCAAATTATAGATACAGATACAAGTATATAAAATACAAGGATAAAGTAACAAACTACAGAACTTATGTAGAGACTGATAGGAAGAAAATTCTGAAACTTTATTGAGGTACATAAATTTTTTTTGTTTTTCTTTTTTAATTTGTGCTAGTTATACATGACAGTAGAATGCATTTTGCATAAAAATTTTTGAAGTGTATTTCTATAGGGGTAAATGGTAATATTATAAGGATGTCTGAATTCATTTGTAAATGTAAAGAAAATTCTACTTTGAATTTCCAATGATTTTTGTGTGAGGTGCTTGGGATGCCCAGGGTGTTGTACTTACTCACACATATTAGGCGACTGAGCAACATCCTTAGCCTCTTTCCAATTAATTTCTAAAGAGCAATGACATTAATTTTTTTAATTATGAAAATAACAGGCTTCTCATGAAAAATTTAGGCCATGAAGATTTACCTCCCCAGAGGTAAATCAAATTAGCTTAAAATTATGGTAAAATACACATAAAATGAAATTTACCATTTTTAACCATTTCTAAATGTACAGTACAGTGGCGTTAAGTACCTTTGCATTGTTGTGCAACTGTCAGCACCATCCATGTCCAGAATGTTTTTCATCTTGCAAAACTGTTAAACAATAACTCTACACTCTTCTCTTACCCCACCCCGGAAACCATCATTTCACTTTCTGGTTCAATGAATTTGACTATTCCAAGTACTTCAAATGAGTAAATGAATTATATAGTATTTGACCTTTTGAGTGTAGTTAGCTTTTAAAATATCTTTTTGGGAAGATGTTTTAAAAAGACTTTTCTTGATTGAAATTGTAAGAATAATGCTCCTTCATGGTAGAAAACCCAAACAGCATAAAAAGATCCTTTATAGTAAAAAGCAAAAGTTGCTCTTGCCTATAATCTCCATGCCTTCACACCAAATGTAATCATTGTTAATACATTTTTTGGCTATTTTTTTTCCAGAAATTTTGCATGTATCTCTAAGGCATATACACAGAGTATGCACACACTCTGCTTTTTGTGTCTTTTTTAATTTGTAAGAGGGATAATATTACACATACTGTTCTTCACTTAATATATCTTGGGCATTTTTCCATAGTAAAACATATGTTCTCAAGTGAATCTTTTTAATTTAATAAAGTAATTTTGAAGTGTATGAAAAAATAGTCAAGAATGACAAAGAAATTTTTGAAAAAAAAAAAAACTACTGAAGAAGGACTCAATAGCAGGTTTAAGAGTGTATAATTACAATATTGTGATAAATGTGGAAGAATAGAGAAATTAGTGGAGCAAAAATTAATCTCATGAGCAGATCTTGGAACATAAAAGTTTCAGCTGGATTCAGAAGTCTTTTTGAATCAGTAGGAAAAAGTGTATAATTCATAAAGATGCATGGATAATTGCTTAATGACTGAAAAAAATGATTTAACTCTTACATGATAAGCCCAAATAAATGGCAGATTTATTAAACCATTAAATGTATAAAATGAAAACAAAAAGAAAAACAAAGCAGTCATCAAATATGTAGTAGAAAATATAACTGAATATTTATCTGAATTTTGAGAGGAAGGTTCTTTAAATATACAAGCAAAGGTAGAAATTTTAATGAAAACCCTTGAGAAATTGACAATTTAAAAAATGTTCTTGGGCTGGGGAGATAGCTCAGCTGGTAGAGTGCTTGCCTCGAATGCACAAGGTCCTGAGTTTGATCCCCAGTACCGCCAAAAAAAAAAAAAAAAAAAATGTTCTCTCTGATAAGCTAACACACAATAAAGGGGATGGAGAGAGCACAGAAGTTTATTGGATTAGACAAAGGTGAAGGGAAGTGGGGAAGGATGGGAACAGGAAAGACAGTAGAATGAATCAGACATAACTTTCTTATGATTATATATGAATTCACAACCAGTATAACGCCATATCATGTACAACAACCAAAATGGGAAATTAGGGGCTGGGGTTGTGGCTCAGTGGTAGAGTGCTTGCCTAACATGTGTGAAGCTCTAGGTTCAAGACTCAGCACAGCAAATAAATAAATAAATAAATTTTTAAAAAGATCCATTGATGACTAAAAAAGTTTTTTTTTTTTTTGGGGGGGGTGCTGGGGATAGCAAAAAAGTTTTTAAAAAAGAATGGGAAATTATATTCCATGTATGTATAATATGTCAAAATACACTCTACTGTCATGTATATCTAAAAGAAGAAAAAAATATTAATAATAAAAGAAAATTATGATCAAGATTATACTGGAAAGATACTTGTATAATGTGTAGTACAGTGTTACTATCCTTATTATATAAAGAACTTTTACAAATCAATTTAAAAAATATAAACAACCCAGTAGAAAATAGTGGGTGATATACTGGAATCAGCAAGCTATAAAGCAATAGCATAAATGGGAAATAAACTTACTAAATATTTAAAATTTTCAAATGAGAAAAAGTAACAAAAAGTAAAAGAACAACTTTTAATACATCAAATTGGAGAAGGTTAAAAGCCTGGTAACATTTAGTGTTGGTGAAGACATGGGTAAATGGACATTCTCATTCATTTCCATTTTCAGAAGACACTTTGGTTTATGTATCAAAACTTATGAAAAGTTTTTTCAGCTTGAAATTCTCCTTTTAGAAATTTACTAGAGGAGATAATTATAGATGTATGCAAATATGTCTGGAGAAATGCTCATCATAGCATTATAATGCAGAAAAATTAGAAACCACCAAAAAATAACATCAGAGAATCTGTTAGGTAAACTACAGAGAGCATCTATACTATACAATAATATATAGTTGTTCAAAATTACTCTGTTGAAAAATATTTAATGACATGGGAAAATGTGATATGTTTTAAGTGACAATAAGTAATGCTACCATCCTGTTTTAAATATGTACTAATGCATAGAAAATGTGCAGTAATGGACTGGGAATGTAGCTCAATGTAAAGTGCTTGCATAGCATGTTCAATCCCCAGTGAAGGAAAAAAGAAAAGAAAATGTGCTATCAGGGTATATAGTCTAAAAGATTAACAGTGGTAGTTGGACTCAGAGATGCATGCCTATAATCCCAGCTACTTGGAAGACTGAGGCAGGAGTATTACTTTTGTGAGGCTTGACTGAAATAAATCCTCTCTCAAAACAGAACATTAAAAAGTCTGGGAATATAACTCAGTAGCAAAGGATACCTGGGATCCAGCACTAGTACACGGTGGTGGTGGGGGTGATTGACAGTGGCTATAATAGAATTATGGGTGATTTTTGCTTTACTATAACTATTTTTATTATTTTAAAATTTTAATTAGTACATAAAAATTGAACATATTTATGGGGTACCATGTGATATTTTGATATATTTTATTAATTATTTCTATGATTTCCACAATGAAAATGTATTACTTTTGTAATCATAAATAATATTATAAAAATAAAATGTTTAAAATGTTTATGATACAGACATTGATATTTATGTTTTTCCTCAAGTGATTGGTTTCTTTGCATTATTTTGGCAAAGTCCCAAGAAAGCTTCTAGGCATTTTATTTTAAAAATTAATCAAATAATCATCAGACTAAAATTATTTGTTAATTTTGCAAAAATAGCAATTTTATTAAAGTCACAAAGCTAAACTGTATGACATTTTCATTTTAAAAATGAGACAAATTCTTTTTTAAAAAATCTTTTAAATATTTTTAGTTGTAGATGGACACAATAGCTTTATTTCATTTATTTATTTTATGTGATGCAGAGAATCAAACCCAGTGCATTAACATGTGTGAGGCAAACACTCCACCACTGAGCCACAATCCCAGCCTAAGACAAATTCTTTTAATTAGAAATTTAATTATCATTATATGCCTTTAAATAAGGATTAAATGAACTCCTTCCACTAAATTATAGCAGGTTATCTAACTTCATTTTCTAAGTTAGAGGAACACAAAGAAGTATAATTTCATAATTTAATGCTCAGCAACAAAGCTCAGTGGTAGAGTGCTTGCCTGGTGTGTATAAGGCACAGGGACCGATCCTCAGCACCACATAAAAATAAACAAATAAAATAAAGGTATTAAAAAATCTAAATCTTTGTCCATATTATTATTCTAAAGATAGGGAAATAAACCATATCATAAAATATGGCAAATAATCTAGGAAAAGTCTTCATTTTTTATTTCTAGAAAATGCTGACTTGGTTTGATATGAAGACATATGCATATTATATGTAATAAAATTATCCTGAAAATAAAGTTAAAATTAATGTAAACTTAATGAAATATTGAAATTGTTAAGTGCAAAACAACTAGTTAAAATTACATACTTTTATTTATATATCTTTCCTTCATTTCCCATTTCTAATAGCAAAATAACTTTTGTGAAATTCTCAAATGATTAATAGAAAGTTTTCTTTAAAAACTCTTAAATAACAAGTTTTGTACAAAATCTTTTCTTTGAAATCTGATTTTAGGCACAACTAATAACCTCTGTGACATGTATACAGGAGATAAATTCCAAACAGCTGAAATGAGAAGTGTAACTCATTTCTTTAACCAAGGTGCATAACACACCAAAGCAGTTTCCCTCTCACACCAGGTGCTGTTCCCAAAGGAGAAAACACTGCCCTCCAGTGGTCTTCAACGAGGAAATGAAAATAGTTTCAGGTACCATGATTGTGGCATTTATATGAAACATGATGTATTTATCTAGCCTTGTTTCTGGCTATATTCTTAAGCTGAAACTTATGTCTACAACTGAGCATACGGACACAATTTTCAAAACTAATTCTAACATGTACGTAGTTGCTTCAGTTAGACAGAAATATTAACTAGGAGGATTACGACTTTTTGACCCTAAAAGCTGACCACTTATTTGACTATCACAATTGGATTATGCTAGCCCCCTATAGTTTCTCACTTCCCGGATAAGGAAGAAAAGATTTCATCTTTATGTTTCCCTTGTTGGCCAATTTTTTAGCTAAAAGACATTTAAAATTGTACAGCAGGCAGAACCCCAGGGGACTGAACAGTGTTCCAACATCCTTAAAGGCTTCCCATCACTTGAAAAACCAAATTCTTCCTCCTGTTTCTTAAACTAACCAAAGTAGGCAAAAGCAATTTAAAAAAGTCTTTGTGTCTAGCATTGGAACTTTCTCATATTTCACACCATTATATAAATGTCACTCTAACCTATATGTATCACAAATGCTACGCTAAATTAGGGCCAAATTTGCAACCTAGTTTAACTGGGTTTCCTCTTTTTGCAAATGCAGTTTTTGTGTCTGCATTTAGCAATGCATACAAAACTGTCCGTGTAGCTAACTGCTTCGAATTGCTAAATTTGAGGATGGATGTGTAGATTGCCCGTCTTTATGCATGTGCCAAAGCAATGCTGTTACTAGTCATATAAAAACTTCCTAATCAAATGGACCTTGACTACATTGCTAAATTCTTGGACCATTTCATTGGCTCTTTTGGATTTAGTAAAGGAAAAGTAGAATTTTAAGAGGGGAAAGCGATAGTGTTCAGAACTCCTCTACTCCTTTATCTTTCAGTCACCAGAGCGAACTGCATCACATGATAAGACCATGGACTTAGGAGTCCTACTCCTCTAGGGGCTCATCCATTTCTAGTTATGCGACTTAAATTAGCATCATTTTCATGAACACAGTGGAAAATAGTAATGTCGGTCTCATAGGTAGTTATCACAATCAAATGAGGGAATGTTTGTGAATATCTAACATAGAGAAAAGACTTAATAAAAATTTTATTTTTATTCTTTCATCATCATTTCTTGGATTTTTAATCCAAGAACTATGAAGATTTCCTGTAGGCATGATTTTCTAAAATTAATCCTCCTTTATCATATTAAATAATGGCTCCTCATTCAGTTTGTGCTAAAAGAAAATATTTTAACATCTTATCACTCAGAGCACTTTTAAGTAAGAATCAAGTTTTTCTTTTTTTCACTCACATAGAAAGTTGAATCTTTTATTTATTCACCTATATTTACAAGGCACTTCATAATCTTATAAATGACAAACATAAAAATTATATTCATTACAAAGGTAATATAGTAACTAGACATATTTGGGTATATTGTAGTGAACTATAAAGTTTCTGAGCTTGGAAGTACAGAGTTCTATTCACATCTGTTCTGGTTAACCCAACTTAGCAAATGTATATTACAGAAAGAAAAAAATTGCTTTCTTTAATTCACTATTCTTTGATTTGACTTTCTGTTTTTTTGTGGTGTTGGGGATCAAACCCAGGGCCTCACATGTGCTAAGTAAGTACTTTCCCACTGAGCTACATCCCCAGTCCCTCACTGTCCTTTCAGTGAAGAAAAACTCACAAACACATTTTTAAAAGATACATCCTCTTCTCAATAGCTGTAGTAATGAGTTTTTACTGAGCCATGATCCCTTTCTTCATCTCCTCCCTGTGTATACCCACGGCATTTTAAATCATTGTTTTTTCCTAGATCAGTTCATTGAGAATGACTTCTTACCAATAATGTGATTATGATATTTTAAGTCAGACAACACAGAATCTTTGATTACTCAAAATAATCCTTACAATGCTGAGTCATACTATTCATGAATCAAAACAGTAGCATAGATTGATGAGAATGCAATGATGATTTGATGGATAAATTTTTATCAAACTCTTAGAAAAATTTTACATGAAAATTTTAAGTACCACTTAATGATTAAAAAATTATGTCCCATTAGATGTTGCAATAGTGTACACAGGCTATATTGAAGCCTGTGTAAAAGCATTATCTATGTATCAATAAATGCAAAGAGAGCTGCTGGTATTGCTCAATGGCAAAGCTCATGCTTAGCATGTGTGAAGTTCTGGGTTCAATCCCAGCCTCCTCCCCCAAAAAGGGGAAGAAAATAAATTCTGCTATAGCTAATCTAAATTAATGTCAAAATTTGACAATTAAACATATGAATTTATGATAAACATTCTGAATTTCAAAAATGCATCATATTTGTAACAGCACCAAAATAATCTAAAGTCAGAACACTTTTTTTCTGGGTATAATTATATTATTATAATTCTCTACCTTGACAGATGACAATTTTAGAACACTTTAAATACAATTTCTACTATATGCACTAAAATAAAATGTAACAGATAGACAACTCACCATAGTATAAGTAACACATTCAAATTTAGTAATTTATTTTCCAGGTGGAAACCAGGCTTCTTGGAAGACTTCAGACTATGCCAAATGGTCTGATTTCACCATAGAGGTAGGCACTAGATGACTAAATTTACTTCTGTGTAATTTTTGTTAACTACATTTTACATGCAAATGTCTATACAACCATGTTAATGAAGTTATAGAGAAAGAAAGTTGGCATTCCCATTTTTCTGTTTTATTCAAAAGCAACTTTTCAATTGACTTGCTCTATCTTTTAAAACCATTCTTCATTTAATCATAAGAAAATGGAAAAGTCTAACAATGCATTCAAGTTGGATTACAAATCAAGAAAAACAATTCTTATGAATAAAATTTAGACTTGATATTTTTCTTTCCATACTTTTATGATTTTGAGGACATAGAATGCTTTGATTGGAATCAGACCCAAACACTTTTTTTTTTGTTAATCATAAATATTTTGAAAATTGCAAGCTACTGTTCCATGATTATTTATTTAGAGAAAATTGTTTCCATCTTATCAGGGTCTCAAAATTTTCTGCACCCCAAATTGAATTGGATGCTTAATTGACCAGCTATCCAAAGATCTTTTTTTCCCAAGGAATATAAACAAACATATTTAAAGTCTACATGGGTGTATTTTCTGTAAAAATGTCAATAGCCAAGATTCAAAGCCAATATTGGTAATAAGATATACAGTATCTTTATGATTGGAACATTAATTATCAAAAACTTAGCTTATAAGAGAAGTGTCCCTAAGGTATAAGAAAAAGAATGATTTTTTTATAGCAAGTGTGGATACAATCTCACCCTATAACACCCAGAAGAATAAGGAAAAATAAAACCTCCTCCACCTTCACATATTAGAGGGAATCAGGATCCTGATCCAAGTTCCAAACTCCTGGAACTTGGGAATGTCTATAAAAACCCCAATATCAAGGTTTCAGAAACCTGCCACATCACAGGAACAGGGAGGCCTTCAATCATGGAAATATGACTATTAGGATTTCACAGATAATCTGAAACATTTGCTAGTCTCCCCACCCCCATGTTAGAGGGAAGGAGAAAAAGGGAGGAAGAGAGGAAGAATCAAAGCATGGAGGGAGGGGGAGGGAACCTGCTGTGAACATGCCAGGTCCTTGGTGCTTAGGTAGTCGACCTAGTCCTAGTCACAACTACTGTTATGTCAGAGATAACAATGTATTGTGTGTGTGTGAGAGAGAGAGAGAATTGGGGTGGAGTGGGGGACCAAGATGTTAAGAAATTTAGCAAATACATATGATTAAAAAAAAAAACCATTTGAGAGTGTTATGTTTATACACGCTGGGCAACATAAACCATAAACCTTGCTGCATTTCTGCAAACTGCTTCATGAAGCATACAAATGGCATTCCTGTCAATGGGAGGAATACACAGACAGAAATGAAGACAGAGACAAGCAGCACCCCAGGATGTAGAGTTTGTTCCCATTGCAAGCTGTAGTGGAAGATGATGACACCCAGAACAAAATGTCTTTATTCATGAAGACGCGAAAGCTTTGTGATCTTTGTGTACAGAAAGAATGATGGATGAAAAAGACTTAATTTCCTCCTTTTCTGTAATCAAAATATAAGGTCTTTTTCATTATTTTTAAACTACTTCTTATAGAACCCATTGTTGTGTTCCATGAAACAGACAAAACTCAGCAAGACAACAAAGACCTGATCTGCAGAAGAGAAGGTAATAAAGAGCAAGCCCTCTCCAGAGGGTAATTAATCCTTAGTCATTCATCTTAGAAGTCCCAGTTACAGTGAAGGTTAATGTTCAGGTAGCTTCTTTTCTATTTTCTTTAAAATTTTTTTAAACATTTTTTTCAGAATGTTATACTATTAATTGCCAATTTGCATATGTGTGCAGCTGCTGTTTTGGCTCTGAACTCAATCCGATAAGCTTGCTGGAGGTATCGCAGAGCACTTGGCAGCTTTCCTATTTGAAAAGAAAGCCTCTCCCCACCACAGAACAGCTGATCGTCTATCAGCGATAGACCCTGATGGCGTGAATTACAATTACACTACTTTTCACACTAAATCTGGGTGATAGCTACTTGGAAAGAAGTTTCATCATTTTTTACCACAAACTGGAAAAAGAATTACATGGTCATGCTGTGCTTTTAAAGGCAGTTTGGTTCACTTTTGTCTATTTAACACCTAATTCCAAGAAGTCCATAGGCATCCAGAGATCTGAATGGCGCGTAATGAATTCACTGTTTAGATTGAAGATTTTTAAAATCTACCTCAAATTACATTTATTAACAAGGCGACCAGGAAGTGTTAAAGTTGTTAGACGCTTCATTTATTAAATAATTTGTGGGTATTTTCAGTTGTCATATCTAGAGTCATGGGGTTTGCTTATTTTTTTTAATTAGCAATCCAAAACAATGCTACTGCAATTTAACAATTCATCACATAATCTTGGGCTCTTCAGTTCAGCTGTTAATGTTAGATAATTCAGATTGTTATTTTGATCTGTTTATAAATGATTTAGGTTGCATTGTGCTGTAAGGAGCACAGCAGCAGCTCAAGCAGATCTTCCTCATCTTTCTTGCATTGCCAAGGAGAGCTGAGGGGCCTTCCAGAGAATGTATTTGGGGAGCTAAGTTTAGCAAGTGATGGTAGTAAGGGACACTCATAAAAACTTGATTTATTATCATTGCTTAGCTCACTTCATCTTTAATTTACATTTCCTGACAGTTTGGAAAACTGAGTGAGGCCCTCTTTACCAAAGTCCATTTTATATTAGAATCTGATAGCTCTTTCATTTTCTGGGAGTTTAGAAATTACTGTCTTTCCTCTTCAAGAATCAGCCAATATCAGAAAATGTAAGACTCCTAAACATCCTCTTTCTTCTCAGTCTCCCCTCAGCTCTTCTCCCTCCCATCTTGACATTCAAATCCATTTGGAAAAAAATAAATAAATAAAACAAGTTAAACCCACCTCAAGCAGCAGAAGTGGAACACACTAATCCTGACGTAGTTAACCTAAGAGAAAAATAGATTTTGTTTTCCTTTTTTTAGTTGCTAGCTTTATTAGATTTCTCACTCTCACAGATTATCCGAAGACTACCCATTGATTGATCGCCCGTAGAGCTGCATTTGGTGTAAAGAAAAAACTCACAGCTTTATTGGCTCCCAGGAGACAAAACAAACAGAACAAGATATTCATATTAATGCAAACAATGCAACAAATAAGGGGAAGAATCGCCCCGCTGAAGCGAGGCACCGGGCGGCCGCAGCAGGGCGGGCAAAGGCCTGGGCGCCTCCCGCCCCTGAGCGAGGGTTTCCCGCCTGCCGGGACCCGGGTTCCTGGAGTCGTCCGTGCTCTGGGCCTTCGACTGTACCTGCAGGCCCCGAGAGTCCGGGCGGGCGTACCTGGCCTCCAGGGCCCTCCCGGAGCAGGGGAGGAGGCCTCCAGCCCCGGGCCTCAGGGAAGGGCCTGCGGTGACCCTTAATGTGCACTGCAGAACTGAAAGGGACTTAAGTGTCCTTCTTGCCTTCTACTTTCCCTTTCCTTAGGCCTCTAGGGGCCCTATTCCCCACTCTGTTTCCCTGACCGCTGGGTCAGAGAGTCAAGATTCTAAAGTGTACCTGCTAACCCCCCTGAGGCAGCATGGAAGCAGAGGTGAGAAAGATGCCAGAAACTCTGGAAGGGGGAGGAGACTCATTCTCTCTTGTTTAAAAGCTCAGTCAGGGAGGAGACGGTATAAAAACACAGTTAAACACAACACCAAACTTTACATGAACCAAAACGAGAGGAATGGTATGGACAGCAAATGCTGAGAGATACTTAAGAGGTCCTGAGACACTGCCTGTGGAATGAGAAAGGAAGAACAGTTTTCAGCCTGAAAAAAAGGATATTAGTTCCACACCTAACTACTTCCCAACCCCCAAACTAGGGAAGAATCTGTTAAGGCTTGATTTCATATCTTTACCATCAATGTGATGTTAAAAATAGGGCTGCCAACTATTGCATGGGGCATACTTATACTAAAAAAATTATTTGTTTATCTGAATTTCAAATTAACCCAGCCTCCTGTATTTTTATTAGCCAAATCTGCAATTCTAACTAAAAAATACTTTATTGAAGAAATCATGAAATGTCCTGGGAGTCTTTTAAGGGTGGTGATAAACTGGCAATTGCTAAGAAACAAGGCTCATTCTATTCAGTATATTTTTATTGGATCCTTGCTTTGAAAAAGAAAATGAGTTGCCTCGATAGCATATTTTCCCAGGCACATTGTAGGGTAGAAGAGGACGAAATGAGTGAAACTACTTGGAAATGTCCTCATCTTTAGCAGGAAGTAGCAGTGTCATTGGTGCCTTTTCTCAAAGAAATGAGCCAAGATTCATTCCCTAAGGGTCTCATCGACAGAAGAGCAGTCCCTTTCCTCCCCATCCTGGCCAGTAGAGGGTATCATACTTAGCATATCTGCAAGCAGTTATCAAGGTACCCATGTACTGTTACTAAATCTTCAGTCTACAGTCACTTTACTGGTTAGTCTTTAGTTTATTCTTAAGTCAGGGCTTCAAAACATTAAAGGGATGGGTCAAGAAAAATTCTGTTTTGAAAGTCATTAAAGTTTTAACCTAGAAACAAATCTCATCCAGGGTCTCCAGGATGCTAAAAGAAAAGATTTTCAAAATGCCAATGGTAAAACCTCAGGAAAAAACAGTACAAAACAGTGGGCATTTCAAGTGTATGTGTCTCTTTGTGTATTGAAGTTTGTGTGTGTAGGGGTAAAGGGAAATTCACAGAGCTGCTTTATGGAAGAAGCCTGCTGCTTGCATTTCATCCCCAATCCCAGTTACAGATTTTTCAAGCACGCTTTATCACTCTTCTGGATACTTTGGATTCCTAGTGAGATGGTCTGCCTTTTAAGTCAATTGTTTTAAGATGTACAAATGCACCTACACAGGACGCCACTTTATCACTAACACTTAGTGTTGTTTAACAACTGCAAATGGAGAAATTATGTGTTTAATGAGAGCTGTTTTCAGAGTTCATTCACCAACATGGGAGAAAGATAATCTAATGCTGATATCTCTCTCTGAGCTGCAGGGCCATCTCATATGGGAGAAGGCCAGTTCTGGAGCCAAATGCAATGTTTGGTTTGGTTTGGTTTAGAGAATTTTTAAAAATTAAGATCAATAGTTTTAGAAAATACATATGCTTACTTTCAGTCCATACAGTTTTGAGTTTTTTCTTTCACAAACACTATCCTTCAGTTTAAAATTTGAACTATCAAAAAGTTAGCATTGTGGCTTGAAGGGTCATGGTGCTGTGTAAGTACTTTAGAAGTACAAACTCTTTTTATCTTCTCTCTTATCTTACTTTGTGTCTCCAACTACAAATATATATTCTAATACTTGCTATACCCTTATCTGAGCAAGCCTGAGGAAAGTTCAGCACTCAATGATTAAGGTGGTTCTTCCTCCCAACAGAAATGTCCTGGGAGTCTTTTAAGGGTGGTGATAAACTGGCAATTGCTAAATAGTAAACCCTAATGCATTGTCAGGTAAGGTCAGGCTCCCTAATTCATTCTGTAGTTTAGCATAATGGTGCCTTTGTGTTAACAGACTTTGGATATGATTTAAGTTTCTTACAAAACCAAAGACAAAGTCAGGGGAAAAGTTTGTATTTTTGGAGGTGAGGGATTATTATAGAAGAAACAGTAGATTGATGGTCATGGGAGCCTGAGTTCAATGCCAGCTATTTCAGTAGGTTTGAGAGACTCATTCCTTCTCCTTTATTTATTTTTTTGTTTTGTTTTGTCCTCACAAAAAGAAAATTAAATTGGGCCATCTTGAAGACTTTTTAAAAAAAATGACTATTCTTTGAATTAATGTGATAACTCATCTTTTGTACTCTTGTTCCAAAGAATTCAAAAATGTACGAATGTATTCATGGTAGAGTCCTAAACAACAAAGGGCACATGGGCACATTTCAGGTTATCCAGGCATCCTAGATTTCAAGGGAACATTCGAACATGGGAGACTGGTTAAAAATGGAGGGATTGCAGGATCAGGTGCAGATTCCCTGGAGAGATGTGATGAACAGCCCTGTACACAGGACAGGTGGTAACATGTTTAAGAATTTACTTCAGTCCTATTTGAGGATTTTGGCCTCAGAGAGAAAACTGCAATAAAATGAAAGTTAAAGCTATTTAGTAAATATACAAAGCATCATCATTTTAAATATTCTAGCACTTGAACACTTAGTATTTCATCCATGAGGACCTCTGACGCTGGAGGAAGTTGGCAATATAGTTGTAACTGATTCTAGAAAGGATCTCAGAAACTTGCTTCTTTATACTTGATCAGTGATATGAGGTGATGTTCCTTTTGATTTGAGGCTCTTCTTGAACCATAAGCTCCACCAATCTTTTGCTAAACAGACTTCATTCACATTCTGAATCTGGTTTTTGTCTCACACATATTAAATTTTACAAAACAGAAAGAAACAATAGAGCTTATTAGGAAAAACTTGTTTTGAATAGCAAATTAAGCATAATGGAAATAGGAACATGTTTTAGCACAGTAGCCTCCCCCCCTTTCTTTTTTACCAATTGAACATTTACATCTTTTTCAGTACTGTGATTTTCCCCTTAAGTCTTAAGCTGGCACCACACACTTTCAACAAATAAGACTTACATCATTTGTATCTACTGAGAGAAATCATTGTAATTCTGTGGATTCCAAAAGCACAGCCTTCTGAAAGAGTTTTAGGCAGTCACCCCTAAACTGCATTAAACAAATCATTGTAGTGTACTAAGAATCCAACGAACCACCTAATTTCAAAGATTGTAAATCAACTGTCAGTTCTGACTGGTTTCAAATTATGCTCTATTCTCTGAGATTGGAAACCTGTAAATTCAGAGGTACACCTGACTTACATGGTTTGTTATTAAGAGATATGCCCCAGGTGGAGACATCTTCAAAGCCAATATATTTTCTTTATAACTGGTGTCAAATTGATGTATATATTAAAAAATCTTGGAAAATGATCTCAAAAAGGAAGTAACAGCCCAATGAGCCATATGTTCAGGGAACCTAACAGGTTTCCATTGGGACCAAATTTCACTTCACCTTTTTGTCCTTATGTGCAAATAAAAAACTTATCTGTAAATACACCATTAAAACAGTAATGCAAATTTGTGAGGTCTACAGATGGATAAAAACTTACACTGAGTTCATAAAAATCAAGTTGTGGGAAGGTGAAGAATTTTGTTAGATATTAGAAATATACAACACAAGAGTGAGTTGCAGTAAATTTATTTGAACTCCATAGGTTCACAGCTTCAGGTACATTGCTTCAATTGAACTGGTTAATGAAGAAAAGATGGATGAATAGTTAATAAATTGCTTAATTTCAATGTTGATGGGGTTCTTGAATCTCAAATTTACATTAATACATGTAAAGGTAATTTTTTCTTGCTGTTAGGTTGCTATTTTAACAGATTCAGACACTAGGGAATTTTCCAAGTGCCAGCTAATACTCATGCACAGGATTCCCTCTGTGCACTGTGTAGTTTTTCATATGAACAGGACCAATGATGACAATATAAAATGTCAAACTTCACTGAAGTCATTTTAATTTTATATCTGTATACTTTTATTGTGAAATATTACCAGCCAAGGGCAGAGAGAATACTATAAATGAAACCTTTGTGTATGTATGACTGAGCTTTATCAAACCTTCACATTTGATTTTAAAAAATGAGCAATTATGTGTGTAAAATTATGCAAAGGTAAAAGCAGAAAAAAGTTATACTGCATAGATTATCTTTCAGCCACTTTCATTTTCCATCTATGGTTAGAGGGAAGGGGGTTTTATGATGTAAATTTAGGCACCTGGTTTGCTAAATAGCACTGAGCACATTAGAAGAAACTGCACTCTCATTTGGTCCAAATTCGAAACCGGTCTATAGGTGGGTTCTCTGTAACCCACTCAAGTAGTAAGAACATCAACGTTTTAAAATCACTAATGATAGTTATGTAAATAGGTAATAGTAAAAATATTATAATGGTAGAAATAAAAATGTATTTTAAGTTCAACTATCAGTTTTTAAGCTAAAAAAAAGTAGAAGATATTGTATGAAAACCCCAGGTACTGGGTCGGCCTGCCTCAACAGGTTTATAAGACCTTTCCAGCGTAGACCAGGTTTTGGTGGATTCTTTGTCAAGGGACAGCCATGGTGTTACTGTGGTGACTAGCTTTTCTCTGCCTAGTGGGTTGGGCGCAGCAACCAGGTGGGGAGCGGTGCTGCTAGAAAGTCCCAGTCCCAACTGCCCCACAGTCTCTGCGGCAAGGGGTAGATTGACCCGCTTCTCTAAAGGCGTCTCTCTCACCCGCGACAGTCGCGACAGTCGTATGGTGTTATCTCTGAAGGTCCAGAGAGCCCCTTAATCTAGGCTTGGGGTCAGGAGGTCAGGCTTTTGGAAGCACAACCAATACTAAGGCCTTTCTGTGCTTATTGAACTGGGTTGTGGTGGGGAAGGTGGGGTTATTGGGTCTGAGGGTAGCAACATGGAGGTTTTGTGGGGGCTGACCACGCAGATTCATTGCAGGCCGGCGGGGCCTGCAGCTCCCCGCGCGCGGGAAGCGGGAGGGAGCCTTTAGGGTGGCAGCCCCACTAGGGCCAGGCCGGGCCGGGCTCTATAGTCGGTTCAGGGGTCTTTCTGGCTTCGACTTCTTCCCACCACTGACTGTCCTGTGACCTTCCTGAATTCGCTTCGGTCCCCTCAGCAGAAAGCGAGTGGGCCCAAGAATGCAGGCTCCTCGGCCACTTCTCTAAGGCGTGGAACCGAGAACGCGGACCCTAGTCCCAGCCCCGAGAAGCTCTCGGGGAGTGGGCGCTTGGCGCAGGCCGGGCCCTAGGGTGCACAGGTGCCGGGCTACACTCGGCAGGACCCGCGGAGGGTGCCGCAGGGGGCCGCTTGGGGGCTCCCGGTCCGCGAAGCACGCGGTGGCGATGGCTAAGTTCCACTCGCCAGCGGCGGGAAGGACGCGCGGGAAAGCGAGGGAGCAGGAAGCGGGTGGCGGCGGCCGCGGGCCCGCTGGAAAGGAGGGAGCGCCGCAGGCGGGAGGAGGGGGCGCGGAGGAGGGAGGCCGGGAGGAAGGAGGGAGTGCGGCAGGCAGGCGGAGGGAGGGCTGATTAGCATGCAGCAGCGCTCGCGCGCCCGGCTCCATTGTTTTAACACCTCCCCTCTCCTCCGCGCCAATCTGTCACCGTTCAGCAGGCGAACGCTGCTGCCTCAAATGCTGCTCTTCTCAAATGAGACGGATAATTAGTTGCCCCGCACGAATGCCGCACTCTTCTCACCCCTGATTGCTATCACCTTCTTGCTCCTGGCAGTTTTGACACCTCGTAATCAGCCTGCTGCTTTTCTCTTTTCTTCCCGACTTCTGCTTCCCTCCCCCCCTTTCCTTCGTAGTTGATTTATTTATTTATTACTATTATTTTAAAAGCAATCCCGGTGCCTATTTGGACGAGCCCTCGGCGGACTTAACCTTCCGCGTATACGCGTGTGCCTATATATGTATACGTACACTAGGGTGCACGCGCGGGAGTCGGACGCGGGCTGGCAGTTTGCGGGAAATACTGCTTCCACGCGGAGCGAATTTTCTCCTACAGATATTTTTGGGAAGGGAGGAGCTGGGGAGAGGGACTGGAGGGAAGAGTTGGGGAGACCTCAATTAATGCTTTAAAGATCTCTTAGAAATTAACAAACTGGGGAGTCTCGGAATCTGCTGTCAGAAGCGTGTTTCCCCCTCTCTCCTCTAACAAGCACTGACAGTCTAATTACTGTAGCTACAAGCAGCTGTCGAGGCAGCAGCCCGGGAGAGAAGGCGCCACAGGCTGAGCGCACCCGGCCGGCCCCCGAACCTAGCCGAACCAGGCGAACCCCGGCCCAACTCCCGGTGGATGGAGAAAGGGCAAGGCCTGGCCCCCGACAGCCCCGGAGAGCCCAAGGCGGGCCTGGGAGCCAGCGGACTTGCTTATTGTTTCATATTTATGAAGTCTTTACCTTGAAGGTTAAAAGATGTGAAGAAGAAAGGAGGGGACTTGGGGGGAGTGGGAAGCAAATCTTCTAAGCTTCCAGCCACCCCTTTTCTACCTCCTCGAGCTCCCCCCACCTCCCGTGTTGGTAAAATAACCACGCAACCCGGGCTGAGGGGGCGGGGTGAGCCAGGCTGGAGTGTAAGAAAGCAGATGTCCCCGCTGGCAGCAGCCTCAGCCTCCGGGGAAAGCTGCACCGGGGGGGCCCTCCCGAGGACATTCACCTCCCACTTCTCAGGCATCCCGCTCACAACTGCCTCGCCTCGGCGGGGGTGGTTTTTTCAGACTCAGCGTTTTGCGTGTGCAGCTTTTTTACCTGGGAGCTGTTCTTACCCGGCCACGCTTAGCAGATGCCAAGAGGCAGCCCCTGCACGACTCAGTAATAAAGAGACAGAGGGAGAAACCTGGTCGGTACCCACTCCACCTCTTTGAGCTGCGACCAGTGCCACCTCTGCAGAGCGGACAGGAGACTCCTCTTCTTTGGCCCAAAAGGGCCTGCCTTATAAGTTGGAACTTAGGGTACTGCAGGAACCCAAAAGAAAACACAGTTCCCAGTTCTTACTGAAAGTGGTGGAGGTGGGGAAAGGATGGACCGGAGAAGAGGGGTCAGTGAGTCTTTTTTTGGGCCATTTTTTTTTTTTTTTTAATCGGCAAGCTAGTAGATTTTAACTATGTGAGGGGAAATTGTCCCTTCTAGAAGGGAGGTAAAAAGAATCCCCTTTTCCCCAGATGGGTACAGTGGTACACACTGGGAAGTTTTTAGTTTAAATTTTGTGTATGTGTGTGTGTGTGTAGAGAGAGAGAGAGGGAGGCAGGAGGAAGGGGGGAAGGGAAGAGCTTGGATAATTGTCTAGGCATTTCCATTCAGTCCCAGTGGCAAGGGAAGAGATGTACATGCCTCAGAACCCTTCACAGTGAATACCTAATAATCGCCATGTCACCTTGGTGAGGAAGATGTCAATGTGATGTGCTTGACACCCTGAGAAGTCGAGGCACCATTCTCATTCTTCCACAAGTTAAGGCTCTTCACGGTAGCATAGGGGCCTGCTCAATCCCGCCCCCCCATTCCAAACTCTCCAGTTAAAACATTTCCTTCATGAAGGCTCAAATTTCTATTTGAGAGCTGCAAATCGATGTTTGCTTCATAAAATGGAAGCTATGCCTCAAGTACTTTTAAAAATCAGGGGAAAAGAGAAACACTCAATGCAAGAATCATAGGGAAGAAAAAGGAAAGGAAGCCTTATTTTAAACAATTTTATAAAATTTCTGATTTTGGTATCCGTTCTTTCAAATGTCTTCCAGTGGCCATCAATCAGGCTGCTAACAATGAATAACAATTTTCTCAACAAGAATGTTAACGTTTCTAATCTAAATTAATAAATATGGATAGTCCTCACAGGCTTTTATATTAGCTTCCATTACAAGCAAATGTTTTTTTAGAAAGTTTAGTTTGAAAAATGATTTATAAATTCAAAGTGATGTAATTGTAATAAAATTTCCGGTTATCACCCTTCTTTTAGGTTAATAAAAAGAAAACAGGATTTTTTATAAACTTCCCCCAAATGTGATTTATTTACCACAGGAACAAAGAACACTTTAATGATCACAACATAAGTAACTCTTTTAATATTTAATTCATTTCATTGTGTAGCTATACACAGAGCAAAAATTAAAAACACGTTATTAGAAACACTATAAAGTATTTAAATAATTATTACTGGGCATCGAACTTCTTGAATTTGGCATTTACTTATATTTTTGTGTTGACTACTATTCTCTTACAGATTTATTTAAAAAGAACATTACTTGTAGCATAAATAATCTAAAATTTTAAATGAAAACAAAACAAAACCCTCTATAGGCTCAAAACATCATCAAATTCAATAGCTCTCACTAGAAATCCAAGCAATAAGCTTAGATATCTGATGCAAACATAAATTATGATTATACACCTCTGTGAGCCACATCACTTTGAATTATGGTAAGAACACTGTAAACGAATACAATGAATTACAGTTTTATACAAGATGATCTTTTAAAAAATAATAAAAAAATTCAAATAGCTGTGACACTAGATTTTTCTACAAATGATCCTGAATTTAATTTACAATCAAGTATTTATAGTATTAGTAACCTGAAATCATCACACAACTTGACATGTCTGTTTTCAAGTGTGCCTTAAGTCTCCCCATTAAAGTGTGAATTAAGATGCCGGAGGAAATCCCCCCTGGATGTAATGGATGGTGGGAAAACTGCTTGACAGAATTCACATACTCGGGGTATTTGCAGTTCTGAGTCTGAGCCACTTAGTACCATTAAGTCACTGTCTTGATTAGAAAAGGGCTTCCAAAGGGGCTGCAGGAAACAAACAAAAATATCTTCTGTTACTTGTATTCAAAATCAACTTGCATTGAATTTCAAATTTAAGTATTTGAATGAGTTATGTATACATGACTTTATATACAAAATTCCCTATTATGAAAACAAATTACCTTTCCATAGAGATAGCATGAAGACGTGACTCAATTCTTTTTCATAGAGGACAAAACCAAACTAATTAAAAATCACTTGGGCTGGGGGTGTATCTTAATGGTAGAGTAGCCTCCATCCCCAGTACCATGAAAAACAAAACAAAACAACCCCAAAGAACAAAAAATAAAACTGGGGACATGCTTCCAAATTTTATCTTTACTTATTTAAAAACACTGCAACTTTAGCACCAGTAATTTTTAATAATTATCTCAACAGCAGTAGTTTGGGGACAAGTCAATATTTAAGACATTTTAATTAAATTCTATATTCTATAACAAAAATCTTGAGTAAAAAGGCTTTCATGGCACATTACATGTGTGATTACATTGCTCTTAATCAAAAGCAATGTACATTTCGCACTTTGATAAGTAAATATACATTATGTATGTGAATCAGCATTTTGATTTTCAAAAAGAAAATTTTTTTCTTTTTAACTACTAAACCGATTCCATGGTTCTGTTTTTGGGGAAAACTTAAATATTTAAATTAATTATTCAACAAAATCTATCATCGGATATATTCTTTTGGCTTCTTATTTTGCTTCTGTTAGTTAATATATAGTTTGGTTTTATTCTTTCTAAAGAAAGTGAAACTTATCAATAGTTGTCCAGTTAAAGAATTATGGGAAAATGTAATTTAATAGAACAACTTCCATTACAACCACCAGCAATTAAATGCCTTTCAAAAACGACATTTATTTCTTTTTAAACTTCTAGAAAGAGAAGATTTAGCTTAATAGTAGTTGTTGACTAAAAAATTTCTTACTTTCCTTAACTATATAGATTATTTAGAAAAATCTTCTTTCTTACCTTGACATAGGTGCATTACCTGGACATAGCTAAATTCTAATACTTTGAGGAGAATCACCCCATGAAGCCAATTTAAAAAGACTCCTTTATGCTCCTATTACTAATATATTTCTAAAGAAACACAGCATAGTCCAGCATCTGATAGTTTTCATTCCCTTAACTTCATTTCAATTAAACAATCATTTACATAAATAGTATATTACTGAATGAAGCATGACCTGTCTTCTTATAAACATCTTACTGGACAGATGCACACTTTATGTAAACACAGAAAATCTGTCTATGCAGCAAGATTCAGTATAAAGGGCTTATAATAACATGGGCTCAATTCTTTTTATAAGAATAGTAATATTTAAAATAGAGATTATGTGAAATTTGGGGCAAAATAATTTTTT
This sequence comes from Sciurus vulgaris, assembly GCF_902686455.1. Lineage (NCBI taxonomy): Eukaryota > Metazoa > Chordata > Mammalia > Rodentia > Sciuridae > Sciurus > Sciurus vulgaris. Next base: position 115,826,149 of record NC_136463.1, on the reverse strand, counting down.
TTTTTTTTTTTTTTTTTTTTTGCGGTGCTGGGGATTGAACCCAGGGCCTTGTGCTTGCAAGGCAAGTACTCTACCAACTGAGCTATATCCCCAGCCTGCAAAATAATTTTTTTAGAAAAACATTTTCCATGATTAAAAAATAGTCATAATTATGAATATATAAGCAAAAATTTAGTTGAGTTAATTAAAAAAAAAAGCTAATTTTAAACAAAAAAGGTTTAATGAGAAACTGATATGGTTACAAATAGATTATTACTTTGTAGTAAGAAATTAACTAGTAGTAATTTAGTTTCTAAATTTGATAAGCCAATCTTCTACTGCCAATTTATTTTCAAAGTCCTTCTCCAGAAGGATCTATTAATTTAGATTTAGTCTCTTCATAAGAGTTTAGTCAGGAGCCCAATCATTGACTCAACAAAAGTTAGAAAGAAATATCACATGGAACAAAAATAAGCTGATATTTTAAAAAATCTTTGCTATGATAACTGAATGTATAAAATAGGTGTTTAATAGTAATGGTTGATATAAAGTAAAAACTTATAATATGTAACCAAAATTTCACTTCTGTTACTATGAACAACTCAAGAATTTTGCATTCATCACATGAACTTTATTAATACTAATGAAATATTAAAATGTTTTAAAAGCCCATTTTAAGAAATATTCTTTTAATCCTAAGCTGTAACATGGCCTTCAAATCATACTAATTTCTTTGCTTTTTCTGCCAAAATATCAATTGTCTAACCTTATGCCCCATGTCTTGTGACAGCTCAACACCAATTCTCCTGCATTTTTTAAGTTGAATACTTTTCCATCAAGTTGTAATCACATACCAGCTGTTTCCCTTGCTGCAGTATAGAAAGCAAATGTACAATGCAGGGTGCCATCTACTGAAAAAGCATGCACAGACTAACTAGTTAAAGAACAGGCAAGAGAGAGGAAGGAGAAAAGAGTAACAAGCATTAGAACTGATACAGTTCACAGCTCTGCAGGAATTCTACTTGCAATAAATGAAATTGTTTAATTTGTTTCATTTAGCAGCAACTATAACTGAGACTGATGTGAAATAAGGTACAATGTAGAACATAAGTGAGTTTAAAATTAAGGCTTGTTGTCAGCAATGCCTAGTTTTTCCCACTACTAAAATATACTACAGCTTGTATATTGCTTCCTTTGCATGTTGATGAAAAAGTATATAACCTATAGGAGTATTTAAAACCAAAGGATATTTAATCAAGTGCTTAAAAAATAAATATCTCAAAGCAGGGACCATCAAACAAATGTTTGCAAGTTATACAGATATTTACTTTAAAATGTATTTTTACAAGCTTCTGTTTACTGTAACAATTATGTAGCTTTCATTTGCCTTCAGGCATTAGAACTTTTATTTTTTAAACAAAGAAAATCATTCTGTTATAGAATGTGAACCTACAAGGGAGAGTAAAAGTGGACTGGTAGGCTATAAGTAGTCTTCAAGCTTGTTGGAAACATTGAAAATATTTGACTAAAACCATACATATGCAGATACTATTTAAAAAATGTATTAGGCGGCATGTTTAGTGCCAGATTAGCAACCAAAACAAACACTAAACCTTACAGATCTATGTACTGTAAAACTGAGAATATAATAGAAGTATTAAATGACAATTACATATTTTGATAAATAGGACTATATTATGCAATAATTTACTTATAGGTAATTGTGTTTCTATAAAGATGAGTATGATACATACAAACTTTTAAATAGACAAACACATTTCACACTATGAAATTTAATGATGAATTCTGTTATTATGATACGAGTAATTTCAAATAAGGGACTAAGAAACTGACACCATGCTAGATATGGACAAGGTTTACATGCATTTTAAAATCAAGTCATAAATTTTATAATAGAGCTTTATCATATTCATATTTTTAAATTTCATGTTGTTTATCACCAGACTTGTATGTTTTACTGAAAGCTTTAACTTTTGCTAATTATTAATTTCAAAAGGATGTCTGATAAACTAAAAGAGAGGCATATCTGTGCACGTGTGGCAAAATGTGTGTTCACACATAATAAAATATGTTAATTCGAAACAGTTACCTGCTGTGGTCCTCGGATAGCTTTTCCTGGGGAATCCAGTGAGGGAAAAGGTGTGTCGGATGGGTCCTGAAGTGGGAATGTATTTATATATAACGCATTTTGGTCTCCAGGAGGAAAGCACGGAGCTCTATCCAGAGTTGTCCTGATACAAGTGTTTACAAGATTTGAGGGTTTTGTTTTGTCAGTTGTTTTAAGGTTTTGTATAGCTGAAGCTATGGGGTCAATTCCCTGAATTTCGAATAAAGTTTCTTCTGTCTTAAGAAAGTTTCCCGTGTTGTCTCTGAGCTCCATATTAAATTTATCTTGGCACATTGCCTCAGATGTGATAGGACCAAAGATGTTGGGTCTCTCTGGAGTGCTATGCAAGAAAGTAGAGTCACTGTCTGTAGGTGGGAACTTGACATTGAATTTAGAAAGTGATTCAAAAGAGGTGTCTTCCTCATCTCGGCCCAGTCCTCTTGGTGTGACAGATGTGATGCATGGTGCACCTCTATTTATATCATCTTTAGCCTGAGGCTTAAACAGCCCTTCTTGTTTATCTGTTTTATCTGTACACTGTATAGGCACAGAACACTGTGTTTCTGTGGGAAAAAAAGAACACAAAAGCAAAGAGTTACATTCAAATCATTCTTAAAAATTTGTTCCATCAGCTTTGGACTGATGAGTATTTTTTTTTTTTTTTTAATTGGTTATTATGGCATCTGAAAACCACTGGGGTTTTTACATTGCTACCAGCTTGCACAGGAATATTAGCAGCATGCAGCAGGTGAAGTAGAACATAGCTTATTAGTCACAGTTTAACTACTTTGTCTTTCCCTAGGTCTTTTGCTATAAGCTTTGCATTTTGTTTTACACTGCTCCACACTTAAAAAAAAATTGCTTATAGTGCGTACATTTAAACATTTTGTCAATAATAGAAACCGCAACTGTGAGCTTGCTTGGACAGCTAAGTTGTTAAAAGGGAAAATCCTTACCATATATATATATATATTTATTATTTACTACATGAATTAGATGAGTTATTCCCTCCAATATCAGTGTGTAACTAAGTATCTGACTAATAAGTTTAGCCTTTGTCTACTCTCAATAATCCTCTCAATAATGTGAGGGAGTAGTGGTGGAGGCTAGGAAGAGGGAAGAGGATGGAGGCAAAAGATGCAATTTTGGGATGCATGTTAAGAAAACTGCATGAGAATATATGATTTTCTCATACAAAAACGGGGGGGGGGGAGTATAGTTTGTGGATAACAGTAGATATCAGGTAGGCACCAAGGCTAATATAGTTCTAAATAGAAACCCACTTATCCAACAAATTCAGCTACATAGGACATAGTCAAAAGGTAGAAAGAAAGAACTTCTGAGGAGTCAAGAGATACAAGTTCCATAGACAAATGAATTAAGTTCTATTCTCACTTTAGATTTATTCAAATGAGCTTGATGTTTCTTTAGTTCATAGATGGTTTGAAACAGCAAATTAAAGGGGGGTGTGAGTTGTTAAAGCAGACAAGAAATCAATAAGAGCTGAAAGCATGGGAGGCAAGAAAAACAAAAATGCAGATGCGAGATCTCAGAAAGCACTACTAATAACGTAGGATCAAAAAGTTTTATTTTGCAGTATAAAAAAGAAAAATGATCAAAGCACTCGCCATGTTAATGATAACTCAGATACTAGAAAAAGTTAACTTATGTTCCACAATGTCACTTTAAGAAGGCAGTGAAGTTGGTAATGTAAGTATTCTTACTCAATGGATAAATAGTAAAAATTTAAAAAATTAGCATTTTAAAAAAAGATTGTACCAGGGAGGTTGTACATTCACAAATGGAGATTTGACCAATGATGTGAGTTTAAATGAACAGGTTGCAGAGAGCACCTTGTGAGGTGTCTATCCATGTTAGTAGCCATCTAACAAATGTCAGTTCCTCTGTATTCCTCTGATCTTTTTGTCTCATGACACCTCCCTATCCTTTGCTAAAGCACATTCTGACACCGGATATCTTGTGTTTGGATATGATATGCAACTAACTTCTTTAGTCATCCTGTCATATACCTACTACTTTTCTTCAGTCCACACTATCGCCTCTTATTGGATTATTACAACCTTTGAGATGGATGCTTCCATGCCACTAAAGTTGTCTCATCTCCAAACTGTTCTCTACATTGCAACTTTCCCTTCTATCCTCTTTCTCAGAGTAGTTTTTCTAAAGTACAAATCTTGTCATCTTATCTTTCTAATTAAGCTCTCCAAGACCTTAGTCCTTAGAGGGGCATATATAACTATTCAAAATTGGCCCGTTGGTCACCTTTCCATTCTTACCTTTCGCCATACCTGCTTTACTTCATACTGCAGATGTAATGAACTTTGTGCAGTTTTCCAAAATAATCATACTCTTTGTCTTTGGACCTTTGACATGCTGTGCAAATTGCCCGATATGTTCCCTGTCCTTTCCCATTACTCTTTGCCTAACTCTTAATTTGCTCTTCATATCTTGGTTTAGACATTAGTTTCTCTGGATGGTTCTCCCATGACTCTTAGATGCCCTGAGGACTGAACACTGTGTGTTATATTTCTAGGCATGCCTTTCTTTCTCCCACTAAAGTAGATTTTTTTGAGGGCCTAACCTATGTTCTGTTCCCCACTTACCTGCCCAGTATCCTGCTCTGTGCCTGGCACATAGTATGCCCTCCATAAATGAATTCTGAATGGATCTGTATTCTTTTCTTCACAGAGTCTAAGATAATAACCTACTTTACTGGATACTCTGTGACTAGGACTGGTACAGTAATTAAGAGCAAGCCTGATTGTTTAGTTGGACTTCTCTGACCTCTGAGGTTCTTAAAAAGTCCATTAACTCTCAAGTAGTCATTTTTCCTGGCAGTAGACTTGAGGGTGGCAAGAAATTCTAGGAAACAATAATCAAATTCTACAACACCTGAGGAGGAGGAAAGACTTACCAAATGATCTTCACAAGATCAGGGTGAATGCTTTAGAATCTGCTGTTGCTGCTAATGGCAATTTCTATTAACACTAGTTGTCCTTTCATGTGCCAAGCACTGTTAAAATTGTTACATTTGTATTAATTCATTTAGTACTCAGAATAATCTCAAGGTAGGCACTATTATTATCCCCAATTCATTTTTTTTTTTCATGTGGGAACAAACTGGGAGATGGAGAGGTTAATTCTAAGGCTACACAGCTAGTGAGTGGTATAGCTGGCACTGGAACCCAAGCAGTCTTTACTCGAGTCTGTGCTCACTCGGAACCATTATGCTAAATTGAACATGTTGGTTTCTATATATAGAAAGGAGTCCTCAAATTGACAGAAATGTGCTTGGAATTACTTTCCTAGCAGTTGACCTATCCCCCCTTGCAAAGAAAACATGGAGAAATCTAACAGCTGTAATAAAGCAGATATTTTCTTTTAGTACAACTAGATGGTATGCAACTTCAGACACATTAAAATAATTTGAGTTAATCTGTTCATGTGATGAGAGTAAATATCTACTGAAAGGAGATTTAAACCTAGGATTCCTAAGGCTACTAGAAATCTAAGCTTAGAAAACTTAAAAGTCAAATGAGTTGCATGAAAATATCTGTCAGCCTGACACCATACAGAGAACCACTTTAAGGTGAGCAAATAATTTCTTCAGGAATACTTTTTTTTTTTCAAGGAAAGCAAGTAAGATGAAAGAAATTTCCAAATTTTGAGTACAGGCTATCCATTAGATTACTTCTCAGTCTAATTACCATGAATACTGGCAAAAAAATTAACTAATCGTAATCTCTAATCCTATGTTCTTTCCCAATTGCCAACGAAATAGGATACTCCTTTTGAATCAAACAGTAATTTTTCCTGAAGACATATTTGCTTAAACATTCATTTCTATCTTTATCCTTTCACAAGGCTATTGCCATATGTGGATGAATAGAAAAAATAAAGTAATAAACAGGAAATGTACAGTTCTATTAACTCATCATTTAAAAATGAATTATATTCAGTTCTTTTAAAGTAAAAATCAAATTTTAACAAAAAAAACCCAGGGACAATACTGTTAAATATACTTTTTTCTAGCTATGTTACATAAATCATATTGGAATACCTTCCCTATATTTTCATTCAAGGTAGAAAACATATTTGAAAATCCTAAATAGGTATCTTTAATGCCTTTTTCTTCTTCCTTTTGATCTTGCTCTTAGGGTATAATATCTGATATTGTGGTTTTTATTTGGACCAAACAAGACCTCAATGGAGTCTCTAGCATAAAAGATCTAAAATAAATATTGCAAGAATAATGTTGTATCTATTATTTGTGACACAGCTAATATAAAGCATAATGTTAGGAAGCAGTTTTAGAAGGAAAGAAATTGAAGTTAAACACCCAGTATTCTAGTTGACAGATACATACTCAGATTTAGACCTGTGCAATTTAGAAATGGTCAAAGTATTAAGCCATTGATAATGGGGTATGTTCTCTGTGTAACAAAGAATATATCACCATTACAATGTTTTGATAAGATGTTGATGTTCACAAAGCATATTTATGAATTCTAGATAGATCTCCATATAGCTAGCATATTTTAAATAAAAATGTTTTCTTCAGACACTGTATCTTTAGTCTGTACAAAAGATCAATTTCTTATGACAACGTCAAAAATTAAGATGGAGAAATTAAGAGTTCTTTTGGAGACAAGGGGAAGTAAGGGGATGAAACAAATTATGCCTATTTATATAGAGATTGTTTTGTTTCTTCCTCACTACACTGTATAGCTTTTCTGAAAACAAAATGTAGTAGTTGCAAAAAGTAAACTTTGACCATAATATGATTTTTAAACAGCTTAGATGTAAGAGTTATAAGAAATGGAATGTGATCTTTAATTAAAGGAGTGCTAGTCGATACTTCTGCAGTATCGTTCAGAGTGAAAATTGTAAATCACTTTGCTTAGGAATTAGCTGCAGAATAACTCAAATCACAAGGGTAAAAGAGAATTTATCATTACAAATGATTAGTTTACTTTTCTTTTGTTTACAGAAGTGCTCATTACCAGGCTCAATCCAAAAGTCCTTGTTACCAGACTCAATCCCTGATATTTTGCTATTAATATTTAATTACTGAAGCAAACACCAGGAAGTCAGTCTGGGATTGTAGGAAAGGCTGGAGCTTTTAAAAAACATACTGTAACACATACATATAATAATATGCCTTCTAAGTTGAATTTAATACTAAATTTGTATTTTGTGCCTCCAATAGAAATGGTCCTCAGAAATGTGTATACTGCATTTTCAATCATGAACCAAATGATCAGAAACTACCCATAGAGTTCAATGTAATTTCAGTTAGAAGTTAAAAACAAACCTGAGGCTATAACTTTACTTAGCTCATATATGGTACTGTTCCTTGAAGGTGGCTTACTAACATATGAGTTAAAGTTCAATATGCCCCCAAATAGCAACTAAAAACTTTTGAGGGACATATTTTATTTTGTTTTTTTTTGAGATGGGACTTCTAATCAAGTTGACTAGTAATTAGGTCATTCAATTCAGTCCATATAGTACCATATATAATGAAGACAGAGGAGGTAAAAAAGCCAATAATTACATCATATAATATATTAAAGAACTTAAAATAGCACATAATTCAAGTACAAATGAATGTGGGGCAAGATAGAGATCCTTTGCACTTAAGAAGCATTTACAAATATTTCACATTCAAAAAGAATTCAATTTCAACCAACAAAATCAAAATAACTGAAAGTTAAATCAAATCTTACCACTTGCAGTGTCTGGTATGTTAAGTTTGCTTAAGTGGTCCTTTTGCACTTTTGCTAGCATGCATATTCTATGAAATTCTTCTTTGAGATCCCAGAAAGTCTTCTCTATATTATCCCTAAAAACAAATGAATATTTTAAAATGTAAGCTAACTTCAAATATTTTTTATCACAATTAAATTTATATAGCACTGTTTTAAGTACCACAAAATTAATGAAATGGTGAAAGTTATTTTAAATTTGTAGAAAATGTCCCAAAAAGCAACTCCAATGTTTGGAGAACCAGGTACAAAATAAGTGCTAAATTAAAAGTTCTAATACATAAATGTAGTGCAGACCAGACTATCTACTTATTCATACATCACAGTGCTGCTGGTTTATTCACACATTAACTTTGATGTATTTTCCTTTCTCCATAAACATCACAAATAGAATTATGAAATTGTCCTCACTTTGATAAGGTTCACAATAGGATTTATCCATATAAAATAATGTGGTCATAATACATAGTCTATTGAAATAGTAGAGCTTTAGAAAATTCAGTTTTTACATCTAGCTCTGCTTTCAACTATATGACTTATTTAGGTCATTATAACATGTAGGAGCTTTGGGTTGGTTCCTTCCAGTTCTAAAAGAGGGAGTTGTTTTCTTACAACTGCTAAAATTTAAAAAAATATATATGTATAAAATATTATGTATTTCAATATTTATAATTTTTAAGAGTTGGCAAAAACAGGATACAGAACTACCTTTCATGGAATAAAGGAATGCCAAGACTCCTTGGTGAAGTTTCTTTTCTAGGAGAAGAAACCTCTTGTCTTCTTCCCTTAAAGATACAAAAATGATCACACTTTAAATTGCTTCCAACTCAAATGAGACTCAGTTAACAGAAAACACAAAAGAACATTTATCTTCTCCATTGAAAAACAAATTGAATCAGTTTACAGATATATACAAAATGTATAATAGATTGTGATGTTCAATAGAATTTTTTCCATTAAATGAGATAAAGGAGAAATGAAAATAAAGATAGGAAGTATAAAACATGAAGCATTTTGGTGACTTTTTCAATTACTATCTTCAGGACTGGTAATTCAAGGAATTTTACAAATTCAATTATTGGTCAAAATTGCTACTCTGACACCAAGCACTTCATGTGACTAGAAACTGAAACAAAACCAAAAACCTCTGTGTGGTAATGCCTTTTGATAATACTAATAATGGCCTATATATATTAATTAATCTTTGTTTTAATTTTTTTGCTAAGAAATGCAGCTGTAATAGAGGAAGAAAAAAGAAATCCAAGCTATAGCTACTTATTATTTAACAAGCATTTTTAAGGTTTATAAAGATCATGTAAAAATATATTTAAGCTGCTTCAGTACGAGTTCTTGCCTTTCACTCCCACCCTGTGGCTTACACTGGTATTACATTTGTTTTGAGCTTTTAAAAGTCAACATTAAAGAACATGTTGTTAATACTCTATAATCTATGTTCAGATTTTAAAAAAACCTTTAACTGTATATAGAAATTTGTATACTTTCTGAAGCTATGAACTGACAAATTCTGAGATTTGAAGAATTCCTATTATATAATCATAAATTATAATTCAGCCCGAACTGTATAATTAAGATTCAAATCCAAACGAGGACATATCTTTGGTGACTTTTGATCTTATTCAATTAAGGTCACTGTTGCTATTAGTAAGAAGACAATTTTTACTTCATTGTTTTGATCACCTGAGTATCTCTCCCTTTAATTTTGCTTTTGATTTCTTAGAGGAGTCCTACTTGTTCTTTTAGACAAGGACTTGATTTCAGTTTTTTTTTCTTAAAATTAACATATTCTGCTATATATTCATTGCTCTCATTTCCTAGCTGTTTCCTAAATGAATACCCTACACCATATATAGAGTATTATTTTGTAGTCATGCAGAATTAGTAAAATAAAATCTTGGCAATGTAATTTGTGATTTTATATATTATATCACGATATTAAGGTAAGATAAAGATCATTTTGTTGCTATATACTCTTTGTCTAGTAAACATTTAGGTCATGCCTTCTGGACTAAAACTGCTTTACTGAATTTTATAAAAGTAGTCAGAAGACATTTTCACAATCATAGTTTGTTTTTAAAAGTGGCAGACAAGGTTTTTCTTTGGTGTTAAGTGAATTAGAACACTTAACAGAGTTTAGTATGGACAAGGAAGAAAGATAACATTTTAAAGTTAGCCATTCACTTAGAATACTACAACAAAACAAACTTTTAAAACGATTATATTACTAAATCTACATCAACAAAATCAAAGGAGATATTAGGAGAATAAAAATAATTGACAACTTTATATGTTAAATTATAATAAAGTGCTTATATTAAATGAAATGGCTTCCTTTGAAAAATTACTATTGGAAATTCTCCATATTTTATTAGAACCTAGACAGAACCAAAAGGAATTACTTTGTAATTTTAGCCTAAAACTAAAGATGCATTACAGAAAGTGGTAAAGATAATATCCTAGGTTCCAATTCTGATTTTGACAGAATCTAGGAATGATTGCTTCTGAAGTTAAAGAATCATTAAAATCTAGTGCAGATGGAGAGAGGTGAAAGAAAAGCCAGGAAAAGAATAATAAACTTTTGTTTGACTTAGTAAATTAATTGGTGCCAACTTACTTCTGTGATGTTTAGATTTGATAACTAGTGTGGGTGAATTTGTTGCAAAAAGATGCCCTGGGTGTTCAGGCAGGGGATAAAGGCAGGACTCACTTAGGAATTTCTATGAAGTATCTAAATTCAGTTTTGTTTTTTCTTTTTTAGTACTGGGGAATGAATCCAGGGGCACTTAACCACTGAGCCACATCCTTAGCCCTTTTTTGTATTTTACTTAGAGACAGGGTCTCACTGAGTTACTTAGGTCCTTGCTAAATTATTGAGGCTGGCTTTGAACTCGAGATCCTCCTGCTTCAGCCTCCCGCGTTGTGGGATTACAGGCGTGGGCCACCATGCCAGGCTAAATTCAGTTTCTTGGGGATAAAGAACATAGCTCTACTTACTATTACTTTTGTTCTATTACTTAACAAAAACATTACTGGTTATACTAAGCAATACCTACACCTTCTATCATTCATACCAAATTAATCTGTTCATGTATGTCAAATGAAAAATTTGAGCACCTGGTATCCAAGAAAAAATTTTAGAAAGGGGCTTCTTAACAAGCTAGTTGGGAAAAAACCAAAACGCAAACCGAAAAAACAGGCAAGCAGTTTCCTGACAGATGTTTTTAAGTAGTGTTTATTTAGCATGGGTACAGCATATTAATGTTATTTTCCATTGTAGCAGTCTTATACAACTTTCTGAAGACAACAATTTATTTTTCAAAGGATTTAGGACTGATAAAGTAAATGTTGACTTGAACGCTTTTTTTAGAAATTCACTTTCTTTTCAATGCTGTTACCTTCCTTAATGAAGATTTCTCAGTTTGGTGAGCATCTCAGAGTAAGTAAACAATAGAAGGAAATCAAATTTTTTCTTTCTATTCTCAAATATTATCCAAGTGGATCCTATACTTCAGGAAGATGAGGTTATTTTAACTTTGAGTAAGAATGCAAGAGAATTTTGAATATTATTTTAGATTTTAAGCACTAAATCATTCAACAAATGAATTTATTTTGAGATACTAAAACTCAAAATACTTAACATCATAAGCTGTTCCAAGTACTAGTTTGGAAATGTGGATCTTGTAGAATGAATACTGAAATGAGTTTTACATGTCAAATACACTTCCAGTATGGCACTGGATAAGTCATTCAACTAAATCCATTAAGATAAACCCATCTGAAACAGTTGGAAGATGTTGTGAAATGTTTCCTTAAATTTCCTCTTATGTGAATTGAGAGAATTTTGATTTAGTGTAAATCAATTTAAACTTCAGTGTTAAGTATTATAAAATAAATGTTTAATATGAAATGATATTTAAAAGGAGAAAAGTGACTAGCTAACATTTTGCTAGATTTACTTTTTTTTTTTTCTGCGCTGGGCATTGAATCCAAGGCCTCATGCATACTAGGCAAGCTCTCTACTACTGAGTTATGTTTTTATTTTGAGACAGGTTCTCTCTAAGTTGCCCAGGCTGGCCTTAAATTTATGATCCTCTTGCCTCAGACTTCTGAGTAGCTGAGATTACCATGCAGGCTCAGGTTTGTTTGTTTGATACTGTGGATTGAATCCAGGGTGCTTTATCACTGAGCTATATCTTCAGTCCTCCTACTCCCTTTTAAAAAATTTTTATTTTGAGACAGGATCTCACTAAGTTTCTCAGCCTTGCCTCAAACTTGCAATCTTCCCACATCACCTTCCTAAGTTGCTCGGATTATAGGTGTGTGCCACTGCACACAACTTCAGGTTTATTGTTAAGGAAAACACAGTAGGAAAATGAGCTGGGGATATGACTCAGTGGAAGACCACTTGCCTAGCATGTGCAAAACCCTGAGTTTTATCCCCAACACTACAAGGAAAAAAAATGTTTTGGGTTGCCTTCCAGGGTTTGGTATATATCAACCTCTCAAAAAAAAGAAAGGTATATTTCCCCTTACATTTTCTTTGTTATAGTTGATACTAAAAGTGAAAGTAAAATTATATTGACTTATGGAACTTTTAAAAATGATTTGACTAAACTCATTAATATAATGTACATTTTCTCATATATAAAGAACTTAACCTTGAAAAAACCACAGTTACTTATTTTCACATTGCTGGGGACTGAACCCAAGGCCTTGTGCCTGCTAGGCAAGCACTGTGTCACTGAGCTACTTTCCCATCCTTAAGAGGCTAATTTTAAATAAAGAAGTTAAGTTCTCAATGGCACATATTCTATCTATAGCAATGCGTATCACTTTATTCCAGAGCTCATATCAAAGACTCTCTCTTAACTTTAGTTGGGATCCTTAAATGCAAAAGGAATACTTACTTATTGGTGGCTCAGGCAAATAAGCATAGTCAATTTTTTAATTTAGATTCTGGATGATACTCAACAGAATTATGTGCTTAAAACAAAAAAGAGAACTATGCTCTTACTTTAGACAATGTAAACCAAGAAATAAGCCAAGGTAACAAGGGATGGATTGGTAAAGGAAATATAAACTGAGAACACTTAGAGTATAACTAACTAGTTTGCTATAATTCACTACAGAAAAGTTAAAATAAATAGTGAAAAAATAAACTGGAAGTAAGGATTCACTTATCACCTACATTTTTGAAACTTGAGAATGAAATGATAAAGGCCAAACTGAAGTTGAATATTTTCTTACCAGTTATATATATATATATACACACACACACACACACACACTGAGGTAAGGTGCTATGGTGAAGTCAAGCATTGGATTTGGCTAGATTAAGGAGAATGAGAAAAGGAAAAGATTAAGGTATAAAACAGAACTAGAAAGACATTATGAAAGGAAATTTAATAAGAATAAATATAAAAGCATAGTAACATAAGTGAAGACAAAAGGTAAAAAAATACAAGGAAACTGTATTTAATGTATAAGAATTTATGGACAGGCAAAATCTTTGGTTCTCACACCCTCCTAAACATTCCTGAAAACCTAGCAAAGCAAGAGGAACAAAATCCTCTTCTGCATGGAACAAAATCTGTTCTGCATGACACAGTGTGCTAGGCAAACCCACTGCCAGTGTGGGAACAACTCCAGGGCAAAATGGGATTCATCCCAGAGTTCTGAAGGAAGTGGCAAAAAAATAAACAATATAAAAATAAAATTAAACACCCCAATTACTTCCAAGTTTTTTACAGAGTTCTGATTTAATGTATCCCCCAAATCTCTACCAATTCAATGATACAATAAAATATGCTTTTTAAAAAAGGTAAAATCTTTTACCAGTACTATCTCAATTATTATGATTTTAATTCTGACATTAATTTGGAATAAGATTAATACTTTTTTTTTTTTTTTTTTTGTGGTGCTGGGGATTTGAACCCAAGGCCTTGTGCTTGCGAGGCAAACACTCTACCAACTGAGCTATATCCCCAGCCCCAGATTAATACTTTTGAAATTATGTTTTTTAAGTCTTTCACTTTGTACTAAGTACATATACTTCTGCATATATCATTTTGAATTTATTTTCTTAAGGGATAGATATTGATTGTGGGGATGGCTTTCCATAGAAATTGCATAACTCAAGTGACCAACTTAAGTAAGGCTTCTCATACTCCTTTCATTTTTCCCCAAACACTATGCTTAAACAGAACTGATTTGGGAAAATTTTTTTTCTTTAACCACAAAAGATTTTTTTTTTTAAGTAGAGCATTACAGTTATACATAGTAGTTGGGTTCCTTCTGACAAAATCATACACACAAGGAATTTGATTTCAATCCCTATTACCCCCACTTTTCCACTCCTCCACCCTGCCTCTATTCCTTCCTCTACTCTACTGATCTTCCTTTCACTCATTTATTTATTTCTGACTGGTACTTTCTACATATGCATAAAGATGAAATCCCTTTGGCACATTATATGCATATAACATAATTTTGTTGCATTCATTTAATATTTTCCCTTCCCCATCCTTTTGCCCTCCCTCCCATTCTCTATGTTTTACTCCACTCATCTTCCCTATATATTTGTAATAGTGCACTCCCCCCATCTTCTTTTCCTTACTTTGCTTCCACGTGAGAGAAAAGATCAACACTGATTTTCTGAATCTGGCTTATTTCATTTAGCATGATGTTCTATCCATTTACTGGCAAATGCCATTATTTTCTTCTTGTTTATGACTGAGTAAAACTCCATTGTATATATATATCATATTTTCTTAATCTATTCATCTACTGATGGGCATTTGGGCTGATTCCATAATTTGGCTCTCATGAATTGTGCTACTAAAGTAACTATGTCGCTATAGTATGATGATTTTAATTCTTTTGGATAAATAGCAAGGAATGGGACAGCTGGGTCATATGATGATTCCATTTTTAGTTTTCTGAGGGATCTCCATACTGCTTTCCAGAGATAAGTACAAAATTAAAGTTATACCATTACCATGATAAATAGAAGATATCTCCTTGAAAATAGCTATTATTAATCAATCTGCATGCATTATTTAACTCAATCAACATAACCTCACAGATTAAGTACTTAATATGATTTTAAAATTTGCTTACAAACTTAGCTTGCTTTGGAGAGATCAAATAATTTGTCGGAAGTCTAGCACATGGAGTAGTTTTGACTGGAACATAAGTCTTTTGCCTGTCTTTACTCAGCCATGGTCGTTGGCTGCTAGAGAAGCTAAGTGTTACAGTTAGCTATCCAGCACCAGAAGGGAAACAAAGAATGGTAACATTTATATACTGCACCAAGGCAAACTAGCTCTAAGATTCTAAGACCTGCCTGTCACACACAAAAAAGCACAAAAATGGAGTATCTTACTGTTAATTCTATTCTTACTCAACTATCTGTTTAAATAAAGGATTGGACAGATATAATAGCTGATAAAGATCTTGCCTGATACTTTCAATTTCTATCAGGATTGGTATCTGTTCCCTGGTGAATGGGTTACATTTTCTGGGTTCTTCATATATTGAGTATTTTTGGATCATATCTTAAACACTGTAATTATTATGTTACATTGTGCTGATGATATAGGCATGTTTGTTTTTATAGTCAAAAAACTTGGTTAGTTGACTCCAAACTCACTTCTATGGTGAGCAGCAATTCAGATCAGACCTTTAACCTTAACTACAGTTAGTCTTGTTAACTCTGGGGGAGTCAGATGTTTGGAATGAGTTTAAACAGAATTTAGGGTTCTCTTTCTCTGGGGTTCATTCCTTCCTTCACTTTCTAGTGACCATGGTTACTCTGGTTTCATTCTCCTTCCTGGTTCTTCTAGCAAGAATTACAGTTGGCTTTCTGCTGGAATTTCAGCCCTGCTGTCCCTTCACTGCAGCTATGGCCACTATCAGGACAGAAGCGTGGAAAACTGGAAATTCATTCTTAGCCAATTACCTGATTCACATTTTTTACTCCCCTCCAAAAAATATGCCAAGTTTGGTTTCCAAAGTTTTCAGGTGGTTGTTTTCTTGTATGTTGTCTGATTTGTAAATGTTATCAGTAGAGAATGGGTTTGTTAGGTGCTTACCCCTCCATAATGGAAGTTTAACTCCGAAATTGTTTTTTATTCTTCCATTCTTCTGAGATTTCTCCATGATTTTCTAGAGATGTTTTATACACTAATCTAACAATTTTTTTTAAAGTTCTCATTCTGCATAATTTGGAATCTCATTTGGAAGCATTTTACATGACCAACCAGCTCCTCCTTGAAACTATTTTTGGTTACCAGAATTACATGACATTTCTTCTTAAGTTTTGGTATTTTCATTGGTCCCTCTTCTTCCTAGGTTATAAATATGACAAATCTCTAAGGTTCAGATCTGGGTAAGTTGCTCTTCCCTTCTCCTACCTTTCTTTGTGATCTTTCTTATGATCTCTATATGATCTATTCTCATATCAACTCTATGGTCAGGCCCAGTCTCTCTTAATAGCCATTTTAAATTTCAATCTGTCTAGTACATTATATTCACTACTTCTGGTGTCTATTCCAGAACTGAGTGTGTATGTGTGGTAATAGGGACTGAAATGGGGATTGTACATGCTAGGCAAGTGTTTTACCACCAAGCTACATCCTTGGCCCAGGAACACCAAGTTTTAAGACACATATAACCACATTACCACCCTTTCTTCAACTCTGGTTTATACTTCTAATTTCTGCTTTAATGTAAGGCCATTTTTTTGCATTAAAATGAAAACAAAAACAAAAACAAAACAACAACAATAATGCAGGGCAAGAGAAATCCTAAAACACAGATTAGGTTCTTGAGAAGGTAAAATTTAAAACAAAACTGAGGGTCTCACCAACTTTATCTTCAATTTCAAAAGGAATGGACATTTATCAAAAAGTAGGAAGGAGTTTTAGATTCAGCTTTATATAAAAGCTGTCATTTTATCCTTAGAGCAACATAAGAAACAAGAGCTGGGGGCAGCAATGAAGATTCTCAGGCTGTAGCACAGATAAAGAGGAGGGAGAGGAAAATATTCAATTAGTAGCAGTAAGAAGGAAAACAAGGAGATCTACAATGGCCTCTTGACCATTCAGCAGCAGTACTATTGTCCAGATGCTCTTACTAAGGGATATAGACAAGTCAGTGGCCCCTTCGGTATTATTAGGATGAAATGTAGAGGGAAATGTGCTGTCCTTAAGGTTAAATAGTGAAAACCCTTAGGGGTAGAAGGACAGTGGACAAATATATCAGATATGGAATTACTTATATGAAACTGAGTTGGGAAGGCAAAAATCATACTATTATAGATAAACACAACAGAAGAAAGAAAACAAGATACCATTTTAGAATTATGGTGTTTCTAAAAGGGACTGATCAGGGAAGAAAAAAAAATCACAGGTTAATGACATGTAATGAGTGGAAACTAGTTTATAATAGTTTTATTATGATTCTAGGAAATGGAAAGATGACTGGCCAAAAAAAAAAAAAAAAAAATTCCAGGGAAAAAATCAACTTTCGTAACATAACAAGTATAAGCAAGAAAGAAAGTTCAAAAAGTGAAACATATTAGGTGCAACTGAAAAATTAAAGGAGTCTTCTCCCACTCTCAAATTCTAGCAATGCTTTTGAAGGGACTACAAATCCAGTAAGAAGATATTAAAATATAACACTGGGAAAAGCATTAGTTAGAGATTCTGTGGTTAAACAAAGCTAAGTGGCTTTCTTACTGCTGATTTTGGATTCTACATATAATTCTCATGCTTTAAAAAATTACCAGAGAACACAGTATGCAGCATTTCATAGGTCTCTGGTTTCGCGGAACATATTAGGAAATGTACCAGACAGATACCTGTTTTAGCTTGTCTTTTTTTGTAGGTGATGCTGAGGGCAAACCTGGGGCCTGTGCATACTAAGCAGGTGCTCTACTATGGAGTTACATTCCCAGCCTCCACACTGTCTTTTAACAGATTAGTCAAAATTCAGAGCTTGCTCTGGATTTAATGTAATAGATGCAATAAGTAACTGTTAGTAAGTTAAAGTATCATAATTTAAAGTATAAATGTGTAAAACAATAAATTATCCAATAAACGTGAAAAGAACTGGTAAGTGAGCATTATAATCTTCTGCATAAATAAAGGCCCTGAGAAGATGCTAGGGTGTTCTTAGTGCATTTTTTTTCAGTAGGGTGAGAGTTAATATCTTACTGAGAAAAAGGCAACATGATTTTTCTAACAGGAAATTATAGTTAAACCAGTGGTTCTCAAAATATAGTCCAGGCGCTGGGGTTGTGGCTCAGTGGCAATGTGCTCACTTAGCACAAGTGAGGCCCTGGGTTTGATCCTCAGCATCACATAAAAGTAAAATAAAGTAATTGTGTTCACCAATAACTAAAAATATACATATATAAATGTATAAAATGTTTAAAAATATATAGTTCAGGATCCCTGGGGGTCCCAAGATTGTATCAAGGGACGTATGGTGGGAGAAGAATATCTGAGATGGTCCTCAGTGTCTCTGCACATTTTTGCTTCACATATTAATAACATAAGATTCTGACTAATCTTTACCTGGACATTTCTTGGGGTTGTGCTTGCAGAGAGCAAACTTGAAAGATGAGGTAATATTACCCTGGGACAAAGAACAAGCTAGTTTAGTTCTAGCTATAAAATGAAGGGTTCCTCTACTGCATTGTAACTCACTGCATGTGCATGCATCTATCTGGGACCATGTGTGTCATTCTAAGGTGGGAACAATGCAAACATGATATTCTTTTTGCTGGTTGTGCTGTAACTAATAAAGTCCTTTTTCTTTGATCCAGTCCCTGCTTTCCATTCAGAATCCATAAAAGAATAACTGATAACTTACTAGTTTTTAAGTAGGGTAAAATGAAGTTCTGGATCCTCACATTCAAGAGGTTAACTACTTTCTTAATACTATTAAAATGTTTTTTTGCATTTTTTACTGACTTGGCATTTACAAATCATTTACATTGCAAAAGCAATGGTGTATAAAACTGTCAATGCCAGAGTACTACCAAGGTCATGGTATCCAACTGTATTCACTGTATTCTTTAATTCCACAAACTCAGTAAAAAATACACAAACAGAAAAGGTTGGTTTCACCTAAGACTGTTCTTAATAAAACTCAAAATTACTTTTATTGACTTTTGATCTCAAGTTAACATCTTTTTAATATTTGGTGTGACAAAACAGGAAGTATGCACAAAAAATGCTGCTTCATACTGAAGTTGTCCTGGGGAAGAGAACTTGTGTAATTCTTTGAGTTGCAAGGTGAACTAGTCACTTTTTTAATAGAATGCCATTTTCACTTGAAAGAATGACTGACATGGACTATGGTTATTCAGACATTTTCTCAAAAGTAAATGAAGTTAGCCTGTCACTTTAAGGAAAACAAGTGACAAAATTTTTTGCCAATGATAAAATTTGAGCTTTCAAGTGAAAATTAAAATTTTGGAAAACTTGTACCTGTCACAGTAAACTTGACAGCTGCCCAGTGCTTGAAGACTTTTCAAATGAGATCAGTAATGATGTTGAATGTGATTTTTAAATATTATACAATAAACTAAGTTGACACTTGGAAGATCTATAATCTGTAAACTCACTAAACCAGTATTTTCCAAATGATGAATTCACAATGTTGTAAAAGAAATTCAAAGCACAAGAAGATCAATGGCTTTTAATGTAGCAGAGAATTTACCTCATTGACATGGTTTTAGATACCAGACTGCAGTTAACATTTAATAAACTACTTCTTATCAAGTTTTGGTCTAGTATCAAAGAAAAATATCCAGTTGTTAAAGAGGGTTCCCCTTTCCAACTACACTATTTATGTGAGGCTGCATTTTTCTCATACAGCTTTTCATGCCTTGGTCAAGAGGAATCAGGGCTGAACAGAATATACCAACTTTATTTTGTGAACTTTGAAAAAGAGTTAAAAAAAAAAAGGGAATTGTGAGAAAGGGTTTAACAGGGGAAAATAAGGGGAGAAAAACCAGTCACATCAGAGACACTCAAATTTACATGTAAGTTAGGGAAAAAATTAAAAAAGTGACCTGCTGCTTCTCACTTTTTTCTCTTTCCTAGAATTATTTACAGTATAATAAAACGAAAACCCTAAAATCATTTACTGAATGAAAAACAGAGACATATAATAGCGGGAAAAGTTTAAAATGAATTAATAATTCAGATTTGAAAACAAAATTTCTACAAGAGAAATTTCAATGTAAATATTAAAATACTTTGGTATCACATTTTTTTTCATCTTTAATATTTCACTTTAGCAACAACTCTAGAGACTAGAGATATAGCTCAGTGGTAAAACACTTGCCTAGCTAGGAGAGATCTTGGATTCAATCTCCAGCACTGCCAACAAAGAAAAGAAAAGAAGAAAAAGCCAAACACCCCAAATTCTGATCTTTAGTAAGTAAATAACTGGATGAAGACAATTTTTCTCTTCTAATTATTGAGTCTATAAATAAAAAACTAGTCTACAAAGAGATGAATAATAAATAATATACAAGTGTTATATGTAAAAAGAGTATATTTGATCCAGTTTCTAGAAACAAAACTAGAGAAAATGGGACATTAGATACGACTGAGAAGCCAAGGATCCTGAGGTGCTATTCCCAAAAAACACATTTTTCTCTAGTTCTCTATAAGCCTCAGGTTAAGATAATGTGTATGAGAGCTATTTCTGTCTCATACATGATGAAAAGAAAAAAATTGAGCATTAAAGGGATGTACAAACTTAAAAAAAAAAAGTTGAGTAATGAACCTCAGCAGTCAAATTATTTCAAGTTCCTCTCTTAGAAAAGGATACAGAACAATGTGTTAAGATGATATGAATCAGATTTAACTGTCTTAGGGAATTCACTTGGTTGTTAGATATCCTGATTAAAGGCCTAATTTTAAACTTTGTTCAAATGATGGAAAACATACTTATCAAATACCTGTATACTATTTTTATTTTAAAGCTTTTACAATGTACATAAAACCTGGAATCTGAACAAGATGGACGAACTTTAACAAATAAATATAGTTTAAGAGTCTCACAACAGAAAAAAGTGACTCTGTTGAGTTGTGCTGAGAGAAGCAATGGTGGCCCAAAACTCAGATGGATATCCCTAAATGGAAGTTGTCTCAGAAGTCCAGCGCATAAGAAATATGAACAGCCCAAGGATGAGGATACCGTCTGAGATTCAAATCTGAGACTAGAATTTTATAAATCACAGAAGGCCAGAAAGCAGAAAAGGGTTCAAGTTCACACTGTGTGATAAAACAAGGATACATAACTGAAGGAACACACTAGGAAAATGCCTATGAAGCCATGATATTTTTAAAATGGTTATGTATATATAAATGAAACTTATTAAAAAACCTTCAGTTTTAGCTTTTGGCTTATGCTGTTATCCAAAATGGTCTGGACTAATTCTGGTTCTAGTCTAGAGATTATGCTTTTTCTATCAAAATCTTGTAGACAATTTAAGTTTATGTACATATCCATGCATGCTAACCAAAATAGTTAAAGGAGAATTTTTCTTCTTTTTCCTAAACTAAGATTCAAGCCTCTGCTCAAACCTACCGTCAACTCACTGGGATAAGGTTTTGTTTTCTTTTCCCTACTTGAACTCAATTTTGAGCTGCCCCTGCTCAAGCCTAACTTCAGCTCACTAGGAATATTAATTTTTTAAATTAAAGTCCTCCATATCTTTTATCAGTGCCATAAAATTATAATTAGGATTTCCTTTTGTAATATTAGCCTTAATTATGTGACAGAATTAAGTTATAGGATTAAATTATATAAGATTAAATTTCCTATCACATTGTTTTATAATGCTTACTAATTGCTTTGGGTCTCTAAATCTTCAATTTGCATGTTGTTACTCTTTTTTTATATTGCTATCAATGACTAGCAAGGCTGGGCCATAGAAGTTCAATAAATACTTCTCTAAGTAACTGACAAGTGAATTTTTAGACATCAGCTTTCTTCAAATATGTCAGTGTCTATATTTATTTGCAATTGCCAGGTACAGCATATCATATTTCCTTAATGTTAGTATTGATGACAGCTCCCTAGCTACATCATTTTTTTTACTAAACCTACAAAATCTTGTTTCTCAAAGCTACCTAATTTGCTGATCTAATCACAATGTAGCTGTATTAGAAATTTGCAAACTGTCTAACTGGCATCTTTCAGTAACAACTGTACTCATCCTATTTTTAAGCTTTTGATTAACTCAGAAGAAAAACCAAATACATATATAAAGAATAAATTAGAAATATATGTACATTTGTAATATATATAATATACACATACATATATAATCAGAAATGAAGCACAAAATCAGCTATTTGGATACAAGAACACATAATATCTTTAAGCAGTTAAACATTCAAATTAACTAATACTATGTTTACCTCATATTTTGGATTCTAGAATCTGAAATACTTTTACAATATTCAGTAATGTCAATTTTGCTTATCAAGACTTTATGGAAAAAGATGGGGATAGTATTTTCTTGTTCTCCAATGGTTGGCAATGTCAGGTATATAACCAGAAGTCAGAATTATTGAATGAAGAAAGACAATTTACCAATATCACCAAATTCTTTTATGTGTCCTTATTATTGTTCCCTAAATATTTTCTTGCATCAAAACACTCTAGAATATTGTATAAAAATCAGATAGAAAGTCAGATAGAACGATGAGTGCAAACAATTTTGGTCAAACCTTTAGACACCTAGATAGTATTTAGTTCATCAACTGAAATACCTCCCAGAAGCAAACATAAAAATTTCATTTCTGAGATCATAAAAATGATGCAGTATATTAAAAAATGATTTAAAAATAATATTTTATATGTAAAGAACAAAATTTGTTACTTAAAATAATTCACTGCTATCATATACACAGGTTACTATTTCTGAAAATATTATCCTGCAAACAAGACATGAATAATGCTTGTCAAGAATAAGGGTATGCATTTTTATATAATTTTATTTCTTATCTGCAAATATTTTCAATTTGTTTTGATTGAACCTAGGGGTGCTTTACCACTGAGCTATAACCCTATCCCTTTTTATTTTTTTATTTTGAGACACGGTCTCTTTAAATTGCTGAGGCTGGCCTCAAACCTATAATCCTTCTGCCTCAGCCTCCTGAGTCACTGGGATTATAGGCATGCACCACTGAGACTGAGCCTGGCCAAATATTTCCAATTTTTAAAACTGGTTACAAAAAAAAAAAAAAAATTAGTAACAACATGCAACAGTTTCTTGGTTCTTTTAACCCTGCTCAGTTATTATTCTCCTTTGGAAAGTTTATATTCATAATAGAATTTTAAAATTTTTTCTTAATATAATAGGCTACGATATTTGCTTCCTTTCAAATTAACGATAGAACTATTTATTTTTATTTTTTGGTGATGGTGGGGATTGAACTCATGCTAGGCAAGTGCTGTGCTCTACTAGTGAGCTACATCTCCAGCTCTCATGACAGAATTCAGGAAGCTGAATTCACTTAATGTGTATTTTTTTTCTTGTGTTGGGGATTAAATCCATGGTCTATCATTCACTTTACCATTATATCCAAGTTCCTGAATTTACTACTAAATTCTGCCAAATGCCTTTACTTTTCATTAACATTTATCAGATGGTGAATTAAATACCAGCCCTCTCCTACCTTATCACTTAATCTTTGCACCCTCTTCTATTTACTGCCAATAATCTATAATGCCTGTGATGCTTTTAAAATATATTTAATACTCCTCATCCTGAAGCATTTAATAACTCATTTCTAATAAAGAATAAAGAAGTGAAAGATATCATAGAGAATTTCTCATTCTAAAATATTTGTTTATTGAAAAAGATCTCAAAATTGGATTTCTCAGATTTGATGTTAAATAATAACTAAAATAGTCTTAGTTGAGGGATCAGTAATTGAAAAGTCCCGACAAATTAAATAAAATCTCTTACTTTATTTAGAAGGAAAGATATAAACATCGGTTTATTTAAATTTTCTAAACTGCTTCTAAAGATACACTTTTCTGCTCTTAATGGGATGTTTAGCTTGTTTCTAACCAATGTAGCAAGATCATCCTTGCATATGTCTACATGCAGATAGAAGTATTTCTGTACTGTTTCAATGAAGAAGACTTTTGCTTATGTTTGTTAGGTAGAGTTTCTTTTTTTAAACTGAGCACTGAAATAGAAGAAAAATTAGAAAGTTATTTTCTAATTTAGTATCACCTGTATCTTACTATCTACCTTAAACTTTTATGCTTTGTTAAATGCCTGTGATACAGAAAAATAAAACATTAGGCAATATTAAACATAAGCCTTTAATTTACTTGAAAACAGTTTTTCTATTTAGTAACCTATGTATCATATGTATCATATCATACACTGAACTTCTGTTTAGAATTCTAATAGTGGATCACCTCAGGAAAATAAAATGAGAAAGATGTACTGTATATCAGCATTGAAACGCTTCTTTTTTGCAGAAGGAATGTTAGGGTTGAAAAGAATCTTGTCCACTTCCTACCCATGTCCTACCCACCCAAACTATAATAGTATACTGACTAATTCGAGAAATCTGTGGAACCCAGTTTCTCATTTCTTATTTTCTTTCAGGAATAAGTCTAACAGTGATGTCTACCTTTGACTGTTTTTCTCTTGGTATTCCAGATTTCACTTTATCATGTGGCTGATCAAAGGTCAAATTATCCTTTCTTGTTTCACCATCTTCAAGCAGGGGAACACAGTCATAACTGTTATCTGCAAGACAAAAACCTCTTGAACATCAGTAGAAAACTTTTACTTTTGGTATCACTTAAAAAAGTAAAAATAAAAAAAACTAAATAAAAACTTTAAAAGAACAGATTTTAAGCTTTAATCTTTAAAAATTATTTAGATAACAGTTACCTTGAGAAATTGCCATTTAGAGATTTTCTTTCCCACTAAACACAAAAACCCTTACTCTTCCAAGGTCAGAGGTAAAACATGTAGAACTCAGAAAACTAGAAATACACTTTCTGTATTTTTCTCTTATCAACACTTAAACTTTTATATAAATCATATTTTCTTGTTTAATGTAATTATTTATATAACTACTCCATGCTTATTGCAGGCAAATTAGAAAATGCAGGCATGCCATAAATAAAAAAAAATAAAAGCTACCCACAAGTTTTATCACCTGTGAATTATTTTCTAATGACATATTCTTAGGAATTTTGAACTAAGTTTTAGTTCAAAAATAGACATTTTAAAACACTTTTGCTATTAGTGGCAAAGTATCTTCATGGAAGTTCTATTAACCTGAGTCTTATCATACAGTATAATGTGAGAGTTCATTCCCCCACATTCTGCAAGTATTCATTTAGAAGAACATAACATATAGCTGCACTACACTTATTATATCACAACTACTGAGAGACAATGGAAAAGTAAAATAGAAAAATTCAACTTTCACCTTTCTTTTCTCTAAGAGGTTCAAAAACTACACAAACATACCTCGACTGGAATTCACAAGAAGTAACTGTGATTTTAGCTTGTCAATAATAGTTTGTTGAAGTGACAGCTGTTCCTGTTGCTCACGTATTCTCTGCTCATAGTTCTCAGTCTGCTGACATGAAAACCAGTTAGCCTGATACTTACTGACAGATATGAACATACATTTACTGTCTACTAATAAATAGATAAGAATTGCCCATATTGCATTTCCCAGGTATTGAAAAAATTTAGTTACAAATTGGCTCCAGGAATGCTTTCACAATTGTTACAAACATCAGTGATTTAAGATACTTAAAACACATAAAATTTTAAAAAATCATCTTCTTTAAAGAGATTTTGATCAAGATTTGATGTTAGTGTCTTTTGATCTTTCAGTTAGGATAAAAATCCTAATAGTAATTTGAATTTACATGAATGATAAAACATGTTATATTAAAGTGATTCTTTAAAAATACACACTAACTTACAAAAATTAAAATTTCAGGCCTTTCAAACAAATAGTTCTGAATCTGTTTCTAGAATACAAAAACACAAAAGAAGTGCTATAAAACTGACCAGAAACTTCTTTTCTAAGTGATGGTAATTCGACACCAGGGCTAATCATTACTGTATGTTTTAAATACCATAGTTTCCCTTGTCTATCCATTTTACTATTTTATTGCAATGGTTATGAAAAATAAGTAATGAAAAATGACACAAGTGTGTATTGAGAAAACAGACATTGTAAGTCTTCAATGTTGAAAATGCTGCATTAATTCCCAAATTAGTAGTTTAAAAATATATTAGCAAGGGCTGGGGCTGTAGCTCAGTGGCAAAGCACTTGCTTAGCACATGTGAGGCAATGGGTTTGATCCTTAGCACCTCATAAAAATAAACGAATAAAATAAAGGGATGCTGTTGTCCATCTATACAAAAAATAAAAATAAAAAATATATTAGCAAAACATGATAGAGGATCCTTACTAATTTCTATCATTGGAGAAACAAATAAATAAATGACTAAATTGTAAATTCCTTGAAATATGAAAGGGGTTCTAATAAATTTGAAGTGTCCTTCAGTATGTACTAAATATTTGATTTTAAAATGACTCAATCAAAATTCACAATTAGTGAAGCTCTTTTATTTTCAGAGACCAATAAATCTAAAGTATAAATTACATGGCTATTCCTAGATTTTCAAATACAGGTTAATTCAAGAGATTAAAGCAAAATACATCTACTAAAATAGGAGGTGAACTTTTATAAGTATCACACTTCAAAAATGAGTGACAGAGATAAGTAACCTAAGTAGTGTGTTGTCTTTACATGTCTGAGTGAAGTCTTATATAACTTGACATTTCCCATAGAACTCTGCAAAGCATGTTAAATACATGCTTACGGGGGGTGGGGAAGGAGATAAAGAATTCAAATACATTTTATCATTACAAACACAAGAATGAATCTTCTAAGTCCATATGGACCACACGTTCAACAATTAAGAGCCTCAGAATGGATCCTTAGTTACGCAAGTCAAATCCAGGGCCAAATTTTCCAGGATAAGACATCTTATTCCTAAACAAATTTATATTCAAGCTGCTAGAAAGACTGGGTAAATTGGCTGAAAGGATTCAAACATTATAGCAAATTCTTAATACCTTAAAATTATTGAGGCTACACAGAACAATCAGCAAACACATTAATCTTCTGTACTTCTATGCATTTAGAACTTTCTCCAACGAACTCAAAAGTTCTTCAGAAACATCCAATAAGTACCTGTGCTTAACTATACTTGGATATGCATTCTATTATCCAGAGATTAAGTTACCTGTACAAAAAACTTAATGAGTTAGAGACAGGCCCATAATAAACGTTATTAAAGTTATTCAAGTCTCAGTTCATTTTTAACCTACTATGGGTTTTTTTACACTTTAATGAAGAACCCAAATGATCATATATTTTCTCTTGTAACCTACTCAGAAAGCTTCTGCCAGTCAATTTTCTTCATCTACTCTGACTTAAAAACATACTTTATGACATCGGCATGTAACATTATAATAAATGAATAATCCTAAAAATGTATTTAGTATAGCTGAGAAAATTAATAGATCAACAGTAATTTCAAGTTGAAGACTTTAACTATTTCTTAAACTCCTTGACAATATACTATAAAGCTCAAATTAATTCTGCAATAATTAAAAAAAAATCAAACGAAGTTGCTAGTAGGGGAAATAGAATAGCAATGATCTATATTCTCCCACTGTAGTTTTCATATACTTTCATAAAGAAGTTAGAATCTGTCTAAGTCTGACTTCCCTCAAAAATCCTCATGGGCACAGACTATTTCCTCCTGATATCTCCAGAGTAACACACAATGCCTGGCATATATTGAAATGCTTAGCAAAATATTAACTGAATAAACTTAATTGTTAATGAAATATAAGAGAAACAGATATGCCTTCAGATATGACCTGAAGGAATGGAGGGAGAAATGGCTTTGCCTATATTTCAATCAGGAAAACAGGAAAATTAGAAACAAGGTCAGTAGGTAAATAAGACAAAGAGAAATGAAGTTTGAGAAAGTGGATAAAAAAGATAGACAATGTCTGAAGGCTTTTATTTGGGGGCAGGGGAAGATAGCTTATATTATTGGAGATAAAGGAAGTACTTTGAGGAGAGAAAATACATATTCAGAAAAGTATATAAAGATTTTGACCACAGGCTATGAAAAGTCTGGAAGAGGCTATTATATCAAATTGGGGGGTGGGGGGAAACAATAGAATTCAGTTTATTTGCTAGGTTTGGAAACTAAGTGAAACAAGTTTTATCTTATTTTTGCTAAATTATTTTGTTTACTGAACAAATCTGAATAAACATGTAACTTGAAAAATCCTTAAAAGTCAAATAATTGTTACATGGTCACAGTATTTTTGAAAAACAATACAATTACGAAGCAAGTGCATTCCAATACTATCAAAGACCCCACAAAACAGAAAAATCACTAACAACCACATTGAAAATGTACAACAGCAATGTCTTGTCAACACTTCTGTACAGAGCACAGACATGACAGCTAAAACAGACAGAAGAGAAGATGCTTTTGACAGCCACTGTGTGTGAATGATTCTTTGAGTCAGATGGCAGCAACAAGTTACCAACTAGGAGATCTGCATGACAACTAACCATCCATCTGTATCAAACACCATCTGGCCAAGATGACTCTGGCTTCTGTGTACTTGACACTCCTTCTAATTCCAAAGACTAGCAAAACAAGTGGTCTTACCAGCATCTATGGAGCTAAACAGGTACTTAGGTACTTGTGTCATAAGACACATTGTATTCTTTCTTAGTGTTCAAAAGCAAAACTTAAGAATGGTGATCAAATGAAGTATACACCTTAAATTTATTAAAAATGGTTGTCCATATATACTCTAGACTATCATAAATAAGCAAAAACTTTATCTTAAGAATTGCCCTTTTACCAAAAGCAAAATTTCAATCCTTCCTCTTCAAAACTAAGGCAACATATTTCCTGTAATTTTGGACATACAGCTGTTCAAGTTTTCATGAGTTTCATAATATTAAAATAGAGTTCTATAAATTGAATTTTTTTCCTATTGCTGACACTGAATGTTCTCATTTTTCATGTTATAAAGTGCTATAAATAACCTAAATAGGGAAAAAAAGTTTGTGTCCTTTAGTCACCTGGTAATACCCTAAATAGCTCAAATATTATTTATTCTTATCCTTAACAACTAATTCCAATTGTCTGAAAAATACCATGGCCTTTCTCCAATGATTTACTAAGGAATTTAATAAATGATGAGTGGATCAAAAAAACAGACTCAATTTAAAAATCTTTCAAACTATTCCAAGATTAACAAAGGGAATGAAAGGTTCATTGAAGGATCTGCTTGGCTACAAATGTTCTCAATTCATTAAGGAAGATAAATATTAATTATTCCCAGTACAGAAAGAAACTAATAATTTTAGTTTAGACAAAACTAATAATTTAGATGCAGCCTAAACACTGGTATGCTAATCATCAACTTCAATTTTAAGTTTTTAAAAAAAGTATGAGATCATATACCCTGACTTACACATCTCCTTCTTCAACCATCCTCTGCTTAATAGGTTCTAAGCCCTGCACATCCCTGCCCTTCAGATCAAGACTAAAATAGCGATCTGCAATTTGACAGATATCAGATTTGAATATTTACTATTACATGACAGTACCACCATCAACTTCTCAGCATGCCAAGTGATAAACAATGCCCAACTATTTTTATTCTATAATTCTGTTTTGATCCTCATGTATTTGCCTCTTTGAGCCTTTGACTTCTTTATTTTTGAAATGAAAATACTTGTTATTTGAAGGATTAAAAGGAGATGACACATAAAATATCTGTTATACATTTAGCTTTTTGCAAATGTTTGTTTCTTTCCTTTAATAATGAGCAAAGTTTATAGAATTCCCACTATGTCAATGTTTAAAAGAGCTCTGAGGTTTGAGCTACTTCAGAGAGCTCCTGAGAGGGCAATGTCTAGTGGAGCTGTGGGGGCAGAGTTGCCACCAAGACTCTACACTGTTAATGCTACCAGTGTGCAACACCACCCTGGAAGAGTCAAAGGTATGTGACTCCAAACTGGGAGAGCTGCATGCAGCAAAGGCTGTGGGTATCAGGTGGCCCAGAGCCTTGAGAGCCCACTCTCACTTCGGTGTGTAGAGAAGATAGGACATGGACTCAAGATTATTCTCAAGTCTCAAGATTCAGTATTTGCCCTGCTGGGTTTTAGATTTGGTAATAACCTATTGTCCCTTTCTTCTTTCCTGCCGTTCCCTTTTGGAATGGGAATGTCTGTGCTATGCCTGTTCCACAATTGTATTTTGGAAGCACAGGGGATCCCTTGTTTAATTTCACAAGCTCATAGCTGGAGAGGTACATGCCACAGGATGAACTAACTGTACCTTGAGTTGCAACCATAACTGATTTAGATGATATTAAGATGGGACTTTGGACTTAAGATTTTAAAGTTGATGCTGGAATAAGTTAAGACTTTTGGGATAGAATGAATATACAACCACATATAAATATCCGACACATTTTTTTTTTTTTTGAGAAAGACATGAATTTGGGGGGCCAGAGCAGAACACCATGGTTTGAATGTATACCCTCCAAAATTCATGTTGAAACTTAATTCCCATTGTGGCATTATTAAGAGGTGATAAGGTCATGAGGCTCCTCCCTTGTGAATGGGATTAAGGACTTAAAAAAGAACTATTTGCATAGAGTTCAGTTCTTTTTGCCCTTCTATCACTTCTGCCATGTGAGGACATGGTGTTCATAACCCTTTAAAGGATGTAGCAAGAAAAAAGCATTTTGAAAGTGGAGATTGGGTCCTCACCCAGTGACCAAGCCTGCTGGTTCCTTAATCTTTCTAGTCTCCAGTCTAAGATACTTAGAAGTAATATATCATAAATCAACAAAAGCTCTGATTACTGTTAGACATGGTGGTGCATGCCTATAATTTCAACAACTCGGGAGGCTGAGTCAGAAAGATAGAAAGTTGGATGCCAGCCTCAGCAATTCAATGAAACCTCATCTCAAAATAAAAATAAAAAGAATTGGGGATGTAGCTCAGTGTGTAAAGCACCCCTGGGTTCAATCCCCAGTGTATGTCAAGTCCCCACTAGACATTACAATAGCAGTTTACCATTCTTCTTGATTCTTGTAAGAGTTTGAAACTGGGCTGGGGTTGTGGCTTAGTGGTGGAACACTTGTTCTGCACATGTGAGGCACTGGGTTCAATCCTCAGCACCAGTAAAAATAAATAAACGAAAGGTATTGTGTCCACCTACAACTGAAAATTAAAAAAAAAGTTTGAAACTGTATTTGTGAGATTGCTTGATTAGTCTCTACTTTGCTAGACTACTACCAATCTATGAAGGAGAGCGTGTCTACTTGCTTATCATTGTAGATTAAGAACTTAGTGCAATTATGTTTTCAAATAAATGTCATAATGTAAATTTTTAAATAACAAATATCCTTGGACATATATACTACACATCTGTTTAAAAGTTCTGACAACCCAAATTTATGGAAATAAAAATCTGGGAAAAAGAGATACAAATATTTAAATTCTGATGGATAGAAAATGAGTTCTGCTAAGTACTAACAATGCAGTATAAAAGAAAAAAGACTTTAATCAGAAACTACCAAAAGTACCTTCATCTACTACCTATACCTTAAAAAGAGAGAAGAAAAGAATAAAAAGGGGGATCTTGAAAAAACAAAAGGGAGATCAGTAAAGTAGAATCAGGGAATGAAGGGAGGAAGGAAGGGAAAGGAGAACTGGAGAATGAAGTTAAGCAAATCATGCTACGTGCATGAACAAATATTGCATAATTTATTCCTATTTTATATATAAATATAATGCATCAATTAAAAATATATAGAAGGAAGACAAACAGAATAGAGGAATTGGTCCAGGGGGAAGAAAGAGGGGAGGGAAAGACAAAGTGTTGGGAACTGATATGAAGAAAACTATGTTATGTGAATTTATAAATATCAAAATGAGCCCCACTAATATGCAGAACCATAATGTGCTAAAAAATAAAAAAAATAAAACAGAATAAAATGCTTTATCCCCATTAACATTTACATAGCACATATTTTGTGGGAACAAATAAAGAAAAAGATGAAGGGAGGTAGACAATAATGAGGTCAATTACACTCCAGTGATCATGAAGTTTTTTAAAGTGGTATCCTCAATAAAGGTATTTTGTGCCTTTATGCCTTCCTTTAAAACATGTTTAAAGCTTTTAGTTAAAATAACCCTTCAGGCTAAGAATTTATACTTCAGGTGGGTCAATAAAAATTCTTGAATAAAAGCAGTCTGACAACAAAGCAGTCCTTACTGCTTTATATTTATTGTCAGAATAAAAATAAATATTAGAGAGGGCCTATGATAAAAAAGAGCACAGCCAAATTTAAAGCCTTTGTCTCAGCTTCACTGGTTGTTCAATAAGGCTCCTTGTTCAGCAAATTGATTATGCATCCTTTGTCTTTCTTACAGGTACCAAAAAAAAAAAAAAAAAGAGGAAGCAACTTAATACACAGGACCTGAACTACTCTAGAATTAAGAAGATTGTTTCTTTTCTACATAGGAATGCCAATTTTTTTCCTTTAATCAAGACTGGGCAAGAACAGAAAACTTCATGTTTCTTTTCAACAAAGAGAATTATATTTTTCTGATTACATAATGCAAAGGACCTTGGGACAGCAAGAGAAGTCAGGAGCAGGAAGTTTTCTATAACCTAATCTGTTGACTTATAAATGGGCCTTGTGCATGAGAGGCAAGCACTTGACCAACTGAGCTATATCACCATCCCCACATCCCCAGCCCTTTTTAATTTTTATTGAGACAGAGTTTTTCTGAGTTGATTAGAGTCTTGTTGAGTTGCTGAGGCTGGCTTTAAACTTGTGATCTTCCTGCCTCAGCCCCATTCTGAGCTGTTGGAATTATAGGCAAGTGTCTCTGCGCCTGGCTAATGGCCATAAGTTTTAAAAATTTCAGGTTTTATATTATTTTATTAATGATTCTTCTCTGAAAAAAATTGTCAAAGAAACAACAGAAGTTACTGTTTCTGTTAAATATATTTGATTTCTCCCATAGAACAGTGAATGAGTGGTATGAGTAATTAAAATGATTAAATATTTAATTGTACATTGTGGATTCTTATGATGTTTGAAACTCTCCAGGCAACTTAGCCTCATTACCCTAAAGATATGGCAAGGATTGCTAATTATTTCCCATATTTACTATCTTTCTTTTAGCAATACAGAGCTTTAGCTGAGAACCTGATCACTCAAGGGGATACATTCACCAGCCTTCCTCACTACTAGGTGTTCTCATGTGACTAAATTCTGGCTAACAGAATGTGAATGGAAGTTATCTGTATAAAAACTGGACAATGTCATTAATAGAAAGCTGCTTTTAGCTTCTTCTTTCACCCTTCTCACTGGAAAGGAAGTGGTAACAAGTAGAGTAGCTACTGTGATTTCAGAGAGGGAAATCATATTTTGAAGATGGTAGAGCTGCCTTAATAGCCCTGGTCTACTCATTTTTGGACTGTTACATGAGAGAGAGAGT
Source organism: Sciurus vulgaris (assembly GCF_902686455.1). NCBI lineage: Eukaryota > Metazoa > Chordata > Mammalia > Rodentia > Sciuridae > Sciurus > Sciurus vulgaris. Next base: position 115,792,564 of record NC_136463.1, on the reverse strand, counting down.
TCATTTTTACATTATTTCATCACTATATTTCTTGGACTCCTTGTAACAGCAACTTATTCTGTACAAAAATTGATTCTGAGGTTAAGTCAACTGTACTACTCTATACTCAATACCGTATGTAATAATCTTTTATTCTGTAAGCATATTAAAAGTTGTCTAAGTCAGGGCTTACTTAGATTGCAAGATTCCTCTACTTTGGAACAGACAGAAGACCTCTTAGTGTAGACACATATGAATGCTCACACAGTGCAAGAAACAGAATAAGTAACTGGATGTGGTGATGCGTGCCCATAATTCCAGCTACTCAGGAGGTTGAGGCAGGCTGATAACTTAAGCCCAGGAATTTTGAGACTAGCCTAGGCAACATAGAAACAACAATAATAAAAACAAAACTAACGGAATAAACTGTATTAGACTATGAGCTTTTTATTTTCCCCCTAGTACTGGAAATCAAACCCAGGTCCTCATGTATGTTAGAGTTACCATTGAAATAATTCTACCATTGAGTTACATTCCCAGATCTTGATTCCATTTTTGAAAAATTATGACTCACATACTCAAAAGGATATACACCAAACTGCTAAGAATGGTAAAAAAAAAAAAAAAAAAAAAGTTAGTCCTGAGGAGAGAGAACTATTATTTTATATCTGTACATCTTGAATTACTTACTTTTTTTTTGAATAAGCATAATGAAATGCTTTTGAAATTAAACCCAACAATATTGTAACAATCACTTATTGGCCTATCTTCACATCTCATATCAATTTAGAACACTTGGGTGCCTTTACTTGACAGAATGCTCTTGAATGGACATAGCATACTAACTCTAAGAGGAGACTGAGTCTAAAATTGTAGTAGACTAGGAAAAACTAAGAGCAGAACTGATGGGGAGTATTCACAGCTAATGGTAAAAGTTGATGCGTTTGTAACTGAAAAATGAAAGATGAAGAACAATAAAACACAGCTAATAAGAGAATATGAACCAGAATAATGATTTATTTTTTAATAATAGTTTTTTTAAAAAATTGTGGTAAGATACACATTACATAAAATTTACCATTTTTTAAGCATACACTTCCATGGCAATAAATACATTCTGATTGTTGTGGAACCATCATCACCATCTATCTCCAGAACTTTTTTATCTTTCCTAATTGAAATTCTGTGCCCATTAAACATCAACTCTCCATTCCTCTCTCCCCCTCTGCCCCTGCAACGACCCTTTTACACTGTCTTTATGAATCAGACTACTGTTGATACTTCACATAAGCAGAATTATATGATATTTGTCCTTTTGTGACTGGGCTTATTTCACTTAGCATAGTATCTTCAAAGTTTCATATTGCAGCATATGTAGGAATTTCCTTCCATTTTATAACAGAATAATATTCTGTTGATGTACATACCACTTTTTGTTTATCCACTGATGAACAGTTAGGCAGCTTCTACTTTTTGTCTATTATTGCAATGAATGTGGATGTATAAACATTTGTGTAAGTTCATACTTTCACTTTTTTTCCCCCCCAGCACTGGGGATGGAACCCAGGGTCTTGTGCATGCTAGGCTAGTGCTCTATCACTGAGCTATATCCCCAGTCTTCTGCTTTCACTTCTTTTGGTCATCTACTCCAGAGTGGAATTGGGGCACTGTATGGTCATTTTCTAAAAAATTTCCACAGTAGTCATACCATTTTATATTACATTTTATACCAGCAATACACAGGAAGTCCAATTTTTCTACCTCCTTGCCAACACTTTTGTTTTGTTTTTGCATAACAGTCATACCAATGGATATGCAGTGGTATCTCGTTAATCTATTTTATTCTTTAGTTGCCTCTGCTTTTGGTACTACACCCAAGAAATCACTGCCAATTCAGTGTTATGAGGCTTTCTCCCTATGATTTCTTCTAAGAATTTCATTGCTTTAGTTCTTACATTTAGGTCTTTGAACTGTTTTGAATTAATTTTTGTAAAAAGAAGAAAAGTAGTAGGCTAATTCAACAACATGGGATTTCTTTTTATAGACTGGTGTCATTATTTTTTTTTTTAAACAATGTTTTGTGGTTTTCAGTACACAAGTCTGCCACATATTTGGTTAAGGTTACTAAGATTTTATTCTTTCTGATGCTATTATAAATGTAGATTTCCTTTTCAGATTGTTCACTGCTGATATCCTGAATTTTTCCATGTTGATATTGTATCCTGCAACTTTACTGAACTTATTATAACAGGTTTATTTATTTTTAATGTGTGTGTACATCTCTTTGTGGGTGTGCATGTATGCATGTGGACTCTAGGATTTTCAACAGGTAAGTAAATAAATAAATTTATTTAAGCTCTGACTAGGAATTCTAGTACCATGCTGAATAAGAAGTGAAGCAAGGGGCTGTGGCTGTGGCTCAGTGGTAGAGCACTTGTCTAGCATGTGTGAGGCACTGGGTTTGATTCTCAGCACTACATATAAATAAAAATAAAGGTCTGTCAACATCCTAAAAAAATTAAAAAGAAAGAAGTGATGCAGATACATATCCCTTATTTTATTTCCAATCTGAGATAAAAACATTTTAGTCTTTCATACTGAAATATGATCTTAGGGTTTTTCATACATGGCTTTTATTATGTTGAGGTCATTTCCTTCTCCTCCTACTTTATGTGTTTTTCACCATAAAACAGTGTTAAATTTCAAATGCACTTTAACCAATTGAGATGACTATGTCTTTTTTTTTCTTTAATTCTGTTAATGTGGCATACTGCATTGGCTAATTTTGGATGTTCAATCATCTTAGCATTGCAGAAATCAATCCCACATATTCTTAGTGAATAATCTTTTTACTATGCTATGAATTTAGTATTCTAGTAATTTGTTGAGGATTTTCCCATCAATATTGATTTAGTTAGCTCCTTTTTCACTGTGACCAAAAGGCCTGAAAAGAACAACATGGAGGAAAAGTTTATTTGGGGCTCATGGTTTTAGAGATTCAATCTACAGATGGCTAACTCCATTGTTATGGGCCCAAGGTGAGGCAGAACATCAAAGCAGAAGGGTGTGGTGGAGAAAAGTGGTTTAGGACCAAGCAACAAAGAAGCAGAGAGGGAGAGAGAGAGAGAAAGAGTTTTGCTCACCAGGGACAAAAAATATACCTCAAAAGCACGCTCCCAGTGACCTATCTCCTCCATCTACACCCTATCTGCTTATAATTACTGCCAAGTTACCTCCATCTGTGGATCAACACACTGATTAAGATGTGGGCTCTCCTAACTCAATCATTTCACCTCTGAATTTTCCTGCATTATCTCACATAAGAGCTTTTGGGAGATACCTCATATCTAAACTATAACAAATATTATCTCAATTTGCTTTGGTTCTGTTATAACAGAAAATCTGAGACCAGATAATTTACAAAGAACAGAAATATATTTTCTCACAGTTCTGGAGGCTGCGAAATCCAAGATTAAGATGCCAGCATCTGGTGAGGGTCTTCTTGCTGCATCAGCATGTGGTGAAGGGCAAAGAGGTGAGTAAGAGGCATCAACCTCACCCTTTCAAGGTCATTAGTTAACTCTTAAAGGCCTTGGCTCTTAATCCTTTTATTGTGTTATCTTTTTGTCACTGTAACAAAACATCTGAGAAGAACTTCTTAAAGGAGGGAAGATTTATTTTGGCTCACACTTGTAGAGGTTTCAGTTCATGGTCATTTGGCTCCATTGTTTAACTGCCTATGATAAAGCAATATATCATGGTGGAAGGGTGTGGCAGAACAACCCTTTTGCTCATCTCATGATGCTGGGAAGCAGAGAGAACAGAAGGGGAAGATATACTCCCCAAAGGCACGCTCCCAAGGACCCACTCCCTTCATCTAGGTCCCACCTTCTACAGTTCCCCACCTCCCACTAGTCCACTCAGCTACGACTCCAAGGATTAATCCACTGATGAGGTAAGAGTATTCATGATCCAATTGTTTCCCAAAGCCCTGCCTCTGAACATTGCTGCATAGGGGATTAAAACTTCCAACACATGAGCCTTTGGGGGCTTTTTTAGATCCAAATCATAACAGTTATATTATAAAATAAATTATAACAATGAGTTTTATAGTGGACAAATAGTCAAATCATGACAAATATTAATAAGGGATGTTAGTCTGAGGTGTTTTATTCTTGTAGTGTTTTTGGCTTTTTCAGTGACTTTTATATCCACATTATTGCTCAATTTGGGAAGTTTCCAATCATTATGTTTTCAAATAACCTCTGTGACCCTATCTCTCCTTTTTCTCCTGAGACTCCTAAAATGTGTATATTAGTCCACTTGATGGTGCTTCAAAAGTCCTACAGGCTCTGCTTACTTTTTTTTGTTCTTTTTCTTCTCAGATTCCATAATTTCAAATGACCTCCTTTCAATTTCATTGCTTCTTTCTTACCTGTTTGAATCTGCTATTGAATCCATGTAGTGAAACTTCCAATTCAGTTATTGTACTTTTTAGCTCCAGAATTTTAGTTCTTTTTTAAAATTAATTTTTATCTCGTTGATGTTCTCATTTTTCATCATTGCTTTCCTTTAGTTCTTTCTTCATGCATTCTTTTAAATTTTAAGTATATTTAATACAGTTGTTTTGAGGTTTTTGTCTAATAAGTCTAATATATGATTTTCTTCAGGTACTGTTTCTGGAAATTTATTCTTAATCTGTGAATGGGCTGTTTCCCTGTTTTGAGTATTTCTTGGGATCTTCTACGGAAAACTGAGCATTTGGAAAAAGAGTCAATTCTTCTACCCTAGTCTTTGCAGTCTGATGTGACAGGCCTTCATTAACTAGCAGGTCCCTGTCCCTTGAAGTCAGCCCAAGATGAAGACTTAAGGTCTTCTCAGGCCTTTTCTAGCATGGTCCTATTTGGACCTAAGTGTACACCTTTTTTTTAAACTTCGGATTGTCCCTGCTTCTTATAAAGGCATTAATTTCCCCTAAATCTTACCCTCCCTTTGTCTTGAGGTCTTATATATTCTATGGTAATCCTTTATTCTCCGGTAATTGTTTACACCCAGGTGTTTGCAGGCCTGAGTTACTTCTTCTGTTTTCTTGCACACTACTGTCTAGCCTGAGATGAGAGCCAAACTATGCCACCATTCTCCGATCTTTGAGTTCAGAGTGAGGCAAGGCAGAAAATAGTTCTTTGGGCAGCCCATGGATAAAGTAGAACACTGCAAACAAGTTCTACTATGCTTCATTTTCTCAGGAAGAGAACCAGGAAACTGAGCCATCTTCTCCCAACCATATCTCAGCTATGCTGAGATGCTGGGGAAAGAACAAGGGGGGGGCGGGGAAGGCACAACATTTCCTACCATGTTGATGGTAAATGACCACATCTTACACTTCACAGAAAACGCCTCTAATTTCCTGCCCCTACCTCTACAAACTTATATTCATTTATGATTTTTTTTCTCTTGTTCCCTCCAGTCCTAAGAGGAATAGGTGTTTATTTCCTTGTTCACGGTCAATTTCTAATCTCTTTTCTGAATCTGCAGAGGCCAGTTGACTACCCTCTTTTCCTGCCTCTTACTCATCCTCTCTTCTATCCTACAAATATTTGAGCACCTACCTGCTAGGTACTGGGCTCATAACAGTGAACAAGACAGGGACTCAAGCCTTATAGGGGCTTACTTTCTTATTCAGGAGGCAAATAGATTTTTAAAAATAAATATAATGTTAAAGTAATAAATGCTTTGAGGGAAAATAGCAAGTAGGGTTGGAAGACAGCAACAGAGGCTGCTCTTAACATTTAAAAGGTGATTAGAAAAAGCTTCTTCGAAGAGGTGGTATCTGAGGAGCAACTTGAAAGCAGTAAGGGAGGAAACCACGGAAATATCTAAAGGAAAACCACTCCAGACAAATGGAATAGCAAACACAAAGGCCCTGAAGAAAGAATGTATTTGAATAATAGCAGGAAATTAATGTGTGGAAAACTGTGAAAAGCATAGAGAAAAAGAAAAAGTGCCAGGCAAGGGTCTAATTTTGTTCTTCCACAGTAATCTAAGTAGGGATTTTGAATTTTATTTTATAGAAATAATGCAAAGTTTGTGTAGGAGACTGATATTATTAACATTCAAGTAATCTTTTTTAAGAATCACTCTGGCTGTGTATGGTGGCTCGCATCTGTAATGCCAACTACTTGGGAGGCTAAGGAAGGTAGATTTCAAGTGTGAGCCCAGCCTGGGCAACTTAGAGAGACCCTGTCTCAAAATAAAAAAAATTTAAAAAAAATTAAAAAAAAAAAAAAAAAAAAAAGGGAGAGGATATATCTCAGTGACAGAGCACCCCTGGGTTTAACTGCTAGTAGTGAAAGGGGAAAAAAAAAAATCACTGGCTCTAGTGTAGGGAACTGACTGTAGGACGGCATGAATTATTTTTTCTCCTCTTCTATTTTCAAACTTTCTGTTTACTGTGTTGGTCTCCAACATCTTTTCACTCATCCTTAAAGAAAAAAAAAAAAAAAAGCAAAAATTCTACCTAGTTATCAACTTGTTTATCTTCTTAACAGTCAAATCTTTTGACTATGTAGTATGTAGTGTATTTACTCCTTCATTTCCTAATTCTTCTCAGCCTACTGCAATCGGTCTTCTCTGCTCCTCATAAATGTCAATAACCTCAATAAAGTCAAATGCAATGTATGCTTATTAGGCATCATCTTACTATATTCTTTAGCTTTCTAGTACTGCTAATTACTGTATCCTTGAAATTCTTTTTTAATAGCTTCTATAATATCACTCTCTTCTTCACTAATTTGTTTCCTATGTTTTAGGTTTTTTTTTTTTGCTAGTCTCCTTAATGATTCCCCTTTCTAAATGTCTATTATTTAAAATATTAGTGTTCTCTAGGCTTCTATTCCCATGCCTCTCAACTGTTTAATGTTCTGAATCTCTAGATTCAGAAGGCCAACTGGTTTGCTTTCTTTCCTTCCTTTTATCCTCCTCCATTTCTGTCCTTCAGATATACCTTCAACCTATATACTGGAAATGTTATTCACATTTAAAGCTACAAAAAAAATTCATTTATTACTACAACTATAATCTCCAACTCAGAACTCTTTCTAGGCGTCCAGATCCATGTTTAAACCATCCACAGGACATTTTCATCTGTATACCCCACAGGTAATTAAATTTATTAACTAAAACCTAAATATACATGTTGTTTCCCCATCCCCAAATCTTCACCTTCTTCTGTACTCCTGATTTCAGTCATCAGCACCACCTTTAATTCTAGATTCCTAGGTATCATTCTACAGTCTATGCCATCACCCTCAGAAATGGCTTATATTCCGGTGCCACCTGCTTTTCAATGTATCTCCTAAAGAAATTTTAGAGCTCCTCCCCAATTTACTCCTAAAATGCTTAATTAATTTAGGTCCTTATTTTGATTGATTGAAATGATTGTCCATTTTTTTCCTTTTTCAAACCAAAGTATATTATGTAGTACATATACTTATTATGTATCAATGGATATTTTATATGTAATTGTGTATTAAGACATAATTTTGTGTAAATATAATTATTAGAGTGCTTAGAGTACAAATGGATGGTTGCCACATATTTTTATATTTCTTACTCTTGGAACAACAATTAGCATGAAATCTGTGAATACCTTTGTTGAGCTGAATTCAACATTGTTCTGTATCCTATCCATGTCTATTACACTGACAGACTTTTCTAAAGAACATATTAATCTTTAAGTATCTTTTGATTGAATAGGATACAGTATAAACTACTTAGCCATAGCCTCATGATCAGGCCATAATCTATCCCTTTAGCTTCTTTGCCTGCAATACTCATATTCATTTTGGAGCCATTGGGCCACCTTGTGGTACATGCAAGTGATCACACATATTGCTCCCACCACTTGCAGGACCCTTGTCCCCTAGTTTCCTAAACTTTTCTTAATCTTAGTCCAAATATTAACTCATATTGAGCTTATGACCTGATCTACAAAGAATGAATTAGGTGCCTCTTCTCTATGTTCATATATTATCCTGCACTGATCTTTATTGTTATATTTTCACTTCAGTAATTACTACTGATCATCTTTTCTATCCTTTATTATAAAATAAAATATCTATTTTTCATCATTTATTTGAACTTTTAACAATTCTTAAGGGCATAAATTATTTTTTGTTTTAGTATTTTCAAAACTTCATCAAAGTCCCACTACATAGTAGGTACTCAATAATTGTTCCTTCCCTCCCTCCCTTCCTCCCCACTTCCTTTCTCTCTCTTTCTTTCTTTGGGACCATACCTAAGGCTACTACCTTGACTTTACTATAAATGAACAGACAGCATATACATTTTTCTTCTTCGTTCACTCTTGAGTACATGACAAACTTCAATTTAAAACTTCCCTTTTCCTTTTTTTGGGGTATGTGCTAATATGTGTAAAGTTTCTTCCATGGCATGATAAGGGGTTAAATTACTAGCTGCTTACAACACTGGCCAGTGCAAGAAGAGAAATTTCTTTTTCTTCCTTAACCGAAGATATCTCAATGTTCTATTTTTCTAATCTGACATTTCTAAAATTTTCCTAGGACACATGTAGAACTGCGTTTTTTAACCTAATTGCAAAACAGAAGAATAAAAGCTTTTTTTGTTTGTTTAGTTTTTTTTTTTTTACAAGTGATTATGCCTTATACTTGTAGAAACAGAAATCCAAATTCTAAACTTCATTGCAATAATTTTCAAAAGTCTCATCGTATCCACACCCCTCTTTCTCCTATTCACTTGTAATGAAGAGTGACAGTCCATAAGTCCACTTATTAATATAATGTGTATTCTTTTGTAAACCAAGAGGAGAATCACAAAGAAAAATGATGGTTTCTAAGGAATGCAAGCACATATGATATAAGCATTTAACAGTATATTATCAACTAGAAAGGAGAAAGGTAACTGTGTAGTTTTATACTATAATTATGAAACAAGTAAGAAATAGTATATTTCTTAGACTTCCAAATGTTGTAGGCTAGTAAAAATCCTTTTTTTCTCTTCTTCTTCTTCTTTTTTGTTTTTTAACACGAGGGAACCAATGTAAGAGTACCTACTTTCAACAGCCAGTGTTTGCATCATTTAACATGGCAGGATTGATGTTGTCCTCCCCACTTTTTTTTGGCAGAACTAGAAATTGAACACAGGACTTTGCAAATGCTCTACCACTTAACTATTTCTCATACTCTTATTAATTTTATTTTGAGACAGAGTTTTGCTAAATTGCTCAAGTTGGCCTTAAACTTGCAATCTTCCTGTCTCAGCTTCCTGAGTAGCTGGGATTACTACCATGCTCATCTTCAGGATGTTATCTTCAAAAAGGTATTATTTTGTAAGGCTGGCCCTTGAATGGCATTGAGAACCTGAATTCTGAAAACATTTGCTAAGTGATAAGTTTGTGACTATTATGCCAGCCTAATTCAACTGCACAATGAAATTTGTGGTGAACACATACTTTCCTTTTGAATTTGGGATTTTGGTTGATACAGGAAATCTATGTGACCGGCCCTCAAATAAAAAACAAAACAAAACAAAACAAAACCCCCTAAACTCTGAATCTCAAATGAAGTTCCTTATGTTTTACAAATGTGACAGAATTTGTGAAACTGGAAGGAAAGTGCACAGAAAGATGGAACATGGCTTCTTTTAGACTCTTCCTGATGTCTTTTTCCATGAATGATCTGGGTATGTATCTTTACCATGACACCATAGTAGATCTTAGCTATGAGTGTGACTGTATGCTGTGACCTGTGAGTTCTAGTGAATTACAAAACATGTGGATAGAACTGGGGACCTCTGAAATACAACCAAATAAAGACACTAACCAAGGAAATGACCCTCTCATCATCACTTCACAAGTGCATGTTTACAAAATTCTGATCTTTAATAAGGCAGAAATATGGAACATAATGTCAGATTAGAGGACAGAATTTTAAATGGAATAAATTTAGTATTTTAAGAAGTTCATTACATTATCCTTACTTCTCTCATTTTGCTACAGATCAGTGAAAACCCTCCTCATGGATCAGTGATAGACATGTGCTTAGGAACTACTAGGTTAAATGATTTTTGTCTTCCAAATTACTTTCTTCTGACACTGAAAGTACTAAACAGAAAAGTTGTATGTACAGCAATAATTTAAAGCCTGAAACTTATAGTAAAACAGTAAAGATTCCACTGAAATAGTCTATTTTAACTGTCATAAAGAATGGAAGACTATTATAAATGACTAACACATTAAGTTCCGGGATATTTTAAGATTTGCAATCTTCCTGTCATCCAAACAAGAAGGTAAAAGACAAAACCAAAAAACAAAACTAGCTGAGAGACAGTGTTACTTTTAACTTCTAATCTGTCATAAAATTGTTTTTACATTAATTTATTCCTTATATACAAAGTAAGCACTGGTATTTAAAAATTGTATGTGGAAACAAACCATTCTTTATCTTTCCTGAACACAATCATCTTAATACAAAGCCCATCAAATCAATTCTTATCACAGGTTATAATAATTTTTTAAAAAGATAACAAACAGGTATATGAAACAAACAGATAATTTAATCAATTAATACATCCCTGTATTTCAGTAATTACAGTTTTCCAGTTTCTATCAATATAATATTTTTCAGGTACAAAAGGCTCTCAAATTTCATTTACTGGGATTAACAACGAATTTCAAAACAAGAACCACACACCTTTTGCTGTAGTTCCTTTACTGCAGAATCTCTATCCATGCATGCCTGTCGGAAGGCTTCATATGCTTTATTGAGTTGTTCGCCAATGTTTTTATCCATTCCCTCTTGTCCTGTAGCATCACTATAAAGGATGGAATAAATGGCAGGTCTGGAAAATAATCGGAATAATTTAGATAGTCACTAAGTTACACAAATCTCATTTTAGAAATGTATCTTAAAAACAGTCTTTCCTGGTTTAACATAAACCAAGGTTTATAAAAACCATGAAATTTCATCTAAAATCCTGACCAGAAATAAGGAATCTTTAATAAGGAAATAAGGAAGTTTTAAATATTATCTAATAATGCTACAGTTCAGAAAGTGAGGTTCTAGTTCATAAAAATGCTACTTTGAGAATAATCTACAAATGCAACCTAAATATATAGAGATAAAAAGGGTATGTTTTTTATTACTACTTTACTATAGAAATATACAACAGGATAAGCAGTACAGGAAGGGATTTCTTTTCACTAAATGGACAGTTACTCCCACTTACAAGGTGAATTCTTGCTACACTGAAATTAGAGCAAAATTAAATAGATAATAAATGTTTGTGGATGGAGTTCATACTGTTGTTATCACAGAGCAATTAAAATGTGTGAAAATGCTCTTATTTTAGCACAAAATCTAGGGAGAGCTGCTGTTGGATTGTACATTAAAAAATAAAAATCACTTCTCTTCTGTCCTACCTCCATTACCTATTAGTTTTCCAACTTCCCTGCTGTTTCTGAACACAGGTGATTTGCTCAAAGGAGGTAATTTGGTTTTATCATCTCAGTTTGCATAATATCTCTAACCACATTCCTTGGCTCTGTGCAGAAAGCTGCCTACTGACTGATTCTTCCTGTCCAGTCGTACTCTACTGGTATGGAGGGTAGCAAATTACTTTGTCTTTTGGGAAATATTTTGTACTCAGCCTCTAATCTGTCACATTTTTCATTTCATATTTAGGCACACAATGTTTTTTTAAAATTTCAGCATTTTCATTTAAGATATAATTCAGATAAAATAAACCCCACAATTTTCAAGCAAGCATTTCAGTACTTTTAAATATCTTCACTATGTTGTACTATGGAGAACTGCCGCTTCTTTGCCCGGCTTGCTGCAAGCGGCTCGCACCGCTCTTATGGAAAACCGCTGCTTCTAGCTGGGTTGCTCCAAGCGGCTCTGCAGCCGCTTCTCTTACGACCCAACCAGCTGGACGAAAGACACGTACACTTCAGAGGTTCATGAAGCAGCTTCCCTTTATTCAAATAACACCTTCAATATATAAGCAGTCTCATGCATAAGCAATTGTAACCAGATATGTCCATCCAATCCTGTTAAAGGTCAAGCGATCACTCGCTCAAGCATACATGTAAAGTATATCTGTCCACGCGCTAGGCGGCTGAACTGATTATCATACAGCCAATTGTAAATGCTTCCTGCCTCTCTCCAGGCAAAATCAGGATGCCGTTTGCTCTCTGCCAGTCACCATCTTTAGATGCACGTGGCGTAACCCTGGGCCCCGGGTTTCGCCTACCACATTGTACAATTATCACCATTATCTAATTTCAGAATTTTCATCACCCCAAAAAGAAACTCTGAACTTATCAAAAGTTTGTACCAATTCTCCTCATCTCCTCCCATCTCCTAGCAACGACTAATCTGTTTTTCTCTCTATGGATTTGCCTCTTTTTAACATTTCATATAGATGGAATCATATAATATATGGCCTTTACGTATGGCTCCTTTCACACAAGATATTATTTCTGAGGCTTATTCATATTGTAGCACGTAACAGCATTCATTCCTTTATGTGGCTGAATAATATTCCATTGTATGGATATACAACATTTTGTTTTTCCATTCCTCAGTTGATGGACATTTGAGTTGCTTTTTCTTCTTGGCTATTATAAATAAAGTTACTATGAACATTTGTGTACACATTTTTGTGTGAACATATGTTTTTAATTCTCTCAGATACATGCCTAGGAGTAGAACTACTGGGTCAGATGGTAATTCTATGTTTAACTTTTTGAGGGACTGCCAAACTGTTTCCATAGTAGCTATACCATTTTACATATCCACTAGCAATGCACAACAGTTCCAATTTCTCCACATCCTCGCCAACACTTCTTATAGTCCATTTTTAAAATCATAGCTGTCCTAGTGGGTGTGAAGCAGTACCAAATTGTGGTTTTGATTTACGTTTCCCTAATGACTAATGATATCAAGCATCTTTCCATGTGCTAGTCGGTAATTTATATATCTTTGAGAAATGTCTATTCAAATCCTCTATCCATTTTTTATACCAAGTTGTCTTTTTATTAAGGTGTAAAAGTTCTTTATATATTCTAAAAACTAGGTTCTTATCTGATATAACCTACAAGTATTTTATCCCACTTTGAGGATGTATTTTTTTTTTTTCATTTTCTTTATTTTATTTTACTTTTTGGTGGTACTGGGGATCAAATAATTCAAATTCAGCGACTCACATCTTAGGCAAGTGATCTTCCACTGATCTCCAGTCCTCTTTCATTTTTTAAAAAATATCCAAATGTGTTCATTGGGATGGTTTCCCATCTTGATTCAGGGTGCTTTTAGTGCTGCTTCCTACTGAAGGAACATCCTTCTGTAAGCTCTGTTGCAGGTTGGTAGAGGTCAGTGGAACAATCAACACACAAAACTACCATTTGCACATGGCTAAAAAGACTGGTGATTTTATAGCATACTGGGCATTTCACAGGGGGCTTGGCACCAGATATTTCTTTTATTTCCTTTTTGTTTCTTCTGGATAGGGAAAAAGGAGATCTTCTGTGAAAGGCATGTTCTCATGGCAAATTCTTCACTGCTGGACAAAGCTCTTTTAACTTTCTTGATATTGTTCTTTAACAACATTTTAAATTTTGATGAAGTTCAAGTTACCTATATTTTTCTTTGGTTGCTTGTGGTTTTTTGTTGCCATTTCTAAGGAAATGTTACCTAATCCAAGGTCATGTAGATTTTCACATAAGTTTCCTTTAAGAGTTTCATAATCTTGATATTTATATTAGGTCTTAGATTCACATCAAATTAATTTTGCATATGAATGAGGTAGCAGATTCATTCCTCTGTAGGAGGCTATCCAGGTGATCCAGCACTCTTTGTTCAAAGGGTTATTCTTTTCCGTCTGAATGATCTTGGCACTCTTGTCAAAACCTGACTGACCATAAATCAAAAACTTTTTTCTCTTTATTTGTGATGCTGGAGATTGTACCCAGGGCCCTGCATATGCTAAGTACATGCTCTACCACTGAGCTACAACCTCAGCCCCTACAATGCTCAATGCTATTTTAAAGACATAGCTAAAAGTAATATTTCAATCACAGCAAAGTCTTTCATTTAAATGTGTTTCTAACTTGTGTATCAGACTTAATAAAAAAGAGAATTTCAAGTCTTTTATTATAGGTATCACAGTATCATTACTTTCTGAAGAACTGAAGGAATAATAATTCTTTGGTCATTTCACTTGGGAAGATGGTTCTCACTGCTACCTCTGATAAATGAAAACGACAAAATACTGTTAAGATAATTAACATGGTTGGAACTTCTGCCTAGTCATAGACACTATGGAAACAAGCAATTAGCAGTAATACAAAGTGTCATTTTGAGTAATTTATTTACTTTCTCATTCAAAAAAAAGTAAGGTCATTTAGAAAAAATAAAAGAGATTAAAAATAAGTATGCAAGGAGGGGAAGAAAACAGAACTACAGGTATTCATAGGGACTACAATATACCAAAATAGGCTAATATAGAAATTAGAGGTTTGAAGTGGCTAGATGATCTATCATCTTAAAAAGCTACAAATGAGGCTGGGGTTATAGCTCAGTGGTAGAGCACTGACATGGCAGGTGTGAGGCACTGAGTTCTATCCTCATAACCACAGAAAAAAATAAATAAATAAAGGTAATGTGTCCATCTACAACTAAAAATATTTTTTAAAAAGCTACACATGGGCTGGGGAGATAGCTCAGCTGGTAGAGTGCTTGCCTTGCAAGCACAAGGCCCTGAGTTCGATCCCCAATACCGCAAAGAAAAAAAAAAAAAAAAAACCACACGTGTCATGGCAAAGAACATATAAATCATACCTGGGTTTTAAAATATGGGACAAATTAAAGATTGGGACTCCATCTATTCTATTACTATTATTCTATTCTATTATTCTATTACTGATTGACCCTTAGTTAAAGTCCACTAAATATTTTGTGACCCATGTTTCTTTCTCTCCAGTATAAAAAAAGATGTTTGGACTTGATTTTTAAGGAATTGCCTTGTTCTACACTTCTTAAGTCTGTGAGTTAAAAATGCATGTCTGTTCCATCAAGAAGGTGCATTCTTTTTAAAAATGTAAATGCTGCATTAAATATAGCCGCATCATATGCAAGCAAATCATGTGTAGTCTTCACTTCAGGTCCTTGAATTAGATCACACAAATGTCACTAAGAGGAGCTGCTGAGTAAATTCCACATGGATGCATACTATTTCCTGAAATAAGAATATATACTGAGGAAATAAGTTTCAGTTGATACAAATAAATAAATGATAGACTTAATTTCCATTTCAAAAATTAAAAAAAAAAAAAAAAAACAGAATCAGGTGTTAGATCAATGACACTGAACAGAAAAAAAAGGAGTCTCTGGGACCCAGCTAATTTAATTAGCCAGATTTCAAATATTAACACCCTAATCTTTAAGCCACTTGTTCATTTTTTCTTAAAGCATTCGTTAGTATAAAATTAATTTCAAAATGGAAGCAGTTACATTTCAATTACATTTTGGTATGTCTTCTGCAAAATTTGCCAGGCTCCAGGGCAAATTTTTATGGACAATACACATGCTCAAATCCAAATCTCATGGCTAGTCCCTTTCCCCAACCCCAGGAAGCTGAAGTTAGAACAATCTCTTGGAAACACTCTATTTAGAATTTTACTTCATCTCTTGGTTTGATTTGGTTTCCTTTTACTACATGAGAAAAAGATTAAGACACTCTTGATATTCTAGAAGGTTGCTGGGTTAGATGGGTGTACCTCCTTCCCTAGCTCCCTGGCTCACCCCCTGCAATTCTCCTGAAGCCTGGATGCTCATTCACCCACTCATCTTTTCCCCTCTAGCAATCACTACTTCTGTTTCCACCCAGAGACCAAGTGGTTTCAGCAAGAAAGCAAAACGGAGGGCAGCAGATTCCCATTCCAGGTTTCCAGCTAAGTGAGTGGCTGCTCGGGGGAAGCATCAAGAAAATCCCTAAGCAACAAGCCACTTCCTGTAAGAATTGGGAACAAAAAGCAGAGTAGAAAGTCTTGAAAAACTTGCAGATGGCCTGAAAAGGAGCACATTTAAAACTGGGGCCAGAAAAGTGTAGCTGTTGAAGAAATTAGTGCCATTAAAGAAGAACCACATACTTTGTACAGAGACAATAGAAAAGATGACTTGAGGGCACTTCAGGAATCACCAAGACCTCACTCACTAAAAGTTCAAGGGTATAAAAGTGAAAACTCGTTTGAAAGCCTTTGAAGATAGCACATGGGCACCCTGCTCCCACAGGGTTAAGAAATTGTTTCCTTGGGATTTAATGCTTAGTTTCCCAGGCACTTAGAGGTCACTGCAGCCCTATGTTCCAAATGGTCCCTGTTACTGCTCCTACTGGTAGCAGATCTTGGTGTCATCTACGTGGTGCTGGTTGAGCAGGAATGAAAAAATGCGGGGGTCAGGGAGTCATGGAGGCTTCCACTGAGATTTCAGGGGAAGGCCCGCAAGAATAGACAATGTATAGCAGGGCCAGAATCCCTGTGGGCAGTCTCTGGGAGGGTGACATGTGAAACTGAAGATGTAATGGAGATCCCAAGAAGTTAGAGATGCCAGGAACAATTGCCAGGAAAGCTGCAGGCAGCAAGCAGAGCCAGCCCAAAAAAGATGCCATGTGGCTGGCAACCAAGGTCATAGGGTCCTTTGGGTCCCACATCTCATCACTATGTGCCCCAGATGACAGATGTGGATCTACAGAACATAATGTTTTCCCTACTAGCTTTCTGTCTTGTTTTGGTCCCATTCCCTCTATGATCTTATTCTTTCTTTTTAGAATGGGAATATTTACTCTGTGTCATTTTATACTGGATGTATGTAACTGCTTTTGACTTTTACAAGGGCTCGCAGCTAAGAGTTTTCCTTGAGTCTTGCAGGAGAGTTTGGACTTTTGAGCAATGTTGGAACTATTAAGAACATGTGAGCTCCTGGAGAGGGATTAAAGCATTTTGCATTGTGAGATGGGTATGAGCCCCCAAAGGGTAGTAGGTACTTTAGTAGGTATGATGAAAAAAGTAACGGCTTTAAATTCAGATCCCAGATCTGTAATTTTCTAGCCATTTACTTAGCTTCACTGAGCATCAGTTTTCATATCAGTCATTTCATAGTCTGTAGAGCTATAAAGATTAAAGAAACCAGGTATGAATAATATGGTATTTGTTCTACAATATTCATTCTCCTTGGCTCTTTTTTAAAAAATTAAATTTAAAAAATTCTGGCAGTGCTGGCGATTGAACCCAAGATCTTGCTCATGCTAGGCAAGTGCTATACCACTGAGCTGCATCCCTAGTCCTCCCTTTGCTCTTTAATGTACAAGTACTAATTATTTTTAGTTGGTATGGTCAGATGGTTATATGCTCAAATTGGCAAATGGATGTAACTTCCTAAACAAGCTCTCTCTTTCGCCTTTTTAATTTCTCAGCCGGATGGAATATTGTAGTGGTAAACCACCTGTATTACCCTAGTGAGGGCAACATTTCAGATATGATGGAACAACAAGAATGAAGAAGCATGGGTTCTTGATTTTTGTGGAGCTGCCTGATCAGCTATGGACATCTTATAGTTTGAATTGATTTATATATATATATATATATATATATATAAAACACACACACACACACACACACACACACACACACACACACAAAACAAAATCCAAAAAAGTTCTGTTTTCTTTTAGAAACCCACAAAACGGTGTTCTAAAAGAGAAGATCTTTATCTTGGCTGGTTCAGTGCTAAACATACAGTAGCACTGTTTTTCTCCCTGGATGTTATGGTTTGGATGTGAGGTATCTCCCAAAAGTTCATGTGAGACAATGCAAGAAGGTTGGGTGGAGAAATGATCGGACTATATCCTTAACCTAATCAGGGAATCAATTCCTGATGGGATTAACTGGGTGGTAACTGGAGGTAGGTGGGGTGTGGCTACAGGAAGTGGCTCATTGGGGGTGTGACTATGGGGTATATATTTTGTATCTGGAGAGTGGAGTGTGTCTCTGTCTACTTTCTGATCATCATGTGAACTGTTTCCTTTTGCCACACTCTTTGCCATAATGTTCTGCTTTACTTTGAGACCTAAGAAATGGAGTCTGCAGTCTGTGGATTGAGACCTCTGAAACCATGAACCCCCAAATAAATTTTTCCTCCTATACAGCTGTGCTGGTCAGGTCATTTAGTTACAGCAGGGAAAAAGCTGACTAAAACACTGAGAAAGAGACAAACAGTCACAGTTTTTTCCTTTTTCTCTAATTAATCAAATAGGTAGGAATGTTATCTAACAGTCTGGTCTGTGCTTTATACACTGCTAAATAACTTGAAAAGTAGGTCACATCAGGGTGATTATGTTTTTTCTTAAGTCTCTCTTCTACACTACCAACTTTATGACACTACTGATTTTTCAAGAGTAGTAGCATTTGTATCTATCTTCTGGTCTTGACCAGAAAAGTTAAAAAAAACATTTTTTTTTCTTAGAAAAGTGCCCCCAAACACAAGAAAATAATGGAAGAGATGCACAGACTGCACAAGATTAATAAAAGGCAAAGCTTTTTTTGAAACGGTAGTTAAAATCTTTTAAGTTAGCAGATTAGCTGACTCTCCAGCATTCCTGAGTCATTTACTGTATCAAAACAATATCATGAACTGAAACAGACATCATTACCCTATGTACATGTATGATTATACAAAAGGTGTGAATCTACATTGTGTATAACCATAGAAATGAAAATTTGTACCCCATTTGTGTACAATGAATCGAAATGCAGTCTGTAAAAATAAAAACAACAACAAAGAAACAATATCATGAAGGGACAGAATCTGAAAGAAGACAGTTCTTCTATAAAAACTGATGTATCAGTAGATAGAGGATCTTTTTTCAAAAAAGCCTATTTTCTCTTTAAAGTACAGTTATAAATTACTGAGCGGTCAAGAATATTACCACTGATAAACAGGACCAGGCAAAAGCCTCATAATTATAAAGCTGTATGTACTCCCTGCTCTTGACCAATGGCACAGATCTTCATACCTCTGCTTTTAATTTCCCTGAGGACACCTTAGAGGCTGCTGGACAAATGTTTGCAAGTCACAACTTGTTTCGTTAGATGTAATTGTGAGAACTCAAATGAAACAATAAATACGGTTGCAGAGATTTCTAGATCTCTACTTCCGATCAGTCCCAGGATGTTTAAGATGTGACTTTAAAAGCATAATTTTATATTAAAACTAGATCCAATATTTTAATACTGTGCAATATACTCCCTCGCTCTGTTGAATATTCCTGAAGACAAGACCCCAAATCCCTGGTAGCCTGACAAACAACCTTTTAAATATCTGTCTGTGCCAGAAATACCCGACTTTTCACCCTTTGTAGGGCCATGCCAGTGTTTCTTAAATGTGAACACTCGAATCTAATAAATTCTAACATTTGCTATGCCATCCTACTGTGGGGATGCAAGAGTTAAAATTTTTGATATGCTGTTTTATTCCCTTTGTCTCTGGGGGAAAAAATCTAAAAAGATGCTATAAAATAAATACTGAAAACTTAATTTTTAGCTAAACTACATTTTGTGTAAAATGCATTAATTTCTTTAAGACAACTTGCAGATTACAGTCTTATTTATTTTTTTTGGTGGTGCTGGGGAATAAAAACCCAGGGCCATGTACAGGTGAGGCAAGCACCCTACCAAATGAGCTATATCTCCAGTCCTCAAGTCTAATTTAAAAAAACCTAGTCAACCAAAAGTAAAATCAGCTGCATGCAGAATACATGTCCAGTTTAGAGATGCTATGGTGAAAGTAAACAAGTCATTTATCCTTTCCATGGACTTCAGTTCATCAACTCTGGTTTAGAATTTTTGGAGTAGAATCATGCTATAGGATATTGCTTCCCAACTGGTCAGTACATTGGAATCACCTGGGGTGGTTTTAAAAACTAGATCAGCAAATCCTGTCTCCAACTTTTTGGATAAAAAATTTTATGTGTGGGGATTTATGAGACATTTAAAATCAGTGCCAAAGGTTGGAAGCGGGGATGTAAACATAGCTGGGAAAGTTCTGTAATACTACAGAAACATGTACCAACACAGGAAATCAGGCTTTCATAAAATGGCTTTTTTCACAGTGATTTGGTTTTTGAATTGTTCCAGAAGATCAGGATAGACTATGGAAATAAAATAGCAGTTGCTAAGGTAGACCTTCTCTTTAAAAAAAAAAAAAAAAGTATTTTGGTATTTTGGCAGATGGCCCAGAACAACAGCACTTTATTTTGTTTCCATGAAATTCCCATAACTCATCAGTGTATAGAAAATTTTTTTCTTCACTAATAATGACAGTCTAGTGGAAGAGTTTGAGTGTGACCACAGTCTTTCTCCTAAGCAGCAATGAAGTTCCCCTTATCAATAATTAATCATCCCAATTCCATTTAAATTCTCAAACTAATATAGAACTGAGAGAGGTCATAGATCTCATTGACATGCCCTCAATTTGAAGAGGCACAAGGTCATTGACCAGGACAATTTAAATCTTTTGTTTGAACAGCAAGTATCCCAACAATGAAGAGAGTGGTTCCTTACTTCCTCATGGGAAACAGGAAGGGGAAGAGTAGGAAGTGACGCCTATTTGCCAGGTGCTTTACATAAACCACCTCATATTTAATCTTCCCTCTGTGGAAGCATACTTGGTCTTCCTTTTACAGATGAGGAAACAGCTTCAAAAGGGTGAATAAGTTGCCTAAGGTTCTAGAATTAGAAAATGGAAAAACGGGATAAATCCAGGTCCCTCTGATGTGAAATCACAATCTTTAGATCTTGCCCCAATTTAGTTTCTTATTAAAAAATTTGTTGTAATTAGTTATACATGACAGTAGAATGGATTTTGACATATACAAAAACAGTATAACTTTTCATCCTTCTGATTGTATGTGATGTAGAATTACACCATTAGTATAATCATACATGCACATAGGGCCTAATTTAGTTTTTATTTTTACCGATGCTACAAATAGTTATATCTTAATGAGACAAATAGCTCTTCAAGACTTAAGAAAAACAATAGCACTGTTTTCCCCTCCCCATTTCCTGCTTCACTTTAGCAACAATTTTTTGGCTGATTCTTTTTTGAATTTATCTTCGTATCTCTAAATAATATGTAGCATTCTCACCAATGATTTTTCAGTTTTGTCTTTCTACCATGCAAAATAAGAATTCAGTTGTCTCACAACACCTACTCCTTCCTACTCTCCTCATTCTTCCAATAGCTATATCCCATTTTGATTAACATCTGGCTTTTACTGTACTTGTTTATTACTACGTAATGCTTACAGCTGAGCCATATAAGCCTATGACTGCTTTTCCCTTCCTGAAAACTATCCCCCACCAAATTTTTAATTTGCTTTACTTCCTATTATCAGTAGTAAAACTCCTCAGTATATTAAGACACTTCAGACATTCCTATCAATTTCATCTTTGATGAATCTCTCCTTGAGTTTTCTGATTAACCTAGATTAGTTGCTCTCTAAGTCTGATGGAAAGTCCTCTAATCTTGGGACTTACTTTCATTTTGTATTTGGGAATTTCCTTTGCCCATCTATCTCTAATCAAATCCTTCATTTTCAGTATCCTAATTCTTCTTGTTTTCCATTTTCACTTGATGGCCCAAATCTTCAGCAGCTTCCTGAGATAGAGTGTTAGAGAAGTAAAAATTTTGAAACTTTGCATAATTGAAAATCTTTACCTTCAGATCTGACAGTTTGACCAGAGAAAGAGTTCTAGGTTGGAATTAATTTTTCCTCAGAATTTTGAAGGCTTTGCTATGCTATTTTCTAGCTTCCATTTGTTTTTGGTGAAGCCAGACCCATCTTGATTCCTGATACTGCACTATCTTTCCCCCTTTGGAAACTAATGGGTTCCTACCTACTTCCTGCCTTTCCCCAGAATATTCTGAAATTTAGATTCATTGCAATGGGTGTTTGGTGGGTCCTTTCAATATGAAAAGTCATCCTTCAGTTCTTGAGAATTTTCTTGAAACACACACACACACTTCTTATTTTTGCATCCCTTTCTGGTATTCCTATTATATGGACACTGAATCATCTAAATTCGTACTCTTAACTTTCCCAATCTTTCCTGCTTTTTAAAATGGACTGTTCTTATTTCATAGACCCAGTGTCTTAAGTTCTGTTGCCTTTATTTATTTATTTATTTTTCTGTTCTTTTCCAAGGTGCCGGGGATCCGAATCCGGGTCCCTGCAAACGCTTCACAAGTGCTCTACAAGAGGAGCTATTAGCTCACTCTGTTGCCTTTTAAGTCAGTATTAACCTGCAAAATGACAGTCAACCAATCCTAGGTAAAGAAAGTAATAATCAAGGGTAAGCAGTGTTGCTTCAGGAGCTCCATCAAGACTGGAGGTATTGAAGCCAAACAATGTTCCACCTCTAATCGCCCATTTCAACCAGAACAGTTGAACTTTGATCAGTTACATGTATTGGGAGCCAGAAGAAAGCCACAGGCTTTAAAGAAAGGTTTCTACCATCTCTACCCCAGTATGATTTGTAATTCTTTAAGAAAGTCTATTTTTTTTTTTTTTTTTTTTTTGGTGGGCTGAGAGATAAGTAGGGGTGATTTGGGAGGTGGGAAAGGCCCCTCTGCTGGGTTTTCCCCACTGCTAAGCCAATTCTACTTCTGGGTCAATGTTCTGTTAGGGTTCACACTTGTGGTGAGAGGCCAACTCAAATCTAAAGTAGTTTCAGGATGGGGAAAGGAAATCACCTTGAATAATTGCTACCCTCTCCACTCTGTCTCAGAAAAGAAAGGCATCAGCCTTTCCCAGCCTCTTGGGGTATGATAATAATAAAAATTCATATTCTGTACCAGAAAAGTTGGCACATTAGCAAAGGAAAAGGCAAATGAATGAAAGAAACATATTTTTTCTTAACTATATGTTTGCCTTTTCACTTATCCAAATCATCAGGGACAAAAAGCAGAGAATTAGTCAATAACATAGTACATGTACATAAATAATACATCCTTTATCTTGGATGGTTAAGACAGACCTTTAAAGAAATTTGAAAACATAAGTGTGTTTTTTCTTACTTGAAGAAAGAAAATGGAAGAGAACTGTCACCCCTAATATTTATTTATGATTATATCCCACTTTCAGGAGAGTTATATAACATGATTCCAGTAAAATTTCTTCTAGTAATTTAAAAATACAACCTTTAACTTGGAAGGACCTAAGTCTTGATTTTTGTCCTTACATCAGTAACACTCCACAGCACAATTACCCAACTATATTTGTTCTGCTTCTCAATAGAACAATTTTCCTATCATCCTACTGGAAACAATTCAAGAACTCATACTTTCAACTTACTAAATAACCATTTAAATGGAACTCACATTAGTTTTCTTAGTTCACTCAACTTAAGGTATTTTCTTAATGTCTAAAAAGACAGACTTTGTTTTCATTGTTAACAATTTTCAGTAGGCTATTCTTTCTTATACAGGAAAAAATACTGGAGGTAAGTAAAAATATTGCAGTTTCCTCATAATCAAACTGTTTACTTTCATTACTCACTATTGATAAGTACCATTATGGAGAGTTTATCTCTGAGGAAGAAAAGTCAGCTTACTGTCCAGGATATTGTCCCATGAGACAAATACCATTACTTACTTCCTCAAATTCTTTTCCTTTAAAAACAATCCTTTAAAAATCATTTTTCTTTTTTGCACAATAATGTAACAGTTAACACTATTGAACTATATACTTAAAAATGGTTAAGATGGTAAATTATAATCTACAAAACAATATAAAACAATAGATTAGGGATTCAAAAACATGACACATGTACCATGTAGGTCCGAAAGGCTTATTGTTTAGTTGCGTAGATTGCATAAATTGCCTGTTCCAATCCCCTTCAATTTATTTAAACAGCTGTCAAATACAGCACCTGGTTCAAAAAACTTTGCATACTAACTGACCACCTCTCTTCCTGAAGATAATGCATAATCTTGGTTGAAAAGAGATTTTCATTACCTATTCTGAGTAACAACCTCCTCTTTACCTCTACTCATGATTCAAAATCATGGCAGCAAGCAGAGGAGATAACAGGGGAGAAATGGCAGCCACAGCACAACCCCTATAAGAAATAGAAACAAATTTGACAGCATAACTGAACACAAATGAGTTAAATTACACAATAATATTTATGTTTATAAAGTGCTGGAAAACAGAAAGGCAAAATGGACAACAAGCTCATGTACTGTATAAGAATAAAGTTTTTTTTTTTTTTTTTAATCAAAGGCTATCATCTACCTTTGTATAATGGATAACATTTTTAAAAACATGTAATCTTTCTTTGTTATAGGGCAAACTCCCAGTCAGGTCACCTTGGCTATTACTTGCTACATTAATAGACCATAAAGTAAAATAATCAAATATATAAACATTCACATACTGCCTGCATCCTGACAAAAACTTGAGTGTTGTGAGGTAGCTTTCATAGTTCACAGATACATATTGCTAAGTTATACTTCCTGCTTAAGTTCAAACTCTTGAAAGTGACCAAAAAGTGTTTGGAATCATCATTTTAAAAAGTTAAAAATTCCACCAAATATTACTTAACAATATTAATTATGTATTAAAAATAAGCTACTCATTGAGCATAGAGGTGGTCTTTTAGATGTTTGGCTTGTATTCTTTAGAAATCATCTCACTCCACATACATGCATACCCATACACATCCTGAACTGTCCTAATGATTTTCACTTCATATTAAATAAATAAAAACATGTTGAGCCTGTGTATTTTCTTTCCTGCTCATTTTGAAATCCCCTGTGGTATCTGGCTAGAATAGAATGTCAGCATAGCTATTACTTTTCAAGTAAGAAATTTCCTAGCAAAATCAGGAAGCTAGTGACAACAAAGTGAAACTGATGGAATGCTAGTTAAGATTCACTCCTGATTTCTTTCACAGTATGGAAAAACTTGCCCATGTAGAAGCAATACCTTTTCTTCTGTAGTGTAACTGGAGAAGAGGAGAAAAAGAATAGCAATGCATTTTACTTATCAGTCTCAGTTACCTACAGCATTTCTCCTTGAAATAAAAAAGTTACGTGTGTGTGTGTGTGTGTGTGTGTGTGTGTGTGTGTGTGTGTGTGGTTTTGACCAGGATCAGTAAAACAGCTTTGTTCTTGACAGTACTGGTGTCTGACCCTTTCATTTATTTGGATTTACTCCAAGGAGTTTTTTGTTTAAGTTCTGAATCACTTTGCTAAATGTTGTTGATATCTTAAGAACAACATACTCTCAAACTCTGGTGGCTTCATGAATGAATTCTTTCAGATCTTCAAAGAGGAGAGTCCTCATGCTACTTAAAACTACTTTAGAGCAAAATAAGAAGGAACTCTTCCAAGTTCTTTTTAGGAAGCCAGCATTACCTTAATTATTAAAACATGGCAAAGATAACAGAAAAATATGAAACTTAATAACTGATTTTAAATAAAAAGTTGCCAAAAGGAATCAGTGTATACTTAAATATTTTACTAGGACCAGGTGTAAAGCTGGTTCAAATTGAAAACATGCAAAATTATTTCAACATTCAAAGAGGGCCACTAAGAAAAACATTATGATAGGTTATGACAGATGCCAAAAAAAACATTTTAAAAAATTCAACTTTCATTCCTGATAAAAATATTTATTTAAGGAGTAATGAAAAGACATTGTCTTAATGCAAAAAAAAAAATATATATGCACCAAACGAGCACCCAACAACTATTATTTAAAACTGTTCTCAAAGTGCTAGCCAATGCAGACTCCCATGCCTGCCAAAAAATTACTTTGGTCATAATCCAAAATCTGTTCTCCGTAAAAATTCTAATACACCAGAAATATTAAAGGAAAATTACTTGAAAAATAGTTTGTTAGAAACTAATAGTATGCCTCATATTTAATTATGACAAAGTAAAAATATCTACAAACTAAGAAACAACGTAAGGATAGCCAGAATCATTCTTGTTATTTATCACTGTTCTAGGGACGGTAGCAATTCTCTAAAGAAAAGAAATACAAAGGAAGAGATAAGATTACTATATTTAAATAATTGTTTTCTTAAAAATTCAAGAGAATTTATCGAAATCAATAGTTAGAATGTTGGACAGATAAACTAACTCTCATTTAATTCTAGTTGTAAAATATTACGGAACATAATGGCTAAAATCCCCAAAAGATTATTTTAATGGAATGTGAGTGCAATAATATTTAAGACAATTTTGAAGAAAGTGAAGAGGGACTTGCCCTATGAATTACTAAAAAAATGTCATAATCAAAGCAGACTGGTATTTGTACAGGAAGCAACAAATAGATCAAAGCAACAGATGAATCTTAAAAAAAGACATGTATACATGGGAATTTACTATATTAAGGAGGTATTTCTAGTCAGTTGGTAAAGAACTGATTTTTGACAAATTATTTCAGGAAAAATGGTTATTCATTCATAAAAAATTAAATTCCTACATTATACAATGTATAGAAAGAACTTTTAGTTGTTTAAATGAGTAAGGCTTAAAAAGTAATTAACACACAAAATAGAAGACAGGAGGGAGGCTTTCTTATAAGAGATAAAAATCCTGGAAATTTTAAACCAAAAGACTTAGGTCTTTAAAAATATTCACCACATATTTCACAATGGGTTAATATATCTATATCTTAATGAGAAACAGAAAAATAATTGTGAAAAAATGGGGAAAATGCATGAATAGGGCATATTAAGTGACGGTTAACTACATTATGGTACACCTAGACAAAGGAACAGCACTCTAATATTACAATAAAGAGAGCTACATATTCCAAGACTTCTGCTATGCATCTTTTTCTCTGAAACAGCAGATCACAGAACTGTATGCACAGAAAATCTCACGTTCATAAGAAAGTGAAATAACATAAGTGCACATATGAGAGATGTGGAAGGCTTTGGATTACATATAGTTGGGAAAAGCACTTAGAAGGGTTTGACTTTCTGGACATGGCTGTATTGTTTGAGAGTTCACGACTCCTTACAAAGGGGGGAACGAAACAATTCTTCAACAGAATACAGAATTTGCATCTCTGCTACCTTTCCTTTAAATGTGTATTCCAACCCCGGTAGGGAGGAAGATCACTTTCTTTTTCTTCTACTTCACATCACTTCACTTCCTTTATTGCCATATTTCCCTTATAACTTGTCAAAAGACTTCTCCCAAGAGCTAAATGACAGAAAGGCTGCTTTACTTTTGCTTGATATAACATCAAGAGCACCTAGGACAGCACAATTCCTCTTGGGTTTGGTATCGTCCCTCTTTTTACTTCTTTGACGAGTGCAGCCTTTTGCTTCTGTAGCTCCTTGCTAGTCAGTTTTCACCCGGGTGGGGACTTCACCTAACTAACGTCAGGGTTCCACTACGGACAGGGTTTGCTTCCGCTCTTTCCGCCTCAGCCGCCCATTCTCTCCGTGACCCTTTGGCAAGTTACCCAACTTCTCATTGACAAGGCTATGATGACACCCCACAGGAAGGCAGAGAGCGAAATTGTGCAACTACCTTGGGAAAAACAACAGATGGAACCTATTGAGACGCCTTCAAAAGAGTAACCACTCTCGTACTTGCTTCTGAGAGGCAGTCCCTTTCCCGAGGATTGGGGACCCTCTGGACCTGGTCCACTGCTCATCCCGACACCAAATGCCCTGCCGTCCCCACCTCCCGGTCCAAAGGGCGGGGCCACGTTTCTCCCCTGCAGCCTGGGAGGCTGGGGCCGTTGCTGCGCCGAGGTCTTGGGCCCGGAAAGTCCCTCGGGTCGGCTCCGGAACACCAATCGGCATGGTTTCTCTCGTACAAAATCCCTCCCCACTCTTGCAAACTGGTTGCCTCCGCAACTCCGGCTTTTCTCCCTGCGGCGCCCAAACTGTCAGCGCGCCCCTTTAGCGCACACAAAGTTCTCCGTCGGCATGCTCGACGGATCCGGACACACCAACTAGCTCACGAACTTTTTACTCACAGTTCAGGGTTTCCGCGACGCTCTCTCACGCCACAGGTCGCCGGTACCTGATCTAGTGACCGCAACCGGAAGTTGTTTTCCGTTCCAGTTCAGAGGGCAGCGCCTGCGCGCGGAGCCATTAACACTGCACCCTCTCCCCAGGCCAGGCCAGCCCCCCCCTACCCCGACCCCGCCTCGCCACCCGGCCCCGCCCCGCCACCCAGCGCAGCCCCGCCCGGTCTCCTCTACAAGAAACACGGCAGCCGTGGAAGGGAACCCAATGTCAAGTTTGAAGGTCTCTTTAGGGTCTTGCTAGAATTTTGATTAAAATAAGTAACCAGGTCTGACACCCTGTAAATGAGAGTACACAAGAATCACCCGAGAAGGTCAACGTGTAGTTCCATCAACTAACCCTCAGATTGTGATTCAGAGGAACCAGGGTGATGAAGCCTATTTTCAATAGATCTTCAAGTGAATGTGATTGGGGCGTTAAGAGCAGCAGTTTGAGAAGCATTATCCATTTGTTTGGGAAACATGCACTCTTTTTTTTTTTTTTTTTTTTTTTGCTCAACTAGTAAGACTTTTCAATAAATTTCAATAAATGCACTTGCTAAGGTTGCATGGTTGGTGAATGGAAGTAGAACTTTATTAGATTTCCCGTGAATTAAAATTTCCTCATTATTCCATTCCCTAGTCATGCTTGAATATTTGAGGAAGGTTTTTGAAGATTTCTGATTGAAATTATAGAATTTAATAATATACTCAGAATCTAAGGCTGAATGCACAGGTATTTTGAAATATGAGAGCACCAAAGCCTTTAATAAGGAAAGGAAAATCTGTAACTTTCTTAAATATATATATATTTTTGCATTTTCTATCCCCATGATGATATTGTCACGATGAGAAGAGGGGGAAAATATGAAACATGCATGAATGCTGGTAGAATTATTTTAGATGGATGAGTTTTTGGTTGAAATGGTGTTGTATTTTCCTTTTCTGAAAATGGTGATTTAATTTTCTAGAGTTGACATACAGTGTTTAATGAAGACTGGGAATAGGGTTCAGACATTTATTGAACAAATAATTCCTTAAAAGAGTGACATAATTTTATTCCTATTTTTCATCACTCATTAGTACATATAATTCTTGTTAGTGAACAAAGATGTAGCATCAGTATTGGAGCGGTTGGGATGAAAATGGGGAACTGTAGGCTTATTAAAAATATTTTGGGACCTATTTTTAAAACTGACTAATATTTTTAAGGGTTCTGAATATAAATCTAAGGACAAAGAAATTTACCACTATTTACACTTACAATTTGGAATATCAGGAATGATCTCAGTCAAATCTTGGATGTGAAATGACACTATTAATAGAAGATGTTTGACCTTTGATATAAGATGACATCTGACCTAGCTGTTTGTGTCTTGTACTCTTCATCCACAATGCTATGAAAAAGTGAAATAATGTGAGCACTCATAATACCATGAAATCAGAAGGCAGGATTGATGACCACGGCTACTGTGCATTTGAGCAGGCTGTGTTCACTTGCCAAGGCTTGCTCCCTTCAGCCTGGGTCTTCCTAGAGGAATGTTTTTTTCTACTTCACAGAAAGGTCCCACACGAGTAGCTATGGCCTTCTTGCCAAGAAGCTTAGTGCCAGAATTTGATAGGATTTTACATCAAGCACAAAAATAGTGTAGCTGAATGGAACATGCTCTTTGTTGTTTGAAAGCAATAAAACTTGGTGGTCTGAAGGATAGCAAGAGGTCTACCTGTATTGTGGTATATATCAGTGAATCATACTGTATTACTATTTAGGACCTGTAAGAAGTATTTTGCATCTCTGTGACTCAGTGTCCCCCACTAGTACCTCTATTACCTACTTTGGAGGTATGATTTGGAGAATAACAACATATCCCAATGGGAGTGGATAGATGTGTTGCTCTGTATTCAAGCATGGATAATGAAAGGGATTTGGCAGACAGATGTTTAACTCTCTTGAAGTTTAATTTTTTCATACCTACTTTCTATCAAGGAAAAAACCAATAATTGTTTCTGGTTAACCAAGAGTTGTCCTCTTCATAGTAAGATAACTAGTGAGTAAGGGTAAGGGATCTCACCTCAATCTAACACCCACATGCAAAGCTGATAAATACCAGCTTCAAGCCAAAATGTTCACTGTGAACTGTGTGTCTGTTTGTCTGCTAGCTCAAGATCTGTGCTGAGGAAATAATGGCAATCAGATAGCTAATGAGAAGAACCAAGGAGAATCCATACATTCAATTAGTAAGGGCAATATAAGCCTTGTAATTAGTAAATATGAGGCAAAATATCCTTTTAAAAAGTTATGCTGCAGGGCGTGGTGGTGTATGCCTGTAATCCCAGCTGCTCTGGAGGTCGAGGCAGGAGGATCATGAGTTCAAAGCCAGCCTCAGCAACTTACAGGCCCTAAGTAAGTCAGTGAGACCCTGTCTCAAAATAAAATACAAAAAAGGCCTGGGGATGTGACTCAGTGGTTAAGTGTCCTGGGTTCAATTCCTGGTACCAAAAAAAAAAAAAAAAAAAAAAAAGAAAGACTATGCTGCATAAAAGAGAGTCTTCAAAGTGCAAAGAAAGTGAACACTTTGGAAAATGATTTACTAGAAGCAGAGGTAAATATAAAGAATCTTTTTTGTGTTTTCCATGAAAAAAGAGATGAAATATAAGATAAGATATTAGACTAAAATAAGGAGGGACCTAGATACTGGGAAAAATAAAAACAAAGTTGGATAAGTTAAGGTTTTAAGGACTCAGAGCATGAAATAGCAAAATTAGAATATTACTTAGACATAAGGATTCAAATCAATACTGCATAATATTAAATCAAAGATTAGAGTAAAAGCTTGAAAAATTCTCCCAAAATGGGAATGGAAAGGAAACTAATGCTAACCATTAAATGAAATAATGGCAAGATCATGTTCCAACTTCTTTCTGAAGAAGAGGTCAAGATAAGAAATAGCAACCCAAGATATGTCAGAAGAGATCTGAAGCAATACTTTGATCCATTGTAATAATTTCATTAGAGAAGAAAATGGCTCAATGAAAAGAGGTCAAACATCTTGGTCTATCCTAATAAAAATCCAATATTAAATGTCACGTCAGTTACTTCATTTATTCAGCAAATTACTGTGAATGCTTGCTATGTGCCAAGAGTTAGCGATAGAAGGATGACCAAGACACAGCTCTACCTTAAAGGAACCTAGAATTTGTAGTGAATTACATGTATACAAGAAACAGGCAGTTACTACATAGTGGTTTTACAATACTATAAGTATTGAGATACAAGATAAAAATAATTATTTAATAATTTGATAGTAATATGGTATAAACTTTCTGATTATAGCAACAAAACTCAAGTGGTAAGAGGGAAGTGTCAAAATGTAAAAATATTCTACTATTTACTCTTTTCCTCATATTCTCTATATATGGAGATAAGGAAATGATTGAATTTCATTCTAACTATAAAACCCAAAGAAGTATTATTTTAGGTTTTTTAAAATGTAAAGGTAAATAACTACAAGTAGTATTAAAATTGTATGTTTTAATGTTAAAAGGAAGAAAGAAAGGACAATATTGCCTTTATAACAAAGATATAAAATTCTTAATTACCAACATTTAAAATCAGTCACCAAATCAGGTAAATCATGTGAGAGTACTTTTCTGCAACATTTTGATGCATACTTAGATCTCTGTTGTCACGATTGGTGGTCTCCATTACCACTCTGTCTCCTTTGCTACTCCTTGTTCAAGTTACCATCAATTCATAATTTTTATATTGGCCTCCTAACTGTTCTCAAATTCTCATATTATCTCTCTCTCTCTCTCTCTCTCTCTTGCCAGGCTGGGGATCAAATCCAAGGGGTGGCACATGCCAGACAAATGCTCCACCACTGAACTACACCCCCAGCATCCTTTTCTTGCATTTTAATGTTATTATGTCCCTTTATTACCTAAAAATCACTCAATTTTTTTCCCATTAGGTTTGTATGACATCCAAATTCTAAACCTGAAATGAACTTTCTTCCTACATCTCTAGAATCAGAGATTCTTCTTTCTAGTGATTTTGAACTTCTTTTGAAACCTGGAATGTTTCCTCTTTTGTCCTTTTCAGATGTTTGTAGATGGCCTTGCCATGTTTCCAGTACATTTTTCCTGGTCTGTAGAAACTCTGCTGAAAGGTCTAGTTCTATGCAAGGTCTCATTTGATTCCCCTTTTAGGTTAGGACTGAAGGTTCAGCAATGGGATCCTACTTCACTGTGTTGTGTCTCCTTTATGATATGCATTACACTTAAAATTCCAAGATATGCATTTGGATTTTCTGAAGTTAGGATAGATATTACCACTGATCTTAAAGAAACTTACAGCCACTAAGCAGAGGCCTGGGTGGTCAATGCCCCCAAAAGTGCAAAAATAAGAGAGGCTAAAACAATGCTTTATAAGTAAGATTTGTGTATTGAAATCATCTCATTTTTTTTTTTGTTGGATTGTCATTTACTAACCATATGACTTTACTAACCCTGTACCTCAGTATCTTCATCTGTCAGGGAATAATAATACTTGCCTCAAAGGTTGTATTTAGACAATGAAATAATACATGAATAGAGTTTGACTTATAGGAGGAACTCAAACAATATTGACTAATATAGAGAATTTCTATAACTCACAGACTGTTTTGTATACAATTGATTTTTAATTTAATGGGCAATCCTTTTTAATCAATTAAAATGTCTTTTAAAGTTCACATGGTAAAAGTACAGATAATGAACTTACTAGAAAAACCTTTCAATCCGTTGTCATAAGTATGTTTTAAGAGTGAAAGAAAACCCATGGACAAAGAACTAAAGGAAATCAGGAAAATGATGTATGAAGGAAATGAGAATATTAGAGACAGGAATTATAAAACAAAATGGAAATTCTGGAGCTGAAGAGGAGACAAACAAATGAAAAATTCATTAGAGAGGTCCAACAATAGAATCTGAGCAGGCAGAAGAAAGAGAGAATGTGACGATGGGACAATTGAAATAATCTGATTGGAGAAGTAGAAAAAAAAGATGAAGAAAAGTGAACATAATCCAGTGGACTTGTGGGACACCATCAAGTTTGCCAACATGGGCATTATGGAATTTTTGAAGAAGTGAGAAGGAACAGGAAAAAAATTTTAGAGAAATGGATAAAAATCTTTCAGTTTGTTAAAAGACTGAATCTGCACATTTGAGGAGCTCAAAAAACTCCAAATAGGACCAGCTCAAAGAGATTCACATTGAGGAAGACAAAAGAAAGAATTGTGAAAATAGCAAGATGAAAGTAATACGTTATGCACAATGGGTCCTCAATAAGATTAACAGTCAATTTTTCTTTGACACTGTGGAAACCAGAAGAAAGTGGGATGACATATTTAAAGTGCTGGAGAAAAAGTGTCAACCAAGAACTCTATATCCATCAAAATTATCCTTCAAAAATGAAGAAGAAATTAAAACATTTGACACTGATCAAAAACAGAAGGAATTTGTTGTTAGTAGACTTACCCTAGAGAAATGACAAAAGGGTCCTTAAAGCTGAAAAAAAAAAGGGGGGGGCACTAGGAAATAGTATGTAGTTATATGAAGAGATAAAGGACTTTAGTAAAGGCAACTACATAGGTAAATATCAATGCCAGCATGATCATATTTTTTGTTCTTTTTATTTCCTACATGACTTAAAAAAATACCTAAATAATAATTATAAATCTATGTTAATGGACATACATAATTTGTGACAACACATAAGGAAGGGATTAAACTATATAGGACAGAGTTTTTGAATGTTACTAAAACTAAGTTGGTATCAATTCAATTTAAGTTGTTATAAATTTAGTCCATTAATCTTAATCCCTGTGGTGACCAGGCACCAAAGCAAATACATTTTGAAAATACACAAGAAAAAATGAGAAGGAAATAAAACAGTACACTGCAAGGAATTAAGTGCAAAAGAAGTTGGTACGGGAGGAAGTGAGGAACAGAATGGTATAAGAGCATGCAGAAGCTTTCGCTAGTTAAGGGGATGGTGACTGGGTCACCAGATTTCCAGGCATGATTCAGTTAGTATGAAGGGACTTTTTTTGGAAGAAGGTGAACACCTGTAGGTTCACCAAGCAGCTGCAAGGATATGCAACTCAAAATATGGCACTATTGGAAGATTCTATGTTACAGAATGGTAAGTTATTACTAATGTTGTTTTCTAGTCAAAAGGAGATACTTATTTTATTTTTTGTACCAAATTTATAAATAAATTAAGCAAATGTTATCATGTCTGGACAGCTGCAACCTCTTGTCTAGACCTGCAATGCTAGAGT
Source organism: Sciurus vulgaris (assembly GCF_902686455.1). Taxonomy (NCBI): domain Eukaryota; kingdom Metazoa; phylum Chordata; class Mammalia; order Rodentia; family Sciuridae; genus Sciurus; species Sciurus vulgaris. Next base: position 115,758,125 of record NC_136463.1, on the reverse strand, counting down.
TTCTTTGGTCTTGTGATTCTTGATTAAGTGACCTTGATTCATTTTGTAATTTTGATAATCATGAACAAATTCACTTGTATGATGAATGTGATTGCCAAAAGCAAAGGCAGTTGGATTACTGTGGATGATTGTAGCACAGGGTTATGACATGTTTTGTGAAACCTTAATATTTGTACACCATAATCAAATGATCAAACCATATATGCTATCTAGAAGTGACTTACTTTGGGTTCAAAGACACAAAGAGATGAAAGTGAAAAGATGAAAAAATATTTTTCCATGCAAATATTAACCAAAAGAGAGATGAGTGGCTATCCTAAAATTAGACTCTAAGTCAAACACTGTTTCGGGAGACAACAAGAACTATATATATTAACAAAGGGATCATTTGTCAGGGAAATATAACAATTATACTACTTACCAAACAACAGTTCCTTAAAATATATGAATCACACACTGACAGAATGGAAAGGAGAAATGGACAATACTAGAATAATCATTGGAAGTTTCATTATGCCACATTTAACAAAGGATAGGAAAACAGAAGATCAAAAAAGGAAGAAACAACTTGAACAATACTGTTACCCAAGTAGATATGATAGACATAAATACAGCACTCCATCAAACTAAAGCAGAATGCAAACTGTTATCAAGTGGACATGAATCTTCTCCAAGAGAGATCAAAGGTGTAGGTCACTAATTTTAATACACTTAAAAAGGTCAAAATTAGCCAGAATGGTAGGGCGCTTGCTTTGCAGGCAGAAAGACCGCGGTTCAAATCCCCAGCAGAGCGTGATAGAGGGGAAAAAAGGTCAAAATCATACAAAGTATTTTCTCCAGCCAAAATGGAATGAAACTTGAATCAATAACTGAAGGAAAACTGGAAAATTCATAAATATGTGAAAATTAAACAACACAGTCTTTAAAAATGGGTCAAAGAAGGAATTAGATTTGGTTAGAATGAATGAAAACAAAATTGCAACATACTAAAACTTAATAGGATACAGTGAATCCTAGTAAGATATGACCTCAATGACCTAAATTCATATCTTAAGGAACAAGAAAAAGAAGAGCACACCAAATCAAGTTAGTAAGAAAAAGGAACTGATAAAGATTAAAGCAGAGATAAATAAAATAAAGCAAAAAGAATCAATGAAACTAAAAGTTTTGGATTAATTATAACAATTATACCATACTAGTGCAGATGTTAATAATAGACGTTGCTACTAGTTGGAGGAATTATGGTGATATATGGAAACACTCATGAGTATTAGCTTAATTTTTCTTTAAATCTAAAGCTACTCAGAAAGGCCACTAATAAAAACAAATACAAAAAAATATCTTTACTGTCCTAATTACTTTTTTTTTTGTAGTACTGGGGATCAAACATAGGGCCTCATGCATGCTGGTAAGGGCTTTATCACTGAGTTACATCCCAGCCCTCTAAATAACTTTTTGGTCAAAGAGAAAATAAAACTGCAATTAAAAAATATCCAATAGAGGTTGGAGTGTAGCTGAGTGGTACAATGCATGCTTAGCCTGTGTAAGGCTGTGGGTTCAATCCTGAGCACCTAAAATGAAACAAACAAACAAAACCAAACAAACCAACAATAACCTCCCAAGCCCCAGAAAACCAAAACAGTAAAGTGATAATGTAAGAATGACATGTCAAAAGTTATAAGATGTAGTTAAAATGGTACTAAACATTTCCTAGCCTTAAATATTTTCATTACAAAACAAAAAAATTAAAAGTAAATAAAATAAGCATTCAACCCACCAACTGAGAAAAGTAAAAAGTAAGTTAGTCTGAAAAGGTATTAAGAAAATATTAATAAAAATTAAAAACTTAATTCTTTAAAAATCAGTCAACTATAAAAGTGATACACCCAAGAGATTTACTTTGTGACATCACATTGGGGGTGGGGTGGGGGTGGGGAGAGAATACATAAAAGGACAAAATGAGCAATAACAAAGGGTTATCCATATAGTTATATAGATGACAAAGTACAAGACAATACCATGTGTGCCAATACATTTAAAAAAATTTGATAGAAAAATTTTAAAGTACAAATAAATTGTGTGAAAAGTGGCATAAAACTCGAACAGATCAATAAAAATAGAAGACACTGGAAATTCCCCTCCAAAAAGGGGTCTCAAGGCTAGGTGGTGTTATGGATTTATCCTTTATACATTTCAAGAAACAGATAACTTTCGTTAAACTTGTAAAAAACATTTTGGCATTTTTAGCATTTTACTTTATGTAGTTAGCCAAATATTAACATGGAAACCCATCAATGATAGGTTCTGGAAAGTGGATATACAGGTTAATTTAACTTGTGAATATAATGCAGAAATTCCCAGTGAATTACAAACATTTCTTTTTCAGTACGCCTTTTCTTAATATAAGTTAGATATAAGATTAATCAATTTGGACATACATTTTGCATACCATTGTTGGTTGTAACTGAATTGGGGTCTGCAATTAACACTGTAATAATAAGAAGAAAGCTGTTTTCACATAGCGGAGGAACAGCTGCTTTGTTTATGTATCTGGTTGCTCTGCTTGGATAGGGTTCCTTGGCTTATGCCACATTGTTTTCATTCTTTTATGTTAGTTTGAGTTTTGAACTGAATTGTGAAACCAAAATAATAGAGAAGAGGCGTCTAAGCATGTGGATTGAAGAGAAAAAGAGGAAATGTGTAGGTTTGGTTTGATTGATTATTTTCAACAAGGCAAAAATAAAATGCAGTTTATAACTATAAATCTACCTTTATTACATAAGCAATCAAATTAATAATATGATTTTTGGTAACATGGAGTTTTAAAAAATGCAATTACTGTTTTGTATCACAGCAGAGCACTATTTAGTTTGAAGTAGAAAAACTATACAGATGTCAAATATACTTTAACCTGGAATATTATTTTCTTTTTAAAACATATCCTTAATAAACTAGGATATTTGATAGCTATTTTTTTAATGATTAATGTGTTTATTTCAAACCAACAACCAACGTCATTCTTAATGTTAACCACGAAGGGAAATTCCCACTGAGATCAGGAACAAGACAAGGTTGACTGCTCTCTCCTCTGTTATTAAGTACCCTTTCAGAAATTCTGGCCAATATGATGAGGAGAAAAAGGGGAGGAGATACATTTATGTATTTTTAATCTATTTTAACATCACATAGGAATGACTTAATTTAGAAAAAGTAAGAGAGCAATAACATGGTAGATGAAAGATAAAATTGTGAAACCAAGATGTTAGCAGTAATTAGTTAGAAAATAGAGTGGAAAGAATATCCTTATCAAGATAACACTCCTACTGCCCACACAAGAAGACGAAACCAAATATACGGGAATATGTTTTACAATAAACAAGGAACCCTAATGTTTGCTGAAAACTTAACACGTGGAAAGACATAGAATATTTACAGACAGAAAGGTTCTCTACTATAAGAGTGATCATTTTCTTCAAGTTAGTGTACAAAGTTCATGAAATTCCAACCAGAACTTTATTTCAGGGGGATTTAACAGATTTATTTTGAATCATCCAGTTATCCATCTCTTTTGTGATCACGTGTTTAAGAGAAATAACTGGACATTGCCCTAGGGCTCCAGTGGCTGTTGGACAGGAATATCAGGCAGGTTGGGACAGCTCCATGTCATCCCGGAGGCAGACAGTGTGTCCACCTGTGCACACATATAAGTACACCCTGAAGGGGTGAGGGGATAGAGTGGACAAGTGAGAGAGTGAAGGGAGATGGCTGCTAGCAACGATGTAACTATTCTGTGACCTGATGAAGTCAGTTTCCTTTTTCTCCATCACCTTGTAACTTGGGTAAGACATCCCTTAAATACTGTTTTAATATTATAAGAAGGCAGCAGGGCAGTGGTAAAAGAAACTCATTGAAAAAGTGCTCTCTGTTACTTAAGAGCTATTATAACTATTTTCCTCCAGCAGGTACTCAATAAACGATAGCTATTAATATAATACTGATAATAGTTCTTGATGCTTAATGTTTTTGAACTATCACTATTTCCAAGGTTATTCTTAAGGAAATAAGAAAATACTACACAATCTTTAACATTCATTTTTATTGTGAAAATAAAAGGGTCAGAATAAGATCAGATTACTATAAATTCTAGAAGTTTGAATATTCTAAAATAGGTATTGCAGGTTGTGTATAAGGTTAATACTTTAGTATAATGAAATATTCATTATCTTGTGTTTCTTATGAAGTAGAAAGTGCTAAATGAGTTAATGTTTCAACAGATATGCTGGATCAGGCAGGAGTTGGTTTCTAAAAAAATAACCCAAAGAAAGTATGAATACATCCAGTATTAATTGATTTTTCAAACTAGCAAGCTAAATACAACTGAAGCCAAACAACTTTCAGTCTTACATTGTGTTTTAAAAATCACTCATTGAATAAGGCTTTTATTCTAGATGTAAATTTTAAAAACTCATTTCAGTTAGAGGCATAATAATTTTTATCTTAAAGTTAGAAAGAAAACAAAAAGCAGTATTTTAAGCTTTCCTCTGGTTTTGGCTTTTTTAAAGGCTAATTTTCCAACTGTGACAATGAATACAAAGGCAATTCTGAATCATACAAATTTTTCAACAAATACAGGAGTAGAATAAACTTGCAATACATAAGAAGACATTCAGGCCACCTTGCTAAGGTTGAGAATTGATAGAATAATAAAATTTGGTTACCTCTTCTCCAGGTTACAAATCTTCCATCACAGGGTATTTCTCTTTAAAGATGTAGGCAGTTACACATTCTGGAAGCTGTTTGCACAGGATTTACCAATGCTGCTTAAATTGTCCTGAGCTTTCCCGGTGTTGAATTGGGAACTTCCACTGAGAAATCCCCTGACTTCAAGACTTCCTTATTTGTAGCTATCAACAGCCAATCATGGCAAGATATTGAAATGAAGCACAACTACCAGAAAATATTCTGTAAGCCACTCGTGACTGTAACTCTGACTTCCTTTTGAAGTGAAGACCCTCTACCTGATATTTTAACAAAAAGCTAGAAACTGTAAACATAAAAATGCTTTTTGATAAAGCACATTTTCATGTAAGAAATTGGAAAAGTTTATTTGATAATTGCCTTTTTTAGCCTTTAAGAAGTCACTTTTTGAACTAAATAATATGCTTATAAGCAACAGGTAAATACCAAATTTGAGTATAGTTGTTCTTGTTTCATTTATTGGATAAACCTAATAAAATAAGGCTTCTACTGGATTCCACAGCCTGAGCTCAAGTACTCAGAAGAAGGGAGAAGCAAAGAAGTCTCTGCAGGCAGCTTTTCTGTTTTGAAAACTCAGGTTCACTGTTCATGTAGAAGAGTGCATGTTCTAGCATACTGGGGAAATGCTTTACCAAAGCGTGTATTTCTCACAGGCTATTTGGAACAGAGCAACAGGTTTTACATACAAATGGAAGGCAACATATGCCCCACAGTCATTTTTCTGTTATGAAATTTTAGAGCTGGAAATATCCCTAGACACTTCTGTTCCTCTTACTTTTTATGCCAGATGAGGAAACAGAAGAAGGTAAATGCTTAAGGTCACAAAGGAAGTCAGAACCAACATTTAGATTAAAATTAGAGTCTTTTGAATAGAAGTACAATTTTCTTTTTTACTGTATGACACTCTCATCTCATCATCAAAATGGAAAAAGACAATCAATTGAGTGCTCTCTATGTTCAGCTCCTGCCTGGTCCAGATAAGAAGTCTGAGGAGGCCTTACCCACAGTTCCAGTTAGTAAAAGGACTAGAATTTGCAACTTCTGATTCTTAGTCTAGTTTCTTTTCTATTTTAAAACACTGTCCTCTCTTTGATGATATAGTAAGTAAATCTGAACTATTGCTAATTATTACGGAATTATTCTATAAAAATAATTTTGAAAGTATCTAAAATGCTGAGTAATATATTTAAATGTTTCATTTACTCATCGAATATATAATGAAGTATTAAATTTCCTTTATCACTTCATGCTTTATAGCTATCTTACTGATGAATGTTAAATGTTCTCAGGTGAGATGAAAAAATAAAAGCCGCTGTAAATATCCCAAAACAAAACAAAAAAATGAGGTTGCCACTGGTGAAAGGAAAATTTATTTCTCAAGAGTTTACATTTTTGAATAAACAAGATCTTAAAAGCACAGTTTTTTAAAAAACTAGTACTCCTGTCTTAACTTCCATGCCACTTTCTTTGTCTCTTCATCCTGAGTCCCCTCCCTCTGCTATTTGTGTTGGCAATTGGGCTTGGCTGACATCCAAGCACCTATAGAGCTGGCTATTCCTGGGGATGTTGGCCCTAGCCTCCTGGGGTATTGCCTGAGAGAGGCTCTTGAGGTCATGACAAAGAAGCTAAAGTTAGAGATGCTTATTGAAGAAATTCTGCCAGAGTATATGAAATGTAAAACCTAGGCCACTGACCAGTTTAGCCTCTATGCAAAGAATGTAAGGCAGTTGGAAATTTTTATCTTTGTTATTCCCAGTGGTTCCCTTTCCGACTCCCTGCCCCCTATCTACCCTTTATTTCCTCTCAGAGTCATAAACCATGTGACCAGAGCTGACAGAAATGCAGAAATTCCTAGAGGAGAGGAAGGAGAAATGGCATCAAGTCAGAATGGCATGGTTTAGAGGAAAGTGACCAGGGCAGGAAGGGGATGAAGGGTGCCAAGCCAAGGTGGAGGGTGGAAGGCAAGTCAAGTTCCCATTCAGGCAACGAAGAATGTCACGGGGGTTACTAATCAAACAATGAGAATAGCACTGCTAAGGGGCAACGGGGTTCTTAGGTGGAAGGCCTCCCTAAGAAGAATCCTCCACAGCAGACTCTTCCCTGGAGAAAGCGGAGGACAAGGAAGCCATGCCTCTTAATTGCTGACTGGGGTGCAATTATAGCCTATGACTCTAGCCCTGAAGTGAGTTGTGCAGCTAGGCTGTATGGGGTGGGTGTTTGAGAAACTTGGTTCAGATGATCAAATGGGCACCTACAGGATGAATCCATGATCCAGGCATGGTATTAATGGGAACTCAAAATTTTCTAGGCTCTATTTGCTGGTTGGCTACTGTGCCAATATTTTGTTGGCCCATGACCACAGTAGGGTTGATCCTAAGATGTAAGATCCTATTCTATATTGAGGGTTGGGATCAGCAGAAATGATGGATAGTCTTTTTCTGCTACTTCTTCAGCCTCTATAAACTGTGCCCTGGGAAGAGTAGCTAATATTACTAATTAGTGACTTAACACAAATTTATGCCAAAGTATTGCTTCCTTAGTGGGGATACTCACAATTTGTGTCTTAATTATAGAATTAAAAGTGTCCCCACTTCATGGAAGAAAGGAGGGAGGCAGAGTAGGGAAACTATATCTATTCCTCAAGTAACCTAAGATAATGATTGACCTTATATTATTAGTAGGGACATGCAGTTGGTATTCTTGTCCTATTATTTGTTTAATAAACCTTTATTACTTATTATGTGTAGGATGGAAGGGTTATTAAAATGCTTTGCTTTCCTTGAAGAGTTCACAATCTTAAGGAAAAGACACAGCCAAGCAACATTTTACTCTGCTTACTGATGTACAGAGTAAAAAGTTGCTGTGTAGGCAGAGAAACAGTTCTCCAGGCTAGAACTATACATGCAGAAATGCCCAGGAACTGAATAAGCAAAAGGATCAAGAGTTAAAAATTTATTTTACACCTTTTCCTATATTTTTAATGAATTAACTATGTTTTTTAGGCTGAACATATGGTTTTTTGCTTGTTTCCATAGTTTTATAAGTAAATTTTTTTCTAAAAATCTCAATTTGCTTTTTAACATTGAAGATGATTATTTATATTCTTTTTTTTGATTATTTATATTCTTGATAATAGACACCATTTTAAGGCTCTCAGCATCTATGCTTAAGAAATAAATCTAAATCTATGAGGTACACAGACTGAGCAATTAGGAAGTACTTTAAGTCTATTACTTTTGAGAATAGGAATCAAAGTGTGGCACTGGGTTCCCCAGCACTCTGTCCTCCTCACTATATGACAACTATGTATTTTTGCTGAAAGGGAAAAGGACACTTAGTGATATATATTGAAACAAAGGTTGGTGGAATCAAAATCCAAAAATATTTTGACCAACTCAAATAATAGACTGATGCCAACATGGAATTTAATGGAGATAAAGTTGTCTAATTACTTCTTCTCCCCTCCCGACCACTATCCCACAAACAAACAAAAATCAGAAAATAATTTGTGAGCGCAGAATAGGTTGATGAGGTGCAATTTAGCAGCAGTCACATAAAATCGACTTGCATTTTACTTGAGGCAGTAATATAGGTATGCTAAAAAAAAAAAAAAAAAAAAATCTCCAAACCAACAGGACCTTAGGATTCCCACTAGAATGAGGGAAGCACTAGTCTTGCTTTCTGATCCATCTTTTCTGGGTACCTTTATTTAAAACTGTAAACAAATCATTTATTATCAAATACTCACCCATGTTTTATGTATGTCTCTCCAGGAATAGAGAATATTTAGCCTAGAGCAAATAGGTATGAAATAACTGTATTCAAATATCAATTGTATTCTTTATAGCTTCAAGGTAAGCCTCAGACCAGCAAGCAGGAACAATATGGAAAACAAATTTTGGTTCATTATAGAAAGCTCAACATTCCAATAGTCAGAAGATGAGATATATCACCTTGGGAGGTAATGAGTTCCCTCTTCCTGTACTGTGGGACAAATATGACGAATGAGCATTGTTTGGGAACTTTGAAAGACAAAGTCTCAGATGAAGTAGCAATGACTAATACCTGTATAGCATTTACTGTGGCCCTGGCACAATTCTAAATACTTTACATGTATTACTTCATTCAATCTTTATAAGTACCATATAAAGGTAGAGCTCTTTCATGGATACAACCCCCCTTTGGCATCTGTCTCCAAGATTCATGCTCTTAACAACTTTAATACAGTGCATCTAGCATGCTTACTATTATGTACTTGGATACAGAATCTCATTCACTGATAGCATAGAATTTCAAGGGAGTTGATAGGAAGTTCAGATATTTTCTCTACCACTTTGATTACTTTTAATGCCCAGTTTTAGATGCTTCCAGTCTGATAAGAAATTAATGACCAGAGGTTATCCACTGTTAGTTCCTTCTCACCACTTCCATTTTGGTCTTGGAACAAGCATGTAGTACAACTGAAGACAGCCAGGGGATGGTAAGGAAAAAGGAGTGGGATGCTGAAGAGGTGCTCTTATTGAAAACAGGGAGCAAATTGGGCTTGTTGCCTTTTCTCAAGTGTCAATTTCAGAAAATATGACAGTCTTGGAGCAGATTCCTTTCCATTTGTTAGGGAACAGGACAGTGTGCATTTTGTTTCTGCAGGTTTACTCATCCTTCAATCTTTTCCTTTCTAGTCCATTATGTATAGCTTAGTAAGTCTTATAAAAAAATCCATGATACTTTCTACAGGATACAAGGTGAAATATTCAAATTTCCATAAAAAATCTCTGTAAGTTGACAGAATTTCCTCAGGGAATGAGATGTCTCATGATAGAATGGTCTGTTCCAGGCATTACAAATTCTACTTTCTCTTTTAGTGGACAAGGTAGCAATACATTCAGTTTATTGCCAAATAGCCACTTTATTTTGATCTATGAACTGAGATTTCTCCTTTATAATGTTAATGAGAACCACCAACCATAATAATATGTCTCATAGGCATTTTTATTCTAAACTGAGAAACCTAGAAAAGTAGTTTAGATATTAGTATGAAATAGAAATTACTGAACTCCCTTTACAGAGTTTCAGCACTTATAAAAGATAGAAAGCAAATCTGTGATATCTGAAACATATTTCTTCTGGATTTATAAATTCATGAAATTGAAATTGCTGTGAGATGTCTAAGGTCATCAATAATTTTCTATGTGAGCACACACAGTACAATGATTTAGTATGGATACAGTTTCTAATATTAACAGGATTAATAGTTCATACTTGTAATTCTCCACAAATGGGAAGATTAAAAAAAATGTTAGCCCTTCTGTAACCTCTAAGGCACAGTGATAGTGAGACAGAAATTAGGAAAAGAGAAAAGTGGGAGAGACAGAAAGGATAATCCACGAACTCAGGGTTTTTCTATGACTTTAATAAAATAAGTCAGACTCTCGATGAGATCTGACCTTTGGAAATTGTTAGCTTGACTCCAGGGGGATGTCGAGAGGATTAACTAGCTGAGGCTTGCAGAGTGATTTCAAGGTTCTTTGTGTGTTATTTTATTTCTTGGTTCACCAGTTAAGTTCCCTTTTAATTTGATCATATTTAACAGGATGCTAGAACCACAATGGGAGATTCAATAAACATGGGTTCCATTATTAAAACCACAAGCTATTGTTTGGGGGGGAAAGATTGAGGTAGTGTTAAAAGCGTAGGGGCAATTTTGTATGGGGGCATGTTATTCTGTAGATAACCAGGTTGAATTCCTTTACTTTGAGAAGAAAGAAACTGAAACATAAAAGAGATTAATTGATTTTCTCAGTATCAAACAGTTGACTGATGGTGTTGACAGATTTCCAGTGGCGTTGGACCCTAGCTCCAAAGTACTTGATCATCTCTGGCTTTATAATCTAAAGATGCTATTAAGGTTTAAAAGCTGAGTGGGATGTGATTGGAGAATGTTTTCTAATTATTCTGTTGGTGAAAGGCCTGGGTGCTTTGTCTCTCTTGTCACTGAATTTCAAATTTTAATATATTGTTCAAATGGGAAAAAAGCGTTTTTAGGAATACCTCTTTCCCGTCATTTATTTAATCATTAATTCTTTATTCATCAGTTGCTATATGTTGATCAATTTGGGGGAATGGAGCCATAGATCTGAACTCCGTGTTGCTTTCTGTAGCTTGTCAGAGGAATTAAAAATTACCTCTTTGTTGAGAGATTGTCTAGCAGAAGTCTTAGGCATAGGGGTACAGGAACCGTATGCTGTACAGTACAAATCCTGACTGTACCCTTGACTAACTTGCCTAAATCTTTGGTAGTTTTGTGAACTGAATGAATTAACATGCGTAAAGCATTTAAAACCCTAAGCACATGATGAAATCACATAAATGGGTTTTTGTTGTTATTGTTTATTCCTTGCTATATTTTTCTTCACTGACTTTGTAAAATCATATGGTGAATTCATGCAAGTTTTGCAGGGAAATGAAATGAAGGGAAATTAAATTATTTAGATAATATCTTTTATGTCTATGTAATCTCCATACTGCCTCTACCTCCTTTCCTTCATTTCCTATGTACGGCTTGGAAAGCTAGTTTCACCCACTATCCATAGGTGGGCAGGACTGGCTTTCTTTGACTTGCATTTTCTATTATAGGCAGCTGTAATCTTCATGTCATAATATTCAATATAATGAAAAAGAAGTCATGAATACAAAGCAAACAGTCTTTATGGAGAAGTTGCTATGTGTCGAGCACTGGCCCTAAGTATTGATATATACAACTGTGAGACTGGCATTATGATTCTCATTCCTACCATTTTAAGTGTGGGACTTCGCATACCATGTGCAAAGCATGACTGAAGACATAAGACTTCCAACATCTTCTGTGTGGTTAATATTCTTGCAGAAAGCAAATGCTCCTCTTTCCTTCTTTCCCCAGATATTTTTAAAACTAAATGCAGAAGGTATTCATTTGGGCACAACAATATTTAAACTTGACAGTTGTTTAAGGCTTTTGTATACTTAGATTTGAATTTTTAGTTTGCTTGAGGGTTTTATTTTATTTTTGGTTGAAGAATTAGTATGAGAGCCTATCTTTCTAGAATTTGAATGCTTACTGCCTTTTTGTCTTCTTTTTCATTTATTGTGATCAAGATATTAGGCTTCAAGATACTGAAGTAGATAACTGGCAGACTGTCAAACCATTTTTCTGGTTCTTTGTGTACTTTGGTTTTTTAAACAAATGAATTAAAACTTACTCTTGACATGATCAAAGCATGATATATGCACATATGGAAATATCACACTGAAAGCCATACATTTTTACAATTAATAAACACTAATAATTATAGTTACTAATAATTATAATTACCCACATCAGACAGGGTCCAATCAAGAGGTAGAAACCATATAGTTATTTGAAGAGGAAAAGTTTAACATAAAGAGTTATTAACTATATCAGATGGTGTTCTATAAAAAAGATTAAGATAACTCAAAAGAATACTCTTGGGCCCTAAGAGGATATCCAAGTAAGGAACAAATGTGAGAAAGAACCCTTGTCCTCAAGACTGGAATTTAAATCACTCAAGAAAAGGTATGGTTGTGGACCACTAGATTGCAAAGAAGTTTGTTTGGTTGCCCAGGCCAGAACTGGTCCATAGAGGCTGAGCAAAAAATAAACACTACCTCAAAGTGCAAGGGGACTGAGGCTGAGAAGCTGACGTTGGGGGTACTTGTGGGGTTCATTGGAAAACTGTCAATAGGGATGCCCCTGAGATTTGATGAGAAACCATCCATACACATGCCACAGCAAGTTGGGGGTGAATGTTGCTGAATAAACTCCACACTTGCATATGGCAGCCATGAGATAGGAACAAGAACCAAATGGAAAACAGTAGGACTAGGAAGAAAAGCCCATTCTAGTTGTAGTGCCTTTTTGGTTCCCTGTACTGACAAAGCTTGACATTGTGCTCACTAGAAAATAGAAATATTTTGTTGTTCCAGTGCAATTTTTACAGAGCAGACAATAAAAATGATTTTGGATTAGGGAGGAAATATATATTTAGATGGTACACTTTTGAATGCAGTGTTAGTTTTCATTATATCTGCTACATTAACATTCCATGGTAGGTTTTTTTCCACCTAAATTTATTTAATTTATTTATTTATGTATTTTAAAATTTGTTCTAATTAGTTATACATCACAGTAGAATGTATTTTCACACATTTTACACAAGAGGAGCACAACTTCTCATTCCTCTGGTTGTACATGGTGCAGAGACACACCGGTAGTGTAGTCACACATGTAATATAGGGTAATAATGTATGTCTCTCAATAGTAGTTTTTATTCAAGTATAGTAACTTTATTATTTGAAGGTTGGTGAAGCAGGTTCTAACTGTAAAATATCTTTCTGAGTTTAGTGCCCACCAAAGTCTTAGCACTCCCCAATACTCTTTGACTAATATCTAAAATAGGTTAGTCTTTTTTTTTTTGTAATATAAGAATTTGACCCCACTTAAAATGTAACTACTTCATGAAGGATAACTATTGAACTATTGACCATTGAACCTTAAGATGATTGGAGATAGCAAATCCTTCCCAGAGATTGAGAAGTCTTTAACTGACACTCTGTATCTTAATCACCGTTTCCTTTCAAAACTTATTACACATCATTTCAAACCATTTTGGTGAACTTCCAGATTACTCTCTCTTCTGGCCACAGAAACGTAGCTAAGGCCTTGAATGCAGTACTCCTATTTGAACATATATTGTTATGCTTTGGATGTGAGGTGTCCCCCAAAAGCTCATATGTGAGACAATGCAAGAAGGTTTAGAGGAGAAATGATTGGGTTATAACATCCTTAACCTACTCAGTGAATTAATTCCCCAGATTGGATTTACTAAAGGTGGGTAAGGTGTGGTTGAAGGAGGTGGGTCATTGGGGGTGTGCCTTTGAGATATATATTTTGTATCTGACTGAAGGAGTCTCTGATCATCCTGTGAACTGCTTTCCTCTGCCACACTCCTCTGCCATGATGGTTCTGTCTCATCTTGAGCCCCAAGAAATGGAGTTCACTGTCTATGGATTGAGACCTCTAAAACCAGGAACCCCCCAAAATTGTTCCTCCTCTAAAATTGTTCTGGTGAGATCTTTTAATTAAAGCTGAAAAAAAAAAAAAAAAACTGACTAAAACATACATTTATGTTAACTAGAAGAGTTTACTTGTCTTTATGTAAAGAGAAAATTTGTTTATATTTCTGACATGTTAAGATACAATAAGAAGCTACAAAACTTCAGATGTTTTATAATGGAAGATTGAAGATAGAGAAGTTCATTTCTTCCTCTAGAAAAATAGTAAAAAATTTAAAAAGATGACAAATTGACTTTTAAGGTTAATTTATAGTTTGTTAGAGGTAGGGTTCATGAAGTTTGTGCAATTATGATATATAGCATTTAAATTAATAAGCAGTAGATTCCTCTTTCCTACCAATTAACCAGCTTATTAGATGTTTTGGTTTGGTAGTGCCACTGTACCAAAATACCACAGGCAGGGCAGCTTAAACAACATGAATTTATTTCTCACAGTTCTGTAGTCTGGAAATCCAAAATCTAGGTGCCAGCAGGTTGGTTTCCACAGAAGGCCATAAATGAAGAACCTGTCCAGGCTTCTTTCCTTGGCTTGCAGATGAATGTCTTTTTGCTGCTTCTGTGCAGGCCCATCCCTACCTCTTCGTCTGTCTAGATTTACTCTTCTTAGGAGGACACCAGTCTAATTGGATTATAACCACTTAAATGAACTCATTTTAACTTGATCACCTCTTTAAAGGCCCTTTCTTTACATACAGTCATATTCTGAAGTAGTAGGGATTAGAGCTTCAACACATGTGTTAATTTGCTCTGCTGCACTCAACAATGTGGGTCATTTCTGTGATAACCCTCTTCTCTTTGCTCTGTTTTCAGCATCAGCTCCAGGCCAGCTTCTTGCCTTTAAACTTTTCTACGTAGGAGTCTCTCTACCCTACTAACTTGAGTGGATAGTAAATACTGGTCAGAGGTTCTCTCACAGCCCTTCCTTTCATTCAGCTGATGGGTTGTGAGTATGCTGAGTACGCTTCTGAAACCTAGCATGAGACAGGTAGGGAAAATGCACAGTGTTCTCTCTAAACAACCTCCGCCCCCACTATAATCCTGTTGGAGTCATCATTTTGCCTCCTTCTATTTTGGGGGTTGAATTTCTGGACCAGCCTTTTTGGATGATCTCTTTGAAAATTCATGGACAAGGTGGGTTCTTAATACTGTTCTCTGCTCTAGGCCTTCAGATGACAAACAGAAGCAACAGGAAAATCCTGCTAATATCCTTATACACATCAGTAATTTTATTATTGAGACAATTTAAGAACAAAGTTTAGACTTTGGCTATATGTGTAAGTAGAACAAGACAGTTTGATATATGGATTTGTTTCTTCAGGTATTGCTTCAGTTCATACAGTTGGACTAGTTTGGTGAATAGAATATGTCTCATCATTTTCATCAGTCTTTCAGGGTGTTTCCCACAGGCAGGGAAATGGATAGATTGGGGAAATGGGAGCTATTTTGCAGACTAGGGCTGATAGAGAAGATTTAAAGTTTCTTAAGCTTTCTTTCAGAGAAATCTGACTCAAAGGGCACTGTATCTACCTCTGATCTTTTGTGTTCTTGATCCCCAAACAATGGCATTCTGATCTACTATTTTCCTGATTTTGCTATGGTTGCCAGACTCAAACAGCCTATGCTCCTGAGCTATTTCTGCTTTACTCCTGATTTTAATGATCATGCTTCTGATCATGAATGTATCATCTGGGCTTGATTGCTGCTCCTCCCTTGCTTGACTTGTATAGTTTGTGGCCTTGTGATTGCTTGACTCCTATGATTCAACTCACCATCATGACTCAGCCGGAAGGACCCTGCCTCTGCTTTCACAGCTTGCCTAACAGTAAACAATTCAAAAGTTAATCTACAAATTTAATTCCAAAAGACTTTTCTTTGGTTTCATCTCAACTGTCATTGAAGCAGTTTTAAAACATGGGGAAAAGCAGTTTTGCCTTCTCTACAAAGTCAACATAATTTCTTAAAAGATGGCAGAATTAGATCTGACAGAGACTCAGACATTTGCTCTTCTTCTAGGTGCTTATACTGTGTGGGCTGCTTACAAATGCAGCCTACTCTGAATAAAGCTGTCTGTAGCAACTTGATAGAGATCAGAGATTCATATTCTGGAAAAACAGAAAAAATAAAAAGCTCTTTTTGTTCAGTCTGGCATTTCCTCTATAGATAGGAGAGAGGATTGGCATAACTTGGACATAACAGAACCTATCAATGTTAGCCACAGGTAGGAGAAAGAAGATGAGATGGTGCAAAAAGACATAGAAACTGGCCTTCCCGTGTATCTACATGTGTATCTACTGCACTGAGCTTAAAAAGGAAGATATGCATGAGGTGGTTTAGGTAGGTATCAATTTTCAAACTTGATGCTGTAGTTTGGATCTTATATATCCCCAAAGGCCCATGTATAAAAAAGCTTTGTCCCCAGGGTGGCACTATTGGGAGGTAGTAGAACCTTTAGGAGATGGAACCTAGGGGAAGGTTCTCGGGTCAATGAGGGCCTGTCCTTAAAAAGGATTGTGGGACCCTGGTCAATTTCTCTTCTTTGCTTCCTAGTCATAAGGTGAATGGCTTTGCCTTGCCACACACTTCTGCTATGATGTGCTGCTTCAAGAATCAGCATTTAAAATTTTTCTTCTGTTCATTGTTATGTACAATCAGCATTGCAAATTCTGCAGTATTTTATTTCTTTTAAGATATGAAGAGGAAAAATAAGTATTTACAATCTACAAAAATCATTTCTATTATTGCATAAGTATATGCTATATAAATGAATATGAAAACTACAGTAAATATTTAATTAGAAATATATATGTATATATATTTTACTGCTAGGAACCATAATGAAGGGGAGCATGAATTTGAAGGTCATATATATATTTAAAACTACAAATGAGGTATTGTGTGTTGTCATGTTGTTGAAATTTCCTATAGCAAACAGATACTCAGAAGTATAAATTGGGATTAAGGCCTGGATCTGCTCTGCTCTGCGACCTCCTGCTAGTGATTAACTGTTGTTGAAACTGATGAATGCGTGGGTGAAGGTGAAGAATGGGTGTTAATTAGACTGCCTTGAAGTGGAACAGCTCCACAAAAGGCTAATCTTGGAAATGTGGAGATTCTTTTTATTACCTTAACACCTAGTTTGCAAATCCCAATGAAGGAAAGGAGCAAGAAGCTAACTTTTATTGGATGCCTATTCTGGGCTGGGTTAGGCTTTCTCATTTCTTTTTCACAACTATTCTGTGAATTAGGTGTTTTTCAAAAGATAATGTGGGCTCAGAGATTTGGACATAGATAATAAAGGGCAGATGCAAGGTTTGAAGTCAGGATCAGGGTGTATAATTCTTCATACATATCTCATGAGGGCTGATGGACTTGCTGTAGCATGAATCGCGTATGAAATATATTTTAAGAAGCTGTGTTTTATATAATCACTTTTGGCCATCTTTGTTTCTTCTCACTTCTCATCTCCTTTCATTCTTCTTCTGTTATTTCTTTGGCTATTCCCATTCTTCTTTCCCTGTGCAGCTGAGATGTCAAATGCTAGTTTGACTTCTAGATCCTTGTGGAGTTTCTTGGTTTATAATCGTGGCCTTGTAATCTCTGGAAGTTTAGGTGGAGGGTCAGATTGGTCCCAGGTCTGAAGACACCCAAGAGTTCAAAAAGAGGCATTTTCTTTATCCGAGGTTTAAGTTAGACCCAGGGGGAGTTGGAATAGAATTGTAGGCTCTGTTGGGGCTCAGAACATGAAAACTCAAAATAGGGTGCCCTGGAAACTGAGATCACAGCTGGAGTAGGAAGGTCACTCGCTGATTGACCTTCAGTCAGGTTTCCCTGTAGGAGTAGAAGTACATATGATCATAAGAGGGGATTTATTTGATTGGATTATATGATCAGAGACTGAGTAGTCCCATAATGGCTGTCTATAGACTGTAGAGCTGGGGAGATCAGTAACTGTTTATTCCAAGAAACTGAAAGCCTCAGAAAAAGAGGACTGAATGATGCAGCCTAGGCCAAAGCTGAACCACTCTCATCCCCTGAGAGTTGCTGGTGCAAGTCAATGTGCAAAGGCTGAAGAATCTAGAGTCTGATGTTCTCAGACAAAGGCAGTAACAACAACCAAAAAATGTACCTGCTTGAGAAGGGTTGAGCAAGTATGAGCGAGTATGAGCTTCCCCTTCTTCCACCTTCTGTTCAATCTGGTTCCCCAGGCAATTGGATGCTGCCGCCCACTTTTAGGACTGGTCTTCCCCACTCAGTTTGCTGAGTCATGTGCCAAATGTCTCTGGAAACACCCTTACAGACATACCCGGAAATGTTCTTTACCAAATTTCTAGGCGTCTCCCAATTCAGGCAAGTTGACAACCAATATTAACTATCACACTGGCCTTCTCCTGCCTTCTTCCTCTAAAAGTTGAACATAAAAGAATTCTTTGACCCACTTTCCCTAAAAGTAGGAAGGAAGACACTTATAGGACAGTTGTCCTGCCTTACACCTAAAGGGAAAGAATATCAGGCAAAAAAGTCATGAAAAATCTGAACGCATAAGCCTTTCTGAGTGCCCCCACCTTCAGTTGATTGCCATTGGATTAGATCCTGTGTTCGCTAGCATATTTCTGCATGAGTGTCCATAAAAAGACATAAACTTCCCCAGATGTTTATTTCTGAAAGTTCCTGTGTTAATGAATCATTTATTAAATAAATTTGTGTATTTTCCCCTTGTTAATCTGTCTCCTGTTATAGGGGTGTCAGTCATGAACCTTAATGAGGAGTGAGAAGAGAAATATTCTTTACCCCTACAACTATCACATTTGACTTACAGGTTAGTTCAGGCTTAACTCTCAATAGTTAACATCATGAATTCCTGAGACTCTGTATTTCTTAATTATTAATGGGACCTTGTTCTCAAAGGTTCATTTTAGGTCTTCCTCTTCCCTGTGATTTGGTGTATTCAAGACTGCTTAAATCACTAAGGGCAGACTTAGGGGAAAACTTTTTGACAGCAGTTACATGAAATGGACCCTAAAACAAAAGTTATAGTTTGGCTGGATCTGAACTAGATAAAGTTCTAAATATGAGAAATTCTATAAAATATAGTGATTAAAGATGTTGACAGGATTTGTAAGATGGATTCAGTAATGGAAGCAGTCTTGTGGTGGTCTGGGACAGCTGTGTGGACACATGACAGTCACAAGCTACGGTTTCAATACTGAACATGGTGTGAGCATTTGTTAATCCGGGTAAGGGTGAGAAAAGTGGAAAATACAGTTTTGTAACTAGTCTGAAGTTCAGTGCATAACCTGGGGCTCTCCCCACCTCCACCTCCAGTTTAATGTTTGACTTATTTCCTCTTTTTTTTTTTTCTATATCAATTTTGTTTAATCTTTATGTCAACCTAAAATTTTTGGTGGTTGGCTTTCCATTTTGTAGATAACACTCAGAGAAGTTAAACAAATTACCCAGAGTTGCACAGCTAATGTGTTAAGAAGTAGGATTGAAACCCAAGTTTCTCTTCAAAGCCTTTGCTTCTTTTCTTGACTGTCAAATAGCATGAAGAGTTCTCCAAAGTCCAGATCTCTGTGGTGTTTACGGTATCCCACATTACTGCACTCAATCACCTACAGGCATTTTCCTCCTCTCATATACATATAAGTAAGAGAGGAATATGTTTTATTATTTCTTTTGGACTACCTGGAATTCCTTGGTTTATCATTCATCACCATTAAAAAACACTTGAGTATTTTCCACTATTAGAGGGATTCTTTCTATTCATTAAAATCACTTGCTGTCATCTATTTCTTCCATAGCCCTCTGCAGCTGTGGTGGTGGTCTCTATCTTCTCATAGGTCTTGACACAAACACAAACCAGAACCAGTTCTCTATGGTCAGGGCTAAACAAAGTCCCTTCAATAAAGGAGAATCTCAAGAGGGGTTTGGTGATATTGATACCAATCTTGAAGATTAAACACTCAAGGAATGCCAAGGTGTAAGAGTAGAAAGCAAATTTTATTTAAGAGACAGGAGAGAGAGAGAGAGAGAGAGGGAGAGGGAGAGGGAGAGGGAGAGGGAGAGGGAGAGAGAGAGAGAGAGAGAGAGAGAATCTCCTCAGGAGAGGAGCCAGGGATCTAGAGGTGGTGTGGGTGGTAGTGGGGGTGTCTTGCATTTTTATAGACCACCACCTACTTTCTTTCCTAAGGACGTGCCCAAAAGACAGAAAAAAGTAGCCCCAGGGGGTAATCACTTGTGTTGGAAAGTGTGATCCCTCCCTTCCCCTGAAGGTGTTAGCAACCTTAGCAACTGGTTGATGGGGGAAGTTCTATCTACCCATTTCCTTTCCTTTGATAATCAGCTTCCTGTCCTTTGCGCCAGTCTCAATATTGCTAGTCATACTTCATCCAATTAGAGCCAAAAAGATAAAAATCTGGGAAAAAGCAAGATCATCCATAACTTAGGAACTTAGAAAGATAAAAGTTGGCTGGAAAGTGTTGGGACTGATCAGGGCCTGGCTGATGAGAAAATTTTTGCTCTTGTTTCACAATGGCAAGAAATGTATGTGTTTATTTTATAACTTGCTCCTTTGGTCCCCTTTCAGATGTATTGAAATAAATAAGATATCCAATGACTGCAAAATTGTGTCACCATAATTGTTGACTTATTTTTTTCATCTATTCTTTTTTTCATTGGTGCATTGTAATTATACATAATAGCGAGATTCATTGATTTCCTCTTTATTCAGAGTTTATATGAAACAATAATAATGACAATAATAATATTTGTGATTCATTAGATACACAAATGTTCTAGGTATTTTGTTATGTTCTGGTATACATTAGCTCTAAAGTTTAAAGTTCATTAAAAAATGACTTATTGTGGCTACATAGTGCCAACTTACATCTTTTACTTTATATCCTGAAGCAGATGTGTCATTTCCAGAGACACTAACATCATTATTACCAAGCTTTCTCAGAATTGTACTTGGGTAGGACAGTTACTGAAGTTGAAGATGTGACCCTTGAATGGGGAAATACAGCCATACTCTGTTTAGGAGTCTACACCAAAAAGACTAAGTGCTACAAGTAGTGTTGGCAGGGTCTGACCCAGTTCCTTTGCTTCCAGGTATAGTCAAAAAAGCGCACGCATGCGCGCGAACACACACACACACACACACACACACACACACAAAGAACCAATGTTGGTTCACAGATCATCTATTAGATTGATGCATTTCCTGAGCAGGTATTTTTGATGGGGAAACTATCCTATCAAGTAATCAGGAACTTTAAAAATACACAAACTTAAAGCAGACTTTTGTCTCCCAACAAGGGAATGTATATCCCTTCCAGGTGTTACATCAACAAAAGAACAGATATGGTAAGCAAAGTTCCTGCTGGAGTTGGTCACAACTCAGTCTTTTGCCTGAGTTTTGTGTAGCACACCTCCTGAAACAACTGTTCATGACACTGCTTATACAAGGTACAGTACTGCTTATAAAATAAAGGGATGAAAGTGTTTTTCACCTTGAGAGTCTTTACATTGGATGTTGCAACTCATGGGTAGGAGTAAAAAGTTCTCTCTTCCTAATGTGAATCCCTAAGAAGAGCATCAACTACAACTACAACAAATCTATGTCCACTTTTGGTAGGTTAACCAGTGACTTTTGAATTGCACAGCAAAATTTATTGTGAACTCTAAGGTTTGGCCAGAATGACCTGAGAGTTTTCAGAGGGTGAAAGAGCAGCTACGTCTTGGAGGGTAGACTTTTGTTCTACTGCTGGGGAAACTGAATGGCAAATGCAGGTATTTAAGGCCAGCAGGAGAGGAAGAAGGACAGATGATGATCTCTGGTCTGAGAAGTGTGTTACGAAGTCTTGATAAGTGACTGGATATTAGGTCATGGGAAATGAAAATATCTTAATACATTAATGTGAAATCGATACCTGATCCAAAAACAAAGTAAACAGAATTAGTCATCTTCATGTATTCTCTTGTTTCATCATGCTTGCAAAATAGTGTTGTTAATCTACTTAGTCGAATTGTCAGGCAGAGGCTGCTGTTAGGAATCCCAAACTCTGTAATAGTCTATTTCTTTACCTTAAAGGTAGAGAAATATATTAAATATGTTTTGGAAAAAAAGCGTGGGGTGGGGAAGGGATTTATCTGTAATCTTATACCTCTGATATTTTCTTTTTAGTTTTCCCCCATTATGTAATATATTCAGTTGCAATTATGTATATGCAATTTTGTGCTCTACATTTCCGTTTATTTTTCTCATGTATTTTTTTATATTTCTCAATAGTTTCTGTAAATATCACTTATAACAACTGCAAAATATTCCTTTTAGTAACTGCACTGCACACTTTAGTTAACTATGCTTTAGTTAACTATTTTCTTATTGTTGGATATTTAATCCGTTTATTAGATTCTTTGTTATTTATTTGTTTGTTTGTTTGTTTATTCTAGGGATTGAACCCAGAGGTGCACAACCACTGAGCTACATCCCCAGCCCTTTTTACTTTTTATTTTAAGAGAAGGTCTTATTAGATTGCTTAAGGCCTCACTAAGTTGCTGAGGCTGACTTTGAACTTGTAAACCTCCTGTCTCAGCCTCCCGAGCCACTAGGATTACAGGCATGCACCCCCACACCCAGCTAGATATTTTACCTTTTAATAAAGGAAATAAGGCTATCTCATTAAGATACCCTAGGTCTTTGGAAATCATTCTATTTCATTTAAAAATATTTTTTTCCTGCTTTTTACCTTTCAATTAATGGCCTATGCTTTTGTCTTACAGCCTTAAAATTTGTAAAATGAATATAATTACTAAAATTATATTGGTGATTAAATATTAAAGGAGAGCTTTTCACTCCTTGGTGGCTATTGGGATCACTTATGGTGCTTGTTTAAATGTATATTTCTGGCCTCTGTTTTCAGATGTTCTGATTAATTTGACCTGGGGTGTGGGCATTCTCATGTAGAAGTTTATAAAGCACATGTAGATAAACACTTTTCAGAAAAATTTAGGATACCTTTTTAGCAAAAATGCTAGTAGAATTAACCATAGAATTCTGGAGGTTCTTGCGTTCAGGTAAACTTTTGGAGGCAACTTGTGTAGTTGTGTGATTTTTGTACCGATAAAACTTCAAGTCTAGTTTGGCTTTATGTTCAAACTCACCAGGCAGCAGACAGGAAGTCAAGGCTGAAAGAAAGAAGAGAGCTCATACCTCTGATCTGGAAGACAGAAAAGATGGGGAGACCTGCCATCTATGTGTGTGGGTTGGCAAGGGGTGGGGGGAAGGTGATAAGCAGGACTCAAGGTCCACACTGTAGTCTACTTTCTAGCCACAAAGTTATATGATAAGGAGACAGCAAACTTATTTGACTTCTAAAGAAATCTAAAAAGTGGTTTCAATAAAAAGAGTGTTTAAACATATCTAGTCAGATTTATAATTTGGTGGAACTAATGGCTTAAACTTATTCAGCATTTTTTTAAAAATCAGTATTTCTACCTTATCAGAATAAAATATCTGTATGTTTATCACACTTCCCCCAAAGGCATCAGAGAATAAATGTGTGATTAGAACCCAGTATGTTTGTATATGGTGTTCTCCTATTTTAGAGTGTCCATCATGAAACTCAAAGCATTTGTCAAACTGTTCTTTTCCTTTATTTCTCAAAATAAGCAATGAGTGGGCGGGTATCATCCCATTTTATAATCACAGAAAGAGAAGCACTGAAAAGTGAAGTTCTTTGCTTACACTCCCACTTTAGCTGACTGAGCTTTTTTATGGAATTGTTGAGGGATTGGTGTCATGCTTTTTTAGCCTTTTAAGTGCTACAGCAGACTTAGCCCTGCTGAAAGATAATTTTTTGTGGGTCCCTCATAATTCTATATGTTTTCAGAGAGGAATTCAAACCTTCCTTTTTTGATATTTTGTAAATATCAAAGAGGTATTTATAGAAAATGGGGCAGAAGAGATAGTGACTCTCTATGTAGCAAAGGACAAGCATACTTTCTGTCTAATATAAAAGATTCAAGTTCCCTAAGTTCAGGGTTCCTTTCCTGCACTGCAGTGTAGCATCTTTGTGGTCCCACCTGTGTTACCTCTGTGGGACTTGAGGACAAGGAAGAACTGACAAAAAGCATGCTACTCATGCTGCTTGCTGTGCCATCAGTTATAAAGTCCTTTGTCTTTGACCCAAGAGTCTTATGTCATCAGCCAGTGTCCAATTAAATGCACCACCCTAACTTGTTACTTAATCAACAGGGTGGAATATCATAGCGTTCTTAGTTCTTGACCAATGACTACTCAGTATACGCCGGGTCTTCTGACTGAATATTTATGACATTTGGCCCACAAAGTAGAGTCAAAGTATAAATAAGAGAAACCACATATTCTCTGGGAGAAAAAGATATGTTTTTGAGTTAACTGCTAATGAATATGGTTAATCTGCTTTGCATTTGAAACTGTGAATTCGGAGTCATAAACTTGTGTGAATAAGAAATGTCTTATTTATTTTCTATAAGTCGCTGAGGTGGTGGGTCTCCAACTTTATCTTCATTGTTTTCCTTTTATTTCCTCACAGAAATTTCAGTTTTCCCAGGAAGCGAAGGCAGAACCAGTGTGGCCCATTATCGTCCTGTCGTGCACTTTGTCTAAGTCATGTTGTCCCCTTGAAGCAGCCGACCCTCATGCTTTGGTGATAATCTTGGCCATGACTTCTCTACTGAGGAGCTACCCTGGGAGGGAGGTGAAGGTCTCAAGCTACTCACTCTTTTCAGATTAGGGGGAACCCTCTCTCTCTGTAAGGCCAATTGCTTTCTCATCATCCTCATAGCACAATATCTTCAAAGGGCTCCTAATTTTTTGAAAACAAAGTCAGGAAGGAAATACCTGGAGCACAGGAGTTCAAAGCATTTGGCTCTTTTTCTGGAAGGGAGCTGTAATGGGAAAATAATCTGAGAGTAAAGCACAATTTAACATTTAAATAAATTATTCTATCACACTGTGTTTTATGTCTCATCCATCTTTATGTTCTCTTTGGATCCTGTTCCCTAATAAAAATGGGTGACCAATTTTAGAGTGTTGCATGGATCATTTTAAGGATTTCAGTTCCAAGACAGCAGTCTGGTGTGGAGTTTAAGGAAAGAGGTGGTATATGGAGAATGAGCAAAATGAATAGGAAACTTTTAGGGTGGTCCCTTATGCTCTGGTCCTCTTTGTTCTCTTCAGCTAGTAACCTCTCCCTGTCAGGCTCTCAAGGTAAAAGCAACCAACAAAATGCATGCTTAGCCAACACTTTTCCATTCAAAGACTATGTAAATGACAATAAAACTCTGGCAGTATGTGCAGATTCTCTTGCATACTAGATTCAGAAAAGAAAATATGGTCTGTCTTGACTCTCACTGCTGTCAAGTGTTTAAATTGTCCTTCCAGCATATATTTAAAACACATTGTCATTGCAATGTTACCAAACAGTGAGCAAGTCAATGTATTTGAGACCACACAATGATTGACATTTTATAAGTCAAACAGAGAGACATGGAACCTCATTCTGTGACTGCTGTTTCCAGCTCTGAGGACTGTCGATACAGTTTTTGACAGTGTAGAGAGATGTGTAATGTTAGTTCACAACCACAAGCTGTGGAGTCACAAGGTAACCTAAGCTCATTGGTTGCTTGGCACATGTTTCCTTGAATGGGAGAGAACTGAGGCTAAGGACAGTGAGGTCATTAGCACATTTTCAAACAGTTGTTCTTTTTTATGTAAAAGTTGGGGTATTTTCTGATTTTATTATTTTCTGCCATTCACTTTATTTGGTGAGTATATCTTGAAAATATGTTCATGCCAGATCCAATGAGAAGGCACAGACCTTTGGGGTCACATGGTTATACATGGGTGAGCAAGGTCTTTGCCCTAAATGCAAATCATCTACCACGTTTCTCACACATCCTCAGAAGAATTCTATTAAGACCCAAGGTAGAAAATTAAACTTTCCCTAAAAATGAAAGGACAGACTAACCATCCTCTGTTAGAATGAAGTTCTATTTGAGCAGCTGCCCCAACCACACTTCAACTGAGGGTGAAAGATTTATTTTCATTGCTATATCATGAGCCATTGCAGAAAGCAGAAACTTTTATTTTAACCCTCACATTCTAAAAGGATAGCTTAGTGCTTGGTACAAAATACATGCTTGATAAATTTTAATTAAATGAGGAAATGAATGAATGAATGTCAACAATTGAATAATAGTGTGTATATATATATATATATATATATATATATATCAGTTTTCCTGGGTCTTGTTTTCTGAGGTTACTCTTTCTATTGACACTTTTTTTCCAGCTCTAATAACTATATTTCATTTTATTGCATCTTTTATTTATTTATTTATTTTTCTAATTAAGCTTACCATGGTTCATAGATCCTCAGAGAATAGCAAGATTATCCACTGAACATTGTTTCTTGACCCTCATTCTCTTAATAAGAACCTCTGGCAATGATTTTAACTTCCCCAAAGGGATGTTACATAGATTTCATATTATTTAGATGGAGAAAGAAGAGAACAACTGATCAATGAAATTAAAGCTTTTGCATAATTAGAGAAAAAATACCCTTTGCCTGGCACAACTTCAATCTTCTCTTTCACCAGCTGCTAAGTCATTTTCATATCCCTAGCTGCTTTCTCCAAGCACAAACACACCTGTTCTCCCAGTTCAGTACCCATTTTATGCTGGCTTCTTGTGAGCAGGAGATGTAAGTGTGTTTTGACTTGCATCAGGGAGCTGAATAACCATCTTTTTATTCTGAGATGACAGTAGTCCTCTATGGCAGAGGTAGGCAGCTGAATACTGGTTAACCTCAGAATTTTTCTCCTGAGACTCTTTGAGGAGTTCAGTTCACTTAGCTAACCATTTGTAGGATAATTACAAGTTTGAATTTCTGTCTCTGGTCAAGTTGTTTCTATATTTATCTATGGAAGCTCCTCTGGCCTGGCTGTACTTTATACAATGGTCAGACATTAGTGTCTTGTGGCCATTCCATAAACAATTAATCTTGTGCTTCCAAGTTCACTGGAGATGAAGTCACCAACAGATTGGGTGACTGGCAGCCAACATGGCATTTCTTGCCCTAGCATTCAAAGAAGGAACTTGATCTAATGCGTAAGGCTACACTATTAATGTGTAAATGAGAACAAAACAAAAGCCAGGGTCAGAGTTTGAGATTAAGGGATGTCAACATTAAAGTACTCAGTGTGCTGCTTGGCAGTATTTCACAAATGTAGTGTCTATTCCCATTCCTGCTATACTTTGATCTTTCCATCAGGTACAGATCAGTTATATGGAGTTCAATGGCTTTTGCATGCAACATCCTTAATAATTTTTACCACAGAATGCTCAGGGGCCACTGACTCATTTTTATGAAAATTGCTTATAGGTCCCTAACCCCAGTTGATTTATAATAGTTTCCAAAATAATGGTGTCATTCTGAAGATTTCTTTTCATTGTTCCACTCTATATTTCTCCCATCTGGTTAGTTCACCACTCATCTTAATTAGTAAAATGCCATCCTGTCTGGTTCTCCCTTGCCAGCAAGTCATTCAGTTCCCAAATTGCTTTTTCACCTCTATCATATAGTTTAGTTTTTTACAACAGGAAAACTGTAACATAGCACATTCTTCCCTTAACAGGGAAAAGTGAAATCCTCTACAGCAATGCTAATTAAGCAGAGTTTAACATTAGCTTTAATTTGAATCACCTCTCCTGAGACTTCCTAGCATATACCCAGGGTGTCATAAAATATGAAGCCACACTCCCTCTCAATTAGCATCCATTTATTTGGGAACAACACCAAGCAGCAATAAACAGGCACAACCTGTTCTTTTCCCTCAGATTCTGCCCAGCAGCAGGCTGCTCATTGGATGCTTGCTTCAGAAGCAGCATCCTCTTCTACGCAACTGGGTTAAACCAAATCAGAGCCAAGTAAAGGCATTTCCCTCTCAAATCTTATGTGTATTCTTCATTGTTGAGCTGTACTATAGCAATGGGTTAACTGTATAAATAACTTGCATTAAAAGGAAGAGTAAATCACTCTCAAAATGGAATTGGTTTGGCCAGAGGTAATCGTAAGCAGAAAGTAAACTGATGGTGAAGGATGCTGGGCATGAGATTGAGATTATGTTAGGTCTATCAATCCTTTTTCTTTTATTTTTTTTTTTAAACCATTTTTATCCCTGCAGTAATATCTCCACCTGCCATATCTAAAACCTCCAAACCTCCTCTGCCTCCTGCTGGCCAATGCTCCCATTTTTGGCCTTCCTGATCTCCCTCTATCAAAAAATTGTAAATGACTGGTATATGCCTGGTACTACTACTTTACTAGTTTTGTCTATAGTGTTTGTGTTAGATATCCCAGATAAAGATTTGTGTATGGGTAAGACTTTTAATATTGTCACCTTTTTATTTCACAAACATCAATCATCAAAAAGAACATTTATTTATTTTTAAATGACAGACTAAATTGTATGTATTTATCATGTAAAATATGATATTTTGAATAATATATGCATTGTGGAATACTTAAACCTAGTTCATTAACAAATATTTACATCACATGGCTATTTTTGCAATGAGAACACTTAATATTTACTTTCTTTGTTTTTCAAGAACACAAAGTGTACATTATACTGTATATTATAGCTCTTGAACTTATTCCTCATATCTTACTGTAACTATATGGCCTTTGATCAGTATCTACTCTTTCTCCTCCCACAACTACCCCAGTCTCTGGTGATCTCCATTCTACTCTCTACTTCCATGGGATTGACTTTAGATTCCATATGGAATGAGATCACTGGGGTATTAGTCTTTCTATGCCTATCTTATTTCATTCAACATAATATCCTCCAGGTTCATCCACATCATCACCAATGACAAGATTTCATTCTTTTGTGACTGGTGAGTATTTCATTGTGTATATATATCACATTTTCTTGATCCATTCGCTGACTTCATGTCTTGGCTATTGTGTATAATGTTGCAATAAATGCGGGAGTACAGTTGTCTTTTCAATATATTGATTTCATTTCCTTTGAGTATATATCCAGAAATGGGATTGCTGGATCATACAGTAGTTCTATTTTTAATAATTTGAGGAACCTACTTGCTTTTTCCATAATGGCTGTACTAATTTACATTCTCATCGGCAGTATTTAAGGGTTCCCTTTTCTCCACATCCTTGCCAATTCTAAGAAAGGATGTTTTTAAAGGAAAGTAACTTACAATCCATCTCCTCATCTACATCAAATCCTAGCACACTTACAACTGCCTAATTCAACTGTGTCATTTGTTCCAACAGTTAAGACCTCAGTGCATTTACAAATTTATAGAAGGAAAAATTCTTTTTAAGTTGTTGGGATAAGGTGATCTTCGCAAATTCAGCCCAAACACAGAAGCCTTCTGTTTTTTGTTGTTATGTAGATCAGAGATAGAATTTTAATAAATAATAAATAAGAGAGGTGGGAAGTAGAAAAAAATCCAAAGGAGATATCAATAATATTAAACGTCTTCTAGGTACCATCTGTTGCATAATCCATTAGCTGAAAAATTGCAGAGAGCCCTAATAATAGCTCTTGAGATTTAAATAGCACCTTTCAAACAAAGAGCTCTGCTGTCACTAATCTCATCTGTCTTTACAACATCCTTTTAGGGTAAGTGACTAGAATAACTGTTATTATCTATACAAAGAGCAACACCTTGGCCCAGGGTTCAGTAATTTAAGCAAGGTCATACTCCTAGCCAGTATGGCTTACAGATGTGTATTAGGTAATGTAAATATGGGACACTTTTTGAATAGCTATGCTGTTCAGATCTAGAGTGAAATAGTCCCAGATACAACTTAATGATTTAAAAAGCACTGTTCCTGACCTTATGTGCAAAGATCAGATCCTCTGCTTACGGGAATCCTGGTCATGAATGTAGTATAAGTTCTTTGTAAATGCATTAGATGATCCTTTGCTTAGATGAAAGTACATAAAGGTCTATCTCTAGCACATGTATGTCCTTTTGATGCAAATATATGTTTATAATTGTCAGGGTCAGTCACATACATGTGTTGTATATATACATGCATGTATGTATGTGTGTTCACATGTGTGTATGTATATGTTTAGGAGTGGAACTTTTTGATATTCTGTTCAAATCTGAGCTAAAGTACTATTATTTGAACAAATGTAGACAAAAATCAGCAGTAAGTCTGGTCAGAGACAAACATACAGCCTATGTTCTGTGAGACTTTGATGCACTCCAGCAAGTTTCCCTCAAGTCTGAAGTTGGGCATCATCTTCTACCAATGGAAAATACTCCGAGTGCAGGTCCAAGAAGAATTGACTGTGGGCAAGACCATGGTACCTCACAAGAAAATCCACAGTGAGAACAGTGTCCTTTAATATTCAAGAATTGTATGTATGTCAGAAAAGAAGGTCAAATGTATTTTTTTAAAAAATGTTCTCTAGATTTCTCAGCCTAGCTTACTTTAAACTTAGGAAGCAAGTACTTAATATACTTACTCAGTTCATTTAATCAGATATTAATTAAGCTTAATTAAGCTTCTACTATGTGTGAGATCTTTGTCTAAGTTCTAGGAACAGAATGCTTAACAAGACCTCCCGGTCCCTGGCAACAAAGGAGTAGCAAATACAGAAAATAAACATAGAAACCAAAGGAATAAGACTGTGTGTGTGTGTGTGTTACTGGGGTCAGGCGGAAAAGTCATGGAAGGAGGGAGTAGGAGAGAGAAAGAGAGAGAGAGAGAGAGAGAGAGAGAGAGAGAGAGAGAGAGAGAGAGAGAGAGAGAGAGAGAGAGAGAGAGACCCCCTTTGGATGAAGTGATCAAAGAAGATTTTTGAGAGGATGATCTTGAAGCTGAGTCCTACAGCCACTATTAATATGATATCTATGCTATTGATGTATTCCTTAATCTCTGCTCAGTCCCATATGCTGTGAAAGTAAAATGGTATTTTATTACCAATTCCTTTGAAATAAAGCTTGCTGTACAAAACACATTTAAGTTCTCATAGGCAGCAGTTCTCAGACTTTAGTAGCAGGATACATTCTTAACAATTGTTGAAGATCCTCCCAAATTCTGTGATTTATGTTGGTTATATTAATATTTGCTATATTAGAAATCAAAGAAATGTGAACATTTAACTTATTAGATTAGCTTAGCAACAATTATATATATTATAGATTCATATATGAACATACTTTTAAACAAAAATAATTGGTGAGGAGAGTGGCATTGTTGTACATTTTTTTGCAAAATCTCTTTAATGTCTGGCTTAATAGAAGACAGCTGGATTTGCATGTCTGCTCCTGCATTCAATCTGTTGTGAAATGCTGTTTTGGTTGAAGTGTATATTTTTAAAAATCCAGCTTCACACAGCTATGTAGTTGGAAAAGATAGGACCTCATGTCCTTTCTGAGAACCCACTGTCATAGAGTAGCTTTTGGCTCAGTACACATTTATAGTAATGTGTGAAAAGTGAAAAATATTCACAAGAAGCTGGATATCTGGTGATCTTAATGATCTTCACATATGTTACTGTCAAGTGGTTTCCCTCTCATTGTTATGGGCATGCATTGGGTTAAATTCATATAGCAAACAGAACTCAAATATGACTCACAGCAGTTTATTCCTTTTTGTGCAACTTGCACAAAATGTAGCAGGTGGTAGAAATTTATACACTAAGTCTCATATTTTCACTTTATTTTCTACAACTGATTTCAGTAGGCTCTGGAGACCTCATTTCCACTGATGTCAGAATGTGCTGGCTTTGCCAGTAACACATACCTTCATCTCTACTGTTTAAAACAATCTCTTTTCAGCAATGATTTAATTTTTCATAATCTCTTTCTATTGGCGAGCTTATGAGAAGCTTCTGGGTCTCTCTTTTGCCTAGACCCTTTTTAAGGCCTGAGAGAGTTCAAAGCAATTTCTAAGTATAATTTTGTATCCTTTTTCTTAAAGAGGATTCCTGAAATTGTGCAAGATTTAGGCATTAAAAAATGTGGCTTTGCCTCTCCTTTCCCCCATCTCAATGTATTCCTTTCTCTCTCCTTCTCAAGATGGCATCTAGTTGAGTGGGGAGGTTAGTCATCCTTTTGGCAATTGTAGAGGAATGTCTGCCTTTGTACAGTACTCTAGGTTCTTGCTGAATGAGCTGCAGAAGTGCCCGTGGTCCCTGTGAACTCTGGGGGATCACGGTTTTTGCTGACTTGACCCTCAACTTAGTAGCTGCAGTGAGAAAAATCTGAGGTCTGACTATGGTCTTTGGCTTAGGAGTTGCTTTGTGGTTCTTTGCTGAAGAGGTCACCATACCCATGCTATTGATGAACCTCTCAGAGTATGATCGCCAACATTCTGAACTCTTTTCTGTGACCACCCTAGTCCCATGCTATTCTTGGGGAACAGGGTGCTTTCCTGGGCCCATTTAGTCATGAACCTCATTGGTTATTTCTTCTCTATTGCTCAGTGCCATGTTGGATAATGCTCCATGATGCTGTGAGGGTTCTGAGAAATTTGCAGACTGACCTCCTACTTTGGGACTTTATTTTCCTTATTCAGTATAGGTATTGCTACCATAGAACACATTGAAGTTTAATCCTAAGTTGGTAAGAGAGAAATGAGTACATTTGTCTGATTTCTTGCCTTTCTTTCTTTCTCCTTACTGTCTTGACTATTTTTACATGTAGAGTTCAATACTGTTAAGTATATTCACACTGTTGTGAAACAGGTCTCCAGAACTTTCTCATCTACAGTTTTCTATTTGGTTTCCTCATGTTTGGTGTTCATCTTTTCATCTCTCTTGTTCTCTATTGCAGAAATGCTATTTACGAAGTATGATTTTAATATATTTATATTTTAATATAATTACTCATTGTTTAAAACTTTTCAATCATTCTCCTTGCCTATAATATAAAATCCAGATTCCTCCAGGAAGCATATAAGTTTACTTATCACGCAAAATTTAACAACTGATTTGTGTCCCCACCAAACCCAGAGTATCATTTATTTTTTCTTAAACTACTTAATTCCTTCTCCTCCCATAGTAAACTTCTTGAGAGAAAGGCCCTGTGTTACATGTTGAGTATCCCTAATCTGAAAAATCTGAAATTTGAAATGCTCTAAAATCTGAAAATTGTTGAGTACCCATATGACTCTCAGAAAGTTTCAGATTTTGGAGCATTTTAAACTTCAGATTTTCAGATTAGGAAAGCTCAACCAGTAAAGTCTATGCAAATATTCCAAAATCTGAAAAAGTCAGAAATCTAAAACACTCTATCACAAGCATTTCTGATAATCAGTATTCAAACTGGACTCGTCTTTGCATCCTTATGTTTCACATAGTTTCTGATAAGTACCCAATAAATATTTGCTAAAGTAATGAAAGTAAATAATCACTCCTAATTATTGATTTTATTATTTTGAATTTTATTACATTGTCTTTCCCTTAAGCTGCAATATATATGTATTTAATTAAATTGACTTTTCCTAAAGTGTGTGTGCATATGTGTATATATACACACATATATATAATTAAATATTTAGTGTATATTATATTAAAATATTAGTGTAGGGATACATAATATTTTGAGAAAGTTCTCCCATCCTTAAAATCAATACCGAAAACTAGTAAAATTTAGGACTAAAAAGAAATCATGTAGTTCAAACCTAAAAGAGATTTAGAGTTTGCTAACAATTCCATAGCAGAGTTATGTGATATGGGTTTAATCATACAGGGCATTTGAGTCTTCTTGGTGTTTAAGGGACTTTTTCCCTCATTTTACCAGGACTGACCCAAATATGACAAAATCAAACAACACATTGTGTACTATGTTTTTGAAGTCATTTCGTTGTTGAGTTGAGAGTATCTGTCTGGGACCTTAGTTCCGCCCTCTTTCATGATTGACAATCAGGAAGCATCACAATTACTGAGGTTCAGAAAATTCATGTGGCTACACTGCATGTATTCTTGCCCACAAGTGTTCCCAAGCCTCAGTATTCCTCAAAGTATCTATCTTATAGGTAAATGTGTCTCATCTCTTCCATGTAGCTATAGCAAGTACTGCACAATCATAAGGCGGTCTCATTCTTCTGCTCTCTCTCCTGCATTTGTGACTTTGACAGCTGGCTCCTGATGGGCCTGGGAATCGACTGCAGATGTTTATGTACCTTAAGACTCAATTCAAAGACTGTTAGGCTTCTCACTTTGTTTGCCAGGGCTAGATATTTCTCATATTTGTTTTCTTTCCTGCATTTCTTCCTGTTTAGTCACATGCTTTTCAGAATCACTGATAGGTTGGTTAAGTTTTTTTTTTTTTTTCCTTTCCAGCTTCCAAGTGTAAATTAAGAACCTAAAGATTAAAGATCTTTAGAGCTTGAATATTGGCCTTAGAGTTGGAGAAACTAGAAATCTGTGCAGGCCCTGAATCTGATTGAATGAATTTGGGTAAGTCATGTGACAGGAGTTTCTGTTTCTTCATCTATCATATGGGTTTATTATCACCTGACAAATGAATTCATTAACATTTCAATGAGATTATTTGTGAGTGAATGCTCAATGTTGACTTGGTATAATAATGATGTATTTTTTAACCCACATTGATTAAATTTCTATAGACAATCATGTGGATGAATTTCTGCTTTGTTAAAGTGACCAGTCATTTCAGCTAATTTGGTCAAATGCCTAGTCAAATCTATTATTTTTACTGAATTGATTAATGGGCCTGTATAGAGAAAGTCCAAAAATAGCCTGGAAATTTAACTTTGCTGTTTAATAAATAAGCTTCCTGTTTGTCTTGTTAATGGCACCTGTATGACTCACTTCTGAGCCAGATGTTGTACTTCATCATTTCATAATGTGTCATTTCTGCACACTGACTTTCCTTTCATAGTTTCAGAAGCAAAGTCTATTTCATCCCATCACCAGGATATTGTCGATGACAGCTGCAACACCTGAATGGGTAGCTTTAGCTTTCACATGGGCATAGAGATAGAAAATTTTCTCAGCATCAAGCCAGCAGGGAATGAAGCATATGGCGGGAAGAGGAAGAAGTGAAGACTAGTTTCTATAACAAACCCTCTGAGTTTTGACAAGACTCTTTGATATACTGTCAAACTACCCCAGGGCTGAGAGGCAGGTAGCTCCTCTCTATCTCTAGTCTGAGCACTAAGATTTGCCTGAGGAAAGAACTTCCCTACATTGTTAGAAAAAAAGAGAACCTGTTGTGAGTTCTTTCTTATTAGATATGATAAGGAATAGTTTGTATTTCTCGGTGCTCTTCAGGTTTACCTGAATAGGTGTTTAGACCTATTCCTACGATATTTTAATTCAGTAGGTGACGGATGAGACTCAGGCATCTATTTTTTAAAAGTTCTTTTAAGTTCTTTCTGATGTGCAAAAAGCTACAGGGAAATGTATTAGAGAATCTAATTAGGTAATGAATGATTGTTCTAGAAGATGTACTTAAAGGCCTCCCTAATGCTGAGTTTATATGAGTCAATATGAAGATAGTTCTTCCCTGTCCAACATCTGAAATACATACAGGATCTAATAGGCAAGGTAAAATGTGTGATGTGACCTGTGAAATTTAGTAGGCAGTGGTAGGG
The DNA here is from genome assembly GCF_902686455.1 of Sciurus vulgaris. NCBI lineage: Eukaryota > Metazoa > Chordata > Mammalia > Rodentia > Sciuridae > Sciurus > Sciurus vulgaris. The sequence goes on along the minus strand of NC_136463.1, from coordinate 115,722,576 downwards.
ATTGTGGCAAGTTGAAGAGTGAGTGAAGCTCTTTTTTTTTTTTTTTTTGTAGAGCAAGAAGTGACTCCCATGGGAAAGCCAGTACAGTTTATTATCTATTCCAGTGTCATATCAAGTTACATTAGGTTACATAGTAGTTAGCTTTGTGCATGTGCAGATCACATAACTTGCTTCTCAGAGTTCACTAGTACCAAATGTTCTTATTATAAGATAATATCTCCAGGCCTCCAGGACAGAAGAGTTGCAGAGCATTTCTAAGCCATTCAAACAGGGCACCTATTGTCAACCTGAGGTGTTTGCTCAAATCAAGCACTTTCACTCCCCTGTACATTGGCTGACCTGAAATCCCCACAACTCCCCTTTTTTATTTTGTATGGCCTTTTGAGTAGACATGATTTGTCTTCTGTTTAAGGAAGGTGGAGGGAGAAAGCAAGGCAAACATTGGCAAAAACAAGCACAACATAATAAGGCAAGTGTCAATGAACATTCTCCAATGAAAAGCTGTTTGATCCATATAAATTTTGGTAGCCATGAGGCTAACCAATCTAATAAATTCCAACCTCCATAATCTTGTTTTGCCTTATTTACAATGTCCTTACAATGATCCAATTCCCATTTAATGGTGTTACTATTATCAGTTAAAATGAAACAAAACATTTTATTAAATTCCTGGCATCCTTTATGATATAACAACAGCAAATAATCAATAGCAGCCTTATTATCAAGAATAGTTTGACAGATACAAATTTTAAAAGAATTAACAATTTTTGCTAAGTACTAAAGCAAGAGTGAAGCTCTTGAAAGGCATTTAATTTAACAAAATGTATCTGTGGACAATTCTGGCCTTTGGTCTCTACTTTTACCGGAGTGTTAAAAGTCTTCCAGAGAGGTTGGCAGGGGCTGAGGGAAAGGGGAATTTTTCTCATGCTTAAGTTTTCTTCAGCTTCTCCAGTGTGAAACACACATTGCTATTTTCTTTTTAAGGTTTATAAAACAATGTTAAAACATTAAATGTAAGAAATATGTCTTGTAAATTGCCTTTCACAAAGAGGGAGGAGAGGAATATGATTAAAAGGGATCCATTTCCTTCCCTGGTTTTATCCCTCAGCTTTTTCCATCTGACTGCGTATTCGCCGCACATGTGAGTAGATAAGGCTAAGTGGGGTCCAAGTGAATTTGACATTCAGTGTATCCTGATTTCTTCTATTCTTGGATCCACTCCTAATCCTGCAGGACAGTGGTAAGAAAATGTCGATAAAACAAGAGAAATATGAAGAAAGATAAAGTACTTCAAGAAAATTTGAAGAACTATTTTAAAGTTAGAAGTATTTTAGGGGCATCTGCTGAAAATGTTGCCTAGCTGTGGTATTCCTTTTTTTTTTTTTTTTTTCACTTTAGGGCAATGAAATTTTATGAGTCACTAAATACATATTTTGACATCTGGCTTCACTGTTTTTTTTTTTTTTTCTTTCTTGAATTCTGTAAATGCTCATCATGAGAGTTTCCTTCTTGTCATCTTTTGATACTACATTTTCAGTCATTTTCTGTGTGAATTGCAGATGGTGATACCTAATTGCCTTAGGCCTTAGGCCTGAATTCTCTAGCTAGAGTAAGGCATGAGGGCAAAAAATGGGAATGTTAAATTTTGTGTGAAGACAGGCTAAATTTTGGTCCTTCTTCACTGTATAATTTTTATCCTTTTGCCCAATTTATTTGTTAATGTAAATTCTTATATTTAGCATTATTTAGACATGATTTCTCACAGATTTAAAGATTCTCTTGACAAAATTTCATTCTGACACCTCTAGTTTTGGAACTCCAATCCATGTGAGATTCTGAGATGTTTTAATTTTGAATTTCTTGATTTTCTTTTGTAGAGAAATTAATTTTACATTGACATAAGGTAATGACTGGTCTTTTATATGAGTAAAATTTTAAAGTTCTAAACTGGTATTTATGATCATCAAAAATAATTTTAATTTCTAAAACCAATGAAGTATGTTTATGCTGTTTCATAGGGAGGAAATATGGATTAGCAATAGGGACTAGTGATTTTCGTGGCTATGAAATGAAAATTAAAATGTGATTTTCCATTTCAGGTTGTCGGTTGGAGGGTAAGGAAGGGACTAGATCCTAGTTCTCTGTTTCTGATCATTACCTTGTGAGGTTACAAGAAACGTTCTAGAGTGAGTCTGCTATCATGTGATAGGAAATTTAAGATAACGTGAAGTTCCCACTCTCTGCTAACTATCTTAGTGATGCAGAGAAAATGTGATGAGATCCCTGCATATGTATATATACTTTTGGGAAATTAGCTCAGGATCCCTCAGCTTAACATCTGAAACATCAGCATTGAGCCCTACCTGGTCATGTCGATTTCTTAACTGATATTGTCTAATCTTAGGCATTACTGCCAAAGTGTGAGAGCATGTTTTCGAAGAGTTACTCTGCATGATCCAGGAGTACTTCTTGGAGTGTGTGGAGACACAGGGGTTAGTTGCTGAAGAACTTGTGGGACTGCAGCATTCTTTGGGCTGTACTAAGAAGCTTGGAATGGGGGATAACCCTGAGTTGCTAACATTTCCCAGTTACCGTGAACAGGACAGCATTTATTTTAGAATCTGTGGAGTGGCTTTCACTTTTTTCTCCCCAACTTTTGCTTTCACTTTTGACTTATGGAATTGGTGAGGAAGGTTTTGTCAGCCAAGAATAGGATATTGATGCTCTGGAATCCTAGTGAGTTTTTTGAGGAAGATATTCAACCTATTTGCCTGAAGATTAAAGAAGTTTTGTTTTCCTGACTTTCCTAAAGAGGACTGCTTCATTAGGTAGCCTAGCTTTGGTCAGGGATAGCAGTTAGGAAAACTGAGACCCAAATTTGAGGGGCAATGCTTAAGAGAATCAAAGTAAGTTTTATTTTTGATTTCATAGGCTGCTTTTGTGGCACTCAATGATTTCCACTCTCACTAAGATAACATTTATCAGTCCTATAAAATTTAATTAAAATATTAGAATAGTTTTTTATTTTATTGCCTCTTGCATCTGTGCTTCTTACCCGGACAGCCACATTACAAAAGCACAGTATTTATTATTCATGAAGACATCCAAGGCATTGCAATTATTAGCTCTTCTTTAAATTAAATAGACCTTATCAAATAAACAAAAAGATTAATAGGAGCAGGGGCAGCAAGTGAAGAAGTGGGAAGGCCAACTTGCAAATCTGATTTAAATGTCTGGTATATTGAAATTGAGGGGAAGATGTAAAATTAAGAAAGTTACAAGCAGGAAATGGCAAACACCAGCTGAGGCGATGGAGAGTGCCATATGTTATATGTTCTTCATGCTTTTTTTTCTCCTGCTTTTTTCAAAAAAGACTATATATAAAATACACACATTATATATATATATGCATGCATACATTACCCTGGCACATGTATCATTAAGGATCTCCTTGGAAAGACAAGTTGATATATTTATTTTTTGGAAACAAAAATTCAAAGTTATTTTCTGCAGCATCAGGTTTGCATTTATACCAGTAATCCCAATTCTCTATTCATTGTTGAAGATTTAAAATTCTAGTCAGTTTCTTTTGGTTTTCCTGTTGGATTTTATCTGTCCAAGTTCTGAGCTCTGCTGTCTCTCTGTGTTTCTGTTGATGAGCATCCAAGGAATAGTTTTGAAGCCTGTTCCAATCTATTCTTCCCACAATATTTGTTTAACACGGGATAAACAATTGATCACAAAGAATAAACAATGATAAAATGTTCTTAATCTTATTATATTGGGGCTATGCAAATCTGGGCAGTATTTGTTACATGGAAGCAAATGTGAATTTCATGTATTTTATACTGTGGAATTAATTTTGAATGTCAAAATGACTTATCTCATTTATTATTCTCTGTTTAGATTTATTTTTAAAATTTGACATTTCCCCTGCAATTCGCTGTTCAAAACCTGTCTGCACATTTATATCCTTCCATCATATGCTGCTATAAACAATAATCAATAAAGCATCCAATAAAAAGTCTAGAATTGCTAGCTGTTAAGAAAGTCAGCAGCTTTTGAAAAAGGAGCAGCTATTCATCCTATCAACTCATCTACATTTCTTTAGGTCTTAGATGTCTTTGACCTTCCTAGTTTGCCTTCCAGATGGCAGTAGCAACTGAATTTCCTCTACATGTTCTGTATTCATGATTCATAGGAAAAAACCCCTCTCATCCTTGATTAATAATTTATTACCATTTAGCATACTTGTAAAAATTATATCAAGAATTCTCTTCCTCCCAACTATTCACAAAGAGCGATGAAGTCTTCTATTTTAGACAGGAGCCTCCCACTTAATGACTTAACCTTGTTCCATGCTTAGTCCTCTGCCTTTTTGTAGCCTGTAACCTATAGGGGCTATTCTCCTTGGTAGACAGTGGAAATGGGCTCTACTTATTATCAAATACATTATTCTAGATGTGACAGTCTGTTCTAGAAGACTCATTTGAAGGAAGAAAAGTTTCCAAGTTAGTAAAAAAGTGGCAGTGACCTGGTATGTCAACTTATATTAGAAACGAGATTGATCAAATTATGTTATGTGCAGGTGCAAATATGGCATAATGAATCCAACTATTAAATGTAATTATAATGCACCAATAGAAATAGACTTTAATGAAAACTCTTCTTGAAACATTTTATAGACAGTGATGACTTAAGCATAGCTACTTAGTCCAACATTTTAAAGGGAGCTTAGTGGTGTAGATACAAACATTACAATAATTACTAATTCAAAGTGCCAAAAAGGTCTAGGATCTGGGGATTTTATATGAGGTTGAGGATTAGAAAAAGCTATGTCTACAATGACATTGATAATTTTTGGATTATGTTATAAAACTGTGAGATACTGGATATTTTAGAAAGTGTCACCTCCTTTTGTTCCTCTTCTTCCTGTTTTTTAAAATTAGTAAATTATCTGCCTATGTCTTGGTTGTCTGTTGTGTTTTGTAAGTGATAGTAGTAGGTCAGAAAAATGGAAACTGGAAATAGGGAAACAAAGTTTCCTCTTTTATATCATAAGTGAAATAGAGGTATAAATATAAAATCCAATGGTAATTTGACTGAGAGTTATATCAGACCTAGCCAATTCTTTGTCTCAGGCTTCACAGTGAGAAATTCAGAACAGCTGCCAGGAAGCAACACACTCTCTGTTTCTCAGGGGAGAAAGAAGGAAAACTAAAGGAACAAAGGACTGTGCCTGAACAGATGATCAAGCAATTAGAGTACTGTAAAATCTAAAAGAACTGTTAGTATCAGAACAATTGAATGAGAAAGTAATTTACTGAATGTAAAGCAGTAAATAGATTTGAAGTATATAAGAAAGAAAGAAGCCTTTGGAATCTTAATGTAAGATAAGAAGTGAAATAGACTTGTATTCTTTTCTGTCAATCTCTCTCCTCCTTTCCTTGCTTCCCATCAAATCATCAGGTTGGAAGTCAGTGAGAAGAGTCAATATGGACCATGTCTCTTGAAGGTGAATACCAGTCACCCAGAATGTCATTCTCCTTTATTCAGGGTGACCTTGAAAAAGGTACTTAAATAAATGAACACTCCCATTTCAACTAAGTCATTTAGTGGGAATTGTAAGATTTAAGAGGCCATGGTATGAACTGAATCACATCACTGGTCCCTTGAGAAAGTAAAGGTGGGATTTTTATGCTTATCAATACTAATAAATAATAAATGTTTTTATTACTCACCGTTTACAATGATATTTGCCTTCAGTGTGATGTTCAGGTACTGAGTATTCCAAGGGTAGAAAGATTGATGAATGGATAGATAAGAAGAGTGAAATACAGGAAAAACATATTACAATTTTGTACCATTTCCAGACTGTTGGTGCCTACTGATTTTTTCCTGTTGTACATGCTTCTAAGCACAGCTCTCCTTATGAGTGAGGTGTTATGTTTGTGATATGATTTAAGTGTTACTGGAAGAGTCCTGTTTCTTCCAAGATATTTTTGTTTCTGATTCTTTCAGTTCCTATGGTTTAACCATTCAGAATTAGTTTCTTCAGGTCTTCAAAACTATCCCACTAAAATGTAAATGTTTCCCTCAGTTGAAGCCTGAGTGGATAGGTGGGTAGGCTCACTTTAGTGAGATAAACCCTGCTTGAATGTAACATAGGCTAACTGTAAGGATGGAAGAAGTGACATCCATGTTACAAGAGGATAGCTGAGCAGGAGGTGAGGAACTGTTACTTAGATGGGGAGTGTTATGACTTGCTCTGAAGAAAACTAGTTAGCAGTTGAATATCGCTTCCATTCTAGAATTGAACAGATGAGTTACTTAAAATGGTTGCTTTGGGGGGCTGTTTGAAGAATTTTGTTGTTTATCATCTTTCTGAGAGTCACATACAAACAGGCTTACTTTCTGTTTTTAAACAAAGACAACAGAGGGCTATGACAGAAGTACCCTGTAATTGTGACCATGCGTGAATCCCAAATATAGGCCATAACAATATTTCTACCTGCCCCTGCAGAAACTAAGACATTTGGTGAACTACTTTCTAAAATTTCAAATAAATTATAAAAAATTCAAAAAATATGAGAAGGTAAAAAAGAAAAAAGGTTTATCTTCCAAAGACAACTGCATATAATTTTTTAGATTTTTTTTCTGTTAAATTAATGAAGTTTCCAACTATTACATTGTGAAGGACTAACCATTGCAGAAAATTTAAATTCAGAAGGCACAAGGAGAAAAAGTCTTCCAAAACTATTCTAATTTAAGAGAGGGTCACCAAGAACATTTGTGTATTTCCTTTCTGTATTTAGAAAAATCTGTATACATGTGTTATGGCAAATGATTTGTCCCCAGAATCCATTCTGCTTTTCTTCCTGTACACCCAATGACCCAATTAAAAACTACATTTCCCAGATTCCACTGTGGCTAGGTGTAGTCATGTGACAAAGTTTTCACCAGTGAGACATGCACAGAATTCACATGTGCAATTTGTGGTCATTTTTTTAGGGTGATTGCCCTGGACCTGTTCTTCTGTTTCCTTTCCACTCACAGGGGCTAATTGTTAAGAGGAAATAGAAATTCCAGGCTGATCAATAAATGCACAAACACCTGCCCAAATCTTGGAGTATCAATTTGCCATCTTGGAGAATCCAAACTTAAACTGAAGAAATCCTACATGTGTAATTCAGAAGTCAAGAGCTAAAGATCCCTTGGATATAGTGGCCTTACAAATAAGCTGATGGGACTTAGAGAAATTTGAATTTTATATTAATATTTTAATGCATCTTTTATAAATTCCTAAATACTCTGTAAATATTTTAACAAATACTCTGCATTCATTTTGGCACAAAACCCTATATGGGTTCTTGGAAGACATGATCTTTTAAGAGTTGTATAATTATCATATGAATAAATATTACTTATTGGGCATTGTCACTGTTTTTAATTTTTATTATAAAAATTCTTTTTTTTATTATTTAAACAAATGGGATACATGTTGTTTCTCTATTTGTACATGGAGTCAAGGCATGCCATTTGTGTAATCATAAATTTACATAGGGCAATGTTGTTTGATTCATTCTGTTATTTTTTTCCCTTCCCCCCACCCCTCCCACCCCTCTTTTCCCTCTATACAGTCCTTCCTTCCTCCATTCTTACCACCCTCCTTATCCCTAACCCTAACTCTAACGCTAACCCCTCCTACCCCCCAGTATATGTCCTCATCTGCTTATCAGCGAGATCATTTGTCCTTTAGTTTTTTGAGATTGGCTTATCTCACTTAGCATGATATTCTCCAACTGCATCCATTTGCCTGCAAATGCCATAATTTTATCATTCTTCATGTCGGAGTAATATTCCATTGTATATATATGCCACAGTTTCTTTATCCATTCATCAACTGAAGGGCATCTAGGTTGGTTCCACAATCTGGCTATGGTGAATTGAGCAGCTATAAATATTGATGTGGCTGTATCTCTGTAGTATGCTGATTTTAAGTTCTTTGAGTATAGGCCAAGGAGTGGGATAGCTGGGTCAAATGGTGGTTCCATTCCAAGCTTTCTGAGGAATCTCCATACTGCTTTCCAGAGTGGCTGCACTAATGTGCAACCCCACCAGCAATGTATGAGTGTACCTTTTTCCCCACATCCTCGCCAACACCTATTGTTGCTTGTGTTCTTGATAATCACCATTCTAATTGGGGTGAGATGAAATCTTAGGGTAGTTTTGATTTGCATTTCTCTTATTACTAGAGATGTTGAACATTTTTTCATATATCTGTTGATTGCTTGTACATCTTCTTCTGTGAAGTGTCTGTTCATTTCCTTAGCCCATTTGTTGATTGGATTATTTGTATTCTTGGTGTAGAGTTTTTTGAGTTCTTTATAGATTCTGGAAATTAGCGCTCTATCTGAAGTATGAGTGGCAAAGATATTCTCCCACTCTGTAGGCTCCCTCTTCACATAACTGATAGTTTCCTTTGCTGGGAGAAAGCTTTTTAGTTTGAATCTATCCCAGTTGTTGATTCTTGCTTTTATTTCTTGGGCTATGGGAGTCCTGTTAAGGAAGACTGATCCTAAGGCAACAAGTTGAAGGTTTGGACCTACTTTTTCTTCTGTAAGATCCAGGGTCTCTGGTCTGATTCCGAGGTCCTTGATACATTTTGAGTTGAGTTTTGTGCAGGGTGAGATATAGGGGTTTAATTTCATTCTGTTGCATATGGTTTTCCAGTTTTCCCAGCACCATTTGTTGAAGAGGCTATCTTTTCTCCATTGCATATTTGGCCCCTTTGTCTAGTATGAGAAAATTGTATTTATTTGGGTTTGAGTCCATGTCCTCTATTCTGTACCATTGATCTACCTGTCTATTTTGGTACCAATACTATGCCATTTTTGTTACTATTGCTTTGTAATAGAGTTGAAGATCTGGTATTGCGATACCCCCTGCTTCGCTCTTTCTACTGAGGATTGCTTTAGCTATTTTGGGTTTTTTATTCTTCCAGATGAATTTCATAATTGCTTGCTCTATTTCTGTAAGGTACATCATTGGGATTTTAATTGGAATTGCATTGAATCTGTATAGCACTTTTGGTAGTATGGCCATTTTGACAATATTAATTCTGCCTATCCAAGAACATGGGAGATCTTTCCATCTTTTAAGGTTTTCTTTAATTCCTTTCTTTAGTGTTCTGTAGTCTCATTGTAGAGGTCTTTCACCTCTTTTGTGAGATTGATACCCAAGTATTTTATTTTTTTCGATGCTATTGTGAATGGGGTAGTTTTCCTAATTTCTCTTTTTGAAGATTCATCAATTATGTATAAAAGTGCGTTGGATTTATGAGCATTGATCTTGTAATCTGCTACTTTACTGAATTCACTTATGAGTTCTAAGAGTTTTCTGGTGGAATTTCCAGGTTCCTCTAAATATATAATCATGTCATCAGTGAACAGGGATAGTTTGAGTTCTTCTTTTCCTATTCATATCCCTTTAATTTCTTTGGTTTGTCTAATCGCTCTGGCTAGAGTCTCAAGAACGATGTTGAATAGAAGTGGTGAAAGAGGGCATCCCTGCCTTGTTCCAGTTTTTAGGGGGAATGCTTTCAGTTTTTCACCATTTAGAATGATATTGGCCATGGGCTTAACGTAGATGGCCTTTACAATGTTAAGGAATGTTCCCACTACCCCAATTTTTTCTAGTGTTTTGAGCATGAAGGGATGCTGTATTTTATCAAATGCTTTTTCTGCATCTATTGAAATAATCATGTGATTCTTAACTTTTAGTCTGTTGATATGGTGAATGACATTTATTGATTTCTGTATGTTGAACCAAACTCGCATCCTGGGATAAAATCCACTTGATCGTGGTGCACTATCTTTTTACTATATTTTTGTATGCGATTTGCTAAAATTTTGTTGAGAATTTTTGCGTCAATGTTCATTAAGGACATTGGTCTGAAATTTTCTTTCCTCGATGTGTCTCTGTCTGGTTTAAGTATCAGGGTGATATTGGCTTCATAAAATGAGTTTGGGAGGGTTCCCTCCTCTTCTATTTCATGAAATACTTTGAGGAGTATTGGAATGAGCTCTTCTTTAAAGGTTTTGTAGAACTCAGCTAAGAACCCATCTGGTCCCGGACTTTTCTTTGTTGGTAGGCTTTTGATGACCTCTTCTATTTCATTGCTTGAAATTGATTTATTTAAGTTGTCTATGTCCTCCTTGTTCAGTTCAGGTAATTCATATGTCTCTAGAAACTTGTTGATGTCTTTGAGGTTTTCTGTTTTGTTGGAGTATAGATTTTCAAAATAGCTTCTAATTATGTTTTGTATTTCACTCGTGTCTGTTGTGATATTTCCTTATTCATTCCGAATTTTAGTAATTTGAGTTTTCTCCCTCTTTCTCTTTGTTAGTGTGGCTAAGGGTTTATCAATTTTGTTTATTTTTTCAAAGAACCAACTATTTAGTGTGTTAATTTTTCCGATTGTTTCTTTTGTTTCAATTTCGTTGATTTCGGCTCTGATTTTAACTATTTCCTGTCTTCTACTACATTTGGTGTTGGTCTGCTCTTCTTTTTCTAGTACTTGGAGCTGCAGTGTTAAGTCGTTTATTTGTTGATTTCTACTTCTTTTGTTGAATGCGCCCCATGAAATAAATCTTCCTCTAAGTACTGCTTTCATAGTGTCCCAGAGATTTTGATATGATGTGTCTTTGTTCTTGTTTACTTCTAAGAATTTTTTATTTCCCTCCTGATGTCTTCTGTTATCCATTCATCATATAATAGTGTATTATTTAATCTCCAGGTATTGGAGAAGTTTCTGTTTTTTATTCTGTCATTTATTTCTAATTTCAATCCATTATGATCTGATAGAGTACAAGGTAGTATCTCTATCTTCTTGTATTTGCTAAGTAGCTTTGTGGCATAAGACATGGTCTATTTTAGAGAAGGATCCATGTGCTGCTGAGAAGAAAGTGTATTCGTTCTTTGTTGGATGGTATATTCTATATATGTCCGTTAAGTCTAAATTGTTGATTGTGTTATTGAGATCTATGGTTTCTTTATTCAATTTGTGTTCGGAAGATCTATCCAGTGGTCAGAGAGGTGTGTTAAAATCGCCTAGTATTATTGTGTTGTGGTCTATTTGATTTCTGGAATTCAGAAGGATTTTTTTGACATACATGGATGAGCCAATGTTCGGGACATAGATATTTATGATTGTTATGTCTTGGTGATTTATGCTTCCCTTAAGCAGTATGTAATGTCCTTCTTTATCCCTCCTGACTAGTTTTGGCTTGAAGTCCACATTATCTGAAATGAGGATGGATACTCCAGCTTTTTTGCTGTGTTCGTGTGCATGGTATGTTTTTTCCCATCCTTTCATCTTTAGTCTATGGGTTTCTCTTTCTATGAGATGAGTCTTTTGCAGGCAGCATATTGTTGGATTTTTCTTTTTACTCCAATCTGCCAGTCTATGTCTTTTGATTGATGAGTTCAGGCCATTAACATTCAGGGTTATTATTGTGATATGATTTGTATTCCCAGTCATTTGACTCATTTTTGTTTTTTGACATGATTTGGTTTCTCCTTTATTTGGCTATTGCTTTAGGCTAGTTCATCCTGTTGCTGATTTGCATCGTTGTTTTTCATCTCTTCCTCATGGAATATTTTGCTGAGAATGTTCTGTAATGCCAGCTTTCTTTTTGTAAATTCCTTTAGCTTTTGTTTATCATGGAAGGATCTTATTTCATCATCAAATCTGAAAGTAAGTTTTGCGGGGTATGAGATTCTTGGTTGGCATCCATTTTCTTTCAGGGCTTGGTAAATGTTGTTCCAGGTCCTTCTAGCTTTTAGGGTCTGGATTAAAAAATCTGCTGATATTCTTATTGGTTTCCCCCTGAATGTAATTTTGATTCTTTTCTCTCTCAGCCTTTAAAATTCTGTCTTTATTTTGTATGTTATGTATTTTCATAATAATGTGCCTTGGTGTGGGTCTGTTGTAATTTTGTATATTTGGAGTCCTATAAGCCTCTTGTACTTGGTTTTCTATTTCATTCTTCAGATTTGGGAAATTTTCTGATATTATTTCATTGAATAGATTGTTCATTCCTTTGGTTTGTTTCTCTAAGCCTTCCTCAATCCCAATAATTCTTAAATTTGGCCTTTTCATGATATCCCATAATTCTTGTAGATTCTGTTCATGATTTCTTACCATCTTCTCTGTTTGGTCAACTTTGTTTTCAAGATTAAATATTTTTTCTTCAATATCTGAGGTTCTGTCTTCCAAATGTTCTATCCTATTGGTTATGCTTTCTATGGAGTTTTTAACTTGGTTTATTGTTTCCTTCATTTTCAAGGATTTCTGTTTGTTTTTTTTTTCAGTATCTCTAACTCTTTATTGAAATGATCTCTTGCTTCCCGTATTGCTCCTTTAACTGTTGATTGGTGCGATCATTTAATGCCTGCATTTGCTCTTTCATCTCCTCTTTCAATGCCTGCATTTGCTCTTTCATCTCCTCGTTTGCTTCCCTGATTGTTTTAAGTATGTACATTCTGAACTCCTTTTCTGACATTTCTTCTGCTTTGCTGTCATTGGGTTTTATTGATATAGTATTTAGGTTTGTTTGGGACATTTTCTTCCCTTGTTTACTCATACTGGTCAGATATCAGTGGGACTCTGTGATATTGCAGATTTCCTCTATTGGCTTATAGTGTCCCTGTAGATTTCCAGTGTATCACCTCCCAGTCTTCAGTAGCCTGAAGTCTTGGAGTAACTTGATAATGCAGTGCTTCCAAAGAAAGCTGCCCCTAGCCCCCTACTGTTTTCAGGGCTTGGAGCTGGCTCTGTGTGGAAAGGCACTCACTGGGGGGCCTGCTCTGAGAAGCTGGCCGTGTGGGAGGAGGCCACTGCCGGAGTGTGCAGGGCTGCCTGGGGAAGACTCTAGCTGCCCTGCCCTACTCTGATAAGTCGCCCCTATCCAGGCCTGCCACCCAGGCCGAGCTTCACTGGGTGGGGAAGACTCACCCCGTGGCTCTATTTTAGTCCGAGTCTTTCAATGCCTCTCCTTCTTGAATCCTGGGTTCTGGAGCAACTGGAGATGCAGTCACCCTCTAGTCTGCCATCTTGGATCGCCCCGTGGAAAAAGCCTGTGGCTGGAGGGGGCAGGGCCGCCTGGAGACGTCTCTGGCTGCCCTGCCCTGGTCCCAGAGGCTGCTTGCGGGTTGGAGCCCTCCGCTGGCTTGGGGACTTGTGGCTGGCTCTGTGTAGAAAGGCTCTCACTGGGCGGTCTGCTCCCAGAAGCTAGCCTAGAAAGGCGCTTCCCGCCAGAGGGAGCCGGGCTGCTTGGGGAAGTCCCTGGCTGCCCAGTCCTGGTCCCTGAAGCAACCTGCAGGCCGGAGCTCGCCGCGCTGGCTCAGGGACTTGAAGCTGGTTCTGTGCAGAAAGCTATAAAAATTCTTTTATAGAAATATATATGAAACCATATATATGAAATATATACATACATATTCAAATTTTCAATACACAAATATTTAAATCTATTTTACTGAGACTTAGTATTTTGTACCTTGAATTAAATGCCAAAAGTGAAATTATTGCATCATAGGGCATGTGTATTTTAAAGACTCTTGACATATTTTGGGGTTAATAAACTGTGACCACAACTGTGAAGTACTAGGGAAGGATCTGTGAGTCTCTTCCCAAAAGATTAATTATACATATGGCAGGAAGGGATGGGACCATGGAATGCTTGCATAAAGATCATGAAAAGTTCCTCATTATCAAGAAATTATGCTTGTTTACTCTTTAATGATTCTGTGACGGAATAGAGAATGACTTGATTTTCAGTGTATTAAATAAACTGAGATTTTGAGATTATATCACCATGCATCTTGACTTAAATAACTTCAGATGTGTGCAGGCTACTGATTTCTGCTTTAGGTGACAAAGGGGAATAGAATCTTTCTCAATTTGAAACAATACCTACATGTCACCTTAAAAGTCTAGCTATAGCCTGAGAGCAAATTCTTCCTTGGCAACCATTGCTTAAATGAGAGGCAATCTAGAAGGGGATCCTAGATGGTATGTATTCCATCTTCAGCAGAGGCCTAGATGTTGTGAAGTGTTACTGGAGTTCTATTTAGTGTTGTCTTTATTAGGGAATAAAGGCATAATAGAATTCTTTGATTGTGCCATCTGTTTCACTGTGATAAGAAAGCCCAAGTAAAACGTAGTTAAGTGCAGGGAAAGCTGTCTTAGTTCTGGTAGCTTATAACAACACCAGTGACTCAAAGCTTCAGTCTTAATGCATGAAATCAGTATCCTGGTAAAGGCCTTTTGAACTCCTTTACACAGATGTGCGACTTGCTGCTACTCTGAAATTGTTTCTTCTATTTTAGATTAAAATTTGAAGGATTACCTTGACATGAATTTCATAAAATTTTCTGATTATACAAATAAATCAAATTTTACATCTTTATTTTAAAAAATGTTTTGGTTAGTGAGACTGACCTTTTCCAATTACTGTAAATGCTATTCATAGAAAGCAAGGAAATAACTTTCTAGTATGGTTCCAAGTCCTAGGGAATGTACACCAGACCTACATAGTAGTATGCAAATCAACTTCTCCACATCCTTGGTTTTTACTATTCTGAATTCATAGGATAGCTCATCTACTTTATTCTTTTCTATAGGAAGCAAGGAAATAATTTTGGTTTTTTTCCCTGGGAATAAGAACAGAAATATGTTTCCTCTTTTTTTTTATTTCTTCTTTTTTTTTTTTTATTGTAAACAAATGGGATACATGTTGTTTCTCTGTTTGTACATGGCGTAAAGGCATACCATTTGTGTAATCATAAATTTACATAGAGCAATGTTGTTTGATTCATTCTGTTATTTTTTCCCTTCCCCCCACCCCTCCCACCCCTCTTTACCCTCTATACAGTAGTTCCTTCCTCCATACTTGCCCCCCTCCCTAACCCTAACTCTAACCCTTCCCTCCCCCCCATTATGTGTCATCCTCCACTTATTAGCGATATCATTCGTCCTTTGGCTTTTTGAGATTGGCTTATCTCACTTAGCATGATATTCTCCAATTTCATCCATTTGCCTGCAAATGTCATAATTTTATCATTCTTTATGGCTGAGTAATATTCCATAGTATATATATACCACAGTTTCTTTATCCACTCATCAATTGAAGGGCATCTAGGTTGGTTCCACAGTCTGGCTATTGTGAATTGAGCAGCTATGAACATTGATGTGGCTGTATTTCTGTAGTATGCAGATTTTAAGTCCTTTGGGTATAGGCCAAGGAGTGGGATAGCTGGGTCAAATGGTGGTTCCATTCCAAGTTTTCTAAGGAATCTCCACACTGCTTTCCATAGTGGCTGCACTAATTTGCAGCCCCACCAGCAGTGTATGAGTGTACCTTTCTCCCCACATCCTCGCCAACACCTGTTGTTGCTCGTATTCTTGATAATCGCCATTCTAATTGGGGTGAGATGGAATCTTAGGGTGGTTTTGATTTGCATTTCTCTTATTACTAGAGATGTTGAACATTTTTCCATATGTTTGTTGATTGCTTGTAGATCTTCTTCTGTGAAGTGTCTATTCATTTCCTTAGCCCATTTGTTGACTGGACTATTTGAATTCTTGGAGTAGAGTTTTTTGAGTTCTTTATAGATTCTGGAGATTAGTGCTCTATCTGAAGCATGATTGGCAAAGATATTCTCCCACTCTGTAGGCTCTTTCTTCGCATTGCTGATAGTTTCCTTTGCTGAGAGAAAGCTTTTTAGTTTGAATCTATCCCAGTGGTTGATTCTAGCTTTTATTTCTTGTGCTATGGGAGTCCTGTTAAGGAAGTCTGGTCCTAGACCAACAAGGTGAAGATTTGGACCTACTTTTTCTTCTATAAGATGCAGGGTCTCTGGTCTGATTCCGAGGTCCTTAATCCATTTTGAGTTTAGTTTCGTGCATGGTGAGAGATATGGGTTTAGTTTCATTCTGTTGCATATGGATTTCCAATTCTCCCAGCACCATTTGTTGAAGAGGCTATCTTTTCTCCATTGCATATTTTTGGCCCCTTTGTCTAGTATGAGAAAATTGTATTTATTTGGGTTTGTGTCCGTGTCCTCTATTCTGTACCATTGATCTACCTTTCTATTTTGGTACCAATACCATGCCGTTTTTGTTACTATTGCTTTGTAGTAGAGTTGAAGATCTGGTATTGCAATACCCCCTGTTTCACTCTTCCTGCTAAGGATTGCTTTAGCTATTCTGGGTTTCTTATTCTTCCAGATGAATTTCATAATTGCTTGCTCTATTTCTGTAAGGTACACAATTGGGATTTTAATTGGAATTGCATTGAATTTGTATAGCACTTTAGGTAGTATGGCCATTTTGACAATATTAATTCTTCCTATCCAAGAACATGGAAGATCTTTCCATCTTCTAAGGTGTTCTTTAATTTCTTTCTTTAGTGTTGTATAGTTCTCATTGTAGAGGTCTTTCACCTCTTTTGTGAGATTGATTCCCAAGTGTTTTATTTTTTTCGAGGCTATTGTGAATGGGGTAGTTTTCCTAATTTCTCTTTCTGAAGATTCATCACTTATGTATAAAAATGCGTTGGATTTATGGGCATTGATCTTGTAACCTGCTACTTTACTGAAATCACTTATGAGTTCTAAGAGTTTTCTGGTGGAATTTCCAGGTTCCTCTAAATACATAATCATGTCATCAGCGAACAGGGATAGTTTGAGTTCTTCTTTTCCAATTCATATCCCTTTAATTTCTTTGGTTTGTCTAATCGCTCTGGCCAGAGTCTCAAGAACGATGTTGAATAGAAGTGGTGAAAGAGGGCATCCCTGCCTTGTTCCAGTTTTTATGGGGAATGCTTTCAGTTTTTCACCATTTAGAATGATATTAGCCATGGGCTTAGCATAAATGGCCTTTACAATGTTAAGGAATGTTCCCACTATCCCTATTTTTTCTAGTGTTTTGAGCATGAAGGGGTGCTGTATTTTATCAAATGCTTTTTCTGCATCTATTGAAATAATCATGTGATTCTTGACTTGAAGTCTATTAATATGGTGAATTACGTTTATTGATTTCCTGATGTTGAACCAACCTTGCATCCCTGGGATGAAACCCACTTGATCATGGTGCACTATCTTTTTAATATGTTTTTGTATGCGATTTGCTAAAATTTTGTTGAGAATTTTTGCGTCGATGTTCATTAAGGATATTGGTCTGAAATTTTCTTTCCTTGATGAGTCTCTGTCTGGTTTAGGTATCAGTGTGATATTGGCTTCATAGAATGAGTTTGGGAGGGTTCCCTCCTCTTCTATTTTATGGAATACTTTGAGAAGTATTGGAATGAGCTCTTCCTTAAAAGTTTTGTAGAACTCGGCTGAGAACCCATCTGGTCCCGGACTTTTCTTTGTTGGTAGGCTTTTGATGACTTCTTCTATTTCAGTACTTGAAATTGGTCTATTTAAATTGTTTATGTCCTCCTCATTCAGTTTAGGCAATTCATATGTCTCTAGAAACCTGTTGATGTCTTCGAAATTTTCTATTTTGTTGGAGTATAGATTTTCAAAATAGCTTCTAATTATGTTTTGTATTTCCATCCTGTCTGTTGTGATATTTCCTTGTTCATTCCGAATTTTAGTGATTTGGGTTTTCTCTCGTCTTCTCTTTGTTAGTGTGGCTAAAGGTTTATCAATTTTGTTTATTTTTTCGAAGAACCAACTATTTATTTTGTCAATTTTTTGTATTGTTTCTTTTGTTTCAATTTCATTGATTTCAGCTCTGAGTTTAACTATTTCCTGTCTTCTACTACTTTTGGTGCTGTTCTGTTCTTCTTTTTCTAAGGCTTTGAGCTGTAGTGTTAGGTTGTTTATTTGTTGAGTTTTACTTCTTTTATTAAATGCGCTCCATGAAATAAATTTCCCTCTAAGTACTGCTTTCATAGTGTCCCAGAGATTTTGATATGATGTTTCTTTGTTCTCATTTACCTCTAAGAATTTTTTAATTTCCTTCCTAATATCTTCTGTTATCCATTCATCATATAATAGCATATTGTTTAATCTCCAGGTGTTGGAATAGTTTCTGTGTTTTACTCTTTCATTTATTTCTAACTTCAATCCATTATGATCTGATAGAATACATGCTAGTGTCTCTATCTTCTTGTATTTGCTAACATTAACTTTGTGGCATAATATATGGTCTATTTTAGAGAAGGATCCATGTGCTGCTGAGAAGAAAGTGTATTCACTCTTGGTTGGATGGAATATTCTATAAATGTCCGTTAAGTCTAAATTATTGATTGTGTTGTTGAGATCTATGGTTTCTTTGTTCAATTTTTGTCTGGAAGATCTGTCCAGTGGTGAGAGCGGCGTGTTAAAATCACCTAGTATTATTGTGTTGTGGTCTATTTGGTTTCTGAAATTGAGAAGGATTTGTTTGACATACATAGATGAGCCACTGTTTGGGGCATAGATGTTTATGATTGTTATATCTTGCTGATTTATGCTTCCCTTAAGCAGTATGAAATGACCTTCTTTATCCCTTCTGACTAACTTTGGCTTGAAGTCCACATTATCGGAAATGAGGATGGATACTCCAGCTTTTTTGCTGAGTCCATGTGCATGGTATGTTTTTCCCCATCCTTTCACCTTTAATCTATGGGTATCTTTTTCTATGAGGTGAGTCTCTTGCAGGCAACATATTGTTGGATCTTTCTTTTTAATCCAGTCTGCCAGTCTATGTCTTTTGATTGATGAATTCAGGCCATTAACATTCAGGGTTATTATAGAGAAATGATTTGGTTTCCCGGTCATTTGGTTCATTTTTAAAATTTTGTTTATTTATTTGTTTGACACAACTTGTTTCCTCCTTTATTTGACAATTCCTTTAGGATAATTCCTCCCTTTGCTGATTTGCTTCTTTGTTTTTCATCTCTTCCTCATGGAATATTTTGTTGAGAATGTTCTGTAATGCTGGCTTTCTTTTTGTAAATTCTTTTAGCTTTTGTTTATCATGGAAGGATTTTATTTCATCGTCAAATTTGAAGGTAAGTTTTGCTGGGTATAAGATTCTTGGTTGGCATCCATTTTCTTTCAGGGCTTGAAAAATGTTGTTCCAGGACCTTCTAGCTTTTAGGGTCTGAATTGAAAAATCTGCTGATATGCGTATTGGTTTCCCCCTGAATGTAATTTGGTTCTTTTCTCTCACAGCCTTTAAAATTCTGTCTTTATTTTGTATGTTAGGTATTTTCATTATAAATGTGACTTGGTGTGGGTCTGTTGTAATTTTGTGTATTTGGAGTCCTGTAAGCCTCTTGAACTTGATTTTCCATTTCATTCTTCAGATTTGGGAAATTTTCTGATATTATTTCATTGAATAAATTGTTCATTCCTTTGGCTTGTTTCTCTAGGCCTTCCTCAATCCCAATAATTCTTAAATTTGGCCTTTTCATGATATCCCATAGTTCTTGTAGATTCTGTTCATGATTTCTTACCATCTTCTCTGTTTGTTCAACTTTGTTTTCAAGGTTAAATATTTTGTCTTCAATGTCTGAGGTTCTGTCTTCCAGGTGTTCTATCCTATTGGATATGCTTTCTATGGAGTTCTTAATTTGGTTTATTGTTTCCTTCATGTCAAGGATTTCTGTTTGGTTTTTTTTCAATATCTCTAACTCTTTATTGAAATGATCTTTTGCTTCCTGTATTTGCTCTTTTAACTGTCGATTGGTGCGATCAATCAATGCTTGCATTTGCTCTTTCATCTCATCATTCAGTGCGTGCATTTGCTCTTTCATCTCATCGTTTGCTTCTCTGATCATTTTAATTATGTACATTCTGAACTCCTTTTCTGTCATTTCTTCTGCCATGCTGTCATTGGGTTTTATTGATGTAACATCTAGATTTGTTTGCAGCATTTTCTTTCCTTGTTTTCTCATATTGTTCAGATATCAGTGGACCGCTGAGATATTGCAGATTTCCTCTGTTGATTTACAATGTCCCTGAAGATTTCTATATATATCCCCTCTTAGCCTTCAGTAGGCTGAAGTCTTGGAGGAAGTTGATAATGCGGTGCTCCACAAGGAAGCTGCCTCTCTAGGAGTGGTGGCCTTCAGGTGGGGTATATTCCCTGCTAGTGGGCAGAGGTGCCTCCACTTGTTGACCAATGGTCATCCAAAGGGGACCTAGGCTGTGGGCTGAGGCAAGGCCTGTTTGGGCCTGTGTCTCTGGTTTTACCGTCCTTGTGGGGAAACCTCACCAGGCAGGGAAGACTCACCCAGTGGGGAGGTCTCGCTAGTCAGTTTCCTCCTAAAGGTTCCCCTCAATTTACAGCTACTGCCTGGGCTGGGCTGCCTTCCTCTGCAAAGTTTCCAGGGGCCCGGCCCTACCTCCTGGGCCTGGGAGCCTCACCCTTCGCAGATGAATCTCCTTAGGCTGCCCCTCCTCAGAGAATTTGCCCATAGGCCTGGAACCTTCGCTCCGCCCTAAGCCTGTCTCTGTGCGGCTCTTCCACCCAGAAGCCTCCTAGATCCTGGGACCCTGTTCTGCACCTAATCGCCTGGCTGCGTGGCCCCTCCTCTGAGCAGCCACCTGTGGCCCCGAACAATCGCTCTGAGTCCCAGAGACCCGCCACAGGCCTCTTCCTCCAGACAACCGCCCAGTATGCCGGTGCGGTCACTAGGAGTCCAAGAAACTCACTTCGTGCCTCCTCCTCCCACCAACCACCCGTAGCCCGGGGCAATCAATCACTCCGAGTTGAAGTGACCCTCCCCGTTCCTCCTCCTTCTCCAGATAACCCCCCGGGTGTTCAGGAGCAGTCCCTCTGAGTGGCTCTGAATCCACGTGACCCGCTGCACGGGTCCTCTGGGCACCGCCCGGAGCTCTGGTGCGGCCACTCAAGACCAAGTGACCCACCACGCTCCTCCTCCTGGCAGCCCTCCTGTGTTCAGGAGCTGTCACTTTAAGACCAAGCAACTCACCACTCGCCTTCTCCTCTGAGCAGCCGCCTGGAGCGCTAATGCAGTCACTGCGAGTCCAAAGGACCCGCCGCGCTCCTTCTCCTCCTTCTCCTACTCCTCCAGGCAGGCCCCGGGGTTCAGAAGTGGTCAGAGTCCAAACAGCTCGCCACGCAGCCCCTTCTCTGGCAACCGCCTGTAGCTCCCGTATAGTCGCCCGAATCCAAGCGGCTGCTCCTCTTCCTCCTCGTCCTCAGGGCAGGCCCCGGGGTTCAGAAGCGTCGTTCTGATTCCAAACAGCTCGCCGCGCGGCTTCTCCTCTGGCAACCGCCTGCAGCTCTGGCGCAGTCTCTCCGAATCCAAGTGGCCACGCTCCTCTCCTCCTCCTCAGGGCAGGCCCCGGTGTCCTGAGTCCACACAGTTCTCCCCGCCTCTCCTCCCCCGGGCAGCCGCCGGAGCCCCAGTGGCTGCTCCGAGTCCCAGCGCTGTGCCGAGCGGCCTCCTTTTCGGCGCTCCCAGCTATCCGAGTTCACTGCTCCAGCGGGGGGAGGGGCGTCTCGCCGGCAGTTCTACTTCACAAAGTTTCCTGCCTTCCGGGACCCCCGTCCCATCCGGGATGCCCCCCCAGGGGGTGAGAGTCACCCGGCTACTTTGAGTTGGTCCCAAGCGTCCCAATATCTCCTCTCTTGAATCCTGAGTCCTGGAGCAACACGAAATGCCTATGTTTCCTCTTAATACCATGTTTCTCGAGTTCTTGAGTGGCAAATGTAGTTTCTGTTAACTGTTCCTTCTCAAGTCCACATGTGCTATCCAGCAGGATTGTGGTGGCAGAGCAATATACTCAGACTTTCCTCTACATGTAGTTTAGCCAAGACCTAATTTCAATATGGTTGCCTTGCTTACTAAGAATTGAAGGAACAATTAGATAATATGCTTGGAAGTAGCCAGTGCATAATCAGCCAGGTTCAATACTGAATATCAACCCTACTATTCCTCAGAAACTATAAAAATAAACAAAACTAGAGTCCATGGTTGAAGGTAAATAGTATTACTTTATTGGCAGGTATTAGTCTCTCATATTCCAGATGGCTACATTCCTGAGGTCAAGCATCATGCAAGATTATACACAGTGTAGGGATGAAGAAAAATCCAATTGTGAAACAAGAATAATAATGGAGTATGTCACAAATAAAGAGAACAACTATGTCAAAAATAAATTAAAAGGTTATTTTGATTAATAATTTTTGAAACTATACAGACCAATGAAATAGAAACGAGAGTCCAGAGATAGATCCAAATATATAATAAATTTAACATTTAGCATTTCAAGTTATAGGAGCAAATTCCTACTATTTGGCAAAGATTTGGGGGTTCTGGTTAGCCATTTGAAAAGTACAAAGTTGTATTACTAACTTCCTCTATAGATGAAATAAATTGTGACAAATTAAAACGAATTAAAAAATGAAATAGTAAAAAATCACTTGACAAAAACATGGACAATTTAAAAAATCTTAGAATAGGGAAGACTTTTCTAAGCATGACACAAAATCTGGAAATCATAAAGGAAAAGAGGTATACCTTTGACTAGTAATGAAGTAAAACTGCATAGAACAGAAGTTTAAAAGTTAATAAGCAAACATTAGGAAAAAATAACTTCTACAAATGTAACAATTTCTTTAATATAGAAAGAATACTTACAAATTAATAAGAAAATGATAAACAGAAAACTAGGCAGTGTACAAGAGCAGCTAAAGGATGGTAGAGGTGGAAGAAGAGTGTGGGACAAGGATTAATAAAACAGGTTGGAGGAATCTTATGAAGGTAGAAGAATTGCCATTTGAAAACAGAAGAGTATTGCCAGGTAGCATGGAACCCCAGGAGAGCCCAACAGGTGCAGACCACTTCTTCCATATAGAGAATATGGCTCGTTGCCTATTTTGAGAGGCCATGTGGCTATTTTTGTACTCTCAATATGGCCAGGATCTTGCATTGAAAGTGGCTTGTTCAACAGAAGCTGCCCCTTAGCTCTGACCTGGTATTTTGTCTAGCCCCTTCTGTTTGCCCCATGTGATTTTTCTTCTCTCAGAAATATAGTACAGAGTCTTTGCTGTTCAGAGGAATACTGGAAGTAAGAAAGGGAAAGACTAGAAGGTGTATTTCAGCAGGTATGGCCAGTGATTCAGCACCCTTGGTATTACAAACACACTTTCTGGAAGGATACTTGGAAATTGAACTAAAGTAGAAGAATTCTACATTTATTTAAAAGTAACAAATATACATTATTTTATAGCAAAATAGTTAAAACAACAACCTTCCTCTTCCTCCAATTCCATTTTAATAAAGTTCAGGAACTGTCACAGCAGTATATAATATCTGTCATCAGATGATCTTAATTATTTAGGTGTCTTGAAGCCTTGGAGATGTTTCAAGGTCATAAGCTTGAACTACCATACAGGATACCTTAAATCGAAGCCGTTTTATTTATTTATTTTTTTGGCAAAGTTGGAACAGTTATACAGTCTTCTGTTTAGGTACATGGTAACTAGAACCAGGGTGAGTGCCTTGCTGACAGTTCCACATCCTGCTAGTTGAATGATTCAGTGACCTAGCCTTTCTTCAGACTAGTTTTCCTCACCTAAGGGAGAGTAATAATAACACCTATTTCTTGAGGTTGCTATAAGGACTAGAGGAGATAATATAGGAAGTATTAGGTAAGCTGTGAATTTATACTTAACTACCAATCATTAACAAAAATAATGCCATTGGGATGATACAAGTAAAAATTATTCTTATTATTTAGATCAATAGGGTAGGAACTTATACTGTGGCCTCATTATATGACTTAGATGAATTATTCAAGAGAAAAAAGAATGCTCTCTCCTCAGGTGCATTCTTAGTGTGAGTCAAGTCCAAGGACAACAGCTGAAGTTAAACATCAAGGGTTAAGCATCGAGTACAAGGACTAGAGTTTGGATTCAGGTTGAGGTTATGGAAGCAAGAATCTGGGGACCCAGGTGAAAAGATATCGAAGTGATATACATGATGTAGGGTTTCACTGGTCATGTATTCATATATGAATATAGAAAAGTTATGTCCCATTTGTTCTACTGCCTTTCCTAATCCCATCCCCATTCCCTTCCCTTCGTTTCCCTTTGTCTAATCAAATTAGCATCCACACATCAGAGAGAACATTCAGCCTTTGGTTTTGCGGGGCTGGCTTATTTCACTTAGCATGATAGTCTCCAGTTCCGTCCATATACTGGCAAAAGCCATAATTTCATTCTTTTTTATGGATGAGTAATATTCCTTTGTGTATATATACCACAACTTCTTTATCCATTCATCTGTTGAAGGACACTTAGGTTGTTTCCATAGCTTAGCTATTGTGAATTGAGCTGCTATAAATATTGATGTGGCTGTGTCACTGTAGTATGATGATTTTAAGTCCTTTGGGTATATACTAAGGAGTGGGATAACTGGGTCAAATGGTGGTTCCATTCCACGTTTTCTGAGGAATCTCCATACTGCTTTCCATAGTGGTTGTACCAATTTTCAGTCCCACCAGTAATGTATGAGTGAAACTTTTCCCCCTATATCCTCACCAATATTTATTGTTACTTGTATTCTTTTTCAGGGGTGGTTCTAGGGATTGAACTCAGGGGCACTTGACCACTGATCCATATCCCTCACCCTATTTTGTATTTTATTTAGACACAGGGTCTCACTGAATTGCTTAGCATCTCACTTTTGCTGAGGTTTGCTTTGAACTCGAGATCTTCTTGTCTCAGCTCCCCTAACTGCTAGGATCACAGGTGTGGACCACTGTGCCCAGCTGTTACTTATATTCTTGATAATTCTAATGGGAAGAAGATGGAATCTCAGTGTAGTTTTAATTTGCATTTATTTAATTACTAGAGGTGTTGAACATTTTTTCATGTATGTATTGACTGATCATATTTCTTCTTCTTGAAGTGCCTGTTCAGTTCCTTGGCCCATTTATCAACTGGGTTATTTGTTTATTGGTGCTAAGTTTTTGAGCTCTTTGTATAACCTGGAGATTAATGCTGTATCTGAGGTGATGTGGTAAAGATTTTCTCCAATTCTGTAGAATCTCTCTTTACATTCTTGCTTCCTCTGCTGAGAAGAAGATTTTAGTTTGATAGCATCCCATTTATTGATTCTTGATTTTACTTCTTGTTCTTTAGGAGTCTTGTTGAGGAAATTGGTTTCTATGCCAATATGATGGAGATTTGGGCCTACTTTTTCTTCTAGTAGGCGCAGGGTCTCTAGTCTAATGCCTCGGTCCTTGATCCACTTTGAGTTGAGTTTCGTGCAGGTTAAGAGATAGGGGTTAAATTTCACTCAACTACATATGGATTTCCAGTTTTCCCAGCAGCATTTGTTGAAGAGGTTATCTTTTCTCTGATATAGGTTTTCTCCTTTGTCTATTATGAGGTAAATATATTTATGTGGGTCTGTCTCTGTGTCTTCTATTCTTTTTCATTGGTGTTCATGTTTGTTTTGTGGCAATACCATGCTATTTTTGTTACTATAGTTCTGTAGTATAATTTAAGTTCTGGCATTGTGATGCCTCCTGCTTCATTTTTATTGCTAAGAATTGCTCTGGCTATTCTGGGCCTCTTGTTTTTTCAAATGAATTTCATGACTGCTTTTTCTATGTATAATCACAAGAATGGGATTCTAATTAGAATAAGTTATACTCCATGTATGTGTAATATGTCAAAATACACTCTACTGTCATATATATATAAGAACAAATAATAAACTATTTTTGTAGATTTTATCATTGTTAGAATTTGAAGTTTTATTAATACCTATTTTACTTTTCTGAAAAATGTTTATTATTTCAAATGACCATTCAAATCACCCTTTCTGATAAAAATCATACTTGATTCAGTCAATTCGTTTGTACTATAAGCTTTTTGTAAATTTCTTGAGCAAGATTTTTGACAATTATAAAATATTGGCTGTAACTGACAATTTTTACAGATCTTTATAATGTGAATTGGTTGACTTCACACATTGAAAAAACTTAGAAATAAGGAAAAGAAGAAAAAAGAAAATATATCGAAGTGAAAGCAGACAAGGCAAAGCAGGGGGAAGGTGGGAGGGAAGGTGATTTCCACCATTACCAAGAAGTTTCCACTGCTAGAGGCAAAACACAGATGCTGCTTGTGAAGCTAGGAAATAGTGTCGGAGGCTTTTGTTCCTTGAGGTCTTTAGGTGTCTTTAGGAGCATTGTGGTCTCAAACCAGGCACACATCCTGGGTGGGTGGTTTGGAGAATTCGTGAAGACTATCAAGCCCACCATGCAAAAGACACCTAAGGAGTGGCCCCTGGACCTCAGGCTAGATGCAGCCTTTTCAGTGATGGTTCAGATTAGAATATGAGTGAGTGCAAGCTCTCAGGGCTTCTGTACCTTTTTCTTTTTAACTTTCAAAAAATGGAAATAAACAATTAGTATTCTTTATTCTTTTAAAAAATAAAGCCCCAGTTTATGTAGTATTTGCCAATTTTCGTGGTCTAAACATTCCTGCAATTTCACAGGATCAATGTGACATCACTGAATGTGGATTTGGAAAGAGGTGTGTACAGTTATTTATGTGAGTGGTTGAAAATGATCCTCAGATCTCAAATTGTTATGTTAGGCCAGAGAAGCCAGAGTGCATATTGCACTGTTCCATTTAAGGGAAGTCCAAGACATTGTGTTTCACATTCCAGAAGTATAATCCCTTTTTAGTGCTGAGTAGTATTCTTTTGTATGAATATGCCACATAATGTTTATCTATTCACCTGCAGATGCACATTTGTCTTCTTTCTGTTTTCTAGTTATTTTAAATAAAATTACTATGAACACGTCTGCACAAAAATGGCTATGAACATTGCAGCATGTCTTTTTGTAGACTCCTAATTTTATTCTCTCAGGTAAATATCTAGAAATGGAATTTTGGGGTCATAGGATAGGTATATTTATTTTACTTTAGAGGACATTTTACATCATTTTGGATATTAAGCTGAAAAAAAGATATTGGAAACTATAGATATCTAGCAATTTTTCCTTAGACTTTGATCTCAATGCTACTAATACTCACCCTACCCAAGATTAAAAGAGAAACCATGTTATGATCTGAATGTTTATGTTCCTACAAAATTCATATATTGCAACCTAACCCCACTGTGATAGTATTAAGATGTGGGGCAGGTTTGGAGAATTCTTGAAGCCTATCAAGTATTAATCACAAGGGCTTTGCCCTTGTAATGGGATTAATACCCTTACAAAGGGGTCCCAAAGAACTTCCTTGATCTTTTACCATGTGAAGACATAGCAAAAAGGCCTTGTCTATGAGGAATAGGCCCACACCAGATGCTGAATTTGTTGGTGCTTTGATCTTGGACTTCCTGGCTTCCGAAACTGTGGGAAAAGACATACCTATTGCTTATAAAGCCACTCTGTATATGGTATTTTGTTACAGCAGTACAAATGGACTAAAACAGAGACAGTTTTGTTCATCCAACCATTAATTTGTTCATTCAAAACTATTTATTGTACATTTACTATGTGCCAGGTACTGTGGTATGCACAGGGAATACAGTGGTAAAAATCACATGTAAATAAAATTTACATTCTAAAGAGTATCAGACCTTCTCTGGACCTCTCTATCACTATCACATTATTCTTCCATGAAAGAGTCAATTATAGGGCCACACTGTTAACTACTGGGACAGAGAAATTCATGGAGAGTCATTTTTGATCACAAAATTTACTCAGACTTGAGAATTGTCAAGAATGGTAAATTAGACACGTTTAAGGTCACTATTGCTTTGTTTTGCTAACTGACCAGCAAAGAGATGTGCACCTGAAGTTTAGTAATCTCATAATCTGGGCAGGTTAAAGTAGCCCAGAACTGTGAGTTCTCTGTCCTAATTTAAGAAAACATTGATGGATGACCTTATGGCAGTCCTTACATTTCTACTCTATTCCCCACATAAAACCAAGTTCCCCTCTGCCACAGTTGTCTACTTCTGTGCTTTACTTCTTGATGGGTCACTGAGTTTACTGAAAATTTAAATGCAGAAGACACAGTGTTCACATTGGATTTGCCAGCATGAGAACAATATTTGTTCCTTCCCAAACTCACTGTCTTTTGGAGAGAAAAAGTTTGATGGGTGTTATGTCCTCTTTCTGGGTAGAGGAAAATAAATGGGGAGAAAATAGCTCCCAGGTAATCATGCTGCTGTTACAAAATGATCAACTCCCTTTAGAAGATGAAGAAACTGTAGCTGAGACTTATACTTCGTTAACAACTAATGAGATTTAAACATTAGTCTAAGTGGTTCCAAAGTGATGCATCCTCCTGACTCCCCTGTGGATAAAATATGGAGACCCAAGGAGGTGGGAAGAATTCTCTGTCTTCTTGGAATACTAATGGTTAACATTAAGTGTCTGCTTATAATATTAGGCAAAAGGGACTAAAAAATGCAGAAAGCCCCTGGAAATTTTTCCTCACTAAGTGGTCATTTGTTAAAGGCTAGCATTTTCCTTGTTTGAGTTTTGTCAGCAAAATGGGGACAAACCTATGTGCCTCTTCTCCTACTTGACAATGTTGTGGAGGGCTGGTCCTTGTTACAGACTGCCAGCACACGTCCCAGCTTGTGGGATACCAAGGTATAAATGGTTAATTCAACATATTGTTGGAGTTTTCATCTTGAGGAAGTTCCATGTGGTTGCCTGTGTATGAAGAGAGGAGAGCTTTGGGTAGTGCACACAGCATGGAGAAAGGTGATTTGGTATGAAAACTATGCTTTAAGGCATAGCTTATCGTGCCAGCATTTCCTGCCAGTGTGTTGTTGGGTGAAAAAGCTGTATGATTTCTTCTGCTTTTTTTTTTTTTCCCCCTTTTCTTAAACAAAGCTTTATCTATAAGCACACACCAGCTGCAGGAAAGAAAAAGCCCTGAAGAATTGAGTTCAAACACTGGTTTTTCCCACAGCAACAAGTACCAGATGAGACCTCGGCAAGTTCAAGCAGCAAAAAGAAGAAAAACCTACTTTCACTTGTGCAGTTGTAATTACTCAGTTCAGGTTGTTATTGTATACAGCTTTAAAAATTTAATATCTTATTATGTGATCTTATATAAACAAGGACTAAAATAAGGATTTATATTTAAAATATGAAATATGTCAATTTACATATCTAATTTGTCACTACTAGAAAGTGCTTTTCTTGCTCTTTAACCTTTTCTGTGTAGACTCAACTGGACATAAAAACACATAGATTCACCACATTTTTTTTCATTGAACAGTTTCTTGCCTGTTTACTTAGTAGGTCTGCAGAAATTCCATGTTTTTGTGTCTTATTTCTTCTTTGGTAATTAGCATATTTTTTCATAGAGGAGCATATGGCAGCCTTAGCTTGTAAACAAACCCTGAAAACTTCTTTCCATGTCAAGATCTGAACTGAGCTGTAATTTTATCAAGTCATAATCATGGAAGCACAAGCAGTCCCAGAAATAATGACATTTAGCACACAGGCACAATAGGCAAATTGTCAGAAACTGGACTAACTTGGTCTTCTATTTCTTGAAGATTCAGGGTATATGCAGTGTATAGAATTAAGGGATAAAGCAAAGAGACCCAAATTGCAGTAACTTCAGCTTGCTAACAGGATAAAA
The DNA here is from genome assembly GCF_902686455.1 of Sciurus vulgaris. NCBI lineage: Eukaryota > Metazoa > Chordata > Mammalia > Rodentia > Sciuridae > Sciurus > Sciurus vulgaris. The sequence goes on along the minus strand of NC_136463.1, from coordinate 115,692,911 downwards.
GAAAGCCCAGACAGAAATAGAGAGTTACTCAGTTTCAACTACAAATCTGGGCTCAGTGAGTGAGGAATCTAAAGTTGTTCTTAAAGCAAAACAGTTTTGCTAAGATTCCCATTGTTAGAGATACAGGGACAGGAGTGAAACATGGTTTTTAACTACCTGCTTTGTCAAAACTCAGTGGGAAAAAGGTAGTCATATATGTTCACATATTGGAGTCTGTTGTCTAAAATTGCACATGGAAATTTTGTTTGACAATCATTGTATCAATATGCTCATCACCATCGCAGCACACAAGCAACATTTGTCTGCTTCCTATATGTGTAGGTGTAGCTGTAGTCATTCTAAGTCAAAAAATAACCCACAGCATTTTTTTTCCTGGCTTTGAATTTGAGAGGCCAGTTGGGCAGAAATAATGATGAATACTTTCAAATTGTTCATAAGGTAAATCCTAACAGGATAATTCAAGTATGCAACACATTATACTGTGACACCTATGTACACCTAAGGAGAAGGTGTAGGTGATGGAAGATTCAAGTGAGTGCTTGTCTTTTCTCCAAGGGACTCATTCTAGCACTTTGAAACTGTGTTTTAATGGCATCACATATAAGATATATTAAGATACATGTTTTATATGTATTACATAAAGGTTAATTGTCTACATCAAAGAATGGGGAAGGGAAGGAGATGAAGATTGAGGAGGGTCTGGAGATTCTCCCTCATCAATCCCCAACCCATGTCATTCCTTGATGTTGCCATGTCCTAGATTTTCCATAAAGGCTTTCTAGAACCAACAGAACTCAAAAAATTCATGTCCATTTATATCTATCCATTTTAGCTGACTTTAGTGTCACAGGGGAAGGTGTTAACTGGGGGCTCTCTCAAATCAAATTCTAATGATTTGACAGCACACTGAGATAAAGGTAAAAGGTGCCGTGAGATGCTTCACAACCCCTGGGGTAACCTCAGAACTCCCAAGCAGGAAACTGGGGCTGTGATGTGACAAACACCAGAGCTGATAGCCCATGAAGAAGGTAAGAGCCAAAAGAGATGGGTTTTCCCAGAGGGAGTAATTTTAATAACTATTTCCATAATTTCTGCTTCTGTGTTGGTCAAATAAGCACATTAAACTGAAATGTATATAATAATTACCTGAGTTAAATTTGATATTGTGGGCCTCAGTTTTGGCTATATATTGTAATCTCCTGGGGAGCCTTAAAAATAATGGATGCTTGATTCCTGTTCTTAGAAATATTGATTTAATTATTTAGAAATTGTGTCAGTCAATTGTTTTGGAATTGAGTCAGTCAGCTGTTCATTGCTGTGACCAAAATGCCTGACAAGATCAACTTAGAGGAGGAAAAATTTATTTCGGGTTCACAGTTTCAGAGGTTCAGTTCATGGTTGGTTAACTCCATTACTTTGAGTCTGAGTGAGGCAGAACATCATGGTGGAATGACATGGTAAAGAAAAGCTGCTCAGCTCATGGCAGCCAGGAAACAGAAAGAGAGGAAAGAGCTGGGGACAAAATATAATTCCCAAGGGCATACCTCCAGTGACCTACTTCCTCCAGCCGCACCCACCTGCCTACTGTTACCACCCAGTAGTCCATTCAAATGATTAATTCATCAAATGTGTTAATATACTAATTAGGTTACACCTTTCCTCATCTAATCATTTTACTTCTGAACATCACTGCACTATCACATGAGTTTTTGGAGGACATCTCATATTGAAAACATAATGGGGATGCAGGGCCAGGTTTGGGATTTTTGAGAGTTCTCTAGGTGATTCCAGAGACTGAGTCAAGACTGAGCAATACTACCTATGACCTTCCTTGAGTCTATTTAGGTAAAAACATTACAATTCACTTTCACTGTGAAATTTAAAAAAAACAAAAATCTTTAACTTTGTGCTACTATGTCAGAGTTAAATAACTACTGAGATTTGAGTCGAGTGCAGACATCTGAGATGTAATAGTGTCCCAGGATCAGCTCATCTCAGGGATCCAGCCTGGGTAGCCTCAGCATGATAATGCTTGCCTGTCTTTCACCTCAAACTCTTCCTGTATTCTCTTATAGGAGTCACAGGAGACTTTGATTGCGTTCTGCTTGTTTATCATGAGTTAATAGTGATCAAGGCAGAACAAAACCTCTCTCGTATCCTATTATGTGTAGGATCATTTGAGATACCATTAAATCATTTGTGGGCATATTATTAATACTTGCTTTTCTTTTTCCAGAAGAAAATTATGAAATTTCTCAAATAAACATAACTGAGATAGTTTGGTCAATAGATATTGCCTTTTGGATTTAAATGGGGGACAAGTTCAAGGTTTGAAAATTTAGTAAGATGAAAAATGGCTGAAAACCATTTTTGCTTGAGTGATGGTGAAGAAAAGGGAAAGAAATGAAATCAAGCAGCTTTTCACTGTACTGCAAAATCCCCTTGAATATTGACAGACCTTTTCCTGTGACAGTATTCAGAATAGTTTATATGAACTCAGGATTCCTACTCTGTTACTTGAAGGCTAAGGCTATGACTTTCCTCCTGGGATCCTTAGCACTTGAAGAGTAAATCTGCAACATTGGCATAAATGAGGTGAGGTGCAGATTTGTGGGTCTGTCCATAACTGATCATCTAGGTAGCTGACCGCTCTACTGCTTCCAGGGTTGACTTAATCTAAGCCTAAAAATTTGTTTGAGAAGAAGAATGTTAGCTTGTTGAAGAAAGAACTTTGAAAAGATCATCGGATTCTACAACATTATTTACTGATACTGTACAATTTTATTGTTCTTCTTCTACTTAGAAAAAGGGACTGTAGAGATTATTATTACAGGCTTGTTATTTGGACAGAAAAAACTGAGGGCCAGGGAAGTTAAGTTTCCAGAATCAACTCTATGAGACTAATAGTGCAAGAACTAAAACCTGGTCCTTCAGTACTAGATCAATGGCTCTTTCCTCCTCCAAAATGGTTATAGATGGTTGTAGTTTTAGAAGAAAGACATGAGAACTTACTAGCCAATGTTGCAGAAAGCTGATGAAGAATTATAAAATAGCAAAGAACACTTGCAATATTTATGAGAGGAAAACACCAGTCATTTACTCTGAATTACCAGTATTATAAGCTATATAATTGTGGAATGATAAATCAGTAAAAACTTCCTGGCAATATGCGTTTGACAACATGCACTAAGAGTATTCATAGTCTTTTTACCGAGTATTTCAACTTTGGGGAAATTTCCTAAGGAACTTAAAAGAGATGGCCACAAACTTTTTTTTTTTAATACCTTTATTTTATTTTTATGTGGTGCTGAGGATCGAACCCAGTGCATCACATGTGCTAGGCAAGCACCGTACCATTGAGCCACAACCCCAACTCCCACAAACATTTTTGTTCAAGGTAGTTCAAAGAACCTTTATTTAAATCATACAAAATTGGAAACCACCTAAATGTTCATGAAAGGAAATTTGCTTGGTAAATACCATTTCTGTTATACAATATGATGGATTACAATTCAGTCATTAAAAATATGTTCTTGAGGTATATTTAAAAACACAGAAAGATAATCATTATAAATGGCAAACAAAAATCATGTTTATAAAATATTATTTAGGGCATAGTCTCAAATTTGTAAGAAAACCATGTATTTATGTTATATATAGACACAGAAAGAAGATTATAAAGATACCAAAATATTAATCATTGGTATCTGAGAGGTAGCATTAGGATTCCATTTTACTTTTCCATGTTTTCCAAATTTCTACCATGGAATTTTAAAACACAAATATGCAAAGAAAACATATTATTGAAAATATATTTTGGCGAGCTGGGGATGTGACTCAGTGGTAAAACACTTGCCTAGTGTGCACAAGACTCAAGATTCAATCCCGACACCAGAAAAAAAATAAATGTTTTTTGGATGAACCATCAAAAGAATCTTTATCCATATTCTTCAGACGGGAACCTTTGTCTTAATGGAGAACAAGAGCTTAACTCTTTTCTTTTGGAGGAGCTTGAACATAGGGACAAAGAACCTTGTTAAAAAGGATAGACTTGCCAGAAACACCCTGTGCCCAACAAGAGTGAGGCTTTTGGGGCCCAAAGAAGTATCTTAGAAGTGCTTGGGGATGCAGATGTCTTAGACCAAGACAGAAAGCAGAGTTGGAAAAGGATTAAGTCTAGATGCTAAGCATTATTTCTAAATGACTAGTCTTGGTGTCTAAGGCTACACATTTCTGAAGTTTACAGAGAGCCTTTAAATGTCAGCAGCATTTTTAGCCCAGAGCTCTTTTCTTACACAACATCTAAAAATATCTATTAGTTTAAATTGTCAGCATGTAAAACATTTGCTATGACTTTTTCTCATCGTATCACTCAAATCATGTCAGAGCTAGAAAGGAAAAAAATGCTTGGATATTCTGGCAATCACTACTATTTGCTGAGATTTTCATGAAGCTATTTAATGCCAATTTAATAGTGTTGGTAATAATCATAAAAAGTCTTTAAAAAATAGTTCTATTTATTGTACATTTCTACTGAGATGTTCCATTAGTAATTCAAACTACCAAGGTCCCAAACTAAACTCTGTGTATAGTACCAATGTCCATTCAGTTGCTTAAGCTATAAACTGGCTTGCTTGTTTTGCAGTCCTGAAGGTCCAACATGGAGGACTAGAGCAGGAAAGACTGACTACCTAACATTCATACTACATGGACCTCCTTGTTCTCTCCATTGCCCTTTCCTTTTGCACAGCAAAGCCAGATAGTGTGCACCTAGCCATCCATCAAGTGTTTCTGGGGAAGCTGACCCCAAGGCTGATTTGTCCATGGCGATTATGTAAATTTACTTCTGCTTGACAGTAATGGTTTAAGAAGGACCATGTGATCTAGTTCTGACCAAAGAAGTTTGAGTAGCCTGATGGCAGCTTCTTGTCTTCTAAGAAAGAGACACAGGGAGAGATGGTCTATTTTATTCCTCTTGACATTTTTATAACTAAAACCTTCTTATTCCAAGGAAGAGAACCAAACTGGGAATAAAGCTGACGTATTAACAATGCCTGAATGGAGAGGTGAAAGGCCTTAGGCCCCTTTTGGCATAGTTGAGTCATTGAGCATACCACTTGGAGACCATCCAAAGCTCCAGGCTTCTTATGTGGAATAACAAATTTCCTCATAGTTCAATAAATTTGAGTTGGGGAATCTCTGTTTTTTGCAAGCCAAATAACTATGAAATTATACAAAGATGTACTATAAATAGGCCTTGTTTTATTGAAAATTATTATCCTGGTATAAAATAGTAGGCTTTTTTCCTGCTTAGAAGTATAACACTAGGCTTAATATAATTGTACAATAATCAGAACTGGAGTGGCAAATTACTGTACACTCTTGAAGGGCTGTTTGTGACTCATGAAGTACTTAAAGAAAACCATGACATTATAATTCTTTGGAATTTGAAGTAGCAGAGAAATCTGACTTTGCATTTAAAGTTGCTGAAGTCAGTATCGACAGAGTTGGTTAACCACAAATTAGCTATAAAAATGAAATAAAATAAACCTGTTTTAAAAATTTTAATCTAGTCTTTTCTTTTATTGGGGTAAAGGTGACATAAAGTCTCTTAGATGCCAATGAGTACAGAAAAATTGGAAAATATAAACTAATGTAAAAAATAAAGTAAAAAGTAACACAATTATATCATAAACAGCTAAATTAATATTTTAATTTTAATACTTTGATGTTTTTCTCTTAAATATTTAAAAATACATAAAATATAGAGATATAAAAACATTTAAGTACATACTTAACCTTGACTCACATATTTTTCACTTCATATATTTTCATGAACATTTTTCCTAACAATTATTTTTTTTCAAATTTATGATCTTAAATGTTTATAAAATACCTCATTACTTGACTAATTATATCATCATTGTTTAACCACTCTCTTTGATTGGCTATTTCAGAGGTTTGGACCGTCTTTGGATCATCTGCTTTATTTCATTGACCTTCTGGCTATTCTTACATTTTCTTACATTAGTCAGTATCACGTTTTGAAAATTATTAGTTTTATAATATATCAGTTTCTAATAGGGCAAGTCGCTCCAAACAAATTATCTTTAGATTAACTTTCTTATCTTCGTGTTTATTCGCCTTGATAATTTATTTCAAAATTGTTCAACAACTCTAAAAAAATCTAATCAAACTTTTGATTAAATTGGATTAATCATATATATTGACTTGATAATAATTAACATCATCATATTGAATCTGATGTTGTTTCCTTGTATATTTCTCCATTTATTAAGACTTCTTTCTTGTTTCTCAGAAAAAAATTGTAGTTTCCCTTGCTGGTTCTTTTAAAGCATTTTCCCCTCCGCTTTTCTTTAATTGTTGTTACTATTGCAATGTAGGGGCAAAATTCTTAAAAGTTCCGCCCTTTTAGTGGCAGGCTATTTTTGTTAAGATGTTCACTTTGGCATTTTCTGGTAATAGAACGTAACTTCCAGGAAGTATGAGGCAGGAATGACAGCTCTCTCCAAGTCCCAACTCTGTCACAAATGGTAATAATTTAGAAAAAGCTAATTTCTTTCTATCACATTTTATAAATCTAAGAATAAATATTTAATATATGCTTTAAACATATACCATTAAAAATTTTAGATCATTTTCTTTTATAAAAGTAAACCTACAAGGGAGGTAAGTTTTAAGATAATATTTTTTCTTTTCTTTTTTATGTGTAAAACAATATAAGACCAGTTGCATTTGGATTTAGAGACTTGATGTCTCACATAATTATGCAGAACTAATTAATTCAAAATCTGTTTATCAACAGTAGTCTGTAGCTACAGCATTTTTTCCCAGAGGCATTAACAAAGGCTTATCACCTGCTTTCTTGTTGCAGTTTGTCTCAAAGGCAAATCAATATGAAAAATATAAAAATGCTATTCCCAGAACTAACACTTTCAACAACTTACAAGAACTTTTAGTATCTGATACCAATTAGTTTTCTTAGCTTAAATTAAAAACAGTTTTATTTAGCAATGAAATGTGTCAAAATACTAAGGATTTAAAAGGCATAATACAGTTTTCCCCAATTTTTTTAAAATTTGGGTTCTATGCATTTATTTATGTATAAAATTTTAATTATTATACTTTTCCAGATAAATAACTATAACAGATGGTAGAGAACAAGAGGCCATAAAAGAAAGTGCTACACACTTCATAGATTAAACAATTTAATATACATTGTATATACCCACATACAATACATGTGTACAAAAATTAAGTATCCACATCACGGGCAATATCTTCCTTTGTAAAAAATATCAGTGAAACAGCACAAATGAGTTATTGATAAATGTATGTGTCTGATTTTTGGTAGATTTTCTTGATCAGTTAGAGTCCTTCAAATTCACTGCATTACTGCATTTCTGGGAATTAATTTGGTAGAAAATTAGATAAAATGAAAGTGTTTTCAGTTAGTCAATTTTTAAAAATCTTTGCAAAAAAGAAAAGGAATCTTAAAGGAATTTCAACAGAGTAAATTAGGAGTTGGTGAAGTCTTTTGTGTCATGTGAGTTTGATTATTTAATATGAGCCCAAGATGAGTAGAGTAGGTGTTAACAAGACAGATTTCCACAGAAAGAAATTATCCTCTGTATTCTGCCTTAATCCTTCTTACCCTCAATCTCCAGAGCCCAGTGTCAACAAAGAGGAAAAACCTACTTAAATGGGCAGGTGAATTCTAGTTATAACTTAACATTAATGTCCCTTCTGGAATCAGCTCAGTAAATTTAAACATCAAATTGTCATTGACTCTAGTGATTTTCTGAGATGGTAGAAAGGGTAATAAATAAAGACGTATAGAAAACAAAAAGGGGTGCTGAGTGTGGTGGCACATGTCTGTAATCCCAGCTGCTCAGGAGACTGAGGCAGGAGGATCACAAGTTTGAGGCCAGACTAGGGAGTCTGACAAGACCCTGTTTCAAAATAAAAAGGTCTGTGGTAGAGTGCTTGCCTAGCATGCACATGGCTCTGGCCTCCATCCCCAGTACTGCAAAGCAAAATAAAAAACAACCACATGCACCACACCTGCAAAAAGGAAAAAAAAAAAAAAAAAAAAAAGAAGAAGAGGAAGAAGGGGGGAGTCTATGATTAATGGCATGTAATTAATTAACAGTCCCTGATATCGTTTCTCCCAATCTCCCATTAAAATGTCGATGAAATATTGACAAAAGTCTCTTATACTAAAAACTAAAACCAACAGATAATCTAATGCTCAAACTTCTGAGAAACTTACCCATTTTCTCAAGCTTAATAAAAGTAGATGGAGAAAAACAATTTGTAGCCTAAATAATTCTTTGTCTCCTGTAATGGAATAGAACAGCTACTCTGAAACAAGTCAAAAACACCCTGACAAGATGTGGCATTGGTGGTAGGTCATTGTATCTACAGAGATTCTGCCCCTCCAAATGAAGCACTGTAATTGAGTACAGGACCTAAGAATCAAATTGACTTGCTCTGCGTGTGTTGGTGCATGCCTGCAATCCCAGCGGCTCAGGAGGCTGAGGCAGGAGGATTACAAGTCCAAAGCCAGCCTCAGTAAAAGCAAGGTGCTAAGCAACTGAGTGAGACTCTGTCTCTACATAAAAATACCAAAGAGGGCTGGGGGTGTGGTTCAATGACTGAGTGTCCCAGAGTTCAATCCCTGGTACCAAAAAAAACCCCAACCAACCAAACAAAAAACAGATTGACTTGCCACTTACAGCTGAACGACTAAGCAGGTTATCCAATCTTTATTCATTTTCCTCATTTGGGGTTGCCATTAGTATTAAATGAGTTAGTGAATATAGAGTACAAAGTATAGTACTTTACAGAACAACGCTTTGTTCAATAAATGGTAGACACGATTTTTATTATGACTAAGAAGTGCAGAAAATGGGAAAGTTCTAACAGTTCCAGCAGTGGGTGTGTAGACTGCAGCTGTGTTTTATGCTGTTTATGTTCAGTGTGTCAGAGAATCCACCTGTCGGGTGGGAGTGGCCTTTCCCTGTCTTCCTCTGTCAGATAAGATGGATGTCAGTCAGAGACTAGGGCATGGTCAGGAACTCGCCCCATGAGCCAGATCTCCAGCTGTACAGTAAATGAGAAATCACCCCAACACCTGAACACTTGTGCCAGCCACAAATCCTGTCTTTTGGGGACAAAAGCTAATACCACAACAGAAAAACAACATGGAACTTTCCATGGGGCTATGGAAGAAAAAGGCTGCAAGAAGAAAATGGTTTGGAATTTTAAATAATATGCAAAAGACATGGCCTCTATGAAACAGAAGAAAGCTGGTTAGACCTTAATTACTGCAGAATGTGGTACTGCATTCACCTTCCCTATCTCTATGTTCTACCATTTTTCTGGGTCCCCTCCACCTTGTTGTGGAAGACCCATCTGTTGTGTGTTGAATTGTGTACCCCAAGCTCATGCTGAAGTCTTAAAACTCCGGTGCCTCAGAATGTGACTGTATTTGTAGATAGGATCTTTAAAGAGGTAATTAAGTTGAAATGAGGTTATTGGAATTGAATATGACTGATGTCCTTATATGAGGATATTAGTTTACAGATACATCTTGTGAAATAAAGACTGACTTGAGAGGCTGAGGCAGGAGGATCATAAGTCCAAAGCCAGCCTCAGCAAAAGCAAGGCACAAGAAGAATATGGTAATTTACAAGCCAAGGAGAGAACCAACCCTCCTGACACCTTGATTTCAGAGTTTTACCCACAAGAACTATATTTTAACCTTCCCATGTGTGGTATTTTATTATGGATGCTGTCATGGTTTGGATATGAGGTGTCCCCCCAAAACTCCTGTTAATGCAGGAATATTCAGAGGTGAAGTGATTGAATTATGAGAGTTGTAACCTAATCAGTCCAACCTGATTGGAATGAACTGCCTGGTGGTAACTGGAGGCAGTGGGGGTGCTGGAAGAGGACGGTTACTGGGAGCTTGTCCTGGAAGTGTGCATCTTCCCTGTGGCCCCTTTCCTCAGCCTCTCTCTCTTCCTGGCCACCATGAGAAGAGCAGTGCTCTTCTGCTGGGCTCTTCCCCACGACATGCTGCTCAGTTGGGCTCAGAGCAATGGAGTTGGCTACCCCAACTGACACCTCTAAAACCATGATCTCCAAATAAACATTTCCTTCTGTCTTTTAAATTATTTTATTTGTTCTTTTTCAATATACATGACAGTAGAGTATATTTTGACATATTATGTACACATGAAGTATGACTTATTCTAATTAAGGTCCCATTCTTGTGATTGTACACGATGTGAAGTGTCACTGGTCATGTATTCATATATGAACATAGGAAAGTTATGTCCAATTCATTCTACTGTCTTTCTTATTCCCATCCCCCTTCCCTTCCCTTTGTCTAATCCAGTGAACTTCTATTCTTCACTTCCCACAACTTATTGTTTGTTAGCATCCACACATCAGAGAAAACATTCAGTCTTTGATTTTTTTGGATTGGCTTATTTCACTTAGCTTGATAATCTCCAGTTCCAGCCATTTACCAGCAAATTCCATAATTTCATTCTTCTTTATGGCCGAATAATATTCCATTGTGTTTATATATCACAACTTCTTTATCCATTCATCTGTTGAAGGGCACCTAGGTTGTTTCCATAGGTTAGCTATTCTGAATTAAGCTACTATAAACATGATGTGACTGTGTCACTGTAGTATGCTGATTTTAAGTCCTTTGGGTATAAACCTAGGAGTGGGATAACTGGGTCAAACGGTTGTTCCATTCCAAGTTTTCTGAGAAATCATCACACTGCTTTGCATAGTGGTTGCACCAATTTGCAGTCCCACCAGCAACAAGATGCCCTTAAGTTGTTCTCATCAGGTGTTTTGGGTACAGAGATGAAAAAGCTGACTAAAGCAGAAGTCCTAGCAAATGAATACGCTTTCTAGTTGCCTAATGTCTCATTTCTCTAATTCCTGTTCTCCAGGGACCTTCATTTTTTCCTCTCCAGCTTCTCTCCCAGAGTAGTCTCTCATGTTGTCACAATGCAGACCGGCTACTTTCTAAACTGTTACCTTCCAATCTACCAATCTCTTGCCATAGTTGCCCTGTTTTGCAATAACAGGACACATCAGGCAACTCTCCCCATCTTTCTCCCATATCCCCATACTCCCCCTACTTTCTCCCTTATCACTTCTTCCTCTGTCTTGTTAATATCTTTAAACTTCTATTTCCTTCCATTTAACAGCCTCTCAAAGCCCCACCCACCTGTCTCTTCCCTGCACTCACGTGGCATTTCTGAGCACTGCTGAAGGAAACCACAGGGCCACGTCACGCACTGCACAACAGTCAGCTCAGGCTCTTGGTGCCGTCCCGGCCTCTCTACCTTCTCTACAGCTACTTCAAACTTCCTCTATTCTCTTCTGCAAAACCCAGATCTCATCATGTGAACTCTCACTACGAGCAAATGAATTCACTTCCTATTTATAGGAAAAATTGAGATCATTAGTGAGTAATTTCCAGAAATTCTATCAGCAAACATGTAAATTTAGTGTATTCTTCCCACATCATTCTCACCATTTCTTCGCTACCCTGCGCTACAAAGGGTGATGTGCTCCTGTTTCTTTCTAAGGTTAATTCTTTAATTCCTTGGAATTCTGTTCTCCACTGTTCCTCCAAGTCCTCAAATTTTCTCCATTTTGGTTCTCTCTCATTTTTAACTTTGTCTTTTCTTTGTCTTCTCATGTTTGTTCCTTCTTCTTATCATCTACAGTGTCAAAATGTCCCAGGAGTACACACTGCTACTTCTGGAAGTGTGCCTCAGGTCTCAGTGCACTAGGAGTAGAAGCAAGGTTGGGATGAACCCCGCCAATGTGTAAAGTTTTGAGAAACAAAAAGTGACCTAGCTGCTTATATGAAGCTCAATTATCATTCCTGAGTAAAAGAAACGAAAATGGGACTTTTTCATGCATCATGAGGCTCAGAAAGCACACTACTAGCACTTACTACTATTACTGCTAAAAATAATGATGGTGGTGATGATGTGGTTAGTTAACACAGCATTTTCTCTGTGTCTGGCGTTGTTCTGTCTTCCATATCTCAGTTCAGCTCAACAAAGCTCTGAAAGATACTGTACTAATGAGCAGTTCAGAAAATCAACTGTACTTAACAAGAAAAGCAAACATTTATATGATACCTAGTGTTATGAGCGCTTTACATTATTAACTCACTTATCTTGAGTTATATTTCTATTAATTTTATAGTTATTCTTATATTTATTTTACCTACAATGTTGGTACTATGACTTTCTACTTCGTGGAGTCTGAATTCCAAAGTGACCCGTTTAGGAAGTGGTGAAGCTGGGGTTGTAAGCCAAGGAGTTTTAACACATTGTTCTATTGTTCCCTTATGTGTAATTTTTTGAAAAACCTTTAAGGGATCTCACTCATATGTGGAATATAAAAAAGTTGATCTCATAGAAGTTGAGAATAGAATGGTGGTTGCCAAAGGCTGAGGCCTGTAGGGAGGAGGGAGAGGTGGGAGAGGCTGATCCTGGGTACTAAGCTACAGTTAAACCAGAGCAAGTTCCGGTGTGCTGTTGGAGAGTAGGGTGGCTATAGATAAAAATTATGTACTGTATATTTCAAAAAGGTAGAAGAAAGGACTGTGAATGGTTTCTTCATAAAGAAATAAATGTTTGAAGAGACAGATATGTTTACCTTCATCTGAACACTGCACAGTGTATCTGTGTGTTGAAACATCACATGGCACCCCAGAAATAAGTACAATTTTTATGTTTCATATTATTAGTTCAAAATAAATTTAAGTTAAAAACCATTTTAAAAAGCAAGTCAAAATTAAGACATGAATGATGAAGTCATGGGATGAAAAGATTGTGACCAATTTACATTCTATGAGTGAAGATTCTAGGGGCCCCTGGCTCCCTGCTTCCCAAATCTGTGACCTGAGGCAAGTTACCTAACTTTTGTAAGCCTCAGTTTTCTCATTTATGAAAGGAGGAAGAGTAAGATTAGCTATGTCCTAGGTTGTTTACAGGATAAAATATGATAACATTTTAAATACTTTCATCAATGCTTGAGAATAAAATATGTGCTAAATAATAAATACTACTTTGTTTTTCTTACATTTCCTTACCCGTAAGTAATTTGTGAACAGGTAAAGTAAAATAAGTGACATTTGGCATATCCTTCAGAATTGTTTCAGTGGGTACAGTTCTTAGTCCCTGAAAGAGGGATTCCTGTCCAGGACCCATACTTTATAGGGTCCATTATATCACACATTAAATAACTTTATTAAAGAGCACATGAATATCACTGTCACATGGTAAACTTTAACACTGATGATCAAGATTAACATCATTCAGGCCTCAAAGAAATGCTTCTTCAAATCTGCTTGATTGTCTCAAAGCAAAAGTCAACTGTTCAAATGGCATGGAGTTGTGTGGGTTGAGTCACCACTGATATTGGAGAAGCACACTGCTTAGAATCCAGGCAACAATTTAAGCAATGTAAACACTTAGAGAAGTGAAAATATAAATGTATTAACTTGTCAAATTTTTTCTTTTAATTAACATGAGTGAAATAGACTCTTGTTATGATGAAGTATCCCAGTAGTATTGAATGTCTATTTTCTTGCTTCACTTCATGTTTTAATTTGTGTTTCCAGAGGTACTTGTAGACTGGTGCAACATTTGAAATAGTTACACGAAGCTGTAGAAGTCTGGGTTTTAAATAATTCATATTTCTCAAATTGTACAGGTGGAGCATACCTAATCTGGCAAATCAAAATCCAAAATGCTTTAAAACCCCAAACCATTTTTAGAATCTTGCATGATGCCTCAAATGGAAAATTCCACATATTGACTCACATGATTGGTTACAGTCAAAATGTAGGTGCACTAAGAATATTGTATGAAATGACTTTCAGGTATATGTATGAGGTGGATATGAAACAGAATGAATTTCATGTTTTGATCTGGGTCCTAACCCCAAATATTTCAAAATATGAAAAAAAAAAAAAATCGAAATAAAAAATACTTCAGGTCCCAAGCATTTTGGACAAGGAATATTCGGCCTGTATGTATGCAGGTCTAAGCTTAAAATTCATGAAGCAAGTAAAGAATATTGATTCTTTACATTATTAAATGATCCACATATTGCCCTAAGAGATAGTAAAGTGGTGATAAAAGCGATAGCTATGCATATGATGAAATAAAAATATTTTAAAATATTTTCTATAATGATAGTAAATTATCATATATAACTATTATAATATTTGAACAAGATATGCAGATCTTACTCAGTTCTAAATCTAATTATTGCTTAGGTAATTTGACAATTTCTGTCTTTATAGCCTCAGCAGAGCAGTTTCTTCAAACTGGAATTAATAAAAAGCTACTTAAAAACAACAATGAATGGAGATTTGTCTAACTTAGCATTACAGTCAATAAAGCATAAGTAATGTGAAAATCTCATAACAACATTGTTAGTAATCCTACTAAAATTAAAGCAAGAAAAAGTTTTTTAAACAACATGATAATTTATAAATTATATATTTATTTTATTTCTTATCCCAATATCACAGACCTCCACATAGATATGTGTGATAAAAATTCAATTCATTCATTTTTTGTATTTTGCTAAATTTCAATGATAAAAGTCCATAACTTTTCACATACTTCAATATTTTAAAAATCATTATGAAGATGTATTTATCAAGGTAGGGAAATAGAATAAAATTTTCTCTGCTTGTTAGCTTGCTTTCCACTTTTAAAATAATTGGTCATATTGTATATGGGCTCCCATTTGTATTTTTGTCCTTGGTTCTGAAATGGGAGGGGTGAGCCTGGGCTCAAGGCCTGGGACTCTGAGTTCAGGAAGAAAAGGTGCATTCTCTTGTGAATAAAAATTCAAAGTATATCTAAAAATAACATCAAGTTTACTTATCAATACATTTACCTACTCATTCAACAAGCATAAAGCACCATCCTAAAGATCTAAAGGTAATCACTCACTAGTGGAGAAATAGGAACCTGAAACACAGTGACAGACAGGTACACAGTTTCTTTCCTTGACTGTAGATTTAGCCTCTGGGTCTTTTCTTTCAATTGTCTTTATTTACACAGAGCAGAGTAGAACAGTAAGTGAATTCCTGGACTTAGCCAGAAAAATCTGATTTTGAATCTTAATTCTGTCACTTATTGCTGATGAGATCTTGGATGTTATTCACTTAGACTCAGTGAGTTCTGGTTTCCATGCCAATAATATGGAGAACTTGTCCTAGAAAATGCACAGTGTTGTTGCATGGACATATACATAGAAAAAGGAGCTGCATGCATGATAAAGAGCCAGGGAAAGGTCATATTTAAAAAAGAACTCTTCAAATTGGAAAGTGCTATGCAAATGTGGGATGGTGACACTCTTAGAATCAAGCCCTTCCCACCTCCCAGATCTTAATTGACTTTATTTGGGATTCTACAAATAAAGACAAATTGGACCAAAAATGGTTCAAAATGCTCCATATCCCACCACATGGATCAAATAACATACAAAAAATGGAAGTGAGGTATAGATAGAGCATGATTGTGAACAGATCACCTGCTTTCCTATTTAAATACAGTTTGAATAGTTAGTTGCTTGTGATTGGCTAAGATTCAGTTACTTGTTACAGAGTAAGTTACAGTCTGTTGATACATCAAGTTGGGTTACAGTTCACTATGTACTGAAAGACATTTAAGACAGATCTAACAGAGGGGCTGTAATATACAGATGGAGCCCTAGCAAGGACTTCAGAGTCCAAGAGTCCAGTCATAGTTTTATAATTCTAGCAACAGGCAAGGGCCTCCATTTCTTTATCTGTAAAATGGAAGTAAAGTGACTAACCAATTTTTCTCCCCCAGAATTCTCGTGGAAATTGAATGAGATAATACATGCAAACATCATGGAAAACCTTCTCTTCCCAGGTCCTACCTCAAGCTAAATTTTTTCCTAGACATTCTCTGACTGCAAAACTTCATCCCAAGGTTGTGTGACCTCCTTCATAAGGTAAGTACGGCAAATAGAGCAATTTACAGGACTGCGGAATTATGTAACCTTTCCATGTGAACAGAAAATTTTCTATTAAATAAGATATATTAAAAGTAACAGAATGAATCAAGCACCATTAACCTATGTAAATGTATGATTACACAAATGGTATGCCTCTACTTCATGTATAAACAGAGAAATAAGATGTATCCCATTTGTTAACAATAAAAATAAATTTTAAAAAATTATACCGTATTAAAGTTCTTGTTAAATAAAAGAAATGATGACTTGTTTTAAAACAAGAAAGTTAAAAAAATAAGTAAGATATATTGCTGTGAAAAATTATTTGGGTATCTACTTCTTTAAAAATGAGAATTCCTCATTAAAAATAAAGAGAGAAAGAGAAAGAAAGAAATAGAAATAAAATATAGAGGTAGAGAGAGAGAGAAAGAAACTGACTCATTTCCTCTTTCTCTAAATTGTGTAATTCTACCACCTTATAAGGAAGTAGTCAAAATTAATATCTGAAAAAATTTTAATGAGCAATTGAAAAATACTGTATACAATTTGTGTGTGTGTGTGTGTGTGTGTTACACTTGTAGTTCTAACAATCCAGCAGTCATTAATTACTACCTTTGTAAACTTGAAGGCTATTTTCAGTCATTTCTGGAGGCTTACTCTGTCTCTCACAAGTATCTGTTAGAATAAGTTGGGTAAAGAGAGGGTGAATTATATGGTAGTAACAAATAATCCCCAAATGTCAGTGGCTTAAAGCCACACAGGTTTATTTTTTCATTCACATAAATTTATTTCCTTCTCCAGGACCCAGTTGACAGAACATCTGCTTTTGGAAGATTACTGGTGTCTGTGGCAGAGGGAAAGAGAGGTCTGCAGGATCTCACATCGGCTTAGAGCAAGTGAATGCTTCCAGCCCAGAAGTGTCATCCATAACCTCTTCTCCCACTTAAGAGGATAGTCACATGATCCCATCTCGCAAGGGAGCCAAAATTAGAATCCTGGTGTGGTCCAAAAAGGGAGATCTGGAAATATTGGTATACCACTGTGTTTACATGATGTAGTGAGGTGAGTCTTTAAAGTCAATCCAGCTTAGTTGGTCTCAGTCTCCCTCTCACCAACCAATCTTATTAAAGCCTGCTATTCCTCAGCAGAATTTATTCTTTGTGCTAATGCTAGTCATAATTTCATGTTCACCTTTAAAATACAAATACACATTAAATCTACTCTAATTTTAGAGTGTTCGTCCAATGATTTGGGGGAGTTGTTGGGTGACTGTTCTTGAGGATGGAAAAGTTGTTTCTGAAAGACTAGAACCTTCTGTCATGCAGGGCAGAAAGGAGGTGTGAAGGTAAGTCATCTGCTCTATTCCCCTTTCCAGGGTAGGTCCTGACAACCACTAGAGGGCAATGTGCATGGTATATGGCTCCACCATGCAAATCCTGGAGAAGTCACATGGTTCATGCTTGTCCATTTAGGAGCTAGACCTTGGGAGTCTCAGGTATGGGGTGCTTCCAACACAGAATTACAAAGTGCCTGCTGAACCTTAGTTTCTCTGGTTCCCAGTACAAATAGAAATTCTCTTCCAATAGAAGTGCAGGAATTAAAATGTTTCTCTTAAACATTTAAAAATACATCCCATTATCTTTAAAAACATCTGAGAAAAATATATCCTAGGTTGTTTTCTAATTATGCAATAAAATCACTCCTAGTTCTGGTATGTTGGTTAAAAGTCAAAACAGCTTGTATTTGAATACAGCTATACACATTCAACATGCAAAAGCTGTTTTCGTCATGATAATTAGACATTAAATAGTGATTTATATTGTTAAATACTGATTTAGAGTTAACTCAGTAACAGTCTGGAAATTCAGAGGTACTTTAGAATACTATGTTCAAGTATGCTTATAATGTGTTACATATTCTTTTTTCCTCCCAAATTTAAGCACTATTTTAATTTGCAGAATTCGACTAATTACTATGTATATGAAATAAATTGCTAACATTAAAAAAAATTAGTGAAAAATAAGTACTCTTCCTATCTCTGTGCCCTTCTCCTTGGAGCCCCCCCACCCCTGAGATAACTACTATTATCAATTTATTGTAGTTTCCTTCAGAGATACCGTACATTGCTATGAATTTTCGTGTGTGTGTGTGTGTATGTGTGTGTGTGTGTGTGTGTGTGTGTGTGTGTGTGTGTATTCAGCTACCTGTTCCTACATTTTGTGTTTTTCATTTAACAGCCAATCTTGGAGATGGCTTCATATTATCATATACAGAACTGCTTTATTCACAATCTACTGTATTGATTTATCATAATTTATTTACCTGATTACCTATCAAAGGGTGTTTATATTGTTTCAAATTATTTTGCTGTTTAAACAATCCTGGAAATTATATCCCTATATTTAAGCCTTTATGTATATGCATAACTTGGCTGTTGGACACAATTTTGGAAGTTGAGTGGCCACACCAAGGTAGATTTTCTTAATGAAAATGTCATTAACGTGAGCTAAATTTTGAAAACTGAATGATGGCATAAAATTGAAGAATTTTTTTAGAACCGAGCTGATATATTTGTTCATTCAATTTTTCACCTCTAGGTTAACATAGTTAAATAAAATATAATTCCACACCTCAGGGGACTTATGTATTATAGATAAAATAGCAGCTGTTTAGGAAGGATATACCTTGAAAAACATTTTAATATCATTTTCATAAGATTTGTTTATATATTCTAACATTGAATCTATGAGATATATTCAAATGTTCCTGTGTACATATGTCTGGATTCTGAAAATTCCTTAACTATAGAAAATTATTCTAATATTTTTCTTTCAAAATTAGACACATTTGAAAGCAAAGTTTTAGTAAAAATATCAGTAGGCATAATTATATCAAACCTTTTGTAGAGTTTCATAAATAGTTGACAAAAGTCAAAACAACAATATGCTTCTTTAATGGATTCACTGAAAAACTAACTTGTAAAATGGCCATCATTTAAATGCTTATTTCCAAATAAGCTCACTGAGAACTTCTTTAAAGTAGGAAATTCCTGTTTCTAACTTCCAAAAAGATAACCTATACCCTTTAGCCAACCTTGCATGGTTGGGGATGATTAGAGAAACTGTCAGTAGCTTCATGGGACAATATTAGAAAACATTTCCTTCTAGAGAAGAAAAGGTGTGGTTTCCCAGAGCAGCACAGGAAGGGTTAAACTATCACTCCTTCCTGATAATTTCACATCACTAGTATAAGATTGCTAAATGTCAAAAAGTGTTTATTTTTTTGCTAACAGTATAAAACTGAACATACTGTGAGACATAAGGTAGCAGGTGTCTTGGCTCTAAACTATCAAGTCTGTGGGCATTCTGTTGTAACAGGTGCTCCAAAAAATTTGAACAGATTTTTAACCAGAGCTGTATAGGCTTTTTAATTAGCCTGGTTATTCAGCATGTGTAAAAAGCATTAGGTATATGCTTAAAACATCATAGGGTCTAAAAAACAAATGCTTCACATAGTCACTCTCTTTCTGGCTTTTCTTTGCTTTCTGCTATTACATTTGACGTATGTGCTTCTTTTATCACAGATTTCCCCAATCGAGGTAGAAGCATGACAAAGAATGACCATTGTTAACAGAGTAGGAGATCCAGACTGTTCTGCAGCTACACACACATTCCACACACTTTTAACAGAGCTCAGGCTGGATGTGTATCAGGAAGCAGCCTAACCCTCCCTTGAAGAGCCTCTTTTTAAAGATTCATGCCTCCTAAGTTGACCATCACCAGAAGTGTTCTTAAAACCAACCTCTAAAATTCGAGAAGATGAACTTTTATTTAGAACTGTTGTTTATGATTTTAGGAATAAATAATGAAAGACAACTCAGTTCTATCTGAATTGTTATTACTCTTCTAGATTATTATACTAGCATAGATATTAAATTAAGACTACTTTTTTCTCTTGTTTTTAAGCACTGATGTTGCATTATATCTTTGGGATCTAACTTTGCAGCATTAATTCATTGATCCAAAAAAATATCTACTGAAGATATAGTATGTTGAGTGTGTGTGTGAGTGTGTGTGTGAGTGTGTGTGTGTGTGTGTGTGTGTGTGAGAGAGAGAGAGAGAGAGAGAGAGAGAGAGAGGTGTTTAGAGAAATAAAACAGTTCTTTAAGGTACTTAAAAATCTATGTAAATCATAAAGCAGAATATGTTTAACACCTGAATGGTATTGTAAGCAGAGTACATATGAGAGTCGAAAGGATAGAGATACTTAAATTTGGTGAAACTGAGGCAAGATTTATTGAACCAAGGGACATTTAATCATGATCTTGAAAGCGGCATAAGAATTTTAAAGTGATAATAGGAGTTGGCATTTAGGGCTACATTATAGGCACAAATGAAAGTACTAGAGGTTGTTGAAGCATTGATTATTATATATGTTATTGGGAGCAGTGTTTTATTTTTTAAATATTCAGAGTAAGGTATTGATTTGGTTTTTTATCCACTTTTTGAAAATTTTTTATTGGTGTATTATAGTTGCACATACTGATGAGATTTATTGTTATGTACTTGTACATGCACACTAGATTTGCTTTAAATTGAGAAAAAGCAAAGATGCCAGTTGCTGGTGGTTTGCTGCATACCATGTCCAGCACCAGGGTTTTGCCCACTTTGCCTCAGGTCAATTGTAGGACAACCCTGTAGCGTTATCATTACATCAGTTCCATACATGAGGATACTCAGGATCAGAGAAGTTAAATAGCTAATTCAAGATCATATTATAAGCAAGCAGCAGACAGGATTTTCACTCAAACTTATTTGGAATCTAAATATGAGTGTGTTCTCATAATACTGCACCATCCCCTTGATTTTTAAACTAGAAGGAATTTTGTGTATCCTTCTTGTGGATAGAATGCACTAAGTCTCTTTGAGGTTTGTTTGGGATAGGATTCACTAAGTCTCATTGGTTGGGGGTGGGGCAAAAACATACTCTTTATGCATTAAATACAAACATCGATGCAGTATATCCCTAGATATGCAGTATCAGCATCTTAGGGTGGGAGGTGATTGGGGGAAGAGTCTAAGAAGGATGCCTAGTAGGATGATAATGGGAAAATATTGAGATACACTGATCTAACTCAACTCCCTCAATTTTTAGGGAAAATCAGAGCGTGGACATGACTGCCCCATTCCTATAGTGGTGTATACGCACGTGTGCTCTTTAAAAAAATCTACAATTTTTAGAGACAAAAAGACACCAGAACCATTTATCACTTTGACAAGCTCAGTAATCTCAGGATGTGTTCCTTTTTATCTGATTTCTCTCTGGGTCTGTGGGTGGGTTTATTTATGCACTCCTTTCATCCTTAATCCATAGATAATTAACTTTCTTTTTTTTATTGTTGGTACTGGAGATCGAACTCAGGGGCACTTGACCACTAAGCCACATTCTCAGCCCCACCCCCACTTTTTTGGTGTTTTTATAAATTTAGAGACAGGGTCTCGCTGAGTTGCTTAGTGTCTTGCTAAATTGCTGAGGCTGGCTTTGAACTTGTGATCCTCCTGCCTCAGCCTCCTGAGCTGCAGGGATTACAGGCATGCCCCAGAGTACCTGGTGATAATTAACTTTCAACTTCTTAAAGATCAATATCAGGGAGTGAACCAGCTCTGAGGTTAAGTTTTGACCCTGGAATTTGTCATTCAAGTTGCTGTGTTCTGAGGTGCTCCTGATCTGACCAGCTGGGTACACCTAGAATAGCACCTAAGAAGAATTAGGTGCTCATACTAATGAATTAATGCATCAATATTAGCAGTAACAGGAAGAATGGGGTTCAGAAGGACTGAGAACTGTCTTTTAAATAATTTAAGTACTAGTTAAACTCATCCCACCTGGAATCAAGCAATAGTGACTCATTTGCTGACTGTTGGGACATCCGTTCTCAGGCTAAAAGTGGCCTGGGATCTGCAAGTAAAGTCAGATACCTAGTGGAACTTTGGGGTCAAGTCCTCTACTGGGTTTCAAATGCTGTTGCTATTAGTGTGATAAGTGATTCCCTTAGTTTGTTTGGGGCTGGACAGCAGGTTCACCATTAATGTAAGGGAATTCCCACGAAACCACGCCAGACACGAGAAATCACATAAGGGAATTTATTAAGCAAACAGAGTGTCTCCCTGCAGGGTAAGAGAGAAAATGAGAGGAAAAGAGAAAGGAAAAGGGCGCCTGCTAGAGAGTGGAAAGCCAGGAGGATAGAGAAAAGTGAGTAGGACAGAAGAATGGAAAAAAAAAAGGCGGGGAAGCTACAGTAAAACAGTTAAATTCTGCCAGGCTAATAGGGGACCAATATGGGAGAAGGATACTTGCAAGCTGACTGATGAACCAATAGCTAGGATGTTCACAGATTGACAAGTGGTTGGGAGGCGGGGAAAATGGCTGCACCTGAGGGGCGGGAGAGCAGCTTTATACATTACAATTAAGAAATAAGTATTATAAAGCCCTTAAACAGTTTCACTTACCCTTTTCCAACACATCAACATGTAACTCATTAAATTTGTTGAAGATAGAAAATGGGAATTTTTAAAACTTACTGAAGTGCATTATTCTATTACATTTAATAAATTGATTAATTTGTGGTGCTGGGGATTGAATCCAGGGCCTTACACATGCTAGGCAAGTGCTCTCCAATGAACCATAAGCCCAGCCACTTAACTTTTGTGTATGTGATACTTTCACACCTCCCTCAAATAAGAATATAGTGAAATGTTGTCTTCCCACAATGTATTTGGTCTCACCCATTCCACCGACAAACGTTATGTTTTCTTGGACTTTCTTCTAAAGTTTCTTTTTGATAATAAGATAAAAATTAAAACATTTTTCTTTCTCCTACTGTAATTAGAAAGTGGCATACCATGCACAATATTCTGTGTCCTTTTCTCCCCCCAAATAATTTGTCTTGAAGGTGTTCTCTATTGGTACGTGGAGAGCTTCCTGTGTGCTTTTTTCTTAACAACTGGATTATATTCCATTATATGAATTTACTTTATTTAACTATATTCTTATTGACTGACTTTTAGGTTATTGTAATTTTTGCTATTATAAATGATTCTTTGATTAATAGCATCTGTGTGGTAAATATGTGTATAAACATATTTATAGGATATATAACCAGACATGAAATTTGTTGGGGCCTATAGGAATGTTTTTGTGATGCAGACAGTTTTGTTAAACTGTCTTAACTAGGAAGCATGCCCATTTACATTTACTACAGAAATGTTATGAGTTTCTGTCCTTCATATCTTCATAATTAATCAAGAATGTGTTAACAGGTTTTTCCTTTTTTCCAATTTGAGAGATGAAAATAATTTTCCAAGCTCTAATTCTGAGTGCAAACTTCTTTTCATGTATTTAGAACTATTGTTTTAAATGTGAATTGTTTGATGGTATCCTTTGCAATACTGAGTTGATTCTCTTATTGATTTCTAGAAGCTATTTATCTATTATAGGATCTGTAATATGAAGTTACAGGTGTTCATTCCCATTTGACATCATGATTTTAAACAGTGAACATTAAACATAAAATTTTTATTTTAAATTTTGATAGCATGATGAACTAATTGCTGAAAAGCAACACAATTCATCACACATCATTGATCTTATTACAAAACAACAAGTAAAGCTCTTACAAAAATAATTACATCCATGAGAAGAATTACAGCATTTCTTTAAGCATTGCTCTATTTGTTTTGTGTCAGATAAATAAGCCTGTTGGACACCAGCAACTTGTGCTAGAGTAAGAGCACTTCTGTCACTTATTTGCTAATGCTCTTTAACAAGTAAATGACAGATCTAGGGAAGTCAACTTTCTAAGCCTGCTCTTTATAAATAACTGCCAATTGACCAAGAAACCTGACGGCATTATTATTATTGTAAGAGCTTGGTGAAGTATGTAGCATTTAGGTCTTGGAAAACATTTATTTATTGTATTTAAAACTTCTTACTGGAGTTACTAGAAGGGTAAGCATTTCCATGTTGGGCTGGCATTCACAGGGTGTGGCTATGAAGTTTTCCCAGCCTGATATTATGTTGAATTGTATGAAATTGCCATTTTACAGGTAATAAATGGCTATCAGGAATTTCACGTTTCAGCCTATCTCTGAAAGATGGGTGCAGTTAGAAAGGATTCTGCTCTCACAGTAAGAAACTCAAGGTTTTCAACATGGGGCCAGCTGGAATTCATATTATCTCCCACAGGAAATTGTTGGGAGTCTTGGAGCTCTCCCGATGGAAGCTAGGACTGCAGTGTGCAGCAATCACCACAAGAGGGGGCATTTCTCTCGGAAATGTGAAGATTCTGGTTTTCAGAATAAGAACTGGTACAGGCAGTCTAAGGGAGTGCCACTAGGTCAGCAATAAACAGTGTCTGTGGAAAGGGGCAGAAGGACAGTGATTGCATGTTGGTGCATTGTCTGTTTCAGAGGAAATCCCAGCAGTTTTCTACCTGGAAATCTACAGTTAGTAATGCCGAAAACAGGCAAGGGTCTCCCAAAATGAAGGGAGACCACAGCAGAAACAAGTTCATCTTTGGTGGCCTAATTGTGGATTTGATAGCCAGAATCAAAATATCAAAAAGGACAAGCAGAAAGGTTTGAAGGTGGATCTCTTACACACTTGAAAATATCAACTACTTGGAAAATAACAGGATGAAATACTACATGTGTCTGTTGAACTGCATATTACTGCTGAAATTCTGGCTGCTAAAAATCAGTGTATACTAGCAATAGAACCCTTTGCTAGGATGTTACCCAGGTCCTTACATTAGGCACATAAAGAAAGCAAATTTGTTTTTGTATGGGCACAGCTATGAACACCTTTAGTTCAAAAATTGTGCAGCTCTTGATGAACAAGAGTCTTGTCCTTTGTTCAGCTCCTGAAGCTTGCTCTAAATGAGAGACACTCACGGCAAATAGGCACAGGACAAGAAGAATCCAGATCTCTGAGGCTGGTTTTTACAATCCATCACCAATTGCCAAGAAAATATTGCAACCACCAGGCACTTAAGTGAGAATAGTAAGTGACAGAAAGAAGTTGTTCAACTGTAGGCATTACCAGATAATTAGGAAACAGAAGAGAGAGAATTAATATGGAAAATTGTTATTTAAGTCTTCAGATACTTAGTCACCCTGGCTGTCTTTCAACGTCAATTACAATTTAAGGTTTTTGGATTTAGTCAGTGAATTGTTATAATTTGATAGAGAGATAATGAAGAAGTAATGATTCTCTTCTGCAAGCACAATATTCACACTGACCAGGGTACTTTTCTATGGTGGTTTGTTGGGATTCTCTCTC
This sequence comes from Sciurus vulgaris, assembly GCF_902686455.1. NCBI lineage: Eukaryota > Metazoa > Chordata > Mammalia > Rodentia > Sciuridae > Sciurus > Sciurus vulgaris. The sequence continues at coordinate 115,667,492 of NC_136463.1, read as the reverse complement.
TTCCACCTCCAAATTAAGCCATCATGTTTTCATTCGTTATTCTAAGAAAAAACCATCATGTTTTGTTAAAAAAAAAAAAAAAAAAGCTTCAGCTTATTATTGTCAATAAGCATGAAAATGGATGTTTTATCCATTGCAGCAAGTGCAAGCTGCCCCATCTCTTGCTAAAGGGAAGCAATTTACCGTAACGCTGTTGCCAGATTAAGATTCTCAGTGCATCGTGAGCTATTTGCTGTGTCTATAATTTTCAAGAAGAAAATGCCAAAATGAGCAAATGAATGAATGAATGAATGAATGAATAAAAGAGCAAAGCCAAGAAATGTAAGAAGGGGGACTTGGGCCAAGTTTTAGTAAATAACACATAATTCAATTCAGAGATAAATGACTGGCTAGATTGCCTGTTTCATTTCTAAAACAAAAAGATTTTTCAGGTGAGATGTGAACAAGAAATTGTCATTTGCCCTTGGAGCTGTTTTGAGTTCTTTTAGCTTAGAGATGAGTAATATTCAGACAGTGGGTCTGGCATATTTTGTGTGTATGCTATAAAACCAGACTTGGAGAAAACATTTTAATATATTGATTTGTCATAAGAGATGTTCAACAAATGTGTAATTAGAGCAATGAATCAAAGGCGCTCTTTCTGAGGGAACTCTCCTATAGGTGGTGTGTGAAGTGTACCACCTATGATTAATACAATTAAGTAGGGATTGAGATGCAGATGAGAAAAGATGGTCTCTGTTGGGGAAGAGTGTGTGGGAAGCAACTGATGTTTTCTGAGCTCCAGGTCATTGGCTTCTTCCTCCCAGACAAGTCCACTTTTGTGCTTAGACCCAAACCAGGAAAGAGAGAGGAGAGGAAAGAAGAATTTATAGGCTGCAGACATGGTGGGGTGACAGATAGGCACCCTTGGAATAATCCTGAGGCTTTAATTTTATCTTGGAGATTATTTTGACCACATCTGCTTATGCTATTCTAATAGCAAAGGGGAAGAGCCAGTGCTTCCCCCATAAAGGCCCACCTGGGGCCAGAGTTAAGAAGCTTCATCCCACAGGTGTTTTCTGTTATTGTAATTCAGCCTTCACCTGCAGTCAGCACTAGGGAGCGGCTGTAAGCATTTACAACTGAAAGGGAAATAGAACATCGGGCAGTTATTTTCCCCCTCCCCCTTATCTTGCTCTAACATTTCAAAGTAGTGATCTTTTGTTCCAGTTCTCTTGAAATGGAAAGAAGATATGGTTTAGGACATTTCTTCTTAGCTGTTTGTATTTCACAGGAATGCGGGCCTTCATCCAAAGAGCTCGAGAGTTTTAACAATTCTCAGGTCTTGTTGGTTGTTGTTGGTAGGACATCTGAGATTGTGTATGCATTTTCAATAGTAAAAGTAAAGGGGAGATGGGAGTCTTTTGCCTGATCAGATACTCATTGTTGGATCACCATAAGACACAAATTTTCATTAAATTGTCCTGGCAGAAAGTGGGGAATGGGAGAAAGCTTAGATCTTCAATATCTCTTTTATTTATCTTGTGGGGAAGGTGGTGGTCTTTTGGATACTTATGAAGAATACTGAAGCCCTGGATAGAAATGGAATACATCACTCTCAGATGATTACATCAGCTCTTGCAAATGTCTTTATATCTCTTACTGAATTCCAAGACTTTAAAGTGAATTATATTAGTATAAGAGAATCCTTCTTAATGGAACTCTCATGGGAAGACGGTGTTTCATCCTCACAGATCAGTACCAGAGGAATTTCTTCCCCTCCATCTGTACCACTGATAATGTGCTTGTCTGTTAAGGCCAGATCCTAAAACCAGAATGTGCCCTTGTGTTATGTCATCTTAACCGCAGATAAATGTTGATGGCTGAATTACAGAAGCCTCTTTTATGTTCAAGGCTGCTCTGCTTTCTGTATCTTTCCCAAACACTCCCCATATTTATCCCAACAATTGTTTTACATCAGAAAGCCAGTTTTTAGCATCTTTTAACCGTCTATTTTCTAAATCGTTGGAATTCTAGCCTGAAATATGCCTCAGGAAGAGGAGAGCTTGGGAAAATTTGAATGCTCATAAATCTTCTGAGAATGATGAAGATGTGTTTTCATGAAGATGCAGTTTCTCTTTGAATGGCTTCAGTAAGGCTAGAGGGTTGTTCCTACTGAGCGAAAAACCAGAAACTCACAGGGGCATGGAGATGTCCGCCTTCCAGCTTCACAGACAGGAGACCAGGAATACAAAGACCACAGTCATTGTTCCTCTATGATCCAGAGAGTGAGTGACAAGAGGAATCTGAGCTAATGCAGGAAAATGTTGAGACTGTGGTTAGAAGTCTAGACTGACAAGCTTCCAGGTCAACTTCTCTAACAAAACCTAGGGTGAAATTAGGGCTGTTTCTGCCTGGAGCTTTCCTTGGTTGGTGGGCCAGTATCTGCCCCCTGGTTTCTGTCTGCTCTGGTGTCAGGTCCTAACCCAGTTCCTACTTGACTTCACTTACCCAGGGCAACTCATTGTTCCAAGCTGTGTCCAGTCTTCTTTGACCTATGTCAAACCTTAATGCCACCTACTGCCATCCCTGACTCCTGTCTATCTTCATTGCCTGCCTCAGGCAAAACTAGCTATTTGTCTCCCTAAAACATGCACCTATTTCTGTTTTCATAGTATAAAGCACACGTTGTTCAGTATGAAAATGGAAAGATGACATTTGAAAACGAAAACCCAAACTTGGGTGAACTAGGCAGTACTCTTGTTCTAGATGACAAACAATAAGCCTAGTTGACCGGCTTAGAATTCAAGGTGAGTGGTACTAGCCTGACACTGGAGGGAGGAATGGGAGGGAGATGAAGTCACTTAGGTCCCAGGTCTGTGCCAGTCATTGCCAGCTTGAGCCAGGGTCATAACCTTAGGGAGCATTCTTTGAAGTTAGGGTTTTAGCCTTTATTGTATTCACCTTGATCTTTAATTTATCCCAGACATCTAAAAGAGCCACTTGGAAAAGTATGGGTCCCTGGGAGCAGGAATTCTAGAACCAAGGGTTGTGGTTTCTGTGTCTGAACTAGAGTCAATTCTGCCTTTGACTGCATCGAGCCTCTGTGAAGTCTGAATCCTCTAAAGAGAATGCACAGGAAGGGAATTCAGTCCCTTCCTGAGAAAGAAGCTAGCACTTATGAAGCCCTGTTTTCTATCCACTACCTCCTGATGTTCCATCCTATAAGTATGTAAGTAGGGACCATTGTCATCATTTTACTATTAGGGAAACTGAAGCTCAGTGAGGTAAACTTACCCATCCAAGCTATAAAACCAATAAGAAGTAGAGTTTGGTTTGAACTCAGCTCTTCTGGACTTCAAAGCCTGCAACTACTCTATAGAACAGGAGGAGAAATACCTGCAGTGCGATGGTGATCAGATATGATTATTTATATCAAAAAGGTTTGTTTTCATGTACATATACATACAACACACAATTTCCTACATGGTGAAATCTATTAGTGAACTTTAAGTGTTTAATTTTCTATTAGTGAACTTTAAGTGTTTAAGTGGAAAGATCAAAACAAGCTACTTTACAGTAATGCATTTTACCGCATAAAGCAAACTGCAGCTTGCAATTTTTGCATGTGTTTTTTTGGGGCAATGTTCAAGAGTAATTTTTTTCTTCATTTAATTACTTTCCATTCTTTTATTTGGGTTGCTTTATCCTTCATTTTCCCACACTAGCATCTTAACTAAGTTTTTCAAATGTGATAAAACTTTATCATAAATTCTTAGGACTTTGTTTCATCACTAGACTATTCTGTTGTAGAAACAAAGTGATAATACAACTAATCTTAGATTCAAGAAGAGGATTTGAAATGCTGGAAAGAAAAAGCTGCAACTCCAAATAATACCACCACAAGCTCCTGTCTTCCCTGCAGTGCATAGCAGCCACCTTTACTGGTGGCCTTGCCGGCAGGAGCTGGTGCTAGTCCCCCTTCCATGGTGGAACTTAATCGCATTAAGTCCATTAATGATCCATTTGTTTCTTCTCCTCCTGCTTCCACAAAAGGAAATGCATTATTCATAGGTAACCTTTATCCCCTCTCCCTTTGTGTTTTATCAGTCTGTAGACTATGTGAATTTCATGTTTTTGCAGATTGTGATATTGGCTATTTTTGTGGCTCCGGATGTGAAATCACTTCATCATCCAACATTAACAGATGTATTGCTGCTCTTGGTTTTGCTTAGAACTCCATCCATTCTTTTTAATGGCTCTCAACTGACCCAGTTTAGCAGAACTGGCTGGACCTCTGTTCTGTTTTCTTGGGGGAAGCCACTTGCGTCTTATCAAACAAATATCCTATTGGATATGGAAACCTCCTCTGGAGGCACAGAGATTGTATGCACATCTTTTCTCCATGCTATCTGTGATTATCAGTGCCAACAAAATAAAGTTGTGTCCTAAGAGTTACAGCCATACATTTAATTGGTTGGGCTTATTCTATAGTTCTTTAAGACCAAGGTCCTTGGAGTTTAGAACTCAGTGTCTATTTTTGTACCAATAAAGTCCTGTTTAAAATGGTTGCTCCATCTTCTGTGGAAGTAACATGTGACTTTTTAAATTTAAATGAATAAAATCTAAAGTTTCTGTTACACTAGCCACAGTTCCAGTGCTCAGTAGCCATATGTGGCTAGTAATTGGTGTGTTAGACAACACAATTTTCATTATCTTAGAAAACTCCAGTGAATAGCACTGGTCTAATTAATTATATGATTTTTTTTTTTTTTTTTTGAGTACCTGTGGTGTGCCAGGCACTGTTCCAGAACTTGACCCATATGAATTCTCTTACTCCTTATAATAAACCTATAAGTTGCATACTCATCCCTCCCTACTCATACTGAGCTTATGTAATGAAATGCAATCTTAGTGTGTAGGCTAACTAAAAGTCTAACACAGGAAGTTATTTTGTAGCAAATAACTGACTCTCAGCCAACCATGGCAGCTGAGCCTTAGTCAATTACAGGCAGCCAAAGATCAAACTACGTTCAAAGGAGGCAAAGACAGAGCTGCCACCATAAGTTTCTGTACCTCGCGTCTGTTTCCTGTTCCTCCACGCAGGAGCTGTCCATCATTGTGGAGCAGGGTTCTCAGAACCTCTTTGGGCTCTGAGGAATGCCTGATGGGTGGATGATTCTTGACTCAATTAAACTCTGCTACATTTGATTTGTCTAAAGGTTTTATTTTGTCAGTACTGTTATTTTTCTGAGCTGTATCTGAGCAGACATAGGCACAGAGAGCCTATTTACAGCACAAAGTTACTTGCACAGCATCCTTAATATGCGGGACAGACAAGACAAACACAGTCTGTTTCCAGAGCCTGAACCTTGCATCTCTTGCTTCTTACAATAGATGTGTTGGGAAGAGATGGAGCCCCAAACCACCTTTAATTTAAATAAATGTTTTCATTAAAGAGACGAAAGACAATTAATCCAGTAATCTTCACTTCTCTGCCCCCGCAGCCCTGACTGTGCTCTAGGCAGATGGTCACCCTTCCATTTGTTACAAAGGAATGAGACAGAACACCTGGTTCCTTCAGCCTGTTCCTTTACTACCTGAATATTGCCCTGTTTCTTCGTCAGGTTTTGTCTCCTTCCCTCTTGTCTCCCCCTGGGAAAGGCTAATTTCCTTTACAGGTCTGTGGGTCTCATCCTCCCCCGACTCACATGGGACTAAGCTGCTATCATTTACTCTTTGTGTCATGAATTTCAGTTTTTTTCCCTCCTGTAAGAATCATTGTCTCTCCAGGAAACAATGTAATGCTCTCCTCCCTGACTCCTTGTTTAACTGTGCAGTCTAGCGTCTAGTGTTCCTTTAAGACCCATAGGACCTCAGGTCCAGGAGGCCCTGCAACACACTCCTGTCCCTTTGCCCCAGATGAAGCTATTTCTCCTCTGTATTCTCCCGTGGCCTTCTGCTCACCTCTACACCATAATTACTACACTATGCTGACCAATGCATTTCTATTTCTATTTTCTCTACTAAATTGTCTTTTTACTGCTTGACATTAAGGATCAAGTTCTAATTATCTCTGGATCTCACCACCTAGAGCAGTGGTACCATACAGACACTAAATAGATGTCAATTGGCAAAAAAACATTTATTCTAAGGAGAAAATAGCAACAAACACCTAAACATGTACACTTCCTTTTGACCCAATTTCCTTTTCTGATATTGCTTCTGATATTTCATCATTGAACTTCTTCAGATTTTATCTACAATCCTTATTCATTACCAATTAGACCTTCTTTTTAATTTGACTTCTGTGCCCATTGAAAAAACACAAGATTCTAAACACGAATGCAGTGTCAGTGCTTGATAACACATATTTGATATTGATGATCCTTCCTGGAAATTCTCCTTTCCCTTCAATCTGTTCACTTCAGCATTTGCACTCTGATTACTTCTCTAATCAAATTGTGTCTTAGTCTTGGCTAGCTTCTGCTCTCTACCATTCATTAATTTGGGTCATTCCTTATACTTTAGGACATTCTCTCTCTCCCTTTGTAATGTTACAGATTTCTATGACTCCAATTATTTTCTCCCTGGGAATGATTCTTCCATTTATATTTCAATCATGTTCTTTCTTCTTACCATCTCTGCATCCTGCTGATTCTTGAAACTTAACACTTGTAAACTAAGTTAAATCACTTTTGCTATTAAACTTGTTCCTCCTCCTGACTTTCCAAACTCTTCCAATAGCATTGCTATTTCTCATTACCATATTTCAATCTTACTCATCTCTGATGTCTCTGTGTCTTCAATCCCATACTCCCAGGAAGTCATTACATACTATTGGCTTTTCCTTTGAAATTGTTCTCACTTTTCCTTTCACATGGTTGCCTCCTTAATCAGGATGCTTATTTAGCTCTTGTCTGGACTGTTGCAATAATTTTTGAGCATCGATCTTGCCCTACCTTCTAATGCATTATTCACACCACTGCCAGAATAATCTTAAGCAACTGATTATATGTGATTATGTCTTTCCTTATTTAAAATGGCTTTAATGACAACTCCATGCCTATTTAATAAAGTCCATATCACGGCTTCATGGTCAAGGACCACATACAAAATTTTTTCTTTTCATTTTTATCTTCCATGGTTCTCCTACATAAGCCCCAATATTTTTTGTTCCCTAGAATGCTTTATTGGCATTTATGTCTACCCTTTCTTAAAATATGTTTTCTCTTGTGCTTCAGTTGTCCTAGCCCACTTCCCCTTCTTCAATTCCGGTTCTATTTATTGAAGTGCTTTGTTTACAATGCCCTATTTACATGCCACCTACTCCATGAAGCCAGTCCTGAGGACTTCTGCTAGGGACGATCTCTCCTGCTTTAAACCCTCACAGCATTCTATCAGGGCCACTGTGAGACACCCTGCTCTGTGCTTGTCACTTGGTCACATGCCTCCTATGAGATGGTAGTCCCTTGAGTATGAATGTATATCCAATTCTTATCCATATTCCTCATAATATTTCCCTGGGATAGATGCTGAGTCAGTATTTGCTGACTAAGGAATGCCCCACGCTTCACATGTCTTTAGTTCAATGAATTGGATTAACCTCTTCACTGAAAGAACTGCAGCAGGAATAAATGAAAAAACTGAAAAGCTGTCATTTAAATCATGGTTGGATGCTGTGTGTCATTTAATTTTTCTTAAATTTTTTTTTTAGATGGTAAAAGAGAATAGGAAACAAGTCAGTTTGAAGAGGAGAGTTAAATCTGATCTTGTCCTCATCATGAGACTTTCTGTAAAATACCTACATCTTTTCCATTCCACAACTGCTTCTTCAAAGGAACTGTATTACCATGTTACCTGAAAGGAGCCATGGAGGTAGTAACAAATGACCTCAACAATTTAAAGTGCTGCAAACATGTGGGCATCACTTCGGCCCACTGTACTCTCTACCTTCTGATGTCTCATGGCTTTCCTTGGACTCCCACCAACTGACACCTACTGTAATGGAGGGAATGGTAGTCCTGAAAACATAAGTCCACGTTCTAATTCTCGTTTACCTAACATAAGGTTAGTGTTTTTCATTTATCATATAAGATAATATGGTAAATGAAAACCAACACCTTATATGGCAAAGGATATGGTCAGGTAGTGGGATCCTGAGAGGAGGCGCTTGTCCTAGATTTTCTGAGTGGGCACTAAATGCCATTGCATATCCTTTCAGGACAGACACACAGAAAAGTCAATGTGCAGATAGAAGCAGAAATCAGAATGATGGAGATATAAAACAAAGAACACCAGCATTGCCCACCACCAGAAGCTGGGAGAAAGGCATGGAAATAACCCTACCCTGGAGTCCCCAAAGGGAACATGGTCCTGTCAACACAATGATTTTGGACTTGTAGCCCCCAGGTCTTGGAGACTTGTTTTAAACTGTCCACTTGTGGCAATCTGTATGGCTGCTCCAGGAAACTAAACCGCTTATCCCATCCTGTAGCACAGCTTATCCTGGTGTTTCATATTTGCACTGTGTTTTGACTTTCTCATGAGCAACTTGAGGATTTAGTCATCATGATGCTTGAAAACTTTTTCTTTCAACAGATATTTGTTGAGACTCAATGGTGTGTCAGTACTGCTTTGGGCCTCAAGGTTATTAAAATGGTTAAGATCTCATTTCTGACTTCAAGAAAGTCATAGTTTTTAGAGGAGAAAAGAAAGAATAAGAGAGGGGTGGGGGCAAGGAAGCTTCCTGGAGGAGACAACATTGAATTGAGTTCCAGACATTAATTGGGGTTAACTAACTAGGCTGAGGAGTTAGAAGACCAAACTGTTTTTGGTTAGGAAGACAGCATGGACCAGGTCACAGAGGTCAGACCACATGATGAGCTTCCTGGGTAGAGAATTGGGGTTGCCAAACCCTGGTGGCAGTGATGGGGGTTGATGGGAGCCACTTTTGGAAACAGGTAACAGCCCACAATTTTAATCTCTTAATTAAATCATGCATAGTTGATAGGAGGTGCTAACCATATAGTAGGCACTCCATAGATGTTCCTTGAATTGCTGTGTTAAAATGGACATTATTTATAATAAAAACTAGTAGCATTGCTATTAAGAAGGTAATACTGAGTGGATGTCTAAATTGGTTGGTTATCATCTGTGAGAGTATGCTAAAGATAATAAAATTATGGATACATGTTTTTAAATACAGAATGGTATAAAGGATAGTTCACTACTTTCTCCCTTTCAGATTGTTTCATGAGGTCCATAGAGTGGGCTTGCAGAGTACCTTGTGTACTAATTAAAAGCCTCCTGGACATCTGAGGAGCCCTGTGGTGGCTCTGAGGTTGAGGTGCTTCTCCAACACACCTCACCTACTGAGGAAACTCCTGGTCAAGATGGAGAACAGAACAAATCGTGGCAGTGAAACCTAAAGCTACAGGGTGCCTCTGATGTGCGTCTATCAGAAACTCAAAGTGGAGATGTGTCTGAAGAAACAGTGGGAGGTGAAAAAGTTAAAAATCCCTAGTATCTGATGAATGTGGGCTTGTCAGAAATCCCCAATAGAGGTGTGTCCAGAAACACAGTGGAGAGCATGAAAGTTAAAAAAAAAAATTGCAACCCAGATATCCACCATTTTAACCAGAGAGAAGCAGCAGTGTAATCTCTGGAGGAGAAAGAAGAGGAGAAAAAAAGAAGGGGAAAATGGTGAATATACTGATATACTGGACCTGGCGGGCAGTGGGGGAGAGAGAGAGAGCTGAAGGAACACAAAATATGGAGAAGCCAAGAAGCAGGGAGGAAAATGGCAATGAGGTGCCCAGTCTACTGCTGAAAGGAGCTTTTGAGGAAGCTTCATTTGCTTCTCTGACTAATTTTGTCAATGAAAATATTTTAAGGGCAATAAAAGAAATGGAAGTCAGCCCACTTCTGACTAGTGGCATTGAGAAGATCAGCAGTGCCCAAACCCTGGCATTTCTCATCTCTATTGTTGAACTCACTGTTAACTAAGAGTTCATGCCCAGGAATGGAACAGGAGTTCTTGCTTGCTTACCTTCTAGAGAGCTGGACCTGCAGACTTTGGGTGTTCTTGTGGAGCCAGTGACTCCCCATGTTCGCGCATGGGCTGGTAGTAGGTGGTGGTAGCAGATCTGCTGTAGCACAAAGGCTTGTAAATGGGGTTGACATCATGGTGGCCATACCAGGCTGACTCCTGGACTAGCTGTAGAATACTCCAGTATAAAATCCTATCGTGACTGGTCGTTGCTGAAGTTGATCATATACTGGATATTGGGTTTGAAGAACAATTACAGCAAACTATGAAACTTCTGCCAACCTACATAGCATTCTCTTTTCTGCCATAAAAACTTGAAAAATTGAGGACCTGGTAATGATTTCTGTGGGAAAAGTCAAGTCACCATGTATGTTGATGCTGATTATGATAAAGCAAATGCAACAGTTAATGCTCTTAAGAGCTGCTTTCTGTTCTTTACATTCATTTAAAAAAAAGAAGAAGAAGAAATTGATGGTCATCTTGAAAGCTCATGAAATACCACTCACTATAAATTGCTGCTGAACATTAATTTGCACATCCTGGCTGACCATGAAAAGCAGAAACAAAATATGCTTACAACTACTTTCTTTCAGTTCTGCAATGTAAATTCAGGAATATTGTGTTCAGTTAGTTGTAGCAGCAGGAAGCCTGGATATTCCTGGGTCAATATGACATTCCTGATGACCTTAAGGAATATATTCATCATGTGAGTAAATAGAGTTTTAAACAAAAGAGGGCATGCCTTGCTCATTGCATACAAAAGAATTAGATTTCCTTCATTACTTGAAGACATTCAAGATTTCATTATGTGAATTTGAGTTTTCCTGGCCTAAAATTTCAACCTTCAGTCTCAGATTGAAAAAATGACTAAAAGAACTACTTTCTTCCTATGTCAGCCCAGAAAATATGAGTCATATATACCAGTACAAGATTCCCCTTCTCTGAAACAGATCTTTAATACGAATGACTTGAATTTGCCACAAGTTGCTATCATTCCACTTCAAGGTACCTTCTTTTGTTGATATGAACGTGAACAACGATGAAGACAGGCATCAAAAGAGAGGAGAAGGCAGTGGATTTGGCTACCAGAAAACTAAAATAGTTGAAAAGTCCAATCTTTAAAGATATTCACAAGCTGGGCATGGTGGCACATGCCTGTAATCCTAGCAATGTGGGAGACTGAGGAAGGAGGATTACAAGGTAGAGGCCAGTCTCAGCAAGTTAGTGAGGCCCTAAACAACTTAAAGTGTCTCAAAGTGAAAAATAAAAAGGGCTGGGAATGTAGCTCAGAGGTTAAGTGCCCTTGAGTTCAATCCCTGGTACAAAAAAAAAAAAAAAAAAATCATAAGAAATCATGTGACAATGGGCAATTCTCTTACTAAAGATACACCTTCCTTTCCTCTTAGATAACTGTCTTTAAATAAATTCTTTTGCCTTGTTCTAACAAAGGAATTTTTGTAGGTTTTTGAATTTGAACTGATTCAACAAAATTATATATTGACTTGGATTGCAAGCACTGAGCACTGTTATTTCCAGTAAGTCACTTTTTAATTTGGGGGATATAAAACAAACTCCAATTTATCTTGGTTGCTCAAGGGCAAAGCAAGAAATTTTTTGGTCTTTGTCATGATGATACTATATTTTGATTTTTAAATACTACCCCACCCAATTTATGCCATTGTTTTAATATAACTCTTTTTGGACCTTTAAAAAAATAAATGAAATCCTCCTAGTATCAAGGTAAAAACTTCAAATTCTCTTTATTATGAAAAGTGAGAGCTTATTTTTGAGAAGACAGCAGGTGTCATTGTTTCTCTGGTCTTTATACTGCAATGAAAATTGGAGATGTTATTTAGGCAATTAGACACAATGCTGCTGTCTCTCTGGTCAGTGAACTGTCTCCACACGGTGTGATTATGACTTTGATGTTATCCCTGAAGTCCATGGAAACAGGATAAAGTGGAAAAGTAGGCATAGATGAGAACTCTGTCCTGTTCCCTATCCAGTTGATAGATATAAATGAAATTAAGTGCCTCCTGTCCCTGGGTCACATCTGTAAGAACTGTGCTCATGTAATCTGTGATATGAGCTGAAATCAACCGTGCTGAAAAAAAAAAAAGTTGTCACTGAAGTAAATTAGAAAGTATTCTACATGTGAAAATCTCCAATGGGACATTTTATCTTTTATTTATTTATTTTTTATTGTAAACAAATGGGATACATGTTGTTTCTCTGTTTGTACATGGAGTAAAGGCATACCATTTGTGTAATCATAAATTTACATTGGGTAATGTTGTTTGATTCATTCTGTTATTTTTTCCCTTCCCCCCACCCCTCCCACCCCTCTTTTCCCTCTATACAGTCCTTACTCCATTCTTGCCCCTCTCCCTAACCCTAACTCTAAACCTAACAATAATCCCTCCCACTCCCCATTATGAGTCATCATCCACTTATCAGCGAGATCATTCCTCCTTTGGTTTTTTGAGATTGGCTTATCTCACTTAGCATGATATTCTCCAATTTCATCCATTTGCCTGCAAATGCCATAATTTTATTATTCTTTTTTTTTTTTTATTGTAAACAAATGGGATACATGTTGTTTCTCTGTTTGTACATGGCGTAAAGGCATACCATTTGTGTAATCATAAATTTACATAGAGCAATGTTGTTTGATTCATTCTGTTATTTTTTCCCTTCCCCCCACCCCTCCCACCCCTCTTTACCCTCTATACAGTAGTTCCTTCCTCCATACTTGCCCCCCTCCCTAACCCTAACTCTAACCCTTCCCTCCCCCCCATTATGTGTCAACCTCCACTTATTAGCGATATCATTCGTCCTTTGGCTTTTTGAGATTGACTTATCTCACTTAGCATGATATTCTCCAATTTCATCCATTTGCCTGCAAATGTCATAATTTTATCATTCTTTATGGCTGAGTAATATTCCATAGTATATATATACCACAGTTTCTTTATCCACTCATCAATTGAAGGGCATCTAGGTTGGTTCCACAATCTGGCTATTGTGAATTGAGCAGCTATGAACATTGATGTGACTGTATTTCTGTAGTATGCTGATTTTAAGTCCTTTGGGTATAGGCCAAGGAGTAGGATCGCTGGGTCAAATGGTGGTTCCATTCCAAGTTTTCTATGGAATCTCCACAATGCTTTCCAGAGTGGCTGCACTAACTTGCAGCCCCACCAGCAATGTATGAGTGTACCTTTCTAGCCACATCCTCGCCAACACCTGTTGTTGCTCGTATTCTTGATAATCGCCATTCTAATTGGGGTGAGATGGAATCTTAGGGTAGTTTTGATTTGCATTTCTCTAATTACTAGAGATGTTGAACATTTTTCCATATGTTTGTTGATTGCTTGTAGATCTTCTGTGAAGTGTCTGTTCATTTCCTTAGCCCATTTGTTGATTGGGTTATTTGCATTCTTGGTGTAGAGTTTTTTGAGTTCTTTATAGATTCTGGAGATTAGTGCTCTATCTGAAGTATGACTGGCAAAGATTTTCTCCCACTCTGTAGGCTCTTTCTTCGCATTGCTGATAGTTTCCTTTGCTGAGAGAAAGCTTTTTAGTTTGAATCTATTCCAATGGGACATTTTAAAGTGAAGTAAGCAAGTACTTAGGAAATGTTTACTGTACATCAACTGTTTTGTGTTTTGGTAGACACAAGGAGACAAGATTTCAGCTCATAAAGGGCTTCAAGTTTTGTTGGGAGATAAAATGATAAAGATACTTGACAAAACTATACAATTCTCTGAAGCATATTGTGACCCTTAGAATTCCGAAGACGGAAAGTTCTGTTGTACAATCATGTTAAAGGGTGAAAGAGGTGGGACTTGGGTCTGACCCAATTTTAGAAGGCTGGGATGAATTGGTGTGGTAGGAGAAAGATCCTGAGTAAAGGGACAGTGTGGGCTCAATAACAAATAAGCACGTTTATGGATGGAAAGGAGACCAGGGTGGCTGGAGTAGTGGATTTGTGCTTCAGAATTCACATGGGATGTTTTGGATACATAAATTGAATCCAGATTGCTAAAGGTATAGCATTAGTTTTCTATTGTTGCCATAAAAATTACCACAAAAGTAGCAGTGAACAGCACACATTTATTACCTTGCGGTTCTGAAGGTCAGATGTTTTGTGGGTGCGACTGGTTTCTCTGGTTTGAGCTCATGAGATTAAGGTGCCAGTGCAGTCAGACTTTGGGAGGAAATCTGCTTCCAGCTCATTCAGATTGTTTGTAGGATTGACTTGTATTCAGTTATAGGCTAAGTTTTATGCCTTTTTTCTTGCTGGTTGTAGCATGGTTGTTATTCTCAGCTTCTAGAGGCCACCTTCACTCTTTGGGCACATCCCTCTGCTCCACATTTAAAGCCCGTAGTGGTGGTGTGTCTTTCTTACACTTTCTGTAACTCCTATGTCTTCCTCTTCAGCTTTGTGACTCTCTTTTTTTTTTTTTCCCCTTTCTCTTTCATTTTAGGATCCAGATGATAACATTGAGCCCAACCAGATAATCCAGCTTAATCTCCTTAACTCCCTATTTTAAGGCCCTCATTTTGCTTTTCTTGTGCTGGGCTAGCTCGGACACTGGGTAAGCAGCGTGGAGTCAAGACTCAGACTCCAAGAGTTGGAGGAAGCAGGCATGTGGCGAGCAGCCTGCGAACTTGCTTATTGTGGAAGTACACAAGACTTTTATAGTTCTCTTGACCAAACATCATTTGCCACTGTTATACCTTCATCCTATCCGAATTGACATCTTTTCTTTAGGTCTCTCAAGCCCTGCCCTTTGGTTCCCTTGGCAACACTGATGTCAATTTGGGGAAGTTGTGTACTTTCCTAGATGGCCCAAGCAGAATGCTCCTTCCTGCAGGTTTTTCTGTCAGGCCTGTATGCGTGAAGGTTTTCCTTACACACTTGAGACCTTTCAGTTCACTGCTGCCAGCCAAGAATTAGGATTTCTCCCAACACCCTCAACCTCGCTTTTGTCTGTAAAGTCCCTATTGATATGTAAGGGCACATATTCACGAGTTCCAGGAAGTGAGTGCCAAAGCTGAGATTGAACGCCTTTCAAAAGGCATTTGAGAAGCACTGTCGGCTCTTGGACAGGAGTGGTATGTGAGCACATGGCGAAGGTTGGTGATGTGGCATCCCTTTAAACCAGCGCTGCTGAACTGTTCATTACTGTTCCTGAGAAGGGGGGAGAAGGAAAACCACGAGTGGCTGTTTTTGTCTCTTAGACCCAAGCAAGTGTGCTTTGACTCAAATTTGCAAACCCTGCTCCATAAAAGAAAATCTTTAAAACTAACTGTTCATCTTTGCTAGAAGGCAGTTTAGCTTACTCTATTGGGGCATTGCCGGGTACAACTCTCATCTTCCCTCAGCACCATGTGGTTTATTGAAGTGTTCTTTCTAAACATCTGTAAGACTTTTCTTCAGAGCAGTTCTAAAATAAATATTCTTAATGTCATTGCCTTCCCAGTGATGTTTGAGTCCCTTATGTAGATTCACATATTGGACAGTGTCCACTCTGTCTCCCATCTCTAAACCCCCTCTGTAGTTTTACTCATGAACACTTATTATTTGCAGTACTGCTAGGGTTACTGTAGTGGAGTGTAAGGCCCCCCAAAAAGGAAACCCCAACTCTGTCCCATGGATGGACGGCAACCCCAATCAACCGCAGGAGGCGTCACTTGATGCAAACCGCAAGAGGTGTTTATTCCAGCGCGCTGGGACCCAACTCGAGGAGTCGAGTCCCTAGCAGAAAATCTTGTAGGTTTATAAAGGCAGAGACCACACATCGGGAGGGGTCGCACATGAAAGGGGGAAAAGGGGGAACAAAGCTGCCAGGAAATTTCAAAGGGGGTCTGGGTTTGCTGACAAAATGTTTCACAATGTTTTACAACAGGCTGTAGATTCTGGTCAATAGTTTCTGGTAATCCTACTGTTTGAGCACTATCTAGCTATCTGGCTCAATTTACTCTTTTACTCTCTGTTTGGGGCTGTTTCCTGGAACAGCTTTAAGGGCTTTGTTCCCATTACTGGGAGGGAAACCTTAGGGAGTTGAGATAAAACAGACAGCTTAAAAAATGTCCATTCTTTCATTTCCCCATTTTCTTTTCTGGTAAGTTCTAATCATGGAACTTCTGTCTCTATATACTCTTCTCCAAAGCTATTTCCTTGGCAGAGGGACTGGTATTGTTGCCTGAGCATTAGTACCTGTACAGCACTTACTCTTTCCCTGATGAAGGTGACTAGGTGATTTCAGGCAGGCAAGAGCCCAGGGGGCGGGCCACCAATTAGCAGCCCCTTGTTTGCAGTCCTTGATAAACAGTCCTTGATAAAGGCAGGTAAATTTGGTAATCAATGGGCTCCGGAGATCCTTGACATTCCATTCTTCCAGGGGCAGTCTCCAACTTCCAGAGGCAGATGATTTTATGGCCATTTCCTCGATTTGACCTGATCCCCTATTTCTACACTAACTACCTGTTCCCAATTCTGGCTTCATTCCCCCCTCTAATCTCAGGAACTCCATGCTGCTGGGGAAGGAGGTCGATGACCGCTCTAGCTTCTTCGAGCTGGAAGTGGGTGGCGTGGGGCAAGCAGCTTGGAGTTCCTTTTCGAAAAATCGGGTAAATCAAGGGGTCCCAGGAAGAAGCCTGGTTGGGGAAGAGCAGGTTGTAAAGTCATCTGGGGGTGGCTGCTTCTATGATAGAAGAACAAAAAGACATGAGTACTGAAATGAGATTAGCACAAAGTAAATGTTGCAGCATCTGAAACATGCCACTGAGTATCATGAAAATGGCAGAAGTTAATCTCTCACCAGGAGGTGGAAGAACTGAGAAATTGTTCCCATAACTAGGCCTAGCAAAGGCTGGAGAGAACCCTTTATTTGGGGACTTTAACATTGTGATAGATGTCCCCAGAAAATATAGTTAAGCTACTTAAGGTCATCTGATTTTGTAAAATATCCCTTTATTGGTATAACCTGTGTTTACTAGACATCTCTATACTTCTGTTACTTAGGAATAGATAATCATACTAGCAAACATAGATTAAGTCTACCTGTGTAGCTTAGGAAGGTCTTAAACTGACTAAAAACTTCTGACTCTGGCAGTTTCTCTTGATAGTTATCAGGCACATTTGCTGAAGAATCTTTCTTTCATTTGTAGCTTCCAGCCTTTATTCTAGTGGGCTAATACAAGTGTACATCTTAAGTTACATTTAATTATTATTTCCTTTAAATGCCCAAGAATGGCTATATTTTGGTTTTAACTGTTTTGCTGGGTATCTAAGATCAAGCTGGTCAAATTGACCTAGTTCCTGTCTTGTTAAAGAGTCAGCTGAGTTCCCACAGGGGTCACTCGTACAGAACTTAAGAGCGGCTCCTTAGCTCCACCAGTGACTTTGATTAGGCAGGGTCTCTTGATGAGGTGACTTCCTTTAGAAACATCAAGGGATGTTTCCCCTTTTCCATGACCCTCCTCTGCAGCAGATGCACTGGATAATTTTTCATCCTCTAGTCTCAACAATCTCCTTGATCAGGAGGTTGTGTGACCCAGAGTTGCAACGCTCCTTAGAGAAGTTCTCTTACTCCCTGGGTTCAGGCTAACGTTGAGGGCAAGACCCAAATATGGACTTTTCTTGACCTCTGTATTTAACTCCAATTTCTAAGTTTGATCTTAATTATCCAGCAAGCCAGTCTCACCAGTCATAAATTAAGAGTAATGGGCTTTAACTTTAATGTCCATAACTTTACAGTTATTTATCCTTTTATCTAACTGGAGTCTGCATTAGTACTAGAAGTTACCACTATCTATTCTATAGGTGATGGCTTATTATCACAAGTTACCTAGGTTGTTTGTTCTTGGAGCAGCTACTTCTGCAAAACATTAACAGGTAACAGTTTTACAAAATGAAATTAGCAAGAGTAAAAATATATTCAGCTTGTATAATAGCTATCTTGAATTTTGATTGAGAACTACATTCTATCCCCTATTTGAGATCACAGTACTTTTACAACAAGAACCAATCTTTTGACTATAACTTTAAATAAGCTGAAGACTGGCTTATTTTGGAGCTATTCTACACACAGTGAGGTGGGAGGCAGAGCCTTATCTCAGGTAAGGCGTGGCTCTTTACAGATCTTAAGTGTTCTAATTCTGATGTTGATCTTTGCTTCTTTTCCTTAAATACCATTAAGTAGTTTACATATACTGTTTCCTGAGTCTATATAAACTTTATAATTAACACAATTTAACATAGTATCTAAAACATGAATCAAAGAAAGGCTGAGAGAGCTTTTAACTTTCCTTTTGTGTGATTAAGTGGCAAAATGTTTTCATGTTTCTTTCATATTTCACAATATTAACCTTTAAACAAATCAGACTCTAATGTTTAGAAATACATTTACATTTGAAATTCTTTATCTCAGTGTAAAAAATAACAAATTTTACACATACCCTATTGATAGCAGGTCCTATAATAGAACATTAAATGATAGAAATAAATCCCCAATAAAATTTACTCTTTATAAGTTTAAGATTACCATTACAGACAAGTTTAATCTGGAGGATAGCAAAGCTTAATAAAATTCCTTGCTTTAAAAACTTGTGGTCCTGAAAAATATGAACACATTTAATATACAACTAGTGACCATTTCACAAATACCTTGACACTTTTATCTTACCAAATTTAGTTTTTAAAGAAAAATGTAGACTCTGTAACATAATACAATAATCTAACAGTTGTTTAACCATAATTGTATAAACCCCTAATTTTTAAGACTAATTGTTCCAAAGAATAAAACTTAATAGACATAAAGTTAAGAGTAAATTAGTGTTTCTAAGAAATCCTTGTCATTTTACCATATAGATTAAACTTTGGTTTATATCAGAACATTAATATTTCACCCTAGGA
Organism: Sciurus vulgaris; assembly: GCF_902686455.1. Classification (NCBI taxonomy): domain Eukaryota; kingdom Metazoa; phylum Chordata; class Mammalia; order Rodentia; family Sciuridae; genus Sciurus; species Sciurus vulgaris. The sequence goes on along the minus strand of NC_136463.1, from coordinate 115,648,536 downwards.
AAACCTTAATAGCTTTAGGTGTCTCACACACATACAACCAACTTAGTTACACGCAAACTTGTTTAGACTTGCCCTTTACTTACACAGACTTTCTTAGCACTTACTTAGACCCTCATGTATTTCATCACACAAGCACTTTCTTACCCAGAAACATTTCCTTTTTCCTTTTACTAAATATATTTCCATACCCAGAACCTTTTATTTTTCTTTCCTATTTGTTGACCCCTTTTTGTTCACATTCTGAAACAACTCTTATGAAATTTCTGAATTTAGATAAATTACTCTATTTTAATAAGATTAAATATTCTGTTGTTTATAGTACTCTAATTGAAACACAGTTGAAACTTTTGGGACCCTTTGTATATAGAATTGCACTTGTTAGGACATAACTCTTAGTAACCTTGTTTTTAGTTTAGTGATGACACAAAGCAAGTTTAAACCCTTTTATTTACCAACCTATGAAAACACCAATAATGTTTAAGTATGATACCCCATGGAATTTAAGGAGTTAAAAGTACTCGATGTTATTTAACAATTAGCATTTTAACTTTGTAAATTAATCAGATGTCTCTACAAACACATTAGAGTAATCCCATACATGTTAACTCTAATTCACTTATTCTGAAAAAAAACCAAGATATCAGACAAGTGTCCTGAACAGTATTTGCTGTCTCTTCCCTGTTGAAAAGTCCTAGAAACAATTGATATTAGACATTTTATTAACATCAATATTTTATTAGCTTGACCACCTAGAGACTTTCAAGTTATTTTCAAAGACATTTTACTCTTATTAGTTTACCCAATTTGAACCTTTTTTAAATCACGTGAATTAAAAGTATCTGGATCCATTTTTAAATTTTAATTTTAGGAGCGCTCAGTTTTGATACAGACAAAACATGACATCAGACAGCACAACATACAAATAACACAAAATCAAGCCCTTGTAACTTTATAGGTGAATCTCCATTGCAGTGTAACAGATGTTCAAAAACTCTAGTTGAATAAAAAATAGAACTGATCAAAAAATCATGAGCTCAAAAAAACATATAATTAAAAATATAGCATTTACTTTGCTGGAGTTTTAAAGACTCTTTTTACCTTTTCTTTCCCTGGGTTTGAGACCGGTCTCCTACTGAGCCTTTAGGCTTCTTTTATTTATATTTCAATATAAGCCTTGACTGAGATCTGGAAGGATCTAACAGGTTTGAACAGAAACTCTGTGTCTAAGGCATTTTAGCCATCTCATCCAGACAGGTTGGATGTTAAAATTATGAGACCTTATTTTTCATTACTTTTGAGACTGAAGCTACTTTGCTAAGTTACCCTTCAGGGCTGTCGGGAGGGGGAGTCCAGAGAAGGAACCTTTGGGGTCCACCCGAGAGTAGCCCGGGCCGAGAACCCCGCAGTTGTTCCAACCCTTCCTCCACCTTGTCCGCCACAAACACACAACAGAACCAGATACAGACGGGCGCCAATCTCTGATCCACCAATTGAACCCCATCAGCGCCCTTAACGACGGAGACTACCAGGCGTCCCTGGCTCTCCTCCACCCTTAGGGCGTCCCCCAGGGCTGCAACCTGTGGCCCCCCAGGCACGTCTGCCGGCCACTGTTCGGCCACTCTCACGAGTCACCGAACGGCTGCCACCGAAACCGAAAGCGCGCTCACAGAACCAGACCAACTAACAAAACACAAGACAAAGACAGACAACTTCGGGGTACCCCTTCTTACCTCCAAGGTCGACTCCGCGGATGAGGGGGGGCCATCTTATCCCGGGCGAGCCCCCAAATGTAAGGCCCCCCAAAAAGGAAACCCCAACTCTGTCCCATAGATGGACGGCAACCCCAATCAACCGCAGGAGGCGTCACTTGATGCAAACCGCAAGAGGTGTTTATTCCAGCGCGCTGGGACCCAACTCCAGGAGTCGAGTCCCTAGCAGAAAATCTTGTAGGTTTATAAAGGCAGAGACCACACATCGGGAGGGGTCGCACATGAAAGGGGGAAAAGGGGGAACAAAGCTGCCAGGAAATTTCAAAGGGGGTCTGGGTTTGCTGACAAAATGTTTCACAATGTTTTACAACAGGCTGTAGATTCTGGTCAATAGTTTCTGGTAATCCTACTGTTTGAGCACTATCTAGCTATCTGGCTCAATTTACTCTTTTACTCTCTGTTTGGGGCTGTTTCCTGGAACAGCTTTAAGGGCTTTGTTCCCATTACTGGGAGGGAAACCTTAGGGAGTTGAGATAAAACAGACAGCTTAAAAAATGTCCATTCTTTCAGGAGTTACCTCTGAGTGGGAGAAGATGATCAAGGACCAGATACATATCAGATGATGAAGATATGAAGAAAAAAATTCAAGCAAGTTAGGAGAGAGAATGATGGGTGAAGATGTAAGCTTACATCCCAGCAGAGGTTTACATCTGAAAAAGAGAGTTTAAGCCATGAGGTTTTCTGGGCTCAGAGTATTTTAGGCAGAGGAAATAATGAATAAAATGACCTTCAGATATTCTTTGGAATAATTCATGGAAAATCATGGATCCAAATGTGAATGTGTCTCCCATATTGCTTGTGTTAGAAACTTAATCCCCAAAGTCATATGTTAGCAGTGTTTGGAAACAGGGCCCACGGGAGGAAATTAGGATTAGATGAGGTTGTGGTGTGAAGCCCCTATAATTGCATTAGTGGCTTTATAAGGAAGGAAGAGAGGTCTGAAAAAGCCACTTTCTCTGTCTCATCATGTCCACCATGTCATGACCCAGCAGAAAGGCCCTCACCAGACACCAAACAGATCCCTTGGACTTTCAGAGCCACAAGTCAAACAACCTCCTTAGAAATTACCCGGTTTGTAGATATTCAGTTATAGTAACAGAAAATGGACTAAGACAGAACGTGGTTGGAGCAGAGCCAGTGAGTGAAAGGAAATGCTTAGGAACGAGGTCAGAGAGGTGGTGGGCAAGCTCATAGTAAAATCATCTGCCTCAGTCTGCATTAAGCAACATTCTAACACTGGATCTGCAAGTTCTTATACACTGTTGACTCCAAGATTTTAGTGATTGCCGTACAGAAGGATTTATTTGTCTCAAAGAATTTGGACCAAAGAACGAAATAGCATATTTTGAGTTCTGGGTATAGATTGCTGTGAAAAATTAACTTGTTATATGCATTTATTGACTATTGTTTATAACATAAACAAAGCTGCTCTTCTTCTATAATAAGAAGAGTTGGTAATATTGTACCTTTCTTATTTTCCACTCTCAATATTATTATGCAATAAAAAGCTGAATATATAATATACCGCCGAGAGGGTAATGAGCAGGATTCAATCACACATTTAAATGAATTTTAAAAAAATCTGAACCATGTCCAAGTTCTTCCATCTAAGTATCACTTAAGAATCTGTTTGTTCAGTTGAGTTTCATCTCTGCAGCTGCCAAGGCACTTCAGTTCTGCCAGCGTGACTCTCTGATTGCAAAATAAAGGGTGGTCACTTAACAGTGGATGTGAAAACTAAGTGTTCAATTCAAAGAATGACATCACAAGAAATCCTAATAATAGAGAACTGGAGGCTTCTCTCTCATGTGCCCCTTGTTCCCTGGGCAATTCATTTTGAGAGGGTGTTCTCACCTTCCCCAAATCTAGGCAGCCTGTGGTGGGGGACGGGAGGTGCCTTTGGAAGATAGATGCACTTCACTGCAGCTTACATTCATAAATATTTTTGTAGTGTAATAGGCTGTCAAAACAAATCTGTGTTTTCTGCTTGTGTGTGCGTGAGTGTGTCGGCACGCCTCTCCATCTTTTTGTCCATCTAGAGGTAAAGCACAAATAATTTACCCTCCTCGTGAATTTTTCCCTCATGGCATAAATTTGTGCTGAAGTGATTCATGGAGAATAGGCAAGTGAATGGCCATTAGATCCATTAGATTGCGGGAACAGTTCCTGTGTTTTTATTTTAGCAATTCTGTGTCATTACTGCAAACCTGTGGTTCCTTTAAAGCATTTTCAGTGGACAATCTATCTGAAGTTTGGCCTTAGCTATAACTTTGAACTGAAGAGGGAAAGTCATGGTGACCTTGTCGACCCCACAGTTGTGCCTGTGGGAATGTGTCAGAACACAGGCACTACGGTCCACCAAGCCTCATCGTGTGTTAGCTGTGTGACCTTAGGTGAGTTCTTTAACTTCTCTGGACCTCCATTTCCCATTTGATAAAATGAGGAAAATGAAGACGGCTTCCTAGCAGTGGCTGTGAGACATGAGACAATGTAAGTTAAGTGCTTAGTGTAGTGCCTGTACCTGCTAAGTGCTAGAAATGGTAGCCACTTTCATTATCAGTTTTCTCTGGCTTATTTCATTTTGATGGCACAGCATGTAGTCTTGGCAGAAAGCAGCAGTCTTCCTGGTGCATGGAAACGTAGGCCCCTGGAGGACAGCACATCAGACTCTACAACTCAATATATACCTGCCTTTGAATTTTTCACAATATTTTTCTCTTTTCAAGTAAACTTGGAGAAAACATTTTGCTGCTTACTGCCTAAATTTGCCAGCAAGTCTGGTTTCCAAGGAGATTGTAAATGGATGTATTTGTGTATGCTGATTTGCCTCAACTTTAGAAGAATTCCTCAGGGAATTCTTCAAAAGAAACAGAACATAATGGAGATGCTTTTTCTTTTTTCATAAACCATAGAAGATTGTGTGTGTGTGTGTGTGTGTGTTCTTAGCAATTTAAAAGTTACTTAGCAGTGGTCAGGCAAAAAGGAAAGATTTACTAATGAAAGATTTATCTCCCCATGACAGCAATTTTATATGTCCTTTTAGATTAATTTGTCTTTTTTTTTTTTTTTCCAATTTAGAAAAGCATTTAGTACAATTTGAAACTGTAATCAGGATATTCTATACCATCTGTAGGGTCTGATGTAATTCTCTAGCTTCACCATGGTCACATCACAAAAAAGCTTGGAGCTGTAGGCTGATTTTCTACTCCAGAACACCCAATAGAACCTACACATGGTCTATTTGCAATAGGTATTCAATACTTGATGATTGATAATAAAGCTTTCCTCCTTTTGCACTGTTTCCATGAGAGGGCTCGGGATGAAGAATTCTACATTAGTATTTGAAAAATCATGGATTTCTGAACAAATAATGCAGCCTTCAAAGGCTCTTGGTTCAAACTCCAGATTGACAGCAATAGTCTGTATGATGTTGAACCAGGTCTCTCTTAGTCTCTGTTTCCATTTAATGGATTGTGGCTTCTAAGTCTCACATGGAGAATTGTTGCTGTTAATTTTTTACATCTAAATGATGCAAAGTTTAATTTAGAGCTCAATGTTGTTTTTTCCACAGAACACTCTTATTTTTCACATCCACTGCTAAGTGGCCACACTTTAGTTTAATTAGAGAACTGAGCTGGCAGATCTGAAGTGCCTTGGTCCAGACTTGCTGGCTTGATTATTCCTCAGTCATTGTACATTCATTCAGCACCCAGTGCCACAGTGTGGTGTAAGGAACACAGTCTCCTTGCATCCATTATCACTTACTAGTTTCATGATCTCAATAAAATTAATTCACCTTCATGAGCTTCCATATTGACATTTCACTGAAAGACCTGACCTGCATCTTGCTTCTTGATAGGAGATGCTCTGTCAACATAAATAACTCCCTTCCTGTTGTGCACACTGGCATCCCATTGAGCAGATTTATATAGTCCTGTTCTTCAAGAGAGTATATTAAAGGAATAGTTATGGCACTAAGCTTAAGCAACAGCTGTTCTGGTCTTATTAGAATAATGAGTCTGTGGAAAGTTTTGATAAAAAGAGGGAGTGGTAACCAGGACCCAAGAAGAGAGCTGAAAGAAATTTGGTTGGCAGCAACCTCAGTTCCTTGTACTGGAGCTACCTCTTTGCCAGTGCCTTCTTCTTCAATGGCTGAGTTTAGTGAGGCCATGAAAGCTTAATTTCTCATATCTGTTTGTTAATCAAGGAGATTATGTTTAGCTATATATTAGCTGTGTTGGACTAAGTACTAATAAAGAATCTGTTGTCTCAACTGCTCCTAAATAGATCAAATGGCACATTAATTTGTTTTTAATTCCATTATCTTTAATATTTTTAATTCGAAATGTAAGCCATGGGTTGGGAGTGCTGGGGGATGTACCCAGCCCCCACAAGCAGATTTGTTACCACCCCATCTGCCATCCCAAATGCTAAATCCCAGGAACACCACTGCTTTGCAGTATGTTATATTTTACAAGACTTTGAGGAAAGAGAAACACAGAAAGATAGTGACAATCACTGCGGGGCTAGAGAGACAGAGAGCATAAGGTTAGAGCTAAAACTTCTCAAAAGCAACTGGAGTGTTGGAAAAAGGAACAGAGGGAAGAATTGAATACATTTACCAGGGAATTAATGAACAGGCTAAAGGTATTATGTAGGCAGAGAGCATATGGAAAAGGGGGAAATGAATCATGGAAGAAGGCAGCAAGTCTTACCACACAAGTGATTTCATCTTGAGAAGTGGGTATGTGTCTACGTGTGTATACACACAAACTAACTTATTTCATATATGTATGATTGAAAGAAGAAAAAGCTACTAAATCCAGTCTATATTACATGAAGGAGGTAAAAAACAAATACCAAGGGATTGTCATGATTGTTGTGTTCTGCAGTGTGACCTCTACCCTATATCCTGCAGGAGAATTCTGTGGCAACTCCCAGGAACAAGCCAAGGAGCAAGGGGAAGGGTGACATAGAACTGAGATCTGTATGAATATGATAATTTCTTCTACTTCCTGGCACTTTTATGGCCCCCAACCCTTCTTGGATTTGAGAATTGCTGTCATGCCAAGTGGTTGGTGTTGCCAAGGCCCAAATAGCTTCTGGTATTGGCATCTCTTGCAAGAAAGAGTGCAGAGGAAATAGGAGGCTTGGAGACTTTGTAGGTTTTGGAAAGACTATGGCATGTTAGACTTGAAAACTTCTGCAAGTGCAGGACTGTACAAGTTGGGAGGGAAAAGGGAACTTGCTCTTCCGTGTCTCTGATTAAGAACATCTTGTCTTATTAAGTACACTCACAATGTTGGAAATGGAGTTAAGGGAAATATGGGGAACGAGGGGAGGTAGGAAGAGATAAAGCGCCCAGAAGAACCTGAGAATGGTATGAAAAGGAAGAGTGTCCAATGGGGCCCAAAGCAGTTGAAAAAAAGAATCTTTCATAGACTTACTCTGTAAAACATTGGTTCTTGTTCTGATCAGGCTGTCCCTAAAAGCATCAGTGTGGGGACTAAGCACCGTAAAGCGTATACAGAGAAGGGACATGGCTGGTGCACTCTCTTTTGCCAACAAGACAAGCTGTCCTTGCCTGCAGGGTCTCAGGAGGGAGTACCCTGGTGATTCTCCTCTTTACTATGAACCTGGACAATCTCCCTTTGAAAGTCATGAGAACACGCATTCATTGCCATGGACTAAAGGAGAAATGTTCTTGTACTTGCAGATACCCTAGCGTTTCTAAGGTAAGATATTTTTCAGTTTATTTGCACCCGGAGAAGTTGATTAAAGAGGAAACTGAGGCACACTCATTTTGTCAGACACGGAACCAGTCATACCAACAGTTTGCCTCTTGATTGCCTCCAAGGTTCAAGGACAAAGGATGTATCTCATTATGTGGTGCTCCCAGGGCATCCAGCATAGTACTGGCAACTAGAAGGTGCCATGATGTTCCACTGTTGTCTCAGAAAGCTGCTTCTTTCACTGTAGTCAGTCATCACAATTCAGGAATGTTTAGGATTCAGAAAGAATCTGCTTTTCCTTTTTCCTTGAACTCGATCTGATTAACATGAAAGAAACTCGATTGTGATTCCTGGTTAAGATCTTCCATAGAAAGACTTGCTTGACCTGTGAACATCAGCACAGGGCAGAGATTATTAGAGTCATCTTCACAAAGTTTATGGTAGCTAAAGATGTGGGAACTGGCAGGTGGGTTAATTGGAGCAGGTTATGATGTTCTGAGAATCATTCGTGGTTTGGGGGGCAGCAAATGTGCTAGGAAGACTAGTCGCAATTAACTGCAGTGGGCCCATTATTGGCAGAAAATAGGTTCCCACAAGAAAGCCTTGATAGGTTCCACCAGAAAGCCGAAGGGTGGCAAACCATTTTGGCATCTACTGATTCCAACAAGTGGCTCAGAGATAGCATGAAGACTGAGAGACTCCATCCTGAGGTCAAGGTACTTGCTCATAGGCGGTTCTTTGTCTTGACATTGAAGGGAAGACAACATCTAAAAATCAAGAGAGGACCTCATGAAATTAGTTAAGGAGGCCAACTAACATTTTTGGTACCAATAATAAACAAGAAACCAAACCAAAACAAGAACGAGAACACCATGCCCAGAAAGTTGAAGAAAAGAAAAATTAGCATGAGTCCATCAAGGCTTTATGCAAGTTTGGAGCTTCCTGGGAAGGGACTGATATGGACTATTACCAACTAATTATTAGTTGGAATCTGCTGCCAGAGTGGGGGGAAACAGAACTAAGGAGAATCAATCTTTCCTTCACAAAGTGCTAATTTCAAAGCCTGATTAGGCTTCCACTGCTCTGATTTCTTGGCTGTGCACAAAGTGTGTGGCATCCTGTTCACTCCACACTGCTGCACTGTGTCCTCAGGTGCCACCTGATAGCACTCCAAAACTGACACCGAGTTCACACCTGCTCAGACAGAGCTACGGTCAAGCCAGCTCTGAGTTTTTCAGTTCTCACTTTGGAGGTTCAGTCCCCTGGATGGGACATTGGCTGTCTTTCTCCCTTTCCTGACCCTCCCCAGGCCCTATGTGCCTAGCACCTTTTTTAGAACAGTGGGTCTGGTCAGCATGTCAGCTAAGCTAAGCGGTCGTCTCTGCAGGATACCAGCACATTTCCTCACAGTCTCTGTGTCCTTGGGACCTCTCCTTCCCCAAAACACACACTTCACTGCCATACCATCAAGTGACAAGATCAAATGGCCTTTCTCCATATTTGGGATGTAAGACATACTTGGTAAATGGGCACAGGAAAGGAGGGGGAAATTTTCTTTTCCTTAAGTGTCTAATGACTATAAAGGGATATCACAGGTTTTGAAGTCTGGAAACCTGGGTTCCAATTCTGGCTTTCTTTAAGTACAGAAAAGCAGGGTTTGCATTAGGTGGTCCATAGAAGAGTCTGTTTTAGCCTCAGCTGTTTTTAAGAGTCTGTGAAAACGGTTTGCAGTTGAGAAGGAGGTTTCAGGCCTCCTGTTCTCTTCTTCCTGCCATTTGCCTTTCTTGACTTTTCTGTTCTTTTCCTCCAGGTAATCTGTACACACTTCATCCAGTCTCAGGGTGTTCATCATGTGCTGCCTTGACTTCTCATCTCCTATAAGATTGTACATTTGGGGGCATCAGGGGTGGCATTTTATTCATGTTGGTTTTGCATGGAAGTACCAATCAAGGTGCCTGGCCCGTAAATGTCTGGGGAATTGGATTCTTGGAGTCCAGCACAGGTATCACAACAACCCAACAGCATCTGCCTCAGAGCAGGTGCCTGGTGTCTGGGAGCCATTCCCAACTCCCTGTCAAGTTCTCATGTTTCAGCCAGGATTGAAACAGTGGGTGGCCTGATGAGTAGAAGTTGAAACCTTTTATTTCAAGTTATTTGGGTCAACTTGTGTGTTTGTCTTCTTTTCTAGCTTCTCTTTAGATTTGTGGACCTTGGGTTTTTTTTTTTTTAAATCATTATTTCTTTCAGTTTTTTGTGCAGCACTGTGGTACTAAAGATGACATACATCTACTTCTGTAAACTCTGTTGTCTTGAAATCAGTGGGATTTGGTAGGAAAGATTTGAAGCTTACTCAAACAATGACTGTTAAGGTGTCAAGTGTTCTACTGGGACGCAGTCACTTGATGAATGGATATGGAGACATCTTTTCCCTTCTTTAATTATTTTTTCACATATCGCCTTGAGATTGGGAGACCAGAGCAATTTATAGTAGTTATAGTCATCTCCTTTTGTTCACAGTTTATCAATCACTTTGTAGACTATGTTGAATCCCCATATTGCCGAAGAGACTTGAATGGAAGGAGCTCTATGGTGCTAATAGTTGCCTTATTATTTTCCCCCATTGTCTGAAGTCCTGCTTTAATGATTTACAATGTCAGTGGGATGTAAGTCTCCAGGGTTTGATGGTGCTCAGTTCTGAAAGGGATGCTAATGAGATGCAAATCTTGGATATGGTAGACGTTGGTCATATTTCTTGAGTACCCATAGCCTGTCTATGTTTGCAGGAATTTTCAAGGCTTCCCATCACCAACAAAGCTGGAAAAACCAAACACTTGCTTTTCTGGCCTTCCTTGCAGCTACAGCAGGGCATGCGACTAGGTTCTACCAACTGGTGCATTCAACCTTTTTTTTAAAATTGTAAACAAATGGGATACATGTTGTTTCTCTATTTGTACATGGAGCATTCAACCTTTTTATGGAAGCTAATGAAACAAAGAAACTCAGAACTCTCAAGTTTTATCAGAGGTTTCTGAAGTAGTTGTGATTACAGTTCTATTTGCAGTGTCCAGTGTCCAGCAAAGAGGTTGATGGAGATGCAGGCTGGGAGAGCTATGTCCACTAATGCTGGTAGTTTGTTTTCAGGGGATCAACCAGTTCTATTGGGAACTGGGACCTAATTCTTGGTTGCACAGACTCTAAGCCTAGTCCTTTGGTCATCCTAGACATTCTTTGAGTTATGTAATATATCTCAATGAATTAATTTTCTGCTTTAATTAGCCAGAATTGGTTCCTGTTGGTGGTATGAGAATGGAAATTAACATGTTGGCCCATATCCCCAAGGGATTTATAATCTTTGTGTCAAGGTAACACAAACAAAACAGCTGGAATATATATGCTAGTGCATCAGATTACATCAAATAGATCATGCTGTATACCAAAAATACTGCAAAAATAGAGACAGGGAAGAGAAAATAGTGTAGTGATTCAGACACCAGACTAAATGAAGGATTGCCAACTCATACATCCATAAACCTTCAAGGGACATATATATAAGAGTAAATAAACAGTAGGTGGGTGTTGGGGAAAATGAAACGAGATGGCATTTAAAAAGCTCAGGGTATTATTTACAATAAATGTACTATTGTGGTACCATATTAATGGCAACAACAACAACAAGAAAGATAAACCTATAAAAGAAGCATGTCCTAACCTGTTCTAGAGCTTTGTTCTTAAGGTGAATAAACTGCATCTGTAGTTTTTCTGGTAAAGACCAGATATATCCTGTTCAGATTAGCATTGATCCTGAATTTTTAAGTTTTTGACAATAATTTTACTATTATCATATGAGAGTATGTCAGAATGTATTTCTGTCATTGTTTTGCCTATCCTGTGATAGAATTGACCAGATAACCCATCTCTTTTTGTTTGTTTGCTTGTTTGTCCGTTTTTGGTACAAACCGGGGTGAATCTGGGAGCACTTAACAACTAAGTCACATCCCCAGTCCTTTTTTTGTATTATATTTAGAGACAGGGTCTCACTCAGTTACTTAGGGCCTCGATAAGTTGCTGAGGCTGGCTTTGAACTTGAGATCCTCCTGCCTCAGCCTCCTGAGCCACTGGGATTATAGGCATGTGTCACCACGGCTGGCAGATAACCCATCTCTTTTTTCCATCTTCTTCAAGATAAAATATAACACGGTTTTCATTGTCTGCATTGGGATGTTCACTGTTAAAAAAGTGTTTCCAAGCAGGAACAATTTAGGATCCTTAACTCCTTCCTGATTGGTTGGATGGTGTTAGGAAAAGTACTCCACAGTGTTATTTCTGCTGGCAACTCAGAGGGCCATTTAGATCTGCCAAGACCTGCAAGACACAGTCTGCAAGAAAGACATTAGTGATAAGTATGGCTAAGGAAGTGATTAAAGTATGTGAATATGTTCCTAAAGAATTATTCTACTTACATTGGTTTAATGTTCAGAAGATAAAGTTTAAAAAATTTTAGACTTTAATGTATATAACTAAGAATTATTCTATTGTTTTAGAAAAATATTTCTGAAATAGTTTTTGAATAGAACTATTTTGTAGATCCACCAACAAATTTTAATAAAATTTATTAGTCAGTAAATAAATATTTTAAAAATAGTATATATTTTACTTATTTTTGTGTTTCTTTTCATTTTCAGGGATATATTGTTTTGGATAATAAATTGAAAGGCCACCTTCTTTATTTATATTTAATTATTTACTTCTCATAACAAATCTCTGAATCAGATTATTTTTTAAAACTTTCTATTTACAATGGAGGAAGCTAAGGACCAGAGAAGCATAGGAATTTATTGCTTTAAATACCCAACTAACCAGTAGAAAGCTGTGATTTTAAACTTAGGAATCTGACTCTGGAGTCTGCCCACAATTATTTCTCAAAAGTAAGGCTTCATGGAAGAAGTAGGGTTTTTGCCCAAAGACATGACTGCCCACTTCCCTCCTTAAGAGACTTACTGTGTGCAAGCTTGTGCAACTCACTTTCCCCTTTGTCTGATTCTTCATGTCTAAAGTGGGGTGCTGTTGCCTGTCTCATATAGTCGCTGGGAAGATTCAATGAGTTATACTTTTGGAACTGGGGATATAGCTCAGTTGGTAGAGTGCTTGCCTCACATATGCAGTGCCCTGGGTTCAATCCCCAGCACTGCAAAAAAAAAAAAAAGTACTTTTGTAGGCTGAAAATGCTGTGCATATTTAAGACCGTCATGTGTGGGCCTTTTCCATAAATTTAAGTCAGCATTGTGTGAGATGATCCCTAAACCAAAAGTCAGGAGGCAAACTGGATGATATGCAATGACTCTCAGTTGCTCCAATTTCTATTTCCAATTGGACAAATTAGAAGATAACACTTCAGATGTGTGCAGAGAAACACCATGGTCTTATATGTCAAGAATCCTCACGTTGGTAACACAAAGCATATGTGTATGTGCTTGAGTTGTCCTGGGCACACGTATGTCACAGGGTCAAGGAATCTGAAAGATTTAAAATCTGTTTTATTTCTTTGAAGCGGCTGCCAGCAAAGATAAACCATTTCTGATTTATGTCTCTGCTTGCTTAGACTCCTGCTGACTAAAATTTATTTGGAAAATAGAAAAAGCAGGGAAACTGTGTCTGGCTAACGGGCTTTTTAGTGACCCATGGGAAGTAACCAAATAATTTCCAGTTCTCATGGCCATTGCTCAGGTGCTAACCAGTATCCTCTGGACAACCACAGGAGTATGACTGTCTCTAGTCTGAATTCTTATGAATTCTTATGACCCATTTTCTTTGCTGCTGCCACATAGATTTCCCTAAAATGCAGATCTGATCATTCCACTGCCCTGCTTACAAACCTTCTGACTTTCTTTGTCCTTAAGATAAAGTTTGAAGCACTTTGCTGGGTAGGCTGGACATGTACTCTCTTCCTGTCCCATCATCAGTTCCCAGATTTGGTGAATTGGACTGAATTTCTTGGAACTAAGGATGGGCATATGACCCAGGCCTGGGTATTCAGATCACTAGAGATCCATTCAGGGAAGGGCAGATGGTCCAAGTTTGGTCAATACAAGTTAGGCCTGGGTTGAGGAGAGATTTCTGGTGATCAGAGGAATCCAGCCGTAGCGGAGAACTCATTTACTTTTTAAGCCTTCTAGTCATTAAGTTATTGCCTCACAATTTTTGTTGTTTAAGTTATTCATGTTGTTTTTCTATGACTTGAAACCAGAAAAATTCTCGCCTCACTCTGGTGTACCTACCACATTCTTCATGTTTTTCCCAGGCTTCCCTCTCTGACTCATCTCCTGTACTGCTGATTTACTATGTTGAGTTCCCCAATGCATCCTGCTGTTTATGCCTCTGAGCCCTTGCATAAGCTGTACTTTCTGCAGAGATTGCTGCCATCCTGCTCTCCTCCTTTATCTTCCCATCTTATTCTATTCACCATTCAAAATGCCACCTAAGAATGATGTGTTTTCAGAAACTCCCTGAAACCTCAGACTGATTTAGCTTTTCCTTGTTTGCTCTCTAAAAAAGTTCTGACTCCACACTGTAACCCCTGGTCTACTGTTCTGCCTTCCTCTCCAGGTTATAATGTCCTTGGGGAAGGGTCCATGTCTTATTTAATGAGTATTCCTATCTCCTAGGAGATAGAGTAATGATGTTCTGTAAGTATTTGTTGAGGGTTTGGGGATGTGGCTCAGTGGTAGAGCATATGAGCAAGGTCCTGGGTTCAATCCCCAACACCATACACACAAAAAGTGCTCATTCGACGAATAGAGATAATTCATATTTGGCTAGAATTTTTCCTAGTGTAGATAATTTTTTGCATACTAAGGTAATTTATTTGACTGATGATGTTTTGTTTAGGAGTTCTGTGCTCTTTCTAGCCAAATACTATTTAGATGAAATTCACTTTTAGGCCAGTTCTCTTCTTATTCTAAAATTACTTGCTCCCAGGACAAGAGTGGGATCATCCATCAGTCTTCTGGACAGGCCTAGGACAGTCTGGATTCGAAGATGAAATCTCAGAATAGACCCTGACCAGTAGGTTTGGGAGTGGCTGGCATGCATGTGCTCAGGAAGATGATGCAGTTACTTAAGCAATACTTCTAGAGAGTTTGTTACTCACCTTCCATTCATTTCTCAACTTATTCCCATCTGGGTCCTACCATACCACCTGCAAGGAATGTTCTTGATGAGATTATTAATGCCTAATTATCACAGACCCATAGACGTATTTTTGCCCTTATTTGACTTGAATTCAGATCTACCTTTGTGCCGATAAATACTGATGTCATCTCAAACACTTTTTTCTCCTGTCCCCTCTGACTCCCAGATTTACACTCATCTTTCCAAGTGCTCTGTAACAGATGTTTTCAGGTTTCTCCTCCTCTACATAGTCAATGAATATTTGGTAGCCCAAAGTTCGGTCTTGGCCTTTCTCTGTTGGTATTCCATATTCTCTTCCTTTGAGAGCTCATCCCACCCTTGGCTTTGATTATCCCCACCGTGGACATAACTCACAAATTTGTATTTCTAACACAAGCTTTCATCTCAGCACCAGGTGTTACTTAATAGTTCCAATTACATGAGACTTTGAACTCATTGTGTCTAAACCCAGATTATAGATCTGTCCCATACTTCATCCTTGCTCTGTGTCCTCAGTTTCAATTAGGGACATCACCTTGCATCTTTTTTCCTCAAGTCATACTCTGTGGTGTCATTTTTCATATTTTCTTCTGTCTTTTGTTAATCCATATCCAAGACCACTTGATTTTATGGAAACATCTTCTGAGTTTTTCACCACAACAACCCAGATTTTCTTTCCTGCTACTAAAATAATCTCCTAAATAACTTCCAAGCTTATACTCTTTTCCCTCTCCAATCTATTTTTCACTCTGTAATGTGAACAATTTCTTTCAAAACATAAATTTGTTTTGTATCACCACACTGTTTAAAAACCTTTAATAGTACCCCGATTCTCCAGGTTATAGGTAAAATTCTTTAACTTGACTTTAAAAGTCCCACGTAGTCTGGCCTCAGTGTGGTTTTGCCTCATCCTATACCTTTGGGTCATACTGGCCTTCATTCAGCCCTTCCTATTTGCCAGTGTCCCTTCAGAGTAAGCATTTTCACATGCTCCTTTTACTCCCTCTTGATCTGGTTAAATCCTGTTCATCCTTAGATCTTATTTCAGTGGCTACTCCTTCAGGGAAGCCTTCCCCACATTCCATCTTAGGTCTTATTTGTGCTCTCACAGGACTGAAGACCTCACCTTCACAGCACTTACTAAATTCTATTATCACTTTTATTTGTGTAATTATAATGTTTCATTTAGTCTGGACTATTAGCCCCATGAGGAAAGGGCCATCTGATTTTGTTTTGGGGGAGCAAGGGTCAAATAATGTTACATAATAAATAACTCAAAAATTTAGTGACTTAAAATATTAATCATCACATGAAAAGATGCTCAACATCATTAGTCATTAGCGAGATGCAAATCAAAACCACAGCGAGGTACAAACTCGCACCCACTATGATGGCTATTAAAAAATAATAAAAAATAACAAGTATGTGTGAGGATGTGGAGAAATCAGAGCCCTTGCATATTGCTTGTGGGGTTATGGAATTGTTCAGATGTTGTGGATAACAGTTTAACATTTCCTCAAACAGTAAAACATAGGGACCAGGGAGGTAGCTCAGTGGTAGAGCCCTTGCCTAACATGTGTGAGACTGTGGGTTTGATCTCTGGCATCGCACTTGCACAAAAAAAGTGAAACAGAGAATTATCATACAACCCTACAATTTCACTCCTAGGTATGTACCCAAAGGAATCGAAAATAGGTATTCAAACAAAAACATGCGTACACTGCAGCAGCATTAGTCACAAAAACCAAAACGTAAAAACTGCTCAAATGTCCATCAGTGGGTGAATAGATAAACTGTTGCATATATATGTGTGTGTGTGTGTGCATATATATGTATATATATAAATATTATTAGTTCATAAAAGAGAAATGAAGTTCTGATATATACTACGATGTGGATGAACCATAGTGTAAATACTCCTATTCTTGGTTAATTTCAAGCTATCAATTTAAAGTCACTGATTGCAAAGCTGGGAAAAGATGGATACATTTGGCTCATGACGGTTAACAAGAGGCAACTGCAGTATATAGCAGCGTGTCCCTGCTGGTCAGAGTTTAACAGCACTTTATCTCTGGTTCTTCTAGGACCATCATAATCAAAGATCTGCTGTGATTTGTTGCTCTGTCATTTGAATTGTTCCTTTCATTCATTCTCTTAACAGATAATTGTTGGGCAACCCCTGTATACATTTATGTTAGACTCTAGGGATGAAATGATAAATAATGCAAACATGGTCTCCACCCTCATAAGCACCTACTCTTCCTTCCTGAATTAGTGTTTCCAGATCCTTCCAAGGGAGTGCTGAGTCTCAGGCATTGGGCTCAGTGATGATCCATGAAGGTATTATACTGTTGTCACCACAACCTGGAGAAAGAAGACTCCTGATTTCTTGTACTGTCTGTCCATAGGATGAGGATACTGTCACTCACACAATTGTCATTTACCACAGTCTTTTGGATAGTTTCTTTCTGAGTTGGATCTAAATATTCAATTATAGTTCAATTATGTAATTCAACTTTGAAAACATTTCTTCATCACGATTTCAAAAATTAGAGATTATTTTGACACCAAACAGAACCTGACTAAATCAGAATGTGTTAATAAGTTTTACTGCATCCCATAATATTCAACATAATGTAACCAATACATTTACATAGCACTTGGTATAAATAAACCATTTAGATTCTCACACATATGAAGGAGAAAGAAGTTACCATTCTCAGAAGGTTTTTTTTTTTTTTTTTTTTTTTTTTTTAATTAAACCATAGTTCACACCTTTGGGGAACCAAATACTCATTTAAAGTCAAATACTATAGCTTGTGTTATTTTTTTCTTTTCTTTTCAGATATATATAGTGCTCTTTTGCTATACTATTAACTGTGGACATATGTTCTTCATTTCTCTGTGTTACTGACACATGAGTTTTTTTTGTTTTTTTTTTTTTTTCCTTTCATGGGGGGTAGAGGTAGAGGTGGGTGGGGTGATTCAACAAATAATATATAACAGCTGTTGCAAAATACATATATACATATATATTTTTCATATGACTGACTTCAGTTCCAAACACAAATTATGCCTTAGTGAACAAAAGAAAAATTTGTGATTTATTTAGTGTGTCCAAGACCCAAACACAAGGCTTAATACAATCAGTCATCTATGACATAGCTTTAATATTAATTGCACTTGGAAAAGTAACAGAATAGCAAATTTTGTGTGGGCAAGCGGGTGGCAGGCCACTTATTTTCAGAATGCAAAGCAGTGGGTTACCCTCTTGTAGGGAGATGGACTTAGGAAACAGTTACTCATCTCAGAGAAGAACACACTGCTCAGCCACAGGGTCACAAAGCCTGAGGTCCTCTTAAGAAACAGATGTCCTGCTGAGGCAATTTGATCTAACAATTGGTTACTTCTCCAGTTCTCATGGGTATGTAAAGAAAAATAACTACTTGCACCAAATATCTTGGGCACCAATGTCATTGCGGCTTTGAATGATGGGTTGCAGTAAAGTTCTGTGGAGGGCCCCCCAGGGAAGACCAGTAGACTGATCATTGTTCTGCTAAATCCCATGAGACTGGTGTGAATCTTCAGTTCAACTCTGTGGCCAGCCATGGGGAAGAGGATTATGGAGCAGTGATCATGTGTTTGTGTTTGACCCAGAACAGAGAGTTAAAACCCTGACTGGAGAGAGCTACGTGTAGTGCTTAGTGTCAGAATGAACTCCACTTTTCCCTGTGTCCCTATAGCACCAGACTCTACCATTTCTGTGGTTCATCCTTTGTCTAACCTGTGCTGAGAGTCTCCCCAAGTTGGGGACTATCCTGGTCCATCTTAATTTTCTCTCTGTTCTTGATAGGTAGAGAGTGAGCATTTGTTGAGCTGAAGTGAGAGGGAATTAAGTTATTTCACAGGCTTTGCAGTCTCCAGTGGATCACACATTTTCTGTCTAATTAATGGGGACTTTGGTTGTCTTGGCTGCTTCTGGTACATTTGTACCTCCTGGGTCTTTGCTTTTTCTTACTTTTTCAGTATCTCTCTGGTAATAATCATATCTGTCTTATCTTCTTCACAGGGCTTTTGGTAACACCCAGTAAGAAAACATGTAGAATTCTAAGGAGTTGGGGAAGGACTGTGGACACTCGTAGACTTGCGCCCAGGCTGGAATCCCTTACAGCATCTCTACTGGGTAGTCATTTGGCTTCTGCTTAGGGGCAAAAGGGGTTCCTAGTAGACATTGTAAAGTTGTAAATTGAGGCCTGCAAATACTATAGCTTTTTTCATTTCTCCATGATTGAATAGGAAATTCTCTCTTATGTCCCCTTTCTACCTATTGGCAGAAAAAATAACCAAGCAAATCAGGTTTCTTAGTTATTTCAAGTTTTAAACTCAGCCATTTCTATCTTTCTGGTGGCAGACTTGAGGGTCATGCATGCTTACACAGAGCCAGGTGCTGGAGAAATGCACTGCTCTGGCACCTACTATGACACAGTCCTGTCTGGTCCTGGGCACAGCCCCTTTCACACTGGCGCCCACCATAATGTCCAAGTTCCCATTTATCTCAGATCAGCAATGTAGACCTGAAAGTCTCAAAAGTTTTAGTCTCAGGAGTTTTTCACACTCCTAAAAATCATCTGGACCCCTATAAATTTTTTTCATGTGTTCTATCAAAATTTATCATGTGAGAAGTTAAAACAGAGCATTTTGAAACATTTATTTATTCCTTCATTTAAAAACTAAGAACTATTAAATGTTCTCATAGTACCATTGTTTATAAAAACAACTATTTTGGAAATAAAAATTAATGACTAGAGTACCTTTTAAAAGAACATTTCTGTAAATTTTTTAATATTTGGCTTAGTAGAAAAGAGGTAAATTGTCCTGTTTCTACATTCAAACTTGTGATAATACTATTTTTGATTGAAGCATATAAAGACAATCTGGCTTCATACAATTATGTAGTTGGAAATAGAAATGTTTAATAGGCTTTGAAGATGACTGCATTTATTCTTCAATCTACTCCAAAACTCAACAAGTGTTAGTTTCTTAAAGGTTAGTTGCAATGTGGAATCTGAAATCAAAGCAATAAAATTTTCACATTCAGTTACATTAAAATGTATTGGATTTTGTTGTACTTTTTTATTCATGCATGATTTCATAACACTGGTCATTTGAAAAATTGGTTTGTTGAGTTTGGTAGATCTTCTTAAGTGTTGACACATGTCATTATACAACACCAAAAATGACACTCATTAATATCATCTATTTCATGGGCAAAGGCTTTAAGTAGTAGGCTGCTGTCAAACTCACAGCTGCGGATACAAGTTTTCTAGAATTCTACTTTTGATTTGAGATGTCAAACTGAATCATGGAAAAATAGTTCTGTCAATTGCTTTCTTTGACAAGCCAGGGAGTTCACTGGTTCATTTTGAAGAAAACGGAAATACTGAAGACTACCAAGACTCCAAGTGTGAATAACCACAATTGTCTGTTTTGTCACGTGAATAAAAATGGTATACCTTGGAAAATGCAGCTGGTTCAGCTTGAAACTCAAGACTGTACTCCTGCTTTTCCTTGAGGCAAGTGCTGCTCTTTGAACAACTAAGTGCTCTATGTGAACTATACATTTAATCACATGGAATATTTAAAAATATGCCCAAGAGACCAGAATGGATGCAATTAATAACTTGTACTGTGTCATATAGTCCTTCTTCAGGGAAATAGCCATGGATTTAACATGGGCATGTGGTAGTGAGAAAGAATGCTACAATCTCCAGTACCCTTTGCTGCCACAACCTTGCTCCACACCAAGGCGACAGCAGCTTGATACACTTTTGCTTTTGCATCATCAGTGAAAATATCAACAGGTTGAAACGAAACATCTTAGTATTATTATGAAAATAATTTTAACCTCATGGATACCCTGAAGGGGTGTTGTTGTCCCTGGGAGGCCTGGGAAGCTGAGACCTGCTTGCCTAAACATAGAGTTCTCTTCAGCCTGTGAGGTTCCCATAGTCTGTCCTGTTCTCGTTTAGCGGGGTCCAAACAGTTGGCCTTGAGGGATGACCTTGTTCTGCTCTCCACGATTTAATGGGGGCATTAGGAACTTGTGAGTCTGCCTCTCCTGCCCAGTGTTGTGTTGTGATGTCTGCTATCCCTTCGGTTGCCGTGGTGGTGTGGGGACGCTGAGAAGATAGTTATCATGAGTCAACCCTATCAGTCTCAGAGGCCCAGATTTGTGTATGAAGTGTTGGTTTTCATCAGTTTCAGGACTTGATGGGCATAATATTCCCATTTGAGGAGACTCATCTACATTCTAGTATTGAACCTACATCTGCCTTCTATGATATTCACACATTGTCATAAATCCCATCTTTTGGATTACAAAGAATAATTCTAACCCCTTTTCAAAAACAATCTTTTTGACCTTTTTAGGTCAAAATGTCCCTGTCACTTCTGTTCTCAAAAATAATGATAATGGTGAGAATGGACAACTGAATTTAAGTTTTTGCACAGTTATTTATACAGTATAATCTTGGGTAAGTCACTTTATGTTTTGGTTTTAGGTTCATCATCCATAAAATGAGAATGATTATTCTTACCTTGTAAGATGCTTTGGGGTGTGGGGATTTAATGAAATAAGTCTTTTAAGAAATCAAATTAAATGTTAATTGCAGAGCAGATACACAATGTTGTGTTTTTTTTTTTGAAAATGTCATAATTGCTCATAATCTTTCTTAATATAACTTTTAAAAATGTGATAGCAATGTGATATTATTATTACTGGTAATGGCACCATGTTATCAGGTTTTATTAAGAGTAATTGCTGTACTTCCACACTGTTTCTTCAAAATCTATAAATTTGATCCTATGGTCTACCAGCTGCAGGAGCAGAACACTGAATTGTTGTGATATTTATAACAATAACTGTCATTTGGGGGCTGTTTTGCTTTCTTTTTGGATGAGGGAATAAGGGGCTGTCAAAATAAATGTTCAGGGATCTGAGATGAAAAACTTAACTACTCATATACTAGGGGTCTCCATAAACAAAAGTGAGATGGACATCTCATATTTCACAGAGGGAATTGAAGCTAAGGAGCAGATGTGGGGAGAAAAAAATCCCTTATTATGTCAGCAAAAAGAAGAAAATGGATCCAATGACTTTCCATTTTTCGAACAAGCAATGAAATGGTGACATGATAGCTAGGATCAAAAGAATGTAGAAGAATGATCTAATTACCAAGCTCTCATAAACTTAAAGTTCATTAAAAACAAAGTTGAGAGATGTGGGAATGTACAAGTAAAGGATGCCATGGAGTCTTTGGAGAAGTAAAGATCATGAATCTCTCAGGGTCATTCTAGCCAGTCATAGTGTGGTGATTGGGGAAAGCCTCTTATGGCTTCATGAATTCCAGGACACCTCATTTATCTGGAATGATGTTCCACAGGAATAAGCGATTTCCCAGAAAAAAAAAAAAAAAAAATCAGATAATCAAATTATATTCCTCCTAAAACTAAGACTATTTTTAAAAAATTATTTTAAGAGTGGTTTATGACCCAAGGTTTGAGAATTAGTTTCAGAGAAGTTTCTTAACTGCCTAAAATTACGTGGAAAATTTTGTTGGCTTTTCTCACATGCATTTTTCTGATAAGGGAATCCACATTTTTTATAATTTTTTTTCCCCCCAAAATCATCTATCATCTAAAAGCACTGAGGACTACTGCTACAGCAACCATTGAAGTAATTTCTTCTGACTGATCATTAATTGTGAAACTCTTTTGGGCATATTGTGTTCTTATTAGTCTACTCATTCTTATCATTTTGGGTTCTTGTGTTGCCTTTTTGTGTTTTGTCCTGTTTTCTCCTTCACTGAGATGGCTATCTTTTCCCTTGTTACTTGCAAGTTTGCTTCTAGCAGTCTCTTCCTGCCTATGATAAAGTAGCTGGAAAATTAAATACCAAAACCTGTTAGAGTACTAGCAGGTAGATTCTTAGCAGTTCCTCCTATGAATAAAGTATGAGATGTTGGAACAAACTATGGAGCATCTCTTGGTAAGTCAGGGATCAACTTTGCTTTCTTCCTGTTCTTTACTTGTGGCCTTGGGGACCAAGCTGATTCCCCAACAGTTGAGATGTAAATGTATTATTGACACAAAGTAGAGTTCACTAGGATGCAAATTCCACTCTGTACTGTTAGGCTTTGTATGAGGCAGCTATTGACACAATAATGCTATGTAACAAACCACCCCATAACTAAGTGACTTGCAATAATAAGCCTTTATTTCTCTTTGTCCGTTGGTCAGCTAAGCCTTTGCTAATTTAAGTGTGTTTAGTTGGGCTTGGCTGAAAACTGTGGATTGGACACAGGACTGCCTAAC
Source organism: Sciurus vulgaris (assembly GCF_902686455.1). Lineage (NCBI taxonomy): Eukaryota > Metazoa > Chordata > Mammalia > Rodentia > Sciuridae > Sciurus > Sciurus vulgaris. Next base: position 115,625,495 of record NC_136463.1, on the reverse strand, counting down.
ATGTCCTCTTGGACCAATGGCTGTTTGAGGCAAAGGTAAGGGACAAGAAAGCTAAGCAGAGAAACATTTTGTCTCTAAAGGCCTAGACTAGACACAGGCATGTTCTTACTTCCACCCACCTTCCACTGGCCACAGCAAATGACATGGTCAAGTTCAACCACAGAGAAAGGAAGAATATTCTTCCCAAAGAGAGCAAGTGAATATTTGCTGAACAATTACTTAATTGACCACAAACTGTTCCTTCTTACAAGTAAATTCAGATTTTTTAAAATAGAAAAGTAATTACAGATCTCCTTGCTATGGTTTTTTAAGAAGGCAGATTATGCATTCCAGTTAAGATATCAAAACTTCGAGCAGTAAGGACTCTGGCTTGTTATTCATCCTAGAAGTGTAGGTAATGGACCAAAAACCAAACAAAACAAGTCACTGGTTTAATAACTAAAGGAAGAAAATCTTACCAATAGTCCTTCAGCCATGAAGTTTCCTCCCCACTTCTGAATCACAGTTTATGGATATTGTCTTCTGAGCCGCTTCCAAGAGTTCCCATGATACAGTAATCCCACAAGGAGCAGTTTGTTTGTTGTTTCTGAGAACACCATCTGCTCCGAGCAATGTCTATCTGAAGTCCCCTTCTTCTTCCATTATGACAATGACTCTGTACAAGTAGAGAAATTTCATTCATGACTTATTCATGGCTTGGAAGAAGGGTGCATTCTTGAGGAGGCTCACTGGAGAGAGGCCCTGCCAGCTCTCTCACTTCCTTAGAGACAGACTCTTCCATTCTTCCCAGGGGTCAAGGATAGCAGTTTCCCTTAATTTAGAGCCTTTGAACAGACATAGAGGCAAGATGCTGACCCTTGTATGTACTCCCTAGCTTTTTAATCTTTTTCCACATAATATTCTTACTTAAAATCAGGACGACACAGTCTGTGTCTCTAAGAATGAACATACATCAAGCCAAGGGCAAGAAATGGAGCACCCTTGACAAGAAAGAGCATGGGCCTTGGCCTCTATTGGCCACATTTTCAATTTTGATGGTTAATAATGAACTGTGTGTCCTTGGGAAAGTGATCCAACTTCTCTGAGCCAAATCTCATTATCTCTATAGTGAATATACTAACACCTAACTCACAGTGTCGTGAGTTTCATACAAATTTGCTCTCAGCTACCTATAAAATAGGAAACCTTCATTAGTGTACACAAGTAGGAGAAACTAAGAAGACTTTGATTCTAGAGCTTAAAACTCGTGAGCAATCATCAAAATAAAATGAAGTGCACCCTTTGATTCTAATGTTGGCATCTATAGAAAATTAAATAGCAAAAAGAAGGGAGGAATGAGTTTCCAAACATACAGATTTGATAACAATTGTTCACAGTTATTGATTTTTTACCTTTACACATCATGCAAGTTTGGAAAAGATTAATTCAGACAACATCCTGAATCTTCTACTGATGTTATATTGGTGGGAGGGGGATGGATAAATTTCTCTGATTTCAAGTGTCTAAATATTAACTTTTTATGGAAAGACAAAGTTTAACTCTGTCATGAAAATTATTTCATCTCTGTACACAATGTAGAATAACCTGTGAGCAAAACACCAACTGCATTCTTGTTTTACAAACAACACAAACTTTGTCTAAAATGAGTAATTGTATAGTAATAATGGCAATGACTATTTTGAATGAATCCCAAGTAAGGGATTATGCAAAATGCTTCATACAATTTATCTCATAGATCTGCATGAGGACAGATATCTACAGAAAATAGAGACACTGAACACTGAAATATTTAAAATGATGACAAGGCAAAATTACTCATTTTTGCAGTTTTCCTGGATAGGAAAAACTGCCATGAAATAGTCAAATGTAATAAGTCCAAATGGAAAGAAAGCACAACTCACTCGGGAAGGGTACTGGTCATCTGTGGCCTTCACTGAGTTCCATGAAGGTATTTTTATAGCCTTAGGAAAGAATATATTTTGTGTATGTAATTTAAAAAATACTTTTAGCTGTCAATGGATCTTTTGTTTAATTTTATTTATTTATATGTGGTGCTAAATATCAAACCCAGGGCCTCAAACATGCCAGGCAAGTGCTCTACCACTGAGCCACAACTCCAGTCCCTTGTATGTGTATTTTTAAAACAGAGACATTTTGCCTTATTAATGAAAATTCTACAGAATAATGAAAGGCTCAGAAAACAGGTTCAGTTTTGAGTTACACAATACTTTCACGTCTTTCTCAACTGAAGGACATTTCTCCTCTGTATCAAGAAACCTCTGCAGTGGTCACAGTAAATTTGAAGGTTGAATGTGTAGCTGAAAATTTTCACTAGGGGGCAGTCTATCACTGAAATGTGAGCTATTGCTTTTTGCATCATCTGATTTCAATAAGAAACTGGCCCAGGGAGTCACACATTCTCGGCACAGCTTCTAAAGGAAAATTGATGCATCTGTAAAATGTCGAATCAGCACAGTCACTCGGTGGTGAGTAAAGGAAGGAAGAAGTCTTGCATAACATTAAAAGCCCGGCATAAATCGATGGCTAGGCATACAAATGCTGTGAGCTTTGAACACAAAACCTTGTGATGTGTGTGTGCTGAGTGGGGGAACACGGCTATTGTCAGGTTTTTAAAGAGATTCATAGTTTAGCTTTTTTTATGCGTGCTTGCACACACATACCATAAATAGAAAGCCACTGTGCAAGTAAACATTTTATGATTGGGAAGGAATTGAAAGAAGTAGAAACTGATTAATTCCTCAAGTTCTGAAACCCCAGTTTTAAACTGAGCGGAACACAGTGGTCAGGCAATTCCTTCACTGCTTGGTGACTTTTGTTTGACCCTATATATCTGTCTATTGTTTTTCCTCTTTGCCACTTTTTCTCTTGCGTTTTATATTCCTCAAGTGATCTCACCTAACAAAATCAACAGCCCAGCACAGAGGAGAGTCAGGACTGTGTTTTTTTAACCGGGCTCTGAATGGTCTCAGAACATTACACAGAGGCAATATTTGAAATGTGATACTGCCCAGTTCTCCTGCAAGCCAGCAGAGCTGTCAGGTCCTATTGTGTCTGTGATCATAAAAGGCAACTGAGAGTTCCAACATCTCTGAGTGACTGGTTGACCTTGTGTGGTCTGGGAACGGGAACAGAGCTAAGTAAGGGTGGCCTGGCAAACTGTCACCCAAGATCCACATGCAGCACAGGGTGGCCATGGGAATGCATGTGGAAATGGAGTACCATGCCCAGAAGTCTGTGAGGCAAACAGAGCTTTACAATAGGGAAAGAAAAGAAATCTGTAGATTAAAGGTAGGTATCCACAGCAACTTAGGCCTATAGAATCAAGAATTATCAAAAAAAGTGTAGAAGCTGGAACTCTACATGAGCATGACTGGGCTTGAGTGTTAGCTCTGCCTCCTGCTTGCTGAATGATTTTAGGCAAGTTACTTTTCTGTACCTTAGATTCCTCCTCAATAAAATGAGTGCTTATAATAATGTCGAGCACATAATGAGCTCAATGAAGGCTAGTTATTATTACTATTTGTAATGCAGAGAGAAGGGGACTTTATGAAAAGTTTCAGTTTCTTCAGGTGGGTAATGGTAGAATCCACTTCATAGAGTTGTTGTAAGAATTAGATGAGCTATTATATGTAAAGTGTTTAGAATAGTACCGATAAATAGTAAGTGTTCAATAAATGTTAATGGTCATATTTGTTGTTATTATGGATAGAAACCTAAGTGGAGATAATGATACATTCCACTCTAGAGGGCTAAAGTGTTGTTGTAGGGAATGAATATGTATTCAGTGCATCATACTCACCGGGATCGTCAAAAAATGGCAATTCTATTACTTTGCCTATGAATTCTCTTGCTTATGTCACTTAGTATTCATGTGTGTATTGACTCCAGAGAGAAACCTAATTTCGGCAGTGGGCATCTAGAATTTGTATACTGTCAGTCCTGTTGAGCATGGATTGGCAATTCTGTCTTCTGGAGCTTCTGATAATATAGATGGAGAGCAGGGTGTGATGGCACACACCTGTAATCCCAGTGACTCAGGAGGCTGAGGCAGGAGGATAGAGAGTTCAAAGTCAGTCTCAGCTAAAGTGAGGCACTAAGCAAATCAGTGAGACCCTGTCTCTAAATAAAATACAAATAGGACTGGGGATGTGGCTCAGTGGTCGAGTGCCCCTGAGTTCGATCCCAGGTACCCCCCCCACCAAATATATGGATGGGGATATTTATGGATTCTTACCCTTCAAAAGAGCACACACCTGTCGACCATTGTGCACATACATTCTAGAGTCTTTAGGCATGCCACAAAGCTCATCCAGGGATTCCATAGGAATCCATGGACCCAGGGCTAAGAATTCCTGCCATACACACAAGAACATAACTAGAAGAGATGATTCTTATTACAGACTTCATTGTCAATAATAAGGTTGGGAGCATACTCCAGAAATCAGCAGTTCTAAACTGGTAGTTCTGGGCTGGGGATGTAGCTCAGTTGGTAGAGTGCTTGTCTTGCAAGCACAAGGCTCTGGGTTCAATCCCCAGCACCGCCAAAAAAACCAAAAACCTGGTATTTCTTAAATTGATGATGGTGGGAACACATTAATAACTCAGGATACCTATTAAGATTAAGATTCTTGAGCTATTCCCCCTAGACATTTGAGAGTAGTAGGTGCTATGGTTTGAATGTGGCCCCTTAAGTTCATGCACTGGGAATTGATTGCCTATACAGCACTGTTGAGAGATGAAGTTGTTATCTTTGGTGTTTTTCTTACAGAAGTGTGTTTGGCCCTCTCTTGCTCTCCATCTCCTTCTTTCTCCCTTTACTTTCCACTGTGGGATGACACAGCGAGAGGACTCTTGCCAGACAACAGCATTTCCATATGGGACAACTCAACCTCCAAAACTGTATGAGGGGAGATTTTTCTCTGCCTTTTTTGTTCTATCTGGGGCCCCAGCTGATTAGCTGGTGCCCAGCTGAGGGTGGATCTTTCATACTCAGTCCATAGATACATGTCAGTCTGTGGACACACCCTCACAGTCACGCCTAGAAGTAATGCTTTACCAATTCTTAATCCTGTCAAATTGACTCCTAAAATTAATCATCATAATGGGTCTTGGGGGTGGGGTAGCCCAGAAAACTGAATTTTAGGATGCATCCAATTGATTTTTTTTTTTTTTTTTGCGAGAGGTCACTGAAACACACTTTGAGAACTATTTCCTTAGCTTTGGAAGATCTTGAACCAGGTTTTAAAGGCATTGGGTTCTGAGTACATAGAATCATTTTAAAAAGAGAGAGAAAGCATTTATATTAAATTAAGCATCCCAGCAAGAATGAAGAACAGTTGTACTAATTCACCTCTCTGGGAAGGCCTAGAAGAGGTCTGGGTATAATTTTCACAGATAACTTTTGCTTGAGAGTTGCAACTTATACTACCAAATGGTTCAGTGACAGAGGTACTGGATCTCAAGCCCGCTCTCACTACAGTGTAGTTGTCTACTTCAGCTCCAATGGAGTTGACACGTGCTGTCATTTTGTATGTAGGGGTGTGTACTTATTTATCCCCCCAACCCATGATCATTTGATTATGATTTCTTTTCTTAGCCAGGTGGCAAACTTGAGGTCAGGAACTATATTTGATTATTTATATCTATTCCTACGCTCAGACATCTAGTACAGGGCTCGGTAGATATTATTTCATAGATTCAATAACTGCTTAATTAACTTACAGTGTAAGGTAGTTGAAAGGTAATAATATGGACTCCAGTGGACCTCATGATAGTAAACTAACATGATTCCAGCCGTGGTAGTATAGAAGGGCTTCATGATAAAGTGAACTCAAATTTATTTTGATCCCAGTCTTTATTCGCAGGCATGTGGTATGGAGTATGCAATAGAGCCCTTAGGCCACATTCTTGGTTGACAATTCTAAATGGTTTTGGGAAACATTGCCTTTATGTGGACCCAGCTTTCACCGACTCTCTTGGGAAGGCTCCTGACTTCTTAAATGTTCCCAAGGGCAGCGGGTGCTACTTCTTCTTCTCCTCTTATCACACTAATAGCACTGTTAAGGGTAAACTTAAGAGAGACCAAGAGCTAAGGAAACTGTCTTCTGATCCTTGGAGGCAGTTGGGGCAATAATGGTTGCTACAGTACCCGCTGACCTGAAGACATCAGCCTCCAGAAAAATCAGGTTTTCAGAAGCTTAAAGTTGAGAACAGCTGTGCGCAATAATACCAGAGTTTATGACGCTGAAAACAAGTGATATTATAGATATCACTTATATCTCAAACTATTATTTTAACACAACAAGATCACTGGTATAAAGGAATCCTTAAGCACACAATACTGGGTCATGTTTGGAATTCCCATAAGCCTCATTATGTCTGAGCCTCAAATTAAGTTCTTTGTTCCTACCTGAATGTAGTTGCCTGAGGGCTCTTTTTTTTTTTTTTTTTCTTTTCCCCTCCAATCTATCTTTTGTTAGTGGCTATTTTTTAAAAGGGTTTTGGAAAGTCTGTAGTCTTAAGAATGCTGCACAGAAATGTAGGCAAACAGAAAGGCAGAGTAACAGAAGGCAGTGTTTTGGGCAAATATATGGTAACATAAGGAAAGCTTGAAAATGAACATTGGTGCTACCTGGCAGTGCACATCCTGTGTTTCATTAAATCCCAAACATCTGAAAAACATTTTCTGGAATTCATTGCCTTTAACTCCCAGAAGAATCTGCCTTTTTCTAAGTGACAGACAACATTCTCCTTACGCCTGCGGAATCTGCTATGAGCATTCGGCAACCAGAGAGGGAGGGACGGGATTGTGCCAGTAACGAGGAAACTCAAGCCATTTTGAAAATGAGCAGAGATCAGGTGAGCTACTCTTACTGGCAAGAAGTGAAGAATCTTTTTTTGAAAATATGGTTCTGCAGCATAATAATCTTGAGGGAATCCTAAGTGTTTTCAAACAAAAGAGCACAAGTAAAATCTGACACGGAAAACACACGGCTCTCCAAGCCTCCCTAGACATTCACTCTTTTCTTGCTTTTGTTTTTTGACAATAATGAACGACTGAAGATGTGTAAAGCAGATTTATTGAGTCGAACCAAAGGGAGCTGCAGTTACACAGTTCCTCTCTGAGGAGGTCAGTGGTAGGAGTGAGAGGTGGACTTCAGACAGTGCCCCTGGTGAAGTCTAATCGTCAATGTTCAGAACAATCACCAGCAGGAATTGTCTATTGTTCTACGAAAGCTTGTGATCTTTCTAAAATGGCAAAAATCGATGGGCTTATAACTGAAATATCTTGCTATTGATTGCCCTTCTCGACCCTCAGAGTTTCCCCTAGTATCATAAGTTTTAGTAGAGGGACTGCTCAGTGGAAGACATACTAGAGCAAGAAGTGGAAGCACCCAGGCAGCATTTCTGTTATTCACATATTTTTCAGCTGTGGGCGGGTGACCAGTATATCAGTCAGGCTTTTTCCAAGAAAACAGAAGGCACACTTTGCTGGGAATAGGATTCTGGGTCTGGAGAGAGCCAGAACCATGGAAGTGAGGCTACTATAGAATACTGCTGGCACCCTGGGTGGGAACACACAGTGGAAACTGACACCAGTCTCTGTCCTTGTCCTTTATCCTAGCTGGTGAGACCCACCTAGAAGCCAGAAGGCAAGGCGACCTGGTGGCAGTGATTTATGTCAACCTCCGAGGGCGGAGAGCAAGGCAGAGAGTAGGGCAGGAAATGGACGAGCGTGCTTCAGCAACAGTGGACCACAATTGTGCAGCAATGAGTGCATGCCATTGTTCAAAAAGGAACTTGTAACAAATCTGTTATCTCTTCTCCACATTTTCTATATTAACCCTTATAATACATCTTCAATAAAATTCTACTGAGGAATGTTAAAACATACAGGGTAGTATTGTGTTTTTTCTAGTTGCTTTGTTTTTTATCATCAGTGAGTAGAGCAAGGCCTATACAAATGTATTTTCAGACTTACCTGTCTACCTTTTGGTCTCGTTTGATGTAAATTCCCTGGTAGAAAAATCTACCAATGGCTAGACAATTAACATGTTCTCTTTAACCTCAGTTCATGATGCTGTTAAGATTTTCCACCCCAAACTCACTTTCTGGCCCCTATGCTAGTATCTCGGAGAGAATTACAATCTTGAGCTTTGTGTAGGAAATAAGAACTGAAATTTCAAGGTTGTCATGGAGGTAGATGCCTGCTCAGAAGGGGAATGGGAGAGTCACTCATCTGTTCGGTAAAACGTTGTGGACACTTCTCAGCCCTGAGCAGCTTGCTAAGTCCAAGGAACACACTGATATAAAAGACAAGGGAAAGTCAAGAAATCCAAGGAAATTCAATTCAATGTAATAAGAGCTTTAACAGAGAAGTGACTAAAGTCCTGGATACCGCTAAGTGAAGTGTCTGAGGAATCAAAGAAGGATTACAGAATAGATGACAGATGAACTGGATCGTGAAGAAAAAGTAGGGGTTTGCTAAGGATATGCCCTGAGTAAAAGCACATTTTGCAGCAGTGTGACTCAGATTGGTTGGGATGGAGTGCCAGGAGAGAAGGTCAGAGGCAAAAAAGTGGAATCAATTGGAAAAACCTTCCTTAGCTGCCGTAGTTTTGTTACTTTAGCATTTTATTTAAACATAACAGGTGATATAGTTTTTATGTTAACTTCTAATTTCTCCTCATTCACAAAAGAAACATCTGTCATCTTTGGTCATTCTACTTCATTGTTCTTCCCTGCTCTGTACAGTTTCACACAATGATTTAGTATTAATTTTGCAGAGAGTCAGTAACTGCTCAACGTTTACACTTGTGTCTAAACTTAGATTTAATTGAATCCTAACGCATTGTATTTCCATTGCTCAAGATATTGCTATCATCAGTTTACTACCTCACAAATTCAGGTAGAGCTGGGGCTTAAAGTTAGCTTTCCTACAGAACATCCTCTGCCAATTGAAATCGGCTGTTGGCAAACCAAGAAAGATTTTCCTCTGGGTTTCTTACCTTTGTCTCTCTGATTATGCTTTGCTTTGTTGGTAGGGATAGGGACTGAAGAGGTGGGAAGATATATAAGCAACTCTTAGTTTTGATAAAAGAGAACAGTTTTCAAACTGGTACCTGGAAATAGAAGGCAATATTTCTCCTACTTTGTAGAAGTGGTTCTACTTTATTAAGCTCTCCTGACTCACATGGCTTAGCACTTTTTATTAGACTGCTTCGTGTGCCCATGATAGGTCATGACAAGAATCACTTAATTTAAACTGGATTCAATTTTTATTTTATAGCTAACAAATACAAAAAAAGCCCAAATTAGCTACTTAATTATTGTCCTTATAATAAAATTTAATTATTGTCCTTATTTAATAATGTGTCCATTTTATTAGCCATTAGCAGGGAGGGAAAAAAAAATTACTGACCATAGCTGGGAAAGGTGGCCAATCTTGGTTGACTAAGTTTTTAATGATCAATATACAGGTTACAGTGACCCTTAAGTCATCAGTAGGTAGAGTCACAAAATGGAAATTATAAAATATTTCAGTGCAAGGATAGAGTTTTAAAAAATGTAACTCATTGGGAAAGTATAAAATAACATTTCTCTATCATAGTAAAATATGTTCTCTAAAGACTTTTAACTCTAATTTCAAGCTACGGAGGCATTTATTGAGAATTTAAAAAAAATTTTTTTCTTGTCTGGGCAGGAGTTAAGCAGCTTCCCTGTGTGATGAGCACGGGCCTAGCTCTTTCATGCCAGACCATTTCTCAACAATGAAGTCATTGATGAGGTACCAGGATAGCAGGATTAACCAGATCCTCCAGTTTGTTGCAATTGCCTCAATAACTCACATATGTGGGACAGAAACTCCCCAGAACATTATGATTTCTAAGAATAAGTCTCAATAATGCTGCTTTAAGGAGGTGAATCATCATTCGCATATCCATTCCATGCTATAAATTTTATTCACATCTTTGTGTTTTGCAAAAAATTACCAGTGGGAGAAAATTTAAGGGCTGTAACATTAAATATTAAAACATATGATAAAAATACAATATTAAAAATACAAAAATATGTGACCACATTGTTTTATTTCATGCATCCTGAAGTGATTTCATGAATAAGACCAGGCATTTATTTTTATCCTATTTTATAAATGAAGAAAATGTATCTATAGGTCATAGGTGACTTGGCCAAGGTTGCACAAGTGAATTGTGCAACAAGAACTTGAATTTTATTTTTTGACTTCAAGGCCCTCATGTCTTCCTTTATGTCCATGGCATTCCTGAGAAAGGCATGAATGCTGAGCACTTTGTGCAAAGGTCACGTGTTTGTCACATCCAGTCATATACTTACTGCCCTTGGTGTCCTGGTGATCAATGGCTCACAGTGGCAGGAGGACAGTATATTAGATTATGGTCTGAGGTTACAAACAAACCAAAAATCCCCAAACAAATGAACAAAAACCCCCCAGAGTAATGCTGGTGGTCAAACAAGGAAGCACATGAGCAAAAATCATACTGGAGAGAGTTGTGATCCAGTTTAACAATTCACCCTTCATGAGCATGTGCTGTGTGCCAGGACCACCGCCAGGAACTATTAATAGAGGTGAAAAGCACAATTCCTGCTCTGGAGAAACTCACAGTTTGGAGGGGGAGAAAATTAGAAGACAGTGTGACAAATGTAATATGCAAAGGGTGTTGTGGGATCCCATGGTTAGAGATCTATACTCCAGCTGGAGCTAGGGAATAAGCCTGGGGGAGGGAACTTGGAAATGCTTTCCGGAGAGGAAAGCTCATGAAAGAGTTGACGTTAGCCTAGCAAAGGAGAAAAGGACATTTCATGTACAAAATCTTCGGATGAGTGAGAGCACAGAAAACTCAAGCAATCACAGTACATGGCTGGTAGAATTAGGATGTGCAAGGAGGTGAGTTTAGAAAGAGACAGGGCCAGATAACAGAAAATGGTGAAAGCAAGTAAGGCATTCATACTTAATTCCAGAGACAAGAGAGAACAACTTCAGGATTTTTTGTTTTTAATTAAAATTGAGGTAAAATTCACATAGCATAAAATTAACCATTTTAAAGCATGTATACATTTCAGTTACATTTAATGCTTTCAGTGTTGTGCAACCATCAACCCTATCTAGTTCTGAAAGACTTCATCACCTGAAAGGAGGCAACCACTCCTCACTCCTGACTGGTAAGTTATTTTCTGTGACTAAAGATACTTCATGTAAGTGGAATCATACAGTATGTGACCTTATGGTCTGCATCTCTTAGTATATTTCGAAGGTTCATTCATGTTGTAGTGTCTATCAATACTTCATTCCTTTTTATGCCTAAATAATATTCTTTTATATAGATATACCACATTTTGTTCGTCCATTCAAGAGTTTATGGACATTTGGTTGTTTTTACTTTTTGGCTAGGGTGAATACTATTTCCATGAACATTTGTGTACGAGGTTTTGTTTCAATATCTGTTTTTGATTTGGTGAGTATGTAATTAGGAGTGGAATTGCTGGATCATACAGTAATTCAATGTTTAACTTTTTGAGAAATTGCCGAACTATTTTCCACGAGAAGGATGTTTTTGCATTTTCATCAGCAATGTACACTAGTTCCAATTTATCCTCAGCCTTGCCAACATTTACTTTCCATTTTAAAAAAATCGTAGCCATTCCTAGTGCGTATGAAGTGGTCTCTCATTGTGATTTTAATTTGACCTTCCTTAATGATTACCAATGTTGAGTATCCTTTCCTGCACTTGCTAGCTATATATGTATCTTCTTTTGAGGAATGTCTATTCAAGTCTTTTACCTCTTCTTCAATAGGATTGTCTTTTTGCTGTTGAGTTGTAAGAGTTCTTTATAAGTTCTGGGTACTAGACTCTGTAAGGAAAAATGCAGCTCAGCTCCACCCGTGATAGTTCCAGCCCCTCTGACGGAACTGGTGCTCTGTATGCCGGGTCTCAGTTGTGGCTCAACAAGAGCTCCCAGAAATCCACAACGGGACACAGGACCTCACGCAAGAGACTTTATTATGCGGACTAGCGGCCCACTCAGGGGTTGGAAAAGAAGGGAAAGAGAAAGATGGCACAGACGCTTCTCCCAGATATTGGAATCTCCCAGGCTGGAGGGAACCAATAGCAGAGGAGAATACTTGCAAGCTCACTGATGAACCAATAGCTAGCTAGCATGTTCAGACTGACAAGCTAGGATGTAACGTGGGAAGCAGGAAATGGCTATAGCTAGGCCGGAAATTCCTCTAACGTAAGGGGTGGGCAGAGTACCTTTCAGACTGGCAAGTTAGGTTGTGGTGCAACGGAAGGGGCAGGAGATTGGCTTTGTGTTACAGACTCTTTTCAAATATATAATTTGCAAATATGTTCTCCCCTTCTGTGAGCCAGGTTTTCTTTTTCTTGATAGCATCCTTTGATGTTCAATTTTTTTTAAGTTTGATTAAGTCCAGTTTCTCTGTTTTTGATGTTCTTAGGCTTTTGGTGTCATATCTAAAATCCATTATTAAATCCAATGTTTTTAAGATTTACTCCTATGCTTTCTCTTTCTCTCTTTTTTTTTTTTACAGAAATTAATTTTTATTTATGAAATAGGTATACTATTTGTACATTTTCATAAAGATTTACCTGTTTTCTTCTTTTAAGAATTTCATAGTTTTAGCTTTCATTTAGTTCTTTAATCCATTTTGAGTTAGTTCCTGTATATGCTATGAGGTCAGAGTTCAATTTTATTATTTTGCCTGTTGATATCCAGTTCTCCAGCATCACATTGAAGGGGTTATTCTTTTCCCATTGAATGGTCTTGGCACTTTTGTTGAAAATCCACTGACCTTATGTGTATGATTTTATTCTCTACTCTCAATTCTATTCCATTGATAAATATGTCTATCTTTATTTCAATACTTGTTTCAGTCAGCTTTTTCGCTGCTGTGACCAAAAGACCTGACAAGAACAATTAGAGGAGAAAAAGTTTATTTGGGGGCTCATGGTTTCAGAACTCTTAGTCCATAGATGGCCACTTCCATTCTTTGGGGCCCCAGGTGAAGCAGAACATTGTGGTGGAAGAGTATGGCAGAGGAAAGTGGTACCGGGAAGCAGAGAGAAAGCTCCCCTCACCCTAGACGAAATATATACTCATAAAGGCTTGCCCCAATGACCCACCTCCTCCAAGCCACATCCTACCAGCCTAAGGTTACCACCCAATTAATACCTATCAGGGAATTAATGCACTGATTAGATTAAGGCTCTCATAACCCAGTCATTTCACCTCTAAACTTTCTAATATTGTCTCACATATGAGTTTTGGGGGGATACCTCATTTCTAAACTATAACAATACTGAACTGTTTAAATCACAAAGCTTTGTAGTACTTTTGAAATTGGAAAGTGAGTCCTCTAACTTCACTTTTCTTTTTCAAGATTGTTTTGGCTAGCACAATTCCATATGAATTTTAGAATCTGCTTTTCCATGCTTGCAAAAAAGATTGTTGGGATTTTGATAAGGATTGCATCGAATCTGCAGATGACTTTGGTGAGAGATTATTTTCCCGGTTTCTCTTAGTTCTTTGTCAATTGTGTCTTTTATCTTTTTTTTTAAACATTATTAAGAAAGTTGTTTTATAGTTTTTATCTAGTAAGTCGAATGTCTATGCTTCCTAAGGAACAGTTTATATATATCTTTTCTTGTGAATAGGCCACACTTTCTTGTTTCTTTGTGTATGTTTTCTTGTTTAAAAATAGATGTTTTGAATAGTATAGCATAGAAGCTCTGGAAATCAGATTCTCACCCATTCTTGGGTTTTAATGTTGCCACTTTTGGGTTATTGTTTAGTCAGTGACTCTTCTAAATTGTTTTTGTAGAGCCTGTATTCTTTGTCATGTTTGACTTCCAAAATCCATGTTCTGTTAGTTTAGCAATTGGCTAATGTTTTGAAAGAATTTCCACCAATGCCTGGAGCCAAAAAAGAAAAAAAAAGAAAAAGGAAATAGGAAGAAAACGAAAAACAGCAAACAAACAAAAAACCAAAAATTCTTCTAGTCTTTGTAGATTGGCTCTGTGTGAGGGTATAACTTCAATGCTTAGGTAGACGATTGCTCCACTCTGCCTTAGCTTTCAGTTCCTGCCTGTCCAGAGTCCTAAGGTCAGTCAGAGGTGAAAGCCCCGGGTCTTTTCAGGAATTGCATAGGCATTTATCTTGATCCGGGCAAGTGCCTAGTCTTATCAATTCCCTAGTATATAGGAGCTTTAAACAGGCTGAGAAGCCTTTATCTTTCCACTAATGCCCTTTCCCTAACTCTGCCTTCCCTGGTTTTTCAGCGAGTCTATTGCTTGTTTTGACAACCATCCCACCCAAGGCTCTACCAGCTACTACTTTGTTTTTAAATGTTGTTGCAAAATGCTGTCCAGAAAGCTTCCCAAGCCCTGGGAATATTCTCAGTTGAGTAAAACAAAGACAAACCCTTGCATCTACAGGGAGACCAAAACAAAACACCACAATTCTTTGAGAATAATATCCATCTTGCTCCCTGTGCAGCAGGAATGCATGCTACCATCCTCGTGACCACTAATGATCTGGGGAATAAGAGATGGTACAGGAGCAACCCAGAATATCAATGTAGCAGCTTCTTTCACTGCTACTTCTTCCCTGGCTGTTGTACATTTTGACTAGATTCCAGAGTTCTTCATGTGGATTAGGACAACTTTTGCCAGTTTTTCAGCTGCTTTTTCATCTCATATATCCTTTAGAATTTTTAAAATTACATATATGTATATAGTATAAAACTTGCCATTTTAACTCTTTGAAAGAGCACAATTCTTTGGCATTAATTATTTTCATTGTATAATTATCATTATTAGTTGCTTTTATAAAAAGATGAAGACCTGGAATTCAGTACTATCCCAGTTTTGATGATGCTACTTTCTGCTTCAGATTTTTGAGAAAGGAAGTAATGTATGTGGTGCATGTGAGAAAAATTAGAAGGTTAGTAACAACAACTTTATGATAATAAAAAAGTATTTGTTAAAATAGAGGGTACACTGGGTGTCTCGATATTATTTTTTATTACTTCCTGTGAATCTATAACCTTTTCAAAGTAAAAAGTTAAAAAATATAGTAGCCTACCTCAGGAATGTATATATATAGGAATGTATATATATATATATATATTTATATACATTCATCATCTGAAAAGGAAAAACCTAAACTCAAAATAGCACATGAAACCAGAGAATAAAAAATATAGAAATAGTTTATATAATTTCCTAAGAAAATCCTGGAGTCATGCATGCCACGGCACAAAATTCTAGTCAGGGATAATCACACTGAGTGCTGAACAAGCCTAAAGGAATATTTAGCTTTATTGGGAGAAATAAGAAAGTTGAACTGGAATGAACAATAAAAGAAACTTTCAAAAGAATACATTGATTACATTTTCACTTTTTAGTCAGGTTTAGCATCATGTAAATAAAAGATATTTGGACACACACAAAAAACAAGAACAAAAAAGAAGAAACTAGAAATCAAAAATAAATAAAAGTTTCAGGAAAGGAATCAAAATATGCTCTAGGTATTATAGGTGAGGCAAAAAACATTCCCCTCTATCCTTTTAAGTTTAGCCACTGGCACGCTGGAAATTAATGTAGCTAAGACAGATTTAACAGGAGAAAAGGCATTAAGTTTTATTTGATGTTAATATTTTATTTCTATGTGTTCAAGGGTCTCCTAGGAAGTGAAAAATTCCCAAAAGCTGTTAAGCCTGAGAGTTTATATACTGTTCTAACAAAGAGCAATTAATTTGTGGAGAGGCAACAAGACAAAGGAAAAGGGCTGGTGGCTCCTGGGGTAGTAAATTGTGGGAAGGTTAACATATGGGGGGAAACTAGGGAGCCATGACTAATTCTTATGCCACAGTGGCATATTTTGGGGTAGTGTTGTCTGTGGAAAAGGAATTTAATACAAGGAACTAGAGGTTCATAAGACCATTAGAAGAACAGAGCAGCAGGATCTAGCAGAGGACCAGCAGTGACTTCCAAAACACCACAGATATGAACCCCTTCAGGTACTGCAATCCCTATCACAAAAGTTAAGTTGATGGTTAAAAAAGCCAGAATTGGTAGCCACAAGCACTGCTGTCACGAATGCTTCTTGACAACCCCTAATGAAATGTGAGCGCTGGACCTGGAACATGGAGTCTGACTTCTACCACCCTTATAAGCTGCCTCCTGCCACGTGAAACTGGAGACTGGACACAGGCATTTCCATGCCATTGTTTCCTAACAACTGAAAAAATGGAAGTCACCAAGATAGTTTCAGTTTATTTTCCATTTTTGAACTTTCATGCTAGTGCATCTAATTGTAGAACATTATTGTGACATACAAGACCTACTGTGAGGATTCTAGGGAATATAATTTTTGACTTTGCAGCCTCTATGGTACAGAAATGCACAGTGAAAGGAAGTGGAATGGATATTAGGTGACAATTGACTGCATTCAGCCCTGCTGGAGTTGAGATATTTCCTCTGTTTTTATGTGTTTTCTTTGACTGGCAGTTTTATTACACCAAAGTCAGAACTGGAGGTTGGGGGTGGATTAGAGATCATTTTGCCAATCTTATAATTTTGCAGATGAGAAAACCAAGACTCAGAATATGTAAGTGACCTGCTCCAGATCCTGCCGCCATTAGTGGCAAATCTTTTTTCTAAACTTAAAATTTATCTTTTGACATATAAAAACAAAAATTGTATATACTTATGGGATACCATGAGACATTGATATATGTACACATTGTATAATATTTAAACCAGATTCAAAATATCTATCTTCTCTAGCATTTTTCATTTCTTTTTGTTGAAAACCTTCAAACTTAATTCCAACATCCAAATCTTAATTACTGGTCTAGGCCCGTTTCCAGATATTTAATATTTATACCTTCCTTTGTTGCAAAGACAATTTGAAGTGACTTGTCATATTAAAAAAAAAAAAACAAAACAATGTAGCAGAACAGAACAAACAAACAAAATGTATGAAGTATGAGACACACAGGAGACCACGGAGCCAGGAACCTGGTATGTAGGCGATGATAATTAAGACACGTGAGGAGTAAGCAAGCAATTTGTGATTCAGTCTTATTATTAAGGTGTTTGGGTAACGAGTCAGATCTCAATTTTGGTATGTTAAAAAGAGTTCCTTTATATTTTATAATAATAGTAGTCTCTTAGTTTAAAATGTCTTAAAAGAATAGTGATTCCCTAAAAGTGGTTTCTTCAAAACATAGCCCAAAAGGCTGAAGGGACCTCAGGGAAAGGTTAGGTGCCTGGGGCAAGGAGCAACGTTCTGAGGAAGTGGAAACACTACTCCTAAAGGGTGGGGTGAGGAGACTGGCAGGATCCGGAATCCGGGTAGGTTAAACCTGCACAGTGGCGGGGAGGGAGTGACAGCGGGGAGGGAGTGACAAAGACGATTTGCAGAGGATATGGACCTGCCAAGCAGCAGTTTGATTTGATGATCAGTTCAGAAAGTAGTAAATAAATTTGCTTGACTAGAGTCAAGTAACAAAAACAGAAGGAAACCAAGTACAAACTGTTAGCTTTGTGTTTCTGTAAGATGTACTTAGGAAATTAATAACTTTTTCCTTCTTGCCATCTCACTACGTCCACATTACTTTTATGTTTAATTTTTGTTCCTAGCACGCAATTGGATGTTGTCTTCAACCTGTTCCTCTAATTGCAATTTAACCCTGGGGAAGTTTATCTTTTCAAATGCCAGAAAGTAAGTTAGTGCTCAAGGGAACGGCAAGGCTGGAAATGTGATGTGAGTAATCACCAAGTCAGCTTTTTCTCTTCCAGAACAAAAGGGCCAGGAAGATGGGATCACCCATCAGTCTCACACAGGAAGCTCTGGTGCTCATTTTCCCAGGAAAATAATTGTTCTGCACTCTTTGGATCATCTGACAAACTGCTTTCTGGTGTATTGATTTGCTGCCACATTGAAAAAGTTATAAATCAATAATTAGCTTTGTTTAGAAAGCAGGGAAAAGTTGTTAACTTGAGGAACCACATAATTTTGAAAAGGAAGTAAGCCCTTGGGAAACAAAAAATAATGCCTATGGAAGGATCTTTAAGGTTCCACATAATAGGAAGTGTAGACAGCCATACATATACTTTAGTCCCATGCCATTTTGTGTGGGTTACCATTGCTGGTAAGATGCTAAGAGTTTACACCTATACTGCAGTATCTGTGAACCAGGTAAGATGGTCAGACTGGGAGTGTTAGGTTCAGGGAAGACATCATGACTTAGAGAAGCAGCCTTGGTATCAAAGATATAATTTTGCATTCTAACTCTTTCACATCCTAGCCAAACTTGCCTGAGAAAGTTACTTAAACCCTTGAACCTCAGTTTCTTCATCTTGTAAAACTGAAATGAAAAATTTTCCAATGCTCTAACAAGATGACATAATTCACAAAAATGATTGGTACGTAATAGTTGATAAATAGTAGCTGTTACAAGGGGATTTTGGAGTCATGGAGGAAGAACACCAGGAAGTTGGTTTAAAAAAAAAGAAAAGTTTTTTTTTTTTTTTCTTATTTTTTTTCTTTTTTTTTAGTTGATAAGGCAGTTTCTAACCACGGAGAAAACCATACATTAAGAAAAGCACATGATAAGAGTCACTGGAGGGAATTTGATACTAAGTCATTGAAAGGAAGTCAATGATTTATTTGAGGAAAATGGTGTTCAATTTATCCGTAGAAAGATATTTGACATTTGTGGGAAATTGGAGAAAAGATGGGTCAAAATGTAAAAATGCAGAAGCCATTGACTGGATGAAATGGAATTCTTGGTGGTATGTGAGGGAGGGGCAGTGAGAAATAAGTGGTGTTGGTGTAAATGGAGAAAGATGGGTAACAACTGGTATGTCTCGGCTGGAGTTCAGGGACTCATATCATTCTTTGTGAGGAAAAATACCAGTAGAAACAACAGCAAAAATTTTCTAATCAAATATTCTCTCTGAGATCTCTGTCAGGAAAAAAAAAAAAAAAAAAAAAAAAAAAAAAAAAAAAACCAGCACCGCCAACAACAAAAAAACTATGATTATAAACAAAATAATAGAAAATAAAAGTGCCTAGCCAGTGTGCTGACAATTTGTCTCCAAGTGAAACTGAGGAAACTGAAAAGTTAGGTCAAGTAAGAAGTTAAAAACTTCAGTTACCTACCTGCCTGTAGTCAGGCTACTAATTCAGGATGAATTGCAGAAGTCAGGTTTTAGGATGAGACAAGTGACTAACTCTAGCAAAGTAGAATAATTTCACAGTAGAGAGAGTGTTCACATCATGAACAAGAGCTGGTTTAATGAAGTGTTCACAAGGAATCTTTAGGTATTCATGGCACAGTTAAGTCCAACATTTTAGCAGAGGGGTAAAGTCAAAAACATCAGTTTGGATAAAGTTCAAACACTGATCAGAAAATCTTGACTGATTTTAAAATGACTTTTTAAAAAAGCCCCAAATCTGACTAAAGACACTAAGGCAAACACATGAAAATTGTTTGCCACAAGAGGTCTAGATATTAGGGGTGAGCAGTTAAGTGATGAAGAAAATAATTCTGGAAGCATATTACAAAGTTTTCTGGATTGATAATAATGATTATTTAAAAAAGTATATCAGCAAGTTGTGGAACTATGAAAAAGTTTTATATATGAATGAAAAAATATAGATTCAATGAATTCATTTCTTCTTCTTTTTTCCTGAATATAAATGTGAATAGCACATAAAAAGTAAAAAAGAATTAAGAGATTTCTCCCTTTTACTGTCTTTTTATTACTTGAAAAAAATTAAAAACTACAATTTAAAAAAATTATTTGTTCTTTTTAGTTATACATGGCAGTAGAATGTATTTTGACATACATGGAGTATAACTTCCCATTTTTGTGGTTATTTATGATGTGGAATTTCACTGGTGGTCTATTCATACATGAACATAGGAAAGTTATATTTGATTTATTCTACTGTCTTTCCTATTTCCATCCCTCTTCCCTTAAAAACACTCCAAAATTTGTAATGAAAACCAGCTGTAAGGAAAACTGCTTGAAAAAATTTCCATAGTCCTTTTTTTAAAAAAAAATTATTGTAAAGGAAGATGTGAAGGCTGAATCGCATTTCCAAATTAACTCTGGAAGCAGACAGTTGTGAGCTATGAAGGACAAAATCAGAGGGCAGCAAAATCCCTGGAAGTGGAGTGGACTGTAGCTATGGCCATTGTTTAAGACATACTATCCGTACATTGGGACCCTGTGCCACAGACTGGGGACTTGCTGGTGTGTCTCTAAATGCTACAGGGTAGTGATTAGAAGCCCCTGATGAACCTGCACAGTCTGTGATGAAAGACAGGATCCCAAAGACCAAGAGGCATGGTCTTTTAGAGGATAAGGGCAGTAATGTTAATATAAAGAAGATTGTGTCTGATTAATCTGCTAGTTGTTTCTATAGTTTTGTTGGATGCTTTTCAATCCTAAAGTAGAATATCCTCATTGGAAAAAAAAAAGTAACAACAACTAGGAAATAAAGAAAAGTATAAAGAAGAAAATAAAAATCATTATCCACTACCTGGCAATAACTGTAATAACATCATGAAGTTTAGTCTTACAGATTTTTTTCCCCATGAAAACATTTTCAGTCTTCTTGTAAATTTTGCCTAAAAATAAGACATTTTGCATTCTGCATTTTTTTCACTTAAAAACATGACATGCAAACCTTTCCATGTCAAAAACTACAGACATATTTTAATGTTGATATTAAATATATTACCTTTAATATATTGTCTGTGTATTCTGTCTATGTAAATAATCTTTTATCTTTTTAGATTAGACTATATTAAGTTACACAAATTATTTACCTTTAAGACTTTCAATATTTGGCTTCAAGTATGTTCTTCATGCACATTAATTCATACCCATTTCTGAATCTGTGCAGATCTAGCATGCCAGGGAATGAAAGAGAATCTTTATTCACTTGAAGGGATTTTTTTGGAGCCCTGACATTCAGTAATTCACTGTTAAAAACAATGCTAATATCCTTGCTTGATTATTTCTTAGGATAACTTCTAGAAGTTGAATTATCAGGCCAAAGAAGATGCACATTTTTAAGCCTTTTGCTACTTATTGCCAAGCTACCAAGCTGGCCTCTTTAAAGGTAAATTAGTCTAGCATCTTGCTCCATTTTTCCAAACACTTCTCAATGCCACGTATTCTTGTTTTATTTAATCTTTATAAACCTGGTAGGTTAAACAATGCTATCTCATTTTAATTTGCGGGTCTTTGCTAATGAGGTTGAGTACCTTCTTACAGCTATTTATTCCTTTTTGTTTTTCCTTAAAGAATTGTTGGTACATGTTCTTTTCGTGAAATTTCTAGGGGAATATTATGTTGTGGAAACAATGGCAGAATCAACTGGCTTAGTTTATTTTTATAAGAACCTGAAGTTTCTTGAAGGGCAAGGCCTCCTCAGAGATGAGCTGGACTCCTGGGCTCACCACTGACTTGCAGAAAGAATCGTACCTTCACTTGTAGGTAAGCACTGGCCTGACATCTTTTAAATAATCAGAAAAAGGATACTGTGAACCTAAATAAGTGACTGGGACTAGGACAAAAGTGTGTGTGGGGACTGGCGTTGTGGCTCAGTGGCAGCACACTTCCCTAGCATGTGTGGGACACTGGGTTCCATCCTCAGCACCACACATAAATAAATGAATGAAATAAAGGTCTGTCAACATCTAAAAAAAAATATTAAAAATGTGTGTGTGAAAAGAGAGAAAGTGGCAGGGAAACCTAGAAGTTCACTGATCAGGTGTTAAGGGGGTGGCAGGGAAACATTTGCTTTTATTTTCAAAAACATTTTCTCTTCTCAAAGTTTGAAAATGCTAATTGTTGAATTTTTTTCAGATCTTTTTTTAAAAAATTAACACAGTGAAAAAGAGTTTTTTGGGGTACATAATGCTATGAATTTTAGGATCAGGATGTGGACTAGTTACACCTCCCTACAAATTCCTTGATGCTGCCCTGGGAACTCACTCCCTCCGCCAACTTAGTTTTGCATAAGCGTGTCATATGATTTTATCTTCCCACCAGCAATATTGTGAATGATCTGGTTTCTTTCCATCTTTGTCACCACTTGGAATTGTCAATTTTTAAAAAATTTTAGCCATTATGGGAGGTATTTAACATGTTTTTTAAAAAACTTTTTTAGTTGTAGATGGACACAATATCTTCGTTTATTCATTTATTTTTAATGTGGTGTGAGGATTGAACCTGGTGCCCCACCTGTGTGAGGCAAGCGCTTTACCTCTGAGTCCCAGCCACAGCCCTCTCACCATGGTTTTAATCTGAATTTCCCTAGTAGCTGATGATGTTGAAGCATGTTTTATTTGCCATCTATCTCTCCCCTCTGGCTAATGTCAGTTCAAGTCTTTTACAGTCTTAAATTGGTTTGTTTTCTTGCTATTGAGTTTTGAGAATTCTTTATGTTTTCTGGCTATAAGTCCATTTTGTCAGATATGTGATTTGCAAATATTTTCTCCCAGCCTTTTTGTCCTCTTTTCAGTTTCTTTTAATAGAGTCAAAGTTTTAATTCTGATGAAACTTCAGGATCAGTCTTAAACACTGTGTGGATGCTGGTTGATGACTCAGTCTCTCAACTTCCCTCGCATCTCGTCCCTATGTTTGGTGTCTGCATCAGATCCCCAGGATTCCTCCCTAACATGACCTGCTTACAAAAATTAATTATCCCTGTTAATTACATAATGTAAATAAAATATTTGATTTGCTTTTGAAAATCAATGCAATATTTGGCATGATTATTACGCACTTTTATCCATTCACATTTCTGAGTCCTATAACCTAGGAAGGTAGGCACTTCCTCTTTTGATCTAGCTCTGAGCAGCACCTAGCATATCAGAGGATGATAAGTGTATCATCACTGGAAGGGAGTTTAGAGCCCTGGTAGTAAACATGTGGTTTGTGGATCAGCAATATCAGCATTACCTGGGAGCCTTTAAGAAATTCAGACTGTCAGTCCTACCCCAGGTTAGAATTTGCATTTTAATGAGATCCCCAGGTGCATATTAAAGTTTCTGAAGCACAGCTGTACAGCTCATCTGGTTCTCACTCCTATTTTACAAACAAAGAAATTAAGGTCCAGAGAGCAAGGATGGCCTCAAGGCCAGCGGAGGCAGCTGGGGTATGGCCAGAAAGAAAATCTGGTCTTCTTACTCCAAGGCTATTTGTCCCCGCATCAACTTCCTCTAATATTTTGATGACAGGGACA
Organism: Sciurus vulgaris; assembly: GCF_902686455.1. Taxonomy (NCBI): domain Eukaryota; kingdom Metazoa; phylum Chordata; class Mammalia; order Rodentia; family Sciuridae; genus Sciurus; species Sciurus vulgaris. Next base: position 115,602,143 of record NC_136463.1, on the reverse strand, counting down.
GCCGAAACGTCTCCCTTTCATCCTAGGCCATGCTAGGAGCCTCAGTACTTGCCTTGATCAGAAATAAAATTATCTTTTGGGGAAAAAACACACCTTATCGGTGCTATCCCCAAAGGATATTCAACTTTCAAAATATAGACTTTTGAATTTTGTAAGAAATGAACTAAAAACTCTTTGGGGGAATAAAGTGATTTTCCCTTGCATTTGTTTACTTCTCTGTAAGCTCCTGAGATGGCTAACACACTAGTTGTTAATCACACCATCTGTTCAAACAGTACTTCTAAATCATTCGATTCATACTTTTCTTCTTAAGGAATTTTTTTTCCAGAACAATATGTTTGCGTCTGTGTTACTCTCATCATTTGGCAATGCAGTTTGAGCTATTTAAACTTTCCTATTTATTGTAAATGACTTTTCAATCAGCAAATATTTTTTAAAAATGTGCATACACCACAAAAAAACTGTGTCTACTGACTTTTCAAACATTGGAAACAGTAGAAAAATCTGTTCCAGACTGTCTGCTGTCATATTTTTAACCATCTGATTATATTTAAATGAAGTGTTCAGAAAGAGGATTTATCTGACTGACCCTGAGAAATTTTCCCCATTGGCCCTGAAGATGGCAGTGCTGTGCAATTTAGTACAGTCCTTTGCCTTTTTTTTTTTTTTTTTTTTTTTTTTTCCTCCCCTAAAAGGAATTTCTGGAATGGCAGAAAGTGGGGGAGGATTCACTAGATCTGAACCTTCTAACACTTAGCATAAACCTCTTCTGAACCCTGGGACAATTTGGTTTATCTTTTGGTCCCTTTGTTTTTGTTTAAAGCGGTACCCCATGCGTTTCCTGTTTCCAGCAGGGATCAGAAATGGAAATAGTTTAAAGGTTATTCTCATATCAGGGGTAACCAGGAAGCATCTATATAGCTTACTGAGAAGCTGGTTTTCACAAGACTGCTTGAATTAAAAAAAAAAAAAAAAAAAAAAAAAATCCTAACAAAGGCTCAACCCAAGATAAGCAGGAGCTAAGAATACTGGAGATTTTGAATGCCTACTGGGACCACATCTCTGGGAGCCTGCTTCTCCTGTTTCCTCTCCTTAACAACAGAGGCCTGTCGCCTGACATTCTTTAAATTTCATTAGCAGGGTCTGGAAGAGTAGCCTCGGAAGGATACAAGCTCAGGCCTCAGGCATTATAAACCGAAGGGCAATTTCTTGATCCTGTCATTGTAATGTGTGGACTTGGGAACTGGGGACATGGGGATGTATATAGAAATAGATATACCCAACTTACTTTTAGGACTGTCCAAATTTTGTGGCAATTCAACTAGCCAGAACACAATGAAAACAATGATATGGGAGCTCTTATTAAGTGCTATTATAAATGATAATAATAACCAGCAATGTTTATGTGCTATGAGCCAAGTCCTTTGCCAAATGCTTTAGCAACATCTCATTTACTCTTCACCATAACAGTATGAGGTAGAGAATACATTACCCACCCCCCTTTTTGTATTTTGTTTTACTTAAGTGTCATGGGCAGCCCATCCAGGAAGTCTGCCTCCATCCCAGCTGGCCAGATTCTGCCACTCGCCCACGTAAGAAATAAGCAAAGAATGGAAAAAGGAAAAACACATTTTATGCAGTTTGATCAAATTGGGGAGAAGCAGCTGAAAAACTGAGGGAGGCAGAGGAGGGAAGACCAAGGTCTCAGTATATTCCTTCTACTGAGTGTTACACAGTTGTAAAGAAGCCAGGCCCCAGTGAACACACACATTGTTTTGGAAGAGAGAGCTCCACATGGAACCATGTACTTAGGTGACCTTAGATGTCTTTATATAGAGTGATCTACTCCAAGAATTTCTGAAGCAAAGATTTGCTATAAAAACTAGGGAGACCAAGGACATTCAGTTGAGAATAGTTGAGAATGTGGTTTCAGATAGCCAAAGAATAAATCTTATCAAAGTTTATTTTTTATTTATTTATTTTTTTTATGGTGGGTTGTACTACACCCAAACTCAGGGGACATCTCAAGATTGTTCTGTTAACCAACACTCCCAGTTCAGATGTGAGGACTTTCTCGTTTATTGTTGTGTCATAAGTGTGTTGTAGAATTTGATTTCCCTTCTTGGTGCTTATGACTGTCCTACAACACTGCCAATGGCAGTCATTCTCCAAGTGTGGTCCCTAGACCTGCATCATCAGCTTCATTTGAGAACTTGTTAGAAATGCAAATTCTCAGACCCCATCACCAGACCTGTGGAATTAGAAACCCTGGAGGCAGAACCCCAAATCTGCTTCAACAAGCCCTTCAGGTGATTGTAATGCACGTTAATGTTAAAAAGTCACTGGACTATGCAGCATCTAGTGTCATTTGGAAGACAGGGATGCAACTCAAGTGAGTTAATGGCCAAAGTGCTGAATGCTGTGGAAGCGACATCCTCACTGGTGGGAAGGACAGGTAGCACAGTCCATAATGTACATACTTGCTTAGGTGAAGGCTGAGCTGGTTTTGAACTTGGTCTCCTTGGGCTCCATGCTCTCTTCCAGGACTTTTGCTCACATTGCTTCCCACCTCTATTCTCCCACCCCTTCCCCAAGCTTGGAGAATTCTTTTCTAGCACTGTGAAGATGGAAGGATGGAAGATGGAGGAATGGATGAGGACAGTTTTTAGGAAAAATCTCATTTTCATCCAAATCTTATACTTAGGCTTTTACAAGTCAACAACCAGGAAAAGACTCTTTTCTACTTCCTGCAATCATATCCTTTCTCTCAAGCTGTGAGCATATAACACCTAGGATGGAAGGTAAAAAGAGGTAAAAGTAGGAAGGAACACATACTAGTTAGTATTTCAAAATTATTATTGCAATACACTGGCAGGCAAGCTACTAGGTTTCCATATTTCTCCCCCAAATGCCTTGGGCAGAGATCTCATCACACAGAGATTAGAGGCAGCTCTAATTAGAGGTTGCTGAAAATGATTTGAGAAGCTCCACCTACGTCCTCCCAATGGGAAAATATCTCCTCTGTCAAGGATCTCGTGTAACTTAAATTTCTTCTTAGAAGTTTGTTCTCAGTGAAGTTGAGATCTAAGAGGTCATTTATTCCTTGGAACGAACATTCTCCCTGGAGAAGACAACTTGGTTTGCCAGATGCTGGGAATGTTCTTTCCTTTCCAGCTAAGTCCCTCCTTCAGCATCCACCTTAAGTTGAAATTATTCTTTCAAATATCACTGCTCCTCCCCATTCTCAACATCTACAGCAACTTGCACTTTTAGTAATTTGTTCACTTCAGTTTAGAATCTTCTTTTACACTGTCTTGTTTTATTTTCTATTCCAAATCAGATTGCTTTATGGGTAGACATCTTTTGTCTCCTCTAAAACATTGTCATCTTACAGGGGATGAGAATATCTTCAGTTTTGTGGGGGAATTGCTTCCTCTCTAGCACTTCATTATTATGTGAATGCTGAGGCTACTATTTTATATTAAGAAGGAGTTTGACTATGAACCTGTATTTGAGACCTGGGTCATCCTGTATCAGGGATCCAGCCTCAGCTGAGAGGAGGGTCAAGTCTATAATCTTTCACTAGGGGAAAGAGCACTTGCATTAGACCATGTCTGATGGTGCAGGAGAGAAGAATGGAATGACCTTTTAGCAGGAGTTGGTATGACTAAGGTGTGTGTGAGGGGCGGGGAGACTGGATATGGTGGTCATAAGATGTGTTAAAGACATAGAGGTCTCTACTTAAAGTTCTTTTCAAGTGAAGCTCGGGGACTCCTGGAGGGTTGCATCAGGTTCCATCAAGGGGTCTCTGGGTCTCCTTGGAGAGCTGGTCAATAGAAAAGTAGAACCTGGAGGAATTTCCTTCCTCTACACTTAACAGAGCAGCTCCAGGATTTGCTGCTTGATCTGTGAAAGCTTTGTATAAAATTCTGTTTGAAATAAAGGTTTTCCTGCTGACAAAAATATTGGGGGACACAAATGATCTTTTTTGTAGTGTGAATTCTTTTGGTTTCTGCATTTTTAAGTTTATCTCCATTTATTAATTCTCAGAATTTTGACAGAATTTTGAAACACTGGGCTGAAAATATCTCAGCTGAGCTGTTGGAAGGCTTTTGTCTGTGTGGAGGTTACTCCCAGAGGTGACCAAGGGGATGATGGAGAAAACCTGAGGGAAAGGCCTCGAAGGTGAACGTAATGCCTGGCAAGATGGGGCAGAATGTAGATGCCCTGCCTGTTTCCTACCCTGATTTCTTCCTCCAGTGGTAATGAGAGTTTATTATGAAGATGCTGTGTGCATGTGTGTGTATATTTTTTATATATGCATGTATTTCTATTCTCCCAATGTAAATGCTTTTTGATTTGAATTAAATTAAGAGCTTTGATACTGTTAAAGAGATGCTGAAAGTGTGTGTGGGAGAAGGAGAATGCAAAAAAGGAAAAGTCATTGAAGAGAACTTGTCTTGCTTTATAGATAATCACGAGGAAATTCAGAGGTCAGACGTGAAAATCTACACTGGGCCCCTCCCATCCACTCTTCTCCCTTCCTGACAGCAAGATGTTATTAAGAGTGATATTTTCAAGGATCATAACACGAAATCCAGTAATGTCTCAACGACCACTGCAGCCCACCTTGTAATGCCAAACTGGGTCCCAGAATCCTGATTTTGAGATTCTTTTTAGGAAGTCAATGTGCGATTTCATTTCAGAGTTTGATGGTCTCCTAGATTGCTCCAAAGAACAACTTTTGGGCTCAAATTTTATTTTATTTTTTAATACTTTAGGAAAATCTGGCTTTTCTCCGTAAAGAAATCAAAAGTGGAAAGGCATTTTGCAGTAGTAGCAACAGCAGCATTGGAGGCAGAGCAGCCCCCACTGTTCCAGCTGCCGCCATGCTTCATAAAACCATCCCAAATGGGATGAGCACATTTAGCAGGATGATCAATTCACTGCTGCCATACTGCTTCTATTTATAATCTTGGCAGAGCTACAAATTTCAAGGGTTTTCGAAGACAGAGGAACTCTGCTACATGAACTGATTTTAGCGCTCATCTCTTTAGAGTTTGAATTCAAGGGAGTGGGATTTTCCAGCCTCTAAAGGAATTGATGTTCCTGCAGAACACAGCTAGCTTTCTGCTCACAGGGGATGATTTTCAATACTGGCAAGGAAGAGGCTGGGGAAGGTCTTTTTTCTAAGGAATCTTTATGCTTGCAAGAAGTTTACAATGTAGAGATATAGTTCATTTTTTTTTTTTTTTCTGTTTATGCACTGATAATATCTTTAAATCACCTAAGGGTTTATCTCACACATCTCTCTGTCTCGCCTCAAATTATTCATTTCCAATACTGGCCTCTCTGTTAATTAAATGGTATGTCTATGGGGGCATTTCCACTTGAATGATAATTAATGTGTTTTTTCCCAATCCAGCTGCCCATGAACTCTAGTAGATAAATTGTTTTGTGTATAGCACATATTCACGAGGCTGGGCTTGGATAATGATTTCCTGCTGAAGCTAAAGACAAAAAACAAAAAACAAAACACAAAACAAGAACAACAAAAAACCCCCCAACAACAAAAACACTGCAACTCAACATCACTCAAAGCCCAAGTTCTTTTCTAAACCTTTTCATAGTTTGGGTATGTATATGAGGAGAGAAAGAAAAATATTTCCTAATTTATAAATAAGAGCACTGAAACCACAGTAACCATAGTGGAAGCTACGCTGACCTTTCTGTTGATTTTCATAAGCATTTGATAGTCTTGCTTGTGTCCCTTAGTGGTTTATAAAGCATATGGTTTCCGAGCCATGTGTAAATTAAGATTGGGTTATTTAAATATTTTTGGTGCCAGAGATATGCTAAAATGTGACAAATTTAATTTTTAATGCACAAAGTCTTCTTTTTGATTTTTCAGATGCTACTAGTGCATTTTTTTGTGTGAGACAATAGGTTTTAGTGGTTAAAGGCAGACTCTGGAATAAGATCTGCATTTAAATACTGACTTCATCACTTGGCAACTATGATGCCTGACTTTTCTCCTCTATAAAGTAGGACTCATAATAATGTCTCCCTCCTAGGCTACAGTGAGGATTAGTATCATTATTTATGTAAAGCAAATAGAAAGGTTTCTAGCATATACTCATCACTATATTAAATATTAACCAGTATTTTCAAAGTGAAATATTTTAACCTTAAAGTAGATCCACTGGAAAAAGTTGTGAAAGCTTGTCTAGTTTTATATCGCATTCTTAATTAATTGACAAAAGTCTCTGAAAGGGAAATTTGGGTTCTAGAATTCTATAATTTCAACAGATGGATAATGTGGGCATGAAGTTTGTGGTTCTAATGAACATGAACCTTAAATAGAGGAGCTATAAATCTAAATAGCAAGATGGGGGAGAACTGCCTACCCCAACGGGTATCCAGAAATGAGCTTCATAAGAGTAGCTAGCAAAGATTTTCCTCCCATTCTGTAGGTTCTTTCTTTACATTCCTAATTGTTTCCTTTGCTATGCAGAAGCTTTTTAATTAGATGCCATCTCATTTATTCACTCTTGGCATTATTTCCTGAGCTTAAGGGGTTCTATTGAGAAAGTCATTGCCTATGACTATATACTGGAATGTTGACCCTACATTTTCTTCTAGGAATTGCATAGCTTCTGATCTAATTCCTAGATATTTGATTCATTTTGAGTTGATTTTTTGTGTAGGGTGAAATATAAGGGTCTAGTTTCATTCTTCTACATGTGAACGACCAATTTTCCCTGCACCATTTGTTAAAAAGGCTGTCTTTTCTCCAGTGTATATTTTTGGCACCTTTGTCAAGGATCATATGACTGTAGATGTGTGGGTTTGTCTCTGTGTCTTCTGTTCTGTACCATTGGTCTATGTGTCTGTTTTTATCCCAGCACCATGCAGTTTTTGTTACAGTAGCTCTGTAGTATCATTTGAAGTCAGGTATTGTGATGCCCCCAGCATTGCTTTATGACCTAGAACTGCTTTGGCTATTCTGCATCTTTTATTCTTCCAATGAATTTAGGCCTGTTATTTAGTTCTGTGAAGAATATCATTGTTCTTTTGATAGAGATTGCACTGAATCTGTATACCATCCTGGTATCTCTAAAATAAAACTAACTTGGTTGTGGTGCACAATGATTTGCTAATATTTTATTAGAGATTGCTTTTGGTAGTATGGCCATTTTAATAATATTAATTCTGCCTATCCATGAATATTGAAGATCTTTCCATCTTCTGAGGTCTTCAGTTTTTTTCTTCAATGTTTGATAGTTTTCATGATAGAGATCTTTTTCCTCCTTGGTTAGATTTATTCTTAGGTATTTTAGTTTACATTATTTTATTTTGAGGCCATTGTGAATTGTTTTCTGATTTCTCTCTCAGCTGATTCATTGTTGGTATATAAGAAAATTATTGATTTTCATATGTTGATATTGTAACCTGCTACTTTGCCAAATTTATTAGCTCTAGTAGTCTTTTGGTGGAGGTTTTGGACCTTCTGGGAATAGGATCATATCATCTGCAAACAGTGAAAATTTGACTTCTTCTTTTCCTACTTTTATCCCTTTATTTCCTTGCCTAATTGCTCTGGCTAGAATTTCTAGTACTATATTAAATAGTAGTGATGAGAATGGACATCCTTGTTCCATGTTTTAAAGGAATTGCTTTCAATTTTTCCCCGTTTACTGTGAGGTTGACTTTGGGTTTTTCACACATAGTCTTTATTGGGTTGAGGTAGGTTCCTTCTATCCCTAGTTTCTTCAGAGTTTGTATCATGATTGGATGCTGAATTTTGTTGAAGGATTTCTCTGCATCTGTTGAGATGACTGATTTTTGTCCTTACTTATATTTATGTGATGAATTACATTTATTGATTTGTTTATGGTAAACCATCCTGGTATCTTTAAAATAAAACTAACTTGGTTGTGGTGCACAATGATTTGCTAATATTTTATTAAGTATTTTTGCATCTAGTTTCATCAGGGATATTGGTCTGTTGTTTTATTCCTTGATGTTTTTCCTGACAGAAGATTAATATCTAGAGTATATAAAAAACTTTAAAAAATTAACACCAAAAAAATCAAATAACCCAATTAATAAATGGGAAAATGAGTTAAACGGACACTTCTCAAAAGAAGAAATACAAATGACCAACAAATATATGAAAAAATGTTTAACATCACTAGCATTTAGAGAAATACAAATCAAAACTACACTGAGATTTCATCTCACACCAGTCAGATTGGCAAACACCAAGAATACAAATAATAATAAATGCTGGAGAGGATGCAGAAAAAAGGGAACAAGTTTACACTGTTGGGAGGATTATAAATTAGTACAACAATTATGGACAACTAGTTAGAACAAACAAACAAACAAAAAAGACTAGGACAGGAACAACCATCTGGCCCAGCTATACCACTCCTTGATATTTATCTTAAGGAATTTAAGTCACAATATTATAGTGATGCATACATACGCACATTTTTAGTAGCACAATTCACAAAAGCCAAACTATAGAATCAGTCTAGCTGTATGTCAACAGATGAATGGTTAAAAAAAAATGTGGTATATATACACAATAGAGTTTTGTTCAACCACAAAGAAAAACGAAATTATGTCATTTGCAGGAAAATGGTTGGAACTTGAGAACATTATGTTAAACGTAATAAGCCAAACTCAAGGGTCATATGATTTTTTTCTCATATATGGAAGTGAGAGAGGAAAAGGAAAAGAAAGGGGTTGGACATGGATCTCATGAAAATCAAAGGAAGATCATTAGAGAAAAGGGACAGAGAGGGGGAGGTAGGGAGGGAGGAGGGAAGTGCTGGTGAGTGATATTGGCCAAATTATATTGTCTGCATATATGAATATGTAACAATGAACCCCATCATTATGTACAACTATAATGCACCAATAAAAATGTGAAAAGAAAAAAATAAGAGATTAAAAGAAAACAACAACAAAAAAGTGGGCTTCATCCTCATAGTAGAGGGGTAGGAGGAGATGCTTCTAGGTCAAATTCCAATCCTAGTGCTTTGCTTATATAAACGTACTATTACATTTTTCCCAATTCACACTAGGCCTCCCTTATCCCTGAGCAAAAATAATCATATAGTTAAGAAAAACAAAATTTAAAAAACTTTGGCCTTCCAAAGCCCACTCCTGATTCATAATGATAAGATTAAGTTAAATGACGTCAAAACTGGGTTATTCCCCCAGCTGATGTAAAGTATGTTTGGAAAGCTTTAATCTGGCTTGATTCTTGATAATGGGATCTGAATGGGAGAATTTCCAAAATAAAATATTAGAATTATTGCATAATAATTATCTAAAAAGGAAGTTAAGGATGTCACAATTTTGGAAGTCTTTCTGATGAAAGTTTCAGAGAGAAGCAGGTCAACTGGAATTTCTTTTGAAAGGAATTGACCTTGGACCTGGAGAAATGCTATCAGATGGTCACTTTTTTATATGCTCCAATTTGCCTTAAAAACTTAGGAACTAACTGATTACCTACCCAATGCTTATGATCTAACCAATGCCTTAAGGTCTTAGGAACTGCGGATGACCCAACCAATACTTATAAAGACTTCTGAGCACTGGGCACTGTGTTGCTCATCTTGTTATTTTGTGTAATTCTCATTGTAACTTTAATATTTACCCATTTCAAAGTTAAGGAGTTGAGGTTCAGAGACACAGTTGGTAAGCTGTAAAGCTGGAATTCAAACCTACATAGTCCAAGTTAAGTCCAATGTGCTGCTGCCTTAACCACTATATTCTTTTGTATAATCTCTCATGTCAGAATACAATAGTTAATAGGTCTCTATATAATTTGATTTTATCAATTCTAAGAACTAAAAAAAAATTTCTGTGATTATTATTATGCTGACATAATTATTATTATGCTGACATAATAATTATTATGCTGATACTTGGACTAAAACGTCAAACAGCAAGCTTTGCAATGTTAGGCATAATCTCATCCTACAATAACGGATCTGTTTTCTTCTACCAATGGAGTGAACAAATTGCAGAGATAAAGTCAGTCCTGAAGGGAAGTGTTTCATTGATATTAAGGTCTGTAGAAACACCTAGAGAAATACCACATCTAAACCACTGCGGACGCTGGGCACTGCCCTGACCTGATATTTGAAACAGTGTGCTTCACAATCTGCCTAATAATTAAAGCAATTTATCTTCAGGTAGATCTAGGCCATTTTGTTATTTCAACATGAAATTCGTGGGGGAATAGAGATGCCTGTAGAGAATCTCTGTTGTGTAAACACTAATATGCAAAGGAACTAGGTAACTTTCTGATATGCCATCAACTTTGTGCCTATTAGTTTGGCTGTTGAATCTACTTGACAATCTGACTGAGAAACACTCAGAAACCGGCTGCAAGGTAACTTGCTGAAGACTTCGACCACCTTGCAAGGCCCAGAACGCAGCTAAAACAACAATAGGTGTCTATCTTGTCCCAGATTAAGAAACAAATATAATAAAATACTGACTGCAAAATGCCAAAGAAGTCTGAAATTTTATGGCATGCCATGTGAACACAGGTTTGCTCTGTGCAATTTGATAGACTCTGGGCAGCAGCATGTGACTACCAAGCAATTGAAATGTAGCTAGTTCACACTGAGATGTGCCGGGTATAAAATATAAGCCAGATATAAGACAATGTGAAAAAGAATGTAAAATATCTCTGCAATTTTTACTATCAATATATGTTGAAATGGCATTACTTTTGATGCATTGGCAAATAAAATATATTATTAAAATTATTTTCTTATTTTTTTGGGGGTGGTGGTGGTACTGAGAATTGAACCTAGGGGGCACTTTACCACTGAGCTACATCCCCAGTCCTATTTTATATTTTATTTTGAGACAGAATCTCCTTAAGTTGCTGAGGATCTCATTAAGTTGCTGAGGTTGGCCTTAAACTTACTATCCTCCTGCCTGCACCTCCCGAGTCACTGGGATTGCAGGCGCGCGCCATCACACCCAACTTCTTGTTACTTTTAATGGGACTAATATAAAATTGAAATTGCATATATGGCTCACATTGTGTATTTATCAGGCAGTGCTTGTAGGTGCTTACTCTATACCAGCTGCCGCTGAGGAATGAGGTCAGCATCATCTTTCATCAGCAATGGAGAGGGATTCTATTGGACCCAGATGGAATATTTTGATTTGTTTTTTATTTTAGTCATTTTTGCTACTATTCTTATTACCTTCTTTTTTCTACTTTGTCTGGACTTATTCATTTTCTTCCCAACCTTCAGTGGGATCCTTTGTTCACTTTTTTCACTGTTTCTCATTAAGTAAATTCATTTAAGGTTAAAGTATTTCTTTAGAAGCATTTCCAAATTTTGGCAGATAACACTTTTGTTTTATTGTTTAGGGTTTTTTTTTTTTTTTTTTTTGGTGATTTCCTCATTGTGGTTTCCTTTTTGATTTACTAGGTTATTTTTACAATATAGATATGATATATATTCTTTGATAGTTTTTGAAGTTTCCTGTGTTGCCTGGTATGCAGTCATTTTTTTTCTTTTTTATAATATTGCTTGTGCTCAAAAACAATGTGTATTTTCTCTTTTTAATTCATTCTGTGCAAGCATATGGTATGTCTTAGATTAACTCTTTAATTGTGTTGTTTTGTCTGCCTGATATATCAAGTTTCTGCGAAAGGTATATGAAAGTCTTCTCCTATGATTGTAGATCAGTCAATTCCATCTTGTGATTCTGTGATTTTTAGTTTATGTATGTTGATATTATGCTGTTAAGTACATACACGCCCTTAATTTTTAAATTTTCTTGTTGAGTTGTTCTTTATATCTTATATAGCTATGTTTCTAGTCTACCTTTTGACTTTAAACTCTCTGCTGTTTGATTTGAATATTGCACCACTAGCTGCCTTTTGATTGATATTTACCTGGTTGTTTGTCTACCACTTTCTGTATCACATTTTTATTTGTGTCTATTAAAATGTAAAAACCCTGTTATTCCCTTTTTAAATATTCCAATTTAATATTTAATGCTCATCTATTAATGCTTATGTGTACTATTGATTTCATTTATTTTCTCTCTTCTTGTTTTTTACTGAATGGGTCAAATCTTATGTTCTCTACTTCCTCTCAAATAATTTATAATTATACATTTGATTTTTCTTTCTTACAGTTTTAACATTTTGAGTTTCTAACATGTATATCTGATTTAACAAAATGTAAAATTAACCAAAATCTGTATTTTTCTCTTAAAAACATTAGGATTTAGAATGGTGATTTCTTCCTGGATTCCAAATTGTCATCTAGTATTTTAGATTTTTCTTGAAGGGAATTCTCCAAATTAGTTAATGTTATCATTATTCAACATTCAAAATTTACTTACATTTTTCCACATAAATCTTTTACTCATCATTATTTCTTGCATCTATACTTTTCTTCTAGGTCTACCAATATTCTTGTTGAAAATGTTATTTAGTACTATGTTTTAGTAAGCTTCCATGACTAATAAACTCTTTGAGTCTCTGCATTTATCTTCCTTCACTCGACATAGCTTAACTCATGGATAGTTACTTCCCTTTACTGCTTTGAAAATTCCATTCCATTGCATTGTAGCATCCATTGCTGCCCATGGAACATCTTCTGTCAGTACATGTTGTTCCTCTCCACACATGAAATAAAATTTTGAACTCTTCTGCTTGTCATGGCTCCAAAACCCCTTCCCCTATTCTACATGCATTAGAGGTATAAACCATGCACTGCTTTGGCTTAAGCTTCTATTCACTTGGTTGCTCTTTTTATACTTAGAGATTCACACTCTGGATTTGAAATTTGGCTGCATATCTAAATTTTGCTATTGTTAGTTTATTTTTCTGTGAAGCAGAGTCCTTCTTTTTACCATACTGACTTGATTCTCAATGTCTGTAAGGTAGAGACATGGACATTATAATACAGATCCAAGACTCAGAGTGCTGAGAGCACCCGTGATACCCTCTTGCATTCTGATCTTATTCCTGGGGTCCCTTCACCTTGGGAGCCTGCTTTCCTAAGCGGGTTTCTATTTGGAATGGCACCTGCCTGGAGATCCTATCATGGACTCTACATCTGGTTCTGTGGATATGCCCCTTTGACCTGAAGTCGGAGAGCAGTGCATTAATATCCCAGCTGCAACCTCCTCTGTGCTGCCATGAACTGCTTGAAGTTTATCTGGGTGAATCTGTGTGTTGTCAGCTGTGCGTTGCTGTGACCAAAATATACAAGAACAACTTAGAAGAGGGAAAATTTATTTTGGCTCATGATTTCAGAGATTTAGAACACGGAGGGTCAACTCCATTGTTCTGGGCCCAAGGCGGGGCCCCATATTATGGTGGAAGGGTGTGACGGAGGATAGCTACTTGCCTCATGGGAAACAGAGAAAGCAAGGGGAAGCCACAGGGAACATGTACCCTTCCCGGGCACACCCCCAGTGACCGGCATTCTCCAGTCAATCCCACCTGCCTACAGTTACTACCCAGTCCAGTCAAACTAGAATGAACTGATCATGTTATGGCTCTCATAATCCAATCATATCACCTCTGAATATTCCTGCATTAACATGGGAATTTTGGGAAGACTCCTTACATCCAAACCATAACACTCTGGTTCCAGTTGACCAAGACTTCCAAGTTCAGTGACAGATATCTGTAACTGGTCTTCCTGAAACCCCCAGGAGAGAAGTGATGTCAACCTTTCCCACTGGGGAGGGTGTACTGGGGACTTAGAGCTCAGATATTTCCAGAGAAAACCTTCCGACAAAATTCCTTCTCTTCACTCTTTGCCCTTTTATAATCTTCTGTAAGACAGAATGTAAACTTCCCTTGGCACCTACTTTGAAGTTTCACATGATTTCATGACCCTATTCTCTTTATTCTCACCTAAACCATACTCTGGTATTTTATCCTTGTCTCTGATATTTGTCATATTTTGGTAACAATATCTAGTGAGATATTAAGGGTTTTTACAATTTACTATGATTTTTGAGAAATTCTTATTCAGTATTTGTTATTATGGAATATTTTTATTTTCTTAGAAGTGAAAGAATATATCCATGTCTTCCATGTGAAATATGGTTTGAAAAAAAAAGGTTTGAGTGGAAGGTCTTAAGGGAATGGAAGTTACTTTAGTGATGGTTTTAAATGTCAATACTAACTTTGACAGATTATTTTTCACATGGTAAACATTATATAAATAGGGTTAACCAGACAATAAAGAACCAATCCAAAATCTATAATACCTGCCCTTGAGTCACAGAAGTACTAGACAGTATTGGGGAAATTACTAAAAACTGCTCAAATTGAAAAGGGAAACAACACCACTTCATGTGTCTTTTCTGAGTTCCAAGCACATTTTCTTTGGCATATTTAAAACATCTTATTTATAGTTGCCATGGTGGTGTTTCTGCCATTTTGCTGCCTGATTTTGTGACATTGTCTTACTTTAAAATGCTTCCTAAGACTGCTTGGGAGCCAGGTGCACCTGTAATCCCAGTGACTTGGGAGGCTGAGGCAGGAGGACTGAGAGTTAAGTCAGCCTAGCAGCTTAGTGAGGCACTTAGCAACGCAGTGAGACCTGTCTCTGAATAAAATACAAAAAGGACTGGATGTGGTCCAGTGATTAAGTGCCCCTGGGATCAATCTCTGGTACCAAAAACAAACAAACAAACAAAAAAAGAATGCTTGGAGGTCAATTTGGTGTGATGGGATAAGATGAAATTCAAGATGTCTTCAAACGTACAGATTCAATGATTTTTTTTAGAATTCAGCATCTATTCTCTTCACACTAGTGGTCCAGCAGATGTGAGTCTATGTAGAAGAGTTCAGGAAGCCCACGGAGTGATGTCTTTCCTAAACATCTTCACGGCAATGGTACACTGCCAGATGACTGAGTATAGCACGCAGGTATCACAGATGGAAATCCTCCAGAAGCTCTCGTGGCCTCGCAAAGCCAGAAAACTTGCTTTGGGAGCACATGCACTTTATAGTAAAAGTTAGATTTTAATCTACACGTATCTCAAGGAGTCTGAGCTATTTAGAGTGAAGTGGGCATATCTATATGGAGAAACATTTTGTTTCTTCTTAGCATTAAGTATAGTGGTAGACTGAACAAGGGATCTTCTCCGAGAGTCATTTTTGTTGCAAGTTTGCTATTGTTTTCTATTTGTCTGCATGAGGAAAGAAATATATAGCAGTAATAGGACTTTTGAGTTCTATTTGCTATCTTATCAATGACTGTGGAACAACTTGCTCAAGTTCTTTTGACTCATTATCTCTGTAATAAGGAGGATACTTTCTGCTCCACAATGTTCTAAGCATTATTTGATGATAAAGTATCATTCTATGGTTCTAGGAAGACAATGTATTAAGCACACTATGCTTCTCTTAGCCTGTACACATGTTTAAATTCCTGTGATGGAATTCAGTAAATTCAGGAAACAGGGACATATTATAAATGAGTGCGAAAAGAAGTGGCTAAACAAGACCATCTTTAACAAAACATTTTAATTTGATAAAGAAGCTGAACAAAGAAACAAAGGACATCAATAATGCTGAACTACAGTGAACTCCATTTACTAGCATCTGTGTTGTTCTCTTGATTAATACAGGGATAACATATAGCATAACTTTCATCTATGTTTGCATTCTGAAAATTTTCTAAAAATAACATTTTGAATTCCCCAAAGCAATGATACATCATTAATGCCAGATGATCAAGTGCACTAACCTTACCAGATCTATAAGTATGCATGCATATATGTATATAAAAACATAATGGTGGAGGTTTCAAGATGGCGGCCTAGAGGGTGGCTGCATTTCATGTTGCTCCAGGACTCAGGATTCAAAAGAGGAGATATTGAGACACTTGGGACCAACTCAAAGCAGCTGGGTGACTCTCACCCGTTGGGAAGGCGTCCTGGATGGGACAGTGGTCCCGGAACGCAGGAAACTTTGTGAAGTAGAGCTGCCGGCGAGACGCCCCTCCCCCCGCTGGAGCAGTGAACTTGGACAACTGGGAGCGCCGTAAAGGAGGCCGCTTGGCACAGTGCTGGGACTCGGAGCAACCACTGGGGCTCCGGCGGCTGCCCAGGGGAGGAGTGGAGAGGAGAGCTGTGTGGACTCAGGACACCGGGGCCTGCCCTGAGGAGGAGGAGGAGGAGCGTGGCCGCTTGGATTCGGAGTGACTACACCAGAGCTACAGGCGGTTGCCAGAGGAGAAGCTGCGCGGCGAGCTGTTTGGACTCAGAACGACTGCTTCTGAACCCCGGGGCCTGCCCTGAGGACGAGGACGAGGAGGAGGAGGAGCGGGACCGCTTGGATTCGGAGTGACTACACCAGAGCTACAGGCGGTTGCCAGAGGAGAAGCCGCGCGGCGAGCTGTTTGGACTCAGACCACTTCTGAACACTGGGGCCTGCCCGGAGGAGTAGGAGGAGGAGGAGGAGGAGAGTGGCAGGTCGTTTGGACTCGCAGTGACTGCATTAGCGCTCCAGGCGGCTGCTCAGAGGAGAAGGCGAGTGGTGAGTTGTTTGGACTTAAAGTGACAGCGCCTGAACACAGGAGGGCTGCCTGGAGGAGAAGCGTGGTGGGTTGCTTGGTCTTGAGTGGCCGCACCAGAGCTCCGGGCGGTTGCCCAGAGGACCCGTGCTGCGGATCACGTGGATTCAGAGCCACTCAGAGCGACTGCTCCTGAACACTCGGGGGGTTATCTGGAGAAGGAGGAGGAACGAGGAGGGTCACTTCGACTCGGAGGGATGCCCTCTTTCACCACTTCTATTCAACATCGTTCTTGAGACTCTGGCCAGAGCAATTAGACAAACCAAAGAAATTAAAGGAATACGAATTGGAAAAGAAGAACTCAAACTATCCCTGTTCGCTGATGACATGATTATATATTTAGAGGAACCTGGAAATTCCACCAGAAAACACTTAGAACTCATAAGTGATTTCAGTAAAGTAGCAGGTTACAAGATCAATGCCCATAAATCCAACGCATTTTTATACATAAGTGATGAATCTTCAGAAAGAGAAATTAGGAAAACTACCCCATTCACAATAGCCTCGAAAAAAATAAAATTCTTGGGAATCAATCTCACAAAAGAGGTGAAAGACCTCTACAATGAGAACTACAGAACACTAAAGAAAGAAATTAAAGAACACCTTAGAAGATGGAAAGATCTTCCATGTTCTTGGATAGGCAGAATTAATATTGTCAAAATGGCCATACGACCTAAAGTGCTATACAGATTCAATGCAATTCCAATTAAAATTCCAATGATGTACCTTACAGAAATATTATGAAATTCATCTGGAAGAATAAGAAACCCAGAATAGCTAAAGCAATCCTTAGCAGGAAGAGTGAAAGAGGGGGTATCGCAATACCAGATCTTCAACTCTACTACAAAGCAATAGTAACAAAAACGGCATGGTATTGGTACCAAAATAGAAAAGTAGATCAATGGTACAGAACAGAGGACATGGACACAAACCCAAATAAATACAATTTTCTCATACTAGACAAAGGGGCCAAAAATATGCAATGGAAAAAAGATAGCCTCTTCAACAAATGGTGCTGGGAGAGTTGGAAATCCATATGCAACAGAATGAAACTAAACCCATATCTCTCACCATGCACGAAACTAAACTCAAAATGGATTAAGGACCTCGGAATCAGACCAGAGACCCTGCAGATTATAGAAGAAAAAGTAGGTCCAAATCTTCACCTTGTTGGTCTAGGATCAGACTTCCTTAACAGGATTCCCATAGCACAAGAAATAAAAGCTAGAATCAACCACTGGGATAAATTCAAACTAAAAAGCTTTCTCTCAGCAAAGGAAACTATCAACAATGTGAAGAAAGAGCCTACAGAGTGGGAGAATGTCTTTGCCAATCATTCTTCAGATAGAGCACTAATCTCCAGAATCTATAAAGAACTCAAAAAACTCTACTCCAAGAATTCAAATAATCCAGTGGACAAATGGGCTAAGGAAATGAATAGACACTTCACAGAAGAAGATCTACAAGCAATCAACAAACATATGGAAAAATGTTCAACATCTCTAGTAATAAGAGAAATGCAAATCAAAACCACCCTAAGATTTCATCTCACCCCAATTAGAATGGCGATTATCAAGAATACGAGCAACAACAGGTGTTGGCGAGGATGTGGCTAGAAAGGTACACTCATACATTGCTGGTGGGGCTGCAAGTTAGTGCAGCCACTCTGGAAAGCAGTGTGGAGATTCCTTAGAAAACTTGAAATGGACTCTCCATTTGACCCAGCTATCTCACTCCTTGGCCTATACCCAAAGGATTTAAAATCAGCATACTACAGAGATACAGCCACATCAATGTTCATAGCTGCTCAATTCACAATAGCCAGACTGTGGAACCAACCTAGATGCCCTTCAATTGATGAATGGATAAAGAAACTGTGGTATATATACAATGGAATATTACTCAGCCATAAAGAATGATAAAATTATGGCATTTGCCGGCAAATGGATGAAATTGGAGAATATCATGCTAAGTGAGATAAGCCAATCTCAAAAAGCCAAAGGACAAATGATATCGCTAATAAGTGGAGGATGACACATAATGGGCGGGAGGGAAGTGTTAGTGTTAGGGTTAGAGTTAGGGTTAGGGAGGGGGGCAAGTATGGAGGAAGGAAGTACTGTATAGAGGGTAAAGAGGGGTGGGGGGGTGGGGGGGAAGGGAAAAATAACAGAATGAATAAAACAACATTACTGTATGTAAATTTATGATTACACAAATGGTATGCCTTTACGCCATGTACAAACAGAGAAACAACATGTATCCCATTTGTTTACAATAAAAAAAAAAAAAAACATAATGGTGATATTACCTCTTAAGATTTTTTGGCTGCTAGGAGTCAATAGCAAATTGTATATGTGTGTACATTTGAGCATAACTAATGGAAATAAGATGGGCCAAAGTGAACGCTATTAAAAAAGAAGTCTCCTGGAATGAATGACACCATATAGCCCAATAGAAGCATTGAATAGATTGCTTCTATAGACAACAAAGTGCTCCAAGGAAATCTTATCTGGAGCATTCTAGTGACCAACGGAGGTACTCACCATAGACAGGCCTTCCGAGTACCTCTTCCAGTTATAATTCACATTTTCAGAAGAAAAAGTCAGTGAACTAGTAAAAAAGTGTGGCAATAATGGCATTCTTTGTCAACAGGAAAATGAAGAACAGGGTCCATTAACCGAGAAAGGCAGAACTCAATTTGCACATTCTGAAATCTCCCAGTTTGAAGTCAAACTAAACGTTGTTTCCTTTAGAAACAACGAAGCAACAACCAAGTCTTTTCCCTTAATAATGGAACATTATATCCTGTTAAAAAAAATTGAAGCAATGCTGTTTACATGTTTAATGTTTAATGAAATAAAGACTGGCAATCGCCAGACGCCGGGATGATGGCGAAAGAGCAGACACAGAGACTTCCTTCCCTTCTCTGTCCCTCCACCCTACACATTTCCCAGAGAGGAGAATACAGAAGCCAACCAGAGCTGGGGAAGTGGGGCTTTGAAAGCCATCTCCAGGCATTCTGAGCTTGGCTGACTGGTGGTCCTACTTGGGCCCAAGGGCTATTTTTCTGGAGAGTATCCAGGAACTGCCAGGGCCCGTGGATCTCTTTAAGTCTTATATTTGTCTGTCAAAGATCATGATTAAGAAATCTCGTCTTGACCAGGGTGGAGATGGAAGACAGAAATAAATGTTCTGAAGGAGTATGAACATTTCTGCCTGCCCCAGAACCCTTTTCCTGAGAGATGTGGTGCTTGGAATCCTGGCCACATTTCTGGGCCAAGCCCTGGTGGCTCACCCCATCATCTCAGTAAGAACACATGGACTGGCCTCACAGCTCTGCCTGTTCACTCCAAAAGGGGCCACCATGTCTCACCTGGTTTATCCCACCACCCCCTGCAAACCCACACCTCTGTTCTGGGCAGGCAATGTACAAGAAAAACCACTGAGGTGCTCACTCCTCTGCACAAGGCTAAGATCTTCAACTAGCAGCAGGAGAAGCACATCTCCCTGCTTGAAGAGCCTGGCTCATTAAATGCTTGTTGAAAATAAAATCATCTTAGATGGTTTAAAACTGCAATCAAGTTTGTTATTTAAATATTAACATTGTTATTTCATCTTTATCAAAATAGAGCAGTTCTAATTGGGATATTATTAGCTGTCCTCATGAAGAACTGAAGTATCTATCTTGAATAAGGAAGGAAACTGGGGTTTTATTTCCCAGAGGGAAGATGGGGATGCAGCGTGGGACAGGATAAACAACTCCAGTCTTGGAGCTGCCAGGTTTGGGTTTCAACACTGACCCAGCCACACCCAGGCTGCTTACTTTCTGAGCAAACTTCCTGAACTCCCATCTCTTCCTCTATAAAATGGAACTAATCATACTTATGTCATGGGGTTACTATGAAGTTTAAATAAATAAATCACCTAGGATGGGACCTAATATATAACAACTGGTCAAGAAATGAGTACATTTATATGATCGTGATGAAAGAGATAAAGGAATTAAAAATATAAGGATTTAAATGTCAGTAGACTGGAACCATGAGAATATGGGGACTCTTTTTATTTTTTTTCTTTATTTCTTCTTTTTATTAAAAAACAAGGTCAAAGATGTTTATGACATCGATTTTCCATGTCTAGTATATCTGTGTTTATCCCTCTGTCTTTCTAGATTTGAGTGATTACCTGCATTAATTTGGGTTGAAGTAAGTGCTTGCTCTGAAAACCTAATTACGACATCAGTAATGGCACTCCAGTGTGGGTGCAGACGCTGGTGTGGGGCTTCAGAGGACTTGGGTTTGGTTGGAATCTTTGCTTTAAATTTGCTGGGGAAGTTTTAGTTTAGTTCTCTTTTCTCCCGCCTCTAGGCTGTGTTCAGAGAGCACCATGAGGGCAGTGATCCCACACTGACCACAGAGGGGGCAAGCGCCCGCTGCCACGCTTCCTGGTCAGACCCAGGAGTCCTGGGATGGAAGGGAGAATGCATACTTTGAAACGGTTTTCACACGGACAGAATTATTCCCTGTGAATTTCCTGTCTCCCAGCTGAGGGGAAGGGAAGAGGAAAATGCTCTGAGGTTTCCGCTTCTCAGGGTCATTCACAAGCACACAGCTGAAACTGCAGGCATTTGGTCAATGCGTCTCCTCTCCAGAGTCTACCTGGTTAAGGTTGGTTTTGCCCGTTTTGTCAAATGGGCGCCTGCTCTTCCGTTTCACTGAACTGATAAATCATGAATACTTTCCTTAGCTATTTAAAAGTCATTTCCTATCATTTTCCCTGGGCACCAGAGGCAATCTCATATGCAAAGTCTAGTGTGTGTGTGTGGGTGTATGTGTGTGTGTGTGTGTGTGTGTGTGTGTGTTGATTGCTGCCTTAAAAAATAGCAAATGATAGCAAACAACTGCTAAGAGATTTTCAGGCCAAAATTTATCAACAGCCTAAACTGTAGCAGTGCATTCATCAAAAAGCAAAGATGTATGCCTTGTATTACTTAACCTTTCCAAGCCACCTGCTTCTTATTATATTTTTTATTTCATATTCAACTTCCTATTTGAAATTCAAACATCTTATTATAATCATGTGTATGCTTTCTGTACTAAAGTAGAACATTCTAAAATTGGGTGTTTCGTGAATAAAAATTGTTTTTATGATAATTCATTTATTCAAAAAGTATTATGGAGTGCCAAATGTAATCTGGTTTTGTAGATGTTAGGGATAGGTCCAGTGAGCAAAGAACATGATGTTCATCTACATGGAACTTAGAATTCTCGTGTGTCTGGGCGCAGGGAGGAGAGAGGTGGCCAATATACAGCTAATATTGTGCAGCTGGACTGTGATGAGTGTTATGGAGAAAAGGCAGGAAGAAACATGACAAGTTCTAGGAGTATGCATGAATTGTGGGGTGGTCTGGAATTCAAATTTAAACAGAGTTGTCAGGAAAGATCTCAATGAGAGAGTGACTTCTGAGCAAAGGTCTGAAGCAGGTGAGGGAGTGAGCCATGAAGTGATGTGGAAGATTATCTTACTAAGAAGGGGCAGCAAGTGCAAAGACCCTGAGGTCAGATCTCCCTGGCATATTGAAAAACAATGAAGAGGTGAATGTGGCTGGATGGAGTAAGAAAGAGAGTAGGAAGGAAGGAAGCAAAGGAGGGAAAAGTGGTCAGTTCAAGAGGTACAGAAGTTTTTCAAAGAGGAAAGAATGATCGATTAGAATAATTATGAACTGGGATGACTTTAATGGACAAAACATGAAAAACACCTGCCTCCTGGAGTTGACATTCCAGTGAAGCCTCAAATAATTAAAATTAAAATAAAAAAGCAAATTATACAAAAAATAATGAATGCAAGAGGAAAGAAATGAATAGGGTGTTCTGGGGTGGGGTGGATGCATGCTTAAGTAGTATGCTGTTACTTGGAAAAATCGTAGAATGTGAAAATGTGTTACTTTGCCTTTAATAGTTCAGTAGTAATACTGACTTTCCCAAGCAAAATAGCTTTTTGTAGTGATGGTGAAATAGGAGATAGAAACAGTTCCAATGTTTGCAATCCTGTTTAAAACCACACTGTAAGCTACCTTTCAGAGAGGCAGTACTAGCATCACCACTATTGTCTAGCAGAATTTGCTTAACTAAATTTTATTGGAACAGTTATAGCCTTTTGCTGGTATGGTTTGAAGCATATGGAAAAGACAAGTTCTAATATAAAGTTGGGTAAACTTGACTCATGATCTGGAAAAGGTCACAGTACCCTGGATGTTCTTGGGATGATACCTTTAATAGATTCTAGGCTAGAAATAAGATACAAACATTCTATTCCTTCTGTGAGGCCAGCAAGTCTGACTCCAACCCAATAACTCACTTTAGATAAATCTATTTTCAGCTTTATTTGGAGGATGCAACTCTTGGTCATTCTTCACTGTCTATTCCTGTAGATGACTGGTGATATGATCCAACAAAGGAACCAAAATATATTCATTCACTACAGCAGTGACGTATTTTTCTGCATTATGCTTGTCCTTGGCAAGGGATGCTTTAGCTGCTCCCTCTGCTGCCTCGCTGTCAGCTTGATAAACGGACAGGCTTCCTTCCCAGCAGGGCTGGTGGGGCTCCAGGTCGCAGCGCTGCCCACGTAGGCAGTCTGCAGGCCATTGTTGCTGCCTCCCATGAGCTCAAAGAGTGCACAATCGGAGCGCACGGGGGACATTCCAAAAGATGCTCAGGCTGACAGCCTCATACCAGGGCAAGGAGAAAATAAAGTTCTGTCCTGTTCTGTTAAATGTCTCTGCCAGGCTCTACAGAGACATACTGCCAGAAGAATAAAGAAAAGTCCATTTTGTTCATTGCATACAGCTATTTTGAAAATTTACTACCAGATTCTTGCAATGGATATCTTTGTTTATTCTGCTTTTTCCTTTAAGTAGTTTTTTCAAACTTAGTGGTGATTCATTCATGTGCTGGATTTTGAAAAGGCCAGAAGGAGTCTAACAGTGTATTGATGAGCACAGTTTTTAATGGGGAAAAGAATGAAGTAGAAAGGGGCCAATCATAGAAACTAAAGAAAGGTTACTCACAGAAAGCAGATCCTTCTTGAGCTTTTCAGCAGAATCAATGGCATTAGCCCATGTGAATACACTTGATGTGGATTGACAACATACCATGTGCTTCTCTTAGGTATATACTATGGTGTGAATAAGGCCCATGTATTAAAGACTTGGCTCCCAGCCTGTGTTGCTACTGAGATGGTGGAAACTTCCAGAGGTGGGGCCTACAGGGAAATTGGTCATATAGGGGTTTGCCCTTGAAAGGGATATATCGGGTCCCTGGTTGCTCTTCTTTCTCTGTTTTACTTCCTGGCTGCCATGAGGTGAGCAGCTTCTTCCACCACACACTCTCACCATGATGTTCTACTTCACTGCAGGTTCAAACCAATAGAACCGAAACTTCCAAAATCTTTCTTCTTTTTAAGTTATCTCAGGTATTTTATTATAGCAATGAAAAGCTAACATAGTGTATGAACTTTTGTTGTCTCCTTTAGGTAAAACCATACAGTAATAGTTAAATATTTGTTGACCACATCTGTTATGGTTTGGATATGAGATGTCCCCCAAAATCTCATGTGTGAGACAGTGCAGGAAGGTTCAGAGGAGAAATGATTGGGTTGTAAGAGTCTTAATCAGTGATTCAATCCCCTGATAGGGATTAACTGAGTGGTAACTGAAGTGGTAGGGTGTGACTGGAGGAGGTGGGAATTGGGGCGTGGATTTGGGTATATATTTGTAAGTGGTGAGTGGAGTCTCTCTTTCTGTTTCCTGATCAAGATGTGAGCTGCTTCCCTCTGCCACACTCCGCCACCATGATGTTCAGCTTTACCTTGAGCCCCAAGGGATAGAGCCAGCCTTCTGTGGATTAAGACCTCTGAAACCATGAACACTTAAATAAACTCTTCCTCCTCTACAGTTGTGCTGGTCAGGTCATTTAGTCACAGCAGCAAAAAAGCTGACTCAAACAACATCCTTCACAGTGTATTCTCCTTCTGCTCCCATCCCCATGATCCCTTTGTAGGGAAGGTGAGGATTTTTATCAAAAGGAGAAACTGAAGCTCAAGAAAATAGAGTCCCTGGGTCAAGTTCATATGGGTAGCAGTGGTAGCAGGTATTTGTTCCTACTTAAAAAATGAAATAGATAAAAAATAAGTTGAAAGCCTTCTCATTGTGAAACTCAGAAATTTTCTCTATGAAATTAAACATATTAAAAAAGTAGACAGGTGCATTTTAAGCTAAGTGGAGGATGCACAGATTTTTTTCTGTTGTTTTTCTTTGGAATGAGACAGACATCATTACCCCATGTACATGTATGATTACATGAATGGTATGAATCTACATTGTGCACAACCATAGAAACAAAATGATGTACCCCATTTGTGTACAATGAATCAAAATGCAGTCTGTAAAAAATTAAAAAATAAATAAATAATTAAAAACAAACAAACAACAACAACAAAAAACTATACCCATACATCCCATGTTCTATATATTCTTTTGTATGTATGGTACATTTCATGATGACAATAAGAAATAACAGCTAGAGAAGGGAGATAATTGGTTTTAATACCTACAATGCCCCGGGACTGTGGTAGGCGTATTTAATATGTAATCTCATGTTTTTAATATGAGATCGCTTCTATTGTAAGAATCTTTCTTAATTGCTATACAAGTTAATAACAGTGTCATTATAGCCCATCTCAGCCATCAGTATGTGAAGCCCCAAATGACAAAATAGTAGTCATGGATTTAAATCAGTGGAACTATTTCTGCTTTTCTTTGTTCTTGGTAGAAGCTTCCTTCTATCCCTACTCCACATCCTCACCTCCCTGGTGCCAGGATTCAGAACATTCAATATTGCACAGTCTAGAGATCCAGGAATGGGAAACACACATTCTGCAAGTGAATCATTAGGACCTATAATGAGGAGGACCAAGCCTTCCCTGGTTTTCAGGCCCACATACTCTCGTGACACTCCAACACATAGTGGCTACAGGTTCAGTACATGTATAGAATCCTGGGGGACAATACCCAAACTTTTGCATGTGGTCCTCAAGCTGACTCCTTGGCTGGCCCTTTAATAGGTTATTCTCTCATTTTGCATATGAGGCTGGCTTCTTCAGACCGATGTATATGGTGGGATCTATAGATTCTCTACTCATTGACTCACTTTCCCCACTGTAAAATGTGTTCATTGGTTCCAGGCAATTTTATTGGCATCCTAGTTTGGTAAATTATATTGTCCTTAAGTCCTTCGATGACAGTTACAGAGGCATCCTGGTTAAGAAAGGCAAACCAATAGTTAAAGCAGGTGTGAATTCTGGTAAGGCTATGTTGTTGCCCTTCTAGAATGGAAAGGATCCAATGTAGTTAAACTGTCACCAATAATTTCTTGGCTTTCTTTTTTTCTTTTTTTTTTTTTACTTCTCACAGTGTTTTTTATTTTACTTATTTTTTGTTGACTTATTATGGTTATAAGTAATTGTGGGCTCTCATAGTTTTTTTTTATTTGACTTTTAATTTTTTATAGACTACATTTTGATTCATTGTACACAAATGGGGTACATAATTTAGTTTCTATGGTTGTACACGATGTAGATTCAAACCATTTGTGTAATCATACATGTACATAGGGTAATGATGTCTGTCTCATTCCACCATTTTTCATACCCCCCTCCCTCTCATTTTTTACATATTCTGAAGTTCTCCCATTATTCTCTCATTCCCCACCCCCACCCCCATTATATATCATCCTCCACTTATCAGGGAAAACATTTGACTTTTGGTTTTTTGGGATTGGCTTATTTCGCTTAGCATGATATTCTCCAATTGCATCCATTTATTTGCAAATGCCATAGTATTATTCTTCTTTATGGCTGAATGGTATTCCACTATATATATATCTGATATATATATCAGAGTTTCTTTATCCATTCATCTGTTGAAGGGCATCTAGGTTGGTTCCACAATCTAGCTATTGTGAACTGAGCTGCTATAAACATTGATGTAGATTTCTCTGCTTTCTTGAGTGATGTTTCCATATTGACACGCTATATGAGTCTGCTCTGGCAGCTTGGAAATTCTGCAGTGGCAGTAGGTAGATCAGCTTTAGTGAGAGAAATTCTTGCTATCAAGTCTGTGCACAGCCTGTATTCCTGCCACCAAGGATATTCATTAATGGGATTATTGGGTAGGTACTGAAGTGGCTGAGGTCAGAAACTGACACCCCCTTAAAGAAGTTGTTCTTAGCCACCCGACTGCCCAGTGCCTTTCTGAATGTTCTAAGTGCTTTCCAGTGGGCATTAACACAAGACCCAAATACTCATACTTGCGTTGGGCCCTTTACTGAAGGTTCACCCACAAACATATTTCTCAGACTCCTTATCTTCAAGTTCCTCTTCCCCTCTTCCGTCTTCCTTCACAATCCTGACCAATCAGCAAAGCCATTTGTCAACCTAGAAGTCTTTGTGTATCTGTGCTGTAGACAATTTCTCCCTTGTGTATGATCAAGTGTGTTGCTCATTTTTGTCCACTGGGGAAACTTCCTTTTTCTATTGCCCTTTAGGGCTAGTTTTGAGAGGCACTGTGTTTTGATGGGAGTCCATTTTCGGCTATTATACATATGTTGAGCTAACCTATCTGTGAACCATGCTCAAATGGTTTCTCCCCTGTGACCTGGTTATAGGGAAACTCCCATGAGAACATGAGTATAGTCAAAAGAGAGACAGAAGTGCCACAGGGGAGAAACACATGAAAATCAGACTCACTTACTTACGTGACTTACCTGTGCTCTGTGGACCTGCTTAGCCCAATTCTAAATGTATTATTTAAGTCTGTCTTAGTCTTTTGGTGTTGGAATAGCAAAATGTTGAAATTGGGTAATTTGTAAAGAACAGAAATTTGTTTCTCATAGATCTGGAGGTTGGGGAATCCAAGAGCAAGCCACTGGCAAGCTCAGTTATCTGGTGAGAGCTGTTCTCTACTTCCAAGAAGGTACCTTGTTGCTTCATCCTTTAGAGGGGAGGAATGCCTTATTTCCCCTTGGTGGAAGGGATGGAAGGGGTGAAAAGGAGGATCAAACTCCCTCCATCAAGTCCCAATCCTAATAGCCACTGAATCCCATTCATGAGGGCAAGCTACGCCCCAAAGACCACACCACCCAGTACTGTTGCATTGGGGATGGAATTTTAATGTGAAATTTGAAAGAGGTAAAATCACTCAGTCTGCAGCAATATTCTGCAATGGATTGCTGCTGTGCCTACATTATCTTCTGTATCTTATGCTGGGATTATCTCATAATCCCAATTCATCATAGGCAGCTCCAATTGCATGGTCATATTTGATGTTCTAGACCCTACTAGGGCTCAAGAAAAATGCCACGAGCTGCTTTTGGGATGGCCTTTGAAAGTTCGATGTTTCTTCAGAACCCAGGGGTTGGTGCTGCAACTTTCATGTTGGGATTTAAGGACTCTACATAGCATCTTAACCCACTAAGGTGCCCCTAGCTCCAATCTGTCTTCTAAGTCATACTGCCTGAACTTTAGTATAGTTTGCACTACGGTTTGGACCTGTCCTGGGATCCTCTATTATTCTGGGCAACGTATGTCACACTTAAAAATGGAAGGCTCACAAGTCACTCATTAAGAGGTACACAGCATGTTACCACACGTGCTGACTCCAGCATCCAAATAAGCTTACTAAATGTAGTGCCTCTTTCTTAGTAGTAGGGGGTGTGGGTGCAATAAATTGCCATGTGGATTAAAGGGTATTTTCCTACATGTACCTGTTCATTGGACTTTTTTTTTTTTTTTTATTTTTTTAGTTGTAGATGGACGTTTATTTTTATTTATCTGTATGTGGTGCTGAGACTCGAACCCAGTGCCTCACACATGCTAGGCAAGCGCTCTGCCACTGGGCCACAGCCTCAGCCCTATTCATTGGACTTTTATAAACATCACCCATGTGGTAGAGCCTTGAAACTTTGAGGGCCTTGAAACTTCCTCCTTTCCTTACCAGGTCCAATTACCATGATGTCATCAGTGTTGATTGCTTTTCTGTGGAATATCAGTACAATGGCCTCTTTGGTCTCTATTGTGACAGTAGTTGATTTGACCTGGTCCTGGGGTAAGTCAGTAAATGTATACTACTGCCTTTTCTACATGACAGCAAACTGCTTTTGATCCTTATTATTTGTGGAGATTGAGAAAAATCTATTTGCCCATTCAAAAACTGTATATTAAGTGCTAGAAACTATACTAATCTATTCTAGTACAATGCCACATCTGGCATAGCAATTCTACTGGTAGCTACCACTTGAATATTTACTTTGGTCACTGTCATTCATAATGATGTCTCTGGTTTTTGCAGAAGCCTAATAGGTGAATCGAATGAGGGTATTCCTTCGTCCTTCAAGTCTTTGATGGTGGTACCAATTTCTGAAATTCCCCTGAGATGTAGTGCTGGTGTTTCAGGAACGTCTCTCTGTCCCTTCCAAACACATGGTGGTTCTTATTCCACTGGACAAAGAACCAAACTTGATTGCAGCAAGAAAGTAGGTCTGTGGACCCATCGGACTGCTGTGAGATAGAAGTGGGCCCAGGATACCACTCGTTGCCTGGCTTCCCTACGCCTCTCTCTAATGAAGGGTTACAACTGCATCTTGGATTTCTTGCTATTAGAGTTAGTGCAGACTCTATAATGTTCCTTGAATTTCTGGGTATCCTCCTTTCCCAGTACACATCTGTTATTCTGGCAAGTAACTCCAGGTGCCTGTGGCAAAGGATCAAGTGACATTTATTATATATATTTATAGTGCTGTTACAGGATACATCATGAAGGGGAACTAAGTCCTTTGTTAGTCAATAAGCTCTGGATCAGAGACTGAGCTACAGATCTGAGAATTGACCTAGACCTAGAAACTGGGCAACTGTGATTTTCCGTGGAGGCTGATATCAGTATTTTGCTTGCCATATCTTGACTTCCGAACATACTGATTAAGCAAGACTCTAGATGACTGCCATCCATCTTGTCCTCATGATTTATTAACAATTGCCACAGATCTCTATGGGTCAAGACACCCTGACTGTCAGTCTGGCCTTGATGCCTATTTCAGTAATTATGATGTTTTTGTTTCTGTGAAGACAAATTAATTTCTCCTATTTCAGAATTTATCAATTCCACCAATACCAGGGAAACCAGTTCAAACAAAGCCTCTCCCAGAGTCAACAGTCACAACCAAACTTCTCCAAAATTTTGGTAGTTCCCTCACTATGCATTCTTTATTGACCGAGTGAAAGAGTGTCCTTTGGACCCCTCAGGCAACGTAGTCAAGTGGTGGGCTCTTTGGTCTAACATAACAAATAACATTCTTACTCCCTGAGTATTCTGATCACTTTCCTAATACTCTGCCAAGGCCTGATTTATCTGATTACTTTGATAAGACCTAAGCTTTGAAGGAACAATCTCAGCAGTGTATTAGGACCAATTCTGTGTGTCTTAGCTAAGACATCAAGCCCCATGTCATGGGAGAGTGTTCCAATGTCAGCAAATCCTCCCCTCTCCAGCCTTTGCTGTGACCTCATATATGAGCACCATCAAGATCACTCTCATACTTGTTCCCAGGCTTCTGCTGCGTCCATATAAACCAGAACTTCAATTATTTGGTTTACTTCCACAGCAGGGACCATCTATGCCCTCTGCAGTGGCACTGTAACCTAAATATTCCTATCATTATAGCTATTATACCACAGGATAGTCAATGGAGGCTTCTGCTAGCTGTTTAGAATGTGTACTTAGAGATCAGAGAAATAACCCTTCTGATGGGTTCACTTTTAGGCAATGAGAGGAGATGGAGGTATAACATGAGGGGTAGGAGTGTGTTTTCTGAGCCATCTTCCTCAGATGAGGTTTTTGCAGTCTTTAGGTCAGGGTTTCTCAACATGGTACCATTGACATTTGGGTTGGATAATTCTTTGTTCTGAGAAGTTATTCTGTGCATTGCAGAGTGTTAACACCACCCTACAATGGCCTCTACTTATTAGATGCTAATAGTATCCCCACTCAAGTTGGGATTATCAAATCTCTCTAGTGAGAACCCCTGCTTAGTTGATGGAAGGCTGCTTCCTCCTGCAACCAGGCTCCTGGGATGTCCTTTAAGGGATGGCAGGATGGCCATTTCACAGATGACAGCACTGAGGTTTGATTCACTGGGCATAAAGATGACTAAGACAAAATATCTGCCCTCAGTGAATTCTCAGGCTAGTACACTGAAATATTAAATAATAAATAATTGCAGGCAATGTTGATAAGATCATACAGCCAGTAGGAGATGAGATGAAGACAAAATGAGGTTTATTTGACTTCCAAATCTATTGTTGTTGTGGTGTATAGAAATTATGTTTATCGCCTTCTAGATTTTTTGCTAAGTTATTTGCGAACCTGAGCTCATTCAACACTATGACAGACTGGTTATTCTTACACCCCCCACTTTTTTCAGGTAATGAAGAGACTCTCTCTCATGCACCTTCATATGACCTAGACATAGTATGATTAAAAAGACATGGCTTTGTAGAGCAGGATGACCTCAGACTGATTAAATCAATGTAGATAAGCACAGAGATGCAGGCACAAGATAATGCAACATGTTGCTAGAAACAGAAGAACCCAGTGACCGTTCCATTAACTCCATCTTCATCGTCCAACAATGTGACTAATTAAGATATGGGTTGGTACTAAGTAGCTCAGCTCCTTTAAAGAGCGGCTTATGAAACTGTGGAAATTATCTAAAAATATATAACTAATGTGAGAGAAATAATGTTGTTACAAGGGAATTGATAACTAAGGATAATGGGAAAGGGAAGAAATAGCAAGTTGGAGCTAATTACCAGGGAAAGCCCCTTGACACTGAAAATGGTGAGCCAGGATAATGGTCTCCTGAGGGGAGTGGCAGAATCGCCATCAGTTAGTACATTTAAAAATAGGCAACAGAGCGCTAGAAACAGGGCTACGGGGAATAATCTTGCATTAGGCAGGAAAGGAGGTAATTGACTATGTGACCTAATATTAAGAGCTTTCTTTCTCATGAATTTCTTGAATTCTAAAAAAATAAAACCTTACAAGCTGTATACAGAAATGTAGGCACCTAATGACTGGAAATACCTAAATATAGCCTCATATTATTCATACATGCAAAATGAGAGCAGCCATGTCCCAGATGGAGCATAATACGAGGGTCAGAGATGGATAGGGAAAGTTGAAGAATGGCTAGGAGTCAGATTTCTCTGATGCACTCAGATGAGGCTATGCCCCAGTGCACTTGAGCCATATGAAGGCTGCATCATTTCATCGCTTTCCTTTGCACTTCCAGTCCTATGCTACCACGATGTGAACAGATTACAGAGACCACTGTTTGTGGACTCCTGCACTGTCCAAATCTTCCAAGTCAGTGTTCTTCTTTTCCTAAAACTGATGAATGGTGTGATTATAAAGCTGTTTCCCAATATGTGATCCAATAGCTTGACTCCAAGCCACAGGAAAGCTTGCCAAAAAAATGCAGATTTCAGGCTCTCCCTGGAGATCCATGGAAGCTGATTGGGAGTTGGGGGGTGGCGGGGTGGGGTGGGAATCTGCCTTTTTACGAAGTTCCCTAAGTCTTATACAAAGCATTAAATTGGAGTAATTCCACCTGGGAAAGGACATGATGACCAAATCAAAAGAAGTTTCAGGGGAGGAAAGTGTAGCCCAAACTTCCTCCCCTTCTTTCCTCATTTGCTTTCCCTGGTTTTCCTCTATGGCCAGCCAAATGAGATCTTTAACTTCCATACCTCTAATGCACTTGAAGGTATGTCTATACACACACTGTAATTTAGATTTTACCTATTTGCAAAAAGCTTTACTGTAATTTTCTTGAAGTGTCTACTGTGCTCCTGATTACTTCTCTGCTTTGTATTTGTGATGCTATTTTAACCCTTTGTGATTATGTCTTAATCATATTTTTATCTTCATAATGTTGTGGGAAATAATAGATATTTTTAGTGAATGTGACTAAGTCAAATCTGTAAAAAGTAATAAAAACAGGGCATGCAGTAAGAACCCAGGAAATGTCAGCTTTGACAGTGTGACAAGGTATAGTCTAGGGGCTGAATGCTTAGCTGGGCTTTTGCTTTCAGCTCTATCAATAATCCCATATGAAAATCTGAGAAAATCATGTGACCTTTTGGTTTCCCTGTCTGTAAGCAAGGATAACAATCACTTTCTTCCTTCTTTCACAAAGCAGCTGAGAGAGTAACATGATAATATCACTATTTAATATCACTTTTCACTTAGGAAAGCTAAAAATGACATCAACGTTATCCACAACATCATTTCACAATCCCCAAACCATTGAACAAGAGGTTTAGCCTGCATTCCCCAGAGATATTATTTTCTTTCACACCAGGACATACAAGAAAAGATAAAACAGGAAAAAACAAAGATTCCAGGAATTACATCTCATTAAAATGTATATCAGTAATCAGTCTTCTAATACATTTCCCCAGATAATGCTAGATATCAGGACAAGGAAAATAATTGGTATTGTTTAATTTTTGACATGCTACCTAATGAACAGCTAAACCATTTTCATAGAAGGCAAAATTACAGTGCTGTTGCTGGTATGCGGCTACTGTATCTCGAGTTA
Organism: Sciurus vulgaris; assembly: GCF_902686455.1. Taxonomy (NCBI): domain Eukaryota; kingdom Metazoa; phylum Chordata; class Mammalia; order Rodentia; family Sciuridae; genus Sciurus; species Sciurus vulgaris. The sequence goes on along the minus strand of NC_136463.1, from coordinate 115,568,824 downwards.
ATTGGATTTTCCATTATGATGAGGCTTGTTTTTCAGAATTTAATCTCTGAGTCCCTTCAAATTGCTGAGTTGATGGTGAGACAGGAGATATATAGGGCATGTGGAGTCAATCATGGGCTGGAAGGAATCTCGTTAGGTCAGAGAATTCTTAGGTATATTAAGGCATTACAATGTGCAAGCAGGAACCAGGGTTTGTGGAGAATATGTATCTTCCCAAAATGGAGTTTTTGGGGAGGGATAACTGACTACTTGTTATTATAGTCCCCCTCCACCCCAATTAAGACAGCAATGTGTTTTCGTTCCATTAGGAGGTTGAGTGTTATCTGCACAGTCTGGGACAAAATAGCAGCACCAGCTTCTCTAGTCCAAGGCATTGCTGTGCAGATTGCCTAATTTAGCATCAGTTTGTTTGCTCTGGTGTTGTGAAAAGTGAAAAGAGCTTTTAAAGCGAGTGAACCAATTTGAAAAAAGCTACAGCAGCCAGTGATGGACCAAGAGACCATGGGGCTCTCCCAGTTATAAACTGGTAACTCACACTGTCACCTGGAAAATGACAATGGAAAGAGTGTGGCTGCAATATACAGTCTCAATGACCAGGATGGTGAGTCCTTGGGAAGGTCAGGCAGACAGACTAGCAAGCTCAGGGACCTGGAGTGGGTTGTGAAGGCCACGTGGCCTTCACTTGTATATGGGAAGAAACTTCAGTTTAGAGTTTTGACATTCTCTATGTAAAAGGGCAGTTTGAGGTGTCATATTGTCTATTTGTGTGTATTAATGGGTTGATTAAGTTAGATGGAAACAATGACAACATACCACAATTTTGTTAACCCTATTGTGGTATTTTATCAGTTTTCAAGCTACTAAGAGTCTAAACATAGATTGACCATAGACCCCTCTGAAGGCTTGGAGACCTGCCCATGGGAGGAAGCTGCTGGAGAGTGGAGGTAGTGAGGAGTGAGTGCCTCTAACACTGGGCGCAGAAGCTGGGAGCTGGGGGTGGGGGTTGGTGAGAACCAAGAACTCAGGCTTAGTCCAAACCCCTATAGGCATTTCCCCAAAGAGCTGTCTTTTAATGCCTCAAACAAAAAATATAGCTTCTGTCTTTGTCAATTTTTGCATTAAACCTACTCAAGTTTTTGTTCTAATGTTGTATTGAAGAAAGAGTTTAAGAATATCGCCTGGTATTTGGATAACTTAGAACCATTACATAGCAGATTTGATGAAAGTGTGGAAAAAATGGAAGTGGGCTTCAGAAATTGTGAATTGCAGTTCAGTCACAATTCCCCTTTCATGACAAAGCTTTCCTTAGTACACACCAGCAACAAAACGTGGATAGCATTTTTCAGTTCAGAAAACATGCCCACAGATATTACCTCAAGTTCTCTCAACTGGAGGACATTACATAATACCTAGAGTAACACATTTGGGCTTTCTTTCAAGGGGCAAAATTGTCTTAGTAGTGTCTTTTTTTTTTTTATAATATATTTTTCTTTATTGTAAACAAATGGGATACATGTTGTTTCTCTGTACATGGCGTAAAGGCATACCATTTGTGTAATCATAAATTTACATAGAACAATGTTGTTTGATTCATTCTGTTATTTTTTCCCTTCCCCCACCCTCCCACCCCTCTTTTCCCTCTATTCAGTCCTTCCTTCCTCCATACTTGCCCCGCTTCCTAACCCTAACTCTAACCCTAACACTAACCCTTCCCTCCCCCCATTATGTGTCATCATCCACTTATTAGCGATATCATTCGTCCTTTGGCTTTTTGAGATTGGCTTATCTCACTTAGAATGATATTCTCCAATTTCATCCATTTGCCTGCAAATGCCATCATTTTATCATTCTTTATGGCTGAGTAATATTCCATTGTATATATATACCACAGTTTCTTTATCCATTCATCAATTGAAGGGCATCTAGGTTGGTTCCACAGTCTGGCTATTGTGAATTGAGCAGCTATGAACATTGATGTGGCTGTATCTCTGTAGTATGCTGATTTTAAGTCCTTTGGGTATAGGCCAAGGAGTGGGATAGCTGGGTCAAATGGCGGGTCCATTCCAAGTTTTCTAAGGAATCTCCACACTGCTTTCCAGAGTGGCTGCACTAATTTGCAGTCCCACCAGCAATGTATGAGTGTACCTTTCTTCCCACATCCTCGCCAACACCTATTGTTGCTAGTATTCTTGATAATCGCCATTCTAATTGGGGTGAATCTTAGGGTGGTTTTGATTTGCATTTCTCTTATTACTAGAGATGTTGAACATTTTTCCATATGTTTGTTGATTGCTTGTAGATCTTCTTCTGTGATGTGTCTATTCATTTCCTTGGCCCATTTGTCATCTGGATTATTTGTATTCTTGGAGTAGAGTTTTTTGAGTTCTTTATAGATTCTGGAGATTAGTGCTCTATCTGAAGTATGATTGGCAAAGATATTCTCCCACTCTGTAGGCTCTTTCTTCGCATTGCTGATAGTTTCTTTTGCTGAGAGAAAGCTTTTTAGTTTGACTCTATCCCAGTTATTGATTCTTGCTTTTATTTCTTGTGCTATGGGAGTCCTGTTAAGGAAGTCTGGTCCTAAGCCGACATGTTGAAGATCTGGATCTACTTTTTCTTCTATAATCTGCAGGGTCTCTGGTCTGATTCCAAAGTCCTTAATCCATTTTGAGTTTAGTTTTGTGAATGGTGAGAGATATGGGTTTAGTTTCATTCTGTTGCATATGGATTTCCAATTCTCCCAGCACCATTTGTTGAAGAGGCTATCTTTTCTCCATTGCATATTTTTGGCCCCTTTGTCTAGTATGAGAAAATTGTATTTATTTGGGTTTGTGTCCATGTCCTCTATTCTGTACCATTGATCTACCTGTCTATTTTGGTACCAATACCATCCCGTTTTTGTTACTATTGCTTTGTAGTAGAGTTGAAGATCTGGTATTGCGATACCCCCTCTTTCACTCTTCCTGCTAAGGATTGCTTTAGCTATTCTGGGTTTCTTATTCTTCTAGATGAATTTCATAATTGCTTGCTCTATTTCTGTAAGGTACATCATTGGAATTTTAATTGGAATTGCATTGAATCTGTATAGCACTTTAGGTCGTATGGCCATTTTGACAATATTAATTCTGCCTATCCAAGAACATGGAAGATCTTTCCATCTTCTAAGGTGTTCTTTAATTTCTTTCTTTAGTGTTCTGTAGTTCTCATTGTAGAGGTCTTTCACCTCTTTTGTGAGATTGATTCCCAAGAATTTTATTTTTTTCGAGGCTATTGTGAATGGGGTAGTTTTCCTAATTTCTCTTTCTGAAGATTCATCACTTATGTATAAAAATGCATTAGATTTATGGGTATTGATCTTGTAACCTGCTACTTTACTGAATTCACTTATGAGTTCTAAGAGTTTTCTGGTGGAATTTCCAAGTTCCTCTAAATATATAATCATGTCATCAGCAAACAGGGATAGTTTGAGTTCTTCTTTTCCAATTCGTATCGCTTTTATTTCTTTGGTTTGTCTAATTGCTGTGGCTAGAGTCTCAAGAACGATGTTGAATAGAAGTGGTGAAAGAGGGCATCCCTGCCTTGTTTCAGTTTTTAGGGGGAATGCTTTCAGTTTTTCACCATTTAGAATGATATTAGCCATGGGCTTAGCATAAATGGCCTTTACAATGTTAAGGAATGTTCCCACGATCCCCATTTTTTCTAGTGTTTTGAGCATGAAGGGGTGCTGTATTTTATCAAATGCTTTTCCTGCATCTATTGAAATAATCATGTGATTCTTGACTTTAAGTCTATTGATATGGTGAATTACATTTATTGATTTCCTGATGTTGAACCAACCTTGCATCCCTGGGATAAAACCCACTTGATCATGGTGCACTATCTTTTTAATATGTTTTTGTATGCGATTTGCTAAAATTTTGTTGAGAATTTTTGCGTCGATGTTCATTAAGGATATTGGTCTGAAATTTTCTTTCCTTGATGAGTCTCTGTCTGGTTTAGGTATCAGTGTGATATTGGCTTCATAGAATGAGTTTGGGAGGGTTCCCTCCTCTTCTATTTTATGGAATACTTTGAGAAGTATTGGAATGAGCTCTTCTTTAAAGGTTTTGTAGAACTCGGCTGAGAACCCATCTGGTCCCGGACTTTTCTTTGTTGGTAGGCTTTTGATGACTTCTTCTATTTTAGTACTTGAAATTGGTCTATTTAAATTGTGTATGTCCTCCTCATTCAGTTTAGGCAATTCATATGTCTCTAGAAACCTGTTGATGTCTTCGAAATTTTCTATTTTGTTGGAGTATAGATTTTCAAAATAGCTTCTAATTATGTTTTGTATTTCAATCCTGTCTGTTGTGATATTTCCTTGTTCATTCCAAATTTTAGTGATTTGGGTTTTCTCTCGTCTTCTCTTTGTTAGAGTGGCTAAGGGTTTATCAATTTTGTTTATTTTTTCAAAGAACCAACTATTTATTTTGTCAATTTTTTGTATTGTTTCTTTTGTTTCAATTTCATTGATTTCAGCTCTGAGTTTAACTATTTCCTGTCTTCTACTACTTTTGGTGTTGGTCTGTTCTTCTTTTTCTAGGGCTTTGAGCTGTAGTGTTAGGTCGTTTATTTGTTGAGTTTTACTTCTTTTATTAAATGAGCTCCATGAAATAAATTTCCCTTTAAGTACTGATTTCATAGTGTCCCAGAGATTTTGATATGATGTTTCTTTGTTCTCATTTACCTCTAAGAATTTTTTAATTTCCTTCCTAATATCTTCTATTATCCATTCATCATATAATAGCATATTGTTTAATCTCCAGATGTTGGAATAGTTTCTGTGTTTTACTGTTTCATTTATTTCTAACTTCAATCCATTATGATCTGATAGAATACAAGGTAGTGTCTCTCTCTTCTTGTATTTGCTAACATTAGCTTTGTGGCATAATATATGGTCTATTTTAGAGAAGGATCCATGTGCTGCTGAGAAGAAAGTGTATTCGCTCTTGGTTGGATGGTATATTCTATAAATGTCTGTTAAGTCTAGATTATTGATTGTGTTATTGAGATCTATGGTTTCTTTGTTCAATTTTTGTCTGGAAGATCTGTCCAGTGGTGAGAGAGGCGTGTTAAAATCACCTAGTATTATTGTGTTATGGTCTATTTGGTTTCTGAAATTGAGAAGGATTTGTTTGACATACATGGATGAGCCACTGTTTGGGGCATAGATGTTTATGATTGTTATATCTTGCTGAGTTATGCTTCCCTTAAGCAGTATGAAATGACCTTCTTTATCCCTTCTGACTAACTTTGGCTTGAAGTCCACATTATCTGAAATGAGAATGGATACTCCAGCTTTTTTGCTGAGTCCATGTGCATGGTATGTTTTTCCCCATCCTTTCATCTTTAGTCTATGGGTATCTTTTTCTATGAGGTGAGTCTCTTGTAGGCAACATATTGTTGGATCCTTCTTTTTAATCCAATCTGCCAGTCTATGTCTTTTGATTGATGAATTCAGGCCATTAACATTCAGGGTTATTATTGAGATATGATTTGGTTTCCTGGTCATATGGTTCATTTTTTAAATTTTATTTATTTATTTATTTGACAATTTAGTAGTGTCTTTGAAGATGATAATTTCATATGGCAGATGAAAATCTGATGGTAGAGAGCAGAACTCTAAATCCTGTGGAATCTAGGGAAAACCAGACTGACTTTACAGATGTCAAGGTATGCTGAGGAACTACGTTTTTGTGCATATCTAATTCTAGCAAGTTTACCCAATAATTGCCCAATGGCTAACTTCATTGTCCTTGCAACCCCAAAGTCAAACTCTAGGGAAGGAAAGCAGGTGCAGCTTTCTTCTCTCTTCATCTTCTGGATCAGCAGACCAATGATGTTCCACACTACAAGAATCTTTCTTCTGATTGAGGCTCACTGCCTGTCATAAATGTAAGCCCCTACTGTCACTTTTTAGGGAAACTAAATAGTTTAAACTTCTCTGCACAGATTACTCTGTACACTACCAGAAACTATCTGCTGTCCCCTTACAATCCAGGAAATTAAATGTACCTTTAGCATTGCATTTTTGCAGTTTCTCACTTCAGATTTGAAAAATAACGAGGAAATGTCAATAGCCTTCAAAAGTCTACAACATGGATTTTTGTAATATCAGCATCTTGTAAGAATCTCCTCCTTGTCTTCTGCACTTTTAGAGACACACCCATCAATAAAGGCATAATGATTGTATTTTGACACATGATTCCTGTTGCTCTCTAACAGGAAATTAAAACAAGGGTATTAAATCCCCTCCATGTGCTCAGCAGTTTGAGGAGTCACTTCAAACTGGTAGCATGTGTGAGTCTGCTTTTCCTCTGTCAGATGTTCAGGTGTTGAACTTGAGCTAGGTAAGTCTCTCCTATACATACCTGCTCCTTGACTTTTTCTCTCTCCTCTATCTGTAGTCCCACTGCAGTCTCGCCCTGATCACACACATTCTCTGGTTCTGGACTGCGATTTTCAGTCTTACTTCTGCTTCCAGATCATCAGGCTATCTCTCAAATATAAAATGGCACTCAATAACCATTTCTTGAATGTCTTTCAATCAATGAAAAGGAGAAGGTTATTTTGTTTGAACCATATCCTTTTAGAAATACACAATTACCACTGTCCTTTATTTTGATGTAATGGAAATATTTGTGCATGAGCATAATTTTTATTTTTTCATTAATGAAACTTTCTTTTAATTATACTGTTTTTCTGACATTAAGTTGGTCAACATGAAATCATCATTTTAAAAAATAATTTTCCCTGTGGAATGTTATCTTCCTGTCTAAATGTTCAACTTCTTGTTCAAACCTCTAATTGATTAGCGTAGTGTGATAGGTTATATGTAATGAATAATTATCAATATATAGCAAATATAATTATTAATGTGTATTTATTAACAACCTCTTGGTTTGCCCTCACCTAGCAGTCTTGTTCATGCCTAAAGGAATCTTATTTAAAAGTAAGACACGATAACTAAATGCAGGGTCCAAAAATCAAAGTCTTCTCCAGTTTCCCACTCAGCATAACTTCACTGGAAAGAACAAGTGTGGAAGACTTACAAGAGTCAAATGAGAAAGTGCTTTCCTAGCGGGATGTGTTTTAACAGTACTCAGAGTAGCTCTGATTGATATGCACAGGTATTTCCTTACTACAATCAGTCAACAATTATTAATGAAGACAAAGGTAAAAATGGCATAGTTCTTGCCCACCAGGACAGTGCGGGGAAACCTGACATTGGAAACAGATACTTGCAACCTTCTAAGACATTTCAGAGAACTATCGTTTTTCCTATTTTCTATGGAAAGAAATTAACTATCTGAGTAAAGGGCTGTGGCAAGGTTACAGTAATAATATACATGGTAGCAAATGGGCCTGGGCCCATGCAGAAGGAAGGAAGATGAAAGGGCTGTATTTTTCAAAGTGTTCAAGAAGGAGGAATATGTCACAGACCTCCCCTTAGCCACAGAAACTCCTCATAAGTTTCCAATAATATTTTTAATACATAAAGTTGCATTCTAGTCAGACAGCTGGGACATAATTTCTTATTGACCATCAGAAAGGGTTTTAAAAATTAATATAAAAGGAACATAAGATAGTACCTAATTATAAAAGTCATGAAAAAAAATAGCAGTAAGTACTAGTTGGTGGCAGCTGTGTGTGTGTGTGTGTGTGTGTGTGTGTGTGTGTGTGTGTGTGTACTAAATCAGTATTGCATCTCCATATTGTTCCTATATCATGTATCACATGTATTCAGAATCTTGGTCAAAACAGCCCTGAAAAATGCTGAACATGAACAAAGAACTCTGTAACAGGTAAAACAAGAAAAGCATCATTTTTTTCTGAGCATCCCTTGATATACCTTGGAGCAATTCATAATCCCTAGGCAAGTTTCACTGCTTCCTTAGGAGCTTTATCTAAACTATAGTCTTATTTACAAAAATACCCAGTATCTTAGTGTATGCTCTAGAATTAGGAATTTAAGTATATCCACAGGAAAGCTTTGCACTTAATGTGCTAAATTAAATAGTTCATACATTTAGGATGGTATTTCCCTGACTTTTTCAGTTCAGCCCCTAGAGCACAGTTAGCATTCACTTAGTATTTATGAGTGATAAGCCTGCAGTGTGTGTCAAAGATTTGAATGGAATATTATGCAAACAGGAGGCACACTTCATGCATACAGCATACAAACTGTTTGCTCTCTGAAGTTATGTCTTGACAGGGTATATATTTGGCAAAAATTACCAGCACTTATCTTCAGTATGAATCATGGCTCATTTGTTGACTTATTTGTTCATTGAAGTATTTATCAAGCTCCTACTATGTACCTGATGCTTTTCTGCATACTCAACAACCACTTTACTCTTCTTCCATATGGAACAGCCAAAATTTAGTTCTTACATATACTCCTTCCCCATGTGGCTCAGCTAAAACCCAATTGATTTAAACCAAGCTTGATCTCATTCTCCTTATAATGGATTGATTTCATAAGGGGTACAAATCCCAGCAGAGGCTAATGAAAATTGAGAAGATGTCTGTTGGGGGTTCTGGGAAAAGTTTCTTTGCTCTTAAAAATAATTAAGAAACTATCTGTAATGGTTAACTTTGTGTGCTAACTTAGTTTGTCTATAGTACCCAGTTATCCAACCAAATACTAATCCATGCATCGCCGTGAAGGTATTTATAAATTGTTACCATATACAATCAGTTGACTTTAAGTAAAGAAGGTTATTTTTGATAATCTGAAGTTTCTCTAAGGAAGAAGAAATTCTGCCTTGAGACAGAAGTATCAGTTCCTGCCGGAGAGTTCCCAGCCCGCCAGCTTACTCTATGGATTCTGGACTTGCCAGCTTCCTATAACACATAAGCCAATTATTTCAAATTATATATATCTCCTTCTGTTTCTGTTTCTGAGAGAATCCTAACAGATACATTGTCCTTTTTTCAGTCTCTGGAAATTCAGATGAAAGAGTATAAACGTAAAAACAACCTGGGTCTTTGATAATCTGAGTTAATCAACTCTGGAACCTGCTTATTTGGGACTCCTTATGATGAGAGAATCAATCTTTTCATTCTTTAAGTCATTTTGAGTTGGGTCTTCTGTTTGTTGAAACTGAAAACAACCACACTAAAATAGAAACCATTAGAAAACAATTAGTACTATACGTAATCACAATACCAACCACAGAGAGTTTAAAGTAATGATATATTAGTATTTGGGTCATTTTTTTCCCAGATAACAAAGAAAAACTCTCTTTTGTTAATGAATGTATTAACGAAAATGTATTAACATGAATGTATTCATACATTCATGTGTTAATGAATGTATTAGGAGTCCAGAAACTAAGTTTTATCTCTTTATAGGACTGACTTAAAAGTAGGAAAAGAGGTCCAGTGAAGGGACATTTTCTGATGATGACAGCGTCTTTCATCCTATGGAAGGAGATCTTGAAAATAGTGTTCATATTCAGAAAATAATAAATGATTTGGGAAATTATTGATTAACCACTTTATTCTTTTTATACTTTTGAGGTCTTACCAGAAAGGATCATCTGCATGCTTTCTCATTTTAAAGGCTCATAACTATTTTAGTTCTATTTCACACTTGGGCTTATAGTTATATTAAAATTACAAACAGCTGCGATTCCTGCCCCAAGAATATGTGTAGGTGTGTACAAAATGCTTACTGGCTTTGGCAGGGAGCAGGTGTTGCATGGGCAGTGCACGCTGGAATGAAATAAAGTCACTCTCAGGCTGAAGCCTTGTAATCTGGTTTGCAGAGATTTGGTTTTGTGACTCACACCTATGAAAAGGGGCGTGTGACAGAAACACTGGAATACTCTCGGAGAAGGCGCCATTTCACTGTTCTGTCATCTTCACAAGTTCAACATTTTTAAAGAAATTTTTAGTTGCTTTGAATAACAACCACACAGACGTACAGAACAGTAGGTGGGAGCCCGAGAGGAGTGACAGACAGCAAATTGTGGGGCTCTCTTTCTAGTACCTACTTAGTATGCTTGTGGAACGCTGCTTCTGCATACAATTTTAAAAACTTGTTTGAACTTTTGTTGAGTGGAATTGGTTTAAGATGGAAATTTAACTTCCTTGTTTTATAAGAAAGGTTTTTTTGTTTGTTTTTTAAAAGTACATACTAGACATTAGATTTTCAGCACTTACAAACTGCACTTGTTTTTTTCTTCTGTCCAGTAAAATGGTGATCACATCTCCCATGAATTTTTCCTGATTCTGCTATCGCTCATCCCATTTTTTAAGTCATATCTTATGATTCTGAACTCCCATATTAACTTATGTGTATCATTTTAGTTGTATTGTATATGTTCTTTATATTAGAATTTTTTTAACCCCTCTATGCCTAACCCCTCCAGAAGATGGTAAGATCTTTGAGTTCAAGATGCATATCTTTCTTATTACATATGGTTCTTGTGACATATCAATAAATATTTATGGAAATAATGTGTGTAATTACACAAGGAAAGCACTGAGAAGCAATGGGACATAAGGACCATTGAAAAGCATGTGGATGAGATAATCCTGAAGAAATGGGAAAAAAAAAAAATCAGGGATGTGTCACTAAAGCAAAGACAGAGGCAAAAGGAAGTGCCTGGACCACTGGATACCTGAAGAGGCTTTCTTTACCTGAGCAAGAGAAGAGAATAAGGGACACAGACTATTCTGGGAAAAAGATCCTGAAACTCACAGGGAGGAGGAAGGGGACCAAAGGGTGATGGGCAGGAATTGATTTGAATATGGTAGAAATCTTTGAAATAGGCCAAAAGATAGACTGAAATGAAGGCAGTGTTGAAGGTAGTGATTCCAAAGTACTGTAATTAAAGCCTGAGTAAGGCCAAATATGGATGTGGCAACAAAAAATGACTGGACTTGGGGACGGATGGTGAGTTGACATGTATGGATACTGGAAAGGCACGGAAATAGAAGAATGTAAAGGCAGCAGAATTACATCAAAGATGGCAAGACTGACCTTGGAGAAAAGCTTTTGAGACTCAAGCTGCTTTTGTGCCATTAATATAAAAAATGCTCAGTGGCAGCACTGACTTGGTGGATGGAAGTTGCCTGAGAACTGTAGAAGGGGTCAGGATAGACATTCATCTCTGTGAAAGGGTGACGCCTCTCATGGACTTCCTGGACGCCTCTTCTTCTAGAAGTGACAGGCATTGGAGATCCATTTCAAATGGGAAATACCAATATTTCAAGCAATTTGGCTAGGTTATAGTTACAATTCTATCTAGGTCACAGCAGAATTCTCCTACTGCAATTATATACTGAATATCTGATTCTAAACCTAAGACTAATTCAGCATGGAGAATGAGGTATTGGGAACTCCTGGATTTTTTTTCCCTAGGCATTTAAATGCTTTACTGAACAAGTCTAATTGCTCAATTTCTCTGCCAGAATTCATCACTGGTTAAATGAATTCAGTAGTATTCACTTCAAAGTGATATTGTGAGTTTAATTAATGAATGTCTTATTTATAAATCCTTACAAAGAATTGTTTTACTTCAAACCTTCAAGATGAAACCAAATTGAACTTGAGTCTTTTTCTGTCACTGGTTTTTCAAAGAAACATTCTCTTTTTGCCCCTGTGGAGAAATCAGTATAAACACGGTTGGAATTTATCTAAACAAGAGAATGGGGCATTTTCCTCATTCCACAATGAAATGGAATTTTTCTTGGAAAGGAGATGCTTTTCTATTCAGTGTTCAATTTCTACTTGATTTTACCTTCTCCCACTGCCTGTCAATTATCTAGTACGAGGGAACACTTAGATTTCAATGGTGAGCAGAGTTTATCCAGGGAGACAGAATCAGGGCAAGGTTGCATATTGCATTCATCTTTAAATTTCTGCTCCCTTGGTTGTCTGTGGCCTGTAACTATAGTTACATGGTCAAATACTGTTTTTTTTTTTTTCTTTCTTCATATCTACCTCTCTTGGGGTATGTGGGTAAATGCCAAATAACACAATAGCAGGAATAGTAGTCTTGAGAAATCTTTCCACATTTTTTAAAAAACCCATTCATTGTATGGGAAAGATGACAGACATGTAAAAATCTTGTTTAGGTCCCATGTACCAATAGCCCTACAGTTCTCTGTGGTATTTGACCATCTTGTGTTTATTTATGTAATTTTTGTTTGTTTTGGGGAGAAATAGGGTTAAACCACAAGCACCATTCTACGGGAGTTCAGATTACAGCGAAGAAAGAAAGGGCTGGTGAATGTCAAGGTCAGTGGTTGTGGAAAACAAAAAGGATGGTGAGCTCTAAAAATGGGAGCTTGGTTTTAGTACAGCTGTGAAGCAGGTAAAGATTTATTGCAATATTCCCTCTTTTTTCCTTTCCCACACATTTCAACTCCTCTGCTCTGCCCAAAGCCCATTTTCCATTAACTCTCTGTGCACTTAGGTTTCACTGGAATCTGAAGTTTCATTGCTAAAGTACTAGTTGATACTTGAGAGATGTGTGGAATACGTATAGATTAGGACTACACAGAGATCACTGTGGGTCTCCTTATAAAGATAAAAAGAGGGGAAATAGCTTTGGCCCAGGGATGAAGGGGTTGGGTGTAGGAAGAGATCTCTACTGGACATTGGGGGAGAAGTGACTTTAAGACTCAAATGGTAAAAGTTTAGGCCTTGACAAGCTGGTGCAAGAACTGTGTTCGAACACTCTAAATCATAGAATGTAGAGAGCTGCCTATCCTACTTCCGAGGGTACAGAAAAATAAATTACTAAGGCTGGTAGAAAAGTATGCTTGACTGACACAACCCATGGCCCTTGTATCAGACCCCCAAATACTATAGTTGATTTTCAGAAATAAACCAGATCATCTAGAGACTCAGAATAAACTTTATGTTTTTTATATCTAGTTTTCAGCTAGAATAAGATTCACAAGTGCCAGAATTCTAATAAGAAAACCACACTTTGTAAATATTCAATCCAATTCTTTAGATTCAGGAGGTCTGAATGGCCATTATTAACAATCCTGATAAACTTAATAAAAGCAACCACAATTTTGGCTTTTTGTCCTGATAGAATTATAACTTCTTTTGATTTTCCAACTCTAGAACTTTTAAAAAGAATAATAAAGTGGAAAAAGCTTTAAAATCATACTGTTTACGTTCCATGAACTTATTCTGTGTGAAACTTATTGGCCCATTTTGTAAGGAAAAAAATTATTTTGGCAGCAGTTATATATGACTGTATCATTATCACACTGTGAAGAATCATGGATTAAGAAAAACTGAAAAGAAAAAATAAATTTCTGTTTTTATCTTGCAGGGCAAATAAATATTGGATTTTTCACAGGAGGTCTATAAAGTATTTTATAAGCAATAAATTCTTAATCTCATGAGAAGGCAACATGCTATGTTGTAACAGGAATCAGAGAGCAGTTTTTGCTCTAACTAGCTGTGCAATATTTGGTACATGTGGCATGCACTCTTGGCTGTCTACCCTAAAGTCATTCCTCCAGGCTAATGTTTACCTTATTAATCAGTGTTTCCACAGCTTGACAAACCTCTACTGGCTGGGAGGCCAGGTTGTTCCTCATCCTCAGGAATTAATTCAGAATTGGTCCATGCAAACCATAGGACACTCATCCCTTTTTTCAATGAATGGATTAAGAGTGATTATATGACCTGTTCTGGTCAATGAGATGAGCTGGGAAGTCATCAGGTGGCCTCTCTTGAACAAATTTCTTTGTTCTTTTAAAAAATAACACAAGAGGTAATTAAACTAAGTGATCCAATCCAATGTCACAAAAATGAAGGGGAAAAGTGGCATCATGAATCCCCCAGTGTGTTGCAATATGAAGTACATAATAGGTGGCAATGAAATATTCTTGACAAAAATGTAAAACTTGTACCTATTCATGAGGGAGAAATAAAATCCAGATTGTGGGACATTATATATGTTCAACAACTAGCCTGGACTCTCAAAAATATTATTCTTATAAAAAACATTTCAAGAAAAGGTCAAACAATTACTCTAGATTATAGAACATCAAAGATACTTGATCCTTAATTGAATGCTGGATTAAAGAGGGGGAAACTACTCTGAAAAATATTTTTGAAACAAAGGAAGAAATTTGCATGTGGATTATATTTTAGGCTAAGACTTTTTACAATAATTAAGTTTCTGGCATACATACCAGTATCCTGATTATATAGAAAATGTTCTTTGTCTTGGAAGAGTTATGATGAAGGACATAGTGGTGAACTCCCATGACGTTTCAACTTGTTTTCAAATGGTGTGAGATAGGGTGTGTGGGCATGGCTGGGGGTAGAAATCTAATGGTAAAAGGTTGATCCAATGGTCCACAGACCAGCAATGACCTGAAAGCTTGTTAGAAATGGAAACTCTCAGGTCTCCGCATAGAACTACTGAGTCAGACTATGAATTTTAACAAAAATTTCCAGGTGACTGGTATGCATATTCAAGCTTCTGTAGGACATGCAGTGTGACTACACAGCCATATTGATCTATTTTCATGGAAGATGATCTGGTTTATGGACAGAAAGAGAAAAATGAAGCAGATGTGCAAAATCACAGAGCTCTAGACAGAGTATTCCAGTTATTATTGCTGCATGGTAGTAGTATAAAGGAACATCAATCAATTACGATTATCTCTTCAAGTTCTGGGGTTAGATGTGTGGAAGTATTTGTTTTCTTTTAAGAGCAGGCACTGTTTATTAACTGACCAGATTACCAGTATACCCTGTTAGATAGTTTAGTTCATCCTTCTGTAAATCTGTTGATCTGGTCTTCCTTGTTTTTAGCATCTCTACTTTCTACAAAATGTGTGGTCTTTTTCTTTATCCCACCTCATGAAAAATATTATCTGAAGAACTATCAAGAGTGACTTGCTTCTTGGAAGCATTTTCCAGCAGTATAGATCTCATGAATCAGATCCTGCAGGCAAATGATGCCATACTTACCACAAAATGGACCATGTGAAGTGTTGTCTATCAAGTCAAGAGTGCCATTGCAGATCTAGTGAAGGCGAAGAAGCTGTGACACTTGTGGACCTTTTGGTACCTCTCTGATCCTGATGACATAGACCGATTCATGTTCTGCAGGTACATAGAAGTTGCCAGTTTTTCTTACTATCCTAGCCTTGATTTGAATCTCAGTTTTATGTCTGCCTATTGTTATGGCTTAGATGTGAGGTGTCTCCCAAATGCTCATGTGTGAGACAATGCAAGAAGGTTCAGAAGAGAAATGATTGGGCTGTAAGAGTCTTAACCTAATCAGTGATTTAATTCCTGGATGGGGATTAACTGAGTGATAACTGAAGTGATAGGGTATGGCTAAGAGAGGTGGGAATTGGGGCATGGCTTTGGTTGTATATTTGTATCTGGCAAGTGGAGTCCCTCTCTGCTTTCTGATCAAGATGTGAGCTGCTTCCCTCTGCCATGCTCTCCCACCATGATGTTCAGCTGTCCTTGAGCCCCAAGGAATGGAGTCAGTCTTCTATGGACTAAGACCTCTGAAACCATGAGCCTTCCTCTATGGTTGTTCTGGTCAGATCTTTTAGTCATAGGGCCAAAGAACTGATGAAAACACCTATATTCCTTGTGATAGTGCTTAACTTTTTCATAGATAACCTTCTTTGCCTTTCAAAGCATCTTTTGGGCAAACTTCTTTGTCAAGCACTTTACCAGCAGCTCTGTGAAATTCCTTGGCTTTTTCTTAAGTGTTTCTGGCATAGCAGAACCTTCTTTTTCTTTTCTTTGGCACCCTCCAGGGTTCCAGCTGGAAAAGAGCCTGTGAAGCCATCTTGATGGCTTCCTTTCTTACGTGTCTGGCTCCTGGGCTGAGGGCTAGAGTAGCTGGAAGTCCTTGGTGTCTCCTTGTATCTCCATGTGGTCTTTCTAGTGTGCTAACTTCAGAACAGCTGGACAGAGTCAGGTACTAAAATGGAAAATTCCAAGACAGAAGTGATGCACTTTTTACAACATAGCTTTGGAAGCTATGCTTCCACCATGGTCCTCTGTTGAGGCAGATATAAAGGCCCACACAGTTTTAAGGGAAGAGTGTACAGAGTCTACCTCTTGCTATAGGAGTGGCAAGGTTCAAGAAGAGCATGTGAAACATAAAATACTGTTGTGGTCAATTCAAGAAAATAGAATCTGCCACAGAGAATAATCTAAATGTTAGTCCACTAAAAGATGGTCATTTTGTCAGATGCCTTGCATCTTTTTAAAAAACTCACTTTTTCATCATATGTGGGTACACACATGCTAGAGTTGGTTTCTGTTACTTACAATCAAAACAGCCTTGACTAATGGGTATAAGTGATGATTTTAGGCATTATTCTCCACACTTGCCATCTGTCTTGAATGAATTCATTTCAGTCCTGATCTTATTCTAACAGGTTATGATTAGCTTATTGGAAAGCACACAGAGTCTCTGACTAATACATAGAGAAAGAAGTGCGATGTGACTGCCTGATTGGTGGTACTTATTCTTCAACAAGACACCAGTCAAGGCTGGCCAGGCTTACTGAGGATACTGTAGCAAGCCCATCACTGAGGCAGTCAGCCTCTTGAGCAGTGTTTTTCCAGGTGTGATTGTTGAACTATATCTGAACAACATGGGAGATCATGAAATTGCAAATTCTTGGACTCTAGCAGAATCTCTAGCATATGAAGTTCAGGAATCTGCATTTAAAAAACTCCCGTTTGGAAGTTCTTCTCTAAATTCGTGTTTCTCAGCCTTTAATGGGGTGTGAGGCTCCATATTTTTAAGATCCTGCCCAGGGATGCTGATGCTCCTAGTAAACAAATCATACTTTTGTAACAAACCCTTGCCAGTAGACCTCAAAGTGTGGTCCCTGGACCAGCATCATCAGCATCACCCAGAAACTTGTTAGAATTGCAAAATCTTAGGCTCTACCCCAAGTCTACCGAATTAGGAAACTCTGGATATGGAGTCAGTGATCTGTTTAACAGGTGATTCTGTTGCTAACCTAAGTGTGAGGATCACGGGCATCAGGGATTTCCAAATGATGGACAGCAGTGGCCATTCTGATGGCCGCTTCAGGATGACTGGGTTTTCTAGAGGGGGAGAGAGAGAGAGAGAGAGAGAGAGAGAGAGAGAGAGAGAGGGAGGGAGAGAGAGAGAGCGCCACATGGAGGTCATGTTACCTTTTATGATCTGGCTTTGAAAGTCAACTAGCACTTTCAAAGTGATCGAACATAGCTGATCATCAGAATTCACCTGAGTTGGGAGAGAGCCTCCTGTGGGTTTTAGATGTTCCAGAAGAGTCTAATTTTATAGATCTAGAGTGGGTCTAATAGTTCTGAAATCAGCCATCATTCTAAAATCACTGTTTTAGATGATTAGCAAGCTGGACTGTAATCCAGAGGAAAGGCTAATGCAGTTTGAGAGAAAAAAATGGGGACAAAGAAGAGGAACCCAGAGATTCATAGTTACTTAAATGATTAGTATGTGACAAACCCTGGGTTCAGGATTTTATGTAATGTCATTTAATTTTTCAGGATGCTGTACATGGCAAATACTATTATCTCCATTTGATAAATCAGACTAAAAATAAAAAAAAATTACAAATCATTGTCACAGAGTTAGCAGTGGAACACAAAGTTAAAATCAGAGTTCTTTTACCTTAAATTTTTTCCACTTTACTCTGTAATCAAGAAAGGATTGTTTATGGTGGTTGGAAGGCATTAGGGAGATCATGATGGGGGTGGAGGGAAGCTGCCATGGGCACTGGGGTGCATACATGTCAGTTTCCCCACATAAACTATGTTTTTCTGAAGCATAACGTCTATGTGGTTGTTTCCTCATATACTCAATACTTATTTATTGAAACTCTTAAATGTAAAAGGTGCTACCCGAGATGCTAGGAACATAGGAGTGAAAAAAAGTCTTCAGAGGTCATGGCCAAATCCATCTCTGTTTCTCGATACCTACTAAAGCAGATGCCACACAATCGATGCTCTATGATGATTGCCTTGCACATTATCTTGGATGGATAATCTAGAATTAACTGTAGAATTAGCCATAGTTGAGTTATTGAGCCAATATATTAGCCAGAGTCTAATTACAGAAGACTCTAATTTCTCTTTTCTGTTTTATAGGGAAGGGTATATTGATGATAATTAATAATGTAACCAACAGACCAGGAAAGGAATTTATTATTTTGAAATCACATGCAAAGTTTTCTAGGAAAAAAAGTTGAAATAAATTCAACTGAATGACTGTAAATGAGTCTTGGAAATCAACTAAAATATTATTTATCTGAGTTTTCTTATTGCCTCTAGTTACGTGAATAATAAATCATTGCTGAACATCTTTCTCATGTTTCCTTCAAATAGACTCTCCTGGAATACTCTTTTCACCAAGTGTCTTACTGCCCCTAGAATGATATTAGTCATAATAGTCAAGAACTTTTTTAATGAATGCATAGTCATAAAAATTGATTTAAATATTTAATTTAGAAATCTGTTAAAATTTTAAAATGCCTTCCCAATGTTATAAACAGAGTCCATGAAGAATACTGATGGTGGCACAAATTTAAATGGCTAGTTAATTCTTGTTGACGTGACTATTGATAGTACTAAGAGTCTTCACACTGAGAAAAAATAGTGTTATGTGGTGAATACTCCCAGTTGATGTTTTGTGTCTCACTCCATGCCTTCAACCTCTTTTCCATCAGAAGACTTGAATAAGAAATAGTTTTGTTACTGTTTACGCTTGAGAAGTTTACAAGGCAAACTGTTGCCCATCTAAGAATCTTTGCGGCATTTGCTTGCATATGATGGTTGTCAACCATTCTCTAAGTTAAGTAGGTTATTTACAAAAGCTTCAACATGCACAGCTTATCCTTGGAGAGTAAGAAAATAGCCCTTATGGCTACTTGTCATAGATGATCCTTGTTAGCTAAGGGATCACCACATACAAGACCTACTGGCTAATGTCAGTGTAGGATGCCTGACTCTTTGGCATGAGGGCCTTCCACAATATCTGAATGAAACCTCTTCAGAAAGGGGATTTGTTATATTTGAATAATATACATAAAAGGATTATGGTAGTATCTATTATTTAAAACTAGAATAGATTATATTATACCTGGAGAATCCTTATGCTCTCTTTCTTTCCCCTTCTCCCTGAAAATAAACAAAATGATAAAGATGAGAAACTCTTAATGTTTAATTTAATTTATATTTGGAACTGAAGATTATAAAGTTTGCTTTCCTGATTTTCCTTCTTGCTGTGCCCTATTGACTCAACTCCTATGGGTGTGATTTTCCCATTAACCTGAAGCTTCATGAGAACAGGACAGAGCTTTCTTTACCCCTGCATCCTTGGCTATTGGGAAACAAATCAATTTTTTTAAACCAAATGTGTTGAATACCTAATGTGTCAGGCAGTGTGGAAGGCACTGAAGATAAATGAAAACTCAACCATACACTCCCAGGACTTCCTTGCTGTAGAGCTCCTTGGTCATAGTCACACAGTATGGTCCACATGCAATGAGCAGCCTCGAGTTGTGCCAGGAAACCTACATAGCCACAGGTTTATCTCAAACACCCAGAAATCACATAATTTATGTACCAAAACAAATAAGTGTGCTGTGTCTATGAATGCAACTTGCAGGATGAGCATGTGTTTGATATTACCCCATCCCATCTTTCGATTCAGGACATCCGCCTTAATAAACCACAGAGGAATCTTTGGTGAAGCATAGAGGAAGGATAGAGAATGTGTCCTTTCAAAGATCTTATTCAACCCCTGCCCCTCAACCAGAGCACCATCACTTCAAACAGGATAACTTTGTCATGTTCCAGACTCGGAACTGTTCATGTAGTTTTTGCTTCCTTCTCCACAGTGTTCTAGAAAGGACATCAGAGATACACCCACTTCCTCATCAGTAGGAGCTGAATGCCAGAGACCTGCACACCTACTCTTCCCTCCCTTCTTTCTCTTTTGTTTGCTGTTCCTCCCCATAATCTTTCATAAAAATGTCTTAAACAGCCCCGTAGGAGGATTCTAGTGGATCCATATACTTGTGCTTTCAAAACAACATTTTATCTCCCTGACTCACAGGCAGGGTGGAAAAAAACTCACACCAAAACAAACCCCTACACATTCAAAATAATCCACAAGGAAAGTCTGCATTGCAAATCATATTGCCATATAATTATCCTGTTTACAATCTCTCGTACATCTTTTTTCACAGAAAAATGCAGATTTGGAAACAAAGCAGGAAACGATGCCAGAAAACCCTGGCAAGGTTCTGACCACTGCCTGCTTAGGAATGGCCACGGAGGGAGGGAAATGTGTTTGCAATTAGGACTGCCCAGAGCGGGTCCGATTACATCTGTACACAGACAAGCTGACGAGATTTCCAGAGTGAACTTGTCGTGTGGGCCTAAGTGGATAAAAGGCAACTTAGGCTGAAGCCATTACAAGGAAATAAATGTCCTTCCCTTATGCTGCCACCCTCATGTTGCCCTTTGCTCGCTCACTCTTACCTCTTGAATGAAGAGGAACAAAATCACCATCATTTTAGGGCCTCTCATGTTATAGTTCACAAGGTTTTCATGCATTTTTCAGCAATGGGCAAAAAGGGGAAATAAAATGAGTGTTGTGAAGTGGTTTCCATGCTGGTTGTGATTTGCAGGATGACGAGTGGATGTTAAAGCGATCCCAGCAAGTCACTGAGACAGCCGAAAGCTTGCCATCCCACCTCTCTGCTTCAGGTGTTTGGCATTCGGGGGAAACATCCACACTTTGCATCTGGGCTCTAAATGCACCCACCATTGACTCTTCAGTCCCACTTTGATCTGGTAGAACAATTAGCCTAGCCCACTCTCAAGGGCAAAGCAAGCTGTTCTCTGTAAAAAATTAAAAGCTTTTAAAGCTCCTTTTCCTTGCCATAATTTCCAACACAATAAATGCTCCACCAAACCTGCTGCCACTCCCTCAATTAAAGAATAAAAACATGCAACAAAACTGAGTTTCTCAGGGTGCCTGGATTTTCCTGTTGGGTTTTGGTTTCATTGTGTATGTTTTGTGCCATGTAGATCATTTCCCTATTCTTTCTGGGATGAAAAAGACAAACTGACAGCCATTCAGAATTTATCTCCTCCACCCATTTCCCTGACCATCCCTTTGGTCATACTTTTCAAATGAGTCTATAATGTTGCTTTAAAAACATGTTTAATAAATTACTATAAGTTGAAATAATGCTACTTTGTATGATAGCTTTGATTAGAGGCCCTAAAACTCTCTTAAGAAGTTTTCATAGTAATTTTATGCACATGCACACACATATCCTGCCACAAAAAGATGAAGGAATCAAGACAGCAGTTTGTGAAGAGTCAACATTTCTCTAACTCTTCCTTTTATTGCCAATGTATCAGAGCTGATTGTTGACTCAGCAGAGTTCATTTTAGCTATCTATATTGTGTTTCTACACCTAAACTTCTTTTCTGCATAGATTTTTTTCAGTTAGATCATTTTTGTTAGTGACCTCATTTGTAGGGTGCTCAGGAATATAGAACCCAAACCAAGATATTTAAGAAGGGAGGACTATTTATAATTATCCTGAGACAGTTGCTATAAACTGTCACCAACCTTATTCTTAAGTGACTTGTCTAAATTTATGAATCTGTGGTCAGTAGAGCTCTCTAGATTGCTTAACTCTATTTTTGCAGTCTTGCCCTTTCCCTTTATTCTCTGTCTACCCTGGGTTGTCTAGAACCCTTGCCCAAGCCTGCAAGATGTCCTTGATAGGGAGGAGTCCTGGATCTGGGATCTGGGCCTCTGTATTTGGCACATCCTCATTGTTTCCATAGTTGCCTACAGAAGCCGTCTTGGACAGTCTGGAAAAAAATATTGAAAGGGTGACATCAGCAAGCCTTGTTACACTAACACCAGAAAAGAGGACGTTCATAACCAGAGGCACAGCATAAGCCCTCTGTAAGCTGTCACTGGCCCTTTTACGGAGTCTCTTCCAGGAGTCTGCCTTGGATGAGACCATGTTTCTCAACTGCAAACTAATCCAGGCTGCTGGCTTCCCAACCAGTTATTTGAGACCCTTAATTTCTGGTGACCTACTCTCAGGAAGTCAGTTCTATGGGATGCTGCTGGTTATGCTGGCCAGCTGGCTCAGATGACATGACTTTGCTTCATGGATGATTGGTCCCTGTCCCCCTTTTAATTTGACTTGTCAACACAAAACCTCTCCCTATGTAACCAAACATGTTAATTTCTCTTTCAAAGATTTTTTAAAAACATAATTTCATTCTCAAATACATTTGGTATTCCAGTGTTAATGTTGCTGTAATTAAATATGGATTTAAAAATTGTCTTCCCTGGGAATGAGATCATTTTGGATCAATCTTGTTCCCCTCCCTAGATCATAAGTAGTAACCTTTTGTTTCAATATTTTGTGTCCATCTAGTCCCTTTTCACATTTTTTTCAAATGAAATGGCCTTATATCTTGATTGTGGTGAATACATTTTACTGATAGACTGAGAATTCTCAGTTGTTTTGCTGAAGGACAGGGGATTAGTGTGCCCCTGTATCTTTCTTGAGTGCTATTATAGCAATGCCAGTAATAAATGAAGAATGCTGCTTCTAACTGCCTCTTCCTGACAATTTTCAGGGACTGATTAAATATTTGCATGATGTGGCTGCAGTGCTGAATAATGGTTGGAAGGTTAAGGAGAGCAACCCTGCCTGCTCCCTTCCTTTCTGGTGGATGATGAAAAGACATTCAGCATTAGGCTCAGTAACACTGTCGTACAAGGATACAGTATCTTTCCTCTAATGACTCATTACCATCTATTTTAAAATATAAGTACATCTATATAAAATGATAATATCATGGTGTGCCTAGGTTTTTTCATATTATTGCTTCCTTTCCCTTGCCATGTAGCCATGCCTTTTTTTTAGGGGAAATTCACAAATCAAATGTTACCAATTGAATTGTCGGGGGATGCTCTGGATACTTGATTCTGCTCTTGCAGCAGTGGTGAAGAAGGTGGATCAAGAGAGTTCTTCTGGAAAGCCAACGAGTTGTAATGCATTGTGGGGTGTCCAGCTCTCTTGGATGGGATGCATCGTTGCTTCTTGTAGTGACAGTGTTTAGCTGACATTGCTGGGGAATGAAGTGTTCCATGTAGACACACATTTTCCAGATAACTGGAGCTAACTTTTCCATGCCAGCATTTTAACATTTTTAGTGTGGATGGAAGTCTTTCTAAAATATACAACAATTTCTTTCCTTGTTCAGTAGAGTAGAGATAGTATAAGATATGATTTTCTTTTTGATTCAGTCGTATGTTGTAATGCTACCAATCCTAGAGAACAAAAGAGGTTAATGTTGTGTGAGTTACTTCTAACTTATATCCTACTTACTCCTGCAATGACCTTGAGATAAAAATACAATAAGATTGCACACAATGGGTCAGGTTAAGTTCTCTAATCGTCTAGGGTACAGATATATTTTATACTGAAGCTGGATGCATACACTTTCAGTATCAGGTGGCAAAAGGGACATTTTGCTTTGAAAATCAAAAAAGTTCTTGCACATATTCTTCCTTGTTAGAGTTCCATCTTGTGTTGACATGGAGGTGGCCTAAGAGGGGAGTCTGTCAATGCAGCTATGAACCTTTTTCCAGCTTATTCTATTTGATACACCAATGTCAGCCAATTCTAATATCCTTCCCCATAACAAAAGGTCACATTCCCAGAATTCTCTCTCTTGACTGTCACTGACTCTGTCATCTCTCAACTCTCAGGCTCCCTCATTCATCTTCCTCACTGTCTACAAAGCCTTAAATGCTAGTACCTGATGTTCTATCTCTTCCTCCTACCTCCTCCTCAGCCTTCTTTGATCCTGTTCCACTTTTGGTAAACATTTCTACTTCTTTAATCCTTTCTTCTGCCCCAAAGCAGTATAACTAATTTCATCCTTGTTTCCAATAAACAGGAGAAATAGAGAAAAGCTATTTGAAGAGAATTGATTTAGTTTGGTAGATTAGGAGATTAGGTAGATGGATTTAGTCAAGTTAATGGATCAGAATACATAGGAGAAAATAAAGTATTGGTGGTGTTAATGAGTTTTCAGGTTTATTTAGTAGTTTCTTATGGCAAAGAAAAAAAATCAGTTGTAGATTACTATAATTATCTAAAAGAATGTAAGTTTCATAGGTGTGTAAATGATAAAAGCACTTGGCCATGACCACTGTTATCAGAAACTATGTGGACCCAAAAACAACTATAACAACTACCAAGTGGAGGATGGAGATTCATCCAAAGGTAGCTGAGGCAAAAAGAGGGATTACTTGATCACAGTTGAGCAAACTCCTCTTTGGATTTTATGACCTATGTTGTCTTGGTGCCCTTCATGTGGGCCACTGTTCTATTTGTCTTCAAGGGACTCTAAAATTAAGTTTTCTAGTTAGGATATGACTCCTTAATGCTTATTACTGAGAACAAGGTGATTGAATTGGCTCATACATAAAGCATGACTCAAATTTTGTGTCAAGATTTTTAAGCACATGTGTATAATTTCAGGAAATTCCACCAGTATCATGAAGACTTTAGGGAATTCACATCATCTTGCTCCTGGGTCACCCTTCATATTGTTAGGGCAAAGGCAGAGAAGCAGCATCCAGCTCAGGCCTGAGTCCTAAATAGCCAAAAACATTTAATGGAAAAAAGTTATTCCCCAGGAAAAGATAAAGAGGTTCCTGAGATATGAGATACTTATATACTGAGTCCTTATTCAAACTCTACCATGGCTAGCTGCAAAGTGAGGGTGGTAGAAAGGCTAGTGGAATAGTTGTGTGTATAGGGGAGAATTGAGTAGCTGGGGGGCTGCCAGGGAGTGAACATTGTGACCTGCACAAGACTCATACTGAAATCTTAACCTCCAGTGTGACCGAGTTAGGGAATGGAATCTTTAGGAAGTAATTAGGTAATGATGGTGGAGCCCTCAGGAATGGGATTAATGCCCTTATAAATGGGCCTTAAAGAGCTCTCTTCCGGCCATGTGAGGCTACAAGAAGGAGCTGGCAGTTGGCAACCTAAAAGTGAGCCCTCCCCAGAACCTGACCATGTGGCCACCCTGATCTCATCTTTCAGCCTTCAGAACTGGAAAAAATAAATTCTTGTTCTTTACAAGCTACCCAGTCTCTGGTATTTTGTTATAGGAGTCCACACTGACTAGGACAGATGCGAACCTTCACATTTAGTACTTCTGGTATTCACTAGATCAAATCACTCAATGTGACAATTTTCCCCACATGATAATTTTATACCTATTAATGCTACACATGTAACAGTTTGAGTGAAGTCTTTTAAAACCAGGTTATCACTTTATTATTTTAATAGGTATTAGTGCTATGATTAATGGATGATTACAAACATAGTGCTATATATTAGTTTAGGGATTACAAGGATGAAAGGAAATAGATTTTATTCTCAAGTTGCCTATAGTCTGGCAAGAAGTTGTGTGGCCAAGTAAACATTAAAACTCAGTAAGAAATTCACCATAAAGTGCTGTTTGCAAGACTGGAATATAACCTACCTTTTCTCTCTGAACTTTGAACTATTTGAGAAATGGATAAAAGAGTTCTGATAGGAATCAAAAATACGCTTTCTTACCAGTAATGGCTTGGAGAATATAGCTTGGATCTCAGGCCAGTAGGCTTTGCTTCCTCCTGAATTAATCTTGTTTGGTAATGGCTTGTTCTGGCTTGCTCATGCAAGGTATCAGAAACAAAAAGGAGAATGCATGTTATTTATGGGCAGCCAGGTCCAGAGAGGGTCAAAGAGAATGGATGTCTAGCTAGCAGTAGGCCTTCTGTCCCAGTTTTCCCAATCAGACAAGTTGCACCTCTCCCTGTGGAGCAGTGAAAGGGATGGAAGAGTCCTCTAGCAGTATTGCCTCAGGGGTTGAAGTCTTTCCTTGGCTTTGGAAAACTGTGCTTTGGGTGGTATGCATATAGTACTCTGTTTATGGAAGGAGAGGGAGAGACAAAGAAGCAGGCAGGCAGCAAATGCCAAGGTAGATGATTGTGTTTTCCTACTGATGCTCACAGAACTTGGAAAAGAAGTTGTGGGATGAAGTGGGTACTCCCTTCACTCTCCAAATTGGAACCTGTGTAAATCCTAGACCTCCTTTGGATGTCAAGCAGGTAGTATCTACAGGTAGTACTGTGTGCTATTACTACACCAGCAACTACAGTAACTGATCACATTTATGCACACACACCATGTGACTAGCTCCTTTGTGGGGAACCCACATGATCCTTCAGTGACCACTGTGTAAGGAATTTTCTTTTTCTCTAGAACTGGATCCTTGACATGTAATTTTAGATTGAAATGCATAATTTATTGGCAAAAGACTTGTGTGTGTGATAGCTTCTGCTCCAAAATAAGTAACAGATGTATAGGGCTCCATTGAAACATAAATATGTAGGAGGTATGAACTTAGGGTCTTGTTCATGGCAGGCAAGTGCTGGACCGCTGAGTTTCATCCTCAGACACAGGAGGTATTCCTTACACATGAAAAGGTGCCATTGCAAGAGATGTGTCAGGAATTTAGCCTTTTATGTCAGTCTAGTTTTATTTAGTCATAGGCAGAATATAGTAGAGAATGCCCTGAGGAACATCACAGCCCAATTTTGGGAGGCAGTGGTCCAAGATTATCTTTTGGAAAATGCCAAATGTGAACACTGAAGCAATGCAGGTTAGAAATGAATGATGATCAAGGAATATTCAGTAGAGTACTGCCCCAGGGGCCCATGCCCCATTTTCTCTACTCTACAGTGTTACAAACTTGGACTGCCTGAGTGCTGAAGTCTTCAGTGCACATTCACAACCTTAGCTAAATAGCTGACTGACAATAACAAACATAACATATTATAATTAGTCTTAAACTCAGGCTAAACTTAGAACTAGGACTATTAGAGATGGTTAATCTCAGCCTTTCCCCCAAACTGTGTAATGATTGGTAAGTCCTCTTTTGAACACAAGTATATTTAAGAAGTATTAAAACCTCATAATATTTTATTAAAATAGTTCTTTAATTTATACAAATGTGCACTTCAATTAGCACTTCTCAAAATGAATCAAGAAAGTGTGATATTTGAAAGAAGTCAGCAAAACTTTATTTGCTCAAAATACCTATAATAGGCATTTAACTTTCTCATTAAAACGTTTCTGTCCTTGGTCCTGTTTAGTGAAATGGTCTGCTATATTACCTGTCCTGGAAAGACCAAACTATAAAACAAGTAAATTTCTTCCGTGTTTATGTAAGGAAGAAGCATCATATCACCTCCACTAAAAAGGCTTCAGAAAAGTAAGGAAAAGCTTGAGATGTTGCAGTTGCAGAATTAATTGTGCAGTGTCTTTTCACTAAATTTTCAGACAGTTTCAGCTTCTACTGTGGTTCAATTTAGCAGTAATGCTGCTCAGATGATAAGGATTAATTTTCTGTGACCTATTTTCTTTCACCCTTGTATAACCTTAAAGCACTTTTTTTTTTTTTTTTTTTTTTTTTTTTTTGGTCTTTTCCCTTTATTTTCCCATATTCTGCCTGACTCCTACCTTGTGCTGCCATGGCTAACTTCAAAGCAATTTTCTGTCTGATGCTAGGTTTTATTGTATAGCTATTCATTCCACTACATAAACACCATTTGATTTGCTTGCTTATTAATACCCCACTCCCCCCACAAATAGGGAAAAATGAGTTATTGAAATTTTTCCTAGTTTACTTTAGCAGGGAAATGTTGGGAGGTAGAAAAATGTGTATTCTTTACCTGCAGTGGCACAGTTCTGTTGGCTATTTATAATTCACTTTTGTCCCCTTGCACTTGAGGTAAAAGTCAGTTTTAAAAATAGAGACTATAATTTTTAAAACTGAAATCAATAGTCAGAAATCTCTGCAAATAAATTAGAGCAGACACTTCATTGCTTCTTTTTCCCATTTTCTCTGCATGGCCATTTTTATTTTTAATAAGTGTTCCAGGATACTTTTCACAAGTCTTTCATTCTTTCAAAGCTTATTATTTTAACACTATAAACTTATCCACTTTAAATGCAATGCTAACAAACACACAGAATCTACATGTGGTTTATATGAACAAGTCCTAAGAACAGTTTAAAGGTAGCTTTAAATTAAATGATAACATACATCCAAATTTGCTAAGTTGTAGGTTGGTACATTGAAAAAACTAGCACTTATAAATACAGAAAATAACACAAAGCTGCAGCCAGACTCAGTTTTGGACGTGGATAATCAGAACAGTCTGTAGCTGTCTGTGGCTAATGGGATATTTCTCCCAGCTTTGTCACCATGGCAAATACTTTATAATACACAAACATTTGTAGTGCTAAAAATCCACCCACTCTTGTTGAAAGATGGCCAGGTTTTGTAAAATTACATTCCAGCTAGCGCTACCCTGCTGATTTTTAAGATAAGTTCTGTTTGCCATTCATGTGTTTAACAA
The DNA here is from genome assembly GCF_902686455.1 of Sciurus vulgaris. Taxonomy (NCBI): domain Eukaryota; kingdom Metazoa; phylum Chordata; class Mammalia; order Rodentia; family Sciuridae; genus Sciurus; species Sciurus vulgaris. The sequence goes on along the minus strand of NC_136463.1, from coordinate 115,540,262 downwards.
AGGATCAAAGGAAAAAAAATATATAGTTTGTAAAACTATATTGCACTTTCATAGTTCAAGTACCTTGGAAAGAAGTACCTGTCAGTAGGTTTTTGTGATAGCCAGATTTGGGGCTGGTGGGTTCTATTTTGTAGTGGTGGCAGAGAGGGGAAATCTGCGGGTCTGTAATGCTCCCCCACAAATTCCATCATTCTCCCCAAATAAGCATACTATCAGTAAAACAGAACATTTGTGGGACAAATACAGCTTCAAAGAAAGTCCTTTCATCCCCTCGATAATCAGATTGCTGCCCTTAAGCTCCCAAGGAGAGCTTTGGGTGTATGTATGTCCCTATGACAAATGCCAGGAGGGCCAGAATTCGATGAAAGCTGTAGCATTCTCCAACTTCCATTTTGCCTCTGAAGCAGAGCTGGGGCACCACAGGCACAGGCCAAGAACAGACAGGGTTCCTTTCAGACCCTCTCTCTCCCAACCAAGACAGCAAAGCATAACATACTCCAACTCATTCCTTTACTTAACAGGAGCGGGGAGAGAGCCCTGGTAACTAACACTCCCTCGCAGAGCCAAGTGGCAATGCCAAAAAAATGCAGAATACGTGTGACTGGGGGGAAAATGTAGGCAAAACAGGCTTTCCCACAAGTGGGAGGAAGAGGACGAGTCACAGTTTCAAAAGCATAACATAGGTGTATAGTGCCAGGAAGGGCCAGTCTAAATATTTACACGCACTAGTGATGTATGAGGAAAAGCTTAACAGAATGCTTGGGGGAAAAGGAGAGAAAGTGAATGTTACTGGAAGCTCTAGGCACAACACGGGGTTTGTTGGCGACCTGTTTGAGTTTTACAAGCCTGTTTACTCTGTCTGTCACCCCAGCATCATCCTGCTACATCATATGGTCTGTCTCAGCATCTCGCGGCATCAGGCAGGAAGGCAGGAGGCAGGAGAGAAGGGTATCAATACATCACAATGTAGAATGCCTTCTCAGGGAAAGAAACCTCCTCGTCATTGATAAGTTTAATGATTATTAGCTTTCAATAAAACTGTGAATATTTATTTCTATGAATCAGGCATAGCAGAAATGAAAGAGGCCCCTAGATGGGACTGGTTCAAGTGGCAATAGTTTGCTGTAGTTCTGCTTTGGAAAATTGGGATACTAACTCCTAGTTGGCATAATCAGTCAGTGCTACTGCTTAAGACATCAGGTTCATAAGAGCATCAGCAAACCTTGCAATCACGTTTTGCCTGTATAGAGTACTGAGTGTAAAACACCAATTCCAAGTGGTTTTGATTGGCAGAAGCAAAAGGAAATTAAAAAAAAAAAAAAAAAAGGAATTTACCTTATTTGATTTCATAATTATGGGTAAAGTTTTATAATAATCATTAACCATAAAGAAGTCTTCTTAGGAGAGAAAATGCAAGGTTTTCCCCACCTTCAAGAAAAAAAATGTTATAAGAAAACAGGAAGTAAATTTTGGAAAACAATATTACTTTTATGTGAATTTTAATATTTATTTTTTTCTGCCCCATGCAAAAATCTTTGTTCTTGATATGTTTAGTAAATTAAATACTGCAGATACCAAAACTAGAGTCGATGAAGGCAACACCTGGTGATTTAAGTTGCCCTTTCTATCAGCAATTTTAGCAACCCTCAACACTGATAGAAATACTGCTTTGTGTTTTGTTTAAAGTTCATTTCCTGTCTCTCGGATATTCATTGACCTTTCGATGTTGGCCATTTTGCTTTTTTTCTTTTTTCCAGTGAGTTTCATTCTGCCTCTCATTGACTTCATTCCACTTCTGATCTCTTTTCCCCGCAACAAAACTAAATGCAGCCAGAACTTGTTGGACCCCAATTAGTTTTGTAGTTCTTTTTACCTCTCTTGTACATTCATTATTTTGTCACAAATCAGGGGCCCAAACCATGCAATCTTCATAAACACCTTCATTCACATACACAATAAATCCCATCTTAAGATTGATTTAGATCTTAAGTAGATCGATTTTTCTACAATTCTTATCCACAAAATTTGAAATTTTCTTATGCTTGTATCAAAATTTCATGGTAGACCTTAATTATATCCATTTTATTTGATATCATTCAGTTCCTGGAAGCAATATTTGTTCCTATGGATATTTTTCTGTCTCTCGTGTTTTTATTAAAACCCACAATAGACTCAATTTTATCTTTTCCTTAGATAAGTGCATTAAAGAAGAATAATGCAAATGAAAGGGATATATTTATGGGACACGTCCTGGGATCATACATAGAGTGACTATAAATAAACCAGATCTGATCCTGTTTCACCTCAAGTGCTGAAGAGGACAGAGCATTCTTATCTGTGTGATGAGATAATTTGCAATCTTCTCTTTTTCCTTAGGGCAACTAAGTGCATGTGTAAGCTTGTTTGTGCTTCTAGAAACATCTTTAATATTTCCCCGAACTCCACTACAACATTTTCGGTGAAAAATGGCTCTGCAGTTTGTTTCATCATGCTAATTGAAATGAATTATTATACCATGCAGAAAAAGCCTTCTTCTCTTCTAAATTAGACTTTGCAGATATCTCTGATTTACCTGCAATTGGATTACAAGAGCAAAATAATGCTTCTGAATTATCTGGTTAGGAAAGGAATATTCATTGTGGCAAAAATGAAGTGAACGACAAAAGGAAGCCTTAAGAAAACAGTGTAAGCTCATACTTATATTTAGACAAATCAACTAGGTGTTAATCTGCAACAACTATGATATGATTCATATTTTTAGTACTTTGTGTCTTTCAGATACACCCCTACCCATTCTGCATTTGTGAGTCTCTGGCCAAGGAATGTGCCTTCCTTCCTTCCTTCCTTCCTTCCTTCCTTCCTTCCTTCCTTCCTTCCTTCCTTCCTTCCTTCCTTCCTTCCTTCCTTCCTTCCTTCCTTCCTTCCTCCCTCCCTCCCTCCTTCCTTCCTTCCTTCTTTCCTTTCCTTCTTTCTATTTTTCTTGTGATTTGTATGACTGAGAAAAAAGAGGCTTTACAGTTCTGTGGTCTGTTTGGTGTTAGTGCTCTATCATAATGCTTAACAAGTTAAATGCTTAAAATTGCCTCCTGGATTCCTTAGTCTGAATTAAGGGCTAAAACTCATGGCCATTTCCAAACCTTGACCTTTTTCCAGGCTCCCTGCCATCTAAGTATTTCCCTTGTTTTCCAGAGCTCCCTCCTCCCCAACATCTCCTTCCATTCTTCTTGAGCCTTGTGTTTAGACCGCATTTCCACAGGCTCTAAAACACACACACGAACCAAACCAAAATTCTGGATGCGCTCCACTCTGAAAAACTGGAAGTGTCTGAAGACAAATTTTTAGAAATATTTCTTATAAACTTTGACACATAGTAACTGCATGTATTTATGGGGGACTATGTGATATTTCCATTTACATCAGGGTATAAGGATCAAAGAAGGGTAATTGATTATCTACCACCTCAAGCCCTTATCCTTTCTTTGACAAATCTTGACGGTCAGTGGACCCTTGTAAATATTCTTTTCTGGTTCCCTGTGGGCTCCACACTAACTCTGTGACATGCTATCTGTTCTTCCTGCTGTAGTCATCCTTTGCCCAGGTGCTCTCAGAAACCCTCCTCCCTTTCCTTCCACATTCCACTCATACCAACACCACCTTCGCATCCCAGTTGAAGACTTGTCTCAGCCTCACCCACTGACAGCAGCAGCTGTGGTCAAACCAACTCATTAAGGTTCAGAACATTCTGGAAGTGTGTTTTCCACACTCCTGGTCTCCATGCATTTGTGATCTTGAAATAAGTTTTATAGGAACTAACCCACTAATTTTTTCCTTTTATTTTTAAATTACTATAGAATCATAGGAATTTGGAAAGAAATATATAGGGAGGCCCTACACATCCTTTACCATTCCAAATGCCAACATATTGCTTAGCTGAAGAGTATATGGATCTATGCAATTTTATCACATGTGGAAACACATGTAATGATCAACACAATCAAAGTAACTATTGAAATAAATTTGATAATATTTCAGGTAGAAAAATATGAATTGTTCTATATAGCTGCCCAGTTTCACATTCATTTATATCCATATTCACACATATATTACATGTATCTGTATAAATATAGTGTATTCTATAAAATGTGCTTTTGTGTTTTGTTTTTGTTTTCGCTGTGGGTCATGAATGCCACTGTTTTAGACCCTTGCTACTCCGAGTATGTCCATGGGCTGACAGTGTGAATCTCACTGGGAGCTGGTTAGAGATGCAGAGATTCCCGTTGCACTCTAAGCCTATAGAATCAGAATCTGTACTTTAAAACAGGATCCTGAGATGACTTTTTGTGTACGTTAGTCTGAGAAGCAGAAGTAAACAGCTTCAGTGAGCCTGTAAGAAGGTAAAATACAATCTCTGCACTTCATTGAGGGTTGGAATGAGGACAATGATTTGTACCTTTTGGAAAGTTTGAATAGGATCCCGGCATCATGGACAGTCTCTTTGCCTGCTTTATTAGGAGGCAATCTATAGGGGAGGCTGCTGTGGAAACGATGACAGACCTCACATCAGTATGTTCTTTATTCTTTCAGGATTTTATCATGTTTTCCTTGAGAAACCAAGGTTAAAAAAAAAAAAAAAAGGTTGATTCCTTTCAGTTTTTGTAAAATGGTGATGATGTCTGTGAAGGGAGTTTAGCTTACAGTATTTTCTGCATCAATAAAGATGATTAACTGTCCCCCATACCAAAATGTGATTTTTCTTCTCTTTTCCTAGTAGGTTGATGAAAGAATACACATGGAGGGAAAATGAGAGAAGTACTTGACCTTGCTCGTTGGGATTAGAATTTAGTATTAGGTATCCATTCCTGAGATGCTCTTATTCTGTGAGCCTCATCGTTCTTTATGAGATTAATAAATTTACTGAATTTTATTTTCGTAGCATCTACACTTCCATCTAAAAAAAACAACACACAAGATAGCAATTCTGAGTGAGTGGCACTTTCCAAGATCCTGAGCCTTTGTCTCTTTGTGGCAGGAAAATCAGGAAGAGATGGGGAAAGTTGAAAGGGAAGGAAGGTTTTGGAACGACAGTGATCTAGCTCAGATTCATTCTAGCAACTTCTAGCTGCTTTTCTTGAAGTAAGGCTAATTAACATAATTAACACATTGCAGACAAAATAACCCACCCAAATATTAACAAAATGTCTTTCATAAGAAAAACACAAAATGTGGTTCCGTCATTTCATTTCTGCTTGAGAAGGCAATATTATGAAGGAATGTGAAATCCTTTAATTAGACACAATTTAAAAGCCAGACAGAAAATTGAGATGCCGAGAATTCTACCTAGAGAAGCAATGTTTATACTCCAGAGCATCAGACCATGTACCACACACAGACAGATGTTTTACAGTGAATTAAGATGATCTTATCACACCGGAATATTTGTTATAACCACATTAAGATACATTTTGAGCACAAGTTAAAGCATCATAATGAGATTAAACACCTACCCTGGTAGAGGCCTCAACAAAGATTTAAAGAAGAAATTCAGATTTTTTTCACTCTATTTTCTTATATGCATATGAGTTTAAAAATGGGGGGTAGGTGATAAAAGGATGATGAAGCTGAAACTTGACACTGAGGGAATCTCATGAACATGGAATTGAGCATTATTTGTGCCTCTGTACCCATTTTGTGGGCTATTGAAAAGAATCTGGCCTGGGAATGACCAACTTTAAGGTAAAATGTGTGTTGTAAAGAAGACAGAATTTTGGGACTTCAAGAGCTTGCGGGGCTCTAAGTCACTCAGCACACTAGGCCATGAGACCCTCCAATCTGACTTGAAGCCATTCAGTAGTCACACCCTGATTACTGGCCCATTAAGGAACTTAATCTCCTATCCTGCAAAGCTCTACCCTGCAGAGGTCCACATTTCATGCCTGGACCCCCAATTAGTGATTCAAAAGACTTCCTTTAGCCTTGTTAATTATAAAATAAACATCTTGGGTGTCTACCTGACAACCATCCCCACTTTCCTCTGCCTTCCCCCAGGAGTTCAGAGCATAAGCTACCTGGGGAGTATTTAAGTCCTGGCCCCCGTTCCCATTCTCCAATTTAAATAGATGTGTTAAGTAAAATGGCTTTAGGGTTTTAAACCTTTAACTGCTAGAAAAATTAACTAATTTCCAACTAGTCTCAAATGAGGGTTTAATGACCTTTTAAAAAGTAAAATGTGGGCCTTAATTCTATTCTCACCTGCATTGATTTTTCTCTAGTTTTCTCACCTATATCCCTCCCCATCCCCCAAATGTACAAACTATACCTACAAATGAAGGTGGAATTTATGAGATCTGACTTGACTTAAAAGCAACAGCATCTCAAATTAATGACATAATTATGATATCACCTGGGACAGTTGCTATGGACTAATTTGGAGAGAAAAACATTTTAGGTCTGTGCCTTTTTCTAATAGATGGCACCTTTTGAGACACTCTTTAAAAGCTGTCAAGATTTATTGTGTCTTTTGCTCAAGACTGTACTGGGCTCTATTATACAATATTATGAACTCTGGGTGTTCAATAAACAGCTGACAGTGATGAATGAGAATGAGCCCATGAAATACTTGGTGGCACCTTCAAGTATCAAACATTACTCTTGCATAATGGTGAAACCTTAACTCAAATCCAAGGGCAACTAGTGACAGTAGATTTTTACAGCCCATTTTAAGAACTAGAGACCATACCCCAAGATAATTATGTGGTGACCAAAGCAGCACATAAGTAAGTCTTATATAACAGAACCGGATTCTTGAGATACCCTAAAATATGGCACATTGGCATGCTGAGTACTTTGAACTGAAGGACATTGGAAGGACTTAATAGCAAAGTTTCTTTCTGACTACTTCTGCTTCCTTTTTCCTGATCCTCTTTCTCCCCGAGGCAGGCCATAGAAAATAGAATTCCTGTCCCCAAGATGAATCATAAACTAAAACCCCTCCACTCCTGCGAACCAACTATAAAGCCTAGAAATATTACTCTTGACTTCTCCTGCCTTTGCGTGTAGGATCTGGCTTTAAAGAAATTCTCCGACTCACTTTGTCTGAGAGTAGCTCATTTGCCCTCCTTCTAGAAAGGGTCTTGCCCCACACCACAGAAAAGCCACACAGAGAGGGCAGGAAGAATCCTAACAGACAGGCTGGCTGGGTTTTCTCCAGTCAGTTGCCATATGGTCACATTCTTTATGTCCAATCACATTTCTGCCTACCTCTCCATTTTTCATCGAATCTTAGCATAAAAATGGACAGTGTCCTCAGAGTCTTTGGACCTTCCTTCTGAAGGCTCCCCAGCCACATACCACTTTGATTAATGCATTTGTTAGGTTTTTCTCTTGCTAACTTCTTTTTGTTATGAAAGTGTCTGCTCTGACCCTCAGGAGGGGTGAAGGAAGGTACAACACTTACCCTCCCCTACACAATGTACTTACTGTGTAATTTATGAATTGACAAAAAAGAAATGACAAACGAAATCTGATTTCTATTACAGAGTGAGCTGAGAAAACAAAAGTCAATGTTTCGGGCAGTACTACAGATTGGGGGAAAAACAAATATTCAAATATTCCCCATCTGCCCACACTAAGCATACCTACCTACCACTACAAATTTGGCCAAGACAAGAGAAAGGGAAATTAGGAAGGAGGAAGATGGAGAGAGGAATGAAAGGGAACAATAATGCGGAAGGCAGATGGTGAGGGTGGGAGAGGAAGTTTTAAATCTTAAAAAGCAGAAGCTGCAGTATTTGTCCAAAACAGCGAAGGAATACAGTGTTCTTTTCCCCTCTCTGTACCCGGATGCTGATCCGTAGCTCAATGTACAGCCCACCCAGGGAAGCGTGGAACATCTGCAGGGAAAGAAATAACATTGGTATGAAACTTGAGGTTAGAAAAAGTGCTCTGATTTTCTTCTTTTTCTTTTTCTTTTGTGGTGCTGGGGATAGAACCAGGACCTTACACGATCTAGGCAAGTGCTATACCTCTAAGCTGTATCTCCAGCCCTATTCTGATTTTCTTTTTTCTTCTTTTTTAAAACAATGGTGCTTTGATAATGACTCCTAGGGAAAGGAGTGTGGTGACATTTCTTTTTTTTGTTTTTAATATTATTTTTAGTTGTATGTGGACATGCTGAGCTACAGCTACAGCCCCCTATTAAGGTGAAGTTTGGAAGAATATTTATTCCTTAAAAAATAGCTGTGATATTGATTATAAAGACAAATCATTTTGCTTACTGACCAATAGTTTCTACTTAGAAATGTGATCAAAATGCATTTAAATAGACTTTAAATCTTTATAAAGAACTTCAGACAGACAAGCATATTGGCAAGTAGAAAAAATAATATAATGAGCATCAGTATCAATCTGTAAATCTAAAAAATGTTAGCGCTTTGCCATATTTGCTTCAGATTTCATTCTAGTCCTTCAAGGTGGGAAAAACAAATCTAGTTGCTGTTTCACCCCTCTCCTATCTCTTTCCTCTACAGTTCAAGGCAAATACCATACTGAGGTTGATGTGTGTAATAGACATTGTGATACCCAATACCAGTGTGATACCCCATCCAGATGGCCCTTTAGGAGGGAAGGACTCATTTTTCCAGCTGCTAATGGTGCTGTGGAAGACCACTCTCAGCAGTCAGCGTTAATTTCTTCCTGGGGAGAGATGGGATTGGGATGTAGACAGATCATGTAGGGTTTTAAAAGTTATTCTGAGACTTTTGGATTTTTTTCTCATTGTTTTCACCGTATCCTGTTAGTTTTGTTAAAGGAGTTGGTTTAGTGGTGAACTCACCTGAAAATTTCATCATCTAGCTCAAAGAATAAAGTCTTACCTTTCTATTTGAAAATTGGAGCCCTTTCTAAGAAGGACACTCTTAACCTTCCCTACCCCATAATCCACCATTCCTTTCTTACCCCAACCTATATCTTTTGATGGTTCTCAGAGGACAAGGACAGCATTCCTCATCCTGCCTTTTTGCCTGCCATTCCTGTGTTTTGGAATGCCTCCCCTCTTTCCTGTGAGTACTCCTCTTCCCTGCAAGATCCAGCCAAGGCCTCGTTTCCATGAAGCGTTTCCTGCCCACCCAGCCTTTCAGTGATTTTCCTTCATCTAGGTCACCTGTCTTATTTGTTCTTAGCAATTTCTTGTCCCAGTAGAGTGGGGCAAGGACCAGCTTCTCAAAAAAAGTACATGGGAAACACCTAGGCCAACATCCACCTATAGTAGGTAACTCCTCCCGCTGCTGGAGAAACAGCAGCACAGGCTAAGCCAGGGTCCAGAATGTTCTTCATGAGTCACCTGCTTCTGCTAATGCACTCTAACAATTTGGTGCCCAGAATACTCTGAGACCTTCCTAGAAGACTTCCTGGAAGGCCATCAATCCAGTATCTTTCCATCCTTGGTCCTGGGCTGGTAATCAGAAGTCAATGACAGGTTAGCTTTTCCTGGAAGAGTAGATGAATGGGGATGTTTGCCACATCATGGGGCATAATGCTACAAAGCATGTAAATGAAGTAAGGCAAAGAATCTGAAATAATCTCTACTAAGTTGTCAATGCCAGTAGGACTGGCCATTCTTGAGCTGTATGTTCAGCTTAGTCATTCATTCATTTACTTATTCAATTGGCATTTAAATAGCACCGTATGACTAGAATTATACTTGGTGATATTCCCAACAGGAACTTGTTTCCACATATGTCCCCAAGCAGGAGGTCATTGCTAAAGGGCTATGTTTTCCTCAAATATGCAAAGGTGTCTGGCACATATGATTCTGGGACTCAAGTGTAGCTCTCTTTCCATTTGAGAGACTCTGTTTTTAGGAATATTCCTTCTTCTGCACTAAACTTTCAATGGTCAAGTTACAGTACTACTCTGCACTGAATTTAGCCCCCCACCCCATCTTTTTTGGCTGCTACCATAATGGAAAAATCTTTTAAACTCTCTTCTTTTCACAGAAAATAAGTAACTAAAGTTTGGATATGAGATGAAAAATAGGCCTTCCTTTTTTCTACTGGGTAGAAATGATTATTATGATACTCCTTATAATGATATCAAACACCACCTGCTCCATGAGAACATTAGCATTTTAACTATATTTTCTGTTGTAGAAGAATATTAAGCCTGATATATGAGGCAAGGATTTGTGTTTCAGTTATATATAGCCCCTTTGGATAGCTAATAATTGTAATCGTGAAGAAGAAAAACTTTATACTTAAAAAATCATATCCCATAAAATTAGACAATCAAAAGGATGAAATCTCACTCAAAGAACCTTCTAGAAACTGATGAAAGCTAAATGAGAAAGCATTTCAATGAGAATATCAGATAGAACAGTAATTTCATTACTTCCATTTAGGATAAGTGGAAAGAGGCAGTTTCAGCTTGAAGAGAATGAATATGGACTGTCTGATTGCAGGGAAACTACATACCTCTTGGGAAAATGAATGAGGAAGACTGATTCAAAAAAGAACTTATCTTTGGCTTTCAAAAAAATACAAATCTGTACTGTTTGCTGTCATGCAGAGTGGTCAAGGTTATATATACCATACAATGTAGACACAAAATTATGTTGATGGAGGAAATAACTTAAAAATAGAGAGGTAGCAAAGTGCATGTATCTGGGGACCTCTCAGTTATTCTATAGCACATTCCTGGCATAAATATTGCAGATCCAGATCCATCATGGACAAGTTCCCAGAGAGAGGGGCTTGCACTGGCCAGCCTTCTGAGAGCACTTGAAGACCAATATTGAGCCTCACTCCCATACTGTCATCCTTGTTTGCAGGTTAGCTTGGGAAGGATCTGGAACATCTAGTTTTCTAAGTTATAAAGAACACATCAAGGATCTGTGGACACAGGAAAAGCTCCAGAAAGTGTGGATACTGGACCCTGGGAACAGACGTGCCCACTGAGAATGTTGACATCCGCCTAAGGCTTTGCTATCCCTCTAGAGATTGACTCAATCTCATTAAACCAGCTCTTAATTAAGCTATTAAAAAAATGGAGGAGATGAAACTCTAAGGCTATCTACATGCATTATTTGTCAGAGGCAAAAGGAATTAGGAATTAGGAGAACTGACTATAGAGAAAAGTGATCTTTATTTATGATTTTTATAAAGAACTTCTGACACCTTAAAGTTGATTATTTTGGCCCAATGAACTGAAATTTTAGTAATTAATAATCACTCTCAGGAAATAATGAAAGATCATTTTATTTACTGCTTGAAAAGCAAACATACCTGGAACTTAGAGCAGTGTATTGCGGTGGAGAAATGTGTAGATTTCTCTCTTCTGGCACTTTTGCTTATATTCAGGATGGCGAAGGATGGACAGAGACTTTCCCTCTTCTCCCCAGAGAAGATTTGTTTACATTCCAAAATAAAGGTCCTTTTTTCCTTCTTGGGGGAGAGGATGAGCAGATGTGTCAACAGCCCATAAAAGCTCTGAGCTTTTAGTTAAGGGACTCCTTTCCTATAGGGCAATCCTAGTGCACAAGCAGTCAGAGAATTTCCTTGTGAGGATTAAGATGCTGAGTGAATAATCAATGATCTGATCATCAATTCACAGATCTTGTGCTTCTTGTCAAAGATGTGTATGTATGTGTAAATATTAGGTATTATACACACACATACACATGTGATTATTACCCTAACAGGACATTACATCAGCGCTTAGATCGGAAAGAGTAACAATTCTCAAAGATAAACTGTCTCATGAATATAAATTAACAAATGGCTTACTTCCTGTTAAAATGGTTAATTTTGTATCATCTCGACTGGACACGGTCAACCAGATATTTGGTTAAACATTATTCTGAGTGTAACCAGGATGGTGTTTTCAGAGAAATTTAACATTTGAATTGGTAGACTGAGTAAAGCAGATTGACTTTCCTAATGTGGTGGTCTTCACCTAATTATTTGAAGTCCTGAATAGAAGGAGAAGCCTGATACTCTGTAATCCCCTCAAGTAGGAGATAATTCTCTTTATCTGACTGCATTCAACCTGAAACTTAGGCTTTTTCTCTGCCTTTGGACTTAAACTGTAGCATCAGCTTTTCCTGGATCTCAAGCCTGGGGCCTCTGAACTGGAAGTAAATCACCAGCTCTCCTGGGTCTCTAGCTGGAGGACTCACTCTGAAGATCTTGAGACTTCCTGAACTTCATGATTGCATGAGCTAATTTTCTCTTTCAATGTTTTTATAGAAAGGAATGTATTATAAGGGATACATAGACACACATCTATTGATTCTGTTTCTCTGGAAAAACCTAAAGAATGTACTTGAAATTAAAAAAAAAAATACAATTCACAGCAAGTCCATTTGCTTCATACCTATGATGCTCCAGTTTCCACAGACATTTAGAGATACTAAAATCCGCAGAGAAGTGGCCTTTTCCCTTAAACTTCTCCACACTTCTGTAAATAGTACTTCATTAAAGTCTCTTTGTTTGGACCATCCATTCTTTTGGGCTATGACAAAACTCATTTCAGAATTCAACACCATAATTAAAAAGAATAAGGCATATATAAATATTCTAGCAAAGTAAAATCACAAACAATGCAAGTGTTGTTTCCACTTAGAATCTAAAAAAAAAAAAAAAATCAGAATTTTGCTTCCATCCTAATTTTAAAAAATCTTTAAAAAGCAAATAATTCACAAAACCATAACTTTTCTTAAATCTATGAGAGGATTGAGTTTTCAGAGGTAGGGCACATAATTTTTTTTTTTTTTTTTTTTTTTTCATTTTGCAAAGCATGGGGAAAAGCGGTAACTGCCATTGAGATGGTAAAGAAGAAATTGACTAAAATTTGTATGAATTCCTAAAGCTGAGTGTGAGCCATATACCAGGCTAAAATACATGGAAACCCAAAACACACTCAATTTTCAACTCTTCTCTTGGGGTGTCCTCCAGGAGCTCATAAGAAAGACTGGGGAGGGAAGGAGCAGGAGAGAGTCCTCCTTGGAGGCATAGCTTTGCAGGATGTTGCTCGCTGCCATTGGAAAACAAAAAGCACCATCCATTTCCCCATATGTTTTTTTCAGGTGAAGCAAAGCTTTAAGTACCAGGATCTGGCAGTGAAACCCTTGCTTCCAAGACCATTGGGGAAAAGATAGAAATAAAGTCTAACTGCTTCAAGGAGTAGAATAGGATTTTCTTTTTTCCAATCTGAGTAGCCAAGCAAAGATCCATTGCTTTTGGAGAAAAGGCAGAAGAAAAAGTCTCTTGCCTCTGATAGACTGAAAAAAGTGGTAAAACCAAACCAAAATCTTTCTTGAACCTAGGATTCTGAACCAAGCACAACCAAAGTCTTCTATTATTTGGGAAGGGACAAGGAACTTCTGATGTCTTCAAACACTGCATATATACAAGGCAGAATTTGGTTTCCATAGGGTGGGACTGAGGTGTAGTAGAAACATTAAGAAGACCCAACATCCGAAGTCCATACTGACTGGCCTTAATACGGAGGCTAGACCAGAAGACCCTAAAATTTTCCTCACTGACCCAACCATGAGCCTGAGCTTGAGTAATAATCCACTGGGAAGAGACAAGGGCACGGGAAGGAGTCCTTTTCTGTGAAGTAGGCAGGCCAAGACTGCTGAAAACTAAGGGCAGAACAGCAACACTGGAGGCAGACCCTCCATATCCAATATCTCACACTAAGCACAAGAGCAGCAACCATTACGGGAAGTGAACTGAGAGTACTGGGTAACAATAAGACCTAAGTGAACTCAACTATTCACTTGATGGACTCAATTCTTACATTGAAATCTGACAGGATGAAAAGTAGACATTTTTAGATATAAACACTATTTAACACAGTCTGTACTGTTCTTTAGCACACAGCATCCAGAATTCAATCAATTAGTCACAAGGTCCATAAAAAAGAGACACCCCCCCCCAAAATAAATAAAATACAAGAACTATTTTCAAAAGATGAAGAATTCAATAGAGTAATAGAGATAGCTCAGATGTCAGAATTATTTACTGGACAAGAATGTTAAGATAATTATAATTAATATTAAAAGATCTAGAGGAAAAAGTGAATTGTATATATAAACTGATGGGAAATTTTAGCAAAGATTAAACTACGTTAAATGAAAATGCTAAGAATAAAAACATATCAGAGATGAAGAATTCCTTTAATGGGCTTAAGAGCAGATTATATATAACTGTGGTAAGTATGAAGATAGGTCAATAGAAATGACCCAGAATGAAACACAAAGAGATAACAGAGTGAAAAAAATAGATTTGCATCCAAGAAAGCAAGAAAAAATATCAAATAGTCTAACACACATGTAATGTGAGCTCCAGAAGAAGAAAAACTGGCTAAAAGATGCTTTTAAAACAATAATGATCAAGAATTTTCCAAAATTAATAAAAATCAACAAATCACAGATCTGAGAACCTGAAGAAGACTAAATTATGCAGGGATGCATGCGCGTGCACACACGCACACACACACACACACACACACACACACACACACACACACACTGCTGGACACATCATAGTCAAACTGCTGAAAATCAAAGATAAAAAAATCTTTCAGTCAATAAGAGATAAATTACGTAGAGGAACAAAGACTTATATCAGACTTCTTGTCTAAAATTATGCAAGCCAGAGACATTGGAGGAATATCTTTGAAGAGCTAAAACAAACAAACAAAATCCTCTTGCTAACCCAAAGTTCTATATAGTCAGCAAAAATATCTTTCAAAAGTGATGAGGAGTTGAGGATCTTTTTTTCAGATAAATAAAAATGAAGAAAAGTCACTGCCAGAAGTTCCGTGAGAAGAATTACAGCTAGATCTTCAGGCAGAATAAAAAATTTTACCATATGGAAAAGTTGAATCAACATAAAGAAGAAAAGGATAAAAATGTTTGGACTTACATAAAGAAATAAAGGATTTTTTAAAAGCAAGGTAAACATAGTAGTAATTATTAAACACATGGATTCTTAGTTTTAATCAAGTTAGAAGAGGATTATATAAGTAAGGTGTTAGCAAAATTTTTCTTAAAGAACCAGATAGTAAATATTTCAGGCTGAAGGTTCACATGGTTTCCCAATTCTGCTGTTGTAACACAAAAGCAGATACAGAGAATATGTAATCCAATAAAAACTCATTTACAGAAGAAGGTTATTGGCTGATGGACTGCAGTCCACTAGTCTGGTCTAAGGCAAACATTGTGACAATATATTATGTAGTTATAACTTACAAAGAAATAAAATGGCATGACAAAAATAACATAAAGAAGGAAAGTGGGGGGCTGGGGTGTGGTTCAGTGGTACAGTGCTTACCTAGCATGTGTGAGGTACTGGGTTCAATCCTCAGCACCACATAAATAAATAAAAGAAAGTCATTGTGTCCATATACAACTAAAAAAAAATATTTAAAAAAAAAGAAGGAAAGGGTATAGCTGTTGCAAGGTTCTTATACCTATCTTGGAAATATTATACTATTATATGAAAGTAATCTATGATGAGTTAAAGATATGTCTTGTAAACCTCAGAATCACCAAAAATTTTTAAAAAGATATAGCTTATAACCAATAATATAAATAAATTAGAATTATAAAAACACAAATTATTTTTTTAAAGATAGGAAAAGAGAAAATAAGAACACAAAGCAGATGGGATGGATAACTGGCCAGTTTGCAGATTTAAATTCAACCATACCACTAATATTATTAACTATATATGGACTAATCATCCTATTAAAGACAGAAATTGTTAGATTGGCTATTAAAGCAAGTCCCAAATCTTGGCCATCTACAATAAAATAATTTTAAATATAAAACCATAGATAGTTTAAAAAATAATGATGGATCAGTTTATATCATTCTAGTTCTAATCAAAACAAAGTTAGAATCTGGGTACATGCCTGGAACCTGAGGGATTTGGGATGTTGAGATAGGAGAATCCCAAGTTCAAGATCAGCCTCAGCAACTTAGCAAAGCCCTGAGCAACTTAGTGTTATCGTCTCTCAAAATAAAAAATAAAAAGGAGCTCAGGATGTAGCTCAGTGGTAAATGTTCCTGGGTTCAATTCCCAGCACCAAAGAAAAAATCCTAAGCATGTACAAACATGAGGCACATACTTAGTGGAATATTTAGTGGAATTTTCAAAACATGAGCTTGATATGGGAGGGTCATTGCACCCTGGAATCATGTTTCTAATTACTGTAAAACGTTCATCTACCAAATCCACCAAAGTGAGGAAACAACTTTTTGGGAAGCTCATAAATTAAGACATTTAAATTATAATAATAATTAATGAAACATTAACTGTTTCTCCTTAAAGTATTATAAACACATACTTAAAATGCTGAAAAATCAAGGCTATGTGATTCATCTCCATGAACAATATCTTTAATGTCTAGAAAAAAAAAATCTCTTTTTTTGAGACAAAATGGCAAACTACTTAATGAAGAAGGCATCAGAGGAATTTAATGAAGTTCCTTATGTCAAATCATAGCTCAAACAAGGTTTTTGAGCTAGCAACTGTCATGTAAAAAATAAAAATACCATTAAAAAACAAACAAGAGGAAAAGGATAACATTAATTTTCCTCTGTTCAATATTTTTGATAAATGATTTGGAAATTATCAGATAACCTGGTGAATAATTAATGCTACATCTCATGTTTTTTGATTAATTGTTTTACCATAAATATGGGTGCATTTAGGAAAAGGGGGGAATGATACCTTAATGGTAGTATTTATATTAAAATTTATATTATAGTACTGGTTTCTTAGTATTTTGAATATCAACCCTGTTAATCACCATTGCATCCATTTATCTCTAGCATGGTTGGAAACCAGAGGATTTCTAGCCCTAAGTATGTGATACTTCTGTCACCAGAACCTCAAAGGATTTTGAAAATTGCAAAAATATTCTGATAAACATTGACTAACAATTTAAGATAAACTCATAGTAGCAATTTTAGCAAGGTTGATTACCATGAAATAAAATTAGTAACTAGGTGCATCAAATTCCAAATTTCAGAAATTCAGGATATGGAGGAAAATGAAAGCTTATTAGGATAGGTCTGCTACCTACTTATAGGCAAGAAGCATAGTAAACAGTATTATGGTAAAACCAATATAAATTTCTTTAGTAGCATTTTGTTACCAAAATCTTTAACAGTTCAGGTCTAGACTGCAAAATATCAAGGTAATAAAACAAAACAAAACAAAAATGATAGAGAATCTTTATAGCAGGAACAAAACTTCAAGTATGCAACAAAAAAATAAAGTCAAGAATGACAAATTCTGAAAACAATTTAAAAACTATCATGTTGGGATTTGCTATTCTTTTTACATGAAAGAAAGAAATAGTTGAGGATGTCCAAAGGAGACCATCTATTTTTTTTTTTAATGCAAACCCTACAGTAATAACTTCATTTATGTAATACCTTCATGGATTCTAAGGACAAGTGTTTCCATGTTTCTAGTAAAGCAAGGTGATACTATTAGAAGTGAGAAAATCATACGAGGTAACATACACAGATCAGAGCTCGAACCCAACTTGGTTTGACTCAAGGACCCTCATTCTTTCCTTTGCTCAATATTTTTAAAGTGGCTTCTCATTACAATCAGTTAGAAAGCTTTTAAAACACACATGCCTTGCCTCAAGATTCTAATGCAATTGGTCTCGTGTGAAATCCTTTCCTTGGAAAATTTTTATAAAGCTCTCCAAACAATGTCCTTCTCATTTGAAAATATACACGAATAATCAATGAAAGAGCTCATTTTGATCAATGCAAATACCTATTTTGAGTTGAAGAATTTTCCTCATTTGGAGCTCATGCATTCAGTTAATCAGAGAAGTTTTTTCTTGTCAATAGTGTGGGCTTACAGCTTGCATAACAGAGAGTTTAATCATTGGACTCTAATGGCTTCCTTGCTCTAATAGGATGATAATGATTAAGGGCCAATCTAGCACTTGCTATGGATTTTTCATCAAAGATTGTCAATGAATACCATTAAGTCCAAACTAGAACATGGCCTCATGTGTAATATTCAGTTCAGATTAAGAATTTGGCTCTTATAAAAGCTTAGAATAACATGTAGGTACCATTTGAGACCTCACTCTGGCAGACGCTGCACTGAGAATTTAGAAATTACTTTATTTCATCCTTCCAGCATTCCTGTGAAGTAGCATTGTTATCTTTGTTTACAGATGAGGAACTTGCGTTCAGAGAGTTCATGTAACTTGCTCACGCTCATAGCTAGAAGGGGAGGGGGTGGGTTCACACCCAAAGCAGTATGGCTTGAAAGCCAGTATATTGATCTTGATTTATACTGGTGAGATATTAAACACCATATGAGAATAATTGTTATCTCTCTCTGAGAACATTTGAACACTGTCCCACTTGGCCTACCCTAGTTCCATCTAGCTGCAAGAGCAGTTTATGTCACCTCTCTGAGAATTGACTTGGCAGGTAAGACCTGCAATTGATTTGCTGACCAAGGCCAGAATCCCCAGGTGAGTCCCCAGGCTGCCCCTGGGTCCAGATCATCAATCCCAGACAGGTCTCTAGAATGCTGTGTGAGGTCACCTACTGAGGGTGAGCCAAGACAGGGCAGAAGTGTCAGCCCTCTTGCTCTTCCTCCTGCTACTGCAGCCCCTTCCCCACAAACTCTGATGTCTTGTATATTGATATCAAATCAGATTTGAATGGAGGAGACTGCAACTCCTAGGTATTATGATTTTGCTCAGGGCGCATATGGCCTGGTCACTTTCAACTCTGACAAACTCACTTAATCTCCTATAGATCTATGGAAAATCCTAGCATTCTTAGGGTTGGCAAACTAAACTTGAGTTTCACATAGGGTTTCACATATACAAGAATGATTTTTTTTCTAGTGTTATTACATTCCAAATATTACATGGGATATACTTATACTATAATAATTTTAATACATACTTATGCCAATTTTAATAACAAAAGTATTTATTTCCCTAGTGCCCAAGTTTAATTGGGTGCTCTACAGTTTTACTTGCTGTGCTTGGTCAAGAAAATCATGTAAACCTGAACGTCATGGTGGGAAACAGGAGATGAAAATCCCAATTTTTGCCATAGTGGAATACATACAATGAAACTTCTAATAGAAAACTTTTAAAGTTTTCTTGTTTCAGTGTCAAACTTTTAAAAACATCAGTGAAAATTAACTTAATTATCTTGACTTGATAAAACAGGCCAAAATTGGTCTCTCCTTTAAATCCTCATAACACTCATGGTAAAATTGCTTCACCATACCAGAAATGCTTTGCTTGTATTTATTTGTCTGAATGCAAACTCAGAGGAATTTTTTATTTTCTTTTTTAAAAAAAACCCTAACACACCTAGAACTACAGGGTACAAAGGAAAAGTTCTCAAATATGCCATCATCAAAATAAAACACATGTATAATAATGTAAAATAATAGTAGTATAATTTGTTGTCCAGAAAGCCCAAGAGATTTTTGAACATTATACGAGTTCTTTCAACACTCCTTTAAAGGGATTACCACTGTCTGGATTTTATAGTTATTAATATGAAGGTTATTAATATGAATATTAATTTCTTTTTTTGTCAGAAAAGAAATCTGGGACACCAAGTGTTGGCCATAAGCTCACCACAAACTCCATCTCCATTTCTCAGGGATATTTTCTCATGGTGCCTTAGATTCTGAAATCCTGGCCTAAGAGTTGCTAAACAGTTAAAGGTCTGAAAATTAGAAACTGAAGAAAATTCTGGTATGTTATTTTAGAAAAGTATCAAGGAGTATTGCCACTATTTAGTCACTCATCATGTTCCCCAGGGAGGGGAAGAGAGAAGAGCATGTTCAGCACTTCTCAAACCTTTAGTAGCAAGTGCGCCTTGCCCTCAAGTGACTCGTAAAAAATAAAATTAAATCTGATATATGTAAACGAGCTCTGCTTATTCAGGCTGGACAAATTGTGATTTGTTTTCCTGACACTGTATTTCTCCATCTATTACTGTGCTGCTAATGCACACATATTCAATATGTGAGATGGTTCCTAAATGTCATTCAAAACATGCCTATTTGCCCTCATGGGTTACATGACTTTAATTTGTCTTCACACCATCCATCTCTGAGGTCATGGAAGAATTGCTTAACCTCTGCATGTGTGGCTTTGTGCAGACATGAAGCAGCATTACATTGAGGGCCTGTGTGTGTGTGTGTGTGTGTGTGTGTGTGTGGTAACAGAGGCACCTTGAGAGAGCTAGTGGCCTTCATTCTGCTTGGTTAGGTGACAAGTAGCTTGAACGTGCACACTATGTTTGATTATGTGGTCATCTGACTATTTCTACTGCTCAAAAGTGCAAATGTACCTGAGTACATAAGTGGCACACAATGTTTCACAGTGAATTGAACCTTTTATCAGGAAGGAAATGACCCAAATTGGCATGTTTGTGAACATACTCCATATACACAGGCCCTTTAATAAAGAAAGCCTTTAGTATTGGTGCAGGCAGGGCTTGCTAATGGAGAAATACCCCTCAGACAATTCATGGTGTAATGATGTGTCTTTTCAGTAGGATCCCTGCACAAGAATTACCCTTAGACTGAGTAAATCTAGAGATTAGTCTGGAGTCTCTTTTGTGCCCTAAAATGCAGCACATTTTTTTCCATGCCTAAGCCCTTTCCTGAAAATGGGTTTCTAATATTATGTCTGAATTCCTTGTTCACTGAACCTACAAGGAACTTATGGAGCAATGGAATTAAAAGATTAAACCTCAAGGCACTTGTGCTAAGTCTTTAAATGCCTTATGAAGCACAGTTTACATAGCAACTGAGTCTACATTTGGAGTGTGCAGACTCAATTGTTTTTAGAGAGTCTTAGAGACTCAGGTATTGTGAGAATTCTCCTTATTAACTGTTTTCCTGCTGTAGAATAGGAATAGTCAGTGACATTCTGATTCCTAGTGGTGTACACCACTCAATTTTCACTGATGGTGGTATGTCTGTCAGTTGTGTATTGGCTTCTCTGTAAATAATGCACGGTGACCCCATGTGATCGGTACTTGCAGATTAGGTCCTCTTTAGACATCATGTGTGGTTTCTTGAGTAATCTCATCTCACAGCTTGTTAGAACTGGAAAGCATTTAGACACGTATGCCAACTTCTTTTTATAGATGAGAAAAATGAGGCCGAGAAAAGTTGTCATGATATTAAGTCATGGCTAGCATTTTGCTGAGAACTTTCCACATGTTAGAAACAATTGTTTTGCATTCACTTTTTCTTTTACTCCTTTCAGTAGACCTGTGAGCTCTGTACTAATATTCTCTTAATGTGTGCTTTGTTCCTCTCCTATGGGAGGTCATTGGTCTAGCCTTTCTCCCTTCTGTCCCACATTAGTGTCATTTAGCTGTCTGTTAGCTCGTGCCTATCAGAAGGCAAACATCGAGTCAATTCTTTCCTTTTGTGCTATTTATTCATTTATTTGCAGTGCTGGGATTGAGTCCAGCATGCTAAGCACTCTACTGTAACTGAACTATATCCCCAGCAATGCTTTCATTGTTAAAGATAAAAACAACAACAACAACTCTACTTCCCAAACAGGAGGGTCTCCTTTTTTTGGGTTCCTCTTTGTAGAGAAACACCTTGAAGTAGCACTTGGCTTAGTCACTTCCTCTCATCTTGGTTTTTCTTGACTCCGGTCAGGTGTCTGCCCCATCTCTCTGCCCAAACTGCAATAGAAATTCAGATCTCCAGTAGCTTCCATGCTACCAAACTCACTGGCCAATTTTCAGTCTTCATCTTGCCTCATCTGCCAGCAGCTTTTGACAGAATTATTTCCCCTCCTGGAACACTGTTTTCCCCAAACCACATGCTTGGATCCCCCGTTTCTCTGGCCACCTCTAAGCCCCAACTCCTCAGGGAGCCTCAGAGCTCAGTCTTGAGTTTTTCTGCTCACATACACACCTGGATGATCTCATTCAGACTCATGGTGTTAAGTACTATTTAGGCTTCTTATTCTCTGCTTTCCTCTCTAGATTCCTGGCCATCCTTTTCCACTCTGCTGTCACAGAAGCCACAGCATCATGCTCCATGACCTTTAATCTTCATTGGGGTTTGGCCCATGGGAGGCACTAGCAGGACACAAGAAGGTGGAAGGAAGTCAGGTTACAGTATTTGTTCCCTGTTGGATTGCACTTTTCCATGGAAGGCCATATCTCTGCAGCCTCCCCTCCACACAACCACACTCTTTAGGTCTGATGAGTGCACCCTTTCTTGTTTCTTCGCAGTAGAGATAGTGATGCCTCTTAAGTCCTCTGCCATTCCTTCTTGATTTCCCTAAACCTTGCCCTCACCTTTGTAAATATTTCTGCTCTCAATTACTCAATTTGATTATACCCTCTATTTTTGGCCAAGTTCTTGGTCTACATGCTGACACACCAAATTAATATCTCCAATTCGAACACCCATCTCCTATATTCAACTACCTCCTACACATTTTTATTATGTCAAAAACTAAATTATACTCCCAAACCTATTCTGTCTGCAGCCTTCACCCATTTAATTGATGACCTCTGCATCCTTCCAATTTTTCAGACCAAATATTTTGAGTTATTCTTGACTCCTTTATTTTCCTTCAATGCCTATTCTGATATATCAGGAAGTTTTGCAGATTCTTTCTTCTAAATATATCCAGAATCCCACTAATTCTTACCACACCTACTTCTACTATCCTCCAACATTTCTTCTCATTTATTGTAATAACGGTTGCTAGAGCTCTTGTATTGGTCTCCCTTCCTTTACTTACCACATACAGTTTTTCCCAGAACAGAGCATGTGATTTCTCTGCATAAGCCCTTTGGTGGATCCTATACCACTCAGAGTAAAAGCCAAAGTTCTCTAAATGTCTGCAAGACTGTACCTGACATTGCTACCTTGATACCCTTCTGTTCTTCTCTTTCTCTCCCTATTCCAGCAACAATGACTTGTTTTCTCTTCCTACAACATGCCAGGCACCCTCTCATTTAGGGGGTTGGATCTAGCTGTTCTAACTCTTGGAACGCTCTTCCCTATCAAAACTATTTGTCTAACTCCTTCAACTCTTTCAAGTCTGTTCTCAAAAGTCCCCTTCAAAATGACATGTACTCTAACCATGCAGCTCAAACAGAAGCCTCTGTCCCCGCTGCCTCTCTGTTTCCCTCTCTGCCCCACTTTGTCTTGTTCAAAGCACACTCTAGATTACTTAGTTAATACATTTATTGTTTATGACCCCCACTAGAATATCAACTCCAGTAGGACAAAGCTCTTTTGATTTTTTACTAATATATTGCCAATATCTAAAACAGTCCTGGATTATAGTTTCAATTTAAAAATTTGGTTATTACCAGCCTCTCACGAATTTTTCTGTTTTCTTTCATTTTCATTCAACTAAAATATTTTCTAATTTGCTTTCTTCTTTGACTATTATATATATATATATATATATATATATATATATATAGAGAGAGAGAGAGAGAGAGAGAGAGAGAGAGAGTTTTAGTTGAATTTCAAAGTGTTTAGGGTTTTCCAGATAGATTTCTGTTATTGATGTCTAGTGAAATTCTCTTATGGTCAAAAGACATACTTTGTATGCTGCTTAATTCTTTTTTTTTTTTTTTTTTTGAGCCTTGTTTTATGGTGTAGTCCATGATTTGTCTTGATGAACATTTCACATGGATTTGAAATGGATGTGTATTTTGCTATTATTAGGTGGAAAATCTCATCAATTTTATCAAGCTGGCTGTTTTAATCAGCTTTTTCGCCACTGCAACTCGAAGACCTGACCAGCACAATTGCAGGGGAGGAAAAGTTTATTTGGGGGCTCATGGTTTCAGAGGTCTCAAACTATTGTCAGCCGACTCCATTCCTCGGGGCTCAAGGTGAGACTGAACATCATAGCAGAAGAGTGTGGCAGAGGGAACCAGCTCACATGTTGATCAGGAAGCCAAGAGAAAGCTCTCCTCTTGCAAGATACAAATATATACCCCAAAGCTATACCCCCCAATGCCTACCTCCTCCAGCCACACCCCACCTGCCTTCAGTTACCATTCAGTTAATTCCATCTGGTGATTAATCTACTGATTGGGTTAAGGCTTTTGTAACACCATCATTTTTTCTCTGAACCTTCTTCCATTGTCTCACACATGAACTTTTGGGGACCGCCACATTCAAACCATAACACTGACTGATGCTTTCATACTTTTATGTCCTTACTGACTTTTTCAACATCTTTGTTCTAGTAAATATTGAGTATTAAACTCTCCAACTGTAGTAGTGTATTTGTTTATTTCAATTTTCAATTGTCTAAGTTCTTGCTTTGTATATTTTGACTCTCTAATACTTGGATGATTAGCATTATTGTGGCTTCTTGATAACTGATTCTTTATTATAATGCAATGTCCCTTTTTTATTCTCGGTGATATTACTTGTTCTAAAATCTAATTTGTATGACATTAATATAGACACTTCAGTTTTGTAAAATTAGGTTTGCAATAAATCCTTATATTTTTAATTTACCTATGTTTTTTATATTTAAAGTGGATTTCTGGTAGATAGTATAGTGGATATTACTTTCTAATTCAATCTGGATGGTCTGTGCCTTTTCATAGGGTATTTAGATTATATATATTTAGTATAATTTTGATATGGTTGGACTTAAGTCTATCATTTGTCCAGTTCTTCATTCCATCTTTTTTGTTGTTGCTCTTGTTCTTGTTTTTGGTGATTCTTTTTACTCTTTTTTGTTTTTTAAAGAACATTTGCACATTTTTAATGATTCAATTTTGTCTCTACTCTTGTTTTTCTAGCAATTTCTATAAGGTTTACCATATGCCTTTAAATTAGCCTGGTCATTACACATAAGAATCTTGACACATGTGTGTCTTCTTCCCACTCTCACATTTTCTCCTTCCCTGTTAGAGTTGCCATGTTTCACTTCCACACATAGAACCACTGTAGATACTACTTTGATTTATATCAGGGGGTAGGAAAGGACAACCTGCAGGCCAAATTCTGTCTATGGTCTGTATTTATGTTACCTTTGGGCCAAGATTTGTTTTTATGTTTGTAAAGGGCTGTGTGAACAGCAACAGCAATAAGAGAAAGGAACAATGCACAACAGAAACTCCAGATGGCTCATAAAGCCTAAAATATTACCTGACCATTTACAGAAAAGTTCTCTAACTCCTGTGTTAATTATCTTGAAGATATTAAGACTGAAAAATCTTATATACGCCATCCTTTAATTCTCTTTATGTAAATCTTCTGTGTGAAGAAATTCCTGTGGCATTTCTTATAGTAGAGATATGCTGACAACCTTTGTTTATCTGAAAAGATGTGTTCCACTTGCTTGGTTGTTGGGCATACTCAGTGAGTGTAGGGTATTTGGTTAGCAAATTTTTTTCTTTTTTAGCACTCAAAGACATTGGTTCCTTGACTTCTGTCTTGTAAGGTTTCTGCTGAGTTGTCTGCTGTAATTCTTTGTTCCTCTGGATGTAGTGTTTTGTTTTGATTTTGTTAGCTTAAAGTTTTTCTATTTAGTTTATAGCAATTGAATTAGTGGTATGTGTATTTGTTTGCTGTGTTTGTCCTGCTTGAGGTTCCCTGGGCCTCTTAGATCTGTGACTTGTTCTCTTTTACTGATTTTGGAAAACTCACCAACATTATTTCTTCTCCATTTTCTCCCTTCTTTTTTGAGATTCTATTTTCATATATGTTAGACCTTTAATATTATGCCACAGTTTTTGGATGCCATTTTTTTCTTCAAAAAAATTCTTTTTCTTTCTGCTTCTTTTTCATAATTTCTACTGATGTGTCTTCTTTGTTCTGTCCCATCTGATGATGAGTCAAATATTTTCTTAGTATGTTGTTTATTTATAGCATTTCAATTTGTATGTATTTTTAGATAGTTTCTATCACTGTTGGAATTTCCCAGAGGCTCACAAGTTGTCCACATTTCTACCAGGTTTTTCAACATATTAATTATAATTTTTCAAACTCTCTGGCTGATGGCTTCAACATCTGGGTCATCTCTCAATTTGGCTCTACTCACTACTTTTTCTCTCAAAAAAATTTTTTACTTGTTTTTATGTAAGTTGTTATTTTACAAAATTAAATACCAAGCATCATGTTTATAGGAGAATTCATTAAATTCTGTCTGCACCCCGAAATTTGCATGCCTCCTCAGTTAGGCCTTAGAATATGGGATAGAGTCAGACAAATCAGGGTGGAACTGGGTTTGGATTTTGTTGTTGCTGTTGTTTTACCCTTATTCACCACAGGCTTTGGATTTTTCCAGAGCCTGGCTGCTCTGGCCCCCTTGCCTTGTGCTGACAGTGGAGACTCCTGTGCTTGCGGACTTTCCCCTGCTCTGCCTCCTGCCTTGAGCAGTCCTTCCTGCTGTCAGGCTGGGGCCCCTCAGTCCTCCTGCCCCTCTGCATGTGCTTGCCTGCTAGCATCGCAGTGGAGACAGAGGACTCCACTTTCTTGGCCAGAGTCTTAAGCTGACCTTTATACCGTGTCCTTGGGGGAGATGACTTTTCAGCACTCCTGTCCCACATCCCTGTTGCTGCCCAGTTCGCCTTGTATCTGAGGTTAGTCTAGGGTGGGGTGGAGTCTTCTGCCCCACTCCAGTGGTAGACAGCTCCTGCTTGTCGGCACAGGCTCCTGCTCCCAGTGTGGCTTCTGCCCCTCCCTCAGGAGCAGAAGAGTTTTATTTCTGGATTGTTTTAGGAGTAGCTCTTCCGCACCAGTGTTCAGCACTTCTCCCAGAAGGGGACAGGTTTTATTTCTTCTCCCCTGAAAAGCAATGGCATTTCGCCTGAAACCTGGGAACAAGAGGCTTAAGATATTTTCTTCATACGAGGAAAGGATACTGAGAGGCAAAAAGGCAGAGATAGTTATTTACCAACTCCTGTGATTTGTTTAGGCCTATTCCTGAGAGTGTTAATTCCCTGGTATTTCTGGCTTACCCACAAAGTTGGTCAAGTATCTTCCTGTGGTTGAGGAAAGTCTTCTGGAAGGATCTTTCAGATTTTTTTGGTAGGAGCCTTTGGAGAGGACAGGAATAGAGAGCGATCAAAGAGTGTGGTTGGGATGCAAGCACTAACTACTATGCATGATCTTCCAGGTGACAGAGTGTCACTCTGCTTGCCTCTTCCAAACTCTCCCTCTTGGTCTGATCACACTTTGCTCAAGTGACCCCCATAGGCTGATGTGAGCCAAAGGAAAAAATTGTGGGAAGCAGAAATACTTTAAGTTGAAACATCAAACATTGAAAGCGGAAACATCAAATACCAATGACTTTTGACAGATAGTGATGGGAAACTATGACTTCTTACTCCCTACTCCAAAATTGAGAGAAAAAAATGAGATTAAGAATACTTTAGGGCGATCCAAGATGGCAGACTAGAGGGTGACTGCATCTCCAGTCACTCCAGAACCCAGGATTCAAGAAGGGGAGGCATTGAGAGACTCGGACTAAAACAGAGCCATGGGGTGAGTCTCCCCGACCCGGTGAAGCGCTGCCCGGGTGGCAGGCTCGGATTCAGGTGGCTTATTAGAGTAGGGCAGAACAGCTAGAGTCTTCCCCAGGCAGCTCTGCACACTTCGGCGGTGGGCTCCTCCCACAGGGCCAGATTTCCCAGCATCTCAGAGCAGGCCCCCCAGTGAGAGCCTTTCTGCACAGAACCAAGCTTTAAGTCCCTGAACTAGAGTGGCGAGTTCCAGCCGGCGGGTTGCCTCAGGGACCAGGACACGGCAGCCAGGGACTTCCCAAAACAGCCCGCAGCCCAGCCCCCTCCGGCAGGAAGCGCCTTTCCGGGCTAGCTTCTCGGAGCAGACCACTCAGTGAGAGCCTCTCTACACAGAGCCAGCCAAAAGTCCCCAAGCCAGAGGTGACCTCCGGCCCACAAGCAGCCTCTGGGACCAGGGCAAGGCAGCCAGAGACCTCTCAAGGCGGACCTGCCCCCCCGGCCCCCGCTCCCCACCGCAGGCATTTTCCACGGGGTGATCCAAGATGGTGGACTACAGGGTGACTGCATCTCCAGTCACTCCAGAACCCAGGATTCAAGAAGGGGAGGCATTGAGAGACTCGGACTAAAACAGAGCCACGGGATGAGTCTCCCCCACCTGGTGAAGCACTGCCCGGGTGGCAGGCTCGGATTCAGGTGGCTTATTACAGTAGGGCAGAGCAGCTAGACTCTTCCCCAGGCAGCTCTGCGCACTCTGGCGGTGGGCTCCTCCCACAGGGCCAGATTCTCCAGCATCTCGGAGCAGGCCCACCAGTGAGAGCCTTTCTGCACAGAACTAAGCTTCAAGTCCCTGAACCAGGGTGCCAAGTTCCTGCCCGTGGGTTGCCTCAGGGACCAGGACATGGCAGCCAGGGACTTTCCCAAGCAGCCCGCAGCCCGGCCGCTTCCGGCAGGAAGCGCCTTTCCAGGCTAGCTTCTCGGAGCAGGCCCCCCAGTGAGAGCCTTTCCACACAGAGCCAGCTCCAAGTCCTGGAACCAGTAGCAGGCTAGGGGCAGCTTTCCTTGGAAGCACTGCATTATCAAGTTACTCCAAGAATTCAGGCTACTGAAGGCAGGAAGGTGAGACACTGGAAATCTACAGGGACACTATAAGCCAATAGAAGAATTCTGCAATATCACAAAGTCCCACTGACATCTGACCAATATGAGAAAACAAGGGAAGAAAATGTCCCAAACAAACCTAGATACTATATCAATAAAACCCAATGACAGCAAGCAGAAGAAATGTCAGAAAGGGAGTTCATAATGTACATAATTAAAACAATCAGAGAAGCAAACGAGGAGATGAAAGAGCAAATGCAGACATTAAATGATCGCACCAATCAACAGTTAAAGGAGCAAATACGGGAAGCAAGAGATCATTTCAATAAAGAGTTAGAGATATTGAAGAAAAACCAAACAGAAATCCTTGAAATGAAGGAAACAATAGACCAAGTTAAAAACTCCATAGAAAGCATAACCAATAGGATAGAACACCTGGAAGACAGAACCTCAGATATTGAAGACAAAATATTTAATCTTGAAAACAAAATTGACCAAACAGAAAAGATGGTAAGAAATCATGAACAGAATCTACAAGAATTATGGGATATCATGAAAAGGCCAAATTTAAGAATTATTGGGATTGAGGAAGGCTTAGAGAAACAAACCAAAGGAATGAACAATCTATTCAATGAAATAATATCAGAAAATTTCCCAAAACTGAAGAATGACATGGAAAACCAAGTACAAGAGGCTTATAGGACTCCAAATATACAAAATTACAATAGACCCACACCAAGGCACATTATAATGAAAATACCGAACATACAAAATAAAGACAGAATTTTAAAGGCCGCAAGAGAAAAGAAACAAATTACATTCAGGGGAAAACCAATAAGAATATCAGCAGATTTTTCAATCCAGACCCTAAAATCTAGAAGGGCCTGGAACAACATTTTTCAAGCCCTGAAAGAAAATGGATGCCAACCAAGAATCTTATACCCAGCAAAACTTACTTTCAGATTTGACGATGAAATAAGAACCTTCCATGATAAACAAAAGCTAAAGGAATTTACAAAAAGAAAGCCAGCATTGCAGAACATTCTCAGCAAAATATTCCATGAGGAAGAGATGAAAAACAACGATGCAAATCAGTAACAGGATGAACTAGCCTAAAGGAATAGCCAAATAAAGGAGAAACCAAATCATGTCAAAAAACAAAAATGAGTCCAATGACTAGGAATACAAATCATATCACAATAACAACTCTGAATGTTAATGGCCTGAACTCATCAATTAAAAGACATAGACTGGCAGATTGGAGTAAAAAGAAAAATCCAACAATATGCTGCCTGCAAAAGACTCATCTCATAGAAAGAGCTACCCATAGATTAAAGGTGAAAGGATGGGAAAAAACATACCATGCACACGGACACAGCAAAAAAGCTGGAGTATCCATCCTCATTTCAGATAATGTGGACTTCAAGCCAAAAATAGTGAGGAGGGATGAAGAAGGACATTACATACTGCTTAAGGGAAGCATAAATCAGCAAGACATAACAATCATAAATATCTATGCCCCAAACATTGGCTCATCCATGTACGTCAAACAAATCCTTCTGAATTCCAGAAATCAAATAGACCACAACACAATAATACTAGATGATTTTTAACACACCTCTCTCACCACTGGAAAGATCTTCCAAACACAAATTGAATAAAGAAACCATAGATTTCAAACACAATCAACAATTTAGACTTAATCGACTTATATAGAATATACCATCCAACAAAGAACGAATACACTTTCTTCTCAGCACCACATGGATCCTGCTCTAAAATAGACCATGTATTATGCCACAAAGCTACTGTTAGCAAATACAAGAAGATAGAGATACTACCTTGTACTCTATCAGATCATAATGGATTGAAATTAGAAATAAATGACAGAATAAAAAACAGAAACTTCTCCAATACCTGCAGATTAAATAATATGCTATTATATGATGAATGGGAAACAGAAGACATCAGGAGGGAAATAAAAAAATTCTTAGAAGTAAACAAGAACAAAGACACATCATATCAAAATCTCTGGGACACTATGAAAGCAGTACTTAGAGGAAGATTTATTTCATGGGGCGCATTCAACAAAAGAAGTAGAAATCAACAAATAAACGACTTAACACTGCAGCTCAAAGCCCTCGAAAAAGAAGAGCAGACTAACACCAAAAGTAGTAGAAGACAGGATAGTTAAAATCAGAGCCGAAATCAACGAAATTGAAACAAAAGAAACAATCGGAAAAATTAACAAGATAAAGAATTGGTTCTTTGAAAAAATAAACAAAATTGATAAACCCTTAGCCACACTAACAAAGAGAAAGAGGGAGAAAACTCAAATTACTAAAATTCAGAACGAACAAGGAAATATCACAACAGACACGAGTGAAATACAAAACATAATTAGAAGCTATTTTGAAAATCTATACTCCAACAAAACAGAAAACCTCAAAGACATCAACAAGTTTCTAGAGACATATGAATTACCTAAACTGAACGAGGAGGACATACATAACTTAAATAAATCAATTTCAAGCAATGAAATAGAAGAGGTCATCAAAAGCCTACCAACAAAGAAAAGTCCTGGACCAGATGGGTTCTCAGCCGAGTTCTACAAAACCTTTAAAGAAGAGCTCATTCTGATACTTCTCAAAGTATTCCATAAAATAGAAGAGGAGGGAACCCTCCCAAACTCATTCTATGAAGCCAATATCACCCTGATACCTAAACCAGGCAGAGACACATCAAGGAAAGAAAATTTCAGACCAATATTTTTAAAGAACATCAATGCAAAAATTCTCAACAAAATTTTAGCAAATCGCATACAAAAACATATTAAAAAGATAGGGCACCACAATCAAGTGGGTTTTATCCCAGGGATGCAAGGTTGGTTCAACATCTGGAAATCAATAAATGTCATTCACCATATCAACAGACTAAAAGTTAAGAATCACATGATTATTTCAATAGATGCAGAAAAAGCATTCGATAAAATACAGCATCCCTTCATGCTCAAAACACTAGAGAAAATTGGGGTAGTGGGAACATTCCGTAACATTGTAAAGGCCATCTATGCTAAGCCCATGGTCAATATCATTCTAAATGGTGAAGTACTGAAAGCATTCTCCCTAAAAACTGGAACAAGGCAGGGATGCCCTCTATCACCACTTGTATTCAATATCCTTCTTGAGACTCTAGCCAGAGCAATTAGACAAACCAAAGAAATTAAAGGGATACGAATTGGAAAAGAGGAACTCAAACTATCCCTGTTCACTGATGACATGATTATATATTTAGAGGAACCTGGAAATTCCACCAGAAAACTCTTAGAACTCATAAGTGAATTCAGTAAAGTAGCAAGTTACAAGATCAATGCTCATAAATCCAATGCATTTTTATACATAAGTGATGAATCTTCAGAAAGAGAAATTAGGAAAACTACCCCATTTACTATAGTCTCAAAAAAAATAAAATACTTGGGAATCAATCTCACAAAAGAGGTGAAAGACCTTTACAATGAGAACTACAGAACACTAAAGAAAGAAATTAAAGAAAACCTTAGGAGTTGGAAAGTTCTCCCATGTTATTGGATAGGAAGAATTAATATTGTCAAAATGGCCATACTACTTAAAGTGCTATACAGATTCAATGCAATTCCAATTAAAATCCCAATGATGTACCTTACAGAAATAGAGCAAGCAATTATGAAATTCATGTGGAAGAATAAGAAACCCAGAATAGCTAAAGCCATCCTCAGTAGAAAGAGCAAAGCAGGGGGTATCGCAATACCAGATCTTCAACTCTATTACAAAGCAATAGTAACAAAAATGGCATAGTATTGGTACCAAAATAGACAGGTAGTTCAATGGTACAGAATAGAGGACATGGACACAAACCCAAATAAATACAATTTTCTCATACTAGACAACGATGCCAAAAATATGCAATGGAGGAAAGATAGCTTCTTCAACAAATGATGCTGGGAAAACTGGAAATCCATATGCAACAGAATGAAATCAAACCCCTATCTCTCACCCTGCACAAAACTCAACTCAAAATGTATCAAGGACCTCGGAATCAGACCAGAGACCCTGCAGATTATAGAAGAAAAAGTCGGTTCAAACCTTCAACTTGTTGGCTTAGGATCAGACTTCCTTAACAGGACTCCCATAGCACGAGAAATAAAAACTAGAATTAACAACTGGGATAGATTCAAACTAAAAAGCTTTCTCTCAGCAAAGAAAACTATCAGTATTGTGAACAGAGAACCTATAGAGTGGGAGAATATATTTGCCACTCACACTTCAGATAGAGCGCTAATTTCCAGAATCTATAAAGAACTCAAAATATTCTACACCAAGAATACAAATAATCCAATCAACAAATGGGCTCAGGAAATGAACAGACACTTCACAGAAGAAGATGTAGAAGCAATCAACAGATATATGAAAAAATGTTCAACATCTCTAGTAATAAGAGAAATGCAAATCAAAACTACCCTAAGATTTCATCTCACACCAATTAGAATGGCGATTATCAAGAACACAAGCAGATCCAAGATGGCGGACTAGAGGGTGACTGCATCTCCAGTCCCTCCAGAACCCAGGATTCAAGAAGGGGAGGCAGGGGAGCGCCGTAAAGGAGGCCGCTCGGCACAGCGCTGGGACTCGGAGCAACCACTGGGACTCCGGCGGCTGCCCACGGGAGGAGTGGCAAGGAGAGCTGTGTGGACTCAGGACACCGGGGCCTGCCCTGAGGAGGAGGAGGAGGAACGTGGCCACTTGGATTTGGAGTGACTGCGCCAGAGCTACAGGCGGTTGCCAGAGGAGAAGCCGCGTGGCGAGCTGTTTGGACTCAGAACGACGCTTCTGAACCCCGGGGCCTGCCCTGAGGATGAGGAGAAAGAAGAGGAGCGCGGCCGCTTGGATTCGGGTGACTACACCAGAGCTACAGGCGGTTGCCAGAGAAGGGGCTGCGTGGCGAGCTGTTTGGACTCTGACCACTTCTGAACCCCGGGGCCTGCCCGGAGGAGGAGGAGGAGGAGGAGTTCGGCGGGTCCTTTGGACTCGCAGTGACTGCATTAGCGCTCCAGGCGGCTGCTCAGAGGAGAAGGCGAGTGGTGAGTTGTTTGGTCTTAAAGTGACAGCTCCTGAACACAGGGGGGCTGCCTGGAGGAGAAGCGTGGTGGGACGCTTGGTCTTGAGTGGCCGCACCAGAGCTCCGGGCGGTTGCTCAGAGGACCCCTGCAGCGGGTCACGTGGATTCAGAGCCACTCAGAGGGACTGCTCCTGAACACCCGGGGGGTTATCTGGAGAAGGAGGAGGAACGGGGAGGGTCACTTCGACTCGGAGTGATTGATTGCCCAGGGCTACGGGTGATTGGTGGGAGGAGGAGGCACGAAGTGAGTTTCTTGGACTCCTAGTGACCGCACCGGAATACTGGGCGGCTGTCTGGAGGAAGAGGCCTGTGGCGGGTCTCTGGGACTCAGAGCGATTGTTCGGGGCCACACAGCCAGGCGATTAGGTGCAGAGCAGGGTCCCAGGATCTAGGAGGCTTCTGGGTGGTAGAGCCGCACAGAGACAGGCTTAGGGCGGAGCGAAGGTTCCAGGCCTGTGGGCAAATTCTCTGAGGAGGGGCAGCCTAAGGAGATTCATCTGCGAAGGGTGAGGCTCCCAGGCCCAGGAGGTAGGGCCGGGCCCCTGGGAACTTTGCAGAGGAAGGCAGCCCAGCCCAGGTGGTAGCTGTAAATTGAGGGGAACCTCTAGGAGGGAACTGACCAGCGAGACCTCCCCACCGGGTGAGTCTTCCCTCCTGGGTGAGGTTTCCCCACAAGGACGGTAAAACCAGAGACTCAGGCCCAAACAGGCCTTGCCTCAGCCCGCAGCCTAGGTCCCCTTTGGATGACCATTGGTCAACAAGTGGAGGCACCTCTGCCCACTAGCAGGGATTATACCCCACCTGAAGGCCACCACTCTTAGAGAGGCAGCTTCCTTGTGGAGCACCGCATTATCAACTTCCTCCATGACTTCAGCCTACTGAAGGCTAAGGGGGGATATATATAGAAATCTTCAGGGACATTGTAAGTCAATAGAGGAAATCTGCAATATCTCAGCGGTCCACTGATACCTGAACAATATGAGAAAACAAGGAAAGAAAATGCTGCAAACAAATCTAGATGTTACATCAATAAAACCCAATGACAGCATGGCAGAAGAAATGACAGAAAAGGAGTTCAGAATGTACATAATTAAAATGATTAGAGAAGCAAACGATGAGATGAAAGAGCAAATGCAAGCATTGAATGATCGCACCAATCGACAGTTAAAAGAGCAAAAGGAAGCAAAAGATCATTTCAATAAAGAGTTAGAGATATTGAAAAAAAACCAAACAGAAATCCTTGACATGAAGGAAACAATAAACCAAATTAAGAACTCCATAGAAAGCATATCCAATAGGATAGAACACCTGGAAGACAGAACCTCAGACATTGAAGACAAAATATTTAACCTTGAAAACAAAGTTGAACAAACAGAAAAGATGGTAAGAAATCATGAACAGAATCTACAAGAACTAAGGGATATCATGAAAAGGCCAAATTTAAGAATTATTGGGATTGAGGAAGGCCTAGAGAAACAAGCCAAAGGAATGAACAATTTATTCAATGAAATAATATCAGAAAATTTCCCAAATCTGAAGAATGAAATGGAAAATCAAGTTCAAGAGGCTTATAGGACTCCAAATACACAAAATTACAACAGACCCACACCAAGGCACATTATAATGAAAATACCGAACATACAAAATAAAGACAGAATTTTAAAGGCTGTGAGAGAAAAGAACCAAATTACATTCAGGGGGAAACCAATACGCATATCAGCAGATTTTTTAATCCAGACCCTAAAAGCTAGAAGGGCCTGGAACAACATTTTTCAAGCCCTGAAAGAAAATGGATGCCAACCAAGAATCTTATACCCAGCAAAACTTACCTTCAAATTTGACGATGAAATAAAATCCTTCCATGATAAACAAAAGCTAAAAGAATTTACAAAAAGAAAGCCAGCATTACAGAACATTCTCAACAAAATATTCCATGAAGAAGAGATGAAAAACAAAGAAGCAAATCAGCAAAGGGAGGAATTATCCTAAAGGAATTGTCAAATAAAGGAGGAAACAAGTTGTGTCAAACAAATAAATAAACAAAATTTTAAAAATGAACCAAATGACCGGGAAACCAAATCATTTCTCTATAATAACCCTGAATGTTAATGGCCTGAATTCATCAATCAAAAGACATAGACTGGCAGACTGGAATAAAAAGAAAGATCCAACAATATGTTGCCTGCAAGAGACTCACCTCATAGAAAAAGATACCCATAGACTAAAGGTGAAAGGATGGGGAAAAACATACCATGCACATGGACTCAGCAAAAAAGCTGGAGTATCCATCCTCATTTCCGATAATGCGGACTTCAAGCCAAAGTTAGAAGGGATAAAGAAGGTAATTTCATACTGTTTAAGGGAAGCATAAATCAGCAAGATATAACAATCATAAACATCTATGCCCCAAACAGTGGCTCATCTATGTATGTCAAACAAATCCTTCTCAATTTCAGAAACCAAATAGACCACAACACAATAATACTAGGTGATTTTAACACGCCTCTCTCACCACTGGACAGATCTTCCAGACAAAAATTGAACAAAGAAACCATAGATCTCAATAACACAATCAATAATTTAGACTTAACGGACATTTATAGAATATACCATCCAACCAAGAGTGAATACACTTTCTTCTCAGCAGCACATGGATCCTTCTCTAAAATAGACCATATATTATGCCACAAAGCTAATGTTAGCAAATACAAGAAGATAGAGACACTACCATGTATTCTATCAGATCATAATGGATTAACGTTAGAAATAAATGAAAGAGTAAAACACAGAAACTATTCCAACATCTGGAGATTAAACAATATGCTATTATATGATGAATGGATAACAGAAGATATTAGGAAGGAAATTAAAAAATTCTTAGAGGTAAATGAGAACAAAGAAACATCATATCAAAATCTCTGGGACACTATGAAAGCAGTACTTAGAGGGAAATTTATTTCATGGAGCGCATTTAATAAAAGAAGTAAAACTCAACAAATAAACAACCTAACACTACAGCTCAAAGCCCTAGAAAAAGAAGAACAGAACAGCACCAAAAGTAGTAGAAGACAGGAAATAGTTAAACTCAGAGCTGAAATCAATGAAATTGAAACAAAAGAAACAATACAAAAAATTGACAAAATAAATAGTTGGTTCTTTGAAAAAATAAACAAAATTGATAAACCTTTAGCCACTCTAACAAAGAGAAGACGAGAGAAAACCCAAATCACTAAAATTCGGAATGAACAAGGAAATATCACAACAGACACGATTGAAATACAAAACATAATTAGAAGCTATTTTGAAAATCTATACTCCAACAAAATAGAAAATTTCGAAGACATCAACAGGTTTCTAGAGACATATGAATTGCCTAAACTGAATGAGGAGGACATAAACAATTTAAATAGACCAATTTCAAGTACTGAAATAGAAGAAGTCATCAAAAGCCTACCAACAAAGAAAAGTCCGGGACCAGATGGGTTCTCAGCCGAGTTCTACAAAACCTTTAAAGAAGAGCTCATTCCAATACTTCTCAAAGTATTCCATAAAATAGAAGAGGAGGGAACCCTCCCAAACTCATTCTATGAAGCCAATATCACACTGATACCTAAACCAGACAGAGACTCATCAAGGAAAGAAAATTTCAGACCAATATCCTTAATGAACATCGACGCAAAAATTCTCAACAAAATTTTAGCAAATCGCATACAAAAACATATTAAAAAGATAGTGCACCATGATCAAGTGGGTTTCATCCCAGGGATGCAAGGTTGGTTCAACATCAGGAAATCAATAAACGTAATTCACCATATTAATAGACTTAAAGTCAAGAATCACATGATTATTTCAATAGATGCAGAAAAAGCATTTGATAAAATACAGCACCCCTTCATGCTCAAGACATTAGAAAAAATAGGGATAGTGGGAACATTCCTTAACATTGTAAAGGCCATTAATGCTAAGCCCATGGCTAATATCATTCTAAATGGTGAAAAACTGAAAGCATTCCCCCTAAAAACTGAAACAAGGCAGGGATGCCCTCTTTCATCACTTCTATTCAACATCGTTCTTGAGACTCTGGCCAGAGCAATTAGACAAACCAAAGAAAGTAAAGGGATACGAATTGGAAAAGAAGAACTCAAACTATCCCTGTTCGCTGATGACATGAGTATATATTTAGAGGAACCTGGAAATTCCACCAGAAAACTCTTAGAACTCATAAGTGATTTCAGTAAAGTAGCAGGTTACAAGATCAATGCCCATAAATCCAACGCATTTTTATACATAAGTGATGAATCTTCAGAAAGAGAAATTAGGAAAACTACCCCATTCACAATAGCCTCGAAAAAAATAAAATACTTGGGAATCAATCTCACAAAAGAGGTGAAAGACCTCTACAATGAGAACTATACAACACTAAAGAAAGAAATTAAAGAACACCTTAGAAGATGGAAAGATCTTCCATGTTCTTGGATAGGAAGAATTAATATTGTCAAAAAGGCCATACTACCTAAAGTGCTATACAGATTCAATGCAATTCCAATTAAAATTCCAATGATGTACCTTACAGAAATAGAGCAAGCAATTATGAAATTCATCTGGAAGAATAAGAAACCCAGAATAGCTAAAGCAATCCTTAGCAGGAAGAGTGAAAGAGGGGGTATCGCAATACCAGATCTTCAACTCTACTACAAAGCAATAGTAACAAAAACGGCATGGTATTGGTACCAAAATAGAAAGGTAGATCAATGGTACAGAACAGAGGACACAGACACAAACCCAAATAAATACAATTTTCTCATACTAGACAAAGGGGCCAAAAATATGCAATGGAGAAAAGATAGCCTCTTCAACAAATGGTGCTGGGAGAATTGGAAATCCATATGCAACAGAATGAAACTAAACCCATATCTCTCACCATGCACGAAACTAAACTCAAAATGGATTAAGGACCTCGGAATCAGCCCAGAGACCCTGCAGATTATAGAAGAAAAAGTAGGTCCAAATCTTCACCTTGTTGGTCTAGGACCAGACTTCCTTAACAGGACTCCCACAGCACAAGAAGTAAAAGCTAGAATCAACCACTGGGATAGATTCAAACTAAAAAGCTTTCTCTCAGCAAAGGAAACTATCAGCAATGCGAAGAAAGAGCCTACAGAGTGGGAGAATATCTTTGCCAATCATACTTCAGATAGAGCACTAATCTCCAGAATCTATAAAGAACTCAAAAAACTCTACTCCAAGAATTCAAATAATCCAGTCGACAAATGGGCTAAGGAAATGAATAGACACTTCACAGAAGAAGATCTACAAGCAATCAACAAACATATGGAAAAATGTTCAACATCTCTAGTAATAAGAGAAATGCAAATCAAAACCACCCTAAGATTCCATCTGATCCCAATTAGAATGGCGATTATCAAGAATACGAGCAACAACAGGTGTTGGCGAGGATGTGGGGAGAAAGGTACACTCATACACTGCTGGTGGGACTGCAAATTAGTGCAGCCACTCTGGAAAGCAGTGTGGAGATTCCTTAGAAAACTTGGAATGGACCCTCCATTTGACCCAGCTATCCCACTCCTTGGCCTATACCCAAAGGACTTAAAATCTGCATACTACAGAGATACAGCCACATCAATGTTCATAGCTGCTCAATTCACAATAGCCAGACTGTGGAACCAACCTAGATGCCCTTCAGTTGATGAATGGATAAAGAAACTGTGGCAGATGTATACAATGGAGTATTACTCTGCCATGAAGAATGATAAAATCATGGCATTTGCAGGGAAATGGATGAAATTGGAGAATATCATGCTAAGTGAGATAAGCCAATCTCAAAAAGCCAAAGGAAGAATGATATCACTAATAAGTGGAGGATGACACATAATGGGGGGGAGGGACGGGTTAGTGTTAGGGTTAGAGTTAGGGTTAGGGAGGGGGGAAGTATGGAGGAAGGAAGGACTGTATAGAAGGAAAAGAGGGGTGGGAGGAGTGGGGGGAAGGGAAAAAATAACAGAATGAATCAAACAACATTGCTCTATGTAAATTTATGATTACACAAATGGTATGCCTTTACGCCATGTACAAACAGAGAAACAACACGTATCCAATTTGTTTACAATAAAAAAAAAAAGAGAAAAAAAAAAAATAGAAGGGGAGGCACTGAGAGACTCGGACTAAAATAGAACCACTGGTGAGTCTCCCCCACCCAGCAAAGCTCAGCTGAGCGGCAGGCTCGGATTTGAGCGGCTTATTAGAGTAGGACAGGACAGATAGAGTCTCCCCCAGGCAGCTCTGTGCAGTCTGGCGGTGAGCTCCTCCCACGGGGACAGAATCTCCAGCCTCGCGGAGCAGGCCCCCCAGTGAGAGCCTTTCTGCACAGAAGCAGCGTGGCCAGCTCCGGCCCACCCTGGCCAGCTCTGGCCGGCCTACACGTTGCTTCAGAGACCAGCACAGGGCGCCAGGGACTTCCCCAAGCAGCCCAGCCCCCTCCGGCGGGAAGCGCCTCTCTAGGCTAGCTTCTCGGGGCAAACCGCCCAGTGAGAGACTGTCTACACAGAGCCAGCCAGAAGTCCCCAAGCCAGTGGAGACCTCCGACCTGCAACCAGCCTCTGGGACCAGGGCTGGGCAGCAAGAGACCTCTCCAGGTCTCTCTCCCTGGAACCAGTAGCGGGCTAGGGGCGGCTTTCTTCAGAAGCACTACATTATCAAGTTAATCCAAGACTCCTGGATACTGAAGGCTGGTAGGTGATACACTGGAAATCTACAGGGACACTATAAGCCAATAGAGGAAATCTACATATCACAGAATCCCACTGACATCAGACCAATATGAGAAAACAAGGGAAGAAAATGTCCGAAACAAACCTAGATACTATATCAATAAAACCCAATGACAGCACAGCAGAAGAAATGTCCGAAAGGGAGTTCAGAATGTACATAATTAAAACAATCAGGGAAGCAAACGAGGAGATGAAAGAACAAATGCAGGCATTAAATGATCGCACCAATCAACAGTTAAAAGAGCAAAAAAAGGAAGCAAAAGAACATTTCAATAAAGAGTTAGAGATATTGAAGAAAAACCAAACAAATCCTTGAAATGAAGGAAACAATAAACCAAGTTAAAAACTACATAGAAAGCATAACCAACAGGATAGATCACCTGGAAGACAGAACCTCAGATATTGAAGACAAAATATTTAATCTTGAAAACAAGGTTGCCCAAACAGAAAAGATGGTAAGAAATCATGAACAGAATCTACAAGAATTATGAGATTTCATGAAGAGGCCAAATTTAAGAATTATTGGGATTGAGGAAGGCTTAGAGAAACAAACCAAAGGAATGAACAATCTATTCAATGAAATAATATCAGAAAATTTCCCAAATCTGAAGAGTGAAATGGAAAACCAAGTACAAGAGGCTTATAGGACTCCAAATATGCAAAATTACAACATACCTACACCAAGACACATTATTATGAAAATTTCTAACATCCAAAATAAAGACAGAATTTTAAAGGCCATGAGAGAAAAGAATCAGATTACATTCAGGGGAAACCAATAAGAATATCAGCAGATTTTTCAATCCAGACCCTAAAATCTAGAAGGGCCTGGAACAACATTGACCAAGCCCTGAAAGAAAATGGATGCCAACCAAGAATCTTATACCCAGCAAAACTTACTTTCAGATTTGACAATAAAATAAAATCCTTCCATGATAAACAAAAGTTAAAAGAATTTACAAAAAGAAAGCCGGCATTGCAGAACATTCTCAGCAAAATATTCCATGAGGAAGAGATGAAAAACAACGATGTAAATCAGCAATGGAAGGAACTAGCCTAAAGGAATAGCCAAATAAAGGAGAAACCAAATCATGTCAAAAAACAAAAATCAGTCTGATGACTAGGAATACAAATCATATCACAATAATAACCCTGAATGTTAATGGCCTGAACTCATCAATCAAAAGACATAGACTGGCAGATTGGATTAAAAAGAAAAATCTAACAATATGCTGCCTGCAAGAGACTCATCTCTAGAAAGAGATACCCACAGACTAAAGGTGAAAGGATGGGAAAAAACATACCATGCACACGGACACAGCAAAAAAGCTAGAGTATCCATCCTCATTTCAGATAATGTGGACTTCAAGCCAAAACTAGTCAGAAGGGACAAAGAAGGACATGACATACTGCTTAAGGGAAGCATAAATCAGCAAGACATAACAATCATAAATATCTATGCCCCGAACATTGGTTCATCCATGTACGTCAAACAAATCCTTCTGAATTCCAGAAATCAAATAGACCACAACACAATAATACTAGGCAATTTTAAGACACCTCTCTCACCGCTGGATAGATCGTCCAAATAAAAATTGAATAAAGAAACCATAGATCTCAATAACACAATCAACAATATAGACTTAATCGACTTATATAGAATATACCATCCAACAAAGAACGAATACACTTTCTTCTCAGCATCACATGGATCCTTCTCTAAAATAGACCATATTTTACTCCACAAAGCTACTGTTAGCAAATACAGGAAGATAGAGATACTACCTTGTACTCTATCAGATCATATTGGATTGAAATTAGAAATGAATGACAGAATAAAAATTAGCAACTTCTCCAATACCTGGAGATAAAATAATATGCTATTATATGATGAATGGGAAACAGAAGACATCAGGAGGGAAATAAAAAAATTCTTAGAAGTAAACGAGAACAAAGACACATCATATCAAAATCTCTGGGACACTATGAAAGCAGTACTTAGAGGAAGATTTATTTCATGGGGCGCATTCAACAAAAGAAGTAGAAATCAACAAATAAACGACTTCACATTACTGCTCAAAGCCCTAGAAAAAGAAGAGCAGATCAACACCAAAAGTAGTAGAAGACAGGAAAATACTTAAAATCAGTGCCGAAATCAACGAAATTGAAACAAAAGAAACAATCGGAAAAATTAACAAGATAAAGAATTGGTTCTTTGAAAAAATAAACAAAATTGATAAACCCTTAGCCACACTAACAAAGAGAAAGAGGTAGAAAACTCAAATTACTAAAATTCAGAACGAACAAGGAAATATCACAACAGACACGAGTGAAATACAAAACATAATTAGAAGCTATTTTGAAAATCTATACTCCAACAAAACAGAAAACCTCAAAGACATCAACAAGTTTCTAGAGACATATGAATTACCTAAACTGAATGAGGAGGACATACATAACTTAAATAAATCAATTTCAAGCAATGAAATAGAAGAGGTCATCAAAAGCCTACCAACAAAGAAAAGTGCGGGACCAGAAGGGTTCTCAGCCGAGTTCTAGAAAATCTTTAAAGAAGAGCTCATTCCGA
Source organism: Sciurus vulgaris (assembly GCF_902686455.1). Lineage (NCBI taxonomy): Eukaryota > Metazoa > Chordata > Mammalia > Rodentia > Sciuridae > Sciurus > Sciurus vulgaris. The sequence goes on along the minus strand of NC_136463.1, from coordinate 115,497,118 downwards.
TACTTCTCAAAGTATTCCATGAAAGAGAAGAGAAGGGAACCCTCCCAAACTCATTCTATGAAGCCAATATCACACTGATACCTAAACCAGACAGAGACACATCGAGGAAAGAAAATTTCAGACCAATATCCTTAATGAACATCAACGCAAAAATTCTCAACAAAATTTTAGCAAATCGCATACAAAAATATATTAAAAAGATAGGGCACCACAATCAAGTAGGTTTTATCCCAGGGATGCAAGGTTGGTTCAACATCTGGAAATCAATAAATGTCATTCACCATATCAACAGACTAAAAGTTAAGAATCACATGATTATTTCAATAGATGCAGAAAAAGCATTTGATAAAATACAGCATCCCTTCATGCTCAAAACACTAGAAAAAATTGGGGTAGTGGGATCATTCCTTAACATTGTAAAGGCCATCTACGCTAAGCCAATGGCCAATATCATTCTAAATAGTGAAAAACTGAAAGCATTCCCCCTAAAAACTGAAACAAGGCAGGGATGCCCTCTTTCACCACTTCTATTCAATATCCTTCTTGAGCCTCTAGCCAGAGCAATTAGACAAACCAAAGAAATTAAAGCGATACGAATTGGAAAAGAGGAACTCAAACTATCCCTGTTCGCTGATGACATGAGTATATATTTAGAGGAACCTGGAAATTCCACCAGAAAACTCTTAGAACTCATAAGTGAATTCAGTAAAGTAGCAGGTTACAAGATCAATGCTCATAAATCCAATGCATTTTTATACGTAAGTGATGAATCTTCAGAAAGAGAAATTAGGAAAACTACCTCATTCACAATAGCCTCAAAAACAAAATAAAATACTTGGGAATCAATCTCACAAAAGAGGTGAAAGACCTCTACAATGAGAACTACAGAACACTAAAGAAAGAAATTAAAGAAAACCTTAGAAGATGGAAATGTCTCCCATGTTCATGTATAGGAAGAATTAATATTGTCAAAATGGCCATACTACCAAAAGTGCTATATAGATTCAATGCAATTCCAATTAAAATCCCAATGATGTACCTTACAGAAATAGAGCAAGCAATTATGAAATTCATCTGGAAGAATAAGAAACCCAGAATAGCTAAAGCAATCCTCAGTAGAAAGAGCAAAGCAGGGGATATCGCAATACCAGATCTTCAACTCTATTACAAAGCAATAGTAACAAAAACGGGATGGTATTGGTACTAGAATAGACAGGTAGATCAATGGTACAGAATAGAGGACATGGACACAAACCCAAATAAATACAATTTTCTCATGCTAGACAAAGGGGCCAAAAATATGCAATGGAGAAAAGATAGTCTCTTCAACAAATGGTGCTGGGAAAACTGGAAAACCATATGCAACAGAATGAAATCAAACCCCTATCTCTCACCCTGCACAAAACTCAACTCAAAATGTATCAGGGACCTCGGAATCAGACCAGAGACCCTGCAACTTATAGAAGAAAAAGTCGGTTCAAACCTTCAACTTGTTGGCTTAGGAGCAGACTTCCTTAACAGAACTCCCATAGCACAAGAAATAAAAGCAAGAATCAACAACTGGGATAGATTCAAACTGAAAAGCTTTCTCTCAGCCAAGGAAACTATCAGTAATGTGAAGAGAGAGCCTACAGAGTGGGAGAATATCTTTGCCACTCATACTTCAGATAGAGCGCTAATTTCCAGAATCTGTAAAGAACTCAAAAACTCTACACCAAGAATACAAATAATCCAATCAACAAATGGGCTCAGGAAATGAACAGACACTTTACAGAAGATGTAGAAGCAATCAACAGATATATGAAAAAATGTTCAACATCTCTAGTAATAAGAGAAATGCAAATCAAAACTACCCTAAGATTTCATCTCACCCCAATTAGAATGGCGATTATCAAGAACACAAGCAACAATAGGTGTTGGCGAGGATGTGGGGAAAAAGGTACACTCATACATTCCTGGTGGGGTTGGAAATTAGTGCAGCCATCTGGAAAGCAGTATGGAGATTCGTCAGAAAGCTTGGAATGGAACCACCATTTGACCCAGCTATCCCACTCCTTGGCCTATACCCAAAGGACTTAAAATCAGCATAGTACAGAGATACAGCCACATCAATGTTCATAGCTTCTCAATTCACTATAGCCAGATTGTGGAACCAACCTAGATGCCCTTCAGTTGATGAATGGATAAAGAAACTGTGGTAGATGTATACAATGGAGTATTACTCTGTCATGAAGAATGATAAAATCATGGCATTTGCAGGGAAATGGATGAAATTGGAGGGTATCATGCTAAGTGAGATAAGCCAATCTCAAAAAACTAAAGGACGAATGATCTCGCTGATAAGCAGATCAGGACATATAAGGGGGGGTAGGAGGTGTTAGCGTTAGGGTTAGGGTTAGGTTTAGGGTTAGGGATAAGGTGGGTAGTGAGAATGAAGAAAGGAAGGACTGTATATAGGGGAAAGAGGGGTGGGAGGGGTGGGGGGAAGGGAAAAAAATAACAGAATGTATCAAACAATATTGCCCTATGTAAATTTATGATTTTCAATTGAAATTTAAAAAAAGAATACTTTTAGGGGCTGGGGTTTTGCTCCGTGGTAGAGCTCTTGCCTCGCATGGGTGAGACCCTGGGTTCGATCCTCAGGATCACATAAATGTAAAATAAAGGTACTGTCCACCTACACCAAACATATATAAAATAAAAAAGAATACTTCAAGTTTTCTAGAGAAGAGATGGAGCCACTCATGGAAAAATAGCCCCTAGTAGAGGATGTACAGTTCATTGATTGTAAGGCTATGTGACCACATCTACATAGGAAAGGCTGTTACTGCCTATAGCACTGGCTCAAATCCTATAAATAAATTAATGAGCAGATGGAGGAAGGGAGAAAAGGTAGCTGGAGTCAAGGAAGGTTTAACTGCATACTTTAGCTTCACCAGTGTTAACTCTCCTGGGACAGGTAAATCCTCATCCTGACAGTGTGGTGAGCAAGTTACAGGTGGGCACAAGGAGGCCCTGGAAGAATAGGCTGCCTCCTTCTCTATGGTTAAGTATGGGTTTCAAGCCAGGGAAGGAAGCCTGGAGAGGGCGAGGTTAGGAGCATTGCACTGTGGGGCTAGGGGAGAGTAGATGTATTCTTTTTGCTATCCTTTATCCAGATCCTTATCAAAACACTTGACTTTCCTTTAAGGAACAATTGTGAGTCAATGAGCTTCCAGTGGAGTTTCTCTGCCCTCCACTTAGGGGTGGACAAGTAGCTAATACCAGACAATCAAGGCTTACTTTGCTTAGTGAGAGTGGTGTGTTTGTGTTTGAAATGATCCAATCAGAATTGATGAAAAGCAATTAAATTTTGTTGTGGCTATTAGAAAGAGAAAAACATAGTCTATTTTTTGATACACTTGAAATCAGAGGATGTGAGCCTATACTTGTAGAGTGTCATGGTCAAAGGCCTTAAGAATGAAGCAAAAAGATCAGATGAGGAAGAACAGGTGCCGTCAGTCCCCTTTTCCTAGGGCCAGTGCCATACTGGATCTTTGGTTATGTAAACCAAGAAATTCTCATTTTTCTTTGTCAATTTGCATTGAAATTTCTGACATTTGCAATCTAAGGATTCCTTCTGAACTGATGTATTCACCCTGTTCGGACTTCTAGGGGGACAAAGGAAGGAAAACCAAAGTTCTCCCCTGGTACTTTGTGTTGACGTCCAAAGCCTGTTACTAAGTTGCTTCATTGAAGAAGCCAGGTTAGACAGGGTCCCCTAGAAGCTAACTCGAGGATCGTTAAAAAATCTTTTCTGCTTTAAGTAACCATTTTATTTTGGAACAATTATATATTTATAAAAATTTGCAAAGGTATTACAGAGAGTTCCCACGTACACACGACCAGTTGACTCTATTTTTAATAAGTCACATGACCTGACACCCTGTCAGAACAGGGGTACATTTGTTTGGATTTCACAAGTTTTCCCACTAAGATACTTTCTCTGTTCCAGGATCGAATCTAAAATACCAGATTGCATTTAATTGTTGTAACTTAATCTCCTCTGGTTTGTTTCAGTTGCCCCATCTTCCCTTGTTTTCCATGACCTTGACAGTGTTGAAAAGTACTGGTTGCATATTTTGTAGGATATCATTTAATTTGACTTTGGTGATTAGAACATGGTTAGACTGATTAGAACGAGATGGTGAAGAATATCACAGACGTGAAGTAGGGCAACATCTTGCCAGAGCAGATGAGGTGCTGAGGAACTGAGAGCAGTGCGTGATGAGTTAAGGGGTGTGGTACATGGTATGGGGGTGCTCCGAGTGTTCAGTATTGATCTGAATCAGTGCATTTAATACCAAACAAGAAACTCTTTGTATTCCAACGCAACTAGGGTATATAGTGATTTGCTCTGAGTCTCAAAGTTGTGGTGAATTTAAATGAGTGTTTACTTTCTGAAAATTCGAGTAATAGAGATGCCAGTTCATTTCAGTGTAAGTTCTAACTCAGGCGTTTCCAAAGTATATTTGGAAGAAGAGCCCCATTATTCCTTCTTCTTAGGCAAGAGGTGCACATTTGTTTTGAAGGGTCCTCTCTGCTATGAGTCCTGTGAGTGGATTTATGCCTGTGTCTTCAAATGATTTTCATTAAATGTTTCAATAATAAAACCAGATATTCTCTCTCTCTCTTATACACACACACACACACACACACACACACACACACACACCCAGCATTATTTAAAGGTTATAGAGTTTGAAATAGAAATGTATTATTAAATATCTGACATATTACCAGGAAATAGTAACTTTCTTCCCTCTACAAATTCATCAATAATTGTGATATTTATTAAATGTCCACTAGACAGAGCACTGGGAAAAGTCTATAGAAGAGAAATAAAGGGTGCAGCCCTCCTCTAAAGGCCTGTGTTCTCACCTGGATATTTATCATTGACATGTCCAAATTAACTCGTGTATGAGAAGCATTGTACCATTATCATACAAGATAGAAAAAATTTAGCTTTCAAATGAATTCTTCTGTTGTAGATTCATTAGAAAAAATTATTCTCTCCATTCTATCACACACTACTCAGCCTTTGTTCCTCATGTGTGGTGAATTTCCCTTGCTTGCAGTTGGGAGTTATTCTGTTTTTAAAAAAAGTTCTTGAATTGGAGATTAGAATTTTCCATAAATAACTCATCTCTCTTTAACCCATATGCATTTAGAGGATCTAGGTAAAGGATTTCAAAATGGTGACCCATTAATTGGGTATTTTGGGCTTGGTCTGAAGAGAATTTTAAAATATTAGTTACCAACTTCTGAAATTTGAGAGAATGCTTCTAAAAAGAATGTACTCTTGGTTTCTCATTACCAAGAAGACTTGGTATTGTTGGGTAGTGCTACTCCAAATAGGCAGGGTATGCGGTCCTTAATTTTTCAGTCTTTAACCTATCTAGCTTCACTCATTTATTTTTCTTGTTTGGTCAGCAGAAAGTACAATTCCAGTCTACATTTATTTAAGGTGGATTGTCTAGAAGGGCAGTTGGGATGGGGGTTTTGTGCTTTGAAGATGAAGAAGTGATTTAACCCCAGTGGAGCTGTATCTTCCAGGAGTGGAATGGGGACAAGGGGAGGATGGTCTTTTGGAAGGCAGTTCTCTAAGGGGACAAAATGGGGAAGAGGTAGATGACTGTGAGCTCTGCAAACTAACAGCATTGCTTTGATGAGAGTCTAGTGACTGATCTGGACAAGAAGAACTGGAGCCACTACAGAGCCATCGTCTTTCTCTAATCCTCAGTGGCTTCTGCAAAGCACAGTGACAGCAGTGATCTCTAAAAATCAAGATGCAGGTCAGTTCCCATTTTCTAGAACCTCATATACTCAAGAGAGACAAAGGGTGTCCCAAAACATTATTGATATTGGAACTGGACTTTTTGCCATTTTGATGTTCAGAGAATTGGAATGAGATTTGATTAGATTTATACACATAAAGAAATGCAACATTATTTCACCCCAGGTTTAGAAAAACTAATACCTGTAGATCATAATGTAACTATTGTTTTTCCTTTAAGAGAAACTAGTTACTTGATTTAATAAGAAGCATGGAAGTATAGTAAGATGATAGTAATCAAATTGATTAGGTTCAACTGTACATACAATTAAGTTCATCTTTAAGAATAAGTTACTGAATCATATGGTCTCCAAGCTTCTTTTGGTTCTGAAATACAGCAATACTGGGATAATCCAAGGGAATGTTCAGAACATAGTTGGTGAATGGAGGTTGAATTATGCAGACTGGCAGGTAGAATAATTTAACAACCACGCATACAAGGATCGAGATGTAGATATCTATCTTCATTGTGAAGCCACTGTCACTTAACAGACAAATACATCACATGGCAAGTATTTAAATCTCATGGAAACTGTGATTCTTAAACTAAAATTGACACTTTACTAAGTTAAAATTTACTATTGACCTCTACATCTGTGAGTAATTTTATTCCTTTCTAACCTAATAAACATGTTTGATTTCTGAACTCAGGACTCCTACATGCCCCGTGATATTTCCTGGGCAAGGTCACACTCCTGCTAAAACCTGACAAGGGGACTCAGACTGTGATCAACTGTTCCCAAATCCCTACTCCTCCCAAATTCCCCTTTCAATATTCCCATTTACTAAGTTACCTGAGCCAGTTGCCAGGGACCCACCAGACATCGTCATAATCTCATGTCAAGTTCATGGTCAGATTCTGTGGAGTTTTTCTCTAACTCTTCAATATTATGAAGAATGGAGAGCTGGAAGGCCCTATGCCCTTCTAGCTGCTCCTTATTTCCAACATTCATTTTCTGGCTTGAACCATTGTAGCAGTCTCTTAACTAAATTAAACTTCCAGTTTTAATCCCTTCAACAGCCTGCTATTGCCACCAGAATAACCTTTCCATAATTCATTAATAAATGCTTTGACACAACACTTTGGAAGACAGTTTAGTGTTTTTTTTTTTTTTTTTTTTTTTTTTTAACAAAGCAGAACATAGTCTTAGCATATGATGTATAACCGTGCTTTTTTTTTTTTTTTTTTTCTTTCTTTCTTTGGTACCCGGGATCACCTTTAAAACATATGTCTACATAAAAACTTGCACAAAATGTTTATAGAAACTCTGTTCATGATCTCCCAAAACTGGAAGCAGCCAAGACATCCCTTTACAGGTGAATGAAAAGACAAACGGCGGCACATTCGGACAACAGACCAATAAAAAGTAATAATGAGTAATAAAGGAGTGCACTGTTGCACCATGCAAAGCTATGGATATGTCTCGAGTGCACTTTGTTAGGTAAAGGAAGCCATTCTCAAATGGTCACATATTGTACAATTTCATCTCTATGACATTCCAAGAAAAGGTGACATTGTGGAGATGGTAAACAAATAGTGTTTGTCAGGGTTCCAGAGTATGGGAAGAAGGGAAAATCACATGGGTAAAGCACAGGGTGGTGAAACCATTGTACGGGATACTGAATGGTGGACATATGACATTACGCATTTGTCAAAACCCATGGAAATTTACAGTGAGTGAATATTAATGTATGCAAATTTAAAAAATCATTTAGGAGGTCAGGGAGGTCCCAGGATGGAATGCAATATGTGACAAAAGAATTTAACCAAATTACATGAAACAACCTCACTGAAGGGGGTCAAGAAAAAAGGTGCTGACCCAAGCAATTTTGGAAATGATTAACGTCCATAAGACTAAAGGAAGCACTGTGATCTAGTTAACAGTTTCCCGTGGGTGTATGAGTTCTGAAACATACAACGGAATAGAGCAATTGGGAGAATGGTGGTAGTGTTTCTCACTGATGCAGTGGGAAGGTACAGGTAAGCATGGAGTAAGAGGCTAGAATAATCTTGTAGCAATAGATTAAAGCTGGAGACATCAGTATGAACTCATGTGTAGCTTAATATACACACAAAAGGTCACATATAGAAATATTTGTGGGGGTATATAAATATACATAGGTAGTATGCAAGCATATTTTTTTGCTCTGTCAACAGAAAGGTGATAGAAGTAATGACCTATCACCTAGAAGGTCACCTAGAAAGGGCCTCGAAGCAGCAACTCCAGTCCTCTCAGTAGCTGTGAGCACTCCTAATGCCCAGATCTTGGTTTCTGATCTGAATCTCTAATAAAAGTACCTCGGATTCCTTGGAAATGACCAATTCTAGGATTGGAGCAGGAAATGTATATGACAAGCCTAAAGTACCTTCTTATTCCAGGAAATAAGGAAGTGAAGGGATAAATACATACACACACACACACACACACACAAAACACACGATGCTAAGGTATGTTAAAGGGATTAGGCACTACTTGTAAGTGCTCTCTATAGACAAAACTGGAACAACTTGAGCAAAAAGGTAAACAAAGTATTATTGAATTATAACACAAATCAAAGATAAATAGGTGACTCATGCCTATAATCTCAGTGATTTAGGAGACTGAGACAGGAGGATCACAAGTTCAAGATCAGCCTCAGCAAATTAGAAAGGTCCTAAGCAACTTAGTAAGACCCAGTCTAAAACAAAAAATAAATAAATAATTTAAAAGTGGATTTAAAAAGATAAATAACTCGTGTCTGTAGGGATATTTCTTGTTCATTCCGAATTTTAGTAATTTGAGTTTTCTCCCTCTTTCTCTTTGTTAGCGTGGCTAAGGGTTTATCAATTTTGTTTATTTTTTCAAAGAACCAATTCTTTATCTTGTTAATTTTTCGATTGTTTCTTTTGTTTCAATTTCGTTGATTTCAGCTCTGATTTTAACTATTTCCTGTCTTCTACTACTTTTGGTGTTGATCTGCTCTTCTTTTTCTAGGGCTTTGAGCTGTAGTGTTAAGTCATTTATTTGTTGATTTCTACTTCTTTTGTTGAATGCGCCCCATGAAATAAATCTTCCTCTAAGTACTGCTTTCATAGTGTCCCAGAGATTTTGATATGATGTGTCTTTGTTCTCGTTTACTTCTAAGAATTTTTTTATTTCCCTCCTGATGTCTTCTTTTCCCATTCATCATATAATAGCATATTATTTTATCTCCAGGTATTGGAGAAGTTGCTATTTTTTATTCTGTCATTCATTTCTAACTTCAATCCAATATGATCTGATAGAGTACAAGGTAGTATCTCTACCTTCCTGTATTTGCTAACAGTCGCTTTGTGGACTAAAATATGGTCTATTTTAGAGAAGGATCCATGTGATGCTGAGAAGAAAGTGTATTCGTTCTTTGTTGGATGGTATATTCTATATAAGTCGATTAAGTCTAAATTGTTGATTGTGTTATTGAGATCTATGGTTTCTTTATTCAATTTTTATTTGGACGATCTATCCAGCGGTGAGAGAGGTGTGTTAAAATTGCCTAGTATTATTGTGTTGTGGCCTATTTGATTTCTGGAATTCAGAAGGATTTGTTTGACGTACATGGATGAACCAATGTTCGGGGCATAGATATTTATGATTGTTATGTCTTGCTGATTTATGCTTCCCTTAAGCAGTATGTCATGTCCTTCTTTGTCCCTTCTGACTAGTTTTGGCTTGAAGTCCACATTATCTGAAATGAGGATGGATACTCTAGCTTTTTTGCTGTGTCCGTGTGCATGGTATGTTTTTTCCCATCCTTTCACCTTTAGTCTGTGGGTATCTCTTTCTAGAGATGGAGTCTCTTGCAGGCAGCATATTGTTGGATTTTTCTTTTTAATCCAATCTGCCAGTCTATGTCTTTTGATTGATGAGTTCAGGCCATTAACATTCAGGGTTATTATTGTGATATGATTTGTATTCCCAGTCATCAGACTCATTTTTGTTTTTTGACATGATTTGGTTTCTCCTTTATTTGGCTATTCCTTTAGGCTAGTTCCTCCCATTGCTGATTTGCATTGTTGTTTTTCATCTCCTCCTCATGGAATATATTGCTGAGAATGTTCTGTAATGCCGGCTTTCTTTTTGTAAATTCTTTTAACTTTTGTTTTTCATGGAAGGATTTTATTTTATTGTCAAATCTGAAAGTAAGTTTTGCTGGGTATAAGATTCTTGGTTGGCATCCATTTTCTTTCAGGGCTTGGTAAATGTTGTTCCAGCTTTTAGGGTCTGGATTGAAAAATCTGCTGATATTCTTATTGGTTTCCCCCTGAATGTAATTTGATTCTTTTCTCTTGCGGCCTTTAAAATTTTTTCTTTATTTTGTATGTTAGGTATTTTCATTATAATGTGCCTTGGTGTGAGTCTTGTAATTTTGCATATTTGGAGTCCTATAAGCCTCTTGTACTTGGATTTCCATTTCATTCTTCAGATTTGGGAAATTTATCTGATATTATTTCATTGAATAGATTGTTCATTCCTTTGGTTTATTTCTCTAAGCCTTCCTCAATCCCAATAATTCTTAAATTTGGCCTTTTCATGATATCCCATAATTCTTGTAGATTCTGTTCATGATTTCTTACCATCTTCTCTGGTCAATTTTGTTTTCAAGGTTATATATTTTGTCTTCAATGTCTGAGGTTCTACTTCCAGGTGTTTTATCCTCTTGGTTATGCTTTCTATGGAGTTCTTAACTTGGTTTATTGTTTCCTTCATTTCAAGGATTTCTGTTTTTTTTTTTTTTTTTCAGTATCTCTAACTCTTTATTGAAATGATCTTTTGCTTCCCATATTTGCTCTTTTAACTGTTGATTGGTGCGATCATTTAATGCCTGCATTTGCTCTTTCATCTGCTCGTTTTCTTCCCTGATTGTTTTAATTATGTACATTCTGAACTCTCTTTCTGGCATTTCTTCTGCTGTGCTGTCATTGGATTTTATTGATATAGTATCTAGGTTTGTTTGAGACATTTTCTTCCCTTGTTTTCTCATATTGGTCAGATGTCAGTGGGACTCTGAGATATTGCAGATTTCCTCTATTGGCTTATAGTGTCCCTGTAGATTTCCAGTGTATCACCTCCCAGCCTTCAGTAGCCTGAAGTCTTGGAGGAACATGATAATGCAGTGCTTCCGAACAAAGCTGCCCCTAGCCCGCTACTGGGTCCAGGGCTGAGGGCTGGTTCTGTGTGGAAATCCTCTCACTCGGCGGTCCTGCTCTTAGAAGCTGGCTATAGACAGGGTCTGCCCCCGCCTGAGGGATCCAGGCTTCTCCGGGAAAGCCTCTCCCTGTCCTGCCTTGGTCCCAGAAGCCGCCTGTGGGGTGGGGCCCACCGCTGGATCAGGGGCTTGAGGTTGGCTCTTTGTGGAAAATCTCTCACTGGGCGGGCCTGCTCTGAGGAGCTGGCTGTAGATTAAGACTGCCGCCTGAGGCGAATTACTAAAACTCAGAATGAACAAGGAAATATCACAACAGACATGAGTGAAATACAAAACATAATTAGAAGCTATTTTAAAAATCTATACTCCAACAAAACAGAAAACCTCGAAGACATCAACAAGTTTCTAGAGACATATGAATTACCTAAACTGAACCAGGAGGACATACACAACTTAAATAAATCAATTTCAAGTAATGAAATAGAAGAGCTCATCAAAAGCCTACCAACAAAGAAAAGTGCGGGACCAGAAGGGTTCTCAGCCAAGTTCTACAAAACCTTTAAAGAGCTCATTCCAATAATCCTCAAAGTATTCCATGAAAGAGAAGAGGAGGGAACCATGTTGTTTCTCTGTTTGTACATGGCGTAAAGGCATACCATTTGTGTAATCATAAATTTACATACAGTAATGTTGTTTGATTCATTCTGTTATTTTTTCCCTTCCCCCCACCCCTCCCACCCCTCTTTTCCCTCTATACAGTGCTTCCTTCCTCCATACTTGCCCCCCTCCCTAACCCTAACTCTAACCCTACACTAACCCTTCCCTCCCCCCCATTATGTGTCATCATCCACTTATTAGCGATATCATTCGTCCTTTGGCTTTTTGAGATTGGCTTATCTCACTTAGAATGATATTCTTCAATTTCATCCATTTGCCTGCAAATGCCATAATTTTATCATTCTTTATGGCTGAGTAATATTCCATTGTATATATATATATATATATACCACAGTTTCTTTATCCACTCATCAATTGAAGGGTATCTAGGTTGGTTCCACAATCTGGCTATTGTGAATTGAGCAGCTATGAACATTGATGTGGCTGTGTCTCTGTAGTATGCTGATTTTAAGTCCTTTGGGTATAGGCCAAGGAGTGGGATAGCTGGGTCAAATGGAGGGTCCATTCCAAGTTTTCTAAGGACTCTCCATACTGCTTTCCAGAGTGGCTGCACTAATTTGCAGCCCCACCAGCAATGTATGAGTGTACCTTTCTCCCCACATCCTCGCCAACACCTGTTGTTGCTCGTATTCTTGATAATCGCCATTCTAATTGGGGTGAGATGGAATCTTAGGGTGGTTTTGATTTGCATTTCTCTAATTACTAGAGATGTTGAACATTTTTCCATATGTTTGTTGATTGCTTGTAGATCTTCTTCTGTGAAGTGTCTATTCATTTCCTTAGCCCATTTGTCGACTGGATTATTTGAATTCTTGGAGTAGAGTTTTTTGAGTTCTTTATATATTCTGGAGATTAGTGCTCTATCTGAAGTATGATTGGCAAAGATATTCTCCCACTCTGTAGGCTCTTTCTTCACATTGCTGATAGTTTCCTTTGCTGAGAGAAAGCTTTTTAGTTTGAATCTATCCCAGTTATTGATTCTTGCTTTTATTTCTTGTGCTATGGGAGTCCTGTTAAGGAAGTCTGGTCCTAAGCCGACATGTTGAAGATCTGGACCTACTTTTTCTTCTATAATCTGCAGGGTCTCTGGTCTGATTCCGAGGTCCTTAATCCATTTTGAGTTTAGTTTCGTGCATGGTGAGAGATATGGGTTTAGTTTCATTCTGTTGCATATGGATTTCCAATTCCCCAGCACCTTTTGTTGAAGAGGCTATCTTTTCTCCATTGCATATTTTTGGCCCCTTTGTCTAGTATGAGAAAATTGTATTTATTTGGGTTTGTGTCCATGTCCTCTGTTCTGTACCATTGATCTGCTTTTCTATTTTGGTACCAATACCATGCCGTTTTTGTTACTATTGCTTTGTAGTAGAGTTGAAGATCTGGTATTGCGATACCCCCTCTTTCACTCTTCCTGCTAAGGATTGCTTTAGTTATTCTTGGTTTCTTATTCTTCCAGATGAATTTCATAATTGCTTGCTCTATTTCTGTAAGGTACATCATTGGAATTTTAATTGGAATTGCATTGAATCTGTATAGCACTTTAGGTCGTATGGCCATTTTGACAATATTAATTCTGCCTATCCAAGAACATGGAAGATCTTTCCATCTTCTAAGGTGTTCTTTAATTTCTTTCTTTAGTGTTCTGTAGTTCTCATTGTAGAGGTCTTTCACCTCTTTTGTGAGATTGATTCCCAAGTATTTTATTTTTTTCGAGGCTATTGTGAATGGGGTAGTTTTCCTAATTTCTCTTTCTGAAGATTCATCACTTATGTATAAAAATGCGTTGGATTTATGAGCATTGATCTTGTAACCTGCTACTTTACTGAATTCACTTATGAGTTCTAAGAGTTTTCTGGTGGAATTTCCAGGTTCGTCTAAATAAATAATCATGTCATCAGCAAACAGGGATAGTTTGAGTTCTTCTTTTCCAATTCGTATCCCTTTAATTTCTTTGGTTTGTCTAATTGCTCTGGCTAGAGTCTCAAGAACGATGTTGAATAGAAGTGGTGAAAGAGGGCATCCCTGCCTTGTTCCAGTTTTTAGGGGGAATGCTTTCAGTTTTTCACCATTTAGAATGATATTAGCCATGGGCTTAGCATAAATGGCCTTTACAATGTTAAGGAATGTTCCCACGATCCCTATTTTTTCTAGTGTTTTGAGCATGAAGGGGTGCTGTATTTTATCAAATGCTTTTTCTGCATCTATTGAAATAATCATGTGATTCTTGACTTGAAGTCTATTGATATGGTGAATTACGTTTATTGATTTCCTGATGTTGAACCAACCTTGCATCCCTGGGATGAAACCCACTTGATCATGGTGCACTATCTTTTTAATATGTTTTTGTATGCGATTTGCTAAAATTTTGTTGAGAATTTTTGCGTCGATGTTCATTAAGGATATTGGTCTGAAATTTTCTTTCCTTGATGAGTCTCTGTCTGGTTTAGGTATCAGTGTGATATTGGCTTCATAGAATGAGTTTGGGAGGGTTCCCTCCTCTTCTATTTTATGGAATACTTTGAGAAGTATTGAAATGAGCTCTTCTTTAAAGGTTTTGTAGAACTCGGCTGAGAACCCATCTGGTCCCGGACTTTTCTTTGTTGGTAGGCTTTTGATGACTTCTTCTATTTCAGTACTTGGAAATTGGTCTATTTAAATTGTGTATGTCCTCCTCGTTCAGTTTAGGCAATTCATATGTCTCTAGAAACTTGTTGATGTCTTCCAAATTTTCTATTTTGTTGGCGTATAGATTTTCAAAATAGCTTCTAATTATGTTTTGTATTTCACTCGTGTCTGTTGTGATATTTCCGTGTTCATTCGAATTTTAGTGATTTGGGTTTTCTCTCGTCTTCTCTTTGTTAGTGTGGCTAAAGGACTCGCAGTGACTGCATTAGAGCTCCAGACAGCTGCTCAGAGGAGGGGGCGATTGGTGCGTTGTTTGGACTTAAAGCGACAGCTCTTGAACACAGGGGGGCTGCCTGGAGGAGAAGCGTGGTGGGTCGCTTGGTCTCGAGGGGCTGCACCAGAGCTCTGGGCGGTAGCCCGGAGGACGCGTGCAGCGGGTCGCGTGGATTCAGAGCCACTCAGGGTGACCGCTCCTGAACACTCGGGGGGTTACCTGGAGGTGGAGGAGGAATGGGGAGAGTCACTTCGACTCAGAGTGATTGATTGCCCAATCTGGGCTACGGGTGGTTGGTGGGAGGAGGAGGCATGCAGTGAGTTTCTTGGACTCCTAGTGACCACACCGGAATACTGGGCGGCTGTCTGGAGGAAGAGGGGTGTGGCGGGTCTCTGGGACTCAGAGCGATTGTACGGGGCCCCAGGTGGCTGCTCAGAGGAGGGCCCGCATAGCCAGGCGATTAGGTGCAGAGCAGGGTCCCAGGATCTAGGAGGCTTCTTGGTGGAAGAGCTGCACAGAGACACGTTTAGGGGCGGAGCGAAGGTTCCAGGACTGCAGGCAGATTCTCAGAGGAGGGGCAGCCTAAGGAGATTCATCTGCGAAGGGTGAGGATCCCAGGCCCAGGAGGTAGGTCCGGGCCCCTGGGAACTTTGCAGAGGAAGGCAGCCCAGCCCAGGCGGTAGCTGTAAATTGAGGTGTGCATTCTTGATGTGAGGTGTGAGAATGGCACTGCTTTTGTGGCTTTTCTCCCCCAAAACCCATAACCATAGTCCAGTCATAAGAGAAGCACCAGACAAATCCCAGCTGAGAGACATTTGGCACAACGCCTGACCAGAACTCCTCAGGTTGTCAGGACCATCAAATACACGAAAAAGTGAGAATTGGCCACAGCCCAGAAAAACCTAAGGAAATATGGTGACTGAATGTAAGGTGATATTCTGAAAGGGATTCTGGAAGGAAAAAAAAAAAAAAGAAATTAGGTCAAAATTAAGGAAATATGAAGAAAACATGGACTTTAGTTTTTGGGTGTTGGTTGTATGGTAATTCTCCTTATTGTCTTTATAATTTTTCTAAATCTAAAATTTTAAAATTCAAAAATTTACTTTAAAATGTGTATGTGTGTCTACTATGTGCTGGGCAATGTGAAAATAGATAATAGACCCTGTTGTCATGGAAATTATTGTCTGGTTGGTGAGATAGACATTAGTAAATAATTGCATATATAACTACAAAAATGTTCACTTTATAAAAGAAGATTACTGAATAAGATGGTATTCTAACAGAGGAATTACTCTAGTTGAAGGGTTATGAATTTTCTCAATGAAGTGACACTTGCACCAAATAGGACTTATCCAGGTATGAATGGAGAGAGGAAAGTCACTAAAAGCAAAAGGAATAAAGAGCATGTGCCAAGGACACATGGTAGAATCAAAGAAAAAAATCATTGCTTTTGGTGTTGTGAGGTGTTGTGAGTTCAAGATGGGAGAAAGGAGTAGTGTATATTGTGGATTGATCTGTAGAAATATTATATTTCAATAAAAATGTTTCCTTTGTCGTCCTCTGAACTTTATTTTATATATTTAAAAATATTATTTTGAGAAAGAGTTCATAAGCTTTAACAGAAGTGTCAAAAGGGGATCAACATGCCACCAGACTAAGGATGTTAAACTTGACCCCAAGTATAATGAGAAATCATTAAAACATTTTAAGCTACTTAAAATTCTTCATTGGCTCAATATGCCTATAGAATGAAGCCCAAATTCCTCCTTGAGTTCTGAAAGACTCTCCACCAAATTGTCACCACAGTCATCCCCCAGTTTTTGCTGTGGCTCAGGGCCTGCTCTCCCTGTGTCTGCCTTGCTCTCTGCTCGAGTTCTGCCAAACTTCTTGAGGTCATAGGTCGAGGCCTGCTGTTTCCTGTTTTATTATTTGCACTCATGCTGTTTTCTTTCCTGCTCCTATAAAGCTCTTTCTTCCTTATCTGCTTGTTTCTACACTTGGGTCAAAAATAACCATCTCTACAATCCTTTTCCTGTCTCCCTAGATTGAAATGAAACTCCTCTGTTGTGTATACCATTGTATCCTAGGTATGGGAGACACAAGGGTGCTCCCCAACAATGTCTACATCCTAATCCCCAGAATTTTTGAATATGTTACCCGATGTGGTAAAATGGACTTCGTAGATGGAATTAGGTTAAAGATCCTGAAATAGGAAGATTATTCTGAATTATGTGTAGTACCCATTACAGATGCAGGGAGTCCTTAGGAGAGAGAAGCTGGAGGGTCAAAGTAAAGGAGACTGACGAAAGGATCAGAGGAGGTTGCTGGGAGGGAAGAGCGAGACAGTGTGTGAGGGAAAGTGAGTGCCAACTTTTGGAGATGAAAGGCACTCTAAGCAAAGAGACAGGTGGCTTCTAGAAGCTGAAAAAGGCAAAGAAATTGTCTCTCCTAGAGCCTCCCGGAAGGAGCGCTGCCTTGCCAACCCTTTGATTTTAGGATTTCCCAGCCCCAGATGTACAAGATATGTGTTGTTTTAAGCCACTAAATTTGTGTTGAGTTGTTATAGTAGCAGCATGAAACAATACATTAAGTATACCATTCCAGTTTCTCTTATTATGCTTACTTATGTCCCCCGATTAGCAACTGTTAATCCACGAACCCAGTTTGTGGTGCTGAAACACAATAGCATATAAAACAAACGAAATCCCAGATTTCATGGAGATGATAATTCAATGTCTAGCACGTGGTAGACTTTTAAATATGTTTGTGAATAAATCCATCAAGGCAGCTTTATAGATATGGACTTGAATAAAGTGATGAAAGTGGGCTGATGGTGTAGCTCTGTGGTAGAGTGATTGCCCAGCATGTGCCAGGCCCTGGGCTTGATCCCCAGCTCCGGGGGGGAAAAAAAAAGTGAAAAAGTACCTTTTATTCAAATACCAGTTCTACAGAAAATGGTGGTGTTACCGTTTATCAGATATGGTAAGAGCATGCCCAAATTTTACACCATGGTAAATTATACACCACTATTTCTGAAAAAAGAGGAATTCATAGAGAATTCAAACTCTTCTTACTCATTCTTTTCAGTGCCTGGAAAATCAAATGCATATACTAGGTTTGATACTATATAAGCAGTTGATTTTAGGTGATGATACATGGGTAGATGAGATGCAACTTTGTACTGCTTGGTTTACCCTGAATACTAGTAATACTGTGAAAGCGAATCCCAAGCAAGCAAATCATTGAGAGGCTTCTTGACTTTTTACAAGCATATTTAGAAATGGACACTTTTTACAGTAACTAAGAAATATAAGCAGTGTACCAACTTACAGTAAACACAAAGAATAAATATTGCTACTTTTCCTAGTTTTCAGTGATTAATCAAGAATCTTTGAGAGACAATTCAGGGTAGGTGCTGAACTACTGCATGAATCACCCCTTTCTTCCAGTGCTGTGCCAATCAAAAGACTAAACATCTAACTGATACTAATTGCTTAGCAGACGTTAGCCTCTGTTTTCCCACAAGCTCAGCTACCCAGTTTTGAGATCTAAAGATCCCTCAGATTCTGTTCTAAGGTCAAGACTAGCCCATGTGAGCTGTAGGTGGATTTCTAGAAAAGTAGAAGTAGGAGGAGGAGCCACCATGGAAAGTGAGCTGCAGAATTACACAGACCTGGTCGTGGGAGAATACATCTGCTCACAGAATGAGCCTCGTAAAAAAGCTGTTAACTGACCCATATCCCATGAGAACTTCTTAGATTTTAAAGCAGAAGTTCCCATTGATTAAGATTGACTCATACCAGCATTTAGCACAAATTCTTCTGTGACCAGAGCAAAGAAAACATGGACGTAAAGACTGAGAAACATTATTTGGACTTCTAGAAGAGATGTTTCCTATAAAGATAATTTCCTTCTAGCACGTCTCTAAAATGATAAGAAGGAAGAAGCAAAAACTTCAACCCACAATGAAAAAGGAATATGTGACAGTGAATATGAATTTTTCTTAATTTGCTTTGCAGTGGGATTGGGTGGAGGATGTGGGAGACTACACACACATTTCTATCTTTCTCCTTTAGCTAACATACACTAAGCTAATTTGCTATGTTTATTCATAGAAGAACAAAAATGCTGACTCCAAGGACTAAGCTGTAAGCAATTCTGCTTGGCGAGCCTAAGATCTCCTGTCCTATTAGAGCAGGGCATCACCCTCTGAGGCAGCCATGGTGATAAGAGATTTCAAGTCATTCAGGGAACAGATGGGGGCATGATGACTGACTGAGCAGGGTGCAGCAAGTTACGGTTTACAGTGCTCACAAAGAGTGGAAGAGAAGAATGGATCAGCACAGCAGAACTGGTGGAAAGCTCAGAGGAATCGCAGGTGCAGGTAAAGCACCAGACAGGAAAAATGGGAGCAGAATGAAAGACTTTATTAGAATGCTAACACCTCCACTACCAACTCCTCACACAGAGTACCAAGTAGATGCTCATTTTCTGCATGCTACCACCTTCTCCAAACAGGAGGAGATCAGAGGTTGATTCTCTAATTCACTATGTTTATTCATAATAGAATAAAAATGCTGCAGAGGCAGATTTACCAGGAGGGTAATAAAGTTGAAATGCCAAGATCCATTATCTGAGCTGGGCATAGGGGCACACGCCTGTAATCTCAGCATCTCAGGAGGATGAGGTAAGAGGATGACAAGTTTGAGGCCATCTTTTGCAATTTAGTAAGGCCCCTTTAAGCAACTTAGCCAGACCCTGTCTCAAAATAAAAAATAAATAGAGCTGGGAATGTGACTTGGTGATTAAGCATCTCTGGGTTCAATCCCTACTACCAAAAAACAAAACAAAACAAAACAACCCAACAACACTTATCTTCACAGGGCCCTTCAAAGAGAGAAGGCCTGGGAAGTACCCTACAATGTGATTGCATGGGCATGTAATTTTGTAAACTTTGCAAAAATAAAATATTTTAACCATAATTATGTAGACTGCTTTTTCTAATCCAGGTTCCTCTCTATCATACTCTTTCCAATTTCATACAGTTTTAGAGTGACTCTGGGCATTTTGGGGATATGTCTCTGAAAAATTGAGTTGGAAATGCATTTAATTGGGTTTACAGGGATATATTTATGTAGTTTGTGGATTCTTTTGTGTATAAAGTGTTGCTGATCATCTCCATGCAGAAGGGACTACCCATTACATCACTACCATCAACTGTGACCCAAAGGTGCAAGGACAAAGTTACAAAAAGGTACTGTATGGTGCCCAGCATGGGAAATATGCAGATAATGAAGGAAAAAAAAATTAGTCCATGGAAAAAATTTTCAGTCATCAGATTTGTAAATGGTAAGCAGAGAATTTTGTTCCCTTCACCGGTCAAAACGGAAATTCTCTCTTGTTAGAATCATACTTGATCATGCAGTGTGTACAGTTATAAATGTATTATACATATTTTCATGGGAATTACAAAAAAATAGAATAAATCAAAATTCCTATGTGTGGAGAATGCAAACATGAACAGAGTGAGTGTATGTCAAGTCATATGATTTATATATCTCAATGGATCAGATTGCCTTTAAGCAATATGGCCTAAAATAATTGTTCTAGTGTTAAAAATCACACAGATAATGAAGAATAAGAGAAGATACATAATAAGAGTATTTATTTCAAAACAGAGAAAATTCAGATAAAAGTTTAAAGGAATATGAAACAAAAATGATAACAATAACAATTGAAATTGGTAGAATTAGCGTGAGATAAGGAAAAAGAATAACTGGAACCAATTTTCAGGGTGTCCTAGGGCAATAATTATAAAGACAGAGAGAAAACTTTTAACAGGAAATAATGAATGGGTTTTTGGATAATTTGATAATCCAATTAATGAAGAAGTGAGATTCATATGAACACAAAGAAAAATTTTAATTTCTTGCTGTTTTACGTGAAATATTGACATTGCAAAGATAACATAAAACTCATAATATGGCACCATGATGAAGACACTAATGACAAGCTGGTTAATGAATGTCATCAATTTAAAGATTCTTTAAGACTAGTTATTACACAGGGCACCTTGAAATGCCCTGAATTCTTTCAGTTTATTATGTAAGGAATGTAATAGAAGGCTCTCCAAACTTGGCAGCAATCTTAATTTACATGACATTTCCAATGAGTTGCAAAGCTGAGAGAAAACTCTGAACGACTGATATATTTAAAAATTTTCAATCATGCTAGAGGGAAAAACGAATCATTTTTCTGGTCTTTGTATAGTAAATGAGATTATAAGATCATTATATAAAGAAGCAAAGAGTCTGTAGGAAAAGAAAGAAAAAAGAAATGTAGAGGAAAATGTATTACAGAGTGAATTAATATAAATTGTCATTTCGGGATTTTATGACATTTGTGAAATTTTTTAACTTTTTCAAATGTGCTTTTTGTTGTAATGCTTTTTCCTAATTATGAGTAAATAGCCACTTTCATACCAAATTTAGATTTATGATTTTGTATTATTTTTACTTAATTTGATCCTGCATTGTGAAAGTTTTAGGCTCCATAAAACCATGTCTGCTCCAGCTCAGGACATTCTGAAAGCACAGCCTGGGGATGCAAAGGAGAGCAAGCCTGAATGTGGAGGATCGCCAGATATCTTCAGGTATAAGGTCAGTGGCCTTCCTGCACTGATCTCTGCCCTGTCTCCCAGTAGCAAAGCTACCAGTTTGCATGCCTTAGTCACAAGCACAGAGTCATGGTTAGCTCTCTGATTTAAAGAAATAGAAAAAGTCAAACATATCACAGAAAATTTCAGAGAGTATCATGACCACAGGTGACACAGACTTATCAAATATTTGAATGTTTTTCTCTATTTTCTTTGGATATATTCTTTTAAATAAATAAAATATAATTGAAGACTTCATGTGAAACCTTTAATTTCCTCTTGAATTCCACATGCTAATATTAGAAGTTCGGGTTGGGTTTTTCTTAAATACATTCCAAATCCAGTCACTTTACACCTCCATTGCTATCTTCATAACCCAGGCCACTGTCACCTCTCCCAGAAACAAGAGCAGTAATAGCTTCATGCCTGGTCTATTCACCTCTGCTCAGAGTCAGTTCTTCATATAGCACAGTAATCTTTTACAAACTTAAATCAGGTTGCTTAATGATCTTATTTAATTTGTAAAGGAAACTGTCTCCTGTGGTTTTTCTATTTGCAATAAAGAACAAAAATTCATATTCTATAAGAATCTTCGTGCAGTCAGAGCAGGACCAGGCCTACTCTGTGACCTCATCTCTCACCACGGTTTCACAGGCTCCAGTCACCATGGCCATGTCAAATACTCCCAACTGGTTCCACCTCTGACCCCCACACCTGTATTTCCTCTTCCCTAGATTGTCCCCTAGACCTTGGGGTCATTCAAGCTTCAGCTCTTCAGTACAACTTTCCCTGGCCACTGTCGTAAAATAACATCTCTACTTTTTTTTTTTTTTTCCTTTCTGTGTTGCTGTATTTTGAGCAACCTGTGTCCATTACAGACAATAAACAGATTTGTAGAATAAATTCAAATTAGACTTCTCAGTACAATCACTGACTGTGAGCCAATAATGGAGCAATGACTTAAAAGTCAGAAATCGTGATCTTTAATTTGGAATGTCATATCCAGTCAACATAATCAAACCAGAAAGCCAAAAAGGATATTCCCTGACATGTTGGCACTCCAAAAACTTATTTCTGTATATCTTTCTTGAGAAGCAGGGTAGGTTCCACTAAAACAATAACTTATACCAAGCACTAGGGACACAAGGAAAGCAGCACATCAAACCCCCAGCACAGGAAAGAGGTGTCTCATCCACATGACAGAAGGTGCCAGGAGGAGGCCACCAGGAAAAGGACAATCTGATAAGAGAGGTCACTTGGAAAAACAAAAGAAAATAAAACAAAAACAAGATAAACAGGTGGGAGGTATTATGGCACTTTGAGAATTTAAAAACAATATTTACATAGCCATGAAGTGTAACTGAAAATAGCTCAATGACTCTATTGAGAAAATGGGTTAAGAGGAAGTTAATATCTAAAGTCAGAAAATGGAGGAGCAATAGCATACACATACTCTTTGGAAATAAGAAGGTAACAGTCCAGCAATACAGCTAAGAGAGTAAGAAGTTGCCTTTTGTGAGTGGAACTGAAAAAACGGGAAGGATGGATACTGGCGAAGGGATGGCTGCCGGACTTTTCAGTCTTTTAGTACTGTCTACTACATGACCAATGAAAATAAGAATGTCTGAAAATTTAAAACAGTAATTTCCTCTGAAAATAGTTGTGACAAAAACAAAAAATGAATAAACAATGGAGGCTTTTACTGTCTCCATTCTCTATGAAATTAGAAATGATGTATCACAGTCTGGGAGATCTTTCCATCACATTTCTGGATAATACTCATTCACTCCTTTGGGGCACAGTGGTTTAGATAACCCTAAATATTTAAAAGCTAAATTGTACAATGCACTTTTAAATGCTTCATGGTTTAGAAATCTTGTAGCTATTCCAGGAGAGAAGGGGTGTGTGTGTGTGTGTGTGTGTGTGTGTGTGTGTGTGTATGTGTGTGATGTTTTGAGAATTATTGGTAGGTTTAATCCTGATCAAGAGCACTTGAAGGCTTCCAATAGAATTGCCAGTTGGATTGTAGTCATAATGCTTATGAGAAGATCAAAACTACTTTGGAAAAAAACTTTAAAATAATATGCAGACTCTTTGAAGTGAATTCAGAAATACTGAAAAATAATTTACAAAGAATGCCCTTTTGGAAGTGGTGGGTCAGATAAGGGCAGAATGGTTTTCATTTTCATGACTGATTTTTGGAGGTAGATAAGCATATTTTAAAATAAAATATGAAAATATTATAGTTGAAGTTTTTGTATTTCTAATGGTAATGGGGCATGTAATTGAAAATAATAATAAACAGCAACTCTCAACTTAACTTTTCTCCAAACCAGATAGAACTTGAAAAGTAAAAATTACGACATTTTCAAAATGAAAACTCTTTGTACTCTTGCATGATCCTAAATAGTTCCCCATTCCTAACTCAGCAGTTGTTAGTAATACAATTCTAGGTTGCATCATTTTCACTGTTATTGAGCAATGCAATCTGGGTGCATTTGATAACTACTTGTTGACTAACTTTTCACCCACAGGAGTGGATTGAAATGACCCTGTCTCTGTGGGTGAGGGAGCCTGTTCCTAAGGCACAAATCAGGCAACCTTCTGCCAAGACTCACTTCCTTCCTGAGTCATTTCGATGCAAACATCCTTGGCTTCATCTGATGGAGAGTGTGAGAAAGCTATTTGTAAGATAAACTGGCAAGAAGATAAAGAAAACTTACAATCATTATTTTGTAGTAAGCTGGGTATGATAAGCACTACCTCAGTTTTTTTTTTTTTTTTTTTTTTTTGGTTTTATGGGTGAGAAAAAAAAGAATGGAAAGATGGAAAGAGTGTTCTAGAGACACAGAAAGGTGATCTCATGGGCACTGTTAGCACAGATACCTGCTTGAAAGGGCAGTTCTGGGAAAGGAATGCATGTGTGGTGCCACAGCCAGTTTAAAAACAAAAACAAAAACAAAAACAAAAAAACCCTAGTAAATAAAAATAGTTTCTTGTATCTTCCCTGCGTCTGAGATTCAGGGCGATGCTAATCAACATCATGAAGTAGAAAATGTGTTGTATACAGCTTTCCACTTTCCCTCACTGTCCTCACACCCCTCCCCACCCGCGTAGGCACACATTGCAGAACGGAGCAGCTCACCCTGTCACCAGGAGCTGGCCTGTGTCTGCAAGCCAGGGATCACAGCTGGGCTATTATTCTGAACTGGACTTGTGAGTAGAGCCCCCTTGCTCCTTTGGTTTCGAAGCTTTAAGAATGTAAGTTAAAGCTGAGTTAGGGCCCTTGTTTTGGCTGGGGACAGCTGGCTGGGAGAATGAAGTCGAACAAGAACATTCCAAAAAATTTAGGAAGGGAGATGGTGAATGAGAAGAAAGGGAAGAAGGCCACAGGAAGTGACTATACTCCTGAGGGCATTTCCAAGCCTGTTCTGTCTCGGTTTGGTCCATGAAATCCTGCTTTTAACTTAAATAGTTCCAGTTAAGTTTTGAATTGGGATTGAAATATGCAACCAAGAGTCCTTCCTCAGTAGCCTCAGAGAGAGTGAAGAAGTCACGTGGGATTTTTAGATATTATAATACTTGGTCAGAGGACATTTTGAGGAGAGATCACTCAGCTTTCCCTTGTGGCACAAGGCCATGGCTGCTACAAGGAGAGGTGATAATGGCTAGGCATTTTTTCAAAATGTAGATTTACTGATACAAAATAAATGGCATATATTAAAATGTACACTTTGATATATTAATGCACCTGCAAACCCATCACCAAAATAAAAATAATGAATGTATCCATCACTCTCTAAAATTTCCTTGTGACCCTTTTTTTTTTTTTTTTTTTTTTTTTGTAGCAGGGATTGACCCCAGGGATACTTAACAACTGAGCCACATTTCCAGCCCCCTGCCTTTTAAAAATTTTTATTTAGAGACAGGGTCTCCCTGAGTTGCTCAGGGTCTCACTAAGTTGCTGAGACTGGCTTTGAACTCACAATCCTCCTGCCTCAGCCTCCTGAATTGCTGGGGTTACAGGTGTAAGCCACTGTGCCTGGCTGATCTGTTTTCTTATAAAGGGAATTATTTTGTGGGAATAATTTATTGCTTATTGTTTACTTATTTGGGGCATCGATTTTTCTATGATTCATCTGTGTTGTGTGTATCCATTTCTCATTTCTGAGAGTGTTCAAGTTGTTTATCCTTTTTACCCGTTGAAGAACATTGTGGTTATTTCCCATTGTAATTATTAAAAATAAAGTTGCTATGAACATTCATGTACAAGATTTTGGATGTGTATTTTTATTTCTCTTGGTATATACATAGGAATAGGGTCATTTGGTTGAATGGTAGATGTTACCATTTTAAGAAACTGAACTGTTTCAGTCTGTTAATTATATTTTTAATTCCCACTAGCAATATAAAAAAGTTCTAGCCCATCCTCACCAGCATTTGGTATTGTCTGTTTTTAATGGAGTCACTCAAATGGGCATGTGTAGTTTTAATTGGCACTTGTTTAATTATTAACTACATTGACCATTTTTCATGTGCCTTTATGTTACCCCTGTAACATAAAATTGTCTGTTCTAATCTTTTACACATTTAAATATTTCTTCAAGAATTTTAAAATAGCTTTTCTTATGTATAATTTACATTCCATAAATTCTACCCATTGTAAATATACAGATCAATGATTTCTAGTAAATTCATACAGTCATGAAACAACACCACAATCTCCTTTGGACAACATTCCCATCATGGTCAATACCCACACTCACTCCAAACCCCAGGCAGCCACAGGTTTGCTTTCTGTTTCTATAGATTTACTTTTCTAGAAATTTCATGTAAATAGGATCATAAAATATGTGACCTTTTGTATCTAGCTTTTTTTTGAGGTTTAGCCATGTTATTGTATATACCAGTAGTTCTTTTTTATTCCCCCCAAATGGTATTTAATGTGTGTGTGTGTGTGTGTGGTGTTTAATTATATGGATATACCACTCTTCATTTATTCCCCAGTTGACAGATATATAGATTGCTTCCAGTTACTGACTTATGAATAATGCTATTGTGAGCATTCCTGCACAAGTCTTTGTGGAACACATAATTTCATTTCTTTTGGGTAGGTACCTAGGAATAGACTTGTCAGGTGCATAATAAGTACACCTTTCACTTTTTAGGAAATCACTGAACTGTTTTTCAAAGTGGCTATTCTATTTTATAGTCCCAACAACATAAAATGAGGTTCTAGTTTCTCCACAGTTTCCTTCTATGGGATTCAAGTCAAAGAACATTCTATGCTGGTACTTGTGACCATCCATTCCGGAGGACTGAGCTAGGGATGGATCCTGGACCAGTGGGTGCTGACAGGAAAGCTCTTTCCATAAAGGCTGATGGAAACTAGTTTGGAGATCCTCTCTGGGGAAATTTGACATGAAGTGTCAGGTGACAGGTGAAAATATAGAAAAGGAAGCAGAAGCAGAGAAGCTGAGTCCCATTTGGGCAGAAGACTAGAGCAGGACTTGAACTGATGCAGCAGGGGAGCCAGGAGGAAACCCACTCTGCACTGGACCCTGGTGGGTCTCCCCTCTGACCCAGTCACTCAACCTTGCCATCTGAAACCGTTGTCTGAGCATTCCACGCTAGTCACCCAAGTTCAACAAATTCTCCCACATCTTCACTATCTCCTTCACCAGCCTTCTCGAAAACCTGACTCTCTGTTCCTCTCTCAGATTGAGGCTGCCTATCTCCCCACATGCCTCACCCATCAGGGTTAGGAGGTAAACTCAGTGTTCTCTTTTGCTCTAGACTAGAACTTTATTCTTTTTTTTTTTAATTTTATTTTTACAGAGTGCATTTTGTTTCATTGTACACAAATGGGGTACAACTTTTCATTTCTATGGTTGTACATGATATAGATTCACACCATTCATGTAATCATACATGTACATAGGGTAACAATGTCTGTCCCAGTCTACTATCTTTCCTTTCCCCACCTCCTCCCATCCCATTTTCCTCTACACCATCCAAAGTTTCTACATTCTTCTCTTGGCCCCACACCCCCACCACTGCCCCCTTGTTATATATCATCATGCACTTATCAGAGAAAACATTCAGTCTTTGGTTTTTTGGGCTTGGCTTATTTCACTTAGCATGATATTCTCCAACTCCATTCATTTACCAGTAAATGCCATAATTTTATTCTTCTTTATGACTGAATAATATTCCATTGTGTATATATAGCACAGTTTCTTTATCCATTCATCAATTGAAGGGCATCTAGATTGGTTCCACAATCTGGCTATTGTGAATTAAGCAGCTATGAACATTGATGTGGCTACATCACTGTAGTATGTTGATTTTAGGTCCTTTGGGTATAAACTGAGGAGTGGGATAGCTGGGTCAAATGGAGTATGTATTCCAAGTTTTCTGAGGAATCTCCACACTGCTTTCCAGAGTGGCTGCACCAATTTGCAACTCCACCAGCAGTTTATGTATGATGTGTCAAAGTGCATTCTGCTCTCATGTATAACTAATTAGAACAAATTTTTAAAAAGACTAATAATTGGAAAAAAACAAAACAAACCAAAAAGCAAGTGAGACTTGAATCAGTTGACCATCTCACTCTGCACCACTTCTCATTTCTGTCCTTCATTACCTCCTTATTCATTGAGCACCCAGAGTTCAGTCTTCCTCTGCTCAGACTTGCTGCTGCAGGCAGCTTGCTTAGCCTCCATTTCTGAATTCCTCAACCTCCTCTCCAATACCTGTCTCCCCCATTCAACTCCAGCCACTTCTTCCAAAGTCACACTTTGGAACTTGTCATCACTACTGCTCCACCTCTGAAATTGCTGATTTGAACATTTCCCTGGCTGACAACAACTTCCTAACTTTCCAGCTTCCTTGGTGAAGTACCTTCTCTCCAAGTGTTCTTTCACTTCATCAGGACTTCCCAAACTGCATACTCTCTTCATCTATCAGACTCCTCCTGTCTTCACTTTCCTCTCTCTCTAGCTCAGGTTCTACCTTCTGCCATTTCAGACACCCTTTCTTATCTACTCTATGTCTCATTTCATTGCAGTACTTCCTCCACACATTTCTACTTCGAAAAAGCAGTTTGAGGTACTCTGCCATATATCCTCTTCATGTGTACACTTGGGCAATTAAGGGAGCAGATATCATATATTCATTGTCTACAATTTACACCAGGCTCCCAGCATCTCCTTGGAACACTTGTCTACCACTCCCTTCAACAGCCGTCTTGAAACTTTTCTACTCTGCTCAAACCTTTGATCATTCATCGAGATGCGCATCCCTACTATCAGCATATGGCTTTGCCTTCCGTATAATGAAGTAGAAGCCTCTGGACTCAGAGTGTCTTATGTACCACCTACCAGATCTGCAGCCCCACCTGCAGATGGTCTTATGCACCTTTCCTCCTATTACAATGCAGAGGCAGTCTCCCCTCTGTTCCTCCTTCTGTTCTCTGGACCTTACACATAGCTACTTTCAGGAACTCTTAATTTATTCTGTCTCTCACATATATCTTTGATCTTTAAATTTTTCTCTTTACCAGATTCTTCCCAGTAGCATTCAAAAAATACGGCAGAAACCTCCATCATAGAGGAAATCTTTCCTCTTTCATCCTCTAAATACCTCATATACACAAACCCCTCACAGAAACATGCGTAGATCCCATGTCCTCCTCTGGCAACTGCCCTCTTCCTTCCACATTTTTAAAGAGTTGTCTATAATTGTCTATTCTGGTTTCTGTTTCCCACCATGTCATGTTCAAATCAGCAATTTCAGAGGTGGGGCAGTAGTGATGACAAGTTCCAAAGTGTGTTCACTGGGACCATTGAGGAATTTCACAAGGCTCAATCTCATGGCTTCTTGGGGGTCTAATCTTACTTGGTCAATTAATCCATTTGATAAGTTATGTCTCCTCCTTAATTTTTGAAACAAATTAGGCTGTCCAAGACATGGAGTGCAAAATAAATCAATGCACTCTCACCAGAGAACTAGAGATTGGGTTCTAGGCATCTTTTCTCTGACACTAACCTGGCTACCATCAGATCATTTAGCATCTCTGAGTTACAGTCCCACATTCTTAGTGTGAAGACTTTGTGCATGGGAGTAAGGTGGGGTAGACCAAATGACTTCTCAAGGTCCTTTTTAGCCCCTGGAATCCATGGTTGCTGATTTTGGGTCACATACGAGTTAGCAGTCACATTTGTATGCATGGTTCAGCATTCCCATCTTTGAAGTGAGACATTTTCTCTTGCTGCCTAAATTACTTCTAAGTTATAAATTCACTTTTGGGAGCGTTATTAACTCTTTCAGGTCTCTGGTCTGCTCTTTACTAAGAATTGGATTTTCTAGAGAAGAATAGTTAATCAATTGAAAGATCTAGTTAGCTCCTTTAGTATGCTAAGAATACTAAACTATCTAAATTTATAGCAATAAAAGTTTACTCACTGGGTCAGAGCATCAAAGGGATTACAGCTTCTGCCCTGAAGAGATATTGACAGGACATAGACAATATTGGCTGTCATATGGGCTTCACTACTATGGCTGTTACCTCTTCAGTCTTCAGTCTCACAATAAAAGAGTCTTATAAAAAGCCTTGAGGGGGGAGATCCAAGATGGCGGACTAGAGGGAGGCTGCATTCCTTGTCGCTACGTAACGCTGGTTTCAAGCAGAGGATATCTGTTTCTTGGTGAGGCAATTTTTTCTGCTTATCTATCCCCTGGTGTTTACCCATTTGTCTGCTGTGATGACCTGTAGTCTGCCAGCATATCAACGCCTTTTTTGAGAGCAGATTGCTCACTGTCAGGCACCTATCATCCGCCATTTGCCTGCCTCTCACCTGTCCATCACCTGCCGTACTCCTATCCATCACCCAACACTTGAGGTTCAACTCCCGATCGTCTGACAATAGTCAGCAAACTGATCGCCAACCACCAGTGGAGCACCAGCTGCTTGCTGTTGCCTGGAAGTTCACTGTCACAGTACCTGCAGGTTTGATTACACGTGGCTGCCGCCATTTTGAGACAACAGCTAGGCCCCGTAGGACCCCTGGCCAGACTGACTGAGCCCCGTCTCCAGGATCCCTCAGCCTGACCCATCACTCCCTGCCTCTGGGGCCCTCATATCGACTGACTGCTCCCTGCCACCAGGACTTCCAGACCAACTGACTGCGCCCTCTCACTGGGACCCCAGACCGATTGATTGCACCTGGCCTCCAGGATCCCACAACCACACTAAACACACTGGACCTTCAGGACCACTGCCGGACCAACTGCATCCTGTCTGTAGGACCTCCAGCTGACCATGTCCACCCTTGAGCTGCAGCTCCCCATTTGCCAACACATTTCAAAGCCAGAGCGGCCATCTTGGATAATCTTGGAAGCCGTAGCTCCGATCTTCGGGTGGGGCAAATCCCATCCTGAGATGCCTGCTGGAGGCTTGAAGCTCATTGTCAGGTACCTCTCATGCATCAGGCTACTGAACACTGGGAGGTTTCATTAGTATATGACTGTTATACAGTAGATTTTCTTTTTTCTCCTTTTTAAAAAAATTTGTTTTTATTTCTTTACTTTTCTTGCTTTCTTTTCCTTTTGTTTACCTGTTCCCTCAGAGTCTCTTTCTCCCTTTTTTGCATGCTAACATCCGATTTCTTTTTTTTTTTTTAATTTTTATTTATTTATTTTTTTTATTTTATTGTAAACAAATGGGATACATGTTGCCTCTCTGTTTGTACATGGCGCAAAGGCATACCATTTGTGTAATCATAAATCCACATACAGTAATGTTGTTTGATTCATTCTGTTATTTTTTCCCCTTCCCCCCACCCCTCCCACCCCTCTTTACCCTCTATACAGTACTTTCTTCCTCCATACTTGCCCCCCTCCCTAACCCTAACTCTAACCCTAACACTAACCCTTCCCTCCCCCCCATTATGTGTCATCCTCCACTTATTAGCGATATCATTCGTCCCTTGTCTTTTTGAGATTGGCTTATCTCACTTAGCATGATATTCTCCAATTTCATCCATTTGCCTGCAAATGCCATAATTTTGTCATTCTTTATGGCTGAGTAATATTCCATTGTGTATATATACCACAGTTTCTTTATCCACTCGTCAATTGAAGGGCATCTAGGTTGGTTCCATAGTCTGGCTATTGTGAATTGAGCAGCTATGAACATTGATGTGCCTGTATCTCTGTAGTATGCTGATTTTAGATCCTTTGGGTATAGGCCAAGGAGTGGCCGATTTCTTTTGATTACACTCTCACCCTTTCTATTTTCTAGAACTTCTGTATATTCTTTTCTTATCCCATTAACAGCCACATTCCACATCCCTCTGCATCCTCTTTGTCCTCCATTAGAAACTGCAGACCTTATTGCAAACCTGTTTGTTTTACTGAAGATAATTTGAACTCATTTTGTTTATTATGACAATTTTGTTATTGTCCCCACAGGGGCTATTTGGTCTAGGATTGCATAGTGTCTGATTTGGGCACTGCTAATATTGATCTCCCCTTAAAGAAAGAGTTTTGGAAACTTATAGGGCCACTATAAGCCTATAGGTGGAAATCTGCAATACCCCATATCTGCACTGCTAGAGGGGAAGATACATGAACAACATGAAAAAACAAGGGAAGAAAATGATCCAAACAAATCTAGATTCTATAGTAATAGAATCCAATGACAGTATGTTAGAAGAAATGTCAGAAAAGGACTTCAGATTATACATGATTAAGATGATTCGTGAAGCAAAGGATGAGATAAGAGCAAATGCAGGCAATGAATGATAATACCAATAAGCTGAAAGAGCACCTACAGGAAGCAAAAGATCATTTCAACAAAGAGATAGAGATTCTCAAAAAAAAAAAAAAAAAAAAAAAAAAAAAAGGAAATCCTTGAAATGAAGGAGACAAAAAACCAAATAAAAAACTCAATGGAAAGCATAACCAACAGACTAGACCACTTGAAAGACAGAACCTCAGACGATGAAGACAAAATATTTAATCTTGAAAATAAAGTTGCCCAAACAGAGAATCTGGTAAGAAATCATGAACAAAATCTCCAAGAACTATGGGACATCATGAAAAGACCAAATTTAAGAATTATTGGGATTGAGGAAGGCACAGAGATACAAACCAAAGGGATGAACAACCTATTCAATGAAATAATATCAGAAAATTTCCCAAACCTGAAGAATGAAATGGAAAATCAAATACAAGAGGCTTACAGAACACCAAATGCATAGAATCACAACAGATCCACACCAAGGCACATTATAATGAAAATGCCTAACATTCAAAATAAAGATAGGATTTTGAAGGCTGTGTGAGAAAAGCATCAGATTACATATAGGGGGAGACCAGTATGGATAGCAGCTGACTTCTCAACCCAGACTCTCAAAGCTAGAAGGGCCTGGACCAACATATTTCAAGCTCTGAAAGAACATGGTTGCCAACCAAGAATCCTATACCCAGCAAAACTAACCTTCAGATTTGAAAATGAAATAAAATCCTTCCATGATAAACAAAAGTTAAAAGAATTTACAAATAGAAAGCCTGCACTACAGAATGTTCTCAACAAAATATTCCATGAGGAGGAAATGAAAAACAACAATGTAGGTCAGCAAAGGGAAGAACTACCTTAGAGAAAAACCACTCCAAGGAGAAACCAAGCCAACTTAAAAAACAAAAATAAGCCAAATGACTGGGAATACAAATCATTTCTCAATAATAACCCTGAATGTTAATGACCTAAACTCATCAATCAAAAGACATAGACTGGCAGAATGGATTAAAAAGAAAGACCCAATAATATGCTGCCTGCAAGAGACTCATCTCATAGAAAAAGACATCCACAGACTAAAGGTGAAAGGATGGGAAAAAACCTACCACACACATGGACTCAGTAAAAATGTGGGAGTTTCCACCCTTATATCAGATAAAGTGGACTTCAAGCCAAAGTTAGTCAGAAGGGATAAAGAAGGACATTTCATACTGCTTAAGGGAACCATAAATCAGGAAGACATAATGATAGTAAATATTTATGCCCCAAACAATGGTGCATCCCTGTACATCAAACAAATCCTTCTCAATTTCAAGAATCACATAGACCACAACACAATAAATCTGGGCGACTTTAATGCACTGCTGTCACCACTAGATAGATCTTCCAAACAAAATCCAACCAAAGAAATCATAGAACTCAATAACACAATCAATAACCTAGACTTAATAGACATCTATAGAATATTCCATCCATCAACGAGCAGATACACTTTCTTCTCAGCAGCACATGGAACCTTCTCAAAAATAGATCATGTGTTATGCCACAAAGCAACCCTTAGGAAATGCAAAAAAATAGAGATACTGCCTTGTGTTCTATCAGATCATAATGGACTGAGAGTAGAAATCAATGACAAAATAAAAAAGGGAAATTACTCCAACACTGGAGACTAAATAATATGCTATTGAATGAAACATGGATAACAAAAAACATCAGGGAGGAGATTAAAAAATTCTTAGAGGTCAATGAGAATGATGATACAACATGTCAAAATCTCTGGGACACTATGAAAGTGGTACTAAGAGGAAAATTCTTTGCACGGAGTGCATTCCAGAAAAGAATGAAAAGTCAACAACTAAATGACCTAACATTACAGCTCAAAGCCCTAGAAAAAGAAGAACAGAATAACAGCAAAAGTAGTAGAAGACAGGAAATAATTAAAATCAGAGCTGAAATCAATGAAATTGAAACAAAAGAAACAATTCAAAAAATTGACATAACAAAAAGTTGGTTCTTTGAGAAAGTAAACAAAATAGACAAACCCTTAGCCACACTAACAAAGAGAAGGAGAGAGAAGACTCAAATTACTAAAATACATGATGCAAAAAGAAATATCACAACAGACACCACTGAGATACAGAACATAATGAGAAGCTACTTTGAAAATCTGTATTCCAACAAAATAGAAACTACTGAAGACATTGACAAATTACTAGAGACATGTGCTCCTCCCAAACTGAACCAGGAGGACATACACGATTTAAACAGATCAATATCAAGCAATGAAATAGAAGAAGCCATTAAAAATCTACCATCCAAGAAAAGCCCAGGACCAGAAGGGTTCTCAGCCGAGTTCTACAAGACCTTCAAAGAAGAACTCATTTCAATACTTCTCAAAGTATTCCAGGAAATAGAAAAGGAGGGTACCCTACTGAACTCATTCTATGAAGCTAATATCACCCTCATACCCAAACCAGGAAAAGACACATCAAAGAAAGAAAATTTTAGACCAATATCCTTGATGAATATACATGCAAAGATCCTTAACAAAATATTGGCAAACTGTATCCAAAAACATATTAAGAAAATTGTGCACCATGATCAAGTGGAGTTCATCCCTGGAATGCAAGGATGGTTCAACATTTGTAAATCAATAAACGTAATCCCTCATGTCAATAGACTTAAGGATAAGAATCATATGGTTATTTCAATTGATGTAGAAAAAGCATTCGACAAAATACAACACCCCTTCATGCTCAAAACACTAGAAACAATGGGGATAGTAGGAACATACCTGAACACTATTTATGCTAAGCCCTATAGTAAAGGCTATTTATGCTAAGCCCATGGCCAACATCATTCTTAATGCAGAAAAACTGACACCATTCCCTTTAAAAACAGGAACAAGACAGGGACGTCCTCTTTCACCACTTCTATTCAACATTGTCCTCGAAACTCTAGCCAGAGCAATTAGGCAGACTAAAGAAATTAAAGGGATACAAATAGGAAAAGAGGAACTTAAGCCGTCACTATTTGCAGATGACATGATTCTATATTTAGAGGATCCAAAAACCTCCTCCAGAAAACTTCTAGACCTCATCAATGAATTCAGCAAAATAGCAGGCTATAAAATCAACATGCATAAATCTAAAGCATTTTTATATGCCAGCGACGAAACAGCTGAAAGGGAAATGAGGAAAACAACTCCATTTGCAATAGCCTCAAAAAAAAAATAAAATACTTGGACATCAATCTAACCAAGAGGTAAAAGGTCTCTAAAATGAAAACTACAAAACATTGAAGAAAGAAATTAAGGAAGACCTTAGAAGATGGAAAGATCTCCCATGTTCTTGGATAGGCAGAATTAATATTGTCAAAATGGCCATACTACCAAAAGTGCTATACAGATTCAATGCAATTCCAATTAAAATCCCAATGACGTACATTACAGAAATAGAGCAAGCAATTATGAAATTCATCTGGAAGAATAAGAAACCCAGAATAGCTAAGCAATCCTTAGCAGGAAGAATCAAACAGGGGGTATCACAATACCAGAACTTCAACTCTACTACAAAGCAATAGTAACAAAAACAGCATGGTATTGACACCAAAATAGACAGGTAGATCAATGGTACAGAATAGAGGACACGGACACAAACCCAAATAAATACAATTTTCTAATACTAGACAAAGGGGCCAAAATATGCAATGGAGAAAAGATAGCCTCTTCAACAAATGGTGCTGGGAAAACTGGAAATCCATATGCAACAGAATGAAACTAAATCCCTATCTCTCACCCTGCACAAAACACAACTCACAATGGATCAGGGACCTTGAAATCAGACCAGAGACCCTGCATCTTATAGAAGAAAAAGTAGGTCCAAATCTTCACCTTGTTGGCTTAGGATCAGACTTCCTTAACAGGACTCCCATAGCACAAGAAATAAAAGCAAGAATCAATAACTGGGATAGATTCAAACTAAAAAGCTTTCTCTCAGCAAAGGAAACTATCAGCAATGCGAAGAGAGAGCCTACAGGGTGGGAGAATATCTTTGCCACTCATATTTCAGATAGAGCACTAATTTCCAGAATCTATAAAGAACTCAAAAAACTCTACACCAAGAATACAAATAACCCAATCAACAAATGGGCTAAGGATATGAACAGACACTTCAGAGAAGAAGATCTACAAGCAATCAACAAACATATGAAAAGATGTTCACCATCTTTAGTAATAAGAGAAATGCAAATCAAAACTACCCTAAGATTCCATCTCACCCCAATTAGAATGGTGATTATCAAGAATACAAGCAACAATAGGTGTTGGCGAGGATGTGGGGGAAAAGGTACACTCATACATTGCTGGTGGGACTGCAAATTAGTGCAGGCACTCTGGAAAGCAGTGTGGAGATTCCTTAGAAAATTTGGAATGGACCTACCATTTGACCCAGCTATCCCACTCCTCGGCCTATACCCAAAGGACTTAAAATCAGCATACTACAGAGATACAGCCACATCAATGTTCATAGCTGCTCAATT
Source organism: Sciurus vulgaris (assembly GCF_902686455.1). Lineage (NCBI taxonomy): Eukaryota > Metazoa > Chordata > Mammalia > Rodentia > Sciuridae > Sciurus > Sciurus vulgaris. The sequence goes on along the minus strand of NC_136463.1, from coordinate 115,460,505 downwards.
CACAATAGCCAGACTATGGAACCAACCTAGATGCCCTTCAATTGATGAATGGATAAAGAAACTGTGGTATATATATATATATATATATATATATATATATATATACAATGGAATATTACTCAGCTCTAAAGAATAATAAAATTATGGTATTTGCAGGCAAATGGATGAAATTGGAGAATATCATGTTAAGTGAGATAAGCCAATCTGAAAAATCCAAAAGACAAATGATCTCACTGATAAGCGGATGATGACATGTAATGGGGGGTGGGAGGGGGGCAAGAATGGAGGAAGAAGGGACTGTATAGAGGGAAAAGAGAGGTGGGAGGGGTGGGGGGGGGAAGGAAAAAAAACAGTCAGTACTACTGAGAGAAAGTAGAAAGATGGTTGCCTAGAGCTGATGGGGAGGGAGAATGGGAAGCTGTTGTTTAAGGAATGTATTTTCATTTCACAAAATTCAAAGGGTTTTGGAGATTAAATATACAACAATGGGAAGGTACTTCAAACTGAACTGTACACTTAAAAATGTAAACTAGTTGAGTTTATGTTATATGTATTAAACAACAAGTAACTTTTGAAATAAAAGCTATGGGGGGGGAGCCTTGAGGAGAAAGAGCAACATAAATAACAGAAAAAAAATTTTTTTTTTTTTTGTAATGCTAGATTGCCAATGTGGTGTGGTAGAAAGAGAAGGGACCCAGAGCTAGAACTGGGTTTAGATTGGTTTAGCCCTTAGTTGCAAACTAGAACAAGCTTCCTCCTCTCGTTCTCTGTAAAATGGGAATAGTATTGTACTTATTGGGCCTTCCAGCATGATTGTAAGAATCAAATAATCCTGTGAACCAAAAATATTCTGAAGAGTAAAATGTGCTGTACAATTGAAGGCATTTGCTAACAGAGAAATAATAAAGTAAGGTGTATTGGAACAAGGAACCTCTGAATCCTTTGGTAGTGAATACGGCATTAGATTAATACTTCAGATTACCCAGGAATCATACATGAAACAGCAGAGTCAGAAACTCGTAGAATTTTGACTTGTGGAGAGGAGTTTAAGGCAAAGAGAAGTAGATGAGAATAATTGGTTTCAATTTTCTCTTTGCATATTGATTTTTCAGATTATAGAAGCTGAGCCACAAACTTGAAGGAAATGGTTTATGACTTTTCAAGTTACAGTGATGCCTTTTGCAGAAATGTTTCAAAAAGATTAGTGCTTAAAGAATGGAATGATCCAGAAAGAAATTCAAGTCTTAATGGGGAGAGCAGGGGTGAATTTAGATTGTTAATTTCTTTAAAATTTAATGATTTGGGAAATGAGTTTCTGTATTTCACTGGTCTGTGTTAGAGAAAAGGTCATTTACCCTCTTGATTTTTTGTCCCCTCTCCCACCCTGCCACAAAAATAAACACTGTGCCCCAAAAGCAACCACCACCACAACAAAAAAACCACCAAACCACCACCATATATAAGTAGAAGATCTCTCTGTCCATCTGAATTGGATTCATCCCAAAGGTTTTACTATAAATGTAACCAAGATACAATGGAGAATGTGAATTTGGCTACTTTTCTCTTGCTTTATTGTCCTTTCTCACATAGTCCTCCATTTGGATCAGTTGTAATTATCGTTTCCTTACACATCTGCTAGAAACATCCAAAGGCTAGGTGCATTGTTTTATGCATTGAAATTGACCTTCATCCTTCTTCTATTAATGGTTTGAACGAGAGCCACCTAAGCAATGCTTTTCCACATATCTCCCTTTCCCCCCATTCTATTCCATGAACTCACTGTTCCACAAACAGCTAAAGATCTGCTCTTCATGGGGTGGTCTTAGGAAAACATATTTTATATACATATGAAAATGATTTCATGGATCACCCTCCTTACAATTCAATTGAGGAAATAATGTTTTGGTCTCAGGAATCTGTACATGATTTTAGCATCCTAGAGCATGAAGAAAAAGAATGTTCTCTATTAATGCATGGAGAATACTACTCAACTTGTGCCTTCAAGACCCTGACTTGCTTTAACACAACCTACTAGAGCTGGTTGAAGCAAAATATGATCTGAATTATCAAATCCAGATCTTTGGGACAACCAAGGAGGGAACTATTGTAGCAAAAGCATCACAGCAGCCTCCTTCTACCATTTGGTGCCATCCATGATGGAGAATAGCATGGGCAACCAAGTCCCCGTTACAATCAATATCTTTTTCCATCTGTCTTTCATTCTTAAATTTCATTCTTAAAGGTGGAATGCAAAATGACTTTTAGTCTTTAAACAGATATGGGTAATAGGTGCTTGAAATTGATAGATATTGTAACATTGGAACAATTCTGGATTTTTTTCTTTCTCCCTCACTCTATTTGAGGCAGTGTTTTCCAAAGATGAGGGCACTTTTGCCAACATTCTGGAAGATTTTTGTAGTATAAGATTGTGACATATAGAACTAAAGACACAGTGAGGAATGGATTTGATCCTTAATTATCTTTCAATCTTGATTATTCTAGAAAAGTTATAGAATTTATGCTAGTGTTTCAAACACTTTCTATCCTTGTTGATATCCCATTTTAACAAAAAAGAGCACTCAGGTGCTCAAAAAAGAACTCAGGTTCTGAAACTTTAGTGTGTAGACAAATGGAAGTGTGTTATTTTCATAATATTGTTTTGATTTTCTTATATTTATTTTACAATTTATATTTTATTCCTGGTGCTAATGCTGGTTTTCTATTTTCAAGTCTTTAAAATTTCCTTTTCAAATAAAACAAATTTCAAATAAAAATTGAGTCAACCTCAGAAAATATGAAAAATATAATGTACATAGTAGGTAGATGTAGCACCAGTCATGAAGGTAGAAGCTAATGATTGATGTCTCAGAAATAGAATGTTATGACTCTTTATATACGGCATATTAATTTCCTATCAATCTGTCCCCACATTTTAATAATCTCATAGGATGGCTTGATAGTTTGGCATCAGACATGCCTTGGTTCTAATTTTAGTCATCCTGTTGTCTAGTTTGGTCTTTGGGGCAAATTATTTACCTTCGGCCTGAGTTTTTTCATCTGTACCATTCAGGGAGCATTAGCTTACAGGATGTAGTATTTAAGGAGATAATGGATATAAACTGCCTCACAGTGTCCAGCACAAGGCAGATTCAAAAAGTGCTAGTTGTTATTATCAGAGATGGTTGGTAGTAAACTTCTCATTTTACAGATGAGACTATTCAGACTCTGAGAAGTTATTTGACTAGTATGAAATTAAATTTTATGTTCTTGGGTATAATCATGTTTCAAACATTGATTTAGATTTAAAAAGCCACATTTCACCCTATTCCTGATGTGAAAAGGTATATGCAAAGACTGTGCCTCCATATCTGACTGGATCCTGCATTTTAATCAGGTACTAGTTGCATTAGTGAGAAGGACGTCAGCGTGCCATCTGATGGTGCTTTGTGTGTAAGCTTGATCCCTGAGATGCCTTTTTCAATTTGCTCTGTTCATGACTCAACTAAATGCTGCTAGTGATGAGGGACTGAATGAGAGGATGCAATAATAAAGATTAATCTTTTTATTCCAGTACTCGAGGATTGAGCTGAGGGACACTCTACTACTGAGCCATATCCCCATCTTATGTTATTTTATTTTATTTTATTTTTTTCAGACAGGGTTTTGCTAAATTGCCAAGGCTGGACTAAAACTTATATTCTGCCAGTCTCAGCCTCCGGAGTCACTGGAATTATAGGCCTGTACCACCAGAGCTGGCTGAAAAGTAATCTTTACTACTGGAAAACAAAACTGAGAATAGGGACAATTTTATTTTTTCATTTTTCCCCCTCTATAGTGAATCCAGAGGAGCACCAGTTTTTGGAGAGCTGGCTTAGGAGTCTTTGTGCACACATATGTGAAGAGACCAGAGATCATAGCAAGAATAACCTTATGCAGAATTATTATTTTCTCCTAAGTTTATCATGTTGGATGACCTCTCTGATCAGGCCAGATTGGTATATGGAACTGAGCCACTTTCCTCTTGACAGATGTCGTGCAGGCAGGCAATCTGTAGGTATAAAAGTATGTCATATATTTCTAGCATTTCTAGATTTAAAAAATGATCTTTTTATTTAAAACAAAACAAAACCTTCTGAATGGATTTAAGATCAGACCATGAGTCAGTGCGGAAAAAAACTTAGGAGTTTGAAAATCCTGATTTACTTCCTTTCCAGTTTTTGGCTTGGCCACCCTGCCTTCCTCATGCACTTAGTCAATGTGGTCTGGATTAGGTTTGCTCAACAATTTCAAGTGACAGCAGGACCTTATTATGGCATTTAAGTATATAAATATGTATATAAAGTACATGTAGATAAAGTAGATGTATATAAAGTACACTTTTCAATTGATGATATTTTTAACCATTAAAATGCAATTGTTTTAAGAGCACATCTGTATTGCATTCCTCTTGAGCAATTCAATGGCAACTCATAGCACCCTTGTGCCAGGGATGATTAAGCAGTTGCATCAAGCATCAGCAATGCCAGTTCCATGGAAGTCCGTGGAGATGAAAATCTGAAAATCACAAAATGTCATCAGTTGTAATTACCTCTGAAGGCAAAAGATTAAATCTACTTTTCACATAAAATTTTGATCACTCTATCTCTGCTTTCTAGATGACCTTTTATGTAATTTGTGGTTTGATTGCTTGACAAATTAGACGTGTAAACAGGAAACGATCCTAATGAAAAACAGCAGTAATATATTTGTACAGTTCTGCCTGAGATCGGTTAATAAGTAGGACGTCTACGAGAAACCCATAACTCTAGTAGAAGAGTAGGATTCCTATGAAATGGTTAATCTCCTAAGGAAGCCAAGCCATTTGGTAAATGCAGGGATTTCTGCATAAGAGTGAGACAAAATGGCAAGTTGCCAGGAGAGATGGAGCGGGTTCATAGAGATGTTTGTGGCAAGCATCTTGATTTGTGGCAAACTCATTTGCCTCAGGAAGTCACTGACAGTGGAGGGGGTGGGGGAGCAGAAACTGCCGTTGTGTCTAACACTGATCCAGACAAAACAGCAATCAAAACTCAGGAGCTGACATTCAATCATTAAAGGATCCCCGTCATTTGTACGGTGTATCTAGCTGACTCTGAAAACATCACAAAGAAGGCAGAATCTCAATTTCCCAGACTAGGACTATAAAGCCACGATATCTAAGCTCAGAATGGAGCAATAATAGCTTTGAAATAGGACAGGTTTAATAGCGACTCTTGGTACAACTGTGATCTTCAGAGTGGTAAATGTTTAATGTTCATTTGCCCTCCTTTTAAACAGTATACAAGTGTACTATGCACACATATACAATGATGCCATTATATCATGGCAGTAGTTGAAGAAATGGCTATGGCATGATTAATTGTAGAACAGAATTGCTTGACAGCAGAGTTGTCAGATATCAAAACACTTGCCAGGGTTTTTAATTGGACACGTTGAGGAATGTATAGTGTTGTTGCTATGACTGAAATCAATCTACAATTTAGGTAAAATTTAACTCTTTAATACTGCCTTCCTCCTTATCTGCACAATGTCAAAAAAACAAAAACAAAAACAAAAACCTCCACAGAAATGTTTACATGCAGACAAGCATTCAAGATTGATGACTATTAAATAAAGGAGCAGCTCTTGTAAGGCTCTTTGAAGTTTGCAAAGAGCTTTCATGTACAGTATTTTGTTTAATCCTCATAACAACACTCTGAGATTGACTGGGCAGGCATTTCAATTCCATTTTCAGGGAGTCTACTTGGGACCAGGTTTTGAGCTAGACAGTCAAGAGAAATACATAAATCAGATGACATCCCTGAAGCCGAACAAATGAGGAAACTGAGTCTCAGAGAGATAGAAATGGTCCAGTAAGTTTTACTTGAGACACCCAAATCCATATCTTTGGAATAAAAATCCACTGCTTTTATCCTTTTTACTTGTGCTACATCTGAGCAGAATGAGGCCAAATTAGCCAAGAGAGAAACACATTTTTGTTGAAAGCTTGTTTCCAAGGCACTCTAAATTTCATACGGCAAAACCAGTTTAGCAGATAACTCAATTTAAAGATCACCTGCCTGTTAAAGCAAGGTTTCTAGACCACTGATTTTATTTCCTTTAGGAGCAACGCTGAGTAAACGTCCATTGAAAGAGTGAATTTTTCAGCTTTGACATGTAAAGAGCATGGAAGGCATACTCCCAGCCAACGAGAGAGGCCTGGATAAGCTGAAAGTCAAGGACTTTCTTAGATCCATCAGCGAACAAAGTTGCAGGACGAAAAGCTCCCCCCAAATTTGGAGAAGCAGGTATTTCTCTCTCTACTGCATTTCCTTTAAAGAAAGCGAGAAAGCAGATGCAGCCGGACGTGGTGGTACACGCCTGTAATGCCAGTGCTTGCAATACCAGTGCTTGGGAGGCCGGGATAGGAGTAGAGCAAGTTCGAGGTCAGCCTCAGCAATTGAGCAAGGCCTTAAGCAACTCAGCAAGACTAGGTTCAATTCCTAGGTACCAAAATAAGAAAAAAAAAAAAAAAAAAAAAAAAGCAAGTGGGTTTAAAACCTTGGGTACATTTGGGTAAATTCAGGTAAACCTTTTTTCAGTGAAGATACATCATAACTGAAACAATGTCTTTCATACTGAATTCCTCAGGAGGCCCACAGTATGGTACTGTCTCCCTATGAAGGACACAAACTTCCATGACAGGATACAGGTAGTGACGTCCATCTCTCTCTGCTGTAGAGACACAATGTTTTTCTGTGTTACTAGCAGGTAACCTGTGGGGTCATGCTCTGGAATGAGAACATATCCTGCCTCTCAACAACCCCACACTGAATGGTCTCAACATCTGCTAATGCTCCTAGCCCATCGTAGGTAGCAAAATGCTAATTTTGCTAGTTCTCTCATTATTTCTATGTGTGTTTCCTGAGAATCACCTGTGAAGAAGAGTTTTTCCTCACCAACTGAAGATGAATGATTATTACTCCTAAAAGAGGAAAAAAGCATGGTGAATGCCAAGTTCTTTAGTTACCAACTTCAAAGAGATGAGACGATGTAAGAGTTTTCTAAAGTGGAAAGCAGGGTTTTAAACATATTTTTTTCTTTTCCTTTTCTCCCTCTTTCTCTCTCTCTCTCTCTCTCTCTCTCTCTCTCTCTCCCTCTTTCCCTCTCTCTCTCTCTCTCACTCTCTCTCTCTCTTTCTTTCTTTCTTTCTTCCTGCCTTCCTGCCTCCCCGCTTCATCCTCTTTCTTCTCTCTCCCTCTCACTCTTCAGTCACAGAGAATCATAGATTATTATTTATATTGATTCATTATTATTTTTTGATGGTCAAACCCCTACTTTGGTTTTTGGAAGTTTCATCAAGAGCCCTAGTGTTGGTTCACACTAGTAGGTTACAGTTTCCTTATTTTCTGGCAAAAGATTTCCCAGGATCACTGTATATTCACCTCTTACTACCTTCTCCAAGGCCTTGGTTGCTTTTATTTAGAAGTTGCTTTTGGGAGTCTTCTCAATGAATATATTTGATGAAAGAGTTTATTTGAAGATGAAGAGAATCCTTATGTAGACAAGAGTATATAGTAGACAAAGCATTTGACAACACCGTTATCTCTTGCCAAAATAGACTCAGAAAAGATAACTCAGCTTACATAGCTCATAAGTAACAAATCCTGGACTCCTAGATACATTGTTCTTATACAGTACTATCTACTGAAGAAGTTTGTGTTATGCCTATGTCCACTCGTACCCTTATATGTTTGGTAAATTTCCTTACTATGTGCTTTAGTCAGCTTTTTTGCTACTGTGACCAAAAGACCTGATAAGAACAATTAGAGGAGGAAAAGTTTATTTGGTACTCATGGCTTCAGAGGTCTCAGTCCTAGAAGGCCAACTCCATTTCTCTGGGCCTGAGATGAGGCACAGCATCATGGTAGAAGAGTGTGTTGGAGGAAAGCAGCTCAGGACATCACACCAGGAAGCAGAGAGAGAATGCTCTGCTCAACAAGATAAAATATAAACCAAACTTCAAAGGCATGCTCTCAGGGACCCATCACCTCCAGTCATATCCTATCGGCCTAGAGTCCCCACCAAATTAATCCTCATCAGGGGATTAATGCACTGATTAGATTAGACCTCTTATAATCCAATCATTTCATCTCTAAGCTTTCTTGCACTGTCTTATACATGAGTTTTTGGGGATACCTCATATCCAAATCTTACACTATGTTTCCTGGTTTCTCAAATTAGAAGCCAGAATTCACTTTTACAATCCTCCCCTCCAGTTAGGATGCAGGTACTGCCCATCATGCATGCACCAAGACTCAAATTTGAAGAATACTGTGACTCTATGAATACGATACAAAATCCATTAGGATAGAGGTGATGATGGAGTCTTTGGTTTGGGGGTCCTAGGAGAAGGGTTTCTAGCATTCCAACATTCATGGTGTAAGCAGTATGATCTCGCAGTCGCAGAAACTATTTGCTAAAGTTACCTTTCAGCATAGCTTGGCCACAGTTCTTGGTTGTGGGTTCTAGGTGTTTCCTTCCTAGAATTTCAGTCAGTCCTAATAAATCCTTCCTACCCTTAGGCTCCCTGGAGTGAGCTCTGCTGTTCACAACTCTAAACTTTGACTGATATGCCACTTCACCTGAGCAGTGTGCCATGGCCACAGGTAGGACATGATTTTAGATTGTCTTTGAACCAGTTTACATCTCATGACCCAACTGCTCCCAGCCTAAGTGCACTGTTCTTTGCCTTCTAAGTCTTAAGAGTTGCACATTCACACTCAAACTCAGATCTGACTCTTGATCTTTCTTTAATAATCACAAGGAGAGTGAGGGAAAAGGACAAAGGTACATCCATGAAAGAGAAGATGCTGGACACCACCAGGAAGTCAGTGTTGCCCATAGTGGTGGAGGTAAAGATGATCTTGAGACCAAATGAAGTCGCTGCCATTTCAACAGAGTTTACCATTCATACAGCTGTGCACAGTGCTTCATAATATTCCAAACATTTCTGTGAGGTTTTTTTTTTGTTCCAAATAACCATTTTATGATTAAACAACCTAGTGTTCAGAGAGAATAAGAGACAGATTTGAGGTAAAATTTATTGAATCTTTTATTTTCAATAAAGAAATTGCAAGATTAAATTTGTTGAGTGGACAGTTTCACAGCAAAGAAGATCATGGGGTGAATCTAGTTTAGAGGCTCTAGGGAGGAAATGACTGAATCTAATAAGCTCACAGTCTGTGACTCCTCTTTTGGATTCAGTTGCACCTCTGACTGTAGATTATTGGAATTGCTTCACCACCTCTTCTTGATATGTTGATGATTGTGTCACATGCTCATTGTCAGGCAATGGTTGGATTTTAGTTATTCAACAAGTGCATAATGCCTACAATGAGCCAGGTGCTGGAAAAAGAGAGGTAAAGAAAACAAAAACCAGCTTCTGCTCTTACAGAGTAGTAACAGTTAAACAGAGAGACACTTAAACAAGGAATGATATTGCAGAGCAATTGTTTGCCTCGTGATAAGAACTGTATGTTAGACATCAATTCCCGAGTCTCATCTTTGACCTAAGTCTGAGTCTCTAGAGGAAGCTCTCAGGAGCCTATTTATTAAGTGTCCCAGGTGAGTGTGTTCAGCAGGGAAGTTGTGTGAGGTGAAGTGTGAGGTGCCAGGGAGCTTCTAGAAGGGGCATTCAACCCAGATGTAGATTGAAGAAGTTTTCCTGGAGTAACAGCTAAGCTGAAATCTGCAGGTGAACAAGTGTCAATCAAGTGAAGAAGTAGGGGAGGAGGGAAAATTTTCTTGAGCCTGTTTCTCGATTCTGGCACAATCCAGAGGCCAGAGACCCAAGCTGGGTTGCTATGAAGGAGGACAGAATGTTTGGAGCTCCCTCCATGACAAACAGGATACAACCTACAATTAAGAAGGACAAATTTCTATTTTCCCAAGTACACTTGTGATTAAAAATCAATAATGTATTTTAAAAAATGACAGTTAAAGTTAACTCTTGAACAATGCAAGGGACAAGGGGTGTTGACCTCCTTGCACAGTTGAAAATCTGCCAATAACTTTTGACTCCCCCCAAATTTAACCACTATTAAAAGATAAGAGTAGACAAGTATTAACATATATTTATGCATTCTTGCCATATCTAACTTTGTATTTATAGGCTATGCAATTTGCTATTGTGATCAGAAGCCTTACTTACAACATACAGGGTCAATTAACATATATTTTGTACATTATGAATGTCATATGGAGAAAATACACAAGAACCAGAAGAAATCACTATTTTACTGCCATACATAATTCACTGGACAAACTGCTTAGGAAGATATGATAAGGGTCACTTGGTGTTCTAACCAGATACAACACTTGAACTCAAAACAATGGCAGCAGGAAGTGTCTAAGAAATAATCACAGTACTACAGTATTACTACAGTTAGTCATATGTAGCTATGATTTAATACTGTACATTTACATTTATTTACATTTCCCTTGACTGTAACTGGCACCATGTGTAGTATGTTTATGTGAATTACTTTTGATAAATTTTAACTTCATAAAATGGAATTATGTATGTTCAATGACTGAAAGCTAAAAGTAGACTGGTATTGACATATATTTATGTATTCTTGCCATATCCAACTTTTATATTTATAGGCTATGCAATTTGCAGTTTTTTTTTCAAATTGTGCCAAATCAAAAGCAAGTAAGAAAATAATTCAAGTGTAAGAAGTGTAAATGGATCCTTATAGATCAAACCTATGCTATTAAGTGTCAACAACTATAGTTGCAAATGCAAATCCATGAAGATACACATGGATTGGAAGAAAGGTAATAACCCCATAACAGTCAGTCCAGAATGAGCAGAGGAGGTTCCTGCTTTTACATGGAGACACAGATATCTCTTAAAGAAGGCTCTTCCCTCATATATTATAAACTTTTTAAGGATTGTATCTTGCTTACTATTTTATTCCTGGTGACTAGCAACAAAATATATATTGTTTAAATACATAAGTCAGGTGAGTAATGTTTGAATTTGGGCACAGCTATAGTCTGTTTTCCCACACTTTCCCCCACAAAGTTTACTATGTGTTACTACACTGAACATTCTCTCACAGTATCTCACAAATAATACAGGAAATGTCTTGAGGCCAGTGTAACACTGTCTCCAAACTATCAATACTTGGAATAACTTCCAATAATATTTAGATCCTAACCCAGAAAAGTCCAAGGCGAGACAGATTCTCAGCTGAGTTCGACAAGATCTTCAAAGAAGAACTTATACCAATACTTCTCAAAGTATTCCATGAAATAGAAAAGGAGGGAACTGTTCCAAACGCATTCTATGAAGCTAGTATCACTCTGATAACAAAACCAGACAAAGAAGCATCAAGGAAAGAAAACTTTAGACCAATGTCTATGAACATAGACACAAAAATCCTTAACAAAATTCTGGCAAATTACATATAAAAACATATTAAGAAGATAGTGCACCACAATCAAGTGGGGTTCATCCCAGGGATGCAAGGTTGGTTCAACATATGGAAATCAATAAATGTAATTCATCACATCAATAGACTTAAAGAATCATATGATTATTTCAATAGATGCAGAGAAAGCATTTGACAAAATACAACACCCCTTCATGCTCAAAACACTAGAAAAAATAGGGATAGTAGTAACATACCTCAACAATGTAAAGGCTATTTATGCTAAGCCCATGACCAACATCATTCTTAATGGAGAAAAACTGAAAGCATTCCCTCTAAAAACTAGAACAAAACAGGGATGCCTTCTTTCACCACTTCTATTCAAAATCATGCTTGAAATACTAGCCAGAGCAATTAGACAGATCAAAGAAATTAAAGGAATGTGAATAGGAAAATAACTTAAGCCATCACTGTTTGCTGATGACATGATTCTATATTTAGAGGATCCAAAAAACTCCACCAGAAAACTTCTAGACCTAATAAATGAATCCGGTAAAATAGCAGGATATAAAATCAACACACACAAATCTTATGCATTTCTATTCATAAGTGATGAATCCTCGGAAAGAGAAATTAGGAAAACAACTCCATTCACAATAGCCTCAAAAATAAAATCCTTGGGAATCAATCTAACCAAAGAGGGGAAAGATCTCTACAATGAAAACTACAAAACACTAAAGAAAGAAATTAAAGAAAATCTTAGAAGATGAAAAGATCTCCTATATTCTTGGATAGGCAGAATTAATATTATCATAGTGGCCATACTACCAAAGGTGCTATACAGATTAAATGTAATTCTAATTAAAATACCAATGACATTCCTCATAGAAACAGAGAAAGCAATCATGAAAGTCATCTGGAAGGACAAAATACCCAGAATAACCAAAGCAATCCTGGGCAAGAAGAGTGAAGCAGGAGGTATCACAATACCAGATCATAAACTCTACTATAGAGCAATAGTAACAAAAACAGCATGGTGTTGGCACCAAAATAGGTAGATCAGTGGTACAGAATAGAAGACACAGAGACAAACCACATAAGTACAGTTCTCTCATATTAGATAAAAGTGTGAAAAACATGCAATGGAGAAAAGACAGCCTGTTCAACAAATGGTGTTGGGAAAACTGGAAATCCATATGCAGTAAAGTGAAATTAAACTCCTGTCTCTCACCCTGTACAAAACTCAACTCAAAATGGCTTAAGGACCTAGGAATTAGACCTGAGACCCTTCACCAAATAGAAGAAAAGTAGGCCTGAATCTTCATGATGTTGACTTAGGACCAGACTTCCTTAACAAGACCCCCAGGGTGCAACAAATCAAAGCAAGATTCAATAGATGTGATAGATTCAAACTAAAAAGATTTTTCTCAACAAAGGAAACAATAAATAATGTGAAAAGAGAGTCTACAGAGTGGGAGAAAATCTTTTCCACATGCATTTCAGACAGAGCACTAATCTCCAAAATTGATAAAGAACTTACAAAACTTCACACCAAAAATACAAAGAACCCTATCAATAAATGGGCCAAGGAATTGAATGGGCACTTTACAGAAGATATATAGGTGATCAACAAATATATGAAAAAGTGCTCATCATCTCTAGTAATTAGAGAAATGCAAATTAAAACCACGTAAGATTTTATGTAACTCCAATTAGAATGGCTATTATCAAGCCACATCAATGTTCATTGTTGCTTAATTCATAATAGCTAGATTGTGGAACCAACCTAGATGCCCTTCAATTGATGAATGGATAAAGAAACTGTGCTATATATACACAATGGAATATTATTCAATCATAAAAAATAAAATTATGGCATTTGCTGGTAAATGAATGGAGCTGGAGAATATTATGCTAAGTGAAATAAGCCAAGCCCAAAAAACCAAAGACTGAGTGTTTTCTCTGATAAGTGCATGATGATACATAACAAGGGGACAGTGGCGGGGATGAAGTGCCAAGAGAAGAATGGAAAAACTTTGGATGGTATAGAGGAAAATGGGGTGGGAGGGGGTGGGGAAGGACAGATAGTTGACTGAGACAGACATTGTTACCCTATGTACATGTATGATTACATGAATGGTGTGAATCTACATCATGTGCAACCATAGAAATGAAAAGTTTTACTTCATTTCTGTACAATCAAATTCTGTAAAAATAAAAAAGAAGTACCTATTCAGTACTATTTTAAAAATTAATGTATGCTTTATATAAAGAAAATATTACCATTTTTTATACAGTTCTTCAAATTTGAACAATTGCATAGCATCATAAAGCCTACCACATAATCAACATACAACACAGTTTCATCAGAACTTTAAGTGCCCCTGGTTCCTTTTTCTGCTCAACTTTCAACCACACCCCTGGCAATCACTGAGTGCCTTGTGATCTTATTAGTTTTGTCTTTTACCAGAATGTGAAATGAAAGAAGTAAAGCAGTAGATATTCTTGTGAATCTGGCTTCTTCCAATCAGCGTGATGTCTGTGGTATTTATCTGCATTGATACATATATCAGGAGTTTGCTCCTTTTTGTTGTTGAGTAGTGGAGGTATAGATGTACATTCACTAATTGAATAACATTTGGGTTATTTTCAGTCTTTGGTGATTGTGAATAAAGCTGTTGTAAGCATTCTTTGTGTAGATACATGTTTTTGTTTCCCTTGCACAAATATCTAGGTTGAGATTACTGGGTCATTAGTAAATATCTAACTGTATAGAAACTTCACTTTTCTGAAGGGGCTGCAGTGTCTTGCATATTCAAAAGAAAGGAATGAGAGTCACATCACATCTTCATTAGCACTTTAATATTGCCAGTAACTATTTTTGATCCTCTAATTATCGTTTATTGGTATCCTGTTTAAATTTTCATTTCCTCAATGACTAATAAAGTTGAAAATCAAAAAAAAAAAAAAAAAAAAAACCTAGATCCTGCCCTTAGCTATGGCAAGTCTTCAAGTAAGAGAGCATGGATTCCCATAAAACAGGGCTAGTGATTCTAGATAATCTGTTAGTATTCTTATGCACATCCAGAAAACTGATCAGGTCTAAATTAAATCCTTTTTGAAAATACTTTTTTAATTTTTTTATTTGTTAATTTTTATTAATTTTTTAATTCTAATTAGTTGTACATGACAGTAGAATGCAATTACACATTTTGATGGAGAAAAAGATACTTATACATTGCTGGTGGGAATGCAAAATGGTGCAACCATTATGGAAACTAGGATGAAGATTCTTCAGAAAACTTGGAATGGACCCACCATTTGACCCAGCTATCCCACTCCTCACTTTATACCCAAAGGACGTAAAATCAGCATACCACTGTGACACAACCACATCAATGTTTATAGCACCTCAATTCACAACAACTAAATTAAACTCTTGAGTTCCCTAAGCATAGAAAGTACTTGGTGCCTTGCCTACTCATTTTTAAATAAAAAACAAAAACAGACAAACAAAAAACAGTACCACACTATGAAATAAGTGCAAGGAAGTTTAACAAATTTCTGGCTCTTCTTTTTTGAAATATCATGATAACTATTTTAATACCTTCTTTCCTTTTGTATTGTAGCAGAGTATGTAAAAATGTTACCATTCGAACCATTTTTAAGTGCACAGTTCTGTAGCATTTAACACACCCAGTGTTGTTCAACAACTACTATCATCTATCTTAAGAATATTTTCATTTTCCCAATCTAAACTCTGTACCATTAAACAATAACTCTTTATTCTCCTCTTCTCCATCCTATAATTGCTTAGTAATTCCAAAAGTTTTTGTTGATTTTTAAAAATTTTTCTACATTAAATATAGAAAATTTATAACATAATCTGAGAACAAATGATGATGTTAAAAATATAACATCAAATATAAATATAAATATATCATCTGAGAACAAAGTTTTGGGTTTTGGGTTCTTGATTAGTTCAATTTTATTTAATTTTCTTGTTTTACTTCATTACTTAGGACTTTTAGGATTATGTTGAAAAGAAGAGCTGAGAAGAGACATTTGTTCCTTTCTCCTGATATTGAAAGGAAGGCTTCTATTTTCTCTCCGTTAAGAATTATGTTAGCTGTATGTTTCTTGTAGTTGTTCTTTATTAAATTGAATATGTTCACCTAGATTCCTAGTTTACTGAGAGGTTTTGTTATGAAGAGATATTGGATATTGTCAAATGCTTTTTTGACATCTACTGATATAATCATTCAATTTTTATTCTTTAGTCTGTAGAGATGATGGATTATTTGATTCTCAGTTATTATACCAACCTTGCATGCCTGGAAATAACCTCACATAATCATTGTATGTAATTCTTTATATACATTGCTATATTTAGTCTACCAATATTTTGAAAGGAATTTTGCATTTATGTTTATGAAACATATTGGTTTGCAGTTTCCTTCTTGTAATGTCTATTTGGTTTTGGTGTTAGAGTAATGTTGGCCCCCATAGAATAAGTTGGAATGTATTCTTCTACTTGTATATTCTTGAAGAGATTTTAGAGAATGGTGTAATTTCTCCCTTAAAGCTTTAGTAGACTTCACCAATGAACCCATCTTGGCCTGGTGTTTTCTGATTTGGAAAGGTTATTAATTATTGATTCAATATTCTTACTGTCTATAGTCCTATTTGGAATTATTTTTCTTCTTGTGTGAGTTATGGAAGATTATGTCTTTCAAGGAATTGGTCCATTTTATCTAAGTTATAAAATTTGGAGCCACAGAGTTGTTCGGTCTTTTATTATATTATTCTTTGAATGTTCATATGACCTATAGTAGCTGTGGTTTAGATTTGCTTTTCCCTAACGATTAGTAATGTAAACAACTTTTTGTTCTTTGATCTTTAAAAATATATCAAGTATCTGAGTCTGCCCAAGAATTTTACTCCTGTTTTTCTATGCCCTAAGCACATGTTTATTATTCTACTGGGGCCATCTAGCACTATGTTTACTACTAGGGAAGGGAGAGAAACTGAAACATTGTCAAGTGACAGATGCTTTATATACACAATCCAGGTGCTTATCATTTCACTGTGATGACAAGCCTGCTGGGTTTGAATAGCTCATTGAAGATATGTATTTAATAAGTTAAAAATAATGCTAATGTTATATTACCATAAACCTGTTGTCAAACAGAGAAACAACGACTGGAAAAATGGATAAATTTAGCCTGTAATCTGAGCTGGAGCTAGCCATGAGTACACTAAGTCTAGAGGATGGCTATTCTAGTCAATTTTCTTTTTACTGCTGTGACCAAAAGACCTAACATGAACAAGTTTAGAGAGGAAAAAGGTTTATTTGGGGATCATGGTTTCAGAGGTCTCAATTCACAGTCAGCCAGTTCCATTCCTTAGGACTCAGCTCCATTCCTTGGCCCTGGAGGTGAAGCAGAACATCGTGGCAGAAAGGTATGGTGGAGGAAAAAGACTCAGGACATGTCCATAAAAACACAGAGAGCTCTGCTCAGCAAGGGCAAAATATAAACCCCAAAGGCATGCCCCCAGGGACCCACCTCCTCCAGCCACACCATACCTGACTACAGTTTTCACCAAGTTAATCCCTATTAGGGGATTAATGCACTGATTAGGTTAAACATTTTATAACCCAATCATTTCATCTCTAAACTTTCTTGCATTGTCTCACACATGAGATTTTGGGACATCTAATCTAAACCATAACAATGGCCAAGAACCATTCTTCATACTAGCCTAAGTAGTCTTTCAGCCCATCACACAAATGCCAGGAAATCCCTCTTCACCTCTCTTTGATGGGGATGGTTTGGGTGGGAGGTGGAAGGGAGAAAAGGGATTTGGGTTTCATCTATTATTGTGTCTTGTGGTCAAGGCGGCGACTCCCCTTTGTCCCAGTCCCTGTCCCTCCCTCTGCCTCTATCTTTATCTCTGTCTCCTTCTCTTTCTCTCTCAACCCCCTTCCTAGCGCATTGCTGCTGTGGGGCTGTTACTCTCAAAGCTAAAGAGAATAAGCAGGAAGCACCACTATGCCTCATTTAACTTATCTTAAAATAAATATGCTCAGAAAGAATAATGGAGACAAATTTCTTGCTATGTTGAGTTTGGGTTTCAGAGAATTATTTTACCTCCTAAAACTGTATTTTAAAAATAACTAGAATTATGCATAAAGGGAAGGTTCTCCCCATCCTGAATATATGCAAAGTTCAAAGAACATTATCTGTGAAATAACTGCTTTTGCAAATTTCATTTTAAGAGATGAGATTTAGGAAGACAGCTGAATTCTTTTTCTCCTCCCACCTCATCCACATATAGAAGAGCTTCAAGTGCTCTTAGATTCAAGTGCAAAAGAGGACAACTTCTTTCCTGTTTATTCACAAGGCAGAGAATCTGGCTCTGATGAAGGCTGTGCCTCTTATCATCAGAGTGTCTTTTGACTTCTTTTGGAAGCTATGAACCAAGGAGATAACTGTTCCTTAGTAAGGAGTTATATTTGAAATGTGACTTCACCTAGAGAGATTCTAACTCATCTCTGAATCAACAAATACTTTTTTTTGAAACCATAGTATTCTTTATATATCTAGTCCTCATCACCTATTCTAGACTCTGAACACATAGGACAAAAACTGAAAAAATATTAAGGGAGTTTACCCAGGAGCTGAGCAGATGATTCAGCATGAAGCTTCTGGAGACTGCTGACATTAGATGAGGCAACAACAGAATTTTCTGTGCTACATGTAAGGTAAACCTAGTTCTAGAAGGAGCAAAGGGACATGGAAGAAAATCTAGACAGGGGTCCTAGTACCTATGCCTGGGTTCAAGATCAACCCTTTGCAGCCATGTGGTTTGGTCACATTACCTTACTTCTCTAAGCCTGATGTAGTTTGGATTTTGAATGACCTGCAAATGCTTGGACCTCAGTCCATGATGCTATTGATAGGTGGTAAAACCTTTAGGAGGTGGAGACATGTTATTTCACTGGGGACATGTTCTTCAAAGGAATATTAGGATGTTGGCCCCTCTTCTCCTCTTAGTTTCCCAGATGCAATGTTTTGAGCAGTTTCTTCTGCCAGGCACCTCTGCCATGATATGCTGCCTTGCCACAGACTGAGTAGGGACAGGAGCAACCAATCATGAACTGAGAACTTGGAAACTGTGAGCCAAAATAACTTTCCTTCTCAAAAGTTGATTATTTCAGGTATTTTTCTGTCACAGTAACAGACAATTATCTGATACAGAACTTAGGTTTCCTCAACTGTGAATTGGAAAGAACATGGATTAAATGAAATGGTTCATGTTGCAGCACTTTAGTTTTAAATTCTATGGTACTACCTAAATGTGAAATAATAGTTGGATAAATGTATGTTTCCATTTCCCCCATTTTCTCCTCTCTTTATGCTCTTGTATAATTTAACTTGTAGGATTGACAGTACATTTCAGATGCATACATTGAACCTGTAAAAATATGCTCATTCCCTATTCTTTTTCTTTTGCTCACCAACTTGCTTTTTTATTCGATAATGATGAGATTTGTGTTAGTACATATGAACCTACATGGTCCCTTTGTAAACACTGGCTTGCGTTTGTTTAACAAATAGCTGATGTTTTTTGTTAGATACAGGACTCTAAAGGAAAAGATCTCAGGCTTGTCTTCATTAGTTCTTTGTGTTAGCCTGGCTACATTCTTGCTGGTAAATCCAGTTGCTGTGTTATTATGATGCTGAGGTTCACAAAAACATTGTTTTTCTCTTTGATTCCACTTTTCTTGCACTGTATAGGCAACGACAAAGGGAACAAGGAGCCAGATAATACTCATCTGTCTCTCCAGCTAAAGCAGCCAAATGTAACAGGCTTGTCCTGTAGTTGTAGGTGCTCAGACAAGTCTACCATTTTAGCACAAAATAGCAGGGCACGATGTTGTCTTTGTGCTAAATTCTAGGCTGCTCTGGATCTAAGCCTTTGGGAATGTTCACAGTAGTCTCAAGCCTGTTGAAAACCTCACACAAAGAGATGGATCTTGTATACCCTCATGAGTAGCTTCGTATAGACACCTTTCCTGGAAAGCCAAAGGAAATTTTCAGTCCCTGATTCCTGACTGGGAAATGCTCCCTCCAGTTTGAGACTATTTGTTAAATGTGAGTAGAATGTGCATTATGAATCACTTCACCAAGCATTCAGAAACCATCTGACCAAATAATATAAGAAGCCACAGTGCATTGTTTGTGGGTTGCATATGTATATGATTCATGACTTCTGGGGACTTTTTTGTACAGTTGGAGAAAAATCTGTTTTTCTTTTGCTTACTTATAGAGAAGAAGTCCTGCCTAAGAATTTAATTTTATATTAGACTAGAAACCAAAATTGCAATGGTTTTTCTGGTTCTTTGTACTGCTGAAGACTAGAGATGATCACCCGTTGTTTTTCAGAAACTATTTTTCCCCAACAGTTTTTGTAGATACAACCATAGATTGAAAAAAATATTAGGGATTGCATGAGTGTAGGGAAGGCAAAGCTTCTCTGCACAAAATACAAAGTCATTAGAAAGCTGAGCTAGCAGCTGGAGAGGGAAACTGAAGCATCTCAATGGGAGAGAAGGAAATCAGAGATGGTGGCAAACTCTAGCCTAAGGAATTCTGGCTAATAAGAAATTCCCTTGGCAGGGAAAATATGCTGGCATTTTACAAGAGTGATGTGTAATACTAATTTTGAATTTATTTCCTGGACTATTCCTATGCTATTTCTCTCAAACTTCAGTAAGACTCGATTCATAACACAAGTCTGCGCTAGCAGTTCACGAGGGAAATGGATGATTCCACATCTTACCAACAAGAGCATTATGTGGGTGTAGAGGGGGCAGGTGAAGGGTACCAAAGAAGTTGAGTCTCAGATCAGAAATCACAATGTAAGATAATAAATTGGAACCCCAGGTAGCTGGGGAAAATATCAAGAATCCAGGTTTCCTTGGAGACACAAGGGAAAAAGAGGGAAGTTTGAATATCAGAAACAAAAATGACTGCTGAGGTTGAAGGAATTGGAATACTCAGGAGGGTTATATTTAGGAGATACTAGAAATACATCAGATACATACATGCACAAACTTTTATCCCTTGTATGCTTTTGCAACTGCAACAAAAATATCTGAGGTAGGAATATGGCCATTTCCAATCCCAGAGGTCCCTGATTTGTGATGTTACACCCTAAGAAGAGTCAATGTATGTCTGAGAAAATATTTCCAGATCCTCTTGGCCTATTTCTGCCCAGAATCAGATCATTTAAGGAATTCTATATTAAATGATATGGTTGCTGTGGTATGCTTCAGGCAGTGGGTCATGTTTCATGTTCTGTAGCAATGGGGCCCCCAGAGATAATCCCTGCAAACTTTGTGGGCACTGGAATAAGAATGCCTCAGCTTCCAAGGAATCCACAGTATGGTGGGAAAGAAAACCAATCACACGCTTTAACAAACGAAATGTGGTAAGTGCTATAATAGAGATACCGACTGTAGTGCTGTGGGTGCTCAAGTGAAGGGAGTATTTTACTCTCCCTGGGGGGGATGCAACTGGGGAGGTTGAAAGAAGCCTACGTTAACAAGGTGATGTTTGAGCTGTGCCTTGAAGTGTCTACCCAGAGGAAACCTGGGTTTCCCAGGTAGAAGGAACAATATATACAAAGACCCAGGTAGAAGGGCTACCTGGGTACAGCATGTCCTATCTATAGGGGTCATCCAGTGGGACAATGGAAGAGAATTGTCAGCCATCCTATCACTAAGGTGTAGATATGTGGGGCTAAGAATTTGAATTTCTGGGGAGCCACATTATTCCATGACACCCACAAGGGTTTAAGAGATTGGGAAAGTTGCCAGGGTCTGGTTTTCATGGAGAGGATGAGGGTGATCAGGTCTGCAAGTTGAAAGAGCTGGACTGAAACCCATGTCTGCAGCCCATGTATTCTCTCAGTTCTCACCATGATTTTTGTCTTCTTCTGACAGCTTTCTGCCCTCGACTATAATTCTTCCTGCATCTCTAATACATTTTAATTGATGTTTTAGGTTCTAGTTTATCCTGATCCATAAAGTTTAGCCAGATAAGATGTGGATAAAAATGATAGCCCAGACAGAAACAACCCCACAGAACAGCTGTTTCAAACCTTACCTCCATCCTCACCACCACCTTTTGGATGTTTAGAAAAGTAATAGTCCAGGCATGGAAGGGTTGGGCTATTAGGTTGGAGTGAGGTATTATCAGTTCCATGATGATCATTTGCGTCAGCGTGGTCATCCTTACATTTGTAATGATACTTGAGAAGATGGAAGAATTGATTATTTATCAAGATGATCTCAAAGATGAAAGCTCATATACAAATATAGTTGGCATATAGGATGAGCACAGTTTCTTTTTAGTGTATAAAAATTAAAAGGGCCAACAATTCAGACATTTGTTGGCATTTTTTACTACCATACTAAATAATTGAAATACACAGTTGTTACAATGCATACATCTGCAAGAAGTCTTTCCAATAAAGATGACAAAGACCTACATACCAGTTTGGGTCAGGTTTGACTGCAAAACCAGTAGTTGAATCAACATAAAAATTGAGTTTTCTTTATGTAGAATTCTAGAAGGCAATCCAAAGACAGGATCTACTGGGAAACACGTGCTATTTATTACCAAGTTTCTTTGACTGCATCGGCTCCAGCCATCATAGCTGTATCCCCATCAAAAGAGTAAGGGGAAAAGAAGACAGAACAAAAAGTTAACACTAAATTCTTTTAAGAAAGGTCCCAAATACTTCCACACGACACAACCACACATCTCTCATTGGACACAACTCAGTTCTCACTCATATTTAGATGAGCAAAGTAGTCTTTTTCTGAGTAGCCACGTTCCCAACTAAAAACCAGGGATTCTATTACCAAGAAAAATAAAAGGAAATCCTATAATGGGGGACCACTGACTGTCATTACTCTACTCTTATATGGTTTAGAAAATAATAAATTGTCTCTGAAAGTCCTACCAATTTGGGGGATTTGCTTGTCTAGTTCTATATTGGGAGAAAGAGGACAACAATGGAAAGAACAGTCTTCAAAGGGCAATGTGGGAGTAAAAATGGTGTGATTATTAGGTTCCCAGTTGGACAGTCTTTTCTTTTGCTCCTAAAAGAGCTTTAGCTACTCCATTTATGCGTGATGTATCAAAATGCATCCTACTATCAGGTATAACTAATTAGAACAAATTTTAAAAGGGGGGGAAAAAGAACTTTAACCAAAGACTGTTATTGTATTGGATTTTGTGAAAAGAACCACAGGTTTGGGTTTGAGACGGTCAGATACAGGAAAATCTATCCATACCATGAACACATTTTTGGATGTTCTGTGTACCCTTAGGGAAAACCAGTCAAGACACTACAGAAACATAAAGGTTATTGTTAAGAAAACTTGAGTTCTGAGCTAGTAAGGTCTGATGTGAATATAAACTCAATGACTCAAACTCATTGAAACTAGATATGGGTGTTAAAGTAAATGTAAGTCCTATTTTTCTAACATGATAGAATGCAAGAACATACCAATAGGGCCCATTCGTTACTTCTGCTCTCTATGCCTCTCTCCTCTGTGCACAGGATTACCTTTCAGGCTGGATGATAAACTTTCATTTTTAATCACACCATTTTTTTTTCTCTCAGAAAGAACCTAATCTCTTCAAAAGCACAGTAATATTTAATCTCTTCAGTGTACAATGATTTTTAATCTACCAGAAGGCAAGTAATTATAAAGATATTCTAGAGTCTAAGGAATATAAAGCTGGAACCACCTAAAAGTCTAAATCCTGTTTAAGCTAATCTGCAGCATATATATAGCTGTGATTGAGATCAATGAAATCTAATGAGGTGTAAAACACAATTTTTATGTAGAATTATGCTAACTCTTTTTATACATCAGATTTAGTGACTTTGAGGTTAACTGAATTTTATGGCGCTGATATTAAGCCAATCCATTTCAATACAATTCAGTCCATTTTAAAATACTCCATAAAAGGTGTCTTTTATAATATATGCATATCCTCTTTCAAAGACTTTTAAAATAGGCTGCCCCTTTGGAAAATTTTAAAAAAATTGAGAAACAAAAAAATCAGGCAAGGGCCCAACATCTGGTTGAAAAACCTAAACAAAATGAGAGTAAAAGATTAAACAGCTCTGAAATGTCTACAACTGAAAAAGTTTCTATCTGGCTTTTACAGTAAAGCCCAACTCTTTCAGAGTCTGCTCTTTAGTTAGATGGATTTAATTACAGATAAAATTCTATGAGCAAGCAATGGTTAGAGTGGTTCCCGTGTGAGGTTGCCAGGGACGGTAGAGGGGAGTTTTCCTACAGGAGACACCTTGTTTCCTTGCACTGCTGGAGCAGGAGACCTCTGCTGAGTAATCTGTACAAAACTGAAAGGTATCTGGCTTCTACTACTTCAGGGACAAGTTGCAATAACACAAAATCAGGTACAATCGAGGGGGTATTGCCAGGTCAAATTTTCATTTATTTAGTAACATCCTCTCCCACAGTAACAGAAGTTTCTAAAATACAGTCCAATTTAAATCCAATGTAAGAGTCACACACTCATATGGCACACGGATCAGTAGCAGCACCTACAGTACTTGCATCTGGATGTAAGCATGGTAAAAGTCTAGATGGAGTTAGGGTGAGCCGGTGTTCTAACTCAAGAGTGCAGCCTTTCCTGCTTGCACAGTAGCTCAAATCTCTGACTTTGGATGTCATCATTTTCTACAATTCCTACTTGGAATTAGGGAAACCACAGGGGGTTACCTACAAATCTCTCTGCAGTGGCCCCCACCACACTTTTTAATACCCTCTTAGTTATTTTAAACTTTAATTTATAAAAAAAATTAAGAGGTAAAAGTGATCATCAGCAGATTTAAGTGAATGAAAGACAGATAAATGGCTTATTGTTGGTTTAAATTTCTAAGAATCAGTAGAATCACTTGTGGTGTCTCTGACACATCTGATTGAGACTAGATTGAGTATATATACCCCAAATGGGCTGAGCTTTACTAGTAAAATGATTTGGGGATCTTCATTAAAATGTTAGGATACTTTCAAGTCACCATTTCATTGATCATTTCAGAACATAAGAAAAATCATGAAGAGGAAGTAGTATCATTTGTTTTATTTCTTATATTTGGAAATATGAGCTCAAAAGACTTCAAACATTTATCAGAGGTCCCCCATGAAAAACTATGTGAAAATAAAAGTAGAGATTATCATTTCTATATTTTATTTAACGTAATAATATCATAGGAGGGAAACTCAGCAGCTGTCATCTATCTGAAATAACATTTATTTATTACCTATCACATGCCCTTGTACAATGTATGATGTTATAATAAAGGAGATTCTGCCCTCAAGGAACTTACAGTCAAGTTGAAGGGATAAAACAAATAAATAAAAACAAGTATATTGCAAAGTGTCTCTGGAGATCAGAAAAAGGTATAATTGTTAAGGCTTTTATTATGGTTTGGATATTAAAAGCTCAAGTGTCTGACAATGCAGGAATGTTCAGAGGTGGAAAGATTAGATTACGAGAGCCATAACTTAATGAGTGTTTTAATCCATTTGATGGGTTCATAATATTTGAATGGATTAATGGGTATTAACTGTAGACATGTAGGATGTGGTTGGTGAAAGCAGGCTAGTGGGGGTCATGTCCTTGGGCATTATATTACCCCTGGCTCCTTGCACCCAAGCACTCTCTGCTCTCTGGTTGCCATGTCCTGAGCTGCTTTCCTCTGCCATGCTCTTTGAGTATTATGTTCTGCCTTACCTTGGGTGCAGAACTATGGGGTTGGCTGACCATGGACTGAACCTCTCAAACCATGAACCAAAATACACTTTTCCTCCTCTAAGTTGTTCTGGTTAGGTCTTTTGGTCATAGCAATGAAAAACTGACTAACACAGTTTAAAAAAAATTTCTGTTACTCTTTGGACCATTTTTACAATTGATGAATATTTTTACCTATGAAAGTGTCAAAATAAGTGTGAGGATTAATATTATGTGTCAACTTAGCTAAGCTAGGATATGCAAATTTCAGGTAAACTTATATATGCACATATATATGTATATATATACACACATATACCTGCACATCACACGAATGTATATTCACATGTCTACATATATCTCATTATAGGTATCCTGTCTCTCTCTATACACACACACACACACACACACCTCACTAAGATATATACGTTGTTTTCCCTGTAGAAAATAATAGGTGGAAGACTGAAAGACCAGGAAAAAATTCAGAAATTGCCTGCTTCTGGGGAGACATAGTTTGGAATTCAAGTTCTGCCAAAGTTGAGCAACTTATAAAAACCTGGGGCTTTCCACTGAAACATCAGAAGTTGTGTTTTATGAGTAAATATCAGTGTATTCTGCTTTCTTGCTGCTGTGACTAAAAGATCTGACCAGAACAATTTTAGAGGAGGAAAAGTTTATTTGAGGGCTCATGGTTTCAGAGGTCTCAGTCCATAGTGAGCTCCAACCCTCGGGGCTCAAGGTGATGCAGGACATCATGTTGGAAGAGTGTGGCAGAGGGAACCAGTTCACATGTTTATCAGCAAACATAGAGAGATGCCACTCTCCAGATACAAATATATACACCAAAGCCATTTCCCCAATACCCACTGCCTCCAGCCACACTCCACCTGCTTTCAGTTACCTTTCAATTAATCCCTTCAGGTGATTAATTCACTGATTGGGTTAAGGCTCTTATAACCCAATCATTTCCTCTCTGAACCTTCTTGCATTTTCTCACATGTGAGCTTTGGGGGACACCTCACATCCAAACCATAACAATCAGGATTCAGGACTAGGGGCTATGCTCTTATACTAAAAGCAAAACTCAACAGTATCTGCTCCAATAAAGCCAAAACCCAAGAGTTTAAAGACATAAGGTATCAATTTAACTTCTCAATGAATAAAAGTCCACATTATTTAGAGGAAGACAATGAATCCAGAATATCTTAACTTTCTCATTCACAATGTACAGTCAGAAATTATGAGACATGAAAGAAGAAAAATGTGACTTAAAAGAAACAGAAAAAAGTGAATAAAAGCAGATCCACAGATGTATCCAATGTTGGAATTAACAGATAGGACTTTAAAATAATAATTATTAATATGTTAACAAAGATAGATGAAAAATAGATATAATAGATGAAGAGAAGGAATTTCAGGAGATACGGACAGTTGAAAGAACTAAATGAAAGTTGAACTCAAAATACAATATTTGAATTAAAAAAAATGCTAAATGGGTTTGCCAAAGATTAGAAATCAGAAAAGAAAGGATCAGTTAAATTGAAAACATGTCAATGGAGATTATTTGAACTGACATTCTGAGGGAAAAAAGATTGAGAAAAATCAAAGTCCCAATGACTTTAGGTCAATAGCAAATGATAAGATATGAGTGTAAACAGAGTTTAGGAGGAGGGGGGAGAAATAGGGAATGAATATGTTGGAAAATAGTGATGAAATATTGGTTAAGAATTTCTTAAATTTGATTAAAAACATCAACTCCAAATCTAAGAAGTTTAGCAAACCTCAAAACTTAAAAAAAAAAAAAAAAAATTCCTTTGGGCATATCATGTTCAAACTACTGAAAATGAAAGTTAAGGAGAAAGCTCTTCAAAGCATCAAAGAAAAGGACGTCACAGATGTGAAAATCTTAATAAGAATGTCAGATAACTTCTAAGTAAAAAGAAGCAAGTAAGCAATGGAATGACCTCTTTAACCTTTTTTTTTTTTTTTTTTTTTTTTTTTTTTTGCTGCTGGCAGAAAAAAGTTGTCAATCTAGTATATCCAGTAAAATTATCTAGTGTATTCAGTAAAAATAAGGGTTGAAATCAAGATATTTTCAAACAAACAAAAGATAAGGCTATTCATAGCCTACAAATTCATACAAGAAATCCAAACTAAGCTCTTTGACCTAAGAGAAATAATTCCAGCTATAAATTCAGATAAACAGGAAGACATGAAAGACATTGGATAGCAAGATGTAAATACTCCTTTCTTTTAGTGAATTCTGTTAAAAAGATGATTAGGTATTTAGAGTAAAAAAATACCAACAACATATTGTAGAGTTCACAACATATGTAAAAATAAAATGTACAATAACACAAAGGACTATAAGGGTAAATAGAATAAATTATGATAGAATTCTTGCATCATATGTGAAGTGATATGATATTAATTCAAAATAGGCAGGGACAATTGAACCATGTATTTCAATCCCTAGTGAAGCCATTAAAAAGTACAACATGAAGATATGTAAGTAAAAGACATGTAAGATGTGTAAGTAAAAAAACAATGGAAAAGGGAATGAAATGCCAAATATAAAAACAAGGGTGAAAGGATCGAAGTATCAAAGAACAGAGAGACCAAATACAAAACAAATAGCAAGATACAAGACTTAAATATAACCATAGCAATAACCACATTAAATGAACCCACCGATTAAAAGTTGAAGATCACAAAGTAGATAAAAAAAGCAAAACCCAGTTCATACTGTTTACAGGAGGTACACATTAAGGATAAAGACACAGATGGATTAAAAATAAAAGGGTAGTTCTGGTTTTTAAATCTGGCAGGTGAGGTATTTAAAAGTTGTCACTTCCATCCTAACAAAAAGTAGAAAGCTGAACAAACTAAAAATTTAACACATCTTCTTAGATCCATGAGAGAAGTGAGATCATCCCTCACCCCTTACCACTAACCCCCAAACTGGAGAGACAGGTGGATACAGAAAACCATACCTTAGAAGAGCAGAAGCTCAGTACCGTGGGAGCCAGGGTAGGGGAACATGAACTGTGGTTAATGGATTTCTGGAGCCTCAGAGTGGACAAATTTGAAAAGTAAAATCTCTGGTAGGAGGCACAGCAATTGAAAGGATCTCACACTTCGTTAGTTTTATCTCCAGAACCTCTTTGAGGTTCTCACAGTGAAGATTGGAGAAAAATCTCTAAGATCTTCTAGTTAGAGAAGGAGCAAAGAAACCATTTCAAAATATACTATAGCATTCTATTTTTAACAAAGGGTACTCTCAAGAGAAATTATTTTTATAAGAGTCTGATCTACCAAGTTTTTATCAGAGTCTAATAGACCTGAGTAGAGTATATACCCACTGCCAGTTCTCTAGCCTTCCATGAAGAAAAAGGGAAATAACTAAATCCAGCCCACTGTTACCATCCTGACTCACCTAGGGGTATGAAAAACTAGAAAAACAAAATCACCTCTGAAGTTCACAGCGAAAGTGTATAGACTCCCTGAAAGACTGAGATAGGATCATAGGATATAGAACATTTTTCCTCCCCACACCTTATTACCACATCACTACAGAACTTACACTGCAGATTCTCTTACCTGGGACCTTATATCTACCTCCCAAGAAAAAGTCACAAGATATATTTAAGGGCAAAAAATAGTTGGAAAACACTGCACAGACATTAGAACCAGATCCATGTATGGAATTATCATAGCCCCAATTTAAAACAAATATGATCAATATGCTAAGGACTCTAATGGAAAAAATAAACTTACCAAAACAGATGGGTAATGTAAAACAGAGATGAAAATTCTAAGAAAGCAACAGAAAGGAGTGCTACAGATTTTCTTTCTTTCTTTTTTTTTTTTTAGTATTGTAACAGAAATGAAGAATGACTTTGGATGAACACCTTGGTAGACTGAGTGCTGCTAAGGAAGGAATATACAATGTTAAGGAAATGATAGTAAAAATTCCTAAAACTGAAAAGCAAAGAAAAAACAGAGTAAAAAGAACGTGAAACAAAATATTTAAGAACTGTTGAACAAAAAGTATAATATAAGTATAATGAGAATATAGAAAAAGAAGAAAAGAACGGAAGAAATATTTGAAGCAAGGATGACTAAACATTTCCCTGAAATTATCATACCAAGTCACAGATCCAGGAAGCAGAGAACAAATAGAATAAATAACAAATAAAAGAAAACCCTATGCTTAGGCTTATCACATTTAAACTGCATAAAATCAAAGGTAAAGAAAAAGTCTTGAAAGAATCTAAACACTTAACCTATAGGGGGACAAATGTCATCTGAACTTTTAGAAACCATGCAAGCTAGAACAGAATGGAATAAAGTATTCAATGAGTTCAGAGAAAATAGCATCAACCTAGAATTCAGTACATTGAGATATATTAAGAAAATATCCTGTATCAGCGTGGAAGAAATAAAGACTTTCTTAGGAAAAAAAAATCAAAAAATTTGTTGCAAGTAAATCTGCTTTGAAAGAACTATTAAGAAGCATGTTTTTCAGAGAGAAGGAAAATAATATAGGTCAGAAACTTAAATCCACATGAACAGAGGAAAGTGTTAGAGAAGAAATGGTGAGGGTGAAACTAAAACTTTCATTTTTTAAATTCTAATTTAATCTATTAAAAAGTCTGCTTAAATTAATAATAGCAACTCTACAATTATTACAATTTATGCTGAAGTAAAATGAATGACAACAACAATACAAGGGAAGGAAGAGAGAAACTGGGAATATTTTGTTCTTACAATGTTATTTGAAATGAATTTTGATTAGTTACAAACATACCCAAAAAGTGTAGGGCAATCAATACAAATTTTTAAAACACATTTTCTAAAAACTAAATTTTAACTAATTTAACTTTCTAAGAAAGAAGAGAAAATGGAATCAAAGTCCTTAATAAAAATCACAGAAGGCAGGTTAAAAAGAAAAAAAAAGGAAGACAAAAATAAGAACAAAAAACAAGGGCAATAAGCAGAAAACAAAAAATGAATTTGCATGGTATTGATCCATTTAATTACCTTAAATGCCAATACTCTAAATACTCCTGATAAAAGATAGAGATTATCAGGATGGATCAAAAAACAATATTTAAATTATTCATTGTCTACAATAAACCCACCTTAAAGGTAAAGACACAAGTAGACTAAAAGTAAATGAATGGAGAAAGACGCACTCTAACACTATAATCAAAAGAAGGCAAGAGTAGCTTTATTAATTTCAAACAGAACACACTTCAGAGCAAGGCAACTGATCAGGAATAAAGAGGGGAATTATATAACAATATATCTTCTTCAAGAAGATATAAAAATCTTCAATGTATATGCACCTAATAACAGAGTGTAAAAATACGGGAAGTAGAAACAGAGAATTTCGAGGAGAAATATTTGAATCTACTTCATCATAGTTGGAGACTTCAACACCCCTTTGTTAAAAATGAACAGATCTACCAGGCAAAAAATGAGTAACCATAGTCAAACTCAGAGTATTATTAAACAACTGGATTATAATTAACATCTATAGACTACTTCATCCAACTACAGTAGAATATACATTATTTTCAACCAAAAGCAATATTCACCAAGATAGATCACATTCTGGGCCATAAAACACAACTTAACAAATTCAAAAGTAGTCATACAATCTAGCTATTGTGAATTGAACTGCTATAAACATTGATGTGGTTGCATTACTGTAGTATGCTAATTTTAAGTCCTTTGGATATAAACTGAGGACTGGGAAAACTGAGTCAAAAGGTGGGTCCATTCCAAGTTTTCTGAGGAATCTCCACACTGCTTTCCAGAGTTGCTGTACCAATTTGCAACTCCACCAACAATGTAAAAGTGTGCCTTTTCCCACACATCCATGCCAACATCTACTTATTGTTTGCATTCTTGATAATAGCCATTCTAATTGGAGTAAGATGAAATCTTAAGAGTTGTTTTAATTTGCATTTCTCTAATTACTAGAGAATGTTGAACACTTTTGAGAATATCATGCTAAGTGAAATAAGCTAATCCCCAAAAAACAAAGATCGAATGTTTTCCCTGATAAGTGCATGATGATATATAATGGGGTTGGGGGGTGGTGAGAGAAGAATGGAGGAACTTTAGATTGCACAGAGGGAAATGAGTGGGGTACGAAAAATGGTGGAATGAGACAGACATCATTACCCTATGTATATGTATGATTACACTAATGGTATGAATCTGCATCGTGTACAACCATAGAAATGAAATGATGTACCCCATTTGTGTACAATGAATCAAAATGCAGTCTGTAAAAAGAAGAATTAAAAAAGTAATCATACAATGTCACTCTTAATAATAGAATTAAACTAGGAATTGATAAGAGAAAGATGACTGGAAAATTTCAAAATAGTTGGAGATTAAACAGCACAACTCCAAATAACATAAGTCAAAAAGATACCTAAAGAGATAGTAAAAATAATTTGAACTAAACCAAAATGAAAATAAAAGAACAAAATTTGTGGGCTGCAGTAAAAGCAATGCTTAGAGAAAAACTTATGGCATTAAATGCATATATTAGCAATAAGAAAGATATAAATCAATAAGCCTCTGCCCTATGAAATGAGAAAGAAAGCAAATTAAATCAACAGTAAGCACAATAAAGATAATATTTCTGTATAAATCGATGAAATTAAAAATAAAAAATTAAAGATAAAATTAATAAACCTGAAACTTGCTTCCTTGAGAAGATCAATACAATTGACAAACATCTAACCAGGCTAATTAAGAAGAGAAGACAGAGGACATAAATTACTAATATCAGAAATGAACAAGGGATATCACTACTAATCTCTTGGACATCAAAATGATAATAAAGAATTATGACAATTATGACAACTTTCACAAATTCAATAACTTAAATGAAATGGACCATTTTTTTGAAAGACACAGTTTGCCAAAACTCATACCAGAAACACTAGACTATGTTAATAAGTCAATTTTTATTAAAGAAACTGAGTTAATAATTAGTAACCTTCCAAAACTAGAAAGCACCAAGCCCAGGGAGGTTTATTGATGAATTCTGCCAAACATTCAAGGAAAAAATTATAACAATTCTCTACAATCTCTTCTAGAAGAATGGAGGATAGAAAATACTTCCTAATTCATTCTATGAGGCCACCATTACCCTAATACCAAAGAAGACGTAGAAAAAAGAAAACAATAGATCAATATCTCTCATGAACATTGATGCAAAATCCTCAATAAAATATTGGCAAATTGAATTCAACAATGTGTAAAAGGAATTATGCATGGTGATCATGTGGAATTACTTCCAAGCATGCGAGGCTGGTTCAACATTTGAAAAATTAATTAATGCACTATATTGTATTATCAGGCTAAAAAATAAAAATCACATGATCATATCAATAGGTACATAAAAACATTTGGCAAAATCTGTCACCTATTCATGTAATAGCACTCGTCAAATGAGAAACAGAGACAGTATGCCAGATAAAGAACACCTACATAAAATCATAATTAACATCACACTTAACTGTGGAATAATAGAAGCTTTCTCGCTAAGATCAGAAACCATGCAATGATCCCTTCTTTAAACATTTCTTTTTATTATCATATTAGAAGTCCTAGCTCCAAATCCAATAAGACAAAAAGAGGAAAATAAAGGTAAACAGACTTGGAAAAAAATAAATAAAAATACCTTTATTCTCAAATGACATGATAATTTATGTAGAATGCCTGAAAGAATTAACAAAAAAGCTTTTAGAATTACTGTGCAATTTTATCAAGGTTGAAAGATACAAGGTTAATATATAAATTTCAATAACCTTCCTGTACATCATTAATATGCAAGCACATTTAAAATTAGAACCAAAATGCCATTTTTATTTACATCTCCCAAAATGAAATGCTTAGGTATAAGTCTAGTAAAACATACCTAAACTCTATATGAGGAAAACATTTAAACCCTGATGAAAGACATCAAAGAACTAAATAAATGAAGAGATATTCCACTTTCATGGATAAGAAGGATCCAGAGGTCAAGATGTTATTTTTCTCATCTTCACCTGTAGCTCCAAATGCAATCCCTACCAAAATCTCAGCAAGTGACTTTGTAAATATTGACAAACTGATTCTCAGTTTTATATGAAGAATCAAATACCAAGAATAGCCAACACAACATTGAAGAAAAAAGTTGGAAGATTTACACTACTTGACTTCAAGAGTTGTTATAAAGCTACATTAACCAAGAGAATACAGTAATGGTTTAAGAGTAGTTTGATGAGACTCCCGAGCCTCTGGGATTACAGGTCTGTGCCACTGTGCCTGACTCTGGTACACGAATTTTATGAAAATTTTATTCATAATTGCTAAAACTTGGAAGCTGCAAGATGACCTGAGTAGGTGAATGGATAAATGAACAGTGGTACACTGAGGCAATGGGTTATTATTCACCACTAAAAGAAATGAGTTTTTCAAGTCGTAAAAAGACATTGTGAAATCTTAAGTGCATATTACTAAGTGCAAGAACCAATCTTAAATGACTACATACTAATTGATTCTAACCATATGAAACTATGGAAAAAGCAAAACTATGGAGGCAGTAAAAAGATTGGTCATTGCTAGAGGTTGGGGTAGGGAGGGATAAGTAGAGGATCGAGGATTTTTAGGGCAATGAAACCATTCTATATGATATTATAATGGTAGATGCATGTCTTTATCCATTTGCAAAAAACAATAGGAAAACTAAAAATGAACCCTAAGGTCAACCATGGACTTTGGGTAATAGTAATGTGTCAATGTAGCTTCATCAGTTGTAACAAATGAATCACAGCAGTGGAGGATGTAACAGTCTGGGAGGCTGTGCTAGGTAGGGGGGAGGGGTACAAAGGAACTCGGTATTTTCCACTCAATTTTGCTGTTAATACAAAGCTTCTCTAAAATAAAGTCTATTTAAAAAGTAAAAGGATGGAATGAGACAGACCATACAGATACCAGAAAGTTGACTTGACTGCATTAATATCAGACCAAGGTGGCTTCAACATAAGAAGTATTACTAGAAATAAAGAGGACATTTCACAGTGATAAAAGGATCAATTTCAAAAGAAGAAAAAGAATTATGAAAGATTAGTAATAATTCAGTAATGGAGCTTCAAATTATATGAAGCAAAAGTCAGTAGAATTTTTGTGGAAAACAAACACACCTACTATCATAATTGTAACTCCACTTTCTCAGTGATTGATAGCACAAATGGACCAAAAAATAAATAAATAAAAATAAAGAGAAAAGAAATGAATGAATCAGTAAGAATGTAAAAGTTTTGAAAACTATTAACTTATGCTCACTGATAGTTATACAATGTTATACCAAATCATTGTAAAACACACATTCTTCTCAAGGACATATGGAATGATCTCCAAAATAAATCACATGCTAGGTCATAGGCAATAGCAATAAAGCAATTACAATATAAAATTACAAAGAGCCAATACATGTATTTAATGGTACATCACAGAAATGAGAATAAAAACATGAGATACCACTTTATACCCACTAGAATGGCAAAAATGTAAAAGACTGATAACATCAGATGTTGGTGAGCAAGTAAAACAGCATAAACAATACATTACTGGTGCAAAGATGCTTGGCAGTTTATTTAAATGATAGTCATGACAATGAGAGAGCTAAAATATGTTTTCAAAAAGTTCTGTACAAGAAAATTTGTAGTGGATTTTAAAAAATAGTTGCCAAACTTGACATAAACCAAACAACCATCAAAATAAGAATGGATAAGTAAATTGTGGCATGTTCCTCAATGGAATACTACTTAGAACAAAAATAATGAACTTCTGCTAGCTGCAAAAGCATGGGCCAATCTCAAAAACATTACAATTACATAGAGCAAAGTCAGATAAAATAAAGAGTATTATATGATCCGTGTATATAAAGATCTAAATTGACAAAGTAAATTTATGATCACAATAGTGGCTGCTCCCGAGAAAAGGGATTAAGCCAGAGAGTGATGTGAACCAGAACTTTCTGAGTTGTAGATTACACAGGTGTAATGATTTCAAACATTATTGAATTATATGCCTAAAAGCTGTGAGTTTTCTCACATGTAAATCATAGCTCAATAAAATAGAGGAAAGAATATTATTACTTTTTCCATTTTCTCAATTTACATCCATACAGCTTGGAATTTTCAAAAATGGTGGAATATCAATGTTCTTTATAAATGTTGCAGAAATGAAAAGAGTTAACATTATTTCATGAAAGTGCTATTTGTTTTTAGCTTGCTTTCTGTCTTCTATGGGTGGAAGGGTGGCCTAGTGGTAGATTGCTTGCCTAGCATGTGCTAGTCTCTGTGTTCAAAAGATTCTGTTACTATCTTCTTACTACTTTGACTTCCCTTGGAAAATCTATTAAAAAAGGAGTTCCAAACTCAGATTCTCTATTTCTACTCTTACCCAATGGAATGTCAAGAAAATTCTTAGTTAGCCATGTTTATAAAAAGAAAGCAGTATCCAGGTACCCATTATAAATCCCCTCTTCTGCCCTAAATCTTGTTCTAACATTTTCTTTTAACTCTGAGGCCCTTACTCAAAAGTATTTTTACTAATTCGTGCATCAATTACTTCAACAAACATTTTTGTCAAATGCCAAGGAAAAGTAATTATTTCTACAATATATTCAATGCCATCTCAGTCAATTTCTCTAACCTGAAAAATTCTGACAGCCGTGTTTTTGAGAATTTGATGACTCTTTTTAAACTCTTTAGAAAGAAGACTGCCAGATGTATTGCTGTGTTCACATATGTGCATGCATGAGCGAATAAAGTAATTAAATGATCCTTAGGTAGTTTGCAAAACCCTCACAGAGAGACTTTGTTAGAAAACTTGGCATCTTCACCTAGGCTACTGATCTTGCTTTTTTATTTGCACCAAAGTGTTTGGTTTCTAAAAATTATGCTTAGGAATTAATTTGCCTTATGTCAGTTGATGAGTGAGATTTATCTTAATTTGAATAAACCATAAATGTCCATTCATTGGTTATGATCCTTATTAAAGTAGTCTGCCAAGAAACACCAGGTATCTGGGCCAGAGTTTACTCAAATACAAGATGACCCTTTTCTGATGTTTGAAAGCTATAAATTCTTCATTTGACTTTGAGCCAAATAGTTAATATCTCTGAGTCTTGGTTTTCTTGTCTGTGAGGTAAGAGAGTTGATTATATGGAATGTAAGTTTCAGTTCTACAACTCTGTGGACATGTGCTTGATAGCCAAGGGAGAGGTTATTGATACCACTAGCACAGGACTTGACTAAAAAACTGTGTAGACATGGAAGGTTAAGGCCAAAACCACACCTTGATTCTGTATAAGAGTCTAATACCATACTACAAGACTAATGATGAAAATTTTCCTATGCATCAAAAAACTTAAAATCCAACTTGGGCCATAAAACAAATATTAAAAAAAAAAAAAACTAGCAATAAATAATGAAGTAAAAATAAAAAATACCTAAATTCTAAAGGTTAGAGGAATGAGCTCAAGTTATAAATAACAACTACAATTAAAAAAGCTACCTTGTCTTGCAGTGTATCTTCCTTTGCACAGGAGATCTTGCTATAATGTGGAACGGCAGATTCTCAGTAGCCAAATAGCATAATGGTGAGTAGACAAAGCTGCAATCTAGTATTCAATGATGTTTTGTCCAGGTCTATCTCATTAAACTCTTAATTGTTCTACTAAAAGGAAAAATAATTTTAAATAAGGAAGAATTTAGGAGAATAGAAGATTAGGTAACCTCTGCTTCCCACCCCCCTCAATGTTAGTTTCATACACTAAAAAGTGACCTACGAACACTGCTTTATTCTGTTGGTTCTGCTCCACAGCTGAGCAAAAGAGAGGCCATTAAAATATATTTGGCCTAAGTAGTCATAGCATGTAATATTTATTACCTGTGCAATTACATGGCAGAAGGAGATGATGGCTTTTGCAGAAGAAGCATGGATTCTGGTGAAGGAGAATGTCCGAATTCTTGTCATGGCTGTGCTTTTGGTGGGTTGACTGCAGTACTCCAACTTTGCTGATGTAAAACATTAGAAAATATTCCATGTTTTTAGTCACTTCAGAACATTTCTTTTTCCATTTTTTTCCTATATTTTGATACTGTTTTTCTGGGCAGTCATGTGTTTTGGGCATTTTTTTGGTTTTGTTTTTTAATGTTCTTTGACTTTTTCATTAGCATGCATGAGCAGAAATAAATGCTTCTTGCCACACTTAAAAAAAATCACACACATTGTATTTGACATTGTTTTTTAACTGAAATACATTGTAATATATTTCATATGGATCTTCATCTAACAACAGAATCTGTGCACAAAGTAAGGAATTTTACAAGGATCCTCCTGGTTTGTGTTTGGAGTAGATTCTGCCTAGGTAAGAAATGCTTTCTGAATATATACCTTTCTATTCAAGATACTATGCTTTTCCTTCCAAGTTGGTTTAATTTGTGGTCAGAGGACAGTAGAAAATTGCAAAGGAAAAACTGGTAATTAAAAAAAAAACTCCCATCTTTTTGTTCTTTGGAACAGCAAGTTCAAAACTGAAGGCATTATTTGTCTATCTTTCGTTCTTGAAAATTTAGTGTACTACTGAAATTCTAGCACTATTTTTGATTCTACAGTGTATTTAAAATGCGTCTAGCTCAGAAGCCCCTCTAATACAATGGATCCCAAATGTTTGCTTTTAAAATTCAGTCCAGGTTTTCTGAAATTGAAATGCACATGCAACTCATTTGTAGGATTGAACATACATCTTATAGTACACACTGGCATTAAATTGAAACCTGAACGATGAGAAGTTATTTGCGTGGGCAGGAAGCCAAATCATTCCTGGAGTTCCACATGCAGGCAATAATTTACATCGACAGGTAGAAAACATGTTATGTGCTTTTGGTACAATGATGCCGAAAAAGCTTGGCAATGACTCATAACTCAGCTATCATTTAAAAATGCTCAAAAACATGGGAAAATGAATGAAAACTTGCTTTTGTCTGAATTCAAAGTCAAGGGAGCTTTTGGGATCTGACAAAGTGAATCAAGGAATAGGACCAAAGATAGATAGATAGATGGATGGATGGATAGATAGATAGATAGATAGATAGATAGATAGATAGATAGATAGATAGATAGACAGACAGATAAATAGGGGGTGAAAACACAGCATTAAATTTTGGGTTTTTATCTCCTTATTTCTATTACCACAAGAGACCCTAAAGAAGAGTTTATGGCATTTGTTTTTCAATTCATTTTCTCATTTAAGATAAACTAAATAGCTTTGTATCTTTCCATGTTTCATCACTGGGATTGACTCTAGCACTTTCCCTTATCTCCCTCATATTTCCCATGAAATTGTCAATTATGAATAAAGGAATACGGTATAGTCATCTCCTTTAAAATCAGTGATACCTAATATTTCTGTACCAATTGGTGGGACAATCCACAACCCATGGGGTTACCTATGCTAGAATTGTCAAAATTCCAAGATTGTCTCCACCACAATTGCTCTTTGGAATGGTGAATACTACTTTTTTCAGGTCCAAACTACTGTGCTTTCCCGAATAACAGTTAATTCTATTTTTCCTTGAACTTATCCTGACCAGAAAAATCTCTTATATGTAACTGTTTTTAGGGGGGCGGGGGATAAAAAGGATTTCAACCTTTAATCTAGAAGTCAATACAAACAGTCACCTAGAATGGCCACCTCTACCTGTGGCTTCAAATCTGACAGCTGTTCTCCATCCATTTTAGTCAGCTTTCTTATTATCCTGAACAAACTACCTGGAAAAAAAATTTAGAGAAGGAAAAGTTTATTTTGGCTCATGGTTTCAGAGGTTCAGTCCATGGTCAACTGACTCCTTAGCTCTGGTCCCAAAGTAAGACATCATGGCAGAAGGATGTGGTAGAGGAAAACAGCTCAAGACATGGTAATTAGGAAGCAGAGAGAGAACTCTGCTCACCGGAGACAAAATACAAATCCCAAAGGCACAAATGCATATGACATATCCTACATGCATATAGTTTCTACGCAGTTAATCCAATCAGAGAATTAACCCACTGATTAGGTCATATCTCTCATAAAATAATCATTTCACCTCAGTCACTTCCTTGCATTGTCTCACACATGAACTTTTAGGGGACACCACATATTCAATCCATAATATCATTCAAGCATATTACAAGCGTGCTGCCATGTTGGACTGCACACGTCCAACAGCCATTCTGCTGTGGCTTTGGTTCCAGTGTGCAGTGAAATCAGGCACATTCCATCTTGTTGACAAACCAAGTCCTCACTGCTCCTGTTCTTTCTCCCTCGAAGCAAAACTTGGAAATGTCTGGGTTTCAGGACAGCCGATGTTGTCATTACATTCTTGGCAGTGTACACATCAGTTCTCATGTGACTAGGGAAAAGTTTAAGTCTTGAATTTTGAAGAGTGGAGCAATAACATTGCAAGTTTCAACAGGTGGTACTGTTCAAATAGTGGCATGAACTCTTTCCTTTGTCATTAAAACCTAACCTATAATCTTTCTGGAGTAAAATGGTATATTGTTTTTAAAATACTAAAGTGAATCCCTCCTTTAGCTAGGACAAAGAGTACTTTTGTTTGGTGGGACATGGGAGGATCATTGAATAAATCTGGTAAACAGTAACTTGTGGATAAGTGAAAACATGAATAACAGATGTTGTTCA
This sequence comes from Sciurus vulgaris, assembly GCF_902686455.1. NCBI lineage: Eukaryota > Metazoa > Chordata > Mammalia > Rodentia > Sciuridae > Sciurus > Sciurus vulgaris. The sequence goes on along the minus strand of NC_136463.1, from coordinate 115,420,435 downwards.
ATTTTCATTGCTGACTGAGTTTATCTGTCCTTTGCAAGGTGTCTGTGAATGAAATTAGAAAATTATTTTCATTATCTGCAGTACATAAAAGGCCAAGAACACTATTTCTCTTTCAGCATTTCTCTGAGTGCCTTTACTAACTTCAGGTACAGAACAAACTCTTCAATATTTGGTAAAAAAATAAAGTACAGAAGGAATTCTTTTGCATGATCAGATCTCTTAGATATTACAAGTTTTAGTTACATATCTTATTTTTCTGAAGGTTTGCAAGCCCTTAGCTCATTCAAAAAATGCTTATGGGGGCTGGGGATATAGCTCAGTTGGTAGAGTGTTTGCATCACAAGCACAAGGCCCTGGGTTCAATCCCCAGTACTGAAAAAAAAAAAAAAAAATGCTTATGGTATACCAGGAAATAATGTCCCATCTCCTCTTAAACTCTTAGTCTTACTGACCAAAAAATGTTATTTCATACTGTGTCAGGAACTGATCTCTGAAGCAAGAAGTCCTCTTATTGTTATTATTTACAAAAGTAGTCTATCAAGTAGTTAAATAAGATAGGTACCATTTATTAAAGGATTTTAGGTTAACTTAATTAAAAGGATATTGAAACCTTGACTGTTTTTGCATTTAAATAACAACATATCTTCTCTTCTTTTCCTCCTCTCTTCCTTTAACCCTTTGAATTCAGTTATTCTTTTCTATTAACTTTTCTGACAACAGTTCTCTTCACATTATTCATAATATTTCTATAAGAAATACCTTAAGACTTTGCTGATATTGAGGTAAAATAATTGACTCAACTTAGTGCCTTTTAGATTGATGTTTCCTGCTAATTCTCTTTCTAAGACTACTATACTGGTCTCATCATCTTATGGAGGGCTAAATAGGCTAGTTTGAATTGAAACTTACATAGTCATAAAACATATCAATAGGGGTAGTAGACAAATACAATTTTGTAACTGAGATTTATGCATAGCTTCTGCCTACATCTACACTCTACTGTATCTGACACCAAAGGGTCACCCAGACACCCAAGTAGAAAGTGCACCATGGAGAAGAGCAGATAAATCTTACTGGTCCTCTTAGGTTCCTTTGCATACTCTCCATTGAGGGCTATATGCATTTAAAATGCTATTTTCTATGTCAAGCTTCTCAACATATATTTTGGCACCTATACCAAGGACTAGAGAGGAATTGTGGGAGGCCAAGTAAGGCATTTGTTTTTTCAGACACTCACAATCAAAGTGAAGTTGTAAGAGTGGTGAGCAATCTCAAAGAATATGGAATTAGGTGTAATTCAGCAATGTATTCAGGACCAACTAAATAGTTGATGGGATCCAATGCAAAATGACAATAAAAAATAAAGTTTCAAGGTGTCAACAGCAAAGCACTGAACCACATCACTTGATCACGTTCAATTAGCAGGTGAACTTATCTGGAAGGTCCAAGAATCTCTTATTCACTTGTCCAGTACCTTGGTGGAAGGATTGGAAAGATGGTTCAGCAGGGGCTGTGGCCTAGAAGGTGCACATGGTACTTCCAGCAAGGCAGACTTGGGACAGCTGAAATTCTACATACAAGCTGCATGACCTTTTGTTATCAATGGGACCATGTGGAAGAATGGCAATAAGTTCCTAGGAAAGCACAATTTAATTCAAGATGCACCTTAAATGCTGATTGAGAAACAAAATGAATACTTTACATTAAAAAAGTACTATTTTGAAAAGAATAATTGAGCTAAAACAGGGCCAAGAACAACAAATAACAAATCTAAACTTTGGCCCAAACATGTCTATGGCTTTGTCAGACTCTGACAACCCAAATACCAATAAGCCAAAGCACGCCTCTTAAAGAGGACACACCAGCTAGCATGAAAATAGACTCCCACACACTGACTTAATATTATGGGATGTGTGTTTCTGAGATGGGGAACTGCACAGTGGCTAAGGATGCAACCATTTGTGTTCACATGGAAGCTCTGCCACTTACTCACTGTGTGACCTTGGGCAGCATACAAGCCTTCTCAAGCCTTCTTGTCCTCATTAGCAGTTCCTGTCTCAGACAGACTTGTGAGAATTAAGTGACTTAATAATCCTGGCCCAGGAAAAGGGCTTAATTCCTGTGAAACAAGATGGTTATTACTATTATTACTGATAGAAAGCTGGAGGAGAAATTCATCCAACTGGATAGAATAAAAGAAAGAAAATCTAGAAATATGACAAAAATATTAAGTCTTGAAGATCCATTAGTTGTTTGCCAAGTGGACAAGACATTATTTAGGGATGGGGTGATATAGCCCAAACTATAGCTTATAGACCTAATTTATTCAAAGGTACTTCACAAGTGATATGTAAATATATTGGTAAACATTTTACAAATTATAGGAAAAAAACTCCAAAGTACCTTAAAAGTTGAAAAAAAAATTTTAATACTTCATTATCTCTTTTGAGCTGTGGCTCCTTTAGATATATAAATTACACAGAGCCTTTTTAAGACAAGGACCATGTGTTGGTTATTTTTATATTCACAGATACTTATTGAATAAAAATCAATATGAACTTCAAAATAACATTATTTCATATTTATATTTTATATAATTTCCCTACAACATTCACCTTGCTATCAGTAGGCAGGAGTCACCCGCTTGCAACTGTAGGCAAAATTCATCCTACCATGGATCTTACTTCTCATCTAATAATGCCAAATGCCGCACACTGGAGCAATCATTCACTGTCGCTTGGGAACAATCTCTATACCATTATTTCTGCAAAATCCTGATTGATGACATTTTTGACTGAGTCAGGCAAATCTGTGTATTCTAGGGAATGGACATGGGAAGTATAGGAGAATGTCTGTATAGGCCAGAAATTGGCTAACTTTTTAAAGCACTAGGCAATATAGGAATTTATCAGAAGCTAGAAGCATTTCTTTTGCTGAAATATACAGAGCCATGGAGTATTTTATTATTATAAAAAGGACTGGGTTAGAAAGATGAGTTTATAAAATCAACTTTTACTTTGTGGATAGAACATTCTATCTGATTGGGTCCATAAAAATGCAGGATTATAGGACAGATTCATTTGTTTCTGCTTTGGCATTTAATACTCTGTAGTTTCCCAACTACCTGTCACACAGGCATTGGCATTCTAGAATAATTGCAGAGAGTTTCACATACTCTGAATCTGAGAATGACTTGTCTAGGGTAGAATGAATAAATAAAAATTTCCATTTCTCCTATTTGTATGTCCTTTTCAGATTTTAGGTCCTAAAAGTTTTCACAATTTCTCTAAAATCATGATATCTTTGAAATATTTTCTGAAATATTAGCAATTTCATTCATCCTAATCACCTGGTAGTAGGTAAAGCTGAATTGGCTTGTTTAGTTATGGGTCTCCATATCCAACACAAGAACCAATTGAAATAACCCATCTTTATTCATCTGTATCTAAATTTTAAAGAATTTTAAGAAACAAACATTTCCAGAAATAAGTCAGTGTAATAACTGCAAAGGATTAGGTGAGAAAAATAAGGCTAATTGAGACTCTGGTTATTTCCAAGTAATTTCTTAATGTCTAATCATTTTATAAGCATGTACAGAAAAAGAATTGACTTTCAAGGGATCCTAAGTAAAAGATACCTAGTTGGGCACAGTGTTGAATGCCTATGATCCCAGTGACTGCAGAGGCTGAGGCAGGAGGAGTGCAAGTTCAAGGCCAGCCTCAGCAACTTAGCAAGACACTGTCTTAAAATAAACATAAGAACTGGGGATGTAGCTCAGTGGTAAAGCGCCCCTGGGTTCAATCTGCAAGATGAAAAGACCAAAAAAAAAAGGGGGGGAAAGAAAAAAAGATACGTAAGTAATAGATTCTCTTCCTCTTATAATAATGAATTATTGATAAACACTATCTGGATGTATTCTATAAGAATATGTCATCTATATTTCTTAACCTTTCATGACAACACTGAGACTCAAATCAAATCTTAGCTTGCTGGGATAAAAGGCTGAGGAAACATCCTGACTGAAGTCTAAAGAAAAAGAAACTTTCAGAGATCAAAAATTGCTAGATCCTAGATCAAAACCTGTGCATATGTGTGTCTTTGAATTTATTTAAACTTAAAAATCAGGACATTTCATACAAAAAAGATTTGGGTTTTCAGTTTCCTATGGCAATTCTGAAGGTGGAACAACAATGAACATGAACTACTACTGTGAAGCAATCAGCAGTGACTGAGTTGCTGCTTTTAGGCCTTTAACAAGTGCCCTACCACTCAGCCACATGCCCAGCTCTCTACTTTGAGCTCTGTGGATGAAACACAGAATTTCCAGTTTCTGCTGTTCAGAGGGTGTGTGAACATTTTGTTATACCTGGTTCTGCTTCACTACTGTACATTTTCTTCCCAGCCTCACTAGTTATTTGACAAGATAAAAGATGCAAGATAGGATAAAAATGCAAGTTCCATTGTCAGTTATGCCATCCATTTATTATGTGATGTTAGGCTTTTTGCTATGAGTGTCTTAGAGTCTTCATGTGTAATGTTCCTGGTCTTGAAATTCTCTGCAAGTTCCTTCCTCCTTTACTATTCCATGAATATATAACCAACTATCTCTAGTGTATTCTCTCATTCATACGGTTTGTGGTTTTTATAGAAGGAAATAAAACAGGCACGCGTTGCAACCTATACATGTTGTAATTTTGTTTGGTTAGGAATTGGCTATTTGATGGTTTTGTTTCCTGACTTTCCTTATCTTGTATGAAGACTTTTTTTTTTATCTTGAGATAATAATAATCATGATATCTATACTGAATTTCAAAGCAAGTGAAGGTTTTTTTGTTTGTTTGTTTATGCCATCTGTGGAAAAGACAACATTCATAACTTTTTTAAAAATAGCTTGGAGATACAATTTATATTCTATAAACTCACACATTTGAAGTGTACAACTTAACTGACATTCTTTTGCATTTTTAATTTATTGTGTAATAACACTTAGCATGAGATTTACCTTAATTTTTTTTAAAAAATTTTTTTAAAGTGTAAAATACAGCATTGTGGACTATGGGTACACTATTTTAGCAACAGTTCTCTAGAGCTTGTTTATCTTGCTTAACTGAAACTTTATGCCCCATTGATTAATAATTCCCCTTTTCCCTATATTTAGAATTATTACATCTTCCTGATGGATTACACCATTTATCATTATGAAAATGATGCTTTATCTCTAGTAACTTTTTTGCTTTAAAATCTATTTTGTCTGAAATTAGTATAGCAATTCAGCTTTCTTGTGGTTGCTCTTAGCATGATATCATTTTTCTATACTTTTACTTTCCAATCTATGTGTATCTTTGAATCTAAAAAGTGTATCTCCTGTAGACAGCATTGTTAAATTTTTTAATCCAAACTAACAACCTTTGCCTTTTGATCCGATTGTTTTATTTATTCACATTTTATATTCTTCTTGATATAAATAGATCCATGCCTGCCATTTTACTTTACTTTAAATGAGTCATGTCCTTTTCTTCTATTTGTACTTTTAACTGGGGATATTTGCCTTAAATGACTATTTTATTTATTTATTTATTTTTATTGTAAACAAATGGGATACATGTTGTTTCTCTGTTTATACATGGAGTAAGGTGTACTATTTGTGTAATCATAAATTTACATAGGGTAATGTTGTTTGATTCATTCTGTTATTTTTTCCCTTCCCCCCCCACCCCTCTTTTCCCTCTATACAGTCCTTCCTCCATTCTTGCCCCCCTCCCTAACCCTAACTCTAACCCTAACACTAACACCTCCCACCCCCCATTAGGTGTCATCATCCACTTATCAGCGAGATCATTCGTCCTTTGGTTTTTAGAAGTTGGCTTATCTCACTTAGCATGATATTCTCCAATTTCCTCCACTTGCCTGCAAATGCCATAATTTTATCATTCTTTATGGCTGAGTAATATTCCAGTGTGTGTGTGTGTGTGTGTGTGTGTGTGTGTGTGTGTGTGTGTGTGTATCACAGTTTCTTTATCCATTCATCAACTAAAGGGCATCTAGGTTGGTTCCACAATCTGGCTATTGTGAATTGAGCAGCTATGAACATGGATGTGGCTGTATCTCTGTAGTATGCTGATTTTAAATCTTTTGGGTATAGGCCAAGGAGTGGGATAGCTGAGTCAAATGGTGGTTCCATTCCAAGTTTTCTGAGGAATCTCAACACTGCTTTCCAGAGTGGCTGCACTAATTTGCAGCCCCACCAGCAATGTATGAGTGTACCTTTTCCCCCACATCCTCGCCAACACCTGTTGTTGCCTGTATTCTTGATAATCGCCATTCTAATTGGGGTGAGATGGAATCTTAGAGTGGTTTTGATTTGCATTTCTCTTATTACTAGAGATGTTGAACATTTTCCCATATGTTTGTTGATTGCTTGTAGATCTTCTTCTGTGAAGTGTCTATTCATTTCCTTAGCCCATTTGTTGATTGGATTATTTGCATTCTTGGCATAGAGTTTTTTGAGTTCTTTATAGATTCTGGAGATTAGTGCTCTATCTGAAGTATGATTGGCAAACATTTTCTCCCACTCTGTAGGCTCTTTCTTCGCATTGCTGGTAGTTTCCTTTGCTGAGAGAAAACTTTTTAGTTTGAATCTATCCCAGTTATTGATTCTTGCTTTTATTTCTTGTGCTATGGGAGTCCTGTTGAGGAAGTCTGGTCCTAAGCCGACATATTGAAGATCTGGACCTACTTTTTCTTCTATAATCTGCAGGGTCTCTGGTCTGATTCCGAGGTCCTTAATCCATTTGAGTTTAGTTTCGTGCATGGTGAGAGATGTGGGTTTAGTTTCATTCTGTTGCATATGGATTTCCAACTCTCCCAGCACCATTTGTTGAAGAGGCTATCTTTTCTCCATTGTATATTTTTGGCACCTTTGTCTAGTATGAGAAAATTGTATTTATTTGGGTTTGTGTCTGTGTCCTCTATTCTGTACCATTGATCTACCTTTCTATTTTAGTACCAATACCATGCTGTTTTTGTTACTATTGCTTTGTAGTAGTTAAATGACTATTTTAATGTAGTATTTTATTTCTTTAGTAATTTTTCGCTACAGATATATTTTTATTTACTTCCTTAGTGGTTTCTCTAGGGCTTACCATATATGCCTTCACTTGTCATAATCCTTTTCAGATTTATACTAACTTCCACTGTAATATAGATCATTTTCATTTGTCTGGAAATGTCTTTATCTGACCTATTCGATGCATTATAGTCATCATAACTTCCTTTATCTTTTAAAAATTTTAATTTCAAAAAATAATCATATGTATTTTACATGGCATACATATTTTGATGATTAAACTAAACTAAAATATAAACTTATATACCTCTTTTGTTGCATTTGAGAACTTCTAAAATTTATCCTAGAAATTTTGAAATACCCATTATTAACCATAGTCACAATGTTGTGCTACAGACTTCAACAACTTTTCCTCCTAACTGAAACTTTGTACCCTTTGACCAGCTTGTGCCTATTCTTTGCCCACTCCACCCTCCCGGCCTCTGGTAACCACGATTCTATTCTCTGCTTCTATGAGTTTGATGTTTTTAGATACTACATATAATTGAGATCATGAAGTATTTGTCTTCCTGTGCAATGGCTTATTTTATTTAGCATAATGTTGTCCAGGTTAATCCACGGTTTTTGAACTATAGAATTTTGTTACTTTTTGAGTTAAATAGTACTCAAAAATGGACACTGTATTAATCAGTTTTTCATTGCTGTGACCAAAATACCTGACAAGAACTTTTCATTGAGGGTTCATAGTTTCAGAGGTCCAGTTCATGGTCAGCAGACTCCATTGCTCTGAACCTTAGGTAAGGTAGAACATTACGGCAGAGGAAAGCTGCTTAGCTTGCAGCAGTTGGGAAAAAGAGAGAGAGAGAAGTCACAGACTAGACATAATCCCCAAACACATGCCTCCAGTGAGCTACATCCTTCAGCTATGTCCCACCTGCCTACGGTTACTACCCAGTAGTCCATTCAGATTATTAATCCATAAAATGGATGAGGTCACAGTTCTCATCATCATTTCCTAAAAGCCCCACATCTAAACCTTTCTACATTGGAGATTATGCTTCCAAAACATAACCTTTTGGGGGACACTTCTAGATCCAAACCGTAAGAGAAACATAGATTGATTCAATATGTGTTACTGCAGTGAACATAAGATTGCAACTATTTTCTTTGATATACTGATTTCATTTCCCTTGAAAATATACCCAGAAGTAAAATCGATGAACCATGTGATCATTCTTTTTAAATTTTTTGAAGAATCTTCATATGGTTTTCCATAAAGGTTGTACTAATTTATATTTCTACAAATAGTATACAAGCTTTCCTTTTATCTGCTGCCTTGCCAACACTTACTAACATTTGCCTTTTCTATAGTTGCCATTTGTAACAGGCATGAGGTGATATTCATTGTGATATTATTCGTATTTCCATGATTATTAGTGCCGTTGAGCATTTATTCATATACCTGTTGGCCATTGGCATGTCTTGTCTTCAAAGATGCCTATTGAAGTTCTATGCTCATTTTTAATAAATTGTTTTCTTGCTATTGAGTTGAGTTCCTTATAAATTTTGGATACTAACTCCTTATCAGACATATGGCTTACAAATACTTTCTCCCAACTCACAGGTTGTTCCTCCATTTTTTTAAAATCATGGTTTCCTTCGGTTCTTTTAACATACTAATAATGACTACTTTGAAGATAGTCTATTAAGGCTGCACCTGGTCGATCTCACAGGCAGTTTCTGTTGCCTTTTGTTTGTTTTGTTTTGTTCCCAGTGTATGGGTCAAACTTGCCTCTTTCTTTCTGTGTCTCATCTTTTTTGGAAACTGGGCATTTTAGATAATCATTGTAGCAGCACTGGATACTGGTCTCCTCATTCTGTGCTTATTATTGTTATTTGTTTGGTGAGTGACTAGATTATTTTAGTAAATCTATGCCTCCTCTCACTCAGTGTTAAGCCTCTAATGTTACTTCTCAGAGGCCAGAAGACTTGGATATGCTTAGAGTTGTCCTGGGATGATAACAATATTAGCAGGGTTTTATTTGACTGTCGCTTTTGCTGACCAAACCAAAGTGTAGGTTCCACTGATTGCTCTCTTACTTTAAAAAAAAAAAAAAAAAAAAAAAAAAAAAAAAAAAATCTCTGGGCAATAATTTGTTCCATAGACTAAGTGAATCAAATTGGGTTCCTTGGAAAAAATTGCTATTGAAGTCAGTGTTTAACTTTTACCCTGACTCCAGGAAGGGTCCCTTCAGCTATTTTTTTTTTCCCAGTTGTTTTCCAGAAAATTAGCCAGCCTATAATTTAACTTAACATATCTCATACACACACACACACACACACACACACACACACACACACACACAATCTCCAATGAATCTACCAGTCTTCTAATTCACTTTTACCACAATTTCCATTTTTTGAGAATGCCCTTAGGTTTGAACTTGTCCACATTCTGTTGCAAATGAGGTCAATCCCTTCTGAAAAAAAGTTAGAAACTATTTATTGTATGGCCTCTCTCCTCCTATGAAAGACTTTTGAGCATCATGTGTAGCTCTGTGGGTGGGACAACAGCATTCTTCTGAGTTACACCTTGCTTAAGTTGCTGAGGGCTTTGTTGAAGGGCTCTAGGAAACTCAGGTCCATTCAGCTTGTCTCTTGGGGCACAGAATCACCACTTTGTGAAGTGGGGCAAGGGCATCAGGGTATCAGTATTCTCAGTAGCACCAAGTACAAGGCAGGGCGTTCATTCCAGGAATGGGGGCTGGGCTGACAAAGGAGCTCCCTGATACCCCCACCCAAAACTCATCTTAAATTTAATCTTAGCCACAAATAACTGGGGGCAGAATGAGAAATTTTGGTGTCCTGCCCCTGGAGGAAAAAAGCCCTTAGATAGAAAGTTAGGTAGAGAGTCCTGGGTCTTGGCTGCATCTATCTGGAATAGGTTCCATCTAGATAAGTTAGGAAGTGGGAGGAGGGAGCAGGTATCATTTCAAATACCACAGACTCATAGTGATCTTGCTGAATATTTGCAGATTTTCTTGAATAAATGTCTCTTCTTTTGCTGTATGTACTTGGGACCATTTTCAGAGAATAAATAATTGGTTTTATTTATAATTTTCCTCAGTTTCTCTGGAGAGCAGGCCCACTGAGCTCCTCAAGACACCATGACAGAAGCTTCTCCTTCTTGTTACTTTTCAAAGTGATGTTTTCAATAAAGCTTGACTTAGGAAAATACTTCCCTATTAAATATGTGAAGTACATTGAGCTGTTATTTTTGTTCACTTTATAGAGACATAAAAACACTTAATGCTAGTAAGAGATCAGTCTTCTAAAATATCAGTATCTTAGTTGATTCCAGTTGTATTCAGTCAAGAGGCAAGATGTCTCCACAATGCCATTATATATTATAAATGACATTTTTTTTTGTATCTTAAATTTTATTCTACCTACAAGGAAATCATCTAACTCCACTTTCTTTTGGTGATCATAATTGGATCACCTCTGCTACAACTCTCCTTACATTTTTCTAGTTACTTTATAATTCTAATGGAAAGTAGTGATATATATTTCTTCCCACTTTTCTTGACTCTTATCTGCTAGCATGTGTATGAAGAAAAATATTACTTTTAACAATTTATATGTATCATTTGGTTTTTATCTATCTTACAGAAAAATTGCTCCAATTTATGAAGACTTCTACCTTTTGACCTTTTCTGGGTCTTTTCTCCTCCTTTAATACAATGCTCTGCCTTTGCATAAATGACTTTGCAGTTCAGGTGTGACATATTTTGGCATAACTTTATGCTCTTTCTAAATGCAAGAGTATTGTTTCAAAGCTTGAGCTTTAACCAATAACATTAGCCACCTGATAATGACTATGGAAAAATTTTTTCAACAACATGTCCTGTTAGTAGAACGTTTGCATTTCACCAATCAAATCAGTACTTGGTATAGTCAACCCCTAAGTGAGCATTTTTGGTATCAAACTTTAAATATCATTTTCCATGGTATTTTTGGATCATCCCCTCTTGCCCCTGATTCAAAAAATATAAATGAATGTTGACAACAGTCTCAAAACATAAAACTTTGAGAAAGAATTTTTCCCCTATTCCTGAAATAATCACAGAATATATTGCATAAACATATGGAAACATGTTTTGATTAGTTTTTATCACTTAAAAGCCACATTTCTATACATGTTGAGAGTTTATATATGTCAATACAATGTGAAAAAAGAAGTTGGTCTAGTATTTGGGAAACATGAAGATCTTTTTAACAACTCACAAATCAAGATTCAGAAGGAACAAATGGCTGTTACAAATTTCCCTGTATACCAAACCAGTTTGGGCTTAAGAAATTATCCAAAAGAATTGGTGAATTGATGTTTAAAATTACACATGACTCAATTAACTTTTTCAAGTAACACTAAGAATATTTTTAGGAGAATTATGTAGTATTTAAAAGGTGATTACAAATATTCATTCATAGGATTTTTCCATATAGCTGACTCTCCTATCAAAATATCCCTATTATTTTTTATTGTAATTAGCAAATTCATGGTCCATGCTTCTGTGCTTATTTATTTATTTTTCTATCAAAATCATACCCCAAAATCTGTAACAGTGTCTTGCACTTACTTTTTAAAGGTTTTTAATGTTTTTAAATTGTTGAAATTAAGGTATAATTTATATACAGTGACATAAACAGATTTTAAGTGTGTGGTTCAACAAGTTTTGATCAATGACTATATCCCTGTAAATTTTATCCTAATCAATATATAGAACATTGTCATCATCATAAAATGTTCTCTCATGCTCCCTTCCTGGATTTTATCTTCATCCAAAGATAATCAGTGTTTATGATAATTTTTATTTTTCTAGAACTTCACACAAACTTTTGTTTACCATGATGATTTTGACACTTAACCATGTTGTGTATATCAGAAATTTGTTCTTTCATTTAGTAGTATTACTAGATCACAATTTGTTTATGCTTTCTCATGTTGATAAGTCTTGTTCCTCTTGGGTTGCTATAACAAAAACCACAGACTTAGGGTTTTTTAATGAACAACAGAAATTAATTGCTCATAGTTCTGGAGGTGGGAAAGTCCTCAATTAAGTTGCAGCAGATTTGGTGCCTGGTGAGAGATCTCACTCCACAGATGGCACCTTTTCATTGAATCTTTATAAGATGCTACAGGATTAAAAGCTCCCTCAAGACTCTTTCAGGGCAGGGGATATAGCTCAGTTGGTAGAGTGCTAGCCTAGCATGCACAAGGCCCTGGGTTTAATCCCCAGCGCCACCAAAACAAACAACAACAAAACTCTTTCATAAAGATGGTAATCTCTAGCTTGCAAATGATCATTTTCTCCTCCATGTCTTCATAATCTTCCCTCCATGTGTCTGTGTCCTCATATTCTCTTCTTATAAGGCTACCAGTCATACAGGATTACTGTCTGCCTCAATGACCTCACTTAAGTACCTTTTTAAAGACCCTATCTTTTTTGTTTTAATTGTAAACAAATGGGGTACAACTTGTTTCTCTGGTTGTACATGAAGTAGAGGCATACCATTTGTGTAATCATACATTTACATAGGGCAATGCTGTTTGATTTAATCTGTTATAGACCCTATCTTTAAATTCATTTACATTATGAAGTATTAGATATATGAATTTCAGGGTGCACAATTTTCAGCCCAAAAAAGCAGCAGTCCATAGCTGAATGAATGAGTACCTCAGTCCTTAATGGGAATATGGATTATATACCACAGCATGTCCTAACATATATGATGTGACCTATATACATGTCAATTTTAATTTTGTTCTGGACACTCTAATCTGACTCATGAATCCTTTTGTCTACACCCTCCATTTCTCTTTTATTAGTGATTGTAGTTTTAGACGAGTCTTGAATTCAGATAATATGCATTTTCTATTTTCTCTATTTTTTCAAAATTGCTTTGGAAATTCTGGTTATTTGCATCACCACACAAATCTTAGAATCAACTGTTGATTTCTCAAAAAGAAAGTCTGTTGAGACTTTGATAGGATTTTCATGGAAATGACATGTTAAAAATATTGGACCTTCAGATTCATGAACATGATATATCTCTCCATTTTAATTTCTTTCAGTAACATTTTGTCTCTTTTAATATGAAATTTTATTCTAATGCTCATATGCCTCAGAGTAATTTTTGTTCTACTAATATGATGAATCATGTTGATTCTCAAGTGTTATACCAACCTTGCATTCCTAGAAAAAATCCCATGTGTTAATGATATATTATCCTTTTCATTTATTGCAATATTTAATTTGCTAGTAGCTAAAAAAGGTTGCAGAATATATATGTTCATGAGGGAACTGAAGATTTCTTGCAATAAATATGTTCAGCTTTGGTAGCAGTGTTACATTGATCACAAAAAATAAGCCATAAAGTTTTCATACATCTCTATTTTCTGAAAGACCTTACATCAGATGTATTAAATGAGTGATCTGAAAATATTTTGACTTCAAAATCCCTTTAAATTTTTAAACAGTATTGAGGTCTCCAAAGAACTTTTTGTTTATATAAGTTACATTTATCAACATATTAAAAATTAAAACTGAGAAAAATGTAAATGTTTACCAGTTTATTAAAAATAATAAATTACTATATTACTATAACATATCTTTAGGAAGAAGAGTATTTTCCAGAAAAAGTATTTTATGAGGGGAAGCAGTGTTTTACATTTTTTTACCAGTCTCTTTAATGTGTAGCTTAATAGAAGACAGCTAGAGTTTCACATCTGCTCCTGCATTCAATCTGTGTCAATATCATGTATGACAAAACCTATGGAAAACTCTATTTAAGAGAAACTAAAAATAAAAGAGGCAAATAAGTTCCTACTAGTTCCTACTAATATAAGAACAACTTTGACTTTGCAGGCCACTAGAAATGTCTGTTATGGTTTGGATGTGAGGTATCCCCACATGGGAGACAAAGCAAGAAGACTGGAAGGAGAAATGATTGGGTTATAGCCTTAACTTAATAAGAAAATTAATCCATGATGGGATTAACTGAGTGGTAACTAGAGGCAGGTGGAGGAAGTTGTTCATTGACCACATGGCTATGAGATATATATCTGTATCTGGAGAATACAGTCTCTCTCTCTCTGCTTTCTTATTGTCATGTGAACTGCTTCCCTCTGCCATACTCTTCCGCCATTATGCTCTGCCTCAGCTGAAGCCCATGGGGAAGGGAGCTGGCTGTATACGGACTGAGACCTCTGAAACCATGAGCCCTTAAATAAATTTCTTCTTCTACAATTTTTCTAGTTGGGTCTTTTAGTCACAGCAGCAAAAAAACGGACTAAAATAATGTCTTGAGGATTATAATTTGTGTCTTGTGTGTGTGGTGGGGGATTGACAACAAATTCAATTTCTTTAATAGATATTCTTCCTTTTTTAGATTATCTTTTTCTTCTTGTATCTATTTTTGTAAGTTGTATTATTCAAGGAATTTATTCATTTAAGTGTCAAATGTATTAGCATAATTCTTTTATGGCATTCCTGGTTATTCCTCTAGTGTCTGTGGGAACTGCAAGATATTTTGTTTCATTTCTGTTTTTGGTAATTTGGATTTTCTGTCTTTTCCTTAATCTATTAAGATAAAGTTTTATTGGTTCTGTTATCATTTTCAAAATACTCTTTTTTGAATTTGTTAGATATTCTATTATATCTGTTTTCTATTTTATTAAATTTCTTCTCACTTGCCTATTTTTGTCTTTTAAATACAGTTTGGTCTTCTAGGTTTTTAAGGTAGAAACTTAGGTTATAATTTTATATATTTATTTTTTCTAAGACACCTTCAAAGATAAAATTTGCTCTAACCCTTACTTTAGCTAAATCCCACAAATTTTTATTTTCATTATTATTCAATTCAAAATATTTCTTTTTTTTTTCAAACTATGGATTATTCAGCAGTTTGCCATTTAATTTCCAAATACTTGGAGATCTTCTAATTATCTTTGTTTATGACTTCTAATTTAATTATGTTTTAGTAAAATAAGATACTCTGTAAAATTTCAATTCTTTTAAGTTATAAAATTAGTGTAAGTACTAAGACTTGAGACTTATATAATGGTTGAATATTGTCCTTCTTATTGAATGTTTCATGTGCACTCAACAAAAAATGTCCTCCTCTTTTCTTTGGTGTACTCATCTATAAATTTCAACTCCGGTTGATTGATACTATTGTTCAGATCTTTTATATTTTTATGAGTCCAATTCAATCAATTAATGAGAGAAAAGAAATTGAATGATTGCTATGGTCTGATTGTCCCCCCAAAGTCATATGTTGAAACCTAATCATCCATGTGAAGATGTTGGGGCTTTAGGATGTGATTAAAGCATGTGGGCAGAACCCTCACACATAGGATGAGATTAGGGCCCTTATGCTCTTCTGCCATGTAAAAGCATAGCATACACAGCATTTAAGGTGTCACCTGGGAGGCAGAGACCGGGGACCTCACCAGACTGGTGATGCCTTGATTCTGGACTTCCCAGTTTCCGTAAGTGTGAGAAAATAAAAGTTCGTCTTTTATAAATTATCCTGTGTTGGGTATTTTATCATAGCAACACACACAAAAAAGACAAGCATGTTCATAGATTTGACTATTTCTCTATTTTTTTTCTTCATAATTTGAAGTTATATTATTAGGTGCATACATATTTACATTTGTTATATCTGCCTAATAAATTGTAAATTTTCTTCCTCATCTCAGGTTTTATTCCTCATCTTGAAGTCTACCTTTTTATTAATATAGAACATCTGTTTCTTATGGCTAATGTTTCCATGTATATTTTAATTTTTGACATTTTCAACTTATCTATAGATTTATACTTAAATTCTTTCTTGTAATAGCATAAATTTTTTAAAATTAATCCAATAATCTAATTCTCATATTCCTCATTGATTTGTTCATTGTGTCCATCTTTCACTTAAAATCTTTGAACATGATTATAATTTTTCTTTTTAAAATCTTTGGATACTAATTTCAATAAAGCATGTGCTTTTACTTACTTCTCTCTTATTTTTTCTTAATAATGTGTCAGTAAAAAGTTTTTACTTGTTTAGTATATTAGATATTGGACATGTGGGGGAGTCCAGATTATGTTTTCTTCCTTTAAAGGGATTGAATTTTGTTCCAGCAACCAATTAAATTACTTGGGCTGGTGATATAGCTCAGTTGGTAGAGTGCTTGCCTCACATGTACAAGGCCCTGGGTTCAATCCCCAGCACAATAAATAAATAAATAAATAACTTGTGGGAACTTTCAGTCCTGTCAAGTTTGGTTTTATCCTTTTTTACTTTGGACCAATTTGGGCTTTGTATTAATCTTACAGGGTACAGTTCATACACTAGAGTAGGATGTAATGTTTGGCCTTTCTGGGGTCTGAGTAGCCAATGTATTTAGTGACTATCCAGCACTATGTGACTTCTGATGTCGCCTTTCAACTGTCAGCCCTGGAGCTTCTCCCAGTAGCTCTTCCTCCCCATGCAGCTCCCTGCAATCTGTTATCCTTTCCTGCTTCTTCTAGTCACTTCAGCAGCCCATAACTCTGACCTCAGTCACTTCCATTCAGCAAAACTACTCTCTCTCCTTTGCCTCCGGCAGCCTATGCCAGCTGTTAAGAGTCTCCAGGCAGAAAGCCAGAGCAAACATGGGGTTCAATTTATGTGTTTTTCTTCTCTCAAAGTTCACAATCCTGTGGTTCCTGGGTCCAATTACTGAGAACACTTCACTTTTCATTGTTTATGGCAAAGCAAGTCTGGTGCTAGTTACTGTGGTATAGTCATAAGTAAAGCCCTACTATCCCTATTTAAAAAAAAAATACTAGTTAGCAAAGTACAGTTTTAGATTTACTAGCCTATGCTGTATAACGTGAATCAAGATTTGGGATTCCAAGAAGACGAAATTTTCCTGGTCAAGCAAAGTAAACAATGACACTTGACCTCTCTGACAGAATTTTTTTCAATCCTTGATTCTCTTGTATCTTCTTGAATGTTCTATCACCTATCTATGTATCATTTATTTGTCTACATAGCATAGTACTTGGCATATAGTGTCAGATAGATAGATAGATAGATAGATAGATAGATAGATAGATAGATAGATAGATAGATAGAAAGATAGATAGATAGATAGAGATAGGTGATAGTTAGGTCCCACAGCTACAAACCTAATATTAGCTGCTTCTCCTTTCTGATATCACTCCTTTCTGATATCCTTTCTTCTTCATCCCTGATTCCTAAGAACTCTTCCAAATTTTCTGTCAGTCACTAGTCCTCAAAATTTGGTCTGATGTTCTGCTTTTACAAAAAGAGATGCAGTCCCTATCTCTTATGGTCCTTATAATTCAAGGGGAGATGTGTTCATTACGGTTTCCCTGAAAGCAGAGCATATGCAAAGGCTCTTTGATGGAGTGAGTGCAGCATGTTGGAGGGGTACAATGGCTGAGGTCTTCTGAGAGCTGATTCTTTAAGCCCATGGTAATGTGTTTGAAGTCCTTTGGAAAAACAGCAAAAGTTTTATGAGGGGAGAGAGATGAAATTATTTGTTTTAAATGATGTGATGAGTCTATAATGATTTTTGATTAATACGTGTCAAATATTTCTGAAGATTTCAATGCAGTTACAATAGCTAACACTGGAAAATATTCCTTATTTGGATTCAAGCCCAACAATACATAAATCACTGTCTTTGGTTAGAATTTCAACCCCTTGCATTCTACTCCAACAAATTAATATTTATATTTCAGTATGGGTATTTGTCATTGAGAAGCAGCAATAGCAATTAATGCATGTCATAATGTCTCAACACTCCAAGTCAATCAAGAGTCACTCACTAAAGTGACAGTCAAGCCATCATTTGGATACAACCCCACCAACATTATTTATGACTAAATTTATTTCTAGCAGAGAGTGTTCATTTTTTTATTTTAAAAAGTTGTTAAATGTTAAATTGCTCAATTCTCATATAAACTCTTAGGTTAATAAAATTTGCTTTTACCTAACCAACTTGTTTTATATGTGATCACATGATATAACAGAAATCCTGAACTTGGACACAGAATGCCTAGATCTTATATTAATTTGTTTTGTGACAATGAATAATTGATCATAAAGTGATAGCAAAGTATTTATTAAGTATCTATTGTGTATATGCTTTACTGACTAGGAGTGATATATTACAAATATATAAGGTATGGTCAACTCACAAAGATAAAAAAATTTGGTCAATACCTCAAATTTCATTTGAACTATACAGAGAATATTGCATTCTCATTCTGACACACATGATTTGTTTAAAGTCAAACACTAGACTTGGGCTAGGCTCAGAAAAAAATGTGTCCTACCTTCAATATGATATAAGTTAAATGTGGGATCATTTTTTTAGAAAGTCATAAATGACATTTTCATGAGGTAGGTGTTCCCTGCTTAATGGAATTTGCTTCCTGAAAACATGCTGCCCTGTTACCCAGATACTCCCCTTCTAGCAACGCTTACTTAATGGTGATTCTGTCTGAGGATGGTTCTAAGCCCAACATCCTCACTAGGTTTTAGATGACAGAGAAGACATTTTCTTTTCTATGTGGCTACTTCTTCTCTGAGTGAGTCCCAAATGTGATTCTGATCTGACATATTCTTTCCCTGTGCTTGAAAAAGCATAAACTCAAGGAGTGGGGAAATGCTGGGGAGTGATATTGACCAAATTATACTATTATACAACATGCATGTCTGACTATGTAACAACAAATCCGATCAGTATGAACAACTAGAATGCACCAATAAAAAATGAAGAAAGAAAAGATCAGAATGTTCAGACCTACATATAATATCAGGTGACATTGCTAGCATTGTAGTTTTCACTCTCTTCAAATATTTGTGATCCATTTTGATTCCTTCAGTTTGTAAGTTAACATTTAAAAAGGTGTAACCACTAATGTAGGTGACTTTTTCAGAAGAGAGATTACTCGCAGAAATCTGAGATCAACAGAGAGTGAGTGACATTTGATCTGAATGAAATTTGACTTACAGGGAAAGTGGAATATGCATTTGATATGTCTACTGATCTAACCAGGTTTAAAACAGGTTGCACCCCCTTTTACTATTCACTTTTCAGGATTCAGAAATAAGTTATTATCTACATATAGATGCTCATAATTTGGTAAGATCATTCTAAAGACATCTGTCATTATTTGATAAATAGCTTATTTCTAAAATACTTTCAAAAAGTCAGTATACTCTTTTTATTGTTATTTTTATTTTTTGCCAGTATAATCTTGATGTTAAGACAATTCAAACCTCCCTGTATGCAAAAAGGAAAGTAAGTCAGGGTCATCTCTTATGGAGTTAGAGCAATAGTTTGATTTTGAGGTTATCAGGAGAAATTGAAAAGTTCACTTGCAGGAAATACATCAGGAAGTACTCAGAAAGCAGATAAAACACCATGTAGAAAATAACTCTACTGCATTTTAAACTGATGATCACTCACCTCTGTAACCACTTGCCATTGTAGAGCTTTACGGCATCAGATAAGGTACATTTCAGTGGAAGAAATTAAAGAACTCTTGAGAAAAAACAGGGAAGTATTTTGCGCAAAGCCAGATTGCTGAGATATTACCCTTGTTTTTCACCTCTGAACAGCACCCAAAATAGAGTGAGTTTTATGCCAAATAAAGAATAAATGTCACTCTCAAGCAACTTTTGGAGAAAATAATGCAAATTAGATCAAGAAGAGGAGAAAAGCTTGTTCTCAACCAATGACTAAAAAGAACATGTAAAAGAGCCACCATTTCTCCTGCAGCTCTATGTAAGAGACAACATCTGGATTTTCAAGGCAAATATAGCAATGATAAAGAAAATATGAAAAGAGTTCAGGAGAAAAGGAGAAATTAATGAGATAAGGGTTGGAGACAAATTTTCACAAGTGAGGATTAGGCCATTGTGTTTGCCAAAAAAGCTGGCTGTTAACTTGAATTTCCCAGATTGAAAGTCTGTTTTATCATGCCCTGATCACACAAATAGGAGCACATAAGTATATTAACAAACTAATTCAAAATGACACATGATTTTTAAAATTCTGACACTCAACAATATTTATTAAATGCTGTTAATTCCTGGTAGGTGGTAGGACAAAGGGGTTGGACCACGCTTCTCTCACATTCTCTGGGAAGACACTCGTGACAGTATTTATTTAAGTTTAGCATTTCAGCACATGCTTCCTGACTAGTCTCAACTACGTGAATACAATTGAAGTCAGAAGCACTTTCTGAAACGCCTATTTTTGAAGGAGAATGAGAAGGGGATATTAAAGACATGAGCTAGCTACTGGCTGCAATTTTTACATGTGCTTACAATTTCAGAAGATTATGGTATATGGTCCAGACCCTGGAAGAAAACACCTTAATATATACCTAAGGAGAAATTTAGCCCCAGAGTTGATCCTTATTTGGAATGGAATTAACAAAATTAGAGCTAAAATATATAAAATCTATTTCTGAATCACATTTAATACTTGAATCCCTGGCAGTGTGGGTATGGATGCAGTATGTGAATGTGCAATGCTATTATTTTCTTACCATGCAAAAAATTAGGTTCCTATAAAAACATCCTTGACCACAAAGTGTGATGACTTTATTTTGGTATATTGATTTTTAAAAAGAAACTTTTAGTTATGTATCAAGATAAGTATGTCAAAATGAGTCCTACTGTTATGTATAACCAAAAGAATCAATAAAAAGAAAGAAGTGAGATATTTGTAAAACATATTAGTTTTTAAAAAGAGTTAGATGGCACCATTAATACTATGTATTATACACTCAGGGAAAATAGAATCCAAGCTCAAGAATTTTTCAAGTGATTTCCTAGCCAGGCACAGTGGCACATACCTATACTGCCAGAAAATCAGGGAACTGAGATAGGAGGACTGAAAATTTGAGGCCAGCATCAGGACTTAGTAAGACCCAGCTTCAAATAAAAAATTAAAAGGAGCTGGGGATGCAGGTCAGTGATAAAGCATCTCTGAGTTTAGTTCCTAGTATCATTAAAACAAATAATGTATCCTGCCTTATCAGATTTGGGTTGAAATGTGATTTGTCCTTAATTTCTGGGACTGCTGATAACCTTTACCTTCTCTGAATATGATAGTTCTCTGGTCTTTTAACAACTCACTATGTCTGGCTAAGTCTCCACGGATCCTAGAGAAAGGAAAGAGGGAAAGAACCCTTGTGACTGAGTGAGAAGTGAGTTTAAATAGATTATTTCAATGCTATCTCAATTTCTTTAAAGAAAAAGAACACTTCTATACTTCAAGTAAACTACTGTTGCACCTGGATCTAGATGAAACACAACACTGCTTCCACTTTGGAAGGTTCTAACTCTTCAGAAAACACCATGCACAACCTCTTGACAATTTTCTATAGCCAGACTGACACTAATTCCTGATGATGTCAATCACTTTCAATGAGCTTTTGCAAAGCCCTTTGCCATGGCAAAATTTGTTCTTGAGGATGCGCTAACATATATTTTGTTCTTCTAACTCTCATTTAACTGAAGAAATGCCTGGAACATAGTAGGCACTCAATAATAATTATTTGTTAAACTAATAAATAGTTTCTTGCCATGTAAAGTGTGTGATATTTAAAATCATGAAGTACATAACAAACTGAGTGTACAGCCATTTGTAATATATTAAGAGGGACATCTTTGCTTGTTATTGATTTACCAGAGTTGGCTTTCATTTTGCAAATATTTTCATTAATGAACATTGTTTCAAATATATTATTATTCAAAGATTTTTCGCCTGTACCATAATACAATTATACTACAATTCCAGATTTTCAGCATTAGTTTACAAATTTAAGTCATCCAATGCCAAGAAATATAAGATGACCCTAGACTTTATCCTAATGTATTTGGAAGTATGCTCTTAGTTCTGAAAGATTATCCATCCTGATATACACAAGGATAATCCCAAAGTAGCCAGCTGAATAGTGTTGCTGTGTCTGAAATCACTTGTTGATTTTCTAGGATGTGCACCTCCTGTTTTCCTATTGGCCCATCAACAGAGTTTTCATCCTATTTATATTGGAACCTAAGACTTTTCTACTGAAGTAGAGCTTAGATTACATGAACTAACAAGTAGGGGTAAACTCTTTCCGATAAAAAGGATCTCTAAAATTTGTCTGTCAATCATATTTTGCAAACTTAATTGTCATCTAAAGCATTGGGGATGTTTGTCAGGTAATGAGATTCTATGACATCGCCTTTTGTAAAGTCATGAAAAATGCAAATCCTTTTACTAATAAAAGAAAAAAAAAAAAGACATTTTCAAGTGAGATTTCTACTATTAAATAGTTACCAAACAGTGTTTTGTTAAGGTTCAACCCAGATGGATAAATGCTATAGAATACATATAATTTCAATTCAAGAATAAAAGCATCTTTTGGGATGTTGGAAAAAAATCCCCAAATAGCTTTGTAATTAAAAAAATAAATCTTAGATATATAGATCCTTGGAATGATTCCACAATAACTTAAAGAGTCGTTTCAGCAACGTGACAAAGATAACTCGGAACTTTGTTGTTTAGTTATAAAGATACGGAAATGAGGGCTGGGGATATAGCTCAGTTGGTTGAGTGCTTACCTTGCAAGTACAAGGCCCTGAGTTCAAGTCCCCAGCACCGCAAAAAAAAAAAAAAAAAAGATACGGAAATGAGTTCAAAAGCAAGAAAATGACAGAAAACAGGTACTTAAAATCAGAGTAGTGAATTCAGGACTTAGTGCTCTAGCAACAAAGAGGAAAACTGCCCAAGATTTAATGCATACCTAATGCATACCTAAAAGTGTTTTAATGTTCATATGCACACGAAAGATGTGACTTTGGGCTCTGGAAAGGTGAATATTATGTTTGAACATTTATCTTCTCCCAAACTTCTGTTGCAATTTATCTGCTATTGTGGCAGTGTTAGGAGGTGGCACCTTTGGGAGGTAATAGGGCCATGAAAGTTTCTCTCACATGGATAGGACTGGATGCTGCTACAAGGGGCAGATGGAGGAAGTTTGTTCTCTTTTGTGCTCTTGCCCTTTCACTAGCTGTCATATAAAGATGGTACAAGAAAATGCTTTTAACTTTTAACTTCCCAGTCTCCAGAACTGTGAGCTAGTAAGTTTTTGCTTTTTAAAATCCAATCTCTAAGACTTTTCATTTTAGCAGCACAAAACAGACTAAGACAGTGGAGGAGCTAAAGTAAATGCCTACTACAATGTTGAGGTAATTGGAGGATTGTTGCTTAGAGATAGGGGGATAAAAACAATTCTAACCACTGATAAAAGAAAGCAAAGGGGAAGTATGTCTTTGTCAGATTCTGAGGCAAAGAAGAAATTGCTTATGAAGAACAAAAATTCCCAGCCTGCCCAGATTTATATCATCCATGGATGTGGATATTCCTAATCCAAAAAATTAGTGATAAAACTAATCTTTGTTTGGCAAACTATCTGGAACACCCACCAAAACCAAAAGCAAAACTATTCCAGAGTAGTCCTTCCATAAGTGCATAATAATAGAAAAATAGTAGAAAAACAAAACAAAGACAAAAAAATTCTTCTGTTATGATGAGCTCACACATGCAACAAAAAATTAATAAGCCATGAGGATGATTACACCCAACAAATACAAGGAATATGTACTCTCAAATATGACATAATTAAGTAATGTGAATGAATCTATAGAATAAAATGACCAGAGTAAAAAAAAAAAAAAAAAATAGAAATAAATCTTGAAGAACATGACACGAAAAACATATAGCAGATGTTCAAAAGAAAAATAGACCTTTAGAAATAAAGAGTCCTTGAATTGAAAACTTGATTAATGTAAATAAAGATCAGACTTTTTGAAAAACCTTAGAAGATGGAAAGATCTCCCATGTTCTTGGATAGGAAGAATTAACATTGTCAAAAAGGCCATACTACCAAAAGTGCTATACAGATTCAATGCAATTCCAATTAAAATCCCAATGATGTACCTTACAGAAATAGAGCAAGCAATTATGAAATTCATCTGGAAGAATAAGAAACCCAGAATAGCTAAAGCAATCCTTAGCAGAAAGAGTGAAGCAGCTGGTATCGCAATACCAGATCTTCAACTCTACTACAAAGCAATAGTAACAAAAACAGCATGGTATTGGTACTAAAATAGAAAGGTAGATCAATGGTACAGAATAGAGGACACAGACACAACCCAAATAAATACAATTTTCTCATACTAGACAAAGGTGCCAAAAATATGCAATGGAGAAAAGATAGCCTCTTCAACAAATGGTGCTGGGAGAATTGGAAATCCATATGCAACAGAATGAAACTAAACCCCTATCTCTCACCATGCACGAAACTAAACTCAAATGGATTAAGGACCTCGGAATCAGACCAGAGACCCTGCAGATTATAGAAGAAAAAGTAGGTCCAGATCTTCAACATGTCGGCTTAGGACCAGACTTCCTCAACAGGACTCCCATAGCACAAGAAATAAAAGCAAGAATCAATAACTGGGATAGATTCAAACTAAAAAGCTTTCTCTCAGCAAAGGAAACTACCAGCAATGCAAAGAAAGAGCCTGCAGAGTGGGAGAAAATGTTTGCCAATCATACTTCAGATAGAGCACTAATCTCCAGAATCTATAAAGAACTCAAAAAACTCTATGCCAAGAATGCAAATAATCCAATCAATAAATGGGCTAAGGAAATGAATAGACACTTCACAGAAGAAGATCTACACGCAATCAACAAACATATGGAAAAATGTTCAACATCTCTAGTAATAAGAGAAATGCAAATCAAAACCACCCTAAGATTCCATCTCACCCCAATTAGAATGGCGATTACAAAGAATACAAGCAACAACAGGTGTTGGCGAGGATGTGGGGAGAAAGGTACACTCATACATTGCTGGTGGGACTGCAAATTAGAGCAGCCACTCTGGAAAGCAGTGTTGAGATTCCTTAGAAAGCTTGGAATGGAACCACCATTTGACCCAGCTATCCCACTCTTTGGCCTATACCCAAAGGACTTAAAATCAGCATACTACAGAGATACAGCCACATCCATGTTCATAGCTGCTCAATTCACAACAGCCAGATTGTGGAACCAACCTAGATGCCCTTCAATTGATGAATGGATAAAGAAACTGTGATATATATAATGGAATATTACTCAGCCATAAAGAATGATAAAATTATGGCATTTGCAGGCAACTGGAGGAAATTGGAGAATATCATGCTAAGTGAGATAAGCCAATCTCAAAAAACCAAAGGACGAATGATATCACTAATAAGTGGATGATGGCACATAATGGGGGGAGGGAAGGGTTAGTGTTAGGGTTAGAGTTAGGGTTAGGAAGCAGGGCAAGTATAGAGGGAAAAGAGGGGTGGGGGGGGGGGAAGGGAAAAAATAACAGAATGAATCAAACAACATTACCCTATGTAAATTTATGATTACACAAATGGTACGCCTTTACACCATGTACAAACAGAGAAACAACATGTACCCCATTTGTTTACAATAAAAACAAAAACTAAAAAAAAGAAAAGATTAGACTATTTGAGAGGGAATTGAAAAGGTTGAAAGCAGATTTAAGGAAATTACCATGAATGCGGAATAGACAGATTAAAAAACAGACAAAATAGGTGGAAATACGAAGGATAGAAGAACCAAAATATGTTGAAGTACAAGTTATAGGAGAGTAAAGAGTCAATGGGGAAAAGATATTCGAAGAGACATTTATTGATATGATACATTGATTTCAGTGTTGATGAAAGACATGAATCCTCAAATTGCAGAATTTCAAAGACAACAAGAAAATTTTAAAGGCAACTAGAGAAAAAAAGACAGACTTCCTACAAAGAGTAAGTTAACATCTTTGCATGGAGAAAGAAGGATGTGATGAAAAATAAGTATTCAGTTGTATCTGTAATATTTTGTTTCTTTAAAAATTATCTACATCAAATATGAAAGCACCATTGTAAAATCTGTGACAAGTATAATGGTATCTGTCATATTATTTTCTTACTTATTTACATGTTTAAAATATTTCAGAATTAGAAATTAACATTTGAAAAGTTAAGAGTAATTTTTATCAATAAAATATCAATTATTTATCATAATAACTTCTACCTCCCCATTTTCATGCACCAAAGTCCCACTCTGAACAATAAAGTTGAGAGAACTCCTGATGGTATTCAATTGGAAGAGACTTAGCAATTTCCTTAATGCTGGCAATATCTTTTAGATCAGGGATGTCAAACAGGATGTTACCTATTTTTGTAAATAAAGTTTTATTGGAACAGAGACATACTCATTTTTTAATGTATTTTCTATGGCTACTTTGACTCTACAACAGTGAAGTAATACAGTTGTAATTCTAAAATACATATTATCTAGCTTGTTTTTTTTTAAAGCTTACCAACTCTTTACTTAAATGATGATATTTTCTTGATTTTTTTCCCCTTAAACAAATTAGCAGTATATTTTTACAATGAAGTCACAACCTTATATATTTTTAAAAATAATAATTAACTTACTTTAATGAGCTTAGATTTGCACAAAGGGGAAACTTAAGGTAAAAGTAAATACTGAGAAATTCTAAAATGTCTTTCAGTGTTTATTTAGTTGGCCTTTCCACTCCTAAGATTCTTAATAATCAAGTTGAACTGGTTTGGGTAACACGAAAGTTCAAATCAGTCATCTGGTTCTGCAATGCAACTCAGTTAATTTCAGGTACATGGCACTTTTGCATTTTTCCTCAGCCCTGGTCAAAGTTGCATCAATTTTGTATTACCTTATAAAGTAGAGGAAGAAAGTATTTGTCTGGGCCTGTGAATTTTATTTTTTCTTTTTTTATGATTCTCCTTCCATATATATGTTAGTCTCCTATGGAAGAGCTGGAAATACTGGCTCTTCATATATTTAAGATGTCTGAAAATCTATTATTATACTATTAAATACATATTATGATGTTTGAAGAAAATAACTCATCACTTAGTCATGGATGAGAAAAGGACTGGATTTCTGTTTGCTTACACCAAAAGACTTCTTTTTTTTTTTTTTTTTTTTCACCTGGAGAAAGACAGTTTTGTTTTTTTTTTTTTTTTTCATTATGACTAGAGAGTTTACTGATTTAATCACTTGAAGTCAATAAAAATTATAACAATAGCTTCTCTGAAGACACAAGTCACTACTTGCTGCAAATATAACAGGGAAAATTGTTGTCATTTCACTCCTCCAGGTCCCTCTATCACTAGACTTCAGTTTCCCTCTCTGATCTTATTACATTATTTGCACTTTCTCCTCTCTACCATGGCCTGCCTGTCCCACTGGTGGGGATGTCCATGGGCCCCCATGCCTGTTCCCTATGCCTATAGTCAGCACCTGCTTAGTGTCCCTTGAACATTCTATGGATGCTTAGCTTGAGTTCCGCCATCTTCTAATGGTCCTTTAACAAATGAATATTGAATTTGTTAGTTAATGAAATAATTCTTGATAACCCATTTAACATCTAAAGGTCTTATTCTTCTCTGAATTCCTATGGCTCTTAAATTTAAAAAAACTCCTGAATAATATTCTATTTGTTATATGTAAATAAAATATATTTTCTGTAAACTCCTTCAAGTCAAGGGAAATGTTGAATATATATTTTAAAATAACTTAAAAAGGAATCAAGAGAGAAAGATAGAGAGCGGGGAAGGCCATAGTAGGCATCCCATTCAATGTGGTGAAGAATCTGGAATCTGCTACTGATGATCTCACCTTTACCTAAAGCACCATATGCATTTGCTATTTGAAGAAACAAGTACTTGTTAAATAGAATAGTTAAAATCATATTACATTAGTGAAATGTACTTTAATATCCATTGGATGACTTTTTTTTTAAGAATCAAATAGCTCCCCTTTAAACACTAATCAAGAGTAGAAAGGGACAAAAAGCAAACAATACAGTGCTTCTCGGATTCTAAATACATTTTACCTGGTGATTTACAGTTGAATGTGTCTTTTAGGGGCTTATAGAAGAATTGAGCCTGAAAACAAGCCAGAGTGCATAATTGTTCTTTTTCAAGCCACAAACTGTTTTTCTTTCTCATTGAAAGTTAAAGTCAGAATCCCCAGGTCCACACTTTACAACGTAAGCCTCTTTACTACCTTCCTGTGCTACTTTTCATTTTATTTGTCAGATTTTCTGAGATGTTCAAGTGGGTAATTTTCAAAGAACAACAATGACAATCCTCAAAGCCAGTAGTAAATAAACTTGTAAAATTACTTTTTTTCAAAGAAAGCTTATAAATTCTCACAAAACCCTCCCATTGTACCTCTGGACCATTTCTATCCCTTTGGCTCGCTAGTCTTTGTCTTCCACCGTACAGAGTTCTTTTTGCCCTGTAACTGCCTTACATTGTAATAACCACCACCACACTTAAGCTGCACTGTCCAAATAAAATGGACTTGTATGTTTTCCAATTTCTCCAACAAAATACCCAGCAACTCTGTTTTGCCTTTTGGGCATGATGTCAGGGGTTGTAGGTAGTTGAAATGAAGACTGAGGGTGAGGGAGATAATAATAACTGTGTGTGTACTGGTAATTCTCCTACCAGGGCAAAGAGAAGTATATTCAAGAGTTTTCTTTAAAGAAAGAAGACTAGTAATGTACTAATGGTACAGCAGGTCTGTTCCCAAAGAGCGGAACTGAATGAGACATGAGTACTTTCTGTGAGATGAGTCACCTGTGGTTCACACAAAGGGGAAGTGTTGAAGAGAAAATAATGACCATAATTCACACTGAGACCTCTCTGAAGACAAGAATCCTATTTTAAGTTTCCAATAACTTATAAATATTTGTTGTATAAATATTTGTTGAATGACTCAATGATTTTATATTCTCCTGGGCTTTCCTGAGAAGCACCAGCACTAAATTCTGTGAATAAAAGGCTTATATCAGAAGAGCTTTCTATAGTGTGTGTAAATGTGTGTGTGTTTGTGTGTTGTGTGTGTAATGAGATAGGGGTATCATGAATGAGGAAATAAATTAAAACAAAGTATCAATACGTAGCTGAAGTAATTTCTACCAGAGAGCACAGAAAATTGTCAGTGATTTATTAACGAATGTGCCTATCAAGTGATGGAAAGTGCAGTTATTCATTCAGTTACTTAGTCCCGACCTAGGTGTTGTGAATGATACCCTTGGTTGTCCCCACAGGCGATGGGATTTCTGTGGATATGATACCCATTATTAAGAACTCTCAGTATCTCTGATCAGGTGCAAATAGAATCCACTCCCACTGAGCTATGAGAAATGTTGAGATTACCAAAGATCCCCTCTCTCATGGAGAAGGAGATGGAGAGGAAGAGTTTAAATTGCACCTATGACAGCCGTCAGCTTCATGTATATCCATGCACCATGGTTGTTTTCCGTAGTCCTGCTAGCCACCTTGGGCTTCTCTCTCCACCATTCCAACATACAGCTTTGTGCCATTCATCCTCTCTCCCACGACTTTACTGGGGCAAGCATGTTATTTTTTCTTGTCTTATGAAACAGCAGCTCCATCTGTTCTTCTTAGTGGGTTGCCATCAACCCACTGGCCTAGAAGGGAGGATGTTAAACACTTCTTTCCACATCTATTTCAGTCTGGGTCCTCCTAGAGGCAGATCCTGCTTTTCAAGGAATCAGTGCTGGTAGTTTATTTGGAAAGTGAACCTAGAAAAAAATAGGAAAAGATAGATAGTCAATGAAGTATGCAGTATCAAATGACCCCTTTGGTAAGTAGAGCTTAATTTTGCTGGGAACTTCAGTAACTGGTGAAGAACATTCATATTAGAGTCACCTCACCAGTGGATGATGTACTTTTACACCAGTTTTCAGCACTTATTGATTAAGGGCTGCCCCTGGGTGGCAGGTGTTACTCTTCCAACATCGCTGGCCTGCCATGTGCATAGGCACAATGGAACCTGGTGGAACAGGCCCTGGCTGCAACTAAAAGCCCTTAGTCAAGGAGAGGAGATGCTGGAACGTGGAAGCTGGGCCCGTGTGCACAACAGTAAGTAAGGTCTGAGGATGTAGGAACAGAGCACTGGAGGCATCTGTATACTGTCATTAGACAAACACAAACCAACATGTCTTCCTTCTCTCAGAGTTTCCATTCTAATTAGGGGAATGACATCTATGTAAAAACTTAAATGCCCATACCAGAATATCAGAGGCTGCGTCTTCAGGAATCTGATATGTGGGCACCATTCTCCTTCCACCATAGCTGTTGAGACCCAACTCTGTGCTGCAAAATAGAGTAGGTGTGGGGGATCAAGGTGCACTCTCTTCCTTTAAGGAGCTCAGTGAGGACAGAGTCAATTATTTTGACACTGAGGGGCCAGCTAATGGGAGTGAAGGTGGGGGAGTAGAATCTAAAGAGAGAGAAGGGTTAAGGCACATACTTGGTGGAGTCAGACAAGGAAGAGGAAGCCTGCACCGGCCTGGCAGTCAGTGAAAACTCACAGGCTCCAGAAAGCAGTGCTCCTTGGGAGAACAGTGAACTGTTTGACAAGGCAGCGAGATGAGTCTGGCCCAGGTCTTCTCATAGGTGGGTTCACTATTAATGTGTGAGTAAAAGGACTCTTCTCTATTATTATTACCCTCCTTCAAACTTAACAACCACAGCCCACTTTCACTGAGGGAGAACTGATATATCATTACATCCTTGACTTCCTATCTGCCATCTGGTGCTGATCTCATTTTTGTTGGCTTAATTAATGGTGATTATATTTGTCTATTTTTGTTCCTATAATACCTGAGCCTGGAAACTTTATAAAGAGGCATATTTGGCTTTGGAGACTCAAGAACCTGGTGCCAGCATTTTCTTAGCTCTAGGGAGAGTCTCATGGCAGATGGCATCACAATAGTTGGAGTAAATGTTGAAGATGTGAGGGTGCATACAGAAGAGGGATTCACAGAAGGTTCCAGACCCTTATAACAACACAATTTTGCAGGAACTAATTCAATCTCACAAGCACTACATCAATCTCTTCCTAGGATGGTAGCTCCATAACCTATGTGAGCTTCTATTAGCCCCCACCTCAATACTGCCACATGGAGACCAAGCTTCAAGTACATGAACATTTGGGATTAAACCACATTCAAACCATAGCAGTGATAATAACAGCAGACAACATTTATTGAATATCCAGTAATGTTCCAGACACTATACTAGGTTACTAAGTTCTGTACATACATCTACTCATTTTATCCTCTCCTGAACCCAGAAAGGTAGATATTACCATTGTCTCCATATTGAAAATAAGGATCTGATGCAGTAACTTCCCCCAGATTGCAAGGATCTGAGTATGGAAGCTGATATTTGAACAGAGTTATCCCAGCTCTAGAACCCACACTCATTCCCTACTGGAAGGACTATGCGGCTTGACTCCTGTCTTTTCTCACACTATTTTATGATGGGTGAGATCAGACATGCTTGAATGGGGATGTGGATGGTGTGAAGCCCCGTTCTTCCATGACCCTCTAGAGGGGTGGGGGTGCTGGCATTGATCCCAAGAGACTTTCAATCTAGAAATACCTCACCCTCTGCTTACCACCTCCAATGTTTTCCCACTATATTACAAGGATAAAAGAGGTCACAAATGGTTGTATTGTGGGTATGGAAACAGAGAAGGATATAATTGAGTTCTACCATTTTGTCTTATGTTAGCCAATTTTAAGAGACTTTCTCTTACCTCTTCCTTAACTTGGGGCCCAGAATATAGGCTGGGCCCTGCCTGTGCTTTCATCTGAGAAGGAGATTCTTATCCTCTCTCCTCCCTGTCATGCTTAAGATAGGGAGGAAAGTGACACCCACATATTGCAGGAGTCTTTCTATGACTTGTCTCTTCTCAACTCAAAAGCCATGACTTTAAATTGGAGAAGTACCATTCTAGACTCACTCCCAGCCTTCTAATTGTTTTTTTCTTCTCCTCATGCAGCAACATCCAGATTGTGTTGTTCCCTGGCATGCATCTAATTTTCTCTCCTTGAAGTCTATTATATATATTTTTAAATATTTTTAGTTGTAGATGGACACAATACTTTTATTTTATTTATTTCATTTATATGTGGTGCTGAGGGTCAAACCCAGTGCCTCACACATGCTAGGCAAGTGCCTACCACTGAGCCACAACCCCAGCCCTCATTGGAGCCTACTCAAAGATAGATGAGAACATTATTTCCACTCAAACTGATGTCTTCACACTATCCTGAGAAACATGATCTCCTCCCAACTCACTTGACCCTGGAACTTGGCCTACACTGACTAAAAAATGAAAAAAAAAAAAAAAAAAAAAAAACAAAACTGGGGAGTAGAGGTTCTTTTTTTCACTGTAAATTAAACAAATTATAAATTATGTCTCAATGTGGTTTGAGAAATGTAGGAAGGTTATCTCTCTCTCTCTCTCTCTCTCTCTCTCTCTCTCTCTCTCTCTCTCTCTCTCACACACACACACACACAAGAATCTAAGAATTCTTTCACATCTCTCTGATTATACATAGTAGAACTTATTTTCTCTGGATTAAAACAGCTCCCCTGGACACTTCCTGCACTTTCATCTATATACTGATTTATTTTTTTCTCTAAGTGAATTTAGGTAATGAGAAAGGTGCCTACTTGACATCTCCAGAGGATAAATCCTTCTAATTATCCACTACAGAAGAGAAGCAGAAGGGCAGTCACAAAGCAAATACCTCAAATATTTTAGAGATGTCTCAAGTCTAAACTATCCAGAAAACTAAAAATTAAGAAATCTCTCAGGTAGGAAAATTCTGATTATTCTGGTATATAGGTCAATTACTATTCACTCATACTGGTTGTTGGATGTAGGGACAATTTTCGAAAATGAAGACCTAAGGCAGACCCACCATTCCACATAGCTCAGGACTCCATGCAAACATCAGAGAATGGCAGACAAATGTGCTGAACCCCCCCTCACTGAGAATTTCCCTGACTCAGCACTACTGCTGCTGGAAAATTATTTTTATAGAAGCCTTGCATTGTAGGATGCTTAACAGCAACCCTACTCTCTACTACTAGATGCCAGTAACACCTCCTCCCTATCCCCAGTTGTGACAATCAAAAATGTCTTCAGTCATTAACAAATATCTTCTGGACTGCAAAATCATCCCAGATGAGAACCCAAGCAGGGAGAAACTTTGGACTTACCTCCCCTGGCCTTGGAACCTACCTGTGTGCATTCTTTCTATTGTAGAATGGTTTCAACTAAATTCATGTTAATTCTCTTTAGGGCTATTGCTTTCTGATATAAGATAACTCACTGGTAATTTCTCAGTTCATTACAGACATTATTCTTCTTGATGGTTTTGTAATATTCAATTATGTTTATACAACCAGTTTATCATACTATTTTTAGGTTTCAAAATTAAAAAGTGTTGCAGCTTATGTGTTACTTAATTCCAAAAAACTTTTCACGTGTCCTTCACTTCCAATGACCGTTAGATACTAGTGAATAAGACACATAAACATGGACCTTGCCCTCTCTCAGCTTACATTTTAGTGTGAAAGAAAATATATAAATAAATAAATTACTGATTATGAATAGATACATAATTATATAATTTAGTTTATCAGTTAATGATAAATTTCATGAACAGAAAAAAGTGATGAAACAAATCGTAACTAGTCAGGCCACTTTAGATAGAGTCATCAGGGAAGATTACTCTGGTTGGGGTCTTTTGAGAATAGGCCTAAAGGATGAGAAAGAGTTAGCTATCTGAAGAACATGACCACTTTAAGAAAAAAGAAAAAAACAGATTAAAAGTTCCAGTGGGGAGAAATGGCTTGGGATACCTAAGGAACAGGAGGGAGACATGTTTGTCTGGAGTATACACAGCAAGAAGAAAAATGGGGTTATAAGAGGAGCATCATGTAAGACAGGGACTAAGGGAGGCAAGGTCATCCTGGGAAGAGTCTAGCTTTTATTCTGAAAGCACTGGGAAACCATTTATGATCTTAAAATGCATAATCAGGCCTATGGTTTAAAAGATAACTCTGGCTAGAAAAGGAAAATTGAAGTAGAGAGACTAGCTAGGAGCCCATTTAAATCACCTAGTTGAGAATCAATGGTAGAAGGACTCCAGTGATGGCAGAGGAGGTGAAGTCAGGTGAATCGCTCACGTGCTACAGATATTTTGATGAAGGATGATGTTTTGGTGAAGAAATGGAGAACTGTAGTGGACACAAAATCACCCATCAGTGACTCCTAGGTCACCCATCAGTGACATTCCAAACAATTGGGAGGCTGATGGTGCCATTTATTGAGATGAGAAAGACTGGACAAGAATGTGTTTGGCCAAGCTGGATATGAAGAGTACATGAAGCCTGCTAGGCCTCTTAGATAACCAAGTACAGAGGGCGAGTGGGATATATGTGTAGAGTTTAGGAGAGAGACATGGGTTAGAAAAATAAAATTGGGAGCCTCTAGCATCTGAATGGTATAGTCATTAGACTGAAAAGGATCACATGGGGTGGAGAAGAGCTTAGAAAGGATGAGAGCATAGGGCAGAGATGTTGGGCCTTCCTGCATTTAGAGGTGCAGAAGGAGCAGAGCAGCCAGGACCAAGAAGAAATAGCTGGAGAGGTACGGGGAAACTACAGGAATGCAGTGCTATGGAAACTGGAAATGACAGTATGCCAATAGAAAAGGATGACGGATGGAGAAAGGAGCATGCTTCTGTGCCTGTGTCCAAGTCGGACAGCAGGGTGATTTCCTAAATACAAAATTGCTTAATTGAAGACTATAAATGTATTAAAATTTAAACAGATATTGCCAAGGTTTCTTCCATAAAGCTTGAATTATTTTTACACTCATCAACAGTGTGTACAAGTGAGATAATGACTTTTTAAAAGTGAACTTTTATTGAAATATAACATAATACAGATATGTAAATAATTCATGAAAGTGCAGCTTTGAATTTTCAAATTTTCAAAAGTGAACATACCCAAAGGACTTGAAATTAGCATACTATAGTAATGCAGCCACATCAATGTTTATAGCAGCTCAATTCACAATAGCTAGATTGTGGAACCAACCTAGATGCCCTTCAACAGATGAATGGATAAAGAAACTGTGGTATATATACACAAGGGAATATTATTCAGCCATAAAGAAGAATAATATTATGGCATTTGCAGCTAAATGGATGGAATTGGAGACTATCATGCTAAGTGAAATAAGCCAATCCCAAAAAATTGAAGGTCGAATGTTTTCCCTGATAAGTGGATGATCATACATAATGGGGGTGGGGGATGAGAGAAGAATGGAGGAACTTTGGATTACGTTGAGAGAAATGAAAAGGAGGGGGAGTATGAAAAATGGTGGAATGAGACAGACATCATTACCCTATGTACATGTATGATTGCACAAATGGTATGAATCTACATTGTGCACAACCATGGAAATGAAAGGATGAACTTCATTTGTGTACAATGAATCAAAATGCACTCTGTAAAAAAATTTAAGAAAAAGTTTTTTAAATGAACATACCCATGAATCCAGTACCCAGATGAAATCATACATGTCTGTCTCCCCAGAAGTCCTTCCCATTACCTCTCTTCATCACTACTCCAGCCAAGGTGAACACCATCTGGACTTCTCACTCCATGGACTAGTGTTGCCTCTCTTCAAGCTTTATACAAATGGAATCAAAAGTATGTGTTCTTTTGCAGCTGCGTTTGTCAAACATTGTATTTCTGATATCCTCCATGTTGTTACACATAGTGACAATTTGTTCACTCTATTATCAACATATAACTCAATTTTTTTGTCCATTCATATTTTAATGACAAGTGCATTGTTTTCAGATTTACACTCTTACAAATAGTGCCATATTCTTGTACGTATATTTTGGTGAACATATATATAAATTTATGCTTGCCATATATCCTAGAACGAAATGTTCAAATCATAGGGTACACTTATGTCCAGATTAATAAACTATCTAAGAGTTTATGACAGTTCCATTTACTCCATATCCTTATCAACTCTTGATATTGTTAGTGCGTTTTTTCATTTTAGCAATTCCAGTAGTTGTGAGAGAGTCTCATTGTGTTTTCTCTCTGCATTTCCCTGATGACTAATGAGGTTAAATGGTTTTATTATAATATATTGGTCATTTGTATGTCTTCTTTTGAGTAGTGACTGCAAGTCTCTTGCGCTTTTTTCTACAAGGTCAATGGACCCATTGCTTTTTAAAATTGATTCTTTAGGCTTATATGAGGTCTTTACAAGTTGTAAAGTTTGAAAAAAATCTCCAACCCTGTTCTTTACTTTCTTGATGATTTTTGGTGAACAGAATTTCTTTATTTAAATTTGGTCCAATTTTTCAAGGTCAATTAGTACTTTTTTGTGTCCTATTAAAAAATATCTTGGCCTACCAAGGTATTAAAGATATTCCACTCTGTTTTCTTCTAGGATCTTTAGTTTTTAGCCTTTCATATTAACATTTCCAATCCACCTGGCATGTGTTTTTGTCTACAGTGTGAGGTAGAGGTCAAGATAAACTCTTCCTTCATGGAGAGCCAATTGACCTGACATCGTTTGTGGAAAAAGTTGATCCTTTACCCCTGGCACTGCAATGTCACTTTTGCCATGAATCAAGTGACCACATACATACTTCTGTTTCTGGAAGCTCCATTCTGTTCTACAGACTGTTTATTCTTGTTTCAATACCACACTGTCTTAATTATGGTCCTTTTACAATAAATCTTGATGTCTCAAAGTGGACAGCTTCCAACTTAGTTCTTTTTAAAGACTGTCTTAGTTATTCTTGGTATTTTGCATTATCATATACTTTTTAGAATCAGATTGTCGATTTACACACACACACACACACACACACACACACATCTGCTGGATATTTTTTCTTCCATAAGATAGCACTACTTGTTATCTGTATATGCATATGTACATACACATAAATGAAATAAATACATTAATATACAAATGAGCATGAGATAACTGAGGTTTTTGTTAAGATGAATATCTGTTTCTAATGGGATATTTATCTACTGAAATTTTATTGTGACTGCATGAAATCAATTTGGGGGTAGGGTGTGGGCAGACACCAACACTTCCAACCAATGCTGTAATATTTTACACAGTAAAGACTTCAGTTAAGGCCATCTTTTGTGAGAAAATGGTCTGTGCTAACTGATTTGTTTTGTTTTAAATGGAAGGGAATATTTCCCAAGGCTTGACTTGTCATAAACCTCCCCTGACAGTGGGTGCTGGGGGTAAACCCAGGGCCTCACACGTGTTAAGCAATCACTCTTCCACTGGGCTACGTTGCCTTCTCCTTCCAAGGCTTAACTGATGACCAGTAAGATGTATTTGCAAAAGTATCAATTGGGTAATGTATAAAAGACTGGTCTTTAATAAACTAATTAAACTTGGAAGAATTCCACTAAATTGTAAATCATTCTGTGTTCTTTTTGTCTGGTTAGCTGAATGTTGCATTTGAACATTCTCAGATAAGACAAGCTCTTTTATTTTTAACCAGTACCTTTTTTCCTGCCCCCAGCTTAACACATGGCTGTGCTAACAATGACTCTTGCCCACATTTTTCCCTATATTTTTAGCATAACATAGAAAATTTGATATTTTATGGATTATATTCTTTATTAATAATTAACAGTAACGTTTCCTATGAATCATTTTACTCCTTTAAAAATTTCAATGACTAATAAAGTCAGTATCTATAAACTATTAAATTTACATATGGTATTAGTGTCTTGAAAGTTCTGGAAGCATGTTCTTTGGGTATAGGTAGTACTCAGGGTATAATATAACCATCAGATGGTATACTAAATATGCATTCTCATTCAGTTGTTAGTGTGTCTCTATTCTAGATCCAATCTTATCTAGGTAATTTTACTTTACACATCTCAGTTCAAATTCTGAAAAAGACTAAATAATTAAAATTTCTCAATCTTTACCCAGTTTTTCCCCCAGATTCTCTAGGTGTGCTCTACATTTATACTTCTTGGCTAAATCTCAAGATTTCTAACAAGCTAACAACATAAATCCCAGAATTTGTGTACAAACCTTTATGCTCTCAAGATTTCCTAGGTGGATATAAATCTTTTCTCCACAGGGTTCACAAAACTCAATACAAATTTAATTATCCTTCACAACATGGCCAAAAGGGTAAAAAAAAAAAAAAAAAATGAGATGAATTTCAGACCAAAAATGAAAACAAAAACCCAAGAAATAATAACAACTAACCATAACCCTTAATACCAGTATGGTCCCCAAGGTTAAAAATGAAAGCTTTTAAGTCATATTGGAATTAATCATTCACATTATTGTGTGGCCTAAAAATATATGTCATTCATATACATTACAAAACTAAACACTACCAACGAGCATACAACACA
This sequence comes from Sciurus vulgaris, assembly GCF_902686455.1. NCBI lineage: Eukaryota > Metazoa > Chordata > Mammalia > Rodentia > Sciuridae > Sciurus > Sciurus vulgaris. The sequence goes on along the minus strand of NC_136463.1, from coordinate 115,381,854 downwards.
GCTTTTAGGAAGACACCTGGAATTTAGAGAAACACAGGTCCTGCTTTTAAAATGTCATTCTAAATAGAGCCAACTAGTCAAATACATTTTAAGGCATATTTTTTTAAACAAAAATATAATTTGCTCATTTTCACAAATATTATTTTGGAGGCAGAAATGATATATTTGGTTTCTCAAGAACGTCTAATATTTATGGGTGGTTCTAAGTCATGTCTACACTGGAGTTCCAAGGCCATTGTTGACATTTGGCAAGTTGCCTCAATGAATTTTCAGTTGTGAGTTTTGATTATTTTCCATTTATAATGTAAACCGAGATGCGTGTGCAGCTGTTTTATCCAAGATCATCAGGTGGCCATGTGCTGTCACAATCTGTGAATACTGGTTTCCACGGGAACCAGAACCTTGTCCAGCATATCAGGACACCATTTTTTTCTCAACTGTAAAAAAGCTATTTCAAATAGGGGTATATTGCACATGGCAAATGATATCCTTGAAATTTTCTGCTGAGAAAGGGAAATGTTTTTACTCTTCTGAAAATTAAAGAATATTATAGTCATAGTTCATAAGCCCAGAAACAAAAAGGAAATAGTGTCATTATTTATTTAGTATTAATGAAACTTAGCATCTGAAATACAACTCAGAGCATTAATCTCCTATCTAATGAGCAACATGAAATACAAGTAATAAAAGTAGAAAACTCTCAATTAGAAGCAGTTGTTTCAGAAAATTTATTGAACAAGAAATATAATTTTTTTCTTGATGACTTTCTTTAATGTCCCCTTCTTAAACTTTTATTTTGTGGTTGTTTATGAGGTACCCCCACCTTTCTTTTCCTTTTTCCTTTCTTGCTTCCACATATGAAAGAAAATATATGACCCTTGACTTTCTGAGTTTTAGCCAACTGACTTTTTTATTAGTGCATTATAGTTATACATGATATTTGGGTTCATTTTGACATAATTAGACAAGTATGGAATATAATTTGCTCCAATTCAGTCCCCAGCACTTCTCCTTTCTCTTCCCTGTTCCTTTTCCACTCTTCTACTGGTTTTTCTTCTATTTATTTATAGACTTTTTAATCAGTGCTTTATAGATAGGAATTTTAATTAGCAGATTTAAAACTAAGATTCACCAAAAAATCATATGAATTTGGAAACCACTGCACCATGAATGGATTTGGATTTTAAAGGAACTCAAGTCTTCTGGTCGATCACCTACCCCCGCCTTTCTTAAAAAAAAAAAAAAATTGAAGAAACTGAGCAGTATTAAGTGGCTAGATCTAAGTCATGCTGTCATTTGATATTACAACCAATACAATAAGCATGTGCTTTACACATCCTGTATACATGGTCTCAGTGATTCTGAGATGCTCCTGGGTCTCTGTTCATGGCTTCACTGGAGTTCTGCTCCCCTCACATCACTAAGGAGCCCAGTGCTATTTTCTCTCCATTATTTGGAAATAACATTCACTATTTGGTTAAATGATTCCTTCTTATGTTCAGAAATAATGAGTTCTTCCATTTCATGTATAATCATGTACCAGTCATCTGTAACTAACTTATAGGTTTCTATGGGAGAATGCATTCCCTAACTTTCCTCTCTCCAAGTCATTAAACATACCCATCCAAGAATACTCTTGTGTTCTTTCCAGCAACTCATGCCCCTGTTGTCCTTAATACTTTAGGACTGATCAATAACATACAGGCTTCCTCTTCTTCCTTTTCTCTTCTCATGCTTATACTTTCTTCCTCTATCCCTCTTTACTTTGTGCCTTTAAAAATAACGTGTCTTTCACTTAATCTGTTTAAAACTATAATTTCATATATTCATTAGCTAGGTTTCTTTTCATTACAGTGAATTAAGAGTCAAACTAATAGTAGCTTAACCATCAGGACATCTACTGTTTATACAAACAGAAGTAGACGTAGAACTCCGTCTGGAGACAGCAGATCAAATTAGACCCAGAGCTGTTTTGTGGCTTCTGTAGTGGTAGAAAACAATCTTATTTCTGTCAGTCTGAGCTGAGTTAGTAATTGAAAACACCTAGCTGAAGTGGAAGACGTGTGGGCAGAAGTCACCAGCCAGGCAGATCATGTCAGAATTGAGGATAACGCATATCAACCTGTTAAGATAAGGTATTATAAAGGCCTTTGCAACAACTGGGGCCCACAGAAATAACAGAGAACAAATTTGTTTTCTGTGAAAATCAGACTGAATACTGGGAGGAAAGGTCTAGGACTTTAATGGGTAACTTTTATTCATTTATCACACATTAAATTATTACCTGCTGTCTTCCTGCCAACCTAGGCTTAGGAGCTCAGGATATTGATGATTAAAGACTATCCTTGTCCTCAAGCTCACACTCTGGTGAAGGCAGACATAATAATGACAATTTGTGTGATGAGTATCCTAACAATTATATATAAAGTAATGTATAAGTATAAATTATATATGGAAACCACAGCAGACAGCAATGATTTCTGCCCAAGAGTGTTAGGGAAGGCACCACTGAAGGGGTGACTTCTAAGAAGGAAAGGAGAGCTCCAAAGAACAGAAGAACTCACTAGGAGCATGCAGTGGCATGAACGAACACAGACTTTTCAGTGAAAACAGAGAGGTATATACCTGGAATTTACTGAGCACATGGGTAAGGTTGGAGATAGGAAGCTGAAACTTGAAATGGTTCATTTAACCCAAGTTTGAAGATTTTCAAGGGTAGAGAAGAAGGAGACCAAGGGATCAATAGAAGTGGGTGCAGGTGAGTAAAATTAAACTAACAGCTGGTACAAATATGGGGAAAAGTGAAATCAAAGTGGAAACTCAAGACTGCAGGTGTTGGTGTAACTAGTTCAAGAAGGTTTGTTATCGATGGTTGATGGTAACAAGTCGATGTAGTGACCCTTCTCAAAACTATTAAGAACTGGCTTGATTCAAATGGCCTTAAGATTGGCGAGGATGTGGGGAAAAAGGTACACTCACACATTGCTGGTGGGGTTGCAAATTGGTGCAGCCACTCTGGAAAGTAGTATGGAGATTCCTTAGAAAACTTGGAATGCAACCACCATTTGACCAAGTTATCCCACTCCTTGGCCTATACCCAAAGGCCTTAAAATCGGCATACTGCAGTGATATAGCCACATCAAATGTGTTTATGGCAGCTCAATTCACAATATCTAGATTGTGGAATGGTTGATGAATGGATTAAAGAAAAACAGTGGTATATGTATACAATGGAATATTATTCAGCCATAAAGAAGAATAAAATTATGGCATTCATGGGTAAATGAATGGAGTTGAAGAATATCATGCTAAGTGAAACAAGCCAATCTCCCAAAACCAAAGGCCAAATGATTTCTCTGATAAGAGAATGATGATACATAATGGGGAGGAGGGGGTAAGGCAAGAATGAAGGAAGGATGAATTGTGCAAAGGAATTTGAGGGGTGGGGAGTGGGTGGGGGGAAGGAAAGATAATAGAATGAAACAAACATCATTACCCTATGTACATGTATGATTACACAAACAGTGTGTGACTCTACTTCGTGTACAACCAGAGAAATGGAAGTTGTACCCCATTTGTGTACAATGAATCAAAAAAAAAAAAAAAACAAAAAAAGAATGGAAATAGTAAAGTCTATGCTAAGTAGGTTTCAGAAGGATATGAAGATTCTATTAGTAATTAGAGTAGAAGTTGTTCATTCTATATGGTGTCTACATTTTTGTCTATCCTGGAGGGTTTGTGAGAAGATGAACTTAGAGTTGACAGACTAGTACATTTGGCAAAGAAAATTTCAAAGGAGCACAGCATTTAGGCTGAAGCACAGGTATTACTGGTCACTTTTAGCCAAACATGCAATGAGAATCTGGAGTTAGAGGAGCAAAATTGAATAGGGAAGGGGATCAGAGGGAGGAGGAGGAGGGGAGTGAAAGGAGGGTTTCTGGGGATTGATATGGAGCAAACTGTGTATGTCTACCTGTGAATATGTCAAAATGAACCCCCTATTACGTACAATTGTAATGCACTAATAAGAACATTAAAAACTAAAAAACAAACAAACAAAATAACGGAAAGACTCCCTAACTTGTTCATGGTTGTATCTGAGTTTGAAGAATTGATCACTACTGTGGTGAAGGAGCCTTATGGTGCTCTTGAAGTCAGAACTTTAGAGGCCTTTCTTTTAATGCATGTTTCTCATTCTTTCTTTCTTTCTTTTTTTATCATTTGCAGTCTTGAGACATCAATTCCAGATCATAGATTTTTATTTTCCACTAGAGTTTGATAGTCCCCAAGACACATAGGAGTAGTATTCTTCAGTGTACAATTTACACATTGGCATTTCATATATCAATCCAATGTAATTCTGTTTTTGAAATGCTACATTTTTATTCACCAAAATTTCACTGAAATTAACTATCCAAACTAAACATCACAATCATTTCTTCATATCTTAACACCACAGTATGGTGTATGTATACTTTATGTTTATGAAGTAAGTTGGATCTGTTATTTAATAAAAATTGTAAGTACAATAGCATATACTTTATCTCCTGCTGTGATGATGGATGTCAGTGGATATACATTTACTGCTTATTTCCAAACTCTTTTTGTCAACAAAGTCAAGTTTTAAAAATATCTGTCTTTGTATCAAAGGAAGACTACTAAATAGTCATTTCTATCAATGCCACAAAAGTAAGAAATACACATTCATAGCATAAAGCTTAATATGTTAAAGAAAATTGGGGAGATTATATTATTCTATGTTCTCACCACAAGTAACTGATGAAAGTTTCTGCATATAAGTGACTCCCGTTATTTCTCAGGGCGATAGCTATAGTACCATACACATCTGTAGTTCAAGGATTACACAGTCGTGCATAACTCCATATGCTTATAGGTTAAGAGTTACATTCTAATCACTGAAGTATATATATAATCTCTACATTAAACAATTTGGCTCCATAGCAATGATATACGGTCTACTTTCTGTACTTACTATTTCTGTGCAGAAACTGGGTAGCGGATGCAGATGATTCTTGTGTGTTGCTTGACCATCTAAAAGTTAATACCATTTGCTCTAGGAAGTGAAATAAAAGAGAGAATACACCAGCTAGAAAATGGAAATTCTCATCTAGTTTAAAACCCAGTCATTCCTTCAAAAACACAAATCAAGTTCTTAAAGTTTTATGATGAGTATTCTTAAATGCCGAATAATATATTTTTAACTAATAATGCTGCCCCTTGAGAGATGACAGAACTCGTTTGTGGTTCTGCTTCAGGAATTATACTGCCCATTTAATTCACCTACCAATCTTAATAAGTAATATCACACGCTCTTCACTAAATCCTTAGGATAAATTAAAAAAGTGAATCTTTAAAATAACTGGTAAAAATATATGATATTGTTAACCCTGCATAGGTTGAATCCAGATCTTCTCTTTAGGAGATATAAAAGAGTGCAGCTTTGTTCTGAGGTCATGTTTAGTTACCTGTGTGCTCATGACTCTATTATATGAGGCTGCAAAATTCTCTCAGTAGTCATAATCTCTCTGGAGGGCCAATGCTTATCTGAGCAGTCCTTTGGAAAAATATTCTCTTCCTACCTCTTAGGTTCACCTTTGACCCATTACTTCTTAGAATGGAGAATTACTTGCCCTTATTCATTCATTAATTTTAACCATTAATGACCAAATCATGGCCATGAAACAGATGTACCTAAGAAGTCAGCATAAGAGATAATCATTTAGTCCTTATGTGGTGGAGTACCCCACATCCCCTATTTTTAGTATCTAATTCTTATAGGTAGAGAATAAGTCTTACAGTTCGTTGAGGGAGGGTCTTGAACAAGGCAGCCTTATTTCCATTTTTACATTCACCAAAGGTCTTGGTTGGATTAATTCAAGTTCATCAACTTCAACACTCATAGTATTTTGGGTGAAATAATTCTCTGTCATTGGGGCTGTCCTATGCATTGCATGATGTTTAGCAGCATCTGTAACCTCTACCTTCTCGATTCAATAGGTTCTCCAAATTGTGATGATCAAAAATGTCTCTAGATATTGCCAAATATCCCCTTGGGAGTAAAATATCACTGTTTGAGAATCACTGGATTAATGATAGATAGAAGGAAGCTACTTTTTTTAATGTAAGAAATAAAAGTCACACAGAACCTCTGCTAGAAATAAAACTCATATGGCACAAAACAGATTAGCTTTTATATTAGTTGCCCTAAACATCCTCAGGCCATGTTCTAGATTGCTGCTTGAATGTTGGCACTGAAGTCCATTTTTTTTTTCAGGAAAAGGAACAAAAGAGGCAGGGGATGGGGAGGGCGGGGGCACTGGAATGTTAAATGGTAGTTGTCAGCTCTGGGGATATTATACATACTGCTACATTAGCTTAAGATTTTCAGAACCTATTTTTGTATAGGACCCCATTCAGTGTGTTTTAAAATTTCTAAATGTCTTGGTTTAAAACCTCTACTTGTTTAAAATAAGAATGATTCTTCAGTTTTATTTTCCTAAAGAAATACAGAAATCTTTCAATTATAGCCCTGATCTAATTAATTCATTTTTTTTTTAAACCAGGATATGGATATCGGGTTTTTCATTTCACTGAACAGTCCCTGTAAATTCCAATGCTGTAGTATCTATGGTCTCAGACTTTAAGTGTGTTTGCCAGTTAAGGTCGCTTCAATGTGAAAAGAAAGGGGAAGAATTCTGCTGTGGACATTTAAGACTGTGAAATTCTGTCATGGACATTTAAAACAGTATTTTTTTTCACAGTCATTTCCCACCCATCTTCCTCATCCCACCCCCAATATTGAAGCATATGCTCAGCACTTTCAGGAAGGAAGGAAAGCCACCCAGGAGGTAGAAAATGAGCAGGATTCAAATGTTTTGTCAGCTGGAGTCCTAACCAGCGACCAATTTTCACAAACTCTTGTGCGTTATTCAAATTATCATAATATTATTCAAATAATCATAACACAGCATTGGGTCTTTGACCTATTAATTATCCTTTCATCCATTCCCTCCCTGCTGCCGAGTTAATTAGTCAGATGGCGGGGTCTCTGCTTTATGTACATTATCTCAGCCACAGAGAGCCACAAAGTTGTGTCAGGAACGGCAGTGTTACAGTCATCCTTTTCCGTCCTAATAATCATGTATGCAAATTATTTTTTAATCTTTCTCTTCTTGTTAATAGCCTTACTATTCAGAGGAGAACAAGCTTCCCTCATCCTTCCTCCACTGCGTGTGTTCCAGAAGAGATGAGTGGCAGCCAGCCACCCGCAACCCCAGACTGCCTCCTTGCCCCAGTTTTCCCTCTCCTTGAAACAGGAAATCTCTTCTTAGACATGTGGAATTCTCTTCATCCTGTCCTTTGTGCCCCAAAGCCATGATTGAGAGTCCTTGATTGGCACTTGCAGTGGGATATAGCCTTGTCTTCTGCTATACCAACATCACTAGACTCATCGTTTAGAAATCTAATCTCCAACAGTTCACAGAGTGGCTTCCTGAAATTCCTTTCTCATGTAACATAGAGCTTAAACTGTGACATCAGTCGCCCGCCGTAAGTAAACAACCCACCACATAGCTCATGTCAGAAACGCCATAAGAGTGCTACTTTTTTATATACCTCTAAACAAACAGAATGAATTTTCTGTCAGTGTTTTTTATTTTTTAATTTTTTTACAATCTAAGAGTACCTTTCAGATTGACAAGCAAGGATATTTTTGTGAATGCAAAACTGAAATTAGCATAGATAGCTTTATTTTCCATTCTATCAGTGGAAGTTCAGTGAGGAAAACAGAAACTACTCTAGATATTTCAAACAGGAAATTTCATAAAGAATTGCTTCACAGTGATACAAGAACTAAGAAAGCAAATAGGAATTGGAGACAATCCTAGAGATTAACAGCAGCAAGAAGCCACAAGTCCTCAGAGAAAAGAGCTGGTAGCACTAGAATCAAGGATTCAGGTCTCCCAGGTGAAGCCAGAATCATGAAGCTGGAAACCACCCCAGTAAGCCGGAGAAAGGGAGAGATACCTAGATGTATCCTTCTCCCTGCTGGGGTAATCTCCCACCAGAACTCCATTGATGGAATTTAGCTAGAAACCAGGTACAAATAAGACGAGAAAACATTTTTTTGAAGAAGAATGGGAGATAAGTTTGGAAGTTGGATCCATCTTTTTTAAAATTTTAGCTGAGCGAGTGCAGAGTTAATCAACATTAGTTAAATGAGAGATCTATGAGCCCATATATAAAAGCACATAGAATCCAGCCCCTCTCATCTAGAATTCATGAAAACTTGCAAGAAGTTCATTCCAGTCTTTTTATATCACCTACACCCTAAAGATTCCCAAGTTTATGTTCAGTTCGGGTTTCTGTAAAACTGTAGATCCAGATATCCAACTGTCTATATGTCTTCTCCCCTGGAATGTCTCATAGACATGTCATAACTTAACCTGACCAAACTGACTCCAGGTTCCTCAAATCTACTCCATCCTAGCCTTCTCCAGCTCAATTCATCATACCTACATTCTTCTATTAGCTTAAGTCAGGAAACTTGGAACCATCCTTGACCCCCCACACACACCCCAACCACACATACATCTTGAAACACACAGCTCCCCACCCATTTTTCACTAAAAGATATTCTTGAAAACATGGCTGATTCTTAGACCCCAGTTGAGAAATGAGCCTGGATGATTTTATTGTGCACATTTGAGAAAGTGCTCACATTAGGGTAGAGACATGTCAAAAGGACACAGAGAACCAACTGGAAAAGGAGATGATTTGAGCATCTAAATAAATAATGATATTAATGGATGATGATCCATTGAATAAAGTAAGAATTCATGTTGTTATTAATCAATAGAGGAGAAGGGAAACTGCTTTGTTTCAGGAGAAAACCAATTAATAAATTTAGAAGAAACCATAGAATTAAAAAAGTCATCATTTGACTTTGCAGTAATGATTAATTTTGTTCATCAATGCATGCTAAAATGAGTGGGTGAATGTTTGATTAGTAGCAAAATATTTATTGCATAGTTCCAAAGTGTCTCCCCACAAGATGCTTTTTAATTAAAAAAAGAGAGAAATCAAAATGTGTCTTTACAGTGAAGAAACCTGGCAAACACCAATTTCACCAAGTAACCTTAACAGAAATGAGACAAATGGACAACATGTGCCTATCATTATATGATCTGTGTGCCTGCCATTATATGAAGGACACAGCATCTCATCTGTGGTATACCAGCCAAAAATGCAAGACCTACACCCAATCATGAAAAAACATCAGACAAGCTCAACTTGAAGGACATTCTAAAATATAAAACAAAACAAAAACCTGGCCTGTATACCTGAAAATTGTCAATGTTATTAAGGACAAAGAAGGACTGAGGAACTATTCCTGATTAAAAGAAACTAGAGACATAACAACTGAATACAATAGGTGATTCAAGATTTTCTTTTGCTTTAGTAACTATAATTAGAACAATTAGTGAAAGCCAGATAAGGTCTGAAGGTCAGATAATGTTATCCCATTAATATTCATTTACAGATTTTTTATAATTGTTCTGGAGTTATGAAAGAAAGTGTGTGTGTGTGTGTGTGTGTGTGTGTGTGTGTGTGTGTAGAGAGAGAGAGAGAGAGAGAGAACGAGTCAGAGACAGAGAATGCAAATGTGCATGGGAATTCATAATATTTATTCATGAAACTTTATAACCCTAAAATCATGTCAAAATAAAAATATTTTAAATATGTATAGAACAATATCCAGATTCTTCCTTCTCATCATCCCTGCTATTACCACCTCATTCCAGCCACCATCGTTTCTCACCCTGATCTGCACAACAGGCTGCACTTCTGCCCTTGTCCCTTGCTGTCTGTCCTCAGCTCAACAGCTACAGTGGTTCTTTAAGAACTTGGATTAGACCATGGAGACTCTGTTTGGAACTCTTCAGCAGCTGCTCTTCACTCAGAAAAAAAAGTACCAAGCCCTGGGAAAGGCTCACAAGACACCCTGCCCCATGACTTGGCCCTCCTGCTGATCTCTTCTATCTCATCTCACTCTCTTCCGTTCAGCCACACTGACATTCTTCAGTTTTTAAGGTCAAATGTCTGCAGCATTCTTCTTCAAGATTCTTCCTTCAGCCTTGCATGTTTCTCAGTGGGCGCTTATTCTGACCTTCCATTTTAAATTGCAATACTCGCATCTCCTTCACCTTGTTCATTATCCTTCCATTTTCGCCATCCTTGACTTTAACCTTGTCATTCTGCATAATTTGCTTGTTTATTCTTTCTACTATAAATTGTCTATCTCTAAATATTAGAATATAAATTCCATAAGCAGAAAGTTTTGTGAATTTTGTTTATTAATATAATCCGGAACAATGCTTGTGCAAAGCAAACACTTAGGAAATATTTCCAGACTGACTGAATGAATGCATATGACTCCCAGTCATGTTATTATTTTTCTTTTCTCAATATCAGGTACCTGAAATTTATCATGTTCTTATATACACTTAGAACTTTTTCATCTGTCTCTACTATATAGTAGTCTATTGTATGCATTTTCTACAGTTTAATAAAAATGTATAGATAATGGGCTTTATGCAACTTCTTTTTGTTTTCTTATGTTATTACTAACTGTAGATACAAATATTCTTGGACTATTTCTAGTATACATGGACAAGTCTTTCTCTATAGTACATATTTAGGAATAGAATTCCTAGGTCATAAAATATGTGCATCTTCAGATTTATAAGAAAACGTCAAACTGTTTTCCAAATGCATTGTTGAGAATGATTTTTTAAAATTATACATTAGATCATGTCACTGTTCAGTTTATAATATTCTGATGGTTTCTTTCTTTTCTTTTTTCCTTTTGGTATGGGAGTTGAATCCAGGGGTGCTTAACAACTGAACTACATCCCTAACCTTTTTATTTATTTATTTGTTTATTTATTTATTTTTATTTACTTATTTTGAGATAGGGTCTCACTAAGTTGCTTAGGAACTCTCTAAATTGCTGAGGCTGGCCTCAAACTTGTCATCTTCCTGTGTCAGTCTCCCAGATTGTGGGGATTACAGGTGTGCGCCACCATACCTGGCTCTGTTGGTTCCTTATCTTGCTGAGAAGTCCAGACTTCTTATAGAGTCATCTGGTGTCTGCCTTGATTTACTCTCACCTTGTCAACCACCTTTTGTCACCCCTACTCTGCTATAACCACAATCAATATTTCCCTTCCAAAGAAGGAAACTATAAACTTTGCCTTTACCTACAACATCCTTCTGCTAGACAATCACCTGGATTTAATCCTCATTTATTGATGGTACTTCTTAATAGAGATCTATTAAAAGTATCTGATGTGAATAGAATAACTCTCAAAGATATCCACATACTAATCACACAAAACCTGTGCATCTGTTATGTGACAAAAGGGAAATAAAATTGCAGATGGAATTAATATTGTTGACCTTAACTGACCTTAAAAGAAGGAGATTGTTCTGGATTATCTGAGTGGATCCAATCTAATTACACAAGCTTTTTTTTTTTTCCTCCAAAAAGGAGAATATTTGCTGGATGTGGTCAGAAATAAATACCACAATGCACGAAGTGTTATGTTGCTGGCTTTGACAAAGGAGGAAGGGGACCACAAGTCATGCATTTGAGAAGCCTCTAAATTCTGGAAAAAGCACAGAAAGGGAGTATCCCCTCAGAGCTTTCTGATTCCTTGATTTTAACCTAGTGAGGCCAACATAGGATTTTTAACCTACAGATATAGAAAACAATAAATTCAAATTATTTTAAAGCACTAAATCTGTAGTAATTAACAAATTAACAAAGCAGTAATAGAAAACTAGAACACGCCTAAAATGATTGCTACCTCCTATTCTTTATATTCCTCCTCTTCTTTATTTTTCTTCAAAGCATGGAACACTACCTGCCATTTGACTGTTTATTTATTTGTTATTATTTATTGTCTGTCTCCAGCAAGTTACAAAAAGCAGAGAGGTTTTCTGCTTTATTCTCTGCTGTATCCATGGTACCTAGTACGAGGTACCTGAACAGAAAGGACAAGTGTCAATAAACATTGGTTGAAAAAATATTGAATTTGTGAGTTTACATTAATGGGAGTAACCATTTCTGAAACTGCTTTTATGCTCTCACTCTAGGCAAGAGCAGACTTAGAATCTGCCAAGGCACCGTCAGTATACTCTTCAGATACTGCCCTTAAAACAATCATTTTAAGGATGATTTTCATTTTTCTGCAGTAAAAATCACAAAATAGCAATATGCCTATGTGTCCAGGGCTGATTATATTTAGGATGACCCGCACAGATCAGCAGGAGGGACTCCTCAAGTCCCTTTCATGAATGGGTAACATTTCCCCAATCTCATCGACCCTTTAGAGAACCTCTTTTAGCTGTAAATCAGCTCTATGACCTAAGAACAGGGCAGGAGATTGTCAAAGTCCTTTTACTGAGTAATTCCAGAAATGCCTCAAAGCTCAACAAAGGAGGGATCTGACATTAGAAAGCTGGAATTTACAACCTCAGGGAAAGACCCAGGAGGGCAAAACAAAACATTAGGCTGAAAGCCCCATGAGATCTTTTCAGTCTTTGCTTCCTATCTCTGTGAAAAACTTTTTTTTTTTTTAATGAAGCAAATTAATTTGCTAAAATTCATCTTAAATTGTAACTATGACTGTAAATCTTTGCTTTGTCACAATTCTAATGTTCCAGGAGGAGATTAGATAAACAAACTGCTGTAGGTCTGTTAGGCTGAAAGAGCCATGAAATAGCCTTCTCCTGAGGACTTGTCAGGAACCTTTGGATGCCAACGGTAAAGAGCTCAGGTCACCTTCTGTGACCTGTGAAGCACATGCCTGCCTGGGTAAACACCAAGAAAGTTGAACATCCCTTTAAATCCAGCAAAGTGTGTTGGAGCACAACTTTACTCAAGAAGCTATCTTTGATTTCCAATAAAGATTTTTTTTTCCAGGATGAAAAAAAAAAAAAAAAAAAAAGACTGTTTTTCATCTGCAAACACATTATGTAGATTTATTACTTTCATCAAATGAAACAATAATAAGAATTTGATCTATTGGTTCATCTTTTTCTTTAGAGCAACATATTTGCCAGAATTCCACCCAATTAAAATCAGGACTACCAATTATTAACTAAAAACCTATAAAAAACTGCTTTTACCTGGTCTTTAAGAGTTGCTCAACCAAACTGCACCAAAACTAGAATATATTATTTTCTAATGTTTTATCAGTACATTACAATTATACATATATATGTAAATGGGGTTCATTTTGACATATTCAAAAATGCATATAAAATGATTGTTCCACTTCAGTCCCTAGTACTTCTCCTTTCCCTCCTCTCCTTCCTCCATTAGACCCCCTTCCTCAACTCTGTTGGTCTTTCTATTTATTTATTGTCTTTTAATTAGTGCATTGCAGTTATACTTAAAAGCAGGATTCATTGTGATATATTCATACATGCACAGAGCACAACTGAGTCAATTTCATTCTGCAATTCTTCCCCGTTCCCACCTCCCTTCCTCTTCCTCTACTCCACTATTCTCCCTTCTTTTTCATGAGATCCCCTTTTAACTCCTTATTTCTCTCTAGCTTCCACACGAGAGAAAACATTCAGTCCTTGATTTTTTGGGGTCTGCTTTGTTGTTGTTTTTTTTTCTGCTTAGCATAAATGGTCTCCAATTCCATCCATTTATGAACAAATGACATGATTTCATTCTTCTTTATGACTGAGTAAAATTCCATGTGTATGTATACTACATTTTCTTTCTGCAATCCTTTGTTGACAGGTACCTGGGCTGTTAGGATATATACTTAACTGCTGGTTTGTTGAATTTTTATTTGAATATACAAAATAAACTCAAGTGTGGGACAGCCTCTGGTAGACTTTAAAACAAACAAACAAATAAACGAAAAGTTACGTGAAGCAACATCTTGGTTTAGTTAGCTGAAAGACTGGGCTGTACGCCACTAAACAAAAATCTATTGAGCTCACCACCAGAAGTTTTTCTTACAAAAATATGTCTTCCTCAAAACAGTCTTGCTTTCATTAAACTTGGCTTTTCAAATGTACTCTTGGTCGTATAGCTTTGGAGAGTAACACTTTGCATTTGTCAAGCAGGTAGAAGCTTTATGCGTTCACTGTTATCAGTGAACTGAAGAAATAGGAGGTTTAGCTGAGGTGGTCACCTGGAAAGAAGGGAACTCCTCAACCGATGGGACACAAATTCCAAATGACCTTGCTAAGCAGATAGAAGTAGGCAGAAGACACTTAAGAATGGTAAGTATGATAATTAATTTAGAGAAAAAAATAGAGCATGTAGTCATATATTTGTCCCTAATGAAGGGACAAACCTAGTAAGAAAAGGTGAAATCTGAAGGGTAGGAAAATTTTGAACTGAAACTAATTAAATAACAGAACAATTAATAAGTAAATGACTAATTGAAGCAAGCATAATATGTATTACAAGTTTATGTCCATATGTTGAAGAATTAAAGAGATTTAAAATTCTCTAAGTTTAGAGGATGAAAATGAGCAGGATGAAAACTTTACAAGATTGTTTTAGATAAGGAACTATTAGTTTGTCCCATGCCTATTATGTGTTAAGTACTAGAAATACAAAGGTGTATTATCATTTGCTCTTAGAGGGTAAAGGATCTAATAAGAGAAATAGAAATAAGCAAACAAATGCAACAAATGAGAGTTTTGGTAGAAGACTGATACAATACTAAGGATAAGCTTTAATTATTCATTATAATTATAGCATTGAGGCAATTGAGGCATAGAGAGATTCAGAATTTGCTCAAGTTAGTAGAAGACAGAAGCAAAAAATGAGCTCAAGTAATCTGACTCAGGGCCATGCTCTTGACTTCTCTATACACTGCCCCTAGCGGAAACACACAAAAATTAAAGATTGTAAGGACAAGCCACTAACTACAAGTGTCTGACATCTAATGCTCAGGATTAGATGATTTCTATTGGCTCCTATTTAAAAAAAAGAAAAATGGCTAGCCAAGCTAGGACCCTGAAACAAACAGGGAAATTCCACAGTCAACATGGAATCAACATGGGACTTCACCTTCAGAAGCCATCTTCCCTCAGTATTGAACATTCTTTCTCTTGGTTCAATATTAATGTTGGAAGACAGAGTAATGAGACTTATTTAAGTGACCCCAAGTAAAACAGCATTTTATCCCAAGAGTGGAAATAGAAATGGGTAAAACCTCTTGCTTTTACCTCTTGGTTTAGATGTGGTGTCCCCAAAAAAGCTCACTTGTGAGACAATGCAAGAAGGTTTGGAGGAGAAATGATTGGGTTATAACATTAATCTAATCAGTGAATTAATCTCTGACAGGATTAACAGAGTGGTAACTGGAGGCAGGTGGGGTGTGGCTGGAGGAAGTGGTTCATTGGGGGCATGTCTAAGGGGTATATATTTTGCATCTGGAGAATGGAGCTTCTCTCTCTCTCTGCTTTCTGATCATCATGTGAACAGTTTCCCTCTGCCACACTCTTCTGCCATGATGTCCTACCTCACTTTGAGTCCTGTGGAACGTAACCAGCCACTTATGGACTGAGACCTCTGAAACTGTGAGCCCCTAAATAAACCCTTCCTCCTCTACAGTTGTTCTGGTTGGGTCTTTCAGTCACAGCAGTGAAAAAGCTGACTAAAACACCTTTGCCACAGACCAGGTCCACAGAAAGACAAACCACCTAGCCTGGTGGGAAGAACAGGAACTGTGAAGGATCCGTCTCGGGAGGGTGAAATCAGGTGTTCATGTCCAGGATGGCTCCAGGAACCCTCTCAGCACAAATAACTGGTAGAGCCTCTGCCATCAGAATGATTTGTCTTTCCAGTCTAGTCTATTTTTTCTGATTTTAGAGTTACCAACCTATATTCTATCCTCTCTTCCCTTAACATTTTTCTGTCTTCGTTTAGGCTGCTGTTAAAAAACAAACAAACATAGACTGTATGGCTTAAAAACAACAGAAACTCATTTCTCATAGTTCTGGAGTCTGGAAGTCCAAGATCAGGGTCCAATATGGTCAGTTCTGGTAAGGGACCTTCCTGGTTGCAAGTTATAGACTCTATCTCCTGATGTAGAGAAACGGGGAGGGAGCTCTCCGGGGTCACATTCCTGAGGGTTCTACTCTCATGACACAATCACCTTCCAAAGCTCACACTTCCTGACACCATCACCTTAGGAGTTAGCATTTCAACATATGATTTTGAGAACAAAAACATTTAGTTCATTGTACTACCTCACAATTTGTGCAAGCTCATAGATTCTGCTTCCTCATTATTTCAACACATAGGTGGGCCTGACACCTCAGACTTTGGCTCTTTTGATATAGCTAATTCCTTCCATAAATATTTTAGTGAAGAAGGTCCTGATGGGCAAGCTGATTTCATCATCTCTGTTTAGAGAGAGCTTTTGTGCCAATTGACTTTACAGGTTATAGGTCAGCCCATCAAATAACTAGGCCCTGCTTGAACTGGCTGTTTACAGAGGTGTGTGAGGTTGGTGGGGGTGAGGCAGTGTGTGAAGGGAGGGGCAGGCCTACATGGGTCGGAAGATGGTCACTCCTGCTAAAGGTGAGTTTAAGGGCTGTCACCTGTTCATGGATCCACATGTGTTGATTTTCAGAATGTTTTAAGCCCATACATCCTATCTAGTCTCACAGCCCTAAGAGGTGAGAATTATTGCCTTCATCTGCAGGTATAAAGTGGCTAAGTGACTGTCCGTGGTAAACTTGAATTTGAACTACATCTTTCTCACTCCCAAGGCCTATTTTCTCCACAATTCCATGCTGCTTCCCACCATTTCACCCTGAGCAGTTTCCTCCAAGCAAGAACTGAGGGGACGCTGAAGGAAATACAAATATCTTTTTGAATCAGGCTGTGAGGGGAAAAATCTAAATAAAGTAGATACTCCCATGTTTTTACTTTTTTTGTTTCATAAAGAGTTTAAAGAAAATGGGAAACTTGCATCCTCAGATTACTGACGTCAATCCTGCTCCAATGCAAATATCTGAATCATATGATCTCTCAAAGGTATGAGAGGAGCAAACATTTGTGTAACACTCACTCTGATCAAAAGTCTTCACATAACATACACTAACTCCTTCAATCTTCACAACAATCACATGAAGCAGGTTCTTTACCATATTCATTTTATAGGTGGGGACACTGAGGCAGTGAGGGAGAAGTAACCTGCCTGAGGTCACTTAGCTCTAAGTTGCAGAGCCAGGACTCAAACAAGCCTGCATGACTGCACAGCCCATGGGTACTATGCTCATCCATTGTTCTGCAGTCTTCAGGTGTGTGCAGAAATACCTTTTTCTATGAGCAGGTACCAACTTTCCTCTGAAGCAATGGGAAAATTTTCATTTTTTAGATGCAAATAAGTTTCTGTATAATAGGAGAGATGTAAATCTATCATGGGTAAAAGCCTGTCAAGGTTTTTTAAAGCAGTTCCATATACCAATATTTGAATTATTGTTTCAATCCCATAGAATTACCTTTCCATCTGTTTAGTACTGACATGTGAAGAGCAATGAGTCACAAGGAAGTCTGTAAACAATACAGTATCAAGCATTAATTGTATCATTTACTCTTGAAAAACGATGGTTCCTGAGTATTGAAGTGTTCTCATTGTTGCTATAACAACTTCGACTTGCTATTATGATTCTCGCTGTTCATTGCGAATGCTTATGTTTATCAGAACAAAGGTTCATGAGGTTTAAAAATATTGTGTATCTGTGATGCGTGTCACTTAGCCAATTCATTTATAAAGGAGAATAATGAGCAACTGGAAAAAGGTAATGAAATTCCTCGAGAAATGAACCCTGAAAAGTTCATTGTGAAATACGCTCTGCATAAAGCAAGCTGACAATGGTCATGCAGATTCCCACACCAGCATCTCTGTAGCATGTGACCAAGGACTCAGTTGCTCTGTGTCGGTTGTTAACCCAGCAGTCAGAACAATAGCATAACCATTTGCTGAACAAATGATATACAAATGCTAGACTCTTCCCTTTTAAGGTCCCAGTAGGTCTGGTGTCTTCAGTTTATCTCCCATCAATATCAAGTAGAACACATGACATTTGCCTCAGTCTAGGCAGTCAGATTTTCTTGGTTCTTAAATTCTTGCTTTAGTCTTAATTTTCCTGAACAAAAAACTGCATAGGCAGCAAGTAATTAAACACTGCTAAACTGTTAATATTCAAAGAAACAGATTCTTGTTATTTAAAATTTAGAGATATCCATAAATTTTTTAAGTTTTAGAGCTAATTTCACCTTTATTGCTCCCTTCAAATATAAGTGATCAGCAAGAGTTCATGATTCAAGTGAAAGGCATTTAAAAGCCAAGACTACAGGTAGCTTCTTGCAAAGAGAAATTCCGAAGGCACTCCTGATCCACTCAAATAAGCCCGCGCCTCCCACAACCCTGGTCGGACAGTGGAAGTGTCAGTAACCACTGGAGCAGGGGACAGACATCTCTGAATTCCCAGGAGTAAGTCTTGCTCTGAATCACTTTTGAATTCTTCCAAACCACATGGACAGGAAAGGAGGCAGAAGCCCAGGGCTGTACTCTGGGTAAAAAAAGTACACGTACACCAGCATTTTTTTGCCCTTCCTTTTTCTTTCCACACTACTAACTCCCTTAATACACATACACACACACACACACACACACACACACACACACACACACGAAGGGAGAAAGGGAGAGAGTAAAGCATGTAAAAACAGGGCCAAAAGTTAAAAAAAATGTGTGTGTGTGTGTGTGTGTGTGTGTGTGTGTGTTTGCGTGTGTATATTGCAACACTTGATCAACACTTGATATAGGGAACCTAGTCAAAGTTTTAGAGCAAAATTAGGTTTTGATATTTAAAAATTTTAAAGATAAAATCAAAAGAGTTTAGGATGTGTGGGGGTCATGGAATAAAATTAGAAAATAGGGATGGTACCAAAACAACATATGACAAATACCACTAAGGATCTCTTGAATGAAATACATGGTAGCTGGAAAAGTATTTTTTGGACTATGCAGAACTCAATTCTAAGATGCAATAAACTGTTAGATGCACCATAGATTTAACACAAGCTTATCCTGAGGAAAAAAGTTCACCAATTAATTGTGTAAACATTCACTTTTAATAACTTCAAAAGTGATCATATATCCATATGATTATAGACACCTTTCCCCTTCAGTATAATGAGCAAAGTTTGAGTTGGATATTTGTTTGGGTATGTTGTACAAAGAGTTTTTGGATTCACTCCTGGGCCCTGATAGATATGCCTGGTGTCATAGTGACAGGCTGTTTATCACAACCAGTGCTCATCATCTTGGTTCTTTTAGCCCTTGAAGATTGACAGTATAATTCTGAGGGATACTGAAAAATATCGGAGTTTTTTTTTTCTGCATTTTCTATTTGGTTAAACTAATAGATTCATATTTTTCCTTCATTAAATTACATATCACTGGAAGTTAAACAGCTTTTTTTTGAAAGTTAGCCCAAAGCTTTTGACAGATGTGTTACTCAAAAGTTGAACTTCTTCATGGCCTGTCTTGGCATGATGTCACTTTCCATAGAAAAACCAATCTTAAAGTTCAGAAATAATCGAAAAGCAATTTAAATCTTTAGTGTAATATTTTTAAAATGCCAAAAAAGGATTTGATTTATATCACATAGAAAAGCCTATTTAAATACTCTCTTTCCATCTCTCTCTCAGTCCTGCTCTTCCACCCTGACCCCCACCACACACATACACACACACACAAAATAACATCTCCCTGAGACTGCTAAAGCCCACCTCCTTCTGCATATTCTCCTCTTCCTTCTCTTTCCTCCTGCTTTCTAGGTTTCTTTCTCCTTCCCACATGAAACCCTCTACCTTTTCCAGTGTCAATCTGCAAAGTTAGCTGCCTTCTCCTCACCAAAGGCCTGATTTTTCTTAGCAGTGATAGGTATTCAGGGCTTAAGTGATAATTCTTCAAGTATATCAATAGACAACCTCAAACTCTGCTAGCTTGGACAGATTTTGTTTACGTAGAATTTAGCCATTTCTACATCCTTAAATTGAATTGCCTGGCAGGTGTCAATTTTAATAACATGTAGCCAAGTAGAATAATTTTAAGAGCATTTTAAGCAACACTCAACAGATTTAGATTTAATTAAAGATCAGTATTAGTTGTTCAAAGGCTAATCTTGTATGTATTCATAGATAATAACAACTACATCAGAACTATTTGATCTGCATGCAACTGGCAATTTTCTCTTATTTGTTGTAAGAAGTTTCTTAATTTCAAAATGGTTATGTTCTTTAGTTGAGGAAATATGGTATTTGGGAGTACCTCAGGGCTTCTGTGGATCATATAGTATCACATATACATATATGATATTAAGAAGAAGAAATGAGTTATTTTGTTTTCCAAATTACACTCCAAAATTTTAAGTTAGAATATTTCTAATGAGATTGCTAAAGCACCTAATTCTGCACAATTTTGTGCTGTTCTTCTTCCATTTAAAAAACTGAGGTATAATTAAATTTGTACAGTATGCACTGAGTGTTGAGTACTGAAGTTTTTGACAAACACACAGTCATATAACCATCACCTCAATCAAACTGTAAGACAGTCCCTGTAGTTTTGCCTTTTCTGGAATCTCATGTGAATGGAATCCCATACTATGTATCATTTTAAATTTGGTGTTCTTTGTTTATCAGGAGGCACTTAAAACCCATTCACATTGTTGAGTGTATCAGAAGTTTGTTTCTTTTTATTGCTATCTAACATTCCATTGCTTAGTTTCCCAACGAAGGGACATTGGTTTGAGCAATTATTTTGTATGTGGTGCAAGGATTCATGTTTATGCCATTTAGATAGTGACTCTTGGTCCCTAGTTCTCAGCCCCAAATCCTACTTAGAGATTTTTGCTCTTCTAACATAATTTTAAATAACTATTTTTCCAAATCTCGTTTTCTAATTAGCTTTTATTAACCATTATTTCTGAAGGATTGTAGAGTGGAAAAAAAGTAAATAAAGTATGAAATTCAAAATTTTAAAAGACCTGACTTCAAGTCTAATATTGAGCAGTTATTTAATGTCTTTAACCTTTCCATTTCCCTATTGTGAATGAGAGTGAGCCCTTTCATACCTCAGCTCTCAATCTATCATTATTATGAGATATTAATTCATAGAACTAAGTTTTTTGCCTGTTTGGGATTTTTCTCTTTCTTTCTTTCTTTTTTTTTTTTTTTTTTTTTTTTTTTTTTTTTTTTTTTTTTTTTTTTGCCTCCTTTCTATTTTCCTTCCTATGTTTCAAGCAGAAGCAGACCCAAAGGGGGGTTAGTGGTCTAGCAGAACATTAGAAGTCCCTTCAAGTCTTTCTTGCATTTATTTCACTAAAAGCCATACATCAAACATCTTAGAAGAAATGAGAAGAGGGAAGGACTTCATTTCTGCTGGATAGAAATATTTTAGAGGAGGGTTAAGGGTGTGGCAGAACCAGTGAAGGCAATTCATAGGAGACTGAGATGACAGAGAGAGAGCCGTCCCAACAAGGGCCTCAGGCAAGACAGGGAGCAAGACCCAAAAAGGAAGACCCCAGGGAGGAAAATGCAGGGCTCACATCCAGCAAAAGAGGAGTTTAAGTGACCTGCCAAAATCTGTCTGTGCCCTAGAGGCACATCTGAACCTGATGAGAGCATAGAGAAACGGGAATGGGACTAAGGGGCATCTTATTGGCACTCGGTGGGTACCAATGACCAGTTTCCTGCCTCCAAAGTTAGGCACTGTGTAAGTTCTAGGAGACCTGGGAAAGTCCAGGACCTGAGGAAGGGGGAAGCCCAACAAAGACCTAGAGTTTCCTCCTTTTCTGCCAATATAATAGAATCACTATTCAGAGCCAGAAATTAAGCTCAGTTAGAGAAAATTAAAAAATGCTTATGTCTTGCACACCAGAGCTTGTTAGTCCACTAGAGTTGTAATTACAGAGATAGAGCCCAACATAATTTTCCCCCTCCCTGCTGCTTTCCATGTTTTTAAAATGTATACATAGGGTACAAATTATCTATGAGGTGCGTGGGTGTGATCTTCCATTTAGTGGTCATAGCTAAAGTCATATTTCTATGAGAAAGAAGGAAATCATGATAATCCTAAATTCGTCCTAGAAGACATTTCTTTATGAACACTCTGTTACCAGGTTTTTACTGCCCTACTTGCTTAAAAAAAGGAGCATGTTGGTGAAGTGTTATATTTTTTCTAACCATCTCCACTTGTCCCAGTTGAACACATTGAAAGTGAGATGATTTTCCATACATATAGTTTATAGCCTCTCCAAATATTTGTTGTCATCTCTACTCACGACTTATTCATTCATTTGTTCCATCACCAAGTGCTTAGCAGGTTCCAGACACTACGGTCAACACATTAATGTCATCTGGATGTGTGGGAAGACTTCAACTACTCTAATCTGACCCTTCTTTTATTCTTGACATGTATCTGACCTCCATTTTCTGAGGACGAAAATCAGGCCCAGGGAACGTGCCTAAATCCCTGACAGAGTTCAAGGGTTCAGACTCCTTTCATTAGGAGAAAGGAATTATAAATGGTGAGAGAGCCCCACTGTTAACCTACAGTGAATTCCCAGAATCCTACTAATAGCACTTAAAAAAAAAAAAAAAAAAAAAAAAAAAAAAAAGCTTCTGTAATAGTGGAAGACACACTAACACTGACATACTTCTATTTTGAGGGGTCCCTGAAACTGCACAGGCCCAGGAATCTTTCTGGATAAACTAAGGACCACTCCCAAGTAAAACCAGCAGTTCAAACACTGAAAAAGAAAAATGCTACAAATATTTGGTGATTATTTCCTCCAAAATCAACACCTTTATCATTTGCTGGCATTGTGGATAACTAGAGTGAAAGTTTTAAATATCTAAAGCAGAATTGTCTGCACCTTAGAATATATTTAAAAAGGCATTTGAGCTAGCAAAATTCCAATTTTCATTTTTTTAAATTTGAATTTCTTTTAAACAAAATAAAACTGACCCTGAAGTTCTTAGGTCCCCACTGATAATTTTCCCCAGAAAAGACAAATCTGAAGCATTGGTTTTGTGTTGCTAAATTATAGTCATTCATACAAGTAAATTCTGCTTACAGATAAAGTACTCAGGAGCAAAGAGACTGCTAGCTTTATTTAAAGAAAAGCAATCTAAATAGGAATCATTAAATACAATTTGCAAACTTTAATTCAAGATTAAACATTGTCAAATCTGAAAGCTAGTGCAAGAATATTGAGACACAGCTAATAAGAGATT
Source organism: Sciurus vulgaris (assembly GCF_902686455.1). Lineage (NCBI taxonomy): Eukaryota > Metazoa > Chordata > Mammalia > Rodentia > Sciuridae > Sciurus > Sciurus vulgaris. Next base: position 115,358,471 of record NC_136463.1, on the reverse strand, counting down.
AGACACATGGAGCCCTCCTCCTGGGTGAGACCTAACCCAGAAAGAAATTTCTCTCTCCTTCCCAAGGCCACTCACAAGTATCTACCTGAACAACTGGTAGGATGGATCTCACAGGTAAAATAATCATAGCAATAATGTAATAATGCAACTTACTCCATTCTGCCAAAAATACAAGGACAGTAGGGTTGGATGCTCAGAAACTTGGTGAAGTAACACTCCTTCTTCATCTGTGAGCCGAGAGTGTTGAACCAACTCTGTGCTTGTACTCAGTTCAGATCATTGATATTTTTTAACATAATCATCATAGATAGTGAAATAATCTTTTCTGGACTAAAAAAAAAAAAAATGTTTCCCAAAACTTGAGAATCTTTTGTTTAGTAGTTTTGTCCTTCTGGACCCTTTGGTCCCTTAGCCTCATAATCAAACCTCAACCTTTAATGATCAATATTAACTAAGTATTCCTGAAGCAAGGGGCTTTAGGAAATAAATATTGTGATTTTGAAAAAAAATCTAAGGAAGCTGTTTACTAAGTTCTGTTATATGATGATTATATGCTGTAGGGGAGGAAAGGACCTTGACTTCATTAAGAAAAATATTGGGAATATAAATCAGTGTTTTGATTCATATAATAGAAAACTATGGATATATAAGTGATATTGATAGCTATGTAGAGGCATTGAAAAAACATAGATTACAGGCTATGCACATAAACCTACTTGTACAGAGGAAGACTTAGATTTAAAAAGTTGGAGTAAAAAGTTGGTAAGATATACCATGAAAACATCAAACCAAAAAAACTAAAATAGTTATGTTAATTTCAAAGTAAGTTTCAGAACAAGGTATATTATTAGGGATAAAGATAGGCACAATATAACACTAAAAGAATTCTCCCAGAAGACATGGATGTCTTAGACACAGATTCATCTAATAACAGACCTTCATAATGCATAAAGCAAAAACCTGAATATATCTGAAAATGGTAATAGGTAAATCCTAGCCACAATTATAGTTGGAGGTTTCCTTTCTTGGTAATCAATAGAACAAGGAAGCAGAAAATCAGTAATATACAGAATCTGAATGGTTCTATCAACTAACTTGGTATAATTAATATTTGCAGAACCCTTCACCCAACAACAACAGAACACATATTCATCTCAAGTGTACATGGAAGATTCACGAAGACACATCATATAAAGTCTTGATATTTAAAATAATAGCAATCAAAGTAAGTTCTCAGAACACAATGAAATTAAACTAGAAAACAATAATGGAAGGACATCTGAAGATTCCCAAATACTTGGAAATTAAAGAAAGTCATTCTAAGTAACGTACAGATTAAAAAGAAATCTCCATGGAAATTTAAAAATATTTTGAGCTAAATTAAAATACAAATACTGAAATTTATGGGGTGCAGCCAAGTTTGCTTAAAAGGAAATTTGTAGCCCTGAATGCTTACACGCGGAAAACAAAATATCTAAATGAATGACCTAAGCTTCCAGCTCAAAAACTATAAAGAAACCAAATTAAACCTAAAGAAAACAGAAAGTAAATAACAAATATTGAGCAGAAATCAATGAAAATTCCCCAAAGATCAGGAACAAACCAAGGATGTCCACTCTTGTAACTTTTGTTCAACTCTGTACCAGAGGTAAAAGTCAGGGCAATTAAGTAAGAAGTAAAACAAAAGGCCTCTAAATTTAAAAGGAAGAAAACTATTTCTATTTGCTGGTGATGTGATCCTATCTAAAGAAAATCCTAAGGAATCCAATAAAAATTGGGGGGAATTAATAAGCTCATCAAAGTTGCAGGATATAAGAACAATATACAAAAATCAATTATATTTTTATGAGCCAGCAGTGGCTGATACAAAAATGAAATTAAAGAAAAATCTGTATTTATAATGACATCAAAGAATATTTAGGAATACATTTTTATTTTATATTTTATCTATTTATTTTCAGTGCTAGGAGTCTAACCCAGGTCCTTGTGCATGCTAGGCAAGAGCAATTTCAGAATAAGTTTACAAAGGAGTATAAAGCATTGTTAAAAGATATTAGAGGAGATATAAATAAATAGAAAGACAACCCAAATTTGTGGATAAGAAGATTTAATATTGTCAAGGTAGCAAGATTGATTAACAGATTGAATGTGCACCCATACACATACACATTCATACCATATCAAAATTATAGGTGGGCCTTTGCAAATATTGACAAAATGATCTTGGCAAGGGTTGGGGTTATGGCTCAGTGGTAGAGCACTTGCTCAGCATGTGCAAGGCACTGAGTTCAATTCTCAGCACCACCTATTAAAAAAAAAGTAAATAAATGTCTGTTGACAACTAAAAAATATTTAAGGATAAAAGAAATTTACATGGAACATTTACTCATATGACAATGCATGGAACTTTATAATATTTTATTTCTTAAACTTGATAGCAGATACATAGGTGTTTGTATTTGTTGCATTATTTTTAGAATCTTATTCTAACTCTTGCATATTTGAAAAAGGAATATAGCTTATGTAAATCAATTATTTTATTTAAGTAAAATATAAGCCAAAAAATTAGTGTGAAGTGTGATGTATTTTCAGAAACTCATTACAGTAGAACCAAATCAAGAAACCTCATACCACCAGCAGCCCAGCACCACAGTCCCTCACAAGGACTAGGAACTTCACTGACTTCTAATCCACCCAAAAGAGTGTGTTTTTAATAATGAACACCACCATTGTGATGGAATGGTGTAGGAAATTTGGATGGGGATTTCTACTTTTCACTTCAGATCTTCCAATATTTATGAATTTTTGCATTGTACATTTTATTTTCTTAAATAACTCTTTATGAATAAGCCTTAACACCTTGGCTTGAAGCTTTTTTAACCTGATGAGCCTTGATCATTTTTACCTCTCCTTATGTGCTGCTTTATGATGGCCACACTTCAACACTGGTCATCACAAGAAATTGGACTCTGAAATCTGAAGTGTCTCCTTTCCAGTACCACATTGTTATCTAGGCCTATTCCATCACTACTTCAACTTCCAGAGCTCTCCAATCCCTTCCTTTTTTCCAGGTATCTATGTCCCTTACACACACACACATTCACACACACACACACTGATTTGGGTTATTGCTTCCCTAGTGATAAACAAATAAAAGACAAACAAACAACAACTTTTCTGATAAAGATATGCCAGTCAGTGGTCAAGGGCATCTTCCTGGAGTACATCCCATAACCTTGGGATGGGAAAGTATTTCACCCCCTCTTCAATATCAACAAAACTAGATCAAAGCAAATGATGGATTATGTCTCAAGAAATCTCCTTACAGCAGATGGCCTTGCCAGTGTTGCTGTTCTAAGCTTGGTCTCTTCAAATAAAATCACTGAGCAATGTTCTGAGATTCAAAGCATTTCCTTCCTCTGCTCAGTCTGTCTCCTTTTCTCCCTCATCCTTTCTTGAGAATCCCTTTCTCTTTTAGAGATTCCCATGTCTCCATCTTGGTTGGAAACACATGCTTGACCTCTGAGTGAGTCTTCATTTCTCCGTGTTTGCTTGTCTTCTTAGAAACTGCTTGTGTAACTTCCCAGTGCCTGATCCCTAGACATCCGAGACTTACCAACAGTGAAAACCTGCCCAGTGTGATAAACATCATTTTCAACTGCTTGGCAGCAGGTAACACACAAGGAAGTACAGAGAAAGCTGCTAAAAGGCACATAGTCCATGGGTCATGAGGTTAGCAGCAATGATGGGGGAACAAAAGATAATGCAAATTGGATAAAGCAATCAGAGAGAGAAGAGGCTCAAGGTAGGATAAATTGTAAAAGGTGCAAGTTTTGAAAAAAATGAGATCATTGCTCAGACTTGGTAACTGACGTCTTTAAACACACACACACACACACACACACACACACACACAAATAAAACCATTATTTTAACTTCTTATTAGAAGGATTCCTAAAGTTTAAATCAATAACAGTATCACTTCATTGATCTTTGTAATACTTAAAAACAAAAATTGGCATAAAAATCCTACCTTAAAAGAGCCTGTTCTCAGAACCATTTTTTCTGTCACTTTAGTCGAGACCAGTTAGACACAAATCTTCCTTCTGCGGGGACTTCATGTCTGTTCTGAGCCACATCCTGTGGGGATTCCCTGAAATGTGAGGCAGGGGTGGTTCTCTGATGCATTCTGCACTTGCAGATGTTTGCATGCTCACCCCGACTCCAGAAAACTCATGCGTTATATGGTACCACACTGGATGCACTGCAGGGAGAACTGGAGAATTTTACTAAAAAGGCAGAGCAGGGACCAGGATGGGAGCATGCTAAGTTTCTTAGGTCTTCTCTCAGTGGGGGGACCTCAGACCCTGTGGGACCACCCAGAGCAGCAAAGCCCTTCCCAGCAGGGTTGCCGTCTGGAAGTGCAATCCCACCCCTCATCCTAACCCAGGGATGAACTACACCCAGGGCAAGGGTCACTGCTTCCCATTCACACCCGCATTCTCTGATTTGCAATCTTACTCACTGCCTCTGTGTTGTCATTCAATTCAGAGAAAGCCTTTCAACAAGGCCACAGAGGTCATGGAGATGACTTGAAGCTCTGGGGAAGGTGGAGTTTCCCATTTCCTGACTTAACATCTGCCACTCAGTTTGAGGCTCTCTTTCTTCCTCTTAGCTTTAAAGAAGAAACATTATTGAATAGCCCAGGGCTAGGGGTAGTGAAAAATCTCATTACTTTTTCTCTGCTGTCTTCTCTTAGGATGCATTTCCTAGTCAATATTCTTGCAACAAATCATTTTTAATTCGAAAGTCACACTCCACCATAAAAATGTACACAAATATTAGGAAGCTAGGCAGGGAAATGCTATGCTCAGCATATTGTAAATACAAGAACTGTTTCCCTAATGCAAGAGGAATAAATTATCAATTTATCTTCCCATGGCTGTCTCATCTGGTTATAAATGATAGCAGAGCTTTAACTAAATATAAATACCGAAGTTCATTAAATAACTAAGATTTCATCCAAAAACAAAAACAAAATAATGGGAACCTGGGACTTCTGTCACTTCTTAGTAAATATACATAGTGTACAAATTGGCTCAGATTAAACCAATCATATTTAAATGAGGCTTGAAAGGTAAGTAACCTAACAACTTGAATAAAGATGTGACTTCTTCTACTTTATTGAAAATAGGGATGAAGCTATTTATTTACTTGCAAATAATTGCTGAGATCCTGCAAATAATAATATATGTCACCTATCATAGCCTAAAGTAGGAAGACTGAATGGTATTTTTGTTGTTGCTGTTTCTGTGGATTTAGGGAAGCCAGTCTGAGAGGTACCCCCCAAGTAATTCACATAAAGGAGGGTCAATGTCTTCCATATCTGACTGTGGATGTGGGAGTGAATGTGTTCATATGTTTGCATTTATGTGAGAGATGGTGACATAAATAACAAAACGCTTTGAACCTTTATTGTGCAGAGTTTGAAGTTTTGAAAGTTGTCTTTATTGCTAAGTAAACAAAAAAATAGCATGATGTCTGAAAAATCATTAGAATTTAGAAGCTGGAAGAGATCTCAGTAATTCGCTCTTCTTTCTCTAAACCTACCAATGAACCAGCAGAGATCCAGAGAAGACAGGTGGCTCTAATGGAAGCTCTAGTGTAGGAATTTGGCAGTCCCTTCCCCATGCAACATTCAGGATACAGTTTTCTCATGATTGTCCCATTTTTCCTATTTTTTAAAAATTTCTACTTAACATTTCAACCTTTCAATAAAAAGCATAGTGTGAGTACAAGTAGAGTCTACAGGACAGAAGACTCACTACTGCACACTTGCTGCAATGAAGTTATATATTCTTTGCCTGCAGGTGAACATGGCAGTGAACAAGCGTTCATGGAAGCAACAAAGCTCAATTCAGAGAGATCCACACTGCACTTGACTTGGAACATGTTAAAGGTATGCTGTGTGCACACAGAGCAGGAGGTAGGAAAACCCTGGAGGTAGAACCTTAAGGATAGCAGAGAGTGAGTTGCGACCATCCTGAGTCTCACATTGCTTGTTAATAAAATAGAAGGATTGGACTGGAAAAAGTCAGGGGAGTTATTTACTCTAGGTCTTTACAAAGGCTGGAAAATCAACCACCTAGTATCAATTACAGTTGGGGAGGAAAAGTTGAAGGATCAGAGGCAGAAAAGCAGTCCTGAGTGTCAAATATGAGGGATGGGGCAAGACTATAAATAGGCAAGTCAAGAAGTTGTGAAATGGATGAAGGAAACAGCTCTGGGAGAGGGAATGGGAGTCCTGATCTTCTGTAGCCCTTGCTGCAGAACAAAGAGGGTTCATACATTCATACTTATTTCCACATCCTTCTTAAAACACCTGGCCAATGCAAACTGTAGCAAAGTTGTCTTTTGAAAAGTAGAAGATACTTCCCCTATCACCTCCATTATGTCACTACCACTGATGAACATGTGCTGCTCAATCATTTTGTATATTGGTTATATAACATTTTCTGTCTAGGATCCTTTGTCTTCCCCTATTAGATTATAAGCATCTTATAAACAAAGGCTATATTTACATGGCACAATCATCAGAGTCTAATAAAGCTATTTCATAAAAGGCACTTAAGTATTTCTTTATAAATTACTAAATAAGGGATAAAGTAGCCAAGCAAACATGTCTTCACAATAGTATGTGGCTAGTGTTGTATACCTAGAAGCATCAGGAACTGAACACAGGGGAATTCCTGGGGAATCTGGATGGGGTTGTGAGTGAAGGCTTCACAGAGAAGGTGACATTTTCCCCCTGAGGTTTGAAGGCTAAGTAGGAATTTTCCAGAAAGACAAGATGTGGAAGTGTGTAATACAATTCACTGAGTGCGTTTCTTTCCCAGATTCCTGAATTTTGAACAGTGAAGAATGAAGTTGGAAAACAGGCATGGGGCAGACTGGCAAGGGGCTTAGATGTCATAATGAGAACTTACTCATCAGCTCACACAGAACAATTACTTTCAGCCTTGTGGATTTTTTAGACCAAAAAGTTTCAAAGACATTTTAAAATGGATAACTTTAATTTTATCAATACATCATTTTTAAGCTTACATTTATGAATATCACCATTTAATAAAGGAAAAGATTTAAAAAAATACCAGAAATAGGAAGGACATAATCCCAGGGGGAAAATCACTAGTCCTGTTAAGTGATTAAACACATATTCAAGTATTTACTCATATATATATTTATAAATTATATATATCTGTATTTCCAATTATTATACCTACCTGTCCTTTAGTCTTTATACAGTAAAACATTTATCACAGAGTGATGCTCATTCCTTGAGCTTTAAATCTGAGAACCTTAGATGTACCCTATGAGGTATCAATGAAAAATTTCAAGTAGAATTACAGAAACTATTTTTTCTTCCAAGATGAAAATACCCCTTCCATTTCACTCAGACCATTAGCCATGTGTTCCACAAACATTTTCTTGTTTTATAATATTGCCTACTTCATTGTCATAACAATATGGAGACTGGGATGTCAAAGGGACATTAAACATCTGGTGATAGCTCTCTTGGTAGCAGCAAACCCAAGGGTGATGAGATGTGGCTTTAGGTCCACATAACTACTCAGTTTTGTCATTGAGGCAGAGCAAAAGAATGCAGAAAATCACATCAGGCTCCACGGAGAATGCTATACTTAAGCCATTCTGAAAATTACATAAGGATATAAAAATTTAAATAAGTTTTTGACTTAAATCTGGATCATTATATTCATGGATCAACTTGATTTGTTTATTGGTTTGTTCATTTCTGCCTTGTTAATTTTGCAGAAGAGTCTAAGTAGCCATACTTCAAAGGATCTTGTATTTTTATGATTAATGGTGACATACAACCCCAAATCAGAGAAATGCTAAGTGATGGATGAAATTCTAAAGCTCTACAAGTTCAGTCCACTTGGAATTCACATCAAAATGTACAGAGGCATATCCTAGGCTCATGCTGAAACTGCTAAATTAAGCAATAAATCTCATGAGAGTTCAGCACATGAAATCTCTGGTATTTCCTGCTTTTTATTTGTCCAGAAATATTTCCAGGATAGCTTTTCTTATCATATTTCAGAACGTGCTTTTGTAAAACAGGAACAGAGAGAAAAGATTTCATTTGTGTTAATAAGGTTGGTTCAATTTTGGATCGAGATTGGTGGTTATATCACTGAGATCAACCCATCTATCCCTTAGCCAAAGGTAAAATACAAAACTCTTCACAAATAGCAAAAAGGCACTTGGTAAGGTAACATACAATGCTATTTTAAAAAGAAAAGAACAGAAAACTACATACAAATCCAAAGTTATATCATAGTTAAAAAATTCATAGAGACAACTCCAATTTCACTTAAAAGAACTGAGAAATTATCCCCCAAAGTCTTCAAACTCTTCATATTCAGCATATAATACTTTTTAAAATCCTTTCCTGCTCTCATTTCTCCTTTCTTTTCTTGTAGAGCTAAAGTGTCAAAATTCATTGAACCTATAATCCATACCTGGTGCCCTCAAAGTGGTAGGTGGTCATTTTTCTTTCTTTTGCAAGATAAAAATAATCTTTATTTCAAAATATTCCATATATGATCACATAATTGAGTTTAATATGCTATATAAACTGAAGAATAACATAAATATGATAGGTACCTAGAAATACTAGTGATTCAGTACAGATGATACTGACTATTAAAGAAAGGTAGATCATAGCACAAAAGAGCAAAAAATTCTTTAAAAATGTGAAAATCCCTATATTTTCATATATATATATATATATATACACACATCTATTTCACATCTACAAATGAGTTTTTTCTAAGTCAGAAAAATACAGCAAATATAGACTATTTCAGAAAGTAGGATTCACCTCCCATTAGCCCACTCATGCAACACAGCACTTGAGGAAGAGCTCCTCAAGACTTTTTTTTTTCTCCTCATGGCACAGATGGAGATTAGGAACTGAAAAAAGGAATCCCAGATTATAACAGGGCTAAGGAAAATATGTTGATAGTTGTGACATGTGTTTTTTTTTTTTCTAAAACATATATAAGAAATTATAAAGATGACAAATGTCATTACAGTATGACAACAAATCAACAAAATCCTTCTTGCATATATTGCAGAATTAGATTTTTCATGTAATTTACTAAATAGATACAATAAGTTTTCATTTTTAGTCTCATGGGCTAAAGGTAATAAAAACTTTCCATGCTAGACATTGGAAAGATAGTTATTTACAGAAATTCTAGTAGACATCTTAGTATAGATGGAGTCCAATCCTAGTATGAAGTAATATGGATATGTGGTCATTTTTCTTAATCAAAGGTTTATTCCTTTGAAAGGAAGCAGCTATAATTGAAGCATGCAAGGAGAAGCATGAGATAAGAAATGAACAACGAAATACTTCAGCATTCATGTTGATAATGTGCTTGACTAATTGAGAAGCCTTAGCCCTCTCAAACGGGACAGATGGTTGTAGATTGTTCTTTGGATATTCTATATAAAACTTAATGCCAGTCTCTTGTTTGCAAGCAGTAAGTTTAAGCTTCTCAGGGAAATAAGGATTTAGTAGACCTTGGAAGGGGCAGTTTCATATTTTGTGAGACCTAAAGCTTATACAATTTGGAGGACCACTTGCAAGAAAAAGAATATGAAATTACAACACAAATGTACCTTCTTATAGGTATATTTTAGAACAAGAAAGAGAATTTGATTCTTGTGAGAAATTTTTGGAGTCTTGGAGACTTCTTGTAAGATCCCTCACCAGAAATGCTGGCATAAAGTGGTTACAGATTTCATTCCTATTTCCGTTCACATCTGGAACACAGCCAGTGTTCCTAAACCACCATGGCTATTGCCCATGAAGGGTCTTGATCATATGAACCTTCAGGAACAATATTAGTGTGTTGTTCAGCTTTCTAATACTGTAACAAATATTCAGTATAATCAGCTTATAAGAAGACAAGGTTTATTTTGGTTCATTTTAGGGGTTTCGGCCCATGCTCAATTGACCCCATTGTTTTTGGGGCCCATGCTAAGGGAGCATTTTCTGGTGAAAACACATGGCAAAGCAAACCTACTTACCTCATGGCTTGAAAGTGAAAAAGAGAAAATGCAAGAGACTGGGGTCCTACAATCCCCTTTGAGGACATGTCTCCAATGACCTAAAACCTCCCACTAAGCCCCACCTTGTAAAATTTCTACCACATCCCAACAGCACCAAATTGGAAGGTATACCTTTAACTCATGGGCCTTTGGGGGACACTCAAGATCCACATCACAGCAATAAGATTCTTGCAGATCTTGCTGACTTTTACAAACCTTTGAATTTGGGGATGGGCCAGACTACTTGAATTTAGAGGAATGACATTAGCACCTCTTCAGAATTTTATGAGAATACTACCTACTACTCTAAAAGGGTGATAGAAAGGTCTCCTGTCTGTCCAGTTAATGACTGACACACAGGTAAGAAAGACAGATTTTGGGTTTTGTTAATGACTTTTTGTTGCTTATTCAGCTATTGAGGCCAATCTTCTTCTTAAAGAGATTAAAAGATCAAAATTTTCTTTACAACTAGGTAATATGATTTTAAGATAAGAGTCTGGTAGTGATTTTTAATTTTAAAAAACTGGCAAATATTACCACAAACAAAACCCTTAATGATTCTAAAATCTCGTCAAGAATTTTTTCAACCAAAGTTATCATTTTAATGATTTCCCCCCAATTTTAACTGACTTATGGCTAATTATTTCCCCACAGCAAGCCTCTTCATTTAGTGGGAAATGTGTTTTATGAAATATTTATTTCAGAAGTTGTACCAAGAAGCATGAACTATAGCATTTATGAGGATTTAAAAACTAATCAACATGAGTAGTGTCACCTCCCAAAAAGGGGGTAAGATTTTAGAGCTACATGTGTTCATTAGTTTGTGCATTGGTGGTGATCTTAAATTGATTTGATAGTGAGTCCAGCCCTGCCAGTGAGTCCCTTGGCTATGTAGGAGACTGTGTATTCAACTTGTAGCCTTGTGAAACCCTTAATATTCACAGAGAGAAAACTGCCCACCTTCACAAAGCCTGCACACATGTCTATGTGTATGCTGACACATGTATACAGAGGCATGCAAACCTGGCAGTTAAAACATATGATTCTGAACCCAGATGTATTCAGTGTAACCAGCTATCCCACTTTTCCTGGGACCATCCTGAATTTAGCACTGAAATTCTGTGACCCAGTAAACCCCTCAGTCCTGGGCAACCTGGGTGAGCTTGTCACCCTACTAATATGATAACACAGGTGTGATATAAAATAAATCCCACTTCTGCTAAATATCAAGAATCCAGATAAGAGCTACTGACTAGAATCTTAACCTGGAACTTTCAAATCCTTAGAAGTCTTTAACTCCATGAAATGGTAGGCAAACTCTGGGTGAAGAGGTGTGTGCGTGCAATTTTCTGTTCCAAGGTCTGCAGTTTTCAACACATTTTTAAAAAGTTATTTATTTTTATGTGGTGCTAAGGATCGAAACCAGTGCCTCATATGTGCTAGGCAAGTGCTCTGCCACTGAGCTACAGCCCCAGGCCCTCAACAGATTTTTAATGTGGTTTCCCTGAAATCATAAAGAAAATCTAGCTATGGAAGACTGCCTGAAAGATGTGTGGTCAATTTATTTGTCTAAATACATTAATTGTTTTGCTTTGTTGCACTTTGGATGAGACCATCAGTTACTAGAACTTCCAGAGACGGTTGTTGATTTAAAGATGCTGACGTTTTATTATGACATGCTCTCTCTCTCCTTTTTATAAGAAGTCGTGAAAAGAAAGATCTGCCTTATCTTGCTTTCAAAAGTCATTTTCTTCTTCTAATTTTGCTTTTTTCTTACAGACAAAGAACTGATCATATTCCCCCTTTCCTTTCATCTCCTGGACATCTTAAAAATAAGTACTGACCTGTCCATACAATGTATATAGAACTTCATGGTATGTATTTTTTATACATATAATGCTTGGCTCTGCTTTATGTGCCTGCTCTTGTTTTCTTGTTTTCCCTTTGTCATTTTATATATATATATATATATATTTTTTTTTTTTTTTTTAACCAAATTCCAATATCTGTTAGTAATTAGATTTGCCTACGGGCATGGGAAACTCTCCAAAACAGGTTCTAAATCAAGTACGGTTTCATTTTGCTCACAGGATGGGAGAAAAGAAAACTTTCCTTCCCAATATTTTTGTCTCTGGCTCTCAGTGCTGAAGTGCCTCTCCAGCACTGAATTCTCATTCCAGGAATAAAAAGAAGAAATACAAATGTCAAAAGGCAAGTACCATTTCAGTTTATTTTCATTAGCCAGAACTTTAGCATTTAATGAACCCTAGCTAGAAGAGACACTGGGAAATATTATATCTATGTATCTATATATGGGTGTCTATGTCTTTATATATATATATATATATATATACACTCTTTTTTCTTGACCCACTTCTATTGCTGCCTGGACAAAATCAGGGCTTGATTGATAGAAGAAGGAGGAGAATCACAATTTGCAGCGACCACCACAATTATCTTCTGGAACTTTATATTATCTTTATAAGCTACTTTATGTCTCTTCTAGAGTTTGTGGAGATGGTCATAATAACATATTAAATGCATCAAATTACAATAGGCTACTGGAAAAGGATCTTGGGTGGTTTCTGATATGATTTAATTACAACTCAGGTGTGTGATTCAATTCCTGACTAATCTGGAATTGATTTTAATTCAAAAATCCCAAAGTTGTTCCATTGTGAGAACTTGGGGTACTCATGCAAAATTGCAGATGTGGTTTTTACTCTGAGTTAACTGACAGAAATAGAACCTATTCTTCACTCATGTGCAGTAACTGCCTTAACGCCGGGCACTGTGCTGGGTTTGGAGAATTTGAAAATTAACAAGGTATAGTCAGTTCTGAGCCCACAGAAACACAGCTAAGTAGGAAAAACAGGGAGCAACCCCATGACTGTGACAGGGTTTGAAAAGTGCTATAAAAGGTGCAGGCAGGCACATGGCATCACAAGAGAATGAAGAAGGGGCCACAACCTGCCAGGAGAGGGTAGGGCTCGGAGTTTCTGAACAAGGTAACACTTGACCTTGAGGTTGAGTTGGAATTAGCACATGATGTAGTAAAGAGGGGATTTACAGCCTGATTGTGCCTAAGTGGGTCACAAGTAGCCCTGAAATATGGATATATCAAAGCAAGAGATAACGTTGAAGGGTTCCAGACACCAAAGGACATGTGCACTAAGCAAAGGAGTCTGAATTTCTCGATCCAGACAAGGGGGAAAGAATCAAAGGGGTTTTTTTCTCACATAGAGAGGAGTCACATCCATGTATCTGAATATTAAACACTACTTTGACAGGCATGTGCTCTGCTGATTGGAGACAGGAAAAAGTGTTGGGAGGCTGTTGCAACAGTCCAAGCAAGAAAAACCGAGAGACCAAACTAGAGCAGTGTCTCCGGTGGCAGAGAGGGAAGGGACAGATTTGAAAGCTGTTAGGATGGTGGACTTGTCCGGATTTGGTGACTAAGCCCCTAGAACCCACTTTATGTGATCAATGCTCTCAGATTTGGCTTTCTAAACTAGGCATCTTAGCCAAATGTCAATCTCCTTACCAGGAGAGAGAATACAGAGCAAAGAGCTAGATGGAGGTGGTTGGGGAAGAAAGCTCAGGAGAAGGGTCCAAAGGAAAGAGAAGTTGGCAACAGTTCTGGAGCACCCCGGGGAATTGCTCAGGGGAAGTCAGAATTCCATTTCCTTCTGCCTTCTGATTTCTCCAGAACCTCCTGTGGCAGTGATGCCCAGTCTCTTCATTATTTTCAGCCTCACCTTCTCTGTGACCCGCTTTACTCTAGCCTCAAGCCATGTTCCCCATGGGATTCACCTCCTCATCTCCAGCATCACCTCGGCCACTCCCCACCTTCACTCTAGGCTCCAACCTCTCTGCACTCGTTCTTGGCTCTGGGTAGGGGCCATGTTCTCACCCACCTCAGGGCCTTTCCATGGACTTTACCCTGTGCCTGAATTTTCTCTTCACTCCATTCAGTTCTTTTCACCCAACCAGTTCCTTTCAGCCATCCCAGACTCATAGGCAGCCCCTGTTTATATTCCCAGAGCACCTGATACCTCATGGCATTTTGTCTAATTAAACTGGTTATGTGATTTTTTTCTGATATTTGTTTAATGACTGCTGTTCATGATGGCCTTTGCTCCTTGAAGGCAAGGTCTCTGTCTCGCAGAGAGCTTAGCTACAGCACTCAGTAGACATTTACTGATGAACTGATGACACACAGAACTTTCCCATCTTAGGAAGTGAAAATAACTTCTTCCCAACCCTACATTCATCTTTAGCCTCTACCATATATTTCTCCTCTGTCTGCCATCAAGCATCTTGAAAGATGTGACAGCATTGCCATGGGCTTTGGTAAATCATACAGATTGGGAGCTAGGCGGAGAAGGCGGGCGTAGACAGGCAAAAATGATATGAGAGAGGTTTGAACACTCTCCTAAACACGAAGACTGTTCTATGTATTCACTATTTTCATAGTATATTCTACCATTTATTGTTTGACCCACAACAATCTAACATTAAACGGCTGTCCCTCTACTGAATCTGCTTGGGCAAGTGTGTCTGCTGAATTCATTGTGAATTCCAACTTCAATTATTAAGTTGACCCCTCTGCAACATCTATCACTGTTTGTCCTTCTCTTCCTTTGTTGGGTTTCTCTAACACCACCTGCTTCTGGATTTCTGCCTCTCTGATAATCTCTTTCTGTTCTTCACTATCTTTGTTCCTGTGGACGTCTAATAAATGTCAGGTACTCCCTGAGTCCCCTTGGCTTATCACTGTACGCTGAAGCAATCTCAGATAAAACCAAGTCAAGATTTTGGCTATCATCTGTAAAATTCCCAAAGGAAGTTTCTACTTCTTCCTGTGAAAAATGAGCCCACATGGGGACACTATGGGGAATGAGAGGAAAAGGGTTCAGCTGACATGCAGATATGTTTGTAGAGTGAAGGCTTGGGAGTTTGCCTGGTGGAGGTCTTTTCCTGGGACTGAGTGTGGCAGATGGGAAGTAAAGGGAAGAGGGGGGAAAGTGTGGAGTAGAGACTGAGGAGAAGGGAGAAGCACCTTCCTCAGTGGGAGCTGACTGTCAAAATGCTATCCAAGCACTGAGGAATGGGGACCACTCTGCTGGGCTGAGGTAGTCCCTCTCTGCAATTTCCAGGAGCCAGTTCAGAGTGGCTTCTTAGGAAAACAGAGGGGAAAGGGAAAAATCTTTAGTCAAACTAAAAACTGCAGTAGTTTCAAATGCTATAGAATGTAGATCTTGAGCTGCAGAAGGAGAAAGAAGATCTAGCAAGGCCCTCATAGACCAGGAGAAAATGAGTGACCCAGGGTCTTCTAACTCCTTTCAACATAAGGGCTGCTCTTTTTTTTTTTTTTTTTTTTTTTTTTAAACCAGGGATTGAACCCAAGAGCACTTAACCACCAAGTCACATCCCCAGTCCTTTTTTATATTCTATTAGAGTCAAGGTCTTTCACCAAGTTTTTCAGGGCCTTACTAAGTTGCTGAGGCTGGCTTTGAATTCGAGATCCTCCTGAGTTGCTGGTATTACCAAGAGCTGCTCTTTAAAAAAAAAATTAATTTTTGTTTCTAATTAGTTATACATAACAATAGAATACATGTATGCATTTTGATAAATCATACATAAATGGAGTATAATTTCTCGTTTTTCTGATTGTACATGTTGTAGGATCACATTGGTCATGCAGTACATAAGGTAATAATGTCTGTTTCATTCTACTATCCTTCCTACCACCAAATCCCTTCACCTCCCTTCACTGCCCTCTCCCTAATCTAAAATAATTCTATTCTTCCCTAGAGCACCCCCCTCCCCATTGTGATGTAGCATCCATATATCAGAGAAAACATTCAGCTTTTGGATTTTTCCGTTTGGCTTATTTCACTTAGCATTACATTCTCCAACTCCATCCACTTACCAACAAATACCATAATTTTATTCTTCTTTTATTCTTCTTCAAAGTTGAGTAATATTCCATCTTATATATTTTTTCTTTATTCATTTATCTGTTGAAGAGCATCTAGTCTGCTTCCATAGTTCAGCTACTGTGAATTGAGCTGCTATAAACATTGATGTGGCTGCATCACTATAATATGCAGATTTTAAATCCTTTTGGCATATGTTGAGGAGTGGGATACCTGGGTCAAATGGTGCTTCCAATCCAAGTTTTCCAAGGAATCTTTATACTGCTTTTCATAGTGTTTGCACCAATTTGCAGTCCCACCAGCAATATATGAGTGTACCATTTTCCCCACATCCTCACCAACACTTATTATTGCTTGTATTCTTGATATTTGCCATTCTGACTGCAGTGTCATTTTTTTCATATATTTGTTTACCATTTGTATTTCTTCTTCTGTAAAGTGTCTGTTCATTTCCTTAGCCCATTGATTGATTGGGTTATTTGATGTTTTTGGTGTTAAGTTTTTCAAGTTCTTTATATATCCTGAAGATTAGTACTCTGCACGAGGTGTGTGTGGTAAAGATTTTCTCCCATTCTGTACACTCTCTTCACATTATTGATTGTTTCATTTGCTGAGAAGAAACTTTTTAGTTTGAATCCACCCCATTTATTAATTCCTGATTTTCCTGCTTTAAGAGTCTTGTTAAGGAAGTCAGATCCTAGGCTAACATGGTGAATATTTGGGCCTACTTTTTCTTCTATTAGGTACAGGGTCTCTGTTCTAGTGCCTAAGTCTTTGATCCACTTTGAGTTAATTTTTGGGCAGGGTGAGAGATAGAGGTTTAATTTCATTTGTTACATGTGGCTTTCCATTTTTCCCAGCATCATTTGTTGAATAGGCTTTTATCCAGTGAATGTTTTTGGTGCCTTTGTCTAGTATTTATGTGGTTTTATCTCTGTGTCTTCTATTTTGTACCACTGGTCTCCCTGTCTGTTTTGGTGCCAACACTACGCTGTTTTGTTACTATAACTCTGTAGGTATAGTTTGGGGTCTTGTATTGTGATGCCTCCTGCTCTTGAAGGAATTCCCTGTTCAAAAAAAAAAAAAAAAAAAATGGAGGAAGTGGTCCCCTCTTCTTTTCTGAGTTTTGCCTGCTTTCCCTTTCTCTTGCCTGTCCTTATGTATCAGGACAATGAACAATTCGCCAAGATCACTGGCTTCAAAGTCACTTGGTTTGGCTCTCCTACACACCATGTGACCTTGGGCAAGTTTTCAACCTAAATATTCTCAACTAGAAAAAGACAATAATAATGGTTCCTCACTCCCATGGCTGGTGTGAGAATCATGTCCACACATACAGAGCTCAGCAAAGTGCCTGGTGCATAATAAATGCTTAGTAAATGAGAATTGTCATCATTAACATCTAGACAACTTAGGATATACTAAGGATTAGCCTCCAAATGGGAAAATTTTTAGGGAACATTTCTATTATAAGTTGTAGATTCTAATGGGGATTTTGTACCCTGGTCAATTAACAGAATACTTGAATTGGTGGTGACTCATTGCTCCAGACTAGGTCTGATTCTTTAATGCCCAAGTGGGCTTTTATTTCAACCTTAGGATACAGAAAGTTTGAGATTTACACACTAATGGAGAGAGAGGCAACTTTATTCTGAAACCATAATACCTAGCCCAGGGGTAACAATGTACACTGCTCACTTCTCAAATTAATGTCCTTGGTCTCCTGGCATCACTTCTGTGTGTCTTAAGTTGGAGTTTTGGATGGTTAAGACTTGAGCTAACTGGTTTTGTCAATCACTGGAATCAAGCAATTTCTGAATTTGCTACATCAGCATGACACTATATTTAGTTGTCATTCTTCATAACCCTGTGAACTAGAGAGACAGTTACTAGGTTGGGTATGGAAGTCAGACAGAACTAGAGTCTGAATCTGTCTATACAATTTACTTCATTTTTGTAAGCCTCGGGGTACTCATCTGTAAACTGGGGTGATAGTAAGAGTGCCGACATCATAAACTGTGATGATAATAAATAAGAAGAAATGTATGCATAGTATCTGGTGCATACTTCAGACTCATAAATGCTGGCTAATTGCTAATGTTTAATGTTTTTTCATCAGTCTGATTCATGTTGTTTTATCCACCTAAGTGAAAGAGCTGTGGAGGGCAGATGGGGAAGAACTAGATGAGTTATGTGATTAGTATTACCAAAAAAAGAAGTAGCTTAGTCCTCAAACTAAAGACTTCAGTAGTTTCAAATGATTTAAATCACTTTAAATATACATGAATGAGTCATCAAAATAGAAAATTTATTTTCAAAAATAGCTTATGAATAAAATGACATTGCGGGGATCAGACAGTGGCATTTCCATTAGCAGGTGCAGCAGTCTTAGTTGTGGTGTGTGGTTACTGCTGTGGGGTGGTGCCATCCTGGGTCTGCACCACTGCCTTTATGAAGACAGTAGAGAACCATGGGGCTGGGTAGGAATCTAGAGAGCAACCAACCTTGTCTCTGCACCTGGGGACAAGGACCTTCACCCACCCCACAACCTCATTGGGCTGAGGTTTCTGGCCTCTGCAGACCAGGACTGGACAGGTCAGTGCTCTCTGATGAGTCCTACAGCAGAGGACTTCTGCAGCAGAGTCACAGGTCTACAGCCCATCTTCCTGCCTAGACCTGGGAACTGATCCAACTTTAAAAAGTGAAAGGGATCTTCCCAAGCACCGGCAGTCATTGCTTAACAACTCTCTGGTGCTGAGGATCGAACCCAGTGCCTCATGCATGCGAGGCAAGTGCTCTACCACTGAGCTACAACCCCAGCCCGGTAAGTTTTCTTTTTGAGGATTAAATGCTTTCCTTTGTTCTTTCCTCAGGTAGAGATGGACAGCAGAAATATGGGTGGGCTTCAAGGAGAGGGTGGGGGCACAGCATATTATGACAGTCCATACCTTCTACTTTATACTCTTAGAAACCTCAAACCACAGTGCCTTTCCCAACTTTTAATTCTCTCAGCTTCTTAAGAATTGCTTTTTTCTTGGTACTAGGTATTGAACCCAGAGACTCTTAGCCACTGAACCACATCTCCAGCCCATTTTAGTTTTTATTTTGAGACAGGGTCTCACTAAGTTGCCTAGGACCTGGCTAAATTGCTGAGGCTGTCTTCGAACTTGAGATCCTCCTGCATCAAACTCCCACGTCACTGGGATTACGGATGTGTGTCACCAGGAATTGTTTTATAAATCAATTAAATTGTATCTACCAACCCTATAAAAACTCCTTTTAAAAAAATTACCTACAAATTATCATTACTGGGGAAATCATCACTTTCCATAAAATCAAAACCCATCTAACTGGATTCCTAGATTTAGAGTATGTCCTGTTCTAAAAAGCAATATTAATTTTTTAGTTTATTTAAATAACTGCCTATCTTCACTGGAGGTTTAATTTACAGTTGGGATATGGATCAAATCATATTTTCACCAGTTGAAAAAAAAAAGTTATTCTAAGAATCTGTTATTATCTCAGCTTAATAAAATATTTATGTTTCTGATTTCTGCAGAGCAGTTTTCATTGACGGCTGCTCCCTGTTACTTCAAACTCAGTAATACACTGAGACTACTCAATACAGACTGAAGTTCTCATCATGCACATTTCATTCTAGGGATTTAATTTCATATTTATGTCAGCTTGCTATAAATCGGCAGCAGAAGCCTACACAAAAATGCCAACTAAGACTTGGGGGGAAAAACAAAAACAAAAACAAAAAACTTCAGCACCTTAACTGATATTCAGGGAATACCTAAGGAGTACTATTTTTAACACAGACTGCAGGGTCCTTTTGGGGACATCAAAAAACCTAACAATCCTTCTTACCAGATTCAGGAAAATGCTGGACTCAAAGTAGAGAGAATCTACATCTGAGTTCTGACCACCTCCCTTTACCTTCATGTTGTGCAATAGTAAATTCAGCCCAGAAACATAACCTAGAGAACCTGCAGGGTTAAGGAGGAGCATCTGCCTCACTACTAATATGCTATCGTTAGTCCTGTGCAAATTATACTCATTCAAGCCATCAGGTGAGACTGATGCTGAAAGAAGGGGATTTAGTAGCAAATATTTCTGGAGTGTTTGTTTTTGTGGTGCTGGGGATGGAAGCCAGGGTTTTGTACATGCTAGGCAGACACTCCATCACTGAGCTCTGAGCTCCACCCTCCAGCCCTCACTGGAGTTGCTTTTTTTTTTTTTTTTTTTTTTAACTTCTATTCCCTTTTTTATATGCATGACAGTAGAATGAATTTTGTCATATTATACATGTATGGAGTACAACTTCCCATTCTTCTGGTTATACATGATATGGAATTGCACTGGTCACCTATTCATACATGAACATAGGAAATTAATGTACGATTCATTCTACTAACTTTCCTACCCCCATTCCCATTCCCTTTCCTTCACTCCCCTTTGACTAAGCCAAAGTACTTCTATCTATCCTCCTCCCTGATTCTGTGTTAGCATTCACCTATCAGAGAGAACGTTTGGCCTTTGGTTTTTTGGGATTGACTTATTTTACTCAGCCTGAGAGTCTCCAGTTCAACTATTTAACAGCAAATGCCATAATTTCATTTCTCTTTATGGCAATGGAATATTATGCCTCACTGGAGTTTTTAACAAGCTTAGAGTCACATGGCTCCTACTTGGTAAAGGTCACACAGTGTCCATGTGGCTCTTGGAAAACTCATCCTTCAGATTGTCCCTCTGGAGTGTCCTCTCCTTAGAACCCAGCTCCCAGCTGGGAAGGGCCCAAGCCACTGAGTGAGGCCATTCTTAGAGCCTACAGTCCACTGTCTTAGCCCAGGTGACCCTATATATTCTCCCAGCCCAGGTGCCAAAAATCAGAGCAAAGAAGCCTTCAGATGGTTCCAGGCCCAGCTGATCTAGTCACCCTCAACCATTTAGTTTTCCAAGCTAAGATTGCAGTCATCGCAGACCCCAATATGCCTTACCTGATTCCTGATCAAAAGAATCTCTGCAAATATTTAAATGATTATTTTGAACCTCCAAAATGCTTGTTTCTGAACAACAGGTAACTGGAACAAACTGCATGTGTGTTTTCCTTCCCTATAATCATAGAAATGTATGAGATTATAACCTTCACTTTTTTCCTCTTGGCTCTTATGAAATCACCAATATGCTTGTTGTCATATAAAGGAAAAGTTTAAATAATGGAAAAAAGTTATGTTTCAGAGTCATAAAGCCCTGGTTCTCTGGCTGTCTCTAGCAGCTAAGAGCTACTTACTTGCTCCAAATCTCAATTTCTTTGTCTATCACTGGTGACATCAACACTTACCCATCAGGATTATTGTGAGGATTAAATAAGTCACATAACAAAAAGTGACTTGATGTCTGACAGCAAATTTTTAGAAATATTTCTTTTTCCTCTTTAGACTCTGTATCTATTGGTTTTATCATATCAGTATAACATAACAAAATATATCAATCTTTATTGGCTTCATTCTTTCTTTAGATTTCCAAGGATATGCTACCAAATTCTAGTCATTTAGCAAAATATTAAAGAAACAATACTTCTTTAAATGAGATCTCAAGTCTTTACCCACATAAGTTAAGAAACTTAGTGTCTTACATTATGTATGTGATTTTTTTGTTTCCCTTCCAGTGTTAACACATGTCAGGATTTAGAACAGTAACTGGTATCTGGGAAATGTGATGGATACACTTAGATATTACTATTATCATTAATACTACTTTTCTCTTATTTCTGCAAGCTGTGTTCTGTTGGCTTTTGACCAGCGTTTAACTTCGTTAGAGTAATTTTGAAGTTGAAGTTTTCCAGGCAAAAAGGGACCCATAGATGACCTCATCCTATTCTGTTTTTAATGTCCTGGTACTTTTATTCACCCCATTATATATGAAATTAGGTAGCCCATCGCTTAGCCCCCAGCCCTGCCTGCTGGGCCATTGCCTCTTGTGACCTCTGTGATGGAATGGAGGTCTGGAAGTGCAAGCTGTGTTTTCAAAACTATTCTGTCATCTAGATTATTATTGAAAACACAGTGCTAGGTCTAGAACTTCACCCTTTCAGGTTCTTTTTCTGAGCTTAAGCAATTTAAGGAGAAATTCCTATATTATCACAATGTGCCAAAGAATGAGTTTGTACGCTCTTTGATGATTACATTCCAATATTTCATGGCTAGGATATCCTAGGGAAAAAAGGATCTTCCTAATCTTTAACCTAAATTTCTCCTGCTGCAAGTGAAGTTCCTTCTCTCCATGTCAAGTCAGTCAGTACAGACAAGTTTCCCAGAAGCATCTACCCCACATTGCTGCACCTAAGTTCCTGCACACCATTTTATCTACGAGGCCTGTAGGAAGCAGCTTTTCAAACTGCAAATCATTTTTATGTTCCTTCAAGTGGACAATGAACTATTAATAATAAGCCTTTAATGTATTCCATGACCAGTGTCTGTCCAAAGAAATCTATCAGATTAACCCACCCTAAAGTTTTTCTTGCCAAAGGTTTGATGGTGATTAGTCATTTTCCTGGGAATTTTAAAACGAATTTTTTTATGTTTCCCAATATATTTCTAGATGTAAAAATTAACTTATTCTTGCATGTTTCATAGAGTTATCTTCTTAAATAATACAATATTACCTTCCCAATGCTTCTACTCCTCTCAGATTTTAAAGTGATAGCAAGTGCTTTCAATACCTTTTTGTGGATATTTATCACATCCATTTTATCTTTAAATCCATCATCAAGTTAATTACTTGTCCCTGCTCAATCTCCTGATTCCCTATTTCTTGTCTATTCTTAAATCCTGATCTCCTAAGTATAAAATTAAGAAATAACTGAATGTGTGTGTGCTTTTTATCCTATTCTCTTTTCTTCAGTTATAGAAACACAATATTCCTTAACTTTCTTTATATTTTGTCCCTGATTAAAAAAAAAAAAAAAAAAGCTCTCTTTTAACTTGTTTTTTAATTAAACACTTTTTCTTTTTCTCTTAAAATCTATTTTCCTTTCTTTGTGGCTGTCCATTTCCACTGTATTAATGTAGTTACAGATATTAGTAAATTTCTAGCAAGTACTATGCTCTCCAACTGGCTTTCTGGCACCCAATTTCCGTCTTTCTTCCTTGAAATTCCTAAAAGGTTTTATGCTTTGCAGAACAAACACTGAGTGATACACTGCCTTTAAATTCCTTGAAATAACAAGATATTTAAAAATACTATTAATATAATGTATTATTAGCAGATGAGAAAATTTGAACTACACTTGAAATAGGATAGGCAGATTGAACCAGATCTACAGAAAAACAAAATTGAAGAAAAAGAAAGACATTGTCTAAAATCATACGTGAGAAGACTATGGTGAAGATGAGGGTGGCCCAGGGAGGGTGGCAAAATTTAGAACCCCTGGATGCAGGGAGTGAGGAAATGCATGGAGTTTCATCAGGCAGTTAATCAGAGAATTGCACTTGGTACAGCTTGACTGTCAATCACTCCTTTGCCTCCTGATTATACTAAAGCAGGTAGAAATAGTGGATGATCCCAGGCTAAAGCAATGATAGGCAAGGGGCAGAGTATTTTTACCCAAGATAGCAGCTCATCCCCAAAAGGAGATAGAAAACTGCTTAAAAGAAGACATTGTCTCATTCCACAAATGAGACAGACATCATTACCCTATGTACACGTATGGTTATACAAATGGTGTGAATCTATATCGTGCACAACTGCAGAAACAAAAAGTTGTACCCTGTTTGTGTACAATGAATCAAAATGCAGTTTGTAGAAATAAAAATATATAAAATTTATAACAATAAAAGAAAAGACATTTTTCTTAAAAAAAAAAAAAAAATAGACACTGTAGCAGGATACTTTCTGTCGCTTGTCCTGTCTCTTGTCTACATATGTCAGTGGTATTGTTCAGTCAGCACAACCAATATTCACAAATCTGTAAAAAGGAAGTTTCAGATAAAAAGGATGAGCAAACAACCAAGAATTCCCTAAGTATTTGAGGGAAGCCAATAAATGCTAGGAGAGGCCTGGAACTCTGTTCACAGAAGGACTTATCACTACAGAAAAAGGACTTCATAGAGCAAGAAGACTAAGTAAAAAAAATATTATCAGAAAATAAGTCTTAGGATGGATGTAAAGAAACTGGAACCCTTGCACATTGCCAGTGAGAAGGTGAACAGTTCAGCCACTGTGGAAAACACTGTGGTAGTTCCTCAAAAAAGCACAGACACACACACACACACACACACACACACACACACACACACACACAAAGCACTATATATCCAGCAACTCTACTTTTGGGTATACATCCAAAGGAAATGAGAGCAAGGTCTTGAACAGATGTGTATAACCAGTTGGTAGCAGCATTATTTACAACAGCCAAGAGATGGAAGCAACCCAAGTGTCCATTAGCTGGCGAACAGATGAACATGACATGGCATATGTACAATGAATGCTACTCAGCCTTACAAAGGAAGGAAATTCTGATAACCTGCTCCAACATGAATGAATCTGGAGCACATTATGGTAAGTAAAATAAGTCAGCCATAAAAGGACAAATGATGTATACTTCTACCCACACAAGGAACTGGAATACTTATATTTATAGAAGTAGAATGGTTATAGGGGCTGAAGTTGGAGGAGGAAATGAATAGTTATAGTTTTATGGGTACAGAATTTCAGGAAAAGATGAAAAGGTTGTAGAGATGGATGGTGGTGATGGCTCTATTCCACTGTGTGGAGAGCGGTGATTTGAATCATGGCCTTTGACCTTCTCATGGCTGTGTTATTCTGGGAGCTGCCTGTGCAAAAGTGCAGGTTAAGATAGCCCAGTTACTGTGGTGACACCAGCCTAAGGGAACTCTGTGCAAAGGCTCAGAGTTATCAGTCGAGGCCTTGTGTTCAGACTACAATTCCCAGGGATAGAGAATTCTGAGCAAAACAAGATGACCCAAATGTCTCACCAGTCCTGCATCCTTTAGATTGCCTGCTTTGATGACACTTTCCCACAAATAACCTTTTGATGAAACCTATATGATAAATGTGCTGAGCTAGCTCTGAGTCAATCTCCATCAGAACCACCTGGCCCCACCTTTTTCTCTCTATGTGTGTCTGTCTCTCTTTTCTTCATCCCCCATTGCCCCTCATCAGGTATCTCATTAATTAATGACCTCAGCTGAAAGAGATGAGAGGGCTGTGACACCACTGGGTTTGCTCTTTATAATAGTTAAAATGGTAATTTTGTCATGTATATTTTACTACAATAATTTTTTAAATTTAATTTATTTTATTTTATTTTATTGGGGAGGGAGGAAAAATGGAAGGAAGGGAAGAATTCAGGGAAGGAGGGAGAAAGAAACCATTAGATAAGGTTGGGAGCATCCAGGAACAGAAAAGAGTTGGTCCTTGCTCCTCATGATGCAACCCCAATTCCCCTGGAATTGTGGGTAGAGACACCTCACACAGGTTTTTCTCCAACACAGATTTCCACAGTAGAGTGGAAAAAGGGAAAATCGAGGCAGAAGGAATTCTAAAATAGTGCCTCCCCAAGTCTAGTAGGGGGAGTAGACTTTCCAAAGGGCCTCACAAGGTACCAAATTTTACTTTTTGTACACAGAATGTATAAGTATCTGTTCCTTTTCTAGTTTACCTATTTGTGTGTTTATCATCTGGTCCTTTCCCCAAGACTACTCTTCCTGAGAGCAGGCAGATCACTGTCCTGTGTTTAGAGGAGTGCTGGCTCTGAATTTGGGCCCCATGAATATTTGTTGGATGAATAAACAGATATGTTGAAAAATGAATCTTTGTACATGATATGCAAGTATTTCTCTAAGTAAGCATTCCTGGAGAAACTATTGCTGCATCAAAGGGCATATGCACTATATATTTTGGTACTTGTTAGGGTGATCAGCATGTCCAGACTGTTTGATATCCTTAAGTAGTCAATGTGTATTGAATGGGCCACTTCTAGAGAGCTCGGTGTGTATGGGCTCATTTGTGCATCCCCAGATGGTTTTAATGTGCAACCAGAATGAAGAGTCACTGTTTTAGACCACCTTCTATGTTGTTCTCACTGTAAAATACATAAAGGTTCAGCTGGATGTGGTCTACACACAGTTGCTCCAACCAATTCATCCATAATTACCTAGTCAAGAGGTTCAAAAAACCCAGTTTTTTATTTATAAAGTTGATGCTGGCAGTAAGAAGTAGGGAACAATTGTCTGCAAGAGTTCTATGACTCTCTAATGTTGAATTACTCGATCTTCTGGAAATCAAATTCGTAATGTATGCAGTGTATAATGTGAAACACATGTCACCCATTTTGGCTTTCAATTCCTCACATAGGTCAGCTTATATAAGCAATGTGCTTGCAACTGAGACTGTCACAGACAAGAGCTTTGGTAAAGCTAGCCTATATGATTCAAAACTTGTGTGTCATAGGGACAACAGAATGCCCTTGCAAATTTCTTATCTTAGTACCTATTATTAAATGTGTTAGAAGAGTAGAAGTTTTTAAATGACTTAGTAACAAAATACATGACACTATAACCAAAATATATTTGTTTTTTACTAATAAATTTTAAGATATGCAAGAATAGAATGTGTTATCCTAAGACTTAGTGTAGAAAAGGTGATTAAAAATACAAAATGACAAATAGAGAATAGGCAGTCAAGAAATAATTTCATGACATTAGTTCTATGTAAGAAACTAGAACTAATGGACAAAAGCAATAATAAAATTATAAGAAAATGTTCCTGAAGTAAACTAGATATTATTTTAAAAAATCAACCAACATCACCAAATAACAAACAAACAAACAAATGACAACCAAAACAACACAGAACCTGGGAAACAGTCTAAGACACAATTTTCAAGTATGCAAAAAAAGTCAAGCTATATGTATGAAGATGAAAATCAAACTAGACTCATAACTTTTCAACAAACAAGAACCCTAAGATTTGTCATTCATGTGTGTAGGCAAGAGAGAGTCCTAGAGGTAGCAAGACTCAAATAACATTTCCTGCACAAACTTCTCACCAAAAAAAAAAAAAAAAAAGGAAAAGAAATTAAAAAAAAAAACTTGAAGACATACTCAAGCTCACCAAGAGATTAATGAGACTAACATTTACTGTTTTTTACCTATAAAATATGCAATGATCAAAAAGCTTGATGGTACACAGTGTTGACAAGGATGTAAGAAAAGAGAAAACCATGTATCACTTATGGGAGTATAAATTGGTGTGATCTCCTTTAAAAGAAATTGAAGATAGCTGACAATGATTAAAATGTTTATATTCTCTCCTAGCTGGCAGTCCACGTACACATGTAGCAGACATAGGAGGAGGCATAGGATTGTCATGGCAGCAAATACTGGGGACACCAATATTGGCACAAAGGATGGAGAGTGGAGCTCTGAGGTAAAACATTTGGTAGGTTAGAGAAAAAATAGGAATTTCTTAGCAACCATTTTAATGATGAAAATCCAATTGAAGAAATGCAGTACCTAAGACGTTGGGAGGGGTCAGAAAATAGTTTTTGGCTTAGAGAGTAATAAGAAACCAATATTCCTTCCCACCTGTCTTTAGCGGAGGCCTAGAATCAGAGAAGACATGAAGAAAGCTGTACTTAATTGGTGATACCCTACCATGTGGGCATCAGAGATGAAAGAGGGGAGCCCTAAGTTTGAAGAAGAAATGGTGGACACCAAGGCTGTCTCCCTAATGTCCATTCTTCCCTCTCTCAGTTTTAGTTATTCATGGTGATTCTATCTCTCTTAACTGGTCCAGGATGGAGCTAAACTGTTGAGAAATGGGATTGGTTAGAAGATAGACCAGTGACCAGTTAGATGTGGGAGAAGGCTCACTGAAAGCTTCTGGGGAACAGTTCCCCTCAAGAGAAAACCTAGATTATCCTTGCTCCCTGATCTGTGTGTTATTTTGTATACATGTGAGGCCAAGAACTTCTGTAGCTGCTTGCTGACCCCCTCAAGAGTAATGGCAATAAAAGGGAGATAAGATTAAGCCAAACTCACAGACTCCCATATTCTAGGATTCAAGTTAGGTCAGCTAATCATTTCTCCTTTTTGGAAGCTAGTGCAAGTTGAGTGTTCTTTCACAATAGTCTAAAATCTCTTGAGTAATGTAGAGGATATGGTGAGAGTGGCAGGCGGATCCTTCAGGGCTTCCTCTTCGTCAAGTCTAGGCTTTTATTGAATTTGAGTAAGGTCAACAATCCATCCCCACCCACCTAAGGCTTCCTGGAACATTTTTCTGATTAAAAGGTGAAAGTTGGCCTGACACAGTGTACCCCAGGTAAGAAGAGTTTGAGATGAGTGGAATAGAATTTATATAGAGACCTAGAACTGAAAGTATCATGTAACCTTTGTTCTAAATTCCTATCTCACATACAGTGGGAAACTCACTCCCTTTTCCAACATCTGGACAATGATGCTTAAGTGCCCTTCAGAAGTTGATGTATTGGAGGCTTGGTCCTCAGCTTGGTACTATTGAGAAGTGATGGAAACTTTAAGCTATGCATAATGAAAAGTCTTTAAGTCATTGGGAATGTGCCCTTGAAGTAAATTGTGGAAACTCAGTCTCTTTCTCTTGTTTCACTCTCTGGTGATGAGACAAATGATCTTGCTCTGCCTATTCTCCCATCATAATGTACTGTTTCACACGGCCTTAAAGCAATAGGACCAACCTATCATGGACTGGAATCTCTGAAAGTATAAGACAAAATAAAACTTTTCTCTTTACAAGTTGTTTATCTCAGATATTTGCTATGATGACAGAAAGCCAACTAACATATCCAGTTAAGTTCTCCATTATTTCATTACCAACAGAATCTTAAGAAGTAGTACCTTACTATTGTTATTAAACATTACATTTTTGGGTGGTATGTTAAAATGCTATCAGTATTGTTTAAAAGCCCTTACTTGGACATATACAGAAAAATTTGAGAACTCCAATAGTAAAAATAATATCCTGAAAGTTTCCAGAAAGAAAAAACAGTTAAGTATAGAGGAATTAGAATCAGAATTGTATCAGACTTTTCATTAGGGACATTAGATTCTGCAAGGCAATTGGACAATGATTTAATACTACTAAGAAAAAAGTTTGAGTCTATAATTTTATACCTATACCAAATAGCAATCAAATATGACTGCAAAGTAGATATATTTTTAGAGATGGAAATAATCAGAAAATTTGTCACAGTCCATAGACGTTTCTGAAAATACCACTTAAGGATGTTCTACAGTCAATTGAAAAGATAATTTAGGAAGAAAGACATGAGATACAAGAAACAGTAATGCTAACTCAAGAGTGTAATGAAATCTCAAGTTGATAGCAGTCAGAAATCCTAAAAAACAAAAGCTAAAATGAATAACAGGGAATCACAGGCTCCACAAGAATATATTCAAAGGGCAAGTAAATTATTTGTAAGAAATTTATGATAAAATATCTAGTTTATCTTTGTAAGAAATATAAAATCATATGCTATTAGGAGAATATTTAAGTAATATTTTTTTATTCCTTTTATCTCCATTTACTTATTTTCAGTAATATTTTCTTTGGGGTGGCACAGATTTTATGACATAAGAATTTGTCATAGCTTCCAGGGAAATTTTTTATTTTTTTATGTTGAATTCTCCTATATGGTATGAAATTTTGTTACCATGTACATATGCACCTTATACAAAATATTTTTATATGTTGCTGAAAATATTTATAAATATTGCTGTAGAAGAATTTCCATATGGAGAAAATTAGCCTTTTTCTAGTTTTAAAGAGTGTATGCATGGAAATAAAGAGTATCTTTGGCTTAGGAAATTATTGATATTTTTCTTTTGTACTCTTTCAAATTTTCTATACTGAAAACTGAAAGTAGAAGTATTTTTTATTATCTCTCTCAAAAGTATTCAGAAAGTAAAATTTTTTTAGGCAGAAGAGATTCTTTATGTCAGAAAAATTGAAACGTTTTGTAATGGCTCTGTCTTCTATGCTTAACTTCTTGAAGCTCATATTATACCTTTGAGGGTTAGGAGTTGACAGATCTAATTTTATGTCAATTTTAATTTTAGATTTTAGTATCTTAAATCTTATACATCTATGGTACACCAAGAGTTTCTTGACATATGCATATATAGCAAGCAGAAGTTTCTAGTCTTCTTAAAATCTAAATGCAAAATAGTTAATAAACTTTTTGTTCTTTGTAATTAATATTGAAGAATTTTGTTATAATGTGATGTCCTTGAATCTTAGTTGCTCATTTTTGTAAAAATATGTGTTACCATTTAAGCCTTAGAATTTTACTAGAATTTACTAGAGACAAGAGTCAGCAGAGACAATGTTATAAAAGGCAATTGACATATAGTTTATTTTAGTTACCTCTTGATACCACCTAACTGAACATAAAGGATGTATAAATAATTTTTAGTTGAGGAACAGGAAATACATTGGCAGATAAAAATAATAATAAAAATTTACAAGTCAAAGAGATTTGAAGGAGAATATGAAACAGAATAGGGAAAAAAGCTGAATGGTGGGTTAATTAAATTCTGTTCATTAGTTTTGGAGACTGAATCAGGACTGTTCCCAAACCATCTGGTAACGTGCTTGAATTAAAATGAACCAAAATCCAGGGGGGAAATGTTTTCACCAGATACAAGAGTTTTGACTCAATCTTTCCACAAATCCTTTCTAAGTAACAAAAATTTTAATAAAAAAGGTATTTGTTCTTGCATGGTTGGAGGTTAGTAGGGCAAATCGGTTCTTGGTCACCTGGAAATAAAATGGATTTTATATTATAAAGCTTGGCTTTGAAAGTTTGGAACTGTGCATAGGAATAAGCAGCACCCATATGCAGGCTCAGACTCCACGTTGGTCTATAGATAACTGATGCAGGATGACACAGAAAGGGAGGCAGTAAAATCACTGTCAGGGCCAAACTACCTTGGTCCTGGTGCAGGGTGAAATCATGGAATAATGACCTTAACACAGATGAAGTAAGAGGAGCTAAGAAGATTGAGAAAGGACATGGAAAAAAATTAAAAGGAGGCATGAAAAACAGAAAAGACAAGAAGAGGAGGGAGAGAAAGAAAGGAACAATGAAAAAGAAAAAAGGGTCACCTTACAGTAGGGTCACCTAGCTTTTGGAGTAGGGTCCAGAGAGTCCTGAGGGGAGAGTACTTCCTCCCTCCCTCTGTCCCTTTCTCCTACAAGGACTCTCACGCAGGGAGAAGGCTCCCTGTCCTGGTTACTGATATATATGGAACTCTGGTTCTTCCCTATGTTCCATTCCGCAGGAACCAAAGGAACAGGGCCAAGTGAATGTGTCCCTCAGAACCCATGTCCTCACTTCCAGATTTCATTTAGCACACTTTAGACCCTGGGATTGCCTACACAAGTGGTCCCCAGCTGCCATGTAGCCCTCAGAATCTGCATAGGCCTCTCCCCTGCATTATCTTCATAAGGTGGTCTATACCTGATGTTTGTCCTCCTAGCCACGAGGGGTGGCCAAGGAATAGTTACTTGTGGTATGGGGTTGTAGCTGGAATTTGGTGTGGGCTAGGTTGCCCGTATATGTGTGCATGAGCTCTTTCAATGTTCGATGGAGCAGGAAGAGAGGGAGAAGCAGGAGCCAATAGTCAGGGGCAGCCGCTCCCATTCACCTTTGGCATGGATCCCCTAGGATTTCAAAATTCTAAACTAAATCAGACCTCTGGATTACTATAAAGGAATGTTTTTCAAGGTAAGGGGACAGAAGTAACTTCATACTTAACATGTTACTAACTTGACTTGAAACTATTAAATACTTAAATATATGATCTGCGGTTCTCCAGCTATACTTGCCCCAAGCCTACAGCTTCCAAGTGGGCCCCAGAATAAGGGCAAGACAGATAAGACTGTATTCATATATAAATAGAGAAGAGTTTGTTGGGGGAGAACAAGTGTTCTTCGTATTTCTCTATATCATTCATGGTTTCAGCAGATCTACACTAGTCCTTGAAATGTCAAATAAATGTGACTATTTTAAATCTTAGGTAAAGATGCTTCTACAAACAGTGGACTGGTTTAGTAAGTTACTAAGTGCAGCAGGTTATGATTTTCCAAAAATTGTCACACAAATTCTTCTCTTCCTGTATGTTCTTCTAGAACCTTCCCATTCCCTCATCAAGAATTAGAGTCTATGTCCCCTTCTTTGATCCTGGGTGAGCTTTTATGGTTTCAACAATTAAGGATTTACAGCAAAAGCAGTACTATGCGGTTTTCGAAAATAAGTCATTAAAGGTGATACAACTTCCTCCTGGCTCTCTCTTGGGACACTTGCTTTTAGAACCCTGTCACCATGCCATGAGATAGCCAAGAACCTATATGGAGAGGCCACCCATAAACATTCCTGCCTCATTGTTTGCTGAAGTCCCAGACAACAGTCAGCAGCACAAGACATGTGAGTAAGCATGCCCTTAGAATGTTCCAGGCACCACATCTACCCCATCTGATATCATGTGGATCAAAGCTGAACAGTCCCCTACCCAAATCCTGCACAAATCATTGATTCATGAATTAAATAATTGTTTTTTTCAAACCAGTAAGTTTGAGATGCTGTTTATATCTTACTCAGCAAGAGAAATGGACTCCTAAGTGTGAAATAATTTTATTCAAAAATGTGTTAGAACACGTCACTTCAAAAAATTAACTTTAAAAAAGAATAAGCAACTTGAGCAAAAACTGAGTTATAGCTCTTTCTACATGTATAGCAGGCATAATAACTTTAGAAATTCTTATTTTTAAATATTTTTAGTTGTAGTTGGACATAATACTTTTATTTTATTTCTTTTTTAATGTGGTGAGAGGATTGAACCCAGTGCCTCATGCTTGTGAGGCAAGTGCTCTACCACTGAGCTACAACTCCAGCCCGATAACTTTAATAAATTTAATGTTCAATATGGTTAAAATTAATCAAGGACCATTTCACAATCATTAGGATGGTGACTATAAAATAAACAAACAAACAAACAAACAAACAACTCCCAACAACCAAAAATAATAAGTGTTGACAAGAATATGGAGAAACTCAAGCTCTTGCACATTGTGGGTGAGACAGTAAAAGGGCACAATTGCTGTGAAAAACAGTATGGCAGTTACTCAAAACTTAAAAACCAAAATTACCATATGATCCAGCAATCCCACTTCTGAGGATATACTCAGAAGAACTGAAAGCAGAAAGATACACTCAGAAAGAATTGAAAGCATTATATCTATATCTCAAATAGATATAATGCCCTATGAAGCAGGATTATTTACAATAACCAAAAATGGAAGCAACCCAGGTGTACATAAACAAATGTATAAATAAGCACAACATGTACAGACATACAACAGAACATTTAGCCTTAAAGAGGAAGGGAATTCTGACATGTGCTACAGCATGGATGCATCTTGAGGACATTATGCTAAGTGAAATATCCCAGTCATGAAGAGACAAATACTGTATGATTTCACTTATATCAAGTACCCAGAGTGGTTGATTCATTATAACAGACAGCAGAAATGATGGTTACCAGGAGCTAGCGGGCGGCGAGGATGGGGAGCAGTTGTTCAATGGCTATGGAGTTTAAGTTTTACAATATGAAAGGTGTTGTGGAGACTGGTTGCACAACAATCCGTGTGCCTAGCAGTGCTGAACTGTGTGTTTAAAATGGTTAAAATGATAAATTTCATGTTATTTTACCACAATTAAATTAACATCTTTTCAATTAATCAAGTTTTTTGGTCTCCATGATTCCAAAGTTCCCACTATTCTTAGCCATCCTCCTATTATATAGACATACCCATATTTTTATAGAATAAACTCACCAGAATTTTCTCCTAAACTTGTTTAAGCAGAGAGTATCTCAGGAGATTTAGTAATATTGAGGTCATCAAACAATATGGAAATCTGACACTCATTTCTTGGTTCCTTCATAATAATAATATATTCCCATAACCAAGATATCATGGCATGAAACATCTTTTTCAAAGCTTATGATCAAGTCCCAGTTCCTGTTTGTTCCATAGCTGAAGTTCTATTCTTATTGTCAATTATATCTTTAAATATTTTATATTTCAATTTATATATAAGTAGTTTATATACATTATATATAATATATATAAACTGTTTGGCTCTCATATATTTATGTCCCTAGATATTGACATAGGTGGACTCCTGGAGAAAAGAAAAAGACACCCTTAAGAGATGGAGACCTGGATCTATGAGCATAACCAGCGATGCTTGTCTCTGTAATTAGATAAACTAAGCCTCCAGCATATGCTTGTACCAGATCAACTACCATAAAAACATAATTTAAACATTACCAGATTCAAAGACCCACACAATGTGTGCACAACTGATTTATGACTGGACCGCTAATCAAGAAGAAGCATTCTGAACCTCAAATATCAAGTGATTGACATGGACTTTGATTTTCACAAACGCTTGCCTGGGAACATGCACTTTTCTTAGCAGGAAAATCCTATATAGTTATGTCTGTATGTAGTTAGAGAACTCAACCCTAGGTGCACCACTCAAAGACATGGGG
This sequence comes from Sciurus vulgaris, assembly GCF_902686455.1. Classification (NCBI taxonomy): domain Eukaryota; kingdom Metazoa; phylum Chordata; class Mammalia; order Rodentia; family Sciuridae; genus Sciurus; species Sciurus vulgaris. The sequence goes on along the minus strand of NC_136463.1, from coordinate 115,323,763 downwards.
CATCTGCTCCCTGCCTTTGGGGTGTATATACCTTTAATTTGCTGTGTTTTAATAAATCTTTGCTTATGAGGACTACAATTTGCAAAAATGTAAAAATCTGCTTTCATCATCCTGTCAGTGCAGCAGTTTAGCTTCCTCATTTTACATTGCTGAACAATCTGAAAATATTTTGCAACTACTTTGAGCTATTATTCATTTCAAACAAGAAAATATTTTACTAGTCCTTCTATGGGAAATTTGTCACTATGATTTCACAGGCCACACACCCAACAGATGGACTACCTTTTTTTTCAATACTCAAAAAAAGTTGAAGTTTGGGGACAAAAAGAGAGAAATCACAGGGAAAAATAGTTTTCTTTATTTAAAAATTAAATTCACATAAGAAATGATAATAAACAGATTAGAATTTACAGTGTTTTCCTTTTTTTATCTGCACTGGATGGAAAGGCCACTCCCACCAGAACCACCTGCATGATAGCAGCACTGAATGAGAATGTTTTGACCTAAGTAATTTGTCATGACTTTTGCTTTCTACCTTAATAGTAGGGTATTACACACGGGAAGGAAAAAAAAAAAAAAAAAAAAGGACAATTTCTTTTTCAACATTCCCCAAGTTGAGATTAATATTCCAGAAAGAATAATTTCAGAGTTGTTATCAAACTATTTTTAATAATAATATAACGTTTTTGTTGTTTATAATAAATACCAGAACAAATGTGGTTTATTCTTAGAGTGATGTGATGGCTAAAAATACATAACCATTGCCAACAGATTTAATTTCAAAATGAATGAAGCCTTTTTTATTCGTACTTTTTGTGTCTCCTGAAGACTATGATGAGAACATAGGAGTTCCAGCAATTCTTAAAGTCCTTTTTTTCCTCCCTTCCCATCTGTCACCATCACAGATAATGAATATTCTTGAACTTTTCTCCTCGAAAACAAAACAAAACAAAACAAACAAACACAAAACTCCTCTACCTATACCTTCACAACTTTTTCTCTTATTTTAAGCTTACCTTCCTCTTCTAGCCCCTTATTACATACATGGACATTATGCAAAAAGCATTAAATACAGTAGTCACTAAACCATTCTCCCTCATCCTTCTGCTATTCCAGTCCCTCTTGCTGTCTCCAAAGTCAAGAGAAATGGAAAGACACATATTTAGGGGGAAAAAAGTTGAAATTCTCTTTTGAAGACTGGTGGTAAATATGAGAGAAAAACTAGAAATCTTCACATACCAGTAGATTTTAGTATGTTACATCCTAATGGCTACAAACTTTTCCACCCTTTCAATGAGAGCATAAAACTGTGAAAAATCTCTAAACTTAAAATCCTGAAGCCACCAACCTTATCCAGACCACAATTTCTAAATAACATCAGCAGCAAGAGCTTAATAAATTGAAGACTCTCTTCACTTCTTTTCAAGTACCTCAAAGAGCTTAAAAACCAGAAGAGAGAGTTAGTCAACTGTTTTTGCACTGCACAGTTTTGCTGGAGAGAGTTGGAGTGGCTTGGGTTGAAAATTTTGACCTAAGCACCATGAAATTCCCGCCCATGATGTGAGTCCCAAGAAACATCTGGGGTCTTGTGCAATGAGTCTCTAATGCGGTACACATACAGGTTCTACATTCTGATTTCATCAGCTGTCTTTAGAAAAACAGGCACTTAGAATTTGGATACAGCAGAACCGGTTGTGATGTTTCAAGAGTAACAGCAGGGCCATACTTAAACCCCAGGACTACACTGAGTCCAGAGTTCTTTATCTCTTTTTACAGTTCCTCTTTTGGTACAAAGCAAACTTTTCTTCCTTTGGTGAAAAGGACAAACTATCTAAATGAAAGCCCAGTTCTCTCTCATGAATCACTAAGTGACTTGGTTCAACATTAGGTCACTGTGGAACACAGACTGTAACAGAAACACATAAAAGCTCTAAAAGGGGAGAGCAGGGACTCGATTCTGGAATATCGTTGCCAGAGTAACATAAACCTTGTGTGTTTTCACAAGGAAATGAGTCACTTGTTTCTGTTGGCTAAAACTCTGTTTTCTTTAATTTCATATTTTAGCTTGTCTAATATATGCTGAAAGAGCCCAGGGTTTCCAGTCTTCAGATGGAGATAACTTGCTAATTAAAAGCTCAACTGAGGGTTTTGCATGGTAATTAAATAGAACTGGATAAAAGGAACACTCAAGCAACCAGGAGCACATGCAGGGGTGAGAGCACTCAAGAGTCGTTCCCCAAGAGCAGCCTGGGAGTGGCCTCTACACCGCGAGGTAATTTGGAAGAAAACAACAACTAGCAGTAACATTCACAGAGCCCGATTTGCTAAAAAATACAGCATACTCAAAGTTAGGATATTTTTGCCTGGAATTACTGGAATCTTGTTTTTCTTAATTTTTGATGGTCTAGCATTCTGAAAGCCCTGGAGCATGAGCTGTGTGGAGCATGAGTCGCCCCTGTGGTTTGGGCTGAAACCGGAACCAGGGAGGCAGGTGGCTATGGGGCTACAGGGAGTGATGGGGACTGCAGCATTCATCAAAAGCTTTCAAATGCTGCCGTACAAATGACTCATGTCTGTGAGCCACATTCCTCCTACGGGGTGTTAGACTGGGACCCTTTTCTAGAGTGCCAAGAAACAATTACTTTGAACCACCTTTCTTTGAAGACTGATCTTCTTTTAAACACATTCACTGATTTTTTAAAAAAATGTCAGCATCTATTCAAAGTTATTATTATTATTAAGACAGTCATGCACATAGAGCATCCCAGTACTTGCCTTTAGGATACATATGTGGTACCTCTTCATGTTCCTCTTTTGCCATTGTTTCCCATAAATGCATAGCCATTTGATACTTCTCGGCTCTATTTTTCTCCCCAATTTTCTTGACATCTCTTCAAGTAAGTAGCCAGTACCACCTACCCTAGTGTAATAGAGTCCCTTCCCCTACAAACCCAGAAACCTACTCTCCATTTCCTGTGTACCTGGAACAGTTGACCCGCTCAGCACCATGTCTAATGAACTTATTCAGTCTTCTTTCCCTTTGTCCTCCCTACCGTATATGTAGCCCCTTATGAGGCTTCTTATTCCTGATACTCTCCTTCATCAGCTTCTCCCTTAACCAAACTGTGTTCATTTCCCTCTGAACCCTTCTGTGAGTCCTCTGGTAACTTCCTTATTCAAAATATCCAAGTCTGATCTCTCCCTAATTTCCTTGCAAACATTTTTACTTGGTGTCCAATGTTCTGCTCCAACACAATCTTTTAAAAATCAAACTCCCTCTCTTGCTCCTGTAAATCAGCATCTCTTCTTGGCTTTGTCATTTCTGTCAAAGTTACAATCATTCTCTCTGCAAGACAGTCTCAGACTCAGGAGCTGTCTTTGATGCTTCCTTTCCCTTCCTTCCTCCTACACATCCGATTAGTCACCAAATCTATTGGTTTTGTGAAGTGTAGTCTATTTTGTAACAATGCCTTCTTTCCCAAGTCACAGCCTCGCCCTTATCTAGATCCTTGTCTATCACTTCACACCTGATTTATTAGAAGAGTTGCCTAATGGGTCTCTGCCTACAATCTCTTGCTGGGGCAATCCATGCTGCTCACTGCAGCAGATAGGCTGTATTTTTAAATTCCACTGTACCTGGCTCATCTCTGCTCAAATTTCCAGTAGCTTACTGTGCCTATAAAAAATTCAGACATGTCTAGTGTTCAAGTTCTTCATAATAGGACCTCCTTTTACATCCCTAATCATCCCCATCTCTCATCTAAAGTCTTTCTTTGCAATCTTACTTCTCTTTATTCCTTCCCAATACTTAAATGGCACACTTTCTCCTAAAACGTGTGCCCATTTTCATTTTACTTCTACCAATATTTGACTCCCCTCACCTACCCACCTCCTCCTGCAAGTCTTCCCTGATAAGGCAGCCACTTTCGCCACTTGGGGGTCTTGTACTTATTTAATTTTTCATGAGTTTGAGCCTGTGCTCTCCACGAATCCTTAGCCTTCTAGTGAGGCACAGGGGCATGCCTATCACCCCAGCTACTTGAGAGGCTGAGGCTGAAGATCTTGAACCCAGGAGGTCATGGTCAGCCTGGGCAACATGGTGAGGTCCCATATCAAAAAGAAAACAGGAAAAGAAATTCCCAGCCTTCTAAAGACAACAAGTCTGGTTGATATATTCTGTAGTCACAGTGACATAGCTGCAGTAGATTTTCTATAATTATTTCTTGAATAAAGATGGTAATTATCTTAATAATGTCATCTATAACTAAGTTGTACACTGAGTTGAATATTTTTAATACATTTTAATGAGTGTGTTTTCAAGATTTTCATAACTTCCTTTATAGACATCATTTATTCATCTTTCATGCATGTCTGAAGGATTTAGGAACATTAATTAACTGTCCAATCAATTTGCATCATAATTAACTTCATCCAAATCCTTATTTGGAATACATGTTCTTTCCTTTCCCTTTAGAAATGTTTCTTTCTTCTCAGATTTTCTCTCCTACATTTGTATTTATATTATATGTACTTTATTAATTCTCATTTTTAAGTCATTTAGTTTTCAGAGTTTGTACTTAGAAAGTATAATGTGTAAGTGTAGTCTTTCATTTTTTTCAGTTTTTGAAGCTAACTTCCAAGAAATAGAATTGCTAGGTCTAAAGCTATATGCATTTGAAACTTTAACTGATACTATAGACATTTATATTAATATGAACTATTTTATACACACAAAAATACATAAGAAGGCCTGTTTCTCCAAAATGTTATTAATTCAGTGCATTATCAAACTTTTGTGTTCTGTCAGTTTAATAGGTGGAAAATTGATTAAGTGTATTTTTTAAAATCACGTTTATTGAAGTGTAATTTAAATAATAAAATTTAAGTGTACAGTTTGATGAGTTTTGACAGATGGATATGGCCATGTGATCACCACAACAAACATGACATAAAACATTTCCACCACACACATAAAATATCCCTCATGTCCCTGAATATCCAATCCACTATCTCCATCCCCAGACCCTGACAACCACTAATTTCAGTCACTGTAGTCTTGCCTTTTATAGAACTTCATTTAAAGGGAATTACATAGTGTGCATTCTTTTCTGCATGGATCCTTCCCCTAGCAAAATATTTTTGAGCATCATCCTTGCTAATGTGTGAAACTATCTTTAATTCCTTATAAAAATAAACTGAAACATTTTTGCCCACTTACCAGTTTATGGACTCCTTGGTTATTTCCAGTTTGGGGCTATTGTGAATGAAGCCACTGTGAGTATTTGAGTACAAGTGTTTATGGGAAAATATAATTTTATTCTCTTGAATAAATAACTAGAAGTGGTGTTGATTGGTTACGATGAATTTTTTAGGGCTATAAAAAGTTGGCAAGTTGTTTTCCAAAGTTGCTGTATCATTTTTTTTTAAATGTACGAGAGTTCCACTTGTATTACTTCTTCAGCAGTACAAAGTACCGTCAGTTTTTCACTATAGTCATTTTAGTGGGTACATAATGGTAATTGAGATTGTAGTTGCTTTTTCCTAGTGACTAATGATGCTGAGTATCTTCTTGTGTCCTTATTTGCCATTTATGTGTCTCCCTTGGTGAAGTTTCTATTCATATATTGACAGGTTGGATATTCTCTGAAAGGCTTGTGACAAGAGATGTTTCCAGTTTCAGGTTTATTTTCAGATTTTGTAATATTTGCATGTACAAAATATCTTGGGTATGGGACCAGTTCTAAACACGAAATTCATTTATGTTTCACATACACCCTATGCACACAGCCTGAAGGTAATTTTATGCAACATTTTCAGTGCACTTATGTTTGACTGTGACCTGTCACATGAGATGAGATATAGAATTTTTCACTCTTGATGTCATCTTGTGACTCATAAAGTTTCAGATTTCAGATTTTCAGATTAGAATGCTCAACCTTTATCAAGTTGTTTTCATGTTATTGAGTTTAAGTGTTCTTATTTAATCTAGTTAAAGCATATTATTAGACATATTTTTAAAATATTTCCTTTCAACCTATGACTTGCTTTTCATTGTCTTAACAGAGTCATTTGAAGAGTAAAAGATTCTAATTATTCATCTTAATGAAATCCAATGGAATAACTTACTAGTTTACAGTTTGTACTTTTGTTTTGCTAACCAAAATCACAGAGTTCTCATATTATTTTCTAAAAGTTAAATAGTTTAGTTTCTATTTTCTATGATCCATTTTGAATTTTTTTTTGTGCATGATGTGGAGTAGGGCTGAGCACTTTTTTACATATAGATCCCCATTTGTTGAAAAGGTGACTTTCCCTATTAAAGTACTTTGTCACCTTTGTCAAAAATCAGATAATCTTTAAAAATTTTGGACATTAGTGCTCTATCTGAGGTGCGCGTGGAAAAGATTTTTTCCCACTCTGTAGACTCTCTTTTCACATTATTGATTGTATCCTTTGCTGAGGACAAGCTTTTTAGTTTGAATCCATCCCACTTATTGATTAATGCTTTGACTTCTTGTGCTTTTGGAGTATTGTTAAGGAAGTCTGATCCTAAGCCAACATGATGAAGGTTCGGGCCTACTTTTTCTTCTATTAGGTACAGGGTCTCTGGTCTTTTTTTTTCAATACCTTTATTCACTTTTTATGTGGTGCTGAGAATCAAACCCAGTGCCTCACACATGCTAGGCAAGCGCTCTACCACTGAGCCACATTCCCAGTCCCATGGTCTCTGGTCTTATTCCTAGGTCCTTGATCCATTTTGAGTTTGAGTTTTGTGCAGGGTGAGAGATAGATCACAGCCACATCAATGTTTACAGCAGCTCAAATCACAATAGCTAGATTGTAGAACCAACCTAGATGCCCTTCACCAGATGAATGGATAAAGAAACTATGGTATATATACACAATGGAATATTATTCAGCCATAAAGAATAATAATATTATGGCATTTGCAGATAAATGGATGGAATTAGAGAATATCATGCTAAGTGAAATAAGCCAATCCCAAAAAACCAAAGGCCAAATGTTTTCCCTGATAAGTGGATTATGATACATAATAGGGGTAGGGGTGAGAGAAGAATGGAGAAACTTTAGATTATGTAGAGGGAAATGAGAGGGGAGAGAGGATGGGGGTATGAAAGATGGTGGAATGAGACAGACATCATTACCCTAAGAACAGGTATGATTACAGGAATGGTATGAATCTACATACATCATGTACAACCATAGAAATGAAAAGTTGTACCCCATTTGTGTACAATGAATCAAAATGCAATCTGTAAAAGTAAAAAAAATAAATAAATAAATTGAAAAAATAAAATGCAGTTATATTTCTTAAAGAAATGTAAAAAAGATCAGATGATCATATCTATTTCTAAATTTTTCTTTTCCATTGGTCTCTATGGCTTTATACCAACATTAACTGCTTAATGATGTACCTTCATGCTCAGTATTAAACCAGGTTATATAAGTCTTACCATTTTCTTGTTTTTCAAGATCATGTTGGTTATTCTAGGACCTTTTTTTTTTTTTTTTTTCCCTAGGACCTTTTTTTATTTCTAAATACATTGTCAATTTCATAAATCATGCTGGAATTTTGGTTGGTATCATGATAAAATTATAGATCAACCTGAGATAAATTAACTTCTTAATAATACTGAATTTTCTAATACATAACATGGTCTTTTTCTTTATTTAGATGGTTTTTTTATTTCTCTCAGCAATATTGTACACATGTTATTATACAGACCCTGAATATTTTAAAAACTTAATACAAACTTTCATATTCTGATGCTCTTATAAATGGTATAACAAATTTTATTTCTAATTGTTAGTAGCATAGAAATACATTTGATCTTTGTATATGGCCTTATATCCTGAGTCCTTGCTAATTTATTTATTGGTTTTCTGTGTACATTATCATGTTATCTGGAAATATAATTTAATTTTTTCTTATCTGTATGCCTTTCTCTCTCTCTCTCTCTATGTACACACATGTTTATGTGTATGTATACTATTCTATATGCATACACTATTTTATATTATACTAGTTAATATCTTCAGTACAATATCAGGAAAATATTGCATGAATTCTTTTGCCCTGTTCCTGATCTGAGGGACAAACTTTGGTATTTCATCATTAACTGCGATTTAAGATGTAGGGGCTTTAGTATATGTCCTTTGTCATATTGACAAAGTTCCCCCCTCTCCTATCTTGCTAAGATGAATATTCAATTTTGCCAAATGTTTTTTGTGCATATATTGATATGATTATGTGATTTTTCTTTAGCTCGTTGATTGCTCTTCAAATAGTAAAACAACTTCGCATTCCTGTGGCGACCTTAGTCTTGTCCTAATGTAGTAGCCTTTTTATCACTGGATTTGACTTATTGAATTTTTGTTAAAGATCTCTGCTTCTATGTTCATGAATATTACAGCCCAATTGTTTTCTTGTCTTTTTGGGGTTGGTATCCGTGCAACTCTGGTCTCATTTGAGGGAAGTATTTCTTCCTAGTCTATTTTCTGTATAAGGTTGCATAGAAATGATATTTTTTAAAAATGGTCAATTTACCAGTGAAACTTTTTGGACCTACAGTTTTGTTTTGTTTTGTTTTAAAAAGTTTTAACTGCTATTTCCATGTCTTTCATAGTTTGGAAATATTCATGTTACCTATTTCTCCTAGATGAACTTACCTAATTGTGTATTTCATGGAATTTGTGTTGGGAGAAATCCTAAGTTTTGGCTAGCAGCTGTGAATGTCTCAAGTGTGCAAGGAAAACCTTCACACATTCACGCCCGTGGGGAATACCCACGGAGAGGAGCATTCTGCCCTGGTCACTTAGTAAAGTAAACAACTGTCCCCAAAATTACCTAGTGTTACCAAGGGAACCTGTATAGGGGCCTGGTGGTCTGATCTCCCGTGGCACATTGTGATTAGGTTAAAAGTCTATAAAATGTGTGGTTTCTCTTGCAGTAAATGAGTTTGCAGGTTGCTCACCACAAACCTGCATTTACCCAACTCCCGTGGTCTGGGTTATGACTCCGTCGGCTCTTACCTATGCCTGAGCTAGTCTGGCACACACCCCTACGAATTTGTTCATGTTATCTTTATATCAAATTTAATGAAGTTGTTCATAATCTTCCCTAATCCTTTTAATACATATAAAATCTGAGGAAATTTCACTTATTCAATTCCTAAAACTGGCTGTGAAGCACAACCAATAACAATAAAACATCTCTTTTTTTTTTTCATTCATCTGACTAAAAGTTTACCAATATTATTACTTTTTTCAGAAGGCTAATTTTTGGTTTCATTGTAGTTTTTTTTTTTTTTCTGTTTTCTATTTTACTGATCCTTAATTTGTCTTTATTTTTTCACTCCTTCTGTTTATGTTAGGTTTAATTTATTTTTCTTTTTCTAGTTCCTTAAGATGTAAGCCTGGATCATTGATTGATTCAAGACCTTTCTCCTCTTTTAATGTGAACACTTAATAACATAAATTTCCTCCCAAGACATGTATCTTAAAAACGCATTTTGATTTGGTGTGCTTCCACTTTCATTCAGCTTAAAATATTTTCTGAATCACTATTATGATTTCTTATTTGAGCTATGAATTATTTAGAAGTGTGTTGACTAATTTTTAAGCATTTAGGATTTCCCAGATATCTTTCTATTAGCAATTTGTAACAATCCTGTTCTAGTCAAAACATAATTTTGTGACTTCAGTCTTCCTATATTTATTGAGAGTGTTTATGGCTCAGAATACACTCTATCTTAATAAATGTTCTGCATTCATTAAAAAAATGTGGGGGCTGGGGAGATAGCTCAGTTGGTAGAGTGCTTGCCTAGGAAGCACAAGGCCCTGGGTTCAATACCCAGCACCACAAAAAAAAAAAAAAAAGCGTATACTGCTGTTCTTCGATGGTATATTCTATAACTATCAATTAGGTCAAGTTGGTTGATAAAGTTGTTTGAGTATTCTCTATCATTTCTGACTTTGTATCTACTTATTCCATCAATTACTAAAATCTCAATGTGGAATTTCTACTTATAATTGTGGATTTACCTCTTTCTCCTTTAAGTTCTATTAGTCTTAGCTTTATGTATTTTGAAGCTCTGTTATTGGTTGCATGTATATTTAGGATTGTTTTGCCCTCTTGATGAATTGACCTATTTCTCATTGAAAAAAAAGTCCCTATTTTTCTGTTACTATTTCTTGTTCTAAAATCTGCCGTTTGATATTAACAGGGCCACTTTAGCACTTATGTTTAATAACTGTATACATAGTATACTTTTTTCAGTTTTTTACTTTTAACCCATCTGTGTCTTTAAATTTTATATGGGTTTCCTATAAACAGCATATCACTAGGTCCTTCATTTTAGTCAAATCTCACAATATCTTCATTTAAATTGGGGCATTTAGACTATGTACATTAAATGTGAGTAACAACATGGTTGTGTTTCAATTAACATATCCCATTTGTTACTTTTTGTCTCATTAGCTCTTTGCTCCTTTTTTCCTCACCTTCTTTAAAAAAAAAAAAAAGTTTTTTAAAACTTGTTCTGATTAGTCCTACCTTCTTTTTGATTGTTTTCTTATGATCTTATTTATCTTCAACTATTGATTTATTAGCTCTCTCTCTTTCTTCATTGCAATAATTGTCTCAGGGTTTGCAATTTGCATCTTTGATGTATTACAGTTTACTTTTAAATGCTCTTAAACAACAGTATACTTTCTATTTTCTTGCTTCTGTCATTTGTACTAATATTGTTAATCTTTTTACTAACATGTGCTGTCGTCTCTATAATACATTGCTAGTGTTTTTGCTTAAGCAGATAATTCGCTTTCAAAAGATTTTAAAAGTAATAAAAATATACCTGTTATATTACCATATAATTTTTTCCTGGTTTTTCCCCATTTATTTGCATGGGTCCAAATTTCCCTTTGGTATTGTTTTCTGATGAACTTTCAAAAATATTAAAGTATAGATCTGCTACTGATGAATTCTTTCAGCTTAAATATGTCTAGGGTTTTTTGTTTTTGTTTTTGACTTTTCATTTTGACTGTTTAAAAAAAAATCCAGGTTAGCAGGTGTTTTTCTTTTAGTACTTTAAAGATCTCTCTCTACTCTCTTCTGGTTTGCCTACAGCTGATAAGAATTCTTCTGTCATTCACCACTTTGTTCCTCTGTGCAAAATGTATTTATATTCTCTATCTGCTTTTAAGTGCTTCTTTTTCTTTGTCAGTGGTTTTCAGTGATTTGATTATAGTGTGCTTTGTCCTGGTTTTACTTATGATTTATGAATTGAATTCATTGAGCCTCTTGATTTCTGTATTTATTCAACAAATCTGGACAATTTTATTTTATTTTTTCCAGGTTTGGGGATTGAACCCAGGGCCTTGTGCTTGTGAAGCAAGCACTCTACCAACTGAGCTATATCCCCAGCCCTTGGACAATTTTTGATCATTATTTCTACAAATAATTTTTCTGTCCCTACTCCCTTTTTCTGGGACTCCAATTAAATGAACATTTGACTACTTGATAGTGTCGTGTTGGTCACTGATGGTGAGATTGGTTTGTTTGAGGTGCTCTGTTCCCTTGTGTTTTCATCCAGTGGTATGGAACCAAGGCACTACAGATTCTACCCTGTAGTCTTTTAGTGTCCCTAAAGGCTTCCAGTACCTCACCTTTAAAGCAGAGACCAATATTAGCAGCACCCAAAGCAAACAATTTGAAACCTTAAGCCAAATGGCTCCTATTAAGGTGTCTACAGTTTTGTCACAATAAACAGAAACAAAGTGTTCAATTATTGTCTATAATATAAACAGTAAGTTTGCCAAAAGTGTTCATCATTTCAAATAATGGACAATGAGGGACCAGAAGTCATGTAAGACATGAGTTTTATGAGGGAGGATAGAAGATAGAGCTAAAAATTTATAGTAAGTGTGAGGGAGAAATTAACAGAAGTTGGCTGTTAGTATGAGAGAAGTGAGAAAGAGAATCCAGGGAGCAGGTAGGTGAGTGAAAAAAAAAATATATAGTTTTTTTTAAAGTAAAAATATAGGAATACACAACAAAACTATAATATACTATTCAGACATCCCATTCCTCAATAAAGTGATGCATGAACATATTTGGATTCAAAGTTGGTAAAGGTATGAGAGAGAGGGGAAAAAAAGAGACAAATTAAAAATGAAAGAAAGTCTCAATGGAAAATTGAATGATTGCTTCCATTGACTTTCAAAAGTTTTCTCAGCTTCCCTTCTCTGCCAATAAGGTGGGGTTGTCTGAAGTTTGATGTTAGCTCCAGTGCAGTACGTGCTAGACCGGTTGGGTGGGTGAGCCAATAGCAAGATGTCCTCACACCCTCTTCCTGTCTTCCTACCCATTGTAGCGGGCCCCTTCAGTCCTTGCACACTTCAGGACTCACTGAGCTGGAGACAGCCCAGTTTTCTCCATTTCTTCTACCTGTGTGTCTCCCAGGGAACTGCCCCTAGTCTCCTGTCTTTCCACAGGCTTGTGGGACCCAGACTGGCCCACACAAAAGCAGCTGCAATCTGATGGACTGGGCTTCAGCTTCCCCAGGCTCTGCCTTACTGCAATCCCAAGATCTCAGTATCCTTTCAATTTGCAGAGAGACCACCAGGGCCGCACTCACACAAAGGAGCAACCCTGCAAAAAAGCAGTCAGAAGGCAGCCACTACCATATCTGGCAGGGAAACCTCAAGTGTAACCAGGCCTGCAGGTATCCCAATATATCTCCAGGCCCTGGCCTGTGTCCCCAGACTGAGGTGGCTGCACCCTGAGATGGCAGCTATAGTGGAGGCAAACCTGCAGGCCCTGGCTGGTGTCCCAATATGGCAGCAGCTGCATGTCACCAAACCTGTGGGTACTGTGACAATGGACTTCCAGGCAACAGAGGGCAGCAGGCAATCCGCGGGCTTTCTGCGGGTAGTCTGAAGGCTAACCATGGATGATAAATGGGCGGATGTCAAGCAGTGGGCAATGGGAGTGAAAGGCCTGTGATGGGCAGGCAAGAGGTGGGCAAATGGGTACATGATGGATGATAGGTGGCAGTCAGTGAGCTATCTGCACTCAAAAGGTAGCAATATGCTGGCAGACAGTGGGCGATTGTGGCGGATGAATGGGGGTAGCAGCAGGGGATCGGTGGGCAGGGAGAACTACCTCGAACAGAAAGAATATTTCCTCTGCTTAAATACCGACTCATGGAGCAAGAATGAACTGTTGCCTCCCTCTAGTCCCTGACCTTGTATCTCCCGTTTTCTTTCTTGTATTCCTTTAAATAATGTTGAATTATGTTTTTATATACAATTTAGTAATCTGAAGTTGGTGGGATAACGGAAAGGCTTGCTTTTAAATTCTGTAGCTGGATCTGGCCACCCTTTAGAACCAGTTTCACCCTCCTTCCTAGGATTCCCCTCAATGTACACCCACAATGTCTTCCCCTTGAGGCTGATGTGAACACCAACTCTTCCCAGCCCTGTGTCAGATCCTAGAATTTGTCTGCCTACTGATTTTCAGTGGTTTTAATTCTCAGGTAGTTCCCTGTCACGCATGTGTAGATTAATAATCAGTGAAAGACTGGGGACACACTTGTCATCAGAGCCTGAGTCAGTCCCTTCTCTCCATTATTTGCTCCACTATTTCTGGCCCTTGGTCTCCCTGAACTCCAAACTAACATCTCCAATTCTTCATAAGACAGCCTAACTCTGCTGGGTACCCTCTTTCCAGACTAGAGATCAGAATACCATCAGCATGGTAAACTAGTGCGATTAAATGTCTTTCTTTTTAGTGGTTTTTTTTTTTTTTTTTTATGTTGTTTCCATTTTGTCTGTATTTTCTTCAGGGATCCCATAAATAGGCTGCTTGTTGTTCAATGACTGAAAATCCTTGCTTATATATTTTGTTTAGTTTTTTACTTTAAGGTGAAAGATTAAACCTGGTGCCTCTTAACACTGCATTGGCCAGAATCAGAAGTGCCTTTCAGTTTTAATATGAGTTTCTCTTATTGGGAATATGATTGTGAATCTCTCTTCATGTGTTTACAAAGAGGCCTCAGTGCTGCTGCTTCTTTGTGAATGTTTTCACAACTTCCAACCAGTGTTATTGCCGTTGGTTCTGTCATCATTTGCAATAACATCATTTAATTCTAGGATTCTGCTTCACTAATCCTTTATAGTTTCAAAGACGGTTTTTCTTATCCATTGATATTTCAATAGCTCTTCCTAAAATAATTTCCAATGGTGTCTCAAAGATTTATCTCATTTTTATATTTGCATAATTCTATACTTCTGGTGTAGTCATCAATTAAACAAACATTTCCAAAGTATCTAAAGCCCACATGTATCTACTATAGAAAAAGAAAGAGCACACCGAGCAAACGACACATTTCTGTGATCTTAAAGAGCTTATTGTTACGGTGGTAAGATATTGTGGTGGGGAGGAGAGGGTGACAAAGCCAAAAATATAAAAATGAGTTGAGAGTAATCAGGGAACTCTTGAACCTTGAGCAAAACTTGAACCTTGAGCAAAAGTTTAAACACAATTTTAAAATTTAAATATGTTGACAGCTGGCAAGGTGAATTTTCTAAGGTCAGTTGAAAACAGCAGAATAGGAGAAAGAAGTAGAATGAGAAAGCAACGAGTCAGGGAGGTGGGCTATGAGTGGCAGCCTCCACTCAGAGCCCCATTAGAAAAAAGTGAGAGTCCCCTGAGGAAGGAAGCCCACGTTCACAGAGGCCTGGGAGGGGCACTCCTGTTCTCAGAGACTCGAGGGAAATGCAGCACTGCTTCATGAAGAGAGAACTATGAGATTCCCCGACCTAACCATTCATTATTATCGCCGTTTTCAGGATTCTCTTTGTAAGTTCATTTCTGTCAGGTTTAACTGAAGGAGCAAGAGGATTTAACTACAGAGGACTGAGTAGCAGGTTTAATTGTTATTCTACATTTGTGTAAAATTCTGTCATTTTTCCTTCTAGTGTCTACTAGGTGCCCACCCAGAGTAGCTAATCTCTATTTTCCAGCCCCAAACTCAGCATTGCTCTGACCACCTGGCCACACTGAACCAGATAATCTCTCATAAGCAGACCCTGGAAGACCTGGAGAGAGTGGTTCTGTCAAATCAATGACTGCATTGATAGCAGATGCCTCCTATTCACATTTTCTGATCTCTGGGCTCACCTGGTGAGCCCGGTGTGGATATCCAGTGAGGAGCAGTCTCTTGTTTGTGTTTTCCTGGTCTTAGATACTTCACCTACTTTTACCCATTAATGGCTCAAACTCCCAAAACTTTCAGTGGAAAGGAAAAATATCACTTCTTGAGACCCATCATTCACTCCTGAATTGACCAAAAGTTTGGGGTTTTTGAATAATTCCAAACAGAAGGTAAATGCAGTAGATAAATGTGTCTTTGATCAAAAGGGTTAAGAGTGTCAAATACCAATAATAAAATAGAAATATTCAAGAGAATTTGCAAAATTGACAAAGGCAATCAAGTAATGAAAAGTATGTTCATCAAACTTATAAATTAAGAAGAAATAAGGGTCCAACAAATTAAACTGTAAACATGAACTAAAATAAATGGAATAAAACCAAACATATCAATTGTAATGCCAAATATGACTAGACTTCTCTATTTAAAGACAAGTACTGTTACTTAGGTATTAAATCAAAATGTCTGAACCATGTTGTTTATACAAAGAACATTTTCAATGATAGAATTTTTTGTTCGTTTTTGGTCCTGGGAATTGAACCCAGGGCCTATGTACGTAGGCAAGTGCTCTACCAACTAACTGATACCCAATTGAATAATGGAATTTTTTAAAGGGTTCAAAACAAGGATAAAGTTATAATAGATAATTATAAATAAAAATAAAAATAACAGCAAAGCAACTATTAACATCACATGAGTGAAAACTGTTTCAAGATACTAAAAAGGATAAATAGAAAATATGATAATGAAAGTACAAGTCACAAGACAAAAGTTGTATCTTCCAAAGAAGACAACATTAATAGATATATAACATTAAACAAAACATATAAACCAGAAAAATCTTTATGCAAAAAAATTTAATGCAATTATAGAACTTTTTTCAAAAGTGGGCTAACAACAAAGCAATCCTTAGCAAAAAAAAAGTGAAGCAGGAGGCATCACAATACTAGACTTAAACTATACTACAAAGCCATAGTAACAAAATGTCATGGTATTGGCACCAAAACAAACATGAAGACCAATGGTACACAGTAGAAGACGCAGAGACAAACCCACATAAATACAGTTATATCACACTAGACAAAGGCACCAAAAACATTCATTGGAGAAAAAAATGCCTCTTTTAACAAATGGTGCTGGGAAAATTGGAAATCCATATGTAGTAAAATTAAATTAAACTCCTATCTCCCACCCTGCACAAAACTTAGTTCAAAGTGGATCAAAGACTTAGGCACTAGAACAGAGACCCTATGCCTAATAGAAGAAAAAGTAGGCCCTAGTCATCACCTTGCCAGTCTAGGATCTGACTTCCTTAACAAGACTCCTAGAGCACCAGAAGTAAAACCAAGAATCAATAAATGGGATGGATTCAAACTGAAAAGCTTCTCAGCAAAGGAAACAATCAATAACATGAAGAGAGAGCCTACAGAATTGGAGAAAATCTTTACCATAAGCACCTCAGATAGAGCACTAATCTCCAGGATATATAAAGAACTCAAAAAAACTTGACACCAAGAAAACAAATAACCCAATCATAAATGGGCTAAGAAACTGAACAGACACTTCACAGAAGAAGAAACACAATCAATCAACAAATATATGAAAAAATTTTCAACAGCTCTAGCAATTAGAAAAATGCAAATCAAAACTACTGTAAGATTTCATCTCACTGAAATCAAAATGGCAATTATTAAGAATACAAACAACAATAAATGTGAGGATATGGGGGAAAAGGTACACTCATACATTGCTGGTGGGAATGCCAATTGGTGCAACCACTATGAAAAGTAGTATGGAGATTTCTAAGAAAACTCGGAATGGAAGTACCATCTGGCCCAGCTATCCCACTCCTCAGTTTATACTCCAAGGACTTAAAATCAGCATACTACAGTGACACAGCCATATTAATGTTTATAGCAGCTTAATTTGCAATAGCCAAACTATGGAACCAACCTAGATAACCTTCAACAGATGAATGGATAAAGAAATTGTGGTATATATACAAAATGGAATATTACTCACCCTTAAAGAAGAATGAAATTATGGCATTTACTGGTAAATGGATGGAACTGGAGGCTATCATGCTAAGTGAATTAAGTCAATCCCAAAAAACCAAGGGCTGAATGTTTCTCTTATATGCAGATGCTACTTTGCAATAAGGGGAGGAGTTTAGGGGAAAATAGAAGAAGTACTTTGGATTAGGCAGAGGGGAGTGAATGGAGGAGAGGGAGTATAGGGGTAGAAGGAATTGAACATTATTATCCTATGTACACATATAATTACATGACTGGTGGATTCTAATCAGGTACAACCAGAAGAATGAAAAGTATGATGTATCAAAATGCATTCTACTGTCATGTATAACTAATTAGAACAAATTTAAAAAGTGGGCTAATAAGAGTAAGTAGAGGTAAGTTATAAAAAAGAAATTAAGTAATATAATAAACTCACAGTAATATAAGTACAGATGCTTCAAATAGATAATATTCTTTTTCTTTCTATACAAAATCAATTATGTAATACCCACTCCTAATACCCTTAGCAAAAATTTGAAAGATATTCTAAAGGCTATTTTCTGTAATCATAATCCAATAAAATTAGAATAAGTCATAAAAATACCCAATCTTTCCTACTTGAAAATCAAGACTCATGTTCCCAAATAATCCTTGGAAATAAAAGTGGCCACCAAACATGATGTGAAGAAGAGACCCACCTGTGCACAGTCCTCTGTGAGGAGGTTAGAAGCCATCCTGCATTCCAATCTGTGATTCATGTGTTTAACAGTGATTATACTTTCTTATTCTGCACTTTCATATGTGTCTGGGATCAATATTTACCTGTTTGTTTATTTATTTATATCACAGCTTTTTCCTGTTGAAAATAAATCAGTAATTACAGCATAAATTAAATTGCCCAACTTTTTAAAAACATATTAAGCCATGAGGTTAGTTTTAGTATTTTCAAGTATGCATTTCATATAGGTCTGGGGATTTGTCTGGGTTTTTCTCAGTGCTGGGGATTGAGCACAGAGCCTTGTGCATGCTGGGCAGGCATTCTACCACTGAGCTATAGCCCCAGCCATTCTTAAAATCTTATTTTGAGACAGGGTCTGTCCAGACTGGCCTCAAATTTGCAATCCTTAGTCTCCGGAGGAGCTGGGAGCCATATACCACTGTGCTTGAATCTAGTTGAATATGGTTTCATATATGAAGGTATTTGTATATATTCATACTAGAGCTAATAGTCTAAAACACTGAGGACAGAGCACAGTGCAGTCTGTCACACATCCAACATCAGTGCTTATTGCTTTCCCATGTGAGTTCCACCTGCTTAGTTTAGCAGAAAGTCCCGCCTCTGCTACAGGGTCCTTTCCCTGATGTGCTCAAAAGTCTTCCCCGGGCCTTTTTCTCTCCATAGGTCCCATTCCTTTACTCTCATTGGGCTCCTGGAGTTAGAACTTGAACATCCGTCCCTGAAGCTGGAAATACACTAGGGAACTTCTGAAAGCAGTCAAAGCTTTTCAGGTAGCATTTGCCTGGAGCTCCCTGAATGCCTCTAAATGCCTGCCGCAGCCCCACCGCCCTCCAGGAGGAACACAGGGTGACCCTTTCTTTTTGCATCTCTGGGGCATGGTCAGGAAAGGAAAGGCATGGCCCTGTATTTCAGATTCAAATGTCCGCTCAGACTCCTCAAGCATTAGTATTGGTGTACTTGCAGAAGTCACCTTCTAAGGGAGGAAATGAAAAATAAACAAGGAAACCATAATATAATAACAGGCTGTGACAAGTACTATGAAAAATATAGACAGGGCAGATTCATCAGCATCCAGCCAGCAAAACGGTAGCCCCATAAACAGTAGTCGGGAATTTAACAGGGGGATTAGTTACAGTGATGCTAGAAGTGCTTAAAAGGAAAGCAGGTGAAAATAAGTCAGCCCAGAGATTTGCAATTGCTTCTCAGGCTGCAGAATAAAGGAAAGAAATGGCATCATTGAAGCCCAGAAGTCAAGGTCACTTTGCAGATACTAGAACCGTGGGGTGTCGTCTTTTGTGGAAATGTTGCCCAAAAGAGAGAAAAAGGAAGAAATCTGGATTCTCTCCACCTCCCCTTCTACCCCCCGCAAAAGTAATGTCTCTCACTGAACAGACTTAACTGAAGCCAATTGGCAAAGGAGGCTGTGAGATGGAATTTACAGAGGCCATCCTCTGCTGTGCAGAGTGAAGGTGAAGCCTGGGTTTGAGAGCAAACAGACCAAACTGCGACTCACTGGGAGAGAGATTCAGAGCAAGAGGTGATAGGTGGGGACTATGTCAGAGAGGATGGTTAGGAAATCTATGAGGGGGTGACATTTGAGGAGGCACCTGAATGAAGTGAGGATTAAGTCATCTGAAGACTTGAGGAAATAACACGCAAGTCAGAGGCAAGAACAAATACACACACTCAGGAGGAAACTGGCTTGGCCTGTTCAAGGAGCAGCTAGGAGGCGTCCTGGGTGGAGGAGTGAGCAGAGGGTGAAACAACAGGGAAGGAGGTTGGAAACAGGAAAGGCCAGAGCATGCAGCCATGAACAGGAACCCGGGAGATGGGGCCAATTGTGATAAGAGTCCTTGGGGATATGTTGTGTCCTATTGTGATGAGAATGATTTCAAAAGATTCTGTTCATCTGGAAAATCCAAGCCACCTTAGCTGCTGAGCACGCTCGTGTTCTCATGTGTCCCTATGTCTCTCTGCCTCTGGTGCTGCTTCCCTGATGCCCTCACAGTTTCACAGCAGAGTCGAAGTTCAAGGCCTCTTCCCTGAGTTCAGGCAAGTCCTTGTGTATGTCCTCAACTTCTGAAAAGACCAGTTATGGTGATGGGAAGATAACCACTTGACAGCTTGTCTGTGCACTAAGCCCACATCTCCATGGCGATTCCTGGTGATTCCTGACACTGATCAGGAGGCCAGCACTAATACATTACATTAGCCAGGGTCTGAGCCCCTCTATAGAAAAAAATCCTCTTTAGGCTGTAAGAAGCCTGTAGATCAATGTCTCAGTCCCTCCTATTTTAGCTACTTTCCTGGAAGCTCTGTTATAATTATCGCCCTGGACTCCTCATCCAGGGTCACTTAACTAGTCTAATTCTGCTGATACACCCAGGCTCAAAGAGCACATCCATCATTATTCACATTCTAAACTGTAAAGCAGAACAGCCCACAAAGCCCATGTGGGACTTGCAAATCTTGGTGCAGCACAGTGACAGTCTGGGCATGCATTTCTTTCCAGAGCAGCCCTCTCACCACCACTGGGGTGAGGGAAGCAGCTGGAGGGCAATGGTGACTGGATTGTCTGGCCATGTTGCTGCTCAGGCTCCCTACTAGTTGTTCTCAGGACTATGAAAGGTCTCAATGAGGAATACAAGCCCTTGGAAGGGAATGCCAGAGAGTTTTCTTCCTATGGAAATTTCCACTACTGTAATTCATTCACTCTGTTCTCACACAAAGTTAATTGGAATAAAAATTTGAAGTTTTGTGTGTCACAAACTTGTCTTTATTATTGTGATTTTCTTCAACATTTTGCAATATAAAAACAACCCTTAAGCCATATAAACTGTGGGTCAGATTTGGCCCATGGACCTCAGTTTCTAATGCCTCCTCCAGAGTTCAGTCCAGCAACTGGCCAACCTTCCCCCTGACCCATGGCTTCCAGGAACATATCTAAATGTGAGAGTAAAGCCAGAGAGCACTAGATAGTGAAGAAAGTCTTTGGGCAAGGGAGTCAGAAAATGAAGAAATAGAGAAAAGAAGAGCTCATGGGGAACAAAACGAATGCAAGAAGTAAGAAGAAACCCCGAGGTAAGTCAGTCCTAAAAGGGACTCATGAAAGAAAAGATAATTCTGATTATCACACAGAAGTCCAAACCAGAATTGCACTGTAGGACTTGATACCCATCCTAAAACTAGCAAACAATGGAGCAATTACTTCGAAATGCTAAGGGGAAAAAAATAGGATAAGTGGCAGACCTTGGGAGTAACCACCCATGTTAGAATATGACAGATGTTATTACTAAGTGTCCTCACTTTTGTGGAGTTAGGAATGAATTAGGGAGATGTATGTAGATAACTAAGCAAACAAAAACCAGACAATTAAGGTCTCAATGAAGAGTGAATGAATTATAGTAGCAGGATAAATACGAAGTAAAACAGAAAAGGAAATATACTAGTACACCACATGACTCAACTACGACTAAAAATCTTCTTCGGGACAATATAAACACTGAATTTCTACCTCGCTTCACTTGATGATATAATTCCCTTAGGAAGATAAGGTGGGACTGAGAAGAGAAAGGGGTATTTTAAGAAAGCTAAATTCCCATCCATTTTCTATGGTAAATAAAATATCAGGAGATTTTAAAAAATCAGGTAAAAGAAGTCTAACCATGCAATTTCAGAATACAGAGGAAATACATAAAGAAAAACTAAGAGTTGAAAGTGTTTACTAACTAAGGCTGAGAAAGGAGGCTGAGCAAGGAACAACTCTTCCTATTCATGTCAAATAGTCCATTTAACATATGTGAAAGTTGAGAATCATGAAACATTGTTCTTACATGAGAAAATACCTTCCCAGAACTATAATTTTAATAGTGACCAGCTTCTCTGATGTTCGTAGGGTATTTTTCTACATATATGAATCTAATTTCCAAAGACTCTTTCTGTGAGATTAAATTTCCAGTAGAAAGGTGAGTCACTTAGTCATTACTCAAAGACAGCTGTATAAATGCTATACCCTTGGATTGCTGAATGCACAACCCACGCAGAGCTGTCAACTTATCTCACACTTCCTACCAGCCTCATATTTACAAATGATAAGATAAAATCCAGAATGAGTACATCAATTTGCCTAAAATATATTAATTTTTTTACAAAGCAAGTGTTCATTTCTTTTAGCAAAGTAATTTAGAATAAGCTAATGAACTGAATGATAGCACTTAAATATACCCCAAACCTAACTAGAATTCGTTCCTCCTTAAAATACTCACGTGGACAAGAGCAGTATTTGTGGCAAATAGTCTGTCTTAAGCAATCTTCTCAGAAATACTTCTGGAGACATTTTTGCGGTAAAGGCCTTCACTCTTTTTCTGAAGTACTCCGTGTTTACACCCGAATTCCATCAGAGTAGAGGGATGTGAGTCTCTGAGGATCAGTGAAGAACAATGGACACAGATTTAGGTCAAAATAGAAACGCAAAACAAAGCAAAGAAGCGACTGAGTCAGAGTGGTTGGGGAGAAGAACAGTCATGTGAGAGGGCAAAGCAATCCCAAATACCCTGTCAATGTCTTCCAACAGTCAACACACGGCCCCAGACACATACTGCAGGACCTAGGATCAGGCAGTGAAGAGAAAAGAAGGTGGCACTGAGGTCAAAGCTGATATTTTTGTCAAATTTTGTTCTCTTCTACCCTGATGCTAACCCAGCAGCTGGTCCAAGGACCCAGTAGTTTCTCTGGCCTCCACAGGGTGGAACACAGAGCCAGTCCACAAGCTGCAAGGACAACACATGCCAGCACCTTCATAGGCACCAGCCTGCTCGGTTTTATTGCTTCTTACACAAACTTTTCTAAATACTATGACTTCTGGGGAAGTGATAAGCTTCAGTGGGTTTGGTAAGCATTCTTTTCCTTTCTTTCCTGAAAGCCTTCTGCCAGCACTTGGGCTCTCTGAACTGGGCTCTATATTAAATCTCTAAACAAAAAAAGATTCTTTTTTGTTACACAATTAAATAGATGGTGTCTTCTTGTTAGGTTCTTCTTAATATGTATGTTATTTTCTTAACTGAATTATCCACAGTGTTTTTAGTTTTTGTTTTATGCCTTCCTAAATCGCCCAGATAAACTACTCTGAATTTACAAGACACATGCAGTGAAGCAATTCCATTTTGCCCTTGTATTGGTACATCATTGTGCCTGATTGGCATGATAGCAAGAATATGAAAAGACAGTTCAGTAAGCATAACTTACTACATACACATACATTCATGTGCGTGCCCAGGATACTTGCTGAAGCACATGACATTCTTACATTGGATCAGGTATTTTAAAAATGGTCCTCCATTGAAAAATAGTCCTTTTTATTAGCAGATGGCATAATTAATTTAGAATACTTTAATGATTAGTTTCAGAAATGCTAATTATGTTGAGAGTACAAGATAGTGTCAATTATGGGCTAAATAGGCACTCTAAGACATAGGGTAAGGTAATCCAGAAGGACACATCTAAGTTTATTCTGTTAAAGATAATTGGAAATGTCTTGGTAACTAACTTCTGGTGTCACTTAGAAACAGTCTTGGTTGTTCCTTTTATCAAACAGTAAGAAACCTTCATACCAGCCTGATGGAACAGTAGTAGAGATTTATGAGGATGCCAACCCATCCACACCCCATGTAGCTTCAGGACCACGATGCACCCATGCCCCATGTGACTGCGGCTACCCATCTACCAGTGCGGTCAGAAGCTGGCACAGCCATCTTGGATTATTCCCAAAGCAGAGGCCTCCATCATTAGGTGAAACAACTCCCATTCTGAGACTCCTGTGGGAGACTGGAAGCTCATTGTCAGGTACCTCTCATGCATCAGGCTACTGAAGACAGGGAGGTTTGAATAGTTAATGACTGTTACATTGTAGATTTTTTCTTTTAAAATTTTTAATTTTAATTTAATTTTAAATTTTTAAATTTTTCTTTTTAATTTTTACATTTTTTTATTTATTCTTTATTTTTTCACTCTATTTTCCTTTTGTTTACCTGTTTCCTTAGAATCTTTTTCTCCCTTTTCTCATGCTAACAATCAACTTCTTTTGATTCCACTTTCACTCTTCCTATAATCTAGTACCTCTATATACTCTCTTCTTATCCCATTAACAGTTACATCCTACACCCCTCCCCATCCTCTTTGTCCACCATTAGAAATTGTAGACCTCATTGCAAAATTGTTGGTCATACCGTAGATAATAATCAAACTCATCTTCTCTGTTTATCACAATACTGTTAATGTCTTCATAGGGGCTATTTGGTTTATGGCAGCATATTGTTTTTATGGGTGCTATTAATGTTGATCTCACCCTTAAAGGTGAGGTGTTGGAAACCTGCAGGGTCACTATAAGCTTACAGGGGGAAACAGCAGTACCTCAGATCAGCATTGCTAGAGGGGAAGATACACGAGCAACATGAAAGAAAAGGGGAAGAAAATGTCCCCAAAAAACCAAGATGCTCTATTAATAGAATCTGGTGACAGCATGGTAGAAGAACTGTCAAAAAAGTAGTTCAGAATGTATTTAATTAAAATGATCCATGAAGCAAAGGATGAGATAAGAGAGCAAATGCAGGCAATGAATCATCACAGTTAAAAGAGTAAATTCAGGAAGAAAAAGATCATTTCAATAAAGAGGTAGAGATTCTAAAAAAGAAAACAAACAGAAATCCTTGAAATGAAGGAAAAAATAAACAAAATTAAAAACTCAATAGAAAGCTTCACTAACAGACTAGATCACTTGGAAGACAGAGCCTCAGACATTGAACACAAAATATTTAATCTTGAAAATGAAGTTGACCAAGCAGAGAAGACAGTAAGAAATCGTGTATGGACTCTCCAAGAATTATGGGATATCATAGAAAGGCCAAATTTAAGAATTATCAGGATTGAGGAAGGAA
The DNA here is from genome assembly GCF_902686455.1 of Sciurus vulgaris. Classification (NCBI taxonomy): domain Eukaryota; kingdom Metazoa; phylum Chordata; class Mammalia; order Rodentia; family Sciuridae; genus Sciurus; species Sciurus vulgaris. The sequence continues at coordinate 115,298,841 of NC_136463.1, read as the reverse complement.
AAGAGATACAAACCAAAGGAATGAACAACCTATTCAATGAAATGATATTAGAAAACTTCCCATAACTCAAGAATGAAATGGAAAATTAAACACCAGAGACTTATAGAACAACAAACGAACAAAATTACAACAGATCCACACCAAGGAAATGAAAATGCCTAACATACAAAATAAAGATAGAATTTTAAAGGTTGCAAGAGAAAAGCATCAGATTACATATAGGGGGAAACCAATACAGATATCAGAAGATTTCTCAGCCCAGACCCTAAAAGCTAGAAGGGCCTGGAACAACATATTTCAAGATCTGAAAGAAAATGGATGCCAACCAAGAATCTTATACCCACCAAAACTAACTTTCAAATTTGACGACAAAATAAAATCCTTTCATGATAAACAAAAGTTAACAGAATTTACAAATAGAAAGCCTATACTACCCAATATCCTCAGCAAAATATTCTGTGAGAAGGAAATGAAAAACAACAATGTGAGTCAGCAAAGGAAGGAACTACCCTAAAGGAAAAGTCAATCATAGGAGAAACCAAGTCCAGTTAAAAACTGAAAGTAAGACAAAATGACCAGAAATACAAATCATATTTCAATAATAACCCCGAATGTTAATGGCCTAAACTCAACAATCAAAAGACATAGACTGGCAGATTGGATTAAAAAGAAAGATCCAACAATAGGCTGCCTTCAAGAGACTCTTCTCATAGAAAGACATCCACAGACTGAAGGTGAAAGGATGGGAAAAAACATGCATGCACACGGACTCGGTAAAAAAGCAGGGGTTTCCATCCTCATATCAGATAAAATGGACTTCAAACCTAAATTAGTCAGAGGGCTTAAAGAAGAACATTTCATACTGCTTAAAGGAACCATAAATAAGCAAGACATAACTATTGTAAATATTTATGATCCAAACAATGGAGCACCCATGTACGTCAAACAAATCCTCTCAATTCCAAGAATCAAATACACCACAACACAATAGTGCTGGGTGACTTTAACACACCACTCTCACCACTGGATAGATCTTCCAAACAAAAATTGAACAAAGAAAACATATAACTCAGTAACAAAATCAATAACTTAGACTTATTCTATGTAAGTCTAAGACATACATAGAATATTCCATCCACCAATGACAGAATACTCTTTCTTCTCAGCAGCACATAGTCCTTCTCTAAACTAGACCAATACATTATGCCACAAAGCAGCCCTTAGCAAAAACAAAAAATAGAGACACTACCTGTATTCTATTAGATCATAATTGGAATAAAATTAGAAATCAATGATAAAATAGAAACAGAAACTACTCCAACACTGGAAAACTAAATAAAATGCTATTGAATGATGCATGGATAACAGAACACATCAGGGAGGAGATAAAAAAAATTCTAAGAAATAAATGAGAACAACGATACAACATATCAAAATCTCTGGAACACTAAGAAAGAAGTACTAAGAGGAAAATTCATTGCATGGAGCACATTCAATAAAAGATTAAAAAGTCAACAAATAAATGACCTAACATTACATCTCAAAGTCCTAGAAAAAGAAGAACAGAATAACAGCAAAAGTAGTAGAAGACAGGAAATAATTAAAATCAGAGCTGAAATCAATGAAATTGAAACAAAAGAAGCAATTCAAAAAATTGACAAAATAGAAAGTTGGTTCTTTGAAAAAGTAAACAAAATTGATAAACCCTTAGCCACACTAATAAAGAGAAGAGAGAAAAAAATTACTAAAATTCATGATGAAGAAGGAAATATCACAACAGACACCATTGAAATATGAAGCATAAATATAAGCTATTTTGAAAATCTATACTCCAACAAAGCAGAAAACCTCGAAGACATCAACAAATTTCAAGAGACGTATGATCCTCCCAAACTGAAGTAGGAGGACATACACAATTTAAACAGATCAATTTCAAGCAGTGAAATAAAAGAAGACATCAAAACCCTACCAGCCAAGAAAAGCCCAGGATGAATTCTCAGCTGAATTCTACAAGAGCTTTGAAGAAGAACTAATACCAATACTCCTCAAAGTATTCTATGAAATAGAAAAGGAGGGAACCCTTCCAAATTCATTCAATGAAGCTAGTATCACCCTGATACCAAAACCAGGCAAAGACACATCAAGGAAAGAAAACTTTAGACCAACATCCAGGATGAACATAGATGCAAAAATCCTTAAAATTCTGGCAAATCACATACAAAAACATATTAAAAAGATAGTGCACCATGATCAAGTGGGATTCATCCCAGGGATGCAACATTGGTTCAAAATACAGAAATCAATAAATGTAATTCAGCACATCAATAGACTTAAAGTTAAGAATCACATGATTATATAAATAGATGCAGAAAAAGCATTTGATAAAATACAGTACCACTTCATGCTCAAAACACTGGAAAAAAATAGGGATAGTAGGAACATACCTCAAAATTTAAAGGCTATCTATGTTGGCCCATGGCCAACATCATTCTAAATGGAGAAAAACTGAAAACCCCTCTAAAAACTGAAACAGGACAAAGATGCCCTCTTTCATCACCTTTATTCAATATCATCCTTGAAACACTAGTGAGAGCAATTAGAGAGATCAAAGAAATTAAAAGAATACAAATAGGAAAAGAAGAATTCAAGCTATCACTGTTTGCCAGTGATATGATTCTATATTTAGAGGATCCCAATACTCTACCAGAAAACTTATAAATGAATTCAGCAAAGTAGCAGGATATAAAATCAACATGTATAAATCTAATGCATTTCTATTCATAAGTGATAAATCTTCTAAAAGAGAAATTAGGAAAACTACTCCATTCACAATAGCCTCAAAAAAAACCGAGAATAAATCTAAGAAAAGAGGTGAAAGATCTCTATAATAAAAACTACTGAATACTAAAGAAAGAAATTAAAGAAAACCTTAGAAGATGGAAAGCTCTCCCATGTTCTTAGATAGGCAGAATTAATATTATCAACATAGCCATAGAACTGAAGGTGCTATTCAATGCAATTCAATGCAATTCCAATTAAAATTTCAATGTTGTTCCTCATAGAAATAGGGAAAACAATCATTAAATTCATCTGGAAGAATAAGAGACCCAGAATAGCCAAAGCAGTCCTGAGCAGGAAGACTGATGCTGGAGGTATCACAATACCAGACCTTCAACTATACTACAGAGCAATAGTAACAAAAATGGCATGGTATTGACACCAAAATAGACAGGCAGACCAATGGTACACAGTAGAAGACACAGAGACAAACCCACATAAATACAGTTATCTCATACTAGACAAAGGTGCCAAAAACATGCAATGAAGAAAAACAGCCTGTTCAACAAATGGTGCTGGGAAAACTGGAAATCCATATGCAGTAAAACTGAATTAAACCCTATCTCTCACCCTGCATAAAACTCAACTCAAAATGAATCAAAGACGTAGGAATTAGACCAAAGACCCTGCACCAAACAGAAGACGAAGTAGGCCTGAATCTTCATCATGTTGGCTTAGAACCAGTATTCCCCAACAAGGTTCCCAGAGCACAAGAAATGAAAGCAAGAATCAATAAATGGAGAATCAATTCAAACTAAAAAGCTTTTTCTCAGCAAAGGATACAATCATTAATGTTAAAAGAAAGCTTACAGAATGGAAGAAATTTTTTTCCACACACTTCAGATAGAGCACTAATCTCCAAAATTTATAAAGAACTTAAAAAACTTTACACCAAAAATACAGGGAACCAGATCAATAAATGGAACTGAACAGACACTTCACAGAAGAAGATGTACAGGCAATCATCAAATATTTGGAAAAGTGTTCAACATCTCTAGTAATTAGAGAAATGCAAATCAAAACCATCCTAAGATTTCATCTCACCCCAATTAGAATGGCTATTATCAAGAACACAAGCAATAAGTTTTGGTGTGGATGTGGAGAAAAATGCACACTCATACATTGCTGGTGGAGTTGCAAATTGGTACAGCCACCCTGGAGAGCAGTATGGAGATTCCTCAGAAAACTTGGAATGGACCCACCATTTGACCCAGTTATGCCACTCCTCAGTTTATACCCAAAGGCCTTAAAATTAGCATACTACAGTAACACAGCCAAATCAATGTTTATAGCAACTCAGTTTACAATAGCTAAGTTGTGGAACCAACCTAGATGCTCTTCAATAGAAGAGTGGATAAAGAAACTGTAATGGAATATTATTCAGCCATAAAGTGGACTAAAATTATGGCACTTGCAGGTAAAGGGATGGAGTTGGAGAATATCATGCTAAGTGAAATAAGCCAATCCCAAAGAGCAAAAGGCCGAATATTTTCTCTGATAAGTGAATGATGATACATAATGGATGGTGGGGCAGATGAGTAACAGAAGAATGGAGAAACTTTGGATTGTGTAGAGAGAAATAAGTGCAGGATGGGAGTGGGAGAGGGAAAGGCAGTGGAATAAGACAGACATCAAAATATAACCTTTTTAAACTAACCCTGCTAGGGCGGAGGTCATTTGGACTATAGAAGATTCTAAGTATATGTGTTATTTGGATTACACTTATATTAACAATCATTGCTCAGATTACTAAATTCATTTTATCTTCTAGATAAGAACTTTTTCAAATTGGCCAAAATCACCCAAGAACTTTGAAAACCCATGGATCGCCTGGTATTACTCCAGATGGCAGTGTCCAGGAGTGAAGTCAGGGTGAGTATTTTTAATAAGAGCCTAAACAGCTCAGAGTTGGTTTTCTAATTACTATCTTAGAAGGCCAAGGTAACTGGCTTTTCATTTGTTGTTTTAGTTGTGCTACCTGACCTAAAAATCAAAAATTCATCATCGGATGATCAGTAATGTATGTATATGTGGTTGATTCAATTATTCATGAAAATTTTTTTCTAAAATGGAATCTTGGAGAGACCTTAGTGTTTCCCATCACTGAAGCATTGCATGGAAGACTACTCTCTTAGTCCCTGATCTCCTAAATTTAATTTATTCTCAGGACTTAAGGAGACTAGATAAACAGTTTTAAAATCTGTTGGAAAATTTAATGTAGCCTTGTTACTAATTTTGTAACTGAACGTTAGTTTGATTACTTCACAGGTTTTTCCTTCTTGTATCTTCTACTTTCTCCTTCCTCAACTGCTCCAATCAGACCCTCCTCCATTGTTTGTGGCTTCATTGACTCAGGGTTGGAAAACAGTGGGAGACTTTTCCTTAGGAGAAATTTCAAGACTTGAGGAAAAGGTAAGCAGGGACATAAATGTTGAGAAAAGAAACAGGGTAACCTGAAAAAGTAGAAGGCAGAAGAAAGGAGGTACCCCCATCTTTGAAAAATACTTAAAATCCTCCCTGGGTTAGGGAAGTCAAGCACAGGCCTCCTCTGCAGTGTGACAAGAAGTATGGGGGCTTTCCAGGTGACCACCAGAGGTTCCAGACAGAGAGCAGAAATTGGCTGAGTTCTTGCTCCTAAAGATACCCAAGGGTCAAGCATGGTATAAAAACAGCAGGAACCACAAGAGCTGCAAGGTCACATGAACAGGGACAGCGACCTGCTCAGCATGATCTATGAGACCAGGAGTCCAGAAACCACCTGTCCGGCCACCAAACCCAACACATTGCGTTATTTTCTGTATTCATCTCCTAAGGCTTTTATTAAGTAGCATAAACTGACTGACTTAAAAAATAGACTTTTATTTTATCATAGTTCTTTAACCTAGAAGTCTGAAATCAAGGTAATGCAGGATCCTTCCTTACCTCTCCCAGTGAAACTGGCAATCCTTGGTGGTCCTGTTTGTAGATGCCTCAATCTGGTCTCTCCCCATCATCACATAACTGTCTTCTCTCTGTGTCCCACCCCTCCTCTCATAAGGACATCAATCACAGTGGATGAAGGGCTCATGTTACTCCATTGTAACCTCATTTTAACTAAACACATGTGCAGTGGCCTATTTTCAAGGTCACATTCTGCAGTACTACAGGTGAGGACTTCAACTTGTCTTTCAGGGTGAATCAATTCAATCCATAACAGACACCAACATCTTGACTTGACTCAAGATAAAAAAGGGTCCTGAGAATTGCTGAGGTGAAATCTTCCATAAACTGATGAGACTGGTACTTGGGCATCCTTAAGCTAATTGAGAGAAAGTAAAAAGGAGAGTAAGAAATATAACTAGCATGCTTGAGTTTGTAGACCGAAAACAGTGTGCTCTGTAATTTTCACCCAAATGTTTAATATGTATGCAAGATGCATAATATTTTAACAGTCTGTTGTGTGCAATAGATCTGGTACTTCTCTCTAAGAGCTCCCTAACCTTGCCCTCAGTGTTTGTGTTTAGATAGTATAAGTGCCTGTCAAAAGGAAATAAATGAATTAATAGGTGTGTCATGGGGGAATTAAAACAGAAAACATATAATTTACTGAATAATAAGACAACCTGATTTTTTCTTTAAATTGTCCAAAACACTTAAAATAAAATCAGTTTCTTTGATTTCTGAACCTGTTCCAAAAAAACTATTTCTTTTAAAGAAACATAGCTCCATTTATCATTCTATTTGCAATTTTCATAGTTTCTTTTCCCATAGTTTATTTGATGCTTTTTTGCCTCCTTCAAAAAGCAGATCACTGGGGAGTTATAGTCTCTCCAAAAATTCTATATGCAGGTACAACATTTAAAACTCATTTGATTAAAATCATTCCTCAGAACAGTGGCTTTTTGAAAAGGTTAATTTTCTTCTAATGTAGTCAGATTTCTAAATCAGAATGCTGGTGCTGCCATAGCTATATTTATTTCAGAAATGTCAACCAAAATTCAGACCCTTATAACCAACCAGGAAAATAATAGTTACAGAACCCATATCACTCTTGAATTGTAGCAAAAAGAAGACCTCATACACTATATAGAAATATTTTTAAAAGATGGGCTTTGATTTCACTGACACAACATGTTTAGTGACCTTGTTCCATGGATAAAAATAGGCAAAATTTCCCCTCTATCCTTCATATCTTTTTGAGGAAGAAACATAAGAATGAAGTCAGATGTTTGCATTGTTGAGTTTGAGTTCTCCTACACAGGCTTTTAGAGGTTTCTAAAACCCCTGAATTCACAATAAAAAGATTTTTTAAAAAAATATATTTTCTGTGTGTGTGTTCAGAAAAAAACTTTTTTTTTGAATTAACATCAGTCATAAGGACATAAGTCCCCTAATCTCTTGCCATGAAGAAGTAATATCACTTTTGATGTTACTACAGATTTCCAGTTGTTCAAAAATAATTTAAGGCTGTTAAACTACTTTGAAATTTAAAGCCTTATTTTTAAACCCATAAATATATCAAACAAAGATGGATTCCCTGGCTCACATGTAGATACAAATTTAATTTCATACCTACTCAATTCATACTCATCTTATATCACTACCTTCCACGTATTTTAGTGTCAACGTGTGAGAACGTGAAATACTTCAGCATCACAGAAAGGTGAGTTTGACGCATTCATTTATTCTCTTCCTTCTTCTTCAAGCTAAACTGTTGAATCATCCTTAAATATTGAGGTTGGAGAACTTCCTAAACTATAGTGTATGTGTGCTTTCTTTTGAAGGTGCATGGTTTGGGGGGATCCAGCAAAACATAGTTTGGGACTTGGTGCAGTTCTTGGCTTCCCAGATGTTGACTGGACAAGGAGACAGAATGAAAGGAGCCCACAAACATTTGACCTTTTGACAAAGTACCAGAAGAAATGCCAGTGGCACAGACTTGATCTAATCACATCTGATTTAAAAAAAAAAAAAACAATTGAAAGACCAAAATACTTTTTGATATAAAAGGAACAAAAACATTATCATGGTACTACATCAGAGCATTTTCACAAGAACTAAATAAATTATTAGTTTAGTGACTCAGGTCATCTCCTTCAGGAAAGTAAAAAGACTCCAGATCAAGCATAAAATTCTTACTTACTCCAATCTCACCCTGATCAATTACTTTGAACTTGATTAAATGCTTGAGTCACAGACCTGGGACCCTAATGAAGACCTGAGTCATAGAAAAGGTGGTGGTGGCTAGGATGCTATTCCTACTCTGAAGATGAACAAAAAATAATCTGTGTTTGGAATACTTTTTTTTTTTTTTTGCCCCAAAATTCATCAAACTTTTTAGAAACAAGAAACTTTATTGTTAATTTTGGCCATAGTCATATAAACATTTTAAAAGTAGGACTGTGAGGACAGATTTGAAACCAGACTTAGAATTAGTCATCTATTTAATAAACAAATGTTAGATACGAACAGCTCCTAGATACTATGCTCAGTGCTGGGCATACAAAGATGAAAACAGAGACCTATCTTTGGAGAACTTAAAATATAGAATCATTTGACCATAAAAAAGGAATTAAGTACTGATAATCACTACAACATGGATGAATATTACAAATATATTAAGTGAAAAAAACTGTCAAAAAGACTACATATTGTATGATTCCATCAAAATGAAATGTCAGAGTAGGCAAATCTATAGAGATCAAAAATAAGTTACAGAATGCAGGAAAAAGAGGTAAGTGGAAATTACTGCTAGGATAAAAAGTTTAGCTCGAAGATGATCAAACAGATTATTGTACTTGCTGTAAATTTTTGTAAATTTTTTAAAGAATTGAATTGTACAACTAAATACATAAATTTATGTATATAAGGTATATCCCAATGAAGATGTTTAAAAATATTAGTAGAGGCAGATACATTATTAAAATGGCAAAAATGACATGATTCTCTCTGTGCTAAAAGTGATCAAAAAAGGGATAGTTTGCACCGAGACTGGGGCAATTAATTTCCAACAAAAGTAAGGAAGAAGCAGCATATTAGAATAATAGTCCCTAAATAGTATGTGACCTTCCCAGAATTATTCTAGCCAGGCCTGGTGGTGCATGCCTGTAATCCCAGCAACTCGGGGGCTCGGGGGAGGGGGTGGGGGGGTGCCGAGACAAGAGGATCAAGAGTTCAAAACCAGCCTCAGCAACTGCAACTCAGTGAGACCCTGTCTCTAACTAAAACACAAAATAGGGCTGGGGATGTGGCTTAGTGGTTGAGTTCAATCCGTTGTACTCCCCCCACCGCCCCAAAAATTATTCTACACCATGGTGTAATTGAGCCTTTCAGATACGACACTAAAGACTCCCAAGTAATAAGAGAACATTTAATGCATGCAATTATCTCCAAACAACCCCAAAACTAGTTAAATAAGCTCTAAAGGCTAACATGTTACCATGTCAAAGAATGATAACAGTAGAGGAGAGATGTAAACAAATTGTTGAAATTATCAACAACAAGGGCTGGGGATATAGCTCAGTTGGTACAGTGCTTGCCTCACATGCACAAGACCCTGGGTTCAAAAAAAAAAGAAAAAAAGAAAAAAAAAGAAATTACCAGCAACAACTTGAAAGTTGAAAGACAACACAAGTTCTTTCAAAGTTTTTATGAATAATGATTTTTAAAGTTCTATACCCAGCCAAGGTATCACTTAAGTTTGAAGCTAAAACAAGACATCTCAAAAATGCATTCTCATGAACCCCTTCACAGGAGTTAACAAAGGATTTCCTCAACAACAAAAACAGGGTTAGCAATGTAGCTCAGTGGTTGACCATTTACCTAGCATGTATAAAGCCCTGGGTTGGATCCCCAATCTGAAATTAAGTTAATTAATTCATTCATTAAAATGAGTGAGAGGAAAACATGGGATCCAAATCAAGATGCATATGAAAAAGCTTCCTATGATGATGATTTCAGAAAACAGAAAGCTATCCGTTCATATTTGAACATAAGCATTGAAAATTCCAAAGAGAGAGAGTTTCTGGTAAAGAAGGAATGAACAGGATGAAACTGAGAAATTATTTAACAAGTTTGACCATATTAAAAAAGGTTTTATAGGTTTTTAAAAAATTAGAAGTAGAAATGCATACCATTTTTAAGAAAAAAATGAAATTATTATTAACTTCAACAGGGGCATTATTAATTAATACTTATTACATAAAAATCAAAAAGAGGGCAGAATTATAGATAATAACTAATAGTAGTACCAACATTTTCTCAGAATGCACCGAGGTAACAGAATGTTGTTTTAAACCCTTTCCATGTATATATCACCCATTAAATCCACGAAGGTAGACTTCATTATCACCACCATCATCACATTCTCTAGTTGAGGGAATTGAGACAATATAGGGTAATTTGCCCAGAATCCCATAATAAATAAGTGATCAGATCCAAGGGTTTTCTTTTTTTTTGGAGGGCAAGGAGGTATCAGGAATTGGACTCAGGAGCACTCAACCACTGAGACACATCCCCAGCCCTATTTTGTATTTTATTTAGAGACAGGGTCTCACTGAGTTGCTTAACGCCTTGAGTTTGCTGAGGCTGGTTTTGAACTCCTGATCCTTCTGCCTCAGCCTCTCAAGTCACTGGGATTACCGGTGTGCGCCACTGTGCCCAAGATTTAAACCCAATCGGTCTATTTTCAAGAATGGAGAACTCAGTAAGGGAGAGTGGATATTCAAGAGAATAGTGGGTAGTTAGGGGTATGGAGTAGGTTTTATATGAGAAGGCAAAGTTTAAAACATTAAAGCAGAGTCACCATCTGATGAAAGAGTTAATTTTGAAAAAGGATGGACGCAGGACCAAGGACAAAGCCATGGGTTAATGGTCAATACTCTGAGTGGGGATCAACACAAGAGAGAAGGAAGAGTGGAAGAGATGAGGAGAAAATCCAGGGCTACTGAGACAGAGCTTTGAACACATCTTTAAGAAAAGAAGGTAATTGATAGTATCGAGTGCCCCCAAGACATTTAAAGGGGTATAACTGAGAAAATGACATGGGACTGGTAAAAAAGTATAGTTGTTTGTCAGAAGTGGAACCAGATTACTATGACAATAGGTGATGAAGAAATCAGCACAACCAATACATTTTACCTATTCAGCAGTTTGGCAGTGACAGGTGGTGGTGCAGATGCAGAAGCTAGAGATAACAATAAAAGTGAAGCAAATTTATATTCCAAGGTAGGGAAAAACTTTGGTATAGTTAAATGGTTAAAGGCAGGGGATAGCAAGTGTTTTCATGAAGTTAATCTTAGCTGTAAAGAATATACCTCAAAACATTGAGAAATCCATTAAACTTATCACTGCAAATGTAGCAGTCAGCCAGCACATTATTCCTTGCAGATAACCCTGGGCCTAAAGCCAGGTACAAATGCATTCTTAAGAAGATCACTAAGAATGATCTCCTCCTACTCCTTGCTACTCATCCGGGAGAATGCTGGCCAAGTGGGGTGTTTTGAACATTCAGAGGAGGCGGCTGATTCTGCCAGCATAGTCAAGGCCAAAAGGCTTACTTCTGGGATTGGAGCAAGGTCAGTCAAGAAATGAGTGCCAGGGAGTGGGGCGGAGATGCATCACAAGCCACATTGACGAGGCAGACATTTCCCAGACATTTGAGGGGGTGTTCATGTCATCACTTGGCAAATCTCATGGCAGAGTCAAGACCCAGGGATTCTGAGGTGGCAGTCTGTCTCCACTGAATAGGCAAGGGACTGCCTTGCATGACAAACAGCCCTGCTATCAAGGCCCTTAGATCCACTAAGCCCGTTGAAACAAAAGGACAAAAGCTCATAGTCAGCCTGAGGTGCTGGGAGAAGCACAAGCTGGTGCTTTCCTGCCATGCACACCTCCTACACACCTGTGAGGTAAATGGGGAGGCAAATTTGCATTTCTCCTTGATCAGAGCTAGAACTAAAGGAATCTGGGAAAATCAAAGTCTCCTACTCTGAGCTCCCAGCATGGTACTTGCAGAAGTGGAACTGGTATCTGGCATTCTTGCTTCTCCTGCTAGAGGCTTTTTCATTAGCTAGCTAACTCTCTGCTCTGTCTAATGAGTGGTCCCCAATGCACCTAATTTGGTTATTTGACATTTATTGTATTTTCAATTTGAATCAGAAACTTCTAATCCAGACTTAAATCCTTAGGCAATAAGTGTGTCCTTTCTAAATGAGGGGATAAAAGACCTCACCTTCTTTGAATGCCCACAGCTAACAATTAACTCTCCATCTTTACGTGTACATCAAATCTGGCAAAAAGAAAAATCAAAAACATTCTCCCTGAAACACAAAATTCAAAAGCCAAAAAAACATCTTAAGAATTAATCTCTGTGCCCTATTCTTTGACTGGCAGGTTAAAAACTGAATTTGCATAAATCCATAGCAGTCGACCCTCTCATTTGTGAGGATAAAAGAGGTCTTCACATACTGAAGGGGAGAGGGCTGGCCTTGCTCTTACAAAGTCGTGAAAAATGGTACAAGGATGAGCACAATGGAGTGCTTTAATAGGAGTCTGGAGGTGACTTTAAAGACAAAGGTTGTAAAGGGGATGGAGAAGGTTAGCTAGCCACTGGCATATACACACAGTCTAACTCCTAGAAGGAAGGGCAGGTAAAAAGGAAGCTGAAGTTCAGATGAGGAGTTTACCTGCGGTTTACTGAACCTGGCTCAAGCCAAATTGCCCTCTGAACTTCTAGTTACTTGTTCTGCCAGGTCTCTCCAATCCACATGATATATTCCAGGCTGATAGGTGCCCACAGCCTAATGCTGGCATCTGTGCTGATCAGTTGATGCCATGTCATAGCTAATTCAGTATTTAAATATCACCTTCAGATATATCCAAAGCTGTACTCATTGTAAGCTCTTAAAAGTGAACTTGTCCTCCTTTCTAAACATGCTTTTACTTATGGGCTTTTTCCTCTGTGTCTCCTCCTTTATTCCTAATCATCCCATTAGCCTCAGTTAGTTTTTTGATTTCTGCCCCACATTTGTTTACTTTACTTCCAAATCCAAACAGTCTCCAAATCCAATGGAGTTTGTCCAGCATATTTTGAAATTCTGCAGGGCACCACCAATTATGTATAGAGAAGCGGGAAGATCAGAGCAGGCATCATTCCTGTTCATTGTGGGTGGTTAGGGAGAGGAATGAAACCCTGGACAGGGACCATTGCTGGTGGCAGAAGTTCAGAGTGGTGAACAGAGTGTGAGATCAAGGGGTGCAGAGTTCTCCAGTGATAAACCAGATAGTCTGTGGGGATGGGCAGGGAGGAGACTAGGTTGAGTCATCAAGGGTCTGACGAATTAGGTATCTCTCCTCTTCCAAGAGCAGGTGAAACCTGGAAGTTGTCAATAGATGTTCACATGGTTCTTGGTTGTTTATTGACAAGTGGCAGGGCTGACATTGGCGAAGGTCAGCCAGGGTTCCAATGCAATGAGTCAACACAGATCAACCATGCTTTCATATGATTGTTACTGAGCAACAGCACAAGACAGACACAGGAATGGAAAGGAAGGCAGGAGAGCTGTTGAAAGAAGTGTGTTCTGAGGCAGGGGGATAGGGCCTAAGAATAAGAGAGAATCTTTGATTATCAGCAGAATTTAAGCACTCAATAAATATTTACCAATTACCTACCATAGGTCATCACAGTTAATACACATAATAATAAAAAAAGTTTATATTACTGAGGAAAAGACCTCTCTATATGGCTCCATTTTCAAAGGGCATAAATGACTTCTGTTTGTTAATAGTCTGCTTTTAAATTCTATTCCCTTTATATGACTGAAGAGACTATAATTTATAGGTCATATTCAGAGACATAAACTTCCCCAAACATCTGTCTATCCATGAAAGTAAAAGCTCTGAAAACCACCAATGGCCCCAAACCTGAGATTCTGTTACAATTGACACCAGGAATTTGGCACAGAAAGGAAGCAGGGTCAGGCTGCCTGGTCAGAGCTGGCAGAGCAAATTCCTATGGCTTCCATTAGTGACAGCCTGCTTCCAAGTGCAGCTGACCAAAGCTACACTCTGCACTGCCTTGGAAAGAGTTGAAAAAGTACAGCTTACTCTGCACAAGACACTCAATGCTAATCCCAGGGACTCTCTCTTCAAGGCTTGGAACACTAGCTAGGAGGTTCAGGGCTACAAGGAGTAGGAAGGGCCACTAATAATGACTAAACAGAAAGGGCATTTGTCATTTCACAGAGCACAGGACCCAGAAGCAAGGGCAGTTCCACAAGAGAAGCAAGGGTTCAACAGTGCTGATGAGAACTGTCTTTTAATCTTTCCCTCCTGTACTCAGAGTTTGGTTTTGGTCCTCTGTCTTTTGCTCTAGGAATTACAAAATGGCTGCCTTCACTCCAGCATATCATATATTCACAGAATTATTCCCATATGTAAAAGAAAGACACATTCTTCATGTATCTTTTTTTAATCTGGGAGGAAGACCTTTCCCAGCAGCCCCCAGTCACCTACCCTTTAAGTGCCCTTAAGTCCAAATTGAGGAACGTGTTCAAATCCCAGCTTTGGTGGAAGAAAGTAATATTTATTGTTTCCTTATATTTCATTTTTTCCTGTGAAAGTCTGACAGCAAGACAAAGGTGGTGGCTGGGCCTAGAGCTAAAGCAGCTGCTAATTCAGTAAGCCACCAAGAATGTCACTGACAGAAAGTAACCTATTTTTAATGGCATCTTGTTTTAAGTCTAAACTTTTTAAATGTGGTCCTTTTTACTTACATATAACACTCCCTCCCAGAAGGTATTTCTATTGTGCACATAGGTAATAAATGAGAGGGGCTTATCCACCTTTTAGGTGATGGTGACGATGATGGTGGCTGATGCATTAAGTACTGACAATTACAAAATGTCTTTCTAGGTGATGGTTAATGTAACTGGGAGTTTCTGAATGATTGATATTTTTCCCTTAGATAATGCCTCACGATCCAATTCAGATACTTAAACCCTATGACTCAATATCCTCACATTTGAAAATGAATATTGCATGATTAAGAGAGGGTTATGTATGCTTATGGTTAACAAAATGGATTTTTTTTTTCCGAGAAAGTTTTCTAAACTTGGATAAATAATAATTGATCATGTCAATTATTGGATCTCTCCCAAGGGCAGAGTTTGCCTGAGGGTTACCATGGGAGGACCCTAGTTGTTCTGTGGGAGAAAGGTTATAATCTCCAGGCTATTTCAATGGTCTTTGTCAATATTTGTTTGATTTCCCAAAGCTACAGCAACTGCCTATTAATAGCTCAATTGCACAAAAAGTTAACCAACATTTTCTACAGAAATACTATGCTGGCATTCATAACTCACTTTTAAGATGAAAGATAGAAGCTTATAAAAGAAGAGAATTCATTAGCCTGTTTTAGGAATTTCAAAGTTATGGTGAATTATTTAATTTATTTACTTTTTCTTTCTTCTTTCTTTTTCTTTTGCTATTGCCACATGTAACAGTACCAGAAAGCTTCCTTTCACCCCAAACTTACCTGATATCCCTCCTCACTCACAAATATTCCCCAAATATTCTTTGTCTGTTCAAGAGGATCAATGAACTATTTCTTGTGTTTATGGAGGCGGCAGAGAAGTGAATTTGCAGGAAACCATAGTTAAAATGCAAGTTTGTCATTGGGGAAATTTATCTCCACAGTTTTCTGTTATCACAGTAGCAGAAAGCAAGCCTTTGAGTGAATGAGAGGCCTAAGTAGGTGCTGTCACCAAGAGCATCCATACTGCCTGGAGCTTGTTAGAAGTGCAGAATCCTGGGTTCCGCCCCACACCCACGGCATCAAGGTCTACGATTTAACAGGACCTTTAGGGGATTTCTGCACAGGTTAAAATTTGAGAAACACTGCTCTAAGGTGAGAGGCAATAGCCCCAAAGAATACATCTGGTAAGAGTGCCACAGTTTTAGGGCCCTGACAGCTGGGAACAGGTTGAGCTAAAGGTGAGAGGTCAGGTGAATGAGAAAGGCAGGCGTAAGTATCAAAAGGGTAACAGTGGCGTGGCTAGGTGGTGATTGCCGGCCCTAAACTTTAGGCACTGACAATGTGGCAGGCACAATGGCAATACTTTTCACACATTATTTTTGATTTCCATACTAACCCTGCAATAGCTGTCATAAAGATGCAGACGCTCAGGGAGGTTAGATAATTTGCCCGGGCTAATGCAGTTAGCCGGTGGTGAAACCTGGGTGGACCCTGGGGGTTTGTGCGGGAAGCTGCCCATGGCTTGTATCAGAACCAAGCTTGACTGAGCTCTTAGCCAGGAGGACCCGGCCTCAGAAACTCACAAATATTGTTTGAGAATGCCTGAGTTATCCTGCGTTGGTTCACACTCAAGTTCAAACACAAGCCCTGGATGTGGGAGTGACCCACTAGAGTCAAATGGTTTGCCTCCACCCCCTATCCTGTTTTTCTCCAAGAAGCTCCTCCCCGTACCCTTTTGATCTGTACCGCTATAAAAAAAGCGAGTGCAGGCTCCTCCCTTTGTTAGAGCCAGTCCCTTATGGACGGCTCAATCAGACATGCCCCTGCTTTTAAGACAATTCTGTCTACTGGCATTCTTTCTGAAAAATAAATTTCATAACTTTTATTTCCCAGCCAGCCCATCCCTCCTACAGGAACCCCTTCCCTTGCCCACGTGGGACTCGCGGGGAGAGGTTTGGAATCACAGAAACCCAAGCTCAAATTCTCTCTTTCATATTAGATACATAACTTAGTCAAATAAGTTGATTTCTGAATTTCAGTTTCCTCCTCTGGACAATGAGGACACAGACTTATTTAGTTTCTAGTGTATTATATGGTTAAAATACATATACTGTTATTATATATATTTTACTATTATCATTTCCACAACAAAAGGAGATTTCTGAAAACAAATTAATTTTACAATTTTGCCTATGTTGTCCTTGTTTCAGTCAGTCTACTTGGAACAGTGCAGTTAGAGGGCAAAAATACACAAAAATGGTCCTGGCCTTCATTCATCATTCACTCTGCCTAGTATAAGGTAACTGTATTTATGTGGGTTTATCTGTGTCTTGTATTCCATTGGTCTTCATGTCTGTTTGGGTGCCAACTTTTTTTCATATATGTGTGTAGGGTAATAATGTCTGCCTCATTCTACAACCCTTCCCATCCCCACTGCCCCACCACTCCCCTGAATCCCTTCTGCACAATCCCAAGTTCCTTCATTCTTCCTGCCCCCACTATGGATCAGCAACGACTTATCAGAAAAAAAATTCAGCTTTTGTTTTTTTTGGGATGATTTATTTCACTTAGTGTGATATCCTTTAACTCCATCCATTTACCTGTGAATGCAATAATTTCATTCTTCTTTAAGGCTGAGTAATATTCCATTGTGTATATGTACCACTTTTTCTTTATCCATTCATCTGTTAAAGGGCATCTAGGTTGGTTCCATACTTTAGCTATTGTGAGTTGAACTGCTGTGAACATTGATGTCTCTGTGTCACTGTAGTATGCTGATTTTAAGTCCTTTGGGTGTCTGACAGGGAGTGGAATAGCTGGATCAAATGGTGGTTCCATTCCAAGTTTTGTGAGGAATCTCCACATTGCTTTACTGAGTGGCTGCACCAACTTGCATCCCCACCAGCAACGTATGAGTGTGTTTTCCCCTACATCCTCGCTAACATTTGTTATTACTTGTATTCTTGATATTTGCCAGTCTGATGACTGCAGTGAGATGAAATCTTAGAGTAGTTTTGATTTGCATTTCTAGAGATGATGAACATTTTTTTCAAATATTTGTTGACTGATTGTATTCTTCTTTTGTGAAGTGTCTGTTCAGTTCCTTAGCCCATTTATGATTGGGATATTTGTATTTTTGGTGTAAAATTTTTTCAGTTCTTTATAAATTTTGGAGATTAGTGCTCTATCTGAAGTGCATGTGGAAAAGATTTTCTCCCTTAGGCTCTCTTTTCACATAATTGATTGTTTCCTTTGCTGAGAAAAAGCTTTTTAGTTTGAATCCACCCCCTTTATTGATTCTTGATTCTGGCACTTCAGGGGTCTTATTAAGGAAGTCAGATCCTAGGCTGACATCGTGAAGATTTGGGCCTACTTTCCCTTCTATTAGGCACAGGGTCTCTGTTCTAGCACCTAAGTCTCTGATCCATTTTGAATTGATTTTTGTGCAGGGTGAGAGATAGGGGGATAATTCTACTAAATATGGATTTCCAGTTTTCCCAGCACCATTTGTTGAAGAGTCTATCTTTTCTCCATTGAATGTTTTTGGTGCCTTCTTCTAGTATTAGATAACCATATTTATGTGGATTTGGCTCTGTGTTTTCTACTCTGTACCATTGTCATTTGTCTCCATGTCTGTTTTGGTGCCAATACCATTTATTTATTTATTTATTTATTTATTTATTTATTTATTTATTTATTTATTTATTTATTTATTTTTTGTAGTTGTAGATGACCAGTATTCCTTTATTTTATTTGTTTGTTTTTATGCAGTGCTAAGAATCAAACCCAGTGCTTCACACACGCTCCATCACTGTGCTATGGTCCCAGCCCAACCATGCCATTTTTGATACAATTGCTCTTTAATATAGTTTAAAGTCTGGTATTGTGATGCCTCCTGCTTCACACTTCTTCCTAAGGATTGCATTGCCTATTATGGGTCTTTTATTTTTCCAAATGAAATTTATTATTACTGTTTCTATTTCTATGAAGAATGTCATTGGAATTTTAATAGGAATTGCATTAAATCTGCATAATACTTTTGGTAGTCTGACCATTTTGACAATATTAATTCTGCCTATCGAAGAGCATGGGAGATCTTTCATCTTCTAAAGTCTACTTCAACTTCTTTCTTTAGGGTTCTGTAGTTTTCATTGTAGAGCTCTTTGACCTCTTTTGTTAGATTGATTCCCAAGTATTTTATTTTATTTTATTTTATTTTATTTTATTTTATTTTATGGCTATTATGAATTGGGTGGTTTTCCTAATTTCTCTTGCAGTGGATTCACCACTTTTGTATAGGAATGCATTTGATTTTTGGGTATTGATTTTAAACCCTGCTACTTTGTTGAATTCATTTATGAGTTCTAGAAGTTTTCTGGTGGAATTTTTTGGGTATTCTTAATATAGAATCATGTTGTTGGTAAAGAGTGATAGTTCAATTTCTTCTTTTTCAATTCGTATCCCTCTAATTTCTTTCATATGTCTGATTGCTCTGGCTATTGTTTCAAGGACAGTGTTGAATACAAGTGGTGGGGGGACATCCCTGACTTGCTCCAGGTTTTAGAGGGAGTGCTTTCAATTTTTCTCCACTCAGAATGATGTCAACCTTGGGCTTAGCATAGATAGATGTTGCACTCTTTAGGTATGTTCCTATTATCCCTAGTTTTTCTAGGGTTTTGAACATGAAGAGGTGCTATATTTTGTCAAATACTGTTTTTGCATCTATTGAGATAGTCATATGATTCTTGTCTTTAAGTCTAGTGATGTGATGTATTACACTAATTGGTGTTCATATGTTGAACCAACCTTGCATCCCTGGATGAATCCCACTTGATCTATCCAGTGGTCCACTATCTTTTTAATATGTTTTTGTACGCAATTTGCCAGAATCTTATTGAGAATTTTTGCATCTATGTTCATCAGGGATTTTGGTCTGAAGTTTTCTTTCCTTGATGTGTCTTTGTCTGGTTTTGGTAGGGTGATGCTAGCCTTATAGAAGGAGTCTGGAAGGGTTCCCTCCTCTCCTATTTCATGAAATAATTTGAGGAGTATTGGTGTTCATTCTTCTTCAAAGCTTTTCTGCAGAACTCAGCTGAGAATCTTTCTGGTCCTGGATTTTTCTTCGGTGGTAAGCTTTTCATGCTGTTTGCTACTTTATTACTTGAAATTGATCTGTATAAATTGTGTATGTCCTTCTGCGTCAATATTGGTAGATCATATGTCTCTAGAAATTTATTCATGTCTTTGAGATTTTTCTATTTTATTTGAGTATAAACTTTCAAAAGTTTCTAATTATCTTCCCTATTTCAGTAGTGTCCATAATGATATTTCCTTTTTCATTGCAAATTTTAGTAATTTGAGTTTTCTCTTTCTTTTTGTTAGTGTAGCTAAGGGATTATCAATTTTATTGATTTTTTTCAAAGAACCAACTTTTTGTTTTGCCAGTTTTTAAAATTGTTTCTTTCATTTCAATTTCATTGCTTTCAGTTCTGATTTTAATTATTTCCTGTCTTCTGCTTTTGGTGTTGATTTTTTTCTTTTTTATAGGGTTTCATGATGTAATGTTAGGTCATTTAGTTGTTGACCTTTTATTATTTCAATGTATGAACTCAATACAAATGAACTTTCCTCTTAGCACTGCTTTCAGAGTGTCCCACAGATTTTGATATGTTCTGTCAGTCTTCTCATTTACCTCTACATATTTCTTTATTTCCTCTCTGATTTCTTCTGCTATCCATTCATCCTTCAGTAGCATGCTATTTAGTCTCCAGGTGTTGGAGTAGCTTCTATTTTTTAATTTTATCATTGATTTCTAGTTTCATTCTATTACAATTTGATAGAATGCAGGGTAGTATTTCTTTTTTTTTTTTTTTTGTGAGTGTGTGTGTGTGTGTTTGTTGAGAGTTCCTTTGTTGCATAATATATACTCATTTTAGAGAAGGATCCATGTACTGCTAAGAAGTAAGTGTATTCGCTCCATGACGGATGAAATACTCTGCATATGTCCGTTAAGTCTAAATCATTGATTATATTTTTTAATTCTATACTTTCTTTGTTTAGTTTTTGTTTGGAAGATCTATCCAGTGGTGAGAGAGATGTGTTAATATCACCCAGTGTTATTGTGTTGTGGTCTATTTGATTCTTCTTTTTTTTTTTCTATTTTTCTTTTTTTTATTATTATTTAAACAAGGGGGATACATGTTGTTTCTCTATTTGTACATGAAGTCAAGGCATACCATTTGTGTAATCATAAATTTACATAGGGCAATGTTGTTTGATTCATTCTGTTATTTTTTCCCTTCCCCCCCACCCCTCCCACCCCTCTTTTCCCTCTATACAGTCCTTCCTTCCTCCATTCTCACCACCCTCCTTATCCCTAACCCTAAACCTAACCCTAACCCTAACTCTAACCCCACCTACCCCCCATTATATGTCCTCATCCGCTTATCAGCGAGATCATTCGTCCTTTAGTTTTTTGAGATTGGCTTATCTCTCTTAGCATGTTATTCTCCAATTTCATTCATTTACCTGCAAATGCCATAATTTTATCATTCTTCATGGCTGAGTAATATTCCATTGTATATATATACCACAGTTTCTTTATCCATTCATCAACTGAAGGGAATCTAGGTTGGTTCTACAATCCGGCTATAGTGAATTGAGCAGCTATGAACATTGATGTGGCTGTATCTCTGTAGTATGCTGATTTTAAGTCCTTTGGGTATAGGCCAAGGAGTCGGATACCTGGGTCAAATGGTGGTTCCATTCCAAGCTTTCTGAGGAATCTCCACACTGCTTTCCAGAGTGGCTGCACTAATTTGCAACCCCACCAGCAATGTATGAGTGTACCTTTTTCCCTATATCCTCTTCAACACCTATTGCTGCTTGTGTTCTTGATAATCGCCATTCTAATTGGGGTGAGATGGAATCTTAGTGTAGTTTTGATTTGCATTTCTCTTATTACTAGAGATGTTGAACATTTTTTCATATATCTGTTGATTGCTTGTACATCTTCTTCTGTGAAGTGTCTGTTCATTTCCTTAGCCCATTTGTTGATTGGATTATCTTTACTCTTGGTGTAGAGTTTTTTGAGGTCTTTATAGATTCTGGAAATTAGTGCTCTATCTGAAGTATGAGTGGCAAAGATATTCTCCCACTCTGTAGGCTCTCTCTTCACATTACTGATAGTTTCCTTTGCTGAGAGAAAGCTTTTTAGTTTGAATCTATCCCAGTGGTTGATTCTTGCTTTTATTTCTTGTGCTATGGGAGTCCTGTTAAGGAAGTCTGATCCTAAGCCAACAAGTTGAAGGTTTGGACCTACTTTTTCTTCTATAAGATGCAGGGTCTCTGGTCTGATTTCAAGGTCCCTGATACATTTTGAGTTGAGTTTTGTGCAGGGTGAGAGATAGGGGTTTAATTTCATTCTGTTGCATATGGTTTTCCAGTTTTCCCAGCACCATTTGTTGAAGAGGCTATCTTTTCTCCATTGCATATTTTTGGCACCTCTGTCTAGTATGAGAAAATTGTATTTATTTGGGTTTGTATCTGTGTCCTCTATTCTGTACCATTGATCTACCTGTCTATTTTGGTACCAATACCATGCTGTTTTTGTTACTATTGCTTTGTAATAGAGTTGAAGATCTGGTATTGTGAAACCCCCTGCTTCGCTCTTTCTACTGAGGATTGCTTTAGCTATTCTGGGTTTTTTATTCTTCCACATGAATTTCATAATTGCTTTATTTCTGTAAGGTACACCATTGGGATTTTAATTGCAATTGCATTGAATCTGTATAGCACTTTTGGTAGTATGTAAATTAATTTTGACAACATTAATTCTGCCTATCCAAGAACATGGGAGATCTTTCCATCTTCTAAGGTTTTCTTTAATTTCTTTCTTTAGTGTTCTGTAGTTCTCATTGTAGAGGTCTTTCACTTCTTTTCTGAGATTGATTCCCAAGTATTTTATTTTTTTCGATGCTATTGTGAATTGGGTAGTTTTCTTAATTTCTCTTTCTGAAGATTCATCACTTATGTATAAAAATGCATTGGATTCATGAACATTGATCTTGTAACCTGCTACTTAACTGAATTCACTTATGAGTTCTAAGAGTTTTCTGGTGAAATTTCCAGGTTCCTCTAAATATATAATCATGTCATCAGTGAACAGGGATAGTTTGAGTTCTTCTTTTCCAGTTCGTATCCCTTTAATTTCTTTGGTTTCTCTACTTGCTCTGGCTAGAGTCTCAAGGACGATGTTGAATAGAAGTGGTGAAAGAGGGCATCCCTGCCTTGTTCTGGTTTTTAGGGGGAATGCTTTCAGTTTTTCACCATTTAGAATGATATTGGCCATGGGCTTAGTGTAGATGGCCTTTACAATGTTAAGGAATGTTCCCACTACCCCAATTTTCTCTAGTGTTTTGAGCATGAAGAGATGCTGTATTTTATCAAATGCTTTTTCTGCATCTATTGAAATAATCATGTGATTCTTAACTTTTAGTCTGTTGATATGGTGAATGACATTTATTGATTTCCGGATGTTGAACCAAATTTGCATCCCTGGGATAAAACCCACTTGATCGTGGTGCACCATCTTTTTAATATATTTTTGTATGCAATTTGCTAAAATTTTGTTGAGAATTTTTGCATCGATGTTCATTAAGGATATTGGTCTGAAATTTTATTTCCTCAATGTGTCTCTGTCTGGTTTAGGTATCAGGGTGATATTGGCTTCATAGAATGAGTTTGGGAGGGTTCCCTCCTCTTCTGTTTTATGGAATACTTTGAGAAGTATTGGAATGAGCTCTTCTTTAAAGGTTTTGTAGAACTCGGCTGAGAACCCTTCTGGTCCCAGACTTTTCTTTGTTGATAGACTTTTGATGACCTCTTCTATTTCATTGCTTGAAATTGATTTATATAAGTTGTGTATGTCCTCCTCGTTCAGTTTAGGTAATTCATATGTCTCTAGAAACTTGTTGATGTCTTCGAGGTTTTCTGTTTCGTTGCAGTATAGAATTTCAAAATAGCTTCTAATTATGTTTTGTATTTCACTCATGTCTGTTGTGATATTTCCTTGTTCATTCCAAATTTTAGTAATTTGAGTTTTCTCCCTCTTTCTCTTTGTTAGTGTGGCTAAGGGTTTATCAATTTTGTTTATTTTTCAAAGAACCAACTATTTATTTGGTTAATTTTTCCGATTGTTTCTTTTGTTTCAATTTCGTTGATTTCGGCTCTGATTTTAACTATTTCCTGTCTTCTACTACTTTTGGTGTTGGTCTGCTCTTCTTTTTCTAGGGCTTTGAGCTGTAGTGTTAAGTCATTTATCTGTTGATTTCTACTTCTTTTGTTGAATGGGCCCCATGAAATAAATCTTCCTCTAAGTACTGCTTTCATAGTGTCCCAGAGATTTTGATATGATGTGTCTTTGTTCTCGTTTACTTCTAAAAATTTTTTATTTCCCTCCTGATGTCTTCTGTTATCCATTCACCATATAATAGTGTATTATTTAATCTCCAGGTATTGGAGAAGTTTCTGTTTTTTATTCTGTCATTTATTTCTAATTTCAATCCATTATGATCTGATAGAGTACAAGGTAGTATCTCTATCTTCTTGTATTTGCTAACAGTAGCTTTGTGGCATAAAACATGGTCTATTTTAGAGAAGGATCCATGTGCTGCTGAGAAGAAAGTGTATTCGTTCTTTGTTGGATGGTATATTCTATATAAGTCAGTTAAGTCTAAATTGCTAATTGTGTTATTGAGATCTATGGTTTCTTTATTCAATTTTTGTTTGAAAGATCTATCCAGCAGTGACAGAGGTGTGTTAAAATTGCCTAGTATTATTGTGTTGTGGTCTATTTGATTTCCGGAATTGAGAAGGATTTGTTTGACGTACATGGATGAGCCAATGTTCGGGGCATAGATATTTATGATTGTTATGTCTTGCTGATTTATGCTTCCCTTAAGCTGTATGTAATGTCCTTCTTTATCCCTTCTGACTAGTTTTGGCTTGAAGTCCACATTATCTGAAATGAGGATGGATACTCCAGCTTTTTTGCTGTGTCCGTGTGCATGGTATGTTTTTTCCCATCCTTTCACCTTTAGTCTATGGGTATCTCTTTCTATGAGATCAGTCTCTTGCAGGCAGCAAATTGTTGGATTTTTCTTTTTAATCCATTCTGCCAGTCTATGTCTTTTGATTGATGAGTTCAGGCCATTAACATTCAGGGTTATTATTGTGATATGATTTGTATTCCCAGTCATGTGATTCATTTTTGTTTTTTGACATGTTTTGGTTTCTCCTTTATTTGGCTATTCCTTTAGGCTAGTTCCTCCTGTTGCTGATTTGCATCATTGTTTTTCATCTCTTCCTCATGGAATATTTTGCTGAGAATGTTCTGTAATGCCGGCTTTCTTTTTGTAAATTCCTTTAGCTTTTGTTTATCATGGAAGGATCTTATTTCATCGTCAAATCTTAAAGTAAATTTTGCTGGATATAAGATTCTTGGTTGGCATTCATTTTCTTTCAGGGCTTGGTAAATGTTGTTCCAGGCCCTTCTAGCTTTTAGGGTCTGGATTGAAAAATCTGCTGACATTCTTATTGGTTTCCCCCTGAATGTAATTTGATTCTTTTCTCTTGCGACCTTTTAAAATTCTGTCTTTATTTTGTATGTTATGTATTTTCATAATAATGTGCCTTGGTGTGGGTCTGTTGTAATTTTGTATATTTGGAGTCCTATAAGCCTCTTGTACTTGTTTTTCCATTTCATTCTTCAGTTTTGGGAAATTTTCTGATATTATTTCATTGATTAGATTGTTCATACCTTTGGTTTATTTCTCTAAGCCTTCCTCAATCCCAATAATTCTTAAATTTGGCCTTTTCATGATATCCCATAATTCTTGGAGATTCTATTCATGATTTCTTACCATTTTCTCTGTTTGGTCAACTTTCTTTTCAAGATTAAATATTTTTTCTTCAATGTCTGAGGTTCTGTCTTCCAGGTGTTCTATCCTATTGGTTATGCTTTCTATGGAGTTTTTAACTTGGTTTATTGTTTCCTTCATTTCAAGGATTTCTGTTTGGTTTTGTTTTCAGTTTCTCTAACTCTTTATTGAAATGATCTCTTGCTTCCCGTATTGTTCTTTTAACTGTTGATTGGTGCGATCATTTAATGCCTGCATTTGCTCTTTCATCTCCTCCTTCAATGACTGCATTTGCTCTTTCATCTCCTTGTTTGCTTTCCTGATTGTTTTAATTATGTAAATTCTGAACTCCCTTTCTGACATTTCTTCTGGTGTGCTGTCATTGGGTTTTATTGATATAGTATGTATGTTTGTTTGGGACATTTTCTTCCCTTGTTTTCTCATATTGGTCAGATGTCAGTGGGACTCTGTGATATTGCAGATTTCCTCTTTTGGCTTATAGTGTCCCTGTAGATTTCCAGTGTATCACCTCCCAGCCTTCAGTAGCCTGATGTCTTGGAGTAACTTGATAATGCAGTGCTTCCGAAGAAAGCTGCCCCTAGCCCGCTACTGGTTCCAGGGCTTGGAGCTGGCTCTGTGTGGAAAGGCACTCACTGGGGGCCTGCTCTGAGAAGCTGGCCGTGTGTGAGGGGCCCACCACCAGAGTGTGCAGGGCTGCCTGGGGATGACTCTAGCTGCCCTGCCCTATTCTGATAAGCCGCTGGAATCCGGGCCTGCCGCCTGGGCCGAGCTTCACCGGGTGTGGGAGATTCACCCCGTGGCTGTATTATATTCCCAATCTCTCAATGCCTCCCCTTCTTGAATCCTGGGTTCTGGACCTACTGGAGATGCAGTCACCCTCTAGTCTGCCATCTTCGATCGCCTCTATTTGATTCTTGAAATTGAAAAGGGTTTGCTTGATGTATGTAGATGCTCCATTGTTTAGGACATGTATATTTATGATTGTTATGTCTTATTGATGTATGCTTCCCTTAAGCAGTATGAAATGTCCTTTTTTATTCCTTCTGACTAACTTTTGTTTGAAGTCCACTTTGACTGATATGATGATGGAAACACCTGCTTGTTTACGCAATCCATGTGAGTGACATGATTTTTCCGAACCTTTCGCCTTCAGTCTGTGGAATGTTGTTTTAGGAGGTGAGTCTCTTGAAGGCAGCATATTGTTGGGTCTTTTTTTTTTTTTTTTTAATCCAATCTGCCTGTCTTTTGATTGATGTGTTTAGGCCATTAACATTCAGGGTTATTATTGAGATATGATCTGTATTTTCAGTCATTTGGGTTTATTTTTGGTTTTTAACTTGACTTAGTTTCCCAGGGACTGAACTTTCTTTTAGTATAGCTCCTCCCTTACCTGGTTTTTCATTTCCTCCTCATGGAATATTTTTCTGAAAATATCCTGTAGTAAATTCTTTAACTTTTGCTTATCATGGAAGGTTTTTATTTCATCTTCAAATCTGAAGTTTACTTTTGCTGGATATAAAATTCTCAGTTGGCATCCATTTTCTTTCAGAGCTTGATAAATGTTGTTCGAGGACCTCCTGGTGTTGAGGATCTGGGTTGAGAAATCAGCTGAGATCCGAATTGGTTTCCCCCTATACGTAATTTGATTTTTTTTCTCTTTCACAGCCTTTAAAATTTTATCCTTATTCTGTATGTTAGTCATTCTCATTATAATGTGCCTTGGTGTGGGTCTGCTATAATTTTGTACATTTGGGGTCCTGTAAGCCTCTTGTAGATGATTTTCCATTTTGTTCTTTAGATTTGGGAAGTTTTCTGATAGTATGTTATTGAAAAGATTGTACATTCCTTTGGTTTGTATCTCCATGCTTTCGTCTGTTCTGATAAATCTTAAATTTGGTCTTTTCTTGTTATCCCATATTTCTTGGAAGTTCCGTTCATGGTTTCTTAACCATCTTCTCTGTCCAGTTGACTTTATTTTCAAGAGTATATATTTTGTCTTCATCATCTGAGGTTCTTTCTTCTAAATGATCTAGTCTGTTGGTGATACTTTATACTGAATTTCTAATTTGGTTTATTGTTTCCTTCATTTCAAGGATTTCTGCTTGATTCTTTTTTTATAATTTCTGCCTCTTCATTGGAGTGATCTTTCACTTCCTCTATTTTTTCTCTAACACCATCCTTTATTTTGAAGAACAATGTAACTGTATTTTCTAAACTCTTCTGACAGTTCTTCTACTGTATTATCTATGGATTCTATTGTTGGGACATCTCGGTTTGTTTGAGGTGCTTTGTTCCCTTATGTTTTTGTATTGTTTGTGTGTTTTCTCATCCAGTGGTATGGAGCTGAGGCAGTACAGATTCTACCCTGTAGTGTTATAGTGTCCCTGAAGGCTTCCAGTACCTCACCTTTAAAGCAGAGACCAATATTAGCAGCACCCAAAGAAAACAATATATAACTTTAAACCAAATAGCTCCTATAATGTATCTACAGTTTTGTTGCAATAAACAGAAATGATGTGTTGAATTATTGTCTACAGGAAATTTGCTAAAAGGGTTTACTGTTTGAAATTACGGACAATGGAGGAAATAGAGGTAGTGTAAGATGTGAGGTTTATGAGGGAGGATAGAAAACAGAGGTAAAAATTTATTGTAAGAGCAAGGGAGGAATTAGTGGAGGTTGGCTATTAGTATGAGAGAAGTGAGAAAGAGAATCCAGGGAGACAGGTAGGTGAGTGAAAAAAAATATATACAGATTTTGTTTTAAAAAAGTAAAAATATAGTAATATATGACAAAACTGTAATATACTATTCTGACATCCCATTCCTCAATAAATTGATGCATGAAAAATACTTGGATTCAAAGATGGTGAAGGTCTGAGAGAGGATAAAAAAAGAAAAAAAAAAGAAGAAGAAGAAGGAAAGCCTCAATGGAAAATTGAATGATTGCTTCCATTGGCTTTCAAAAATTTTCTCAGCTTCCTTTCTCTGCCGATAGGTTGGGTTTTCTGAAGCTTGATGTTAACTCCATCCGGTGGGTGCCAGACCAGTCAGGGTCGGGGAAGCCAATAGAAAGATGCCCTCACACCCTCTTCCAGTCTTCCCACCTGTTGTAGCTGACTCCTTCAGTCCCTGCACACTTCAGGACACACTGGACTAGAGAGAGCCCAGTTTTGTACAGTTTCTTCAACCTATGTTTACTGCAAGGGAATTGCCCCTAGTCTCTGGCTTTCCACAGGCTTGCCAGATCCAGACTGGCTCACACAAACCCAGCTACAATCTGGTGGATCTTGGGCTTCAGCTTCCCCAGGCTCTTCCTTGCTGCAGTCCTAAGATCTCAATGCCATTTCAACTTGCAGAGAGACCAACAGGGATGTGCTTACACAAAGGAACAACCTGCAAAGAG
The DNA here is from genome assembly GCF_902686455.1 of Sciurus vulgaris. Lineage (NCBI taxonomy): Eukaryota > Metazoa > Chordata > Mammalia > Rodentia > Sciuridae > Sciurus > Sciurus vulgaris. Next base: position 115,269,926 of record NC_136463.1, on the reverse strand, counting down.
GCAGCCAGATGGCAGTCACTAGTACATCTAGTAGAAAGTCCTCAAGTGCAACTTGACCTGCAGATACCCCAATATATCTCTAGGTCCTGGCTGGTTTCCCAAGATGGTGGTGGCCATGTGTAACCAAACCTGTGTGTACTATGACAATGGACTTCCAGGGAACAACAGGCAGCAGGCAATCAGTAGGTTAATGGCAGGCAATGGGTCGGTGAAAGGTGGGTGATAGCAGGCAGGAGTCAGGGCACATGGGCAAATGGTGGATGATAGGCAGCGATCAGAGTGATCTGCATTCAAAAGGCAGGCAGTATGCTGGCAGATGGCAGGCAATTGCGGCAGGCAAATGAAGGGTAAACAGTAGGAGATCTGAGGGCCCAATCTTTAATTCTTCAAGAGAGCCTCTTCAGCTGAATCTTTTTTATTTTTTCATTTGGAACAGTAATTATACATATAGTGCGATTCATCATGCCATATTTGTGTATGCACACTACATACTTGATTGACTTCATTCACTACTACCTTCCCTGTCTCTTCCATTCTACCTTCCCCAATATACTTGCTGTACTGTACTGATCTCCTGTTATTGTTGTTTAATTTAGTGCATTAGAATTACATATAAATGCAAGATTTATTGTGGTCTATTCATACATAAAGCATAATTTGATTTCATTCTCCATTAATTCTCCATCCTCTCCTTCCTATCTCCCTCTCAATCCCTTTCCTCTACTCTATTTATCTTCCTTGGATTTTTGTGAGGTTTCCCCCACAACCATTATATTCCCCCCATCTTTCTCTCTCTAGCCTTTACATATGAGAGAAAGTATTAGACCCTTATCATTCTGAGACTGGCTTATTTCACTTAGCTTGATATTCTCCAGTTCTATCCATTACCCACAAATGACATAATTTCATTTTCTTTATGACTGAGTAAATCTCAGTTGTGTAAATATACCACATTTTCTTTATCCATTAATCTGCTCACCTGAACCATTCCTGAAATAGGATAAAATGAAGGAAATAAAAAGTGGCCAGTCATTATTTTTATTATCTTAACTGTTAAGATCTTGAACCTATAATTTAGGCAAAAAAATCATTCACTGTGTGCAAGCACAAAAAACAAAATTTAATAAAGGAAAGTTGGGATAAAGTTGCTGGGTAAAATATAGACTAATTACTGTCCTATGGGTTAATAAACAGTTCCTTTAGAAATATCATTTTTTTACTGGGCAGATATTATTTGCCTCTTGACCTCACTTCCACATGTGGCAAAAAGGAGAGTTTTCTGGTTTCCCAGCCTTAACACTTTCTGAAGCCCTGAATGGAAAGAGCTTGTTTTAATTCTTCTATATTCTTAGGACTTTCTTTTAGTGACATTTTTAGAAGTTAAAAAAAAAAAAGGTGTGGTTTAAAAAAATTCATAATTTTCTGGACTCACATGCCTGACTATGTGCCATTGGTTCTTAGGAGTTTATATTATTCATTGAACAGGAAAACAAATTACTTCAGAAGCAACAAGGTGTGGTAGAAAGGAGTTTGGCCTGGGAGGGGGAGTAACCAGACATGGTTCTACTCCAGCTTTGCCATTAAATGACTGGGTGAGTTTCCAAACATGTTTTTCCCTCTGAGCCTCAACTTCCTCATCTGAAAATGGCAAAAATGAGTGAATGGCATCGGAGGAAGTAGGTCTCAGACTTCAGCCAGCGTCTATGTTCTTGGTGCAAACTTGATAAACAAATAATGCATATTCCCAGACCTCCCATTCAGAAATTCTGAATCAAACTCAAAACCCACTCAAAGGAGTCCCAGTGTTCAGCTGTTGGTGCACATGTGTCCCACCAGCACCCCGAGGATGCCAGCACAAGTGTAAACATGCTTGGAGAGACTCTGCTTTAAGCATCCATCACTCAGGACCCCACACAGGGAGCCCAGGAGCCTGGATTCAGCCACCTGAGAGTCATCGCTTGTCACAAAGTATCCATGAGGATTTCATTTGTCACCTATTTCCTTTCAGGAAACTGTGAAGATTAATAAACTGGCATTGGTACTTCATGCTCCTGAAAGTAATGTTCTGTTATCACAGAGTACCTCTATAGAAAGTTCTTATTTTTGAGCTCCAATTTATCTTTTTATTTACACTAGACCTCTGAGTGAGGAATTGGTGTATTTGTTGTTACAATGTACTATTTTCTTTGCTAATATCATGGAAGACATTTGTTTTAAATCTAATGCAATTGAGCATTTACAATTTTCTGAGAACTAAAACCATTAACTACCTTGAATGGGACTGCCTTTGATCTTTGGTTGTATTTTTAAATTGATTCTTCTACTGCAGGGATTCAGGTCATCTAAGTGCATATTAACAACAAGTGAACAGCAGTATTAGACTCAGATAAGCTTATATTTGTGTGCTACAGGAAAACTAGTTTGTTCATGTCATTTGTTGTTTCCATAAGAAGCTAATAATGACTTTCAGGGGATTTAAATAAGTAGAAACAAGATTTAAATTGACAAAGAAATCAAAGAAATTCAGATTTTGTTATATACACTAGGAACTATGATCAAAGAAAAAAAATAGAAAATTAACATTTTGTTAGCAGAGGATATGTGAACACACAAACACCAAAAATCAAACAAGCAAACAAACAAACAAAAAAAATCCAGAATTCTATTTAGGGGGAAAAAGTCAGTTAATGTGAAACTCCAGCTGAGACTTAAATGTTATGAGAGTGTGTTACTTTTCAAAGAGGAATTTGAACTAATTTTGGAGTTTGATTAGCACTTCCTGCCACGGATAAAAAACAATAGTACTTGGAAAACTAATATAATAGAACAAGTAAATTAGCTCTCCATCTCATAAGAAGACATGATCTCTCTGGTGTAACATGGATGGGAGAAGAACAGAGCATTCATGTTAAGATCTGAATTAAGATCAGCGGCCTATCTCTCATTCGCCATATGGTGAATTGATTCTAAACAACTTCAGGCTGCTTTGAAGAAGGGTCCCCACACCCCACACCTCAGAGGCAACTCCATCTGACTGTCACCTGGCTCCAGTAACAGTGAACAGGAAACATTGTCACTACCTCTTTGACCAGAGCCCTAGCCTCACCCAGAAAACCTTGGTCTCAAACCCTTTCTTCTCAGTAACACCAATCTTCCATTTATCTGGAATTCTTTCTCCCCCGCTTCACAGTGCCCCGTCCTCTCACATCTAGGCATATCAGGGTATCTGGTAAATGGTAGAAAAAAGAAAAAAAAATTTAAAAAAAAAAACCACCTTTGCTACCCATCTTCCCTGTTCTTGTTGGAAGATTTTCCTAAATCAATTGAGGAAAATTACACTGCATTTATGTATGATCTATCAAAATGTATAAATGTATTCTACTGTCATGTACAACTAGTTAGAACAAATAAAACAAAAAAAGAAAAAAAAAGCAACAAAAAATTACCACCACCCCCAATCATCCCTGTCACTAACTCTGAAGAAAAGCCACCCTCATTATTTCTTATCCAGCATATGGGTTTTACTTGTTTTTTGAAATATCCATAAATAACTTCATGTATTATGTACACCTCTTTCCAGCGTCTGCTTTAGTTCAACATTATGTTTGTGAAATTCATTCATGTTCTGTATGGCAGGAGTTTGTTCATTTTTTTTTTTTTTTTTCTCTATGTCATGCCATTTTCTAAATACACCACAATGTATTTATCCAGTCTACTTTTGATGGACATTTAGTTCGTTCCTAATCTGGCACTATTATGAATTGTGTGCTATGAAGAACAAATTTGCATGAATTTGGGGAGGTGAACATATATAAGAACTACCATAGACAGAAAATCAGGAGTGAAATTGTTGGATCAGTAGATACTGCTACATGGATTTCCAAGAGAGTATACCAATTTATACTCTTACCACTGGATTACCCAGAATCCTCATCTAAGTACACAGTAAATATCACTATGATTTTGGTTTGTATTTCTCTGTACTTCTGTGAAGTAGAACACTTTTCCATATCCTTATGGCAATTCAAATAGGATAGGAAGAAATTTCTATAGAAATCTTTGTCCATTTTCTATTGGTTGCCTGCATTTTTTTCTTTAAAAAAATAAAAAATAAAAACCCTCCTATACTCTTGGAATAAACTCTACATGGTTCTATTGAACTATTCATTTTGTGTATTACCAGATTTGATTTGCTATTGTGTTTAGGATTTTTCCTTCTAAATACATGAAAGAGATTGGCCTATAATTTTTCATTCTTGTAAACTCCTTTTAGGCTTCAGCAGTAAGTTTATACTGGTTCTACAAAACAAATAATTGAGATGTGTTCTCCCTTTTTCTTTACTCTGGCAGAGTTTACAAAGTATAAGTTTGGTATAATTTCTTCCTTAAATGTTTAGAATAATATATCAGTGAAGAGTTTTCTTTGTGAAAGGTTTTTAATGATGGATTTTATTTTTTTTATTGTAAACAAATGGGATACATGTTGTTTCTCTGTTTGTACATGGAGTCAAGGTATACCATTTGTGTAATCATAAATTTACATAGGGTAATGTTTGATTCATTCTGTTATTTTTTCCCTTCCCCCCCACCCTTCCCACCTCTCTTTTCCCTCTATACAGTCCTTCCTCCATTCTTACCACCCTCCTTAACCCTAACCCTAAACCTAACCCTAACCCTAACGCTAACCCCTCCCACCCCCCTTATATGTCCTCATCCGCTTATCAGCGAGATCATTCTTCCTTTAGTTTTTTGAGATTGGCTTATCTCACTTAGCATGATATTCTCCAATTTCATCCATTTGCCTTCAAATGCCATAATTTTATCATTCTTTATGGTGGGGTAATATTCCATTGTATATATATGCCACATGGATTTGATTTCTTGACAAAATAAAAAGGTTTGTAATAATGGAGTTAATTGTTAAGTTCTTGGGATTTCCCCCGCCCCCATGAATTTATTAATTTTCTCTAAATTGTCAAATTCATTGGCATAAAGTTGTCTGCTATATATCCTGTTTTTTTGTTTTTTAATATCTCAATGGCATGTAGTAATCCCTGTTTTTTATTCCTGGCATTGGTAATTTGTGTCTTCTCTTTTTCATAAATGACCTTGCAAGAGGATTATCAATTTTATTAATTTTTTCAATAACCAAAGTTTAACTTGGTTGATTTTTAAGTTTGTTTTCTACGTCCTTGACCACTTGCTTTATTTCCTTTCTTCTGTTTTATTTGATTGCTGTTCTTTCTCCAGTTTTTAAATGAAAGCTCAGATTATCTCTTTTCTATCTTCTTCCCTCATATGTGCCTTTAGTATTATAGGTGCAAAAATTATATCTGCCTTGTGATTCTGTACACATCTTCTAATATATGTGTGTGACTTACCTTAGAAGTACATTGCTTAATTTTCAAAAAGTGAGGAATTTTCACCTTAATTGATTTGTAGCTTAATTCCACCATGATCAGAGAACATATTCTGAATGATTGAATCTTTAAAATGTATTGAAGCTTGTTTTATGACCCAGGATATGGACAATTTTGGCAAATGTTCCATTTGCACTTGAAAAAATTAGTATTTTGACATTGCTGGGTGCATTGTTCTATAAATATAAATTGGCTTGAGTTGGTTAATTTTATTATTCCGATCTTCTATAACTTCACTGATTATTTTATCCACTCTAGTAACTATTAAAAATGATAACTCCAAGTTCCCTGCTATGATTGTGGAGTTGCCAGTTTCTTCTATTTCCACTACTTTTTACTTTATATATTTTGAAACTATGTTATTGAGTAGCTACAAATTTAGAATTGTAGTATGTGTCTGGCGCATTTATCCCTTTATCCTTCTGAAGTATCTCTCTCAACCTGCTACTTTATCTGAAATGAAGGGGATTCCTTAGGTTGGAGTTTATATAGTATATCTTTTCCCATTCTTTCAATTAAAATTTTCAAGGTCCTTATATTTAAGGCAGCTCTTTTAAATTATAGTACTATCGAGTTTTGTTTTATAGTCAAGTCTGAAATTCCTAAGAAGTTTAATGGAAATATTTAATCTGTTTTTATTTATGTAATTATAAATTAGAGTTCATAGGTAGCATTTTTCTCTTCGCTTCCTTTTGATCCACCTGTTTTATGCTTTTGCTCTACATTTTGGTCTTCTTTTCAGTTAATCATTGTTTTATTTTTGTCTATCTCTGTATGTATACTTTATTCTTTCAGTGGTTATTCTAGAGGTCATAGCATGCATCCTTAACTTATTACAGGGAGATTATTTCTTTATGATTCCCCAGGTAACACTTGACTCCAGACACTCTAACTCCACTAACTGCACAGAGACCCTTCCACGGGACAATCCTGGACATCAGATCCAAGTGCACTTTACCACTGAGCTACATCCCCAGTTCTTTTTAAATTTTTCTTTCTTTTTTCTATTTGAGCTAGGGCCTCACCAAATTGCTGAGGCTGGCCTCAGCCTCCTGGGTCGCCAGGATCACAGGTATAGTCGCTGCTCCCAGCCCTTCCCACCTTTTGTATCGTGCATTTTATTCCTATTATAATTCTAAACCCACTAGATATCAATATGAAAGGTTTTAGAATCAAGATTTGTGCACATTTACCCACATATTTACCTTTCTGATAGCCTTCATTCTTTCTTGCATTTTTGTCTTTGCATGTGGAGTGATTTTTCTTCTAAATAAAAAAGTTTGTTTTTGCGGAGGTATGCATCAAAAAGTTCTCTTCGTTTGTTTCTCTGAATATATCTTTATTTCAGATTACTTTTGAAGACTATTTTTGCTGGGTGGAGAATCCCAGGCTGGCCAATAGGATTTCTTTCCCCCATCACTTATAGATGTCATTGTGATGTTTTCCTATGTCCAACTTTATGAATCAGGTATCTTTCTTCTGATATTCTTCCTTTGAAGACAATGAACTTATTTTGAATACTTGAAAATCTTCTTACTGTCTTTGGTTTTCAGCAGTTCTTGCTGTTATGTGGTTTGGTGTGGTTTTCTTATATTTTTCCTGTTTGGGTTTGAGGCATTTCTTAATCTGTGGGTTCATCGGTTTGGGGAAATATTTCTACCAGTATGTTATATAGTATATGTCTTTAACTGCTGCTTGTCCTCTCACTTTTTTTTTTTAAATGTATATTTAATAGAATTTTTCACTTGTGAAAACACATTTTTTCCATGTATTTGTAGTGATCTTTTCTGTACTTTCAATTCTTTTTTCTCTCTGTCCTGCAAACTAGGTATTTTTCCATTGACTCAATTATCCAGTATACTAATCATGTATTCTAGTAAATCTATTCTGCTGTAAAGCTTATCTATTGAGTTCTTGTTTGTCAGTTCTGAAATTTCCACTTCATTCTTTTTAAATAGATTCCAATTCTTTGGTGAAATTTTTCATCTCCTTTTATTTTACCTCTTTTCTATTTCCTTTAAGTTAAGATCCTTGTGTGCTAAAACAAGATCTCTACCACCTTAAGATGTGTTTGTTACCCACTTTTTTATTTTTTGACATATTATTCTGTCTCTTAGCATAACCAGTATTTTGTGTGTGTGTGTGTGTGTGTGTGTGTGTGTGCTAGTGAGACAGTATGTGTATACTTACACACTTGCACACACATGCACGTATCATAGAAGTTTCATGTAATATTAATGTCATCCAGAAAGACTTCATCATTCCTCTGTTGGAGTGAAACCTTATCAATCCAGCCTGATCAGAGATGAAGGGACCCAAGGCCAGTTGCATTTGTCTCTGGTTTACTTCACTCCTGAACTCTAACCCTTGTATTTTAGCATAACAATAAGCTGAGAAACTCTCTGGGTTTTGTAAGCTTCTGCTTAGCTTCTTGGTCTTCTGAGCTACAGCCTTAGATTTTTAACAGATGTATTGACTGTGCCTGTTGATTATGTTTTCTACCCTGCTCTTTCTCAGCTACCCCACCACCTCCTCTCTCACTTCAAAATTCTCAGCTGTTTTTTGCTTCTTTGTTGCTTTGGGAAGGTTTTGCTTGCTGGCTGTTTTTGTTTGTTTGTTTGCTTGCTTTTGTCCCCCAACAGCAGGCCTCCCTTTGAGAGGTAATTTCCAAATGTTAAGCCTTTTTCCTCATGCTCAGAAGTAGCAGTGTCCCCATGGAAAGAAAAACAAAACAAAACAGATGCAGACTATTGGTTGAAATCACCAAGGTTTTCCTCCTTTTTAGAATATTCTTTCTCTTCTTTGTCTCAGTTGTTTCATCACTTCTCCCAGCTTTAAACTAGTTGTTTTTGTTTTTGTTTTATCTACCCTTTCTACTTGTTTGGACAAGAAAGTAGTGTGCTGCAAATACTTCAACAAAAAACCAGAAGCAAAAACTTCATATCGTTTTTTAAATGAGTTTGGGGAAGTTTTTGCTATAGAACAAAAGAGGGGTTACTGGAAGACACATCCTCTGGGGATACCTGAATTATGTTGTGCCTCAGTGTATCCAACAGTCAGAATGGATGTAACCATGACTGTTCATTAACCTGCTGAAGAGCATAGACCCTGCATTCAGCTTTCATAATTAGAAAATATGAACATTGTCTGTTCTTGCTTGATAGAGTTGTCATGAGAAACAAAAATTTAGGAGTTTTTTAGAGATAAATATGATGTACATCATAAATACAGTCAGTTATTGTGTTAGCTTTTTGTCCTTGTGCCAAAATACCTAGGAAAAGCAACTTGAAGAAGGAAAAATTTATTTTGACTCAGGATCACAGAGGTTCTAGGCCATGGTTGACTGGTTCCATTACTATGAACCTGAGGCAAGGAAAAGTATCATGAAGTATGAGGCAGAGGAGATCACTCACCTCATGGCAGCAAGGAAGCAGAGAGAGAGAGGGGAAGGGACCGGGAACAAGATCCCCAAGGACACATCCCAAGGACCCGCTCCCTTTAACTAGATCCCACCTCCTACAGTTTCCCTCATCTCCCAATAGTCCAGTCAGCTATGAAGCCATCAATGGACTCATCCACTGATGAGGTCAGCCCTTACCATCCAATTACTTCCCAAGCCCCAACTCTGAACATTGATGCATTGGGCACCAGGTCACTAATACATGAGCCAGATCCAAACCACAATGCTCATTCATTGTGTATTTGTTTTTCTAGCTGTTCAATACATGAATGTCTTTCTCTACTAACTAGGCTTTTGGCATCTTAAGGGCAGGGCTTATGTCCTCTCATTCCATTTTATTCCCTGCAATTTCAAGTTTTGTGCAATTCACAAAATAGGCATTGTTTAAAAGTGTCATTGAAAAAGATGTCACCTTATTCTGTGTCTATTCAGTGTTAAAATATTCTGAGATACAAGTCATCAACCTTGCTACAGTTTGATTGGGCCCCCAAAAGGTTGGTAAACTCCAGCTTAGGGACTTATAATGTGCTAATTTGCAGATTGTTTTTGGATAATTAGCTCTTCTTCTTTCATCCTTTAAGTCTTATGATAAGAAACTTTCTATTGAATGGAAGAGCAGATGATTCCACTTGCTGATAATCATTAGACCTAACTTCTCTTTTACAGCAAATACTAGCATGTGGTAGAAATGGACCACCTCTCACAAAGATGGGGCACTTGCTGTGAAATGCTTCTCTGTATCCATCCATTCCCCGTCCCTCTGACCCTTTCCTTTCATCTAAAGCAAAAGGCATCAGTTGCTTATTTCAAGGTAGTCTTGAAAATCATGTAGGCATAATTAAAGCTTGAAATATCCTGTAAGCAAGTACTATATTCTAATATTTTCTGCCAAGAATTGAATTTGCTAGGCATGACACATTTATTGCTGGCAGTAGATGTACCAAAACCTACCAACACCAGGGAATTAATAAATACCACAGCCCTCCTATGGAGCAAGTTGCATGAATATTTAATAGGAAATGCATGATGAATTTCTTGCATGATTATGCAGAAAAACATTTGGGAATGGTTGCAGCTGTTACATGAACTAGCTCAGTCTCTTTCCCCCATCTCTTTCAATCTTTATCAATCTCAATATTGTACTTTAACTTCAGCAGTAAGCAATCTCCAATGATGAGGACTGAAGACACCTGTCAACATTTTAGGAAATGTGTGACTCTTCACATATGCTGTGTGTGTGTTTATACCTTCCAACTTTCAGTGATACATTTTGAGGGAACAACTGAGAACCTCTTGGAGAATAAAAAGGGCCTCCAGGGAAATCCGATTCAAAAGAGGAGGCAAAAGAAGCTGAAAGGTAACAGCTGCCATTCTTATGGGTGTGTCAAATTTTCTGTGACAACAAACTTTACATCCCAACCTAAGCCATGTAAAAATAAATGTTCTTTAACCCCGCCCTTCCATATATACCTTTTCATCAGGTGAAATATTCCTTTAACATTTTTGAAGTTTCTGGCATGTTCATAAGGCTGAAAGGTCATAGCACAAAAGGAATTTTTTTTTTTTTTTAATCAAGAGGTAGAAGATTGTTCAACACAATCATTTGAGCAGGAAGGTCAGATCAACATGTAGTGAAAGTCAGTTGGTTTGGGTTCTCTAGAGCTTTAAAGGGCATCTCTATAAAACAAAAGCCATTCTTCAATTCCATTTAAATATACCAATTCATAGCAGATCTTCAGCATCATGTTCCCAGGAAATATGGATTCCAGAAAAATCTCAAACTCTGAAAACTCTATAGAGAAAACACAATGTTATCAATTATTGCAGGGAACTCAAACATGCTCAGTTCTTGACAATGGCCTGTGACCTTCTAGTGAATTGCAGGTGACACAGTGTCTGTACCCTTAAAGCAACTTAGTGCTTACTATATGCCATTAAAGAGTTGGCACTCCTTAAATGATCAAATGGCAATTATATCCTTGGCTTCGAAACAAGAAGAAAAACCTCCTTACTTACCTATTTTTTCCCCAAATATGGCAGTGAAATGAGTTGTACCTTCTGAAATGGTGACTCTATTCACAGACTTCACATTTTGGAATCTATTTTAGGAAGAGTTCTTGATCAACCTGGACAGAGGCTATGCAATCACAAGGATTTTGGTCTGGAGAAATTTTAGACAAAAAAGAGGACATAATTCATACCCCAAAGCTCCAGGATATGGGCTGGGGAGATAGCTCAGTTGGTAGAAGTTGGTAGAGTGCTTGCCTTGCAAGCACAAGGCCCTGGGTTCAATCCCCAGCACCAAAAAAAAAAAAAAAAAAAAAAAAAAAAAAAAAAAGCTCCAGGATATGCACTCCTGTAAAACATGAACAGTACTACAAAACAACTTTCTTTTTCAAAGCAAAAATATCACTTACACAAGCAAGACAGCTTAGGTGCTGGCTTCCCTGACAGTGTCCCACTAGAATCCAAGTGCTGAGATGTAGGCACTCCTTGACAAGCACACAGAAAAAGCCATGGGAGATTCTCCTACTACTGAGGACCTCCAGTGCTACCCTCAAAGCCCTTAATAACACAGAATTCCCAGAGTGCCCTGAGGTTTGCAGGTCCTTCCTGTGTCAGTGAACAAGTGTTCATCCTTACCCATCACAGAACCTTTACCAGCAACATAGTACATTGGGGAAATACCTTAAGATGAAATTGACTCACTTCACCTCCTCCTTCCATTTTGTCAAAGTCTAAAATAAAATGAATTTTTGTGTAAAAAAAAAAATCAAAAGAGAAAACTCATCATATGCTAGCATCAACCTAAATTCTGAAATTATGGGAGTTCATCTTTGGTATTTTTAAACTATTTCTATGCAGGCAGAAAGATGTATGCCTAAGGAAAAGAAAGTTCGAGGGCTTTTTCTGTGTAACAAGGAGACAACTGAAATATATTTCAATCTGACCATTAGAATATTATTTATATTGTTTAAATTTTAACTTTAGTTTGTAAGGATGACTTACCTGACCCAGCATTATTAATCATAGTCAGTTAAGATGGTCAAAATATTTATGCTAACAAAGGGAAAAGCTTTATAAGTAAATTGCTTTTCTTTTTTTTTGTATCTTGCAGGTTAGTTCAATGTTACCATACACATGAATGAAAATGAGAAAAATTTCTTTCTAAATGAATAATACTCTTTAGAGCTAATCTATAATATTTTTAATTTTACATTTGAAAAATCAGAGCTGCTCTAAAGGAGTCCACTTCAAGCCATCTTCTGGGAAGGGGCCAAAACACAGCCACCAGTTTCCTGTTGCCTGAATGTTTTATTACATTGACTCATTAAAACTCCTTGTTTATATTTGCATTTTACTCTTGGGCAATTTTACAACATAGAATAGTGATAAGCTTGCAGACTGATCCTACTCATTATGTTTAATCATAACTGCAATAAGGAACAGCATTGTATCGTGCCTCTATCTCAAACACATTGTAGTGATTTTAAAATAGAATTGGTACCTTACAATAGCCCTGGCACATGCTCTCTCTGTCTCTCTTCTTTTTTTCAAGATGAGCTCTTGAAACATAAAACAAAAGGCATACAATAAACTTGGAGAGATCTCCATTTTTAATTAGAATGTATGATTAAAACTAGGGAACAGCCTTGCCTGAAAGCAAACGTGTGTAGAAAGGAGACAGAAGGAGAGGGAGGGAATGGATGAATATCATTAAAGAGTTAGTTGATCTGTGGCTGCCCCCACATGTCCCTGCTTTGAGACACTCATCTTAGTGTGGTCCAAGAAGACCCCCTTGTTGCCTCGGGTTGGTCTCCTGCACATTAAGGTTTGTATTAGAGCTTAACAGAGCTAATGCTTCAGTTTCTGGCATACATTACTAATTTGCTTATGTTAATGAAAAACACACATCAGCTCCTTGAAATTCCCAAAAGCAGCATCAGTTTTGTCACTAATTGCAGAACTTTTGGGGTGGCAGAGGGAAAGGGGAGTGATTCCAATAGAAGCAGTTAGGACAGGGCTCTTTGCCGCTCCGAGTGGTCCTCTAACTGAAAACATTTGAGACTTGCTCCTGCTGGCCTTGAATTCTCATGAATTTTAAGAAACTGGAAGCTCCCAGGAGCACCAGATCATGATGAAATAAGGGAACTCTGGCCTACGAGATATAAGGAAAAAAGTATGGCTCAAACTTCAAACCCCAGCAGAAGGGAATTTGAGACATATCCATTTGATCTTCTGTCTCAACCTGACAAGATATTCCTCTTCAGGGCCAAAGGCACTCATACTGACTTCTCCAGCAACTGATACCTTATGCATGAGAATATTCTAATGAATCTGACGAGCACAAAAATAATAAATTGACTTTTCATGAAACAATTTGTTAAGTAACCAGAGGACTTTGGGATGCTGAAAATTTCCCCAAAACTTTGGGGAAATCACCACAGGGTTTTAACCCCCCTATCCTGAAGCCTATGTAAAGCCTTTCTAAAGCTAGTTACCAATGCATAAATATCAGTTTTGCTCAATAGAATGTGTTCTGTGGATAAAACCAGAAATGTCATAAAAGGGTCAAAGACCCCATTACACACAGTATCTCAACTTGTGCATATTCAGAACACACATGCTCTGCAGATATTTTGCTAAAATTATTTGCTGCAAAACATGAACCAAGCAGGAAGCCTATGCACAATGATTTGATTTCCAAGTCTTATTTGTGGCTGATTTGAGGTTAGAGAGCATTTCTGTGCTGGGTGGAGTGGTAAAATGAATGTTTATTGTTTAGGATTTAAAAGGCCCATTATCATGCAGACTCAGTAAGGTTCTGCCACACAAAACTGAGTACCAGGCCAGCAGGCAACTGATTCAAGTGACAAGAGGTGAGCTGCAACAGCCCTTCCATGTTAATAAAACATGTCCTGGCACTCAGAAGAAATCCTAACGCAGTATGAGAGCAGATAGAATTTATTAATCAGAACTACTGTTAACTCTAATTATAGACTTCCCCCAAGTTACAAGGTAAATGGATGCCTTCACAATAAAGCAATGTTTTCTATATTAAATCCTGTATTTCCATTGAATCCTCTTATTATAATTGAAAGTGAATTTTTATAGGAAAAAAAGTCTAAGCCCATTAACAGTTACAGCAAGATAGCTCCTATCCAATTTCCTGCTTTTAACCTTGTAATCTTTAGTTATGCCTGAAGTGCTTGTCTGGGAGTCATGAACATGCTGGATCTGGTTCTGCCGGTCTTTAGTTGTGGGACCTTAAGTCAGTTTCCTCATCTGTGCAAGTAAAGGTAATGAATTCAATCAATTCATTGCAACAGTTGGAGATCCATGGATCCCATGAGACTCGTATGAAAACTGCAGACCCTCTCCGCAGAAAAATACACCTAAACACATACAGAGAACACGTGGCACACGAGTTCCCAATGTATTTACAGAAGCCTATTCAAGAATTCCAGGTTTGAAATCCTGAACAAGATCATGAGCTTTAAAATCTTCTGTGATTTTGGCGTCTTGATCAGCTTCTGTACTGAGAGGGCAGATTAGAAACAAGAGACTTGGGTGCATTATCAAGTGCATTTTTGACAGGTCAAGAGGCTGTTTACCCCTTTCTTCATGTCAGCCACCTCGACACAGCATAGGTAGGAAGAGGTTTTGCTTTAAGTAACATTCTCTGGCACATCAAAGGCCAGTCTGTACCACCATCAAATAAGAGACACCATCCACCTGTATGAGTAGGACAGAACCTCAAAGAATGTAAATGGAGGGAGATTACATTTAATAAAGGCCTGTGGTGTGATGTCTCCATGGTGTGATGTCACAGAAGCTCTAATGTCATAGCACAGCATCAAACTACACGGCCTCCCACCTCCATAGCATCCGTGCCACTCAGTGCTGTATTGTTCCAGTATTGTCATCACCAGCCAAGTGACAGAGTAACAGTATTGCAGTGGAGTTCTTGTTACCACTATTTTGAGACAAAAACAAACCATTTCAAGGTGGGATAGAAGGAGCAAGAAACAGGTAGACAGGAGACATAAAGAAAGGACAAGGAAATAAAGTTTTAATTTAAGGTTCCAAATTCTTTTCCAGGCCTTTCACTAAGCCAGTTTCTTTCCCAGGCCTGTTACTCCCAAATTCCTGGGAAATCTGTAAATCTCCCTGAGCACTGTTAATTAACCCCCCAATAAATAGATTAAGTAAAAAGAGATAATGATATTTTGGGAAGCCTATAATTTAGGGGACTTTCCAGCTCTATCTACCGAACAGATAATGAAGACCACATCATCTAAGGATCCAGAGATTGGCCAGACCACCATAAACCATCTTGAGATCAGCAGAATGATATCATTCCTACATACCTTCCATATCCAATCCTCACCAAGTTTCCTTTAAAAACAGAATTGGGAATCCAAAAATGTGTCTCTGATTCTCAAGATGTCCTGTACCCCGCGCCTTGAATGTATATTCCACGCTATACTTCCAAAGGCCTCTGGTGAGACTACTCACATTCTCCTTTGAATATGTATCTACTTTCCTAAATAAACCTCTGTCTATGCCTCTGACTGGCATGTGCTGAAATTCTTTTCCGTCATCCAAGCCAAGGACCATGTTGGAGTAGAATTCTCCCTTCTCTCTGGAAACTCCTCAGACCCTTTTCTAGAGATACCTCTTCTCCTGGGACAATTTGACAATATGCCAAAAAATTTACTCTTTTAGCTTTTAAAATGATCAGGTCATATATTTAAAGCCCTCATGCTCATCCTTGAGACTCACCTCATCCTTGATACTGTGATCTCACTTAAAACCTCAATTTAACCTAATATAAGTGAGGATTTAGGGAGGAAGCAGAAGGGCAGAAGGAAGATGAGGAAGAGAGGAGAAAGAGTCAGGGACAGAACTGGTACTTATTTGTAGTTAAAGATTTTATATCAAGGTCACTAAATCTACAATCTTTCCCCCCACTACCCTTACCAAAATTCAAAACCCAAGGAGTGTTTCATCACCTCTGTAAAGCTCAAATATGTGTAAAGAGACATATACCACTACTACCCCCCCAAAAAAATGTTGAGTAAATCAACCTAGAGTTACTATAATTACTCACCAAGTAAGATATAGTAATAAATACTAAGTCAACTTGTGTCTTCCCAACATTGGGACACTGAAATCAATTCCAGTATTGATGTCACCAGCCAAGTGATACAGTAACAATATTGTAGCAGGAAAAGACACTTATAATGTGTACAAAACGTGTCCAGAGTTTGTAAAAGCTAACTCAACAGAAAAGTAAGGAATAGACCTTGAAAATACACTTCAAAAAAGAAGATATCCGATAGCCAATGAATATCAGAAAAAACACCCAGTTTCATTAACCATCAGAAAAATGCAAATTCAAATCTAAATAAATACTGTTACCTACTAGAAGTCAAAAACAGGGAAAGGCTGATAATAAAGATGTGAAGCAGCCAGGACTTTCATACACTGCTGATGTGAGTACTAAAGTTGAAGATACCTTTAGACCTAGTAGTTTCAGTCCTAAATATATATCCAGATCAACTGCACATGTGCATAAAAATTATGTATAAATAATTTACAAAAGAGTGTTTATAGCGGTACTGGTCAGAATAGTCCAACTGGAAAAAAAAAAATGTTCATCAATAATAGAATGGCTCAACCTATTTAATGGCAAATTGAATGACAAACTACACTTACAAACAACAAGCTATTAATTTCACAAACATTATGTTGGGCAGAAGAGTCAGACATAAAAGAAGGTAACTGTGGGAATCCTTCATATGAATTTCAAAAGGCATTCTCATAGGCAAGTCATTTACTTTCTCTAGGAATTGGCTAGCCCTGAGAAGGGCAGTCTCTGCAACCTCTGCCAGGTCCCAGATGTCAAAGCATGGTTAATACAGTGCTCTGAAAAACAAAGCGGGCAGGGGAGAAAATTAGGAGCTAATAATCATCAGGAAATTTAGATAGTTTATAAAATAAATCATCAACTTGACATCTGAATTTTTGTTAGACTAGTTTTATGTAATTTTTTATCTCCTTATTTTAATCCTTAGCTATCAGTGCAGAATTGACGCTCTCACACAGGATAAAACACCCTCCCTATGAAAACTAAATCACATTTTGTGATTCAGTACAATACTACAAACACTGAAAAATAAGATGGTTACCTTGGCATCTGTGTCCATTAGTCACCCCTCATCCATGGTTTCTCTTTCTGTGATTTCAGACCCACAGTCAACCATGGTCTGAAAATACAAATGGACTTTGGTGAGTACAGAAAAACGAGGTGGAGAAGAAGCAAAAGTTAGCAAAGTAGTAGGAAGAGTAATAAATAATCAAATTCCCAAAATAATTCTTATATTTTAAATTGCACACTGTTCTGAGTAGTGCGATAAAAGCTCCTGCTATCACATTCCATCCCATGAACCATGAATCATCCCTTTGTCCAGTGTATCCATGCTGTATATGCTGCTGCTCATTAGTTACTTAGTAGTCAAGTAAGTTATCAGATCAACTCTTTGTGGTATCAATATGTATCAGTATGTTCAGGTAGTTCTGATGTTATATCACCACATCTATGCTATTTACCTCAATTTATCTCATCATGTATACATTATATCATCTCATGATTGTAAGGTATTTTGAGAGATAGAGTAAGCCCCGTTTACATAATTTTTATTACAGTTTTGTTGTAATTGTCCTTTTTTTAATTACTGCTGATCTATTACCATTTATAAATTAAACTTTATCATAGGCATGTATGTACAGGACCAAAAAAACCAATATTCATAGGATTTAGTACTATCGTCAGTTTCAGGCATCCACTAGGAATCATGGACTGTATTCCTCAGAGATAAGGGGGAACTACTGTGCTATTATAGCATAGAAGCCACTCACCAGAAGTAAGTTTTAAGTCATCACTCCTCCAGGACAGTTACTTGCCTGATGCATATGTCCTATGCACTCAAATAATAATCTCAGTCAAGTCTGCACCCCCACCACAGGATTCACACATAATTATACATGATGAAGATAAGGTACAGGAATGATTGAACAATTTATTGTTATATGCAGTTTACTATACATAGTCTTAAGTGAACAGTAAGGTCCACACAACAATTCTGACACCAATCTTTAGTTTTTCTTCACTCTAAAACAATTATCTTGACCCAACTTGGCAAAGAAAACAGTTCTAATCCAGTTCTAGGTCTAATCCTCTTCCCTGTCAATCCCCAAGAAATAGCAGCTGTCAAGTGGTGGTGGTATGGCAGACCTTGGTGAAGCAAGGTGAAGAACAAGCAAAAGTTGGCAAAGCATAAGAGTTATTAATAATTAATCCAAAAAAAAATGACAAGAGGGAAATCACTTTTGCAAACATTTTAAAAACACTGCTACTTTATGCATAATCAAGGCAATCACCACCTGTCCTAAGCATAGAACACTTCTGAATAGATGTCGGCAGAGACTGGGGAGTTTTAAGAGGCCCCAGAGTGGTTAATGGGGGAATTAGCACAATTCAGAAAAGACATTAATTAGGTCAATCTGCAGTTTTGAAAAACTTTAGCACCTCTCCAATGCTATTAGTGAATTAATGACCTCAGTTACTGAACAATAGACAAAGATTAATACAAAAATTTGGACTGTTAAAGCTGACTAAAAGGGGAAATCCAAAGAGAGATCTCACAAAGTTGGAAAATTACAATAAGAATTAATGGAAATGTGTTTATGAATTATAAAAAAATGAAATAATGAATCTTTTATTCAGAATTCTCAGCACAACTCTTGTAACTAAAAGGAAAACAATGAAAAATGTCCAGCTATCTGGAGCCTAACAAGAGAGATTGTATAACTTCTCTAAAAAAGAAAGTTTAGCTTGTATGGAAAGTATGGATTCAATCATACTTGGGAGCAATGATTTTCTGATTTTTAAATTAAATTAATTCTGGCACAAAATTCTCATCAGGATGGGGTGTCATACGTTAGGAGCCTCTCCTTGGCATTACAGAATCCAAGGCACTTATGAAAATCCTCAAAATGGAGAAAAGTTCTGTCTCATCCCCTAACCGCTGCTCCTTCTACTATTTGGTAATATTATCGATGCTAGTTCTCCACTCTCTGCCAAGCAATACTGGTCCAGAAAGGGCAGAGCTGTCCTTACCATCAGTCCCCAAAATGACCATTGGAAAACCCTTGTAGAAATTCTATAATTCCTGCTCTACAGACTACTAGGGTAGGTGCAAGGCCTTTATTAGACAGTATAATGTTTTACAGTCCATGTGTTAGAAATCACAATTGTCATTCAGAGACCTAGGTTATATGATTCAACATGCTGCTTGTTTGGAAACACAAAATACCATTATGAGCAAACTCTTCTGTTGAAAATTCTGTGCAACACTCGTAATCGACTTAATATCAAGATGTTATGCTCACTTTTTTAAAATGGAAAAACCAATGCTTTGGCATACTTTGATAACCAATTTAGTATGTGTTACATATACATCTCTTTTTCCATGCTGTAAAAATCAAAATTTATTGTCAAGAGCTCAAATTTCTGCCCTACACAAATAATTCTTGAGAATATCATGACGAATGTGGTGGTAGGGGGGAGGCATGCGACAATTATTTTCCAGAATAGCTGTCAAGGGATTCTTTAGGAATGGCAAATCATGTTGACTGACTTGAATTTCTCAAAATGGTTTTTCATCCCCTCCATATCTATTTTTAATATTTTTATGGGTGCTTTCACACGTTAACCAGTCACCAGAATCTGATCAGCTTTAACCCATGGGATAACACTAACATTTCCAGAGGAGGTGAGACAACATGATCTGGAATCTGCAGAAAGGACCGACTACAGGCTGAAACATTTGTGATGTTCTTCAGGTTTATAGACAGGTTTGCAGCAACAGAAATTGGACAAAAGATTCTAAACTTCTTTAGAGAACCATAACTAAAGAGTTTAGTTCCTTTCTAGAAGAGAAGCTAAAAAGACTTGTAGTCAGCACAAATTTTAGAGGCACTTTTAGTGGAAGGTATGGAACTTCTCAAGAGCAAGGGCTTTGTAATAAATTTCTGATTTTGCTATGGATCACATTGTTCTTGAATATTAGACAATCAGTGACTCGGTGCTATATTGCACTTGTCTGCGCAACCCCAACACTGACATGAGGAGTCAGAAATAAGAAATGGTGTAATTTGATCATTTCAATGTACCGGTCATATACTAAGGTTGAAATATGCCCTGCAAATTCATCAGTCTGTTCAAAGTGCTTCATTGACTTGGCTCACTCTGGACACCAAAACATTGAGTCTACAGAGGTGAAGGGAAATTTCTTCTGAACCCTCCAGAGAAACTGAGACTGTACCTTCAATTCAAAGTTGCCACACTTTAGGGTTTGACCTATTGTTTCCTTGACCCCAACACATTACATAGGTAGGTAAAGTAACCCCAGGAATCACAAGTAAAAATCCCTGAAGGGTTTCTCAGTTTGAGACTGTATGAAGATAGAGGACTAACTAAGAATTATTAAATCACATTCAGTATGAGAATTTGAGTCCCTTTACTTCACATGTGTATACAATCAACATTAAAAACAGAAATAGTGTTTCTAGAGTCAGTCTCCAGTTCTGCCTCACTATGGAACTGCTAATGACCTCTAACTAGAGTGATTAAGAGTCTGGTCTAGGGCTGGGGAGATAGCTCAGTTGGTAGAGTGCTTGCCTTGCAAGCACAAAGCCCTGGGTTTGATCCCCAGCACCACGAGAGAAAAAATAAATAAAAGAGTCTGGTCCAGTGTGTATCTTCTGCATTATTCTTTCTATGTTTTCCCATATGTGATGGGATGGTCTTGTCACTTTTTGCTGAAATAGACATTTAGGAATAGAGTAAGGAAACTGAATCTGTAAAGGAGAAAATATCCCTGTTGGAATGTGGAACAGGCAGCTTGTGGACAACTTATGAATAGGACAAAAGAGACTAAGGGACAGAAAAAGACCAAAATGAATGAGTGTGCTGAACTGCCTACAGATTACTTCTTAACTTTCCACTTCCCTAGAAGTGTTCTGGAACATAGCAAAACAGAAGCAAGACACAGAAAAAGACCACTAACTTCAGGAAACAAGGGGCTAATATTTAAATGGACCATGATCCTCTGGCCCAATCATCCCATGGACCATCTGACCACTGGAGACATTGTTGTTAACTGAAATCTACATTCCAGACCAGACCCCCTAATGGGAAAGCAGGATTGTGCTCAATATTTCCCATTCTCTGAGAAAGTCCAGCCTCTTTGGATCACATATATTCCACCTAATTATGCACCCTAATAAAAACTTGAACCCTAAGCCCTGGCAGAGTCTTGCTCTAGAGAGAGCTACATTCTGCCCTGAGAATGCGTACTTTGACATTTGGCTTCTGATAAATCTCTTCCTCTTTTTGCTAAAACCTGACACAACTTTAAATTCTTTTTTGCGACATGTCAAGAGCCAAGAAGGTTCCTCTGCCTCTGGAGAGACCACCTCAAGTCCCCTGGTCATGACAGACTGGCAAAGGCATGCTGCAACGCTCTGTGATCCTGGGAGTTCTGGGCCAGGGTTTAGGTGCACACAAAGTGTTCTAACTGAAAGAGAGATTCATGAAAATGTAGTGAAACAAAGAGGGAAAGGGAAGAAGCTGGGTCCTCATGGAACACAAGGAGTTTCCAGGGCTGCATCTCACTGACCTTAATTAGGTCCTCTTTTCATCTCTGCTCTAAGGGAAGTAAGAGTAGTCACAGTGATCTTCTTTCTTCTCTTTCTACTTTTTTTTTTTTTTTAACAATTCTGGAGATTGAACCCAGGACCTCACACATACCAGAAAAGCATGCTACCTCTGAGCTACATCCCCAGCCCTTTGTTTAACTTCTTTATTTTGATATAGGGTTTCACTAGGTTGCCCAGGCTGGCCTCAAACTTGAGATCCTCCTGTCTCAACCTCCCACATAGCTTGGATTACAAGTGTGCACCATCACACCTGGCTCTGTTTTTAAAACTTAAAGCAGCTAACTATTGTAACAATGCAAACCTATCTAAAGCCTATGAATTTGTCCCGTGTTGTCCTCATTTGAGAAACTAAGGTTATTACCTCATCAAATGAGATAACCTCTGAGTTCTGGAAATCAATACCTGGTTGAGGCATTAGAGGACCCAGAATTGATGACTGAGCATCTGCAGTATTAACATGCACACATTTAAGCAAGAGCCATGGTTGAAAAGACTTCCGAAAAATGGTGAGGAGGTCCCTAACTTGTCTTCTGGGTTGGGGGCTATTTACCTGCCTTCAATCATTATCATACAACTAACAACTTCAAGGACTCCTTGTTGATTCAAGCTCTTTTAATATTGGATATGTGAAAAATTCAAGGAGAAATGGATAAGAAAAAATGCATAATTACTATTTGTCATGTGCCTTATACTTTGCTGAGCATTTTCCAAACTTTATGCCATTTAATCCTTAACTACAAATCTAAGAGGGGGTAACATTCCAAATATTCTATAATAATTCCAACACCGGCACTAACCAATTAATTTAACGGACACATAAACCATCCATAATCACTCTAGTCATTATACCAAACCAGTGTATACCTGGTTGAATATTAATCACATTTTGCAGATAAGAACACAGATTGAAAGAGATTGAATAAACTGCTCTGGACATAAAGCTGAAAATTGCAAGAGTCTAGGATTTGAACACAGATCTGCCTGGTTTCAAAGCTTGGGATTCTTTTCTTTTTATGGTCCGTGCTTCCTCCTATTAGAGTAGAAGGCCCTTGTGACCATTAATATGCTTGTATGGAGAGTTATTCATGAAGAAACCATGTTGAACACACAACTTTTCCTGTGTGAGCATTGTTGCTTTTTTAACTTTAACCTCCTTGCATCTAAATGGTTTCTGCATTGCTTACATTTCTTTCTCTAGAAGCTACAACTTCTAGCTCTAACCTCATAACTTCCTAATCCACTATAAACTCTGCTAGCCCCATGAATTTTACATTTCAATCACTCTAGGTGCCTCATCATTCCCCAGATATACTTAGATATTTCTTTATTCTTACCTTTGCTTAAGCTCCACCTAAGTCAAAAGTGTGTTCTACCATTTAGTCTCAGTTGAAATCCAATACCTCTCTTAATGGCCAAGTAAAAATTGTCCATTATACTAGGCAGTTAACTTCCCTGCTACTATCAAAATGCCCACAATGGACAGCCCAATGAGACATGTGGCCCCACCTCTCTGCATACTCAAGACCCTCAGCAATGGTGGACCCCAGGCCAACCTCTCCACCAAATGCTTAGCAACCAATTCATTTTCTTCTTAAAAATGTAGACTTAGTCAAATGGTGCTGAATACCAGGCCCAAAAGGTCCTATCAAATTAGGCCTGGCCACATTGTAGGGCCAACAGAGGACATAAAGGAAGCCAGAGTAAACAAAGATGGAACAAAGAAAAGCAGAGTTGAAGGAGATGAGAGATTGCTTTTGCCACAGGCCCCATTTCCCATGAGTCTTGTGGTATATTTTCATTTCATATGATCATAACATCTCAACAATTTCAGCTTTACCTGAGTTAGCTTGAGCAGGACCTCTTTCAGAAGACAAAGAATCTGCCTAGAGGTCAGGTTTCTCTCTTTACAGTTCAAGATTGATTATCCTCCTCTTTGAAGTTCCACTAACCCTTTTTATTTCTACTTCAATCTTGGTGCTTTTATCTCACCGTCAATTAATGTTAATTATGCATATATCTGTCTCCCCACTTTCCCTCTAGATCAAGCATATCTGCCTTTCTCTCCCTTAGCACCTAGTTGAAACTGGCACACACTAGAGTCTTATTGAATTGCGCCATGCGTGGTGATGTCAGTAACCATGCCACTGAATGGGTCTTGTGAAACCATATTAATGGCATGCCGTGAAGGTTTTACCATCAGTACCACCCACACGTTAGGGGTATCTTCTCTAAAATATGACAAGGAAAGGGAAGCAGTGGGTATAGCCAATCAACCCACATTGTGTATTTTGTCTACAGTGCACAGCTTTTGCTGTTAATGGCTTCCCATGCAGGGATCGTGTTTCCCAACCCCCTTACATACAGCTAAGGCTAATATACAGATCTTCCCCCAAAGAATGTGAACCAAAGTGATAGAAGCTTCTTCCAAACTAAAGTGGTTAATACATGGTTGTGAGGACCACACAACATGGAAGGACATAGGTGCCCCCAAAATCCCAATGCTATAGCTTGGATCTTACATGTCCCCAAAGGTCCATGTAGAAAAGGCTGGGACCCCAAAGTGACACTATTAGGAGATAGCACAGCCTTTGGGAGGTGGAACCTAGTGGGGAGGTTCTTAGGTCATCAGGAGTGTAACTCTGAGGGGATTGTAGGACTCCAGTCTCTACCTCTTCCTCTCTTTTGTTCCTTGGCCATGTGGCAAGTGGTTTTGCTTTGCTACAGGCTTCTGCCATCTTGTGCTGCCTCAGCACAGGGCTAAAGCAACGGAGTCAAAAGAGCATGAACTTAAACATCTGAAATTATGAGCCAAAATAAGCCTTTCATTTTTAGAAGTTGATTATCTCAGATATTTGTTATAGTAACAGAAAGTAGACTAACATGTCCACCTTGTTGGCTTAGGATCAGACTTCCTTAACAGGACTCCCATAGCACAAGAAATAAAAGCAAGAATCAACAACTGGGATAGATTCAAACTAAAAAGCTTTCTCTCAGCAAAGGAAACTATCAGCAATGCGAAGAGAGAGCCTACAGAGTGTGAGAATATCTTTGCCACTCATACTTCAGATAGAGCACTAATTTCCAGAATATATAAAGAACTCAAAAAACTCTACACCAAGATTACAAATAACCCAATCAACAAATGGGCTAAGGAAATGAACAGACACTTCACAGAAGAAGATGTAAAAGCAATCAACAAACATATGAAAAAATGTTCACCATCTTTAGTAATAAGAGAAATGCAAATCAAAACTACCCAAAGATTTCATCTCACCCCAATTAGAATGGCGATTATGAAGAACACAAGCAACAATAGATGTTGGAGAGGATGTGGGGAAAAAGGTACACTCATACATTGCTGGTGGGGTTGCAAATTAGTGCAGCCACTCTGGAAAGCAGTGTGGAGAGTCCTTAGAAAACTTGGAATGGACCTACCATTTGACCCAGCTATCCCACTCCTTGGCCTATACCCAAAGGACTTAAAATCAGCATACTACAGAGATGCAGCCACATCAATGTTCATAGCTGCTAAATTCACAAGAGCCAGACTGTGGAACCAACCTAAATGCCCTTCAATTGATGAATGGATAAAGAAACTGTGGCATATATATACAATGGAATATTACTCAGCTATAAAGAATAATAAAATTATGGCATTTGCCGGCAAATGGATGAAATTGGAGAATATCATGCTAAGTGAGATAAGCCAATCTCAAAAACCCAAAAGACAAATGATCTCAATGATAAGCGGATGATGACACATAATGGGGGGTGGGAGGGGGGCAAGAATGGAGGAAGGAGGGACTGTATAGAGGGAAAAGAGAGGTGGGAGTGGTGGGGGGGAAGGGAAATTGTTAAAAAAAAAAACCTGAATATTGGTTAAACAAATAAATGTGCTTTACAGAGCACTCCATTGGATTCTAGTATTTAATTTCTAATATTTTTATCTATGGTATTAATATTGATTAATTACTTGATCAGATTTCTTCATCAATATTTTAAACTTTATTAGTCCCTCTTTGTATTTCTTTCTTTCTACATATTCTTACTTTTTTTTTTTTTTTTTTTTTTTTTTGATGTTTATCAGGATGTCTTAAGGGAAGGAGGTGGACTAATGTTCTTCTTTTTCTTTTTTTATTATATATATATTTTTAGTTGTCAATGGACCTTTATTTATTTATTTATTTACATGTGGTGTTAAGAATCAAACCCAGAGCCTCACACATGCCAGGCAAGTGCTCCACCACCGAGCCACAGCCCCAGACCTCCGTGATTGTTCTGAATTTCCTCCTCCTCTTCCTCCTCCCTCTCCCTTTCCCCCTTCCTTCACCTCCGTCTCCTCCTCCTCCTCTTTCTTCTTCTTCTGTCATTAACAAGTTTGCTTTTGATTCGACCACAGCTGGAGGGTTTCATCATCAACTCATTGTACACAGCAATTCTGTAATACTTCATCAAAAACAATTTACCAATTATAGTTTTTAAGACGGATGATACAGCTTCATAGTGTAAGTAGTAAGCAGACCCTTGTTGTGTGAGGTTCCTTTTGTGGAATTTAAACCTCTGAATGATGGATGACTAAGGGTTCTGGTGAGAAGTATACATGGGATAATCTCCTATTTCATCAGATGCCTTATATACATTGACATATGTTTGGACCCCACAGATCATAAGGAATAGAGTGACCTGGTTCAGTGCCCTTATTTGGCTCAGATTTAGCCAAAATGAATGGTCACTAGCTTAGGAATCAAAAGAATTCCATTCAAGGACATCTCACTGTATAGTATGCCTCAGTAAGACTGAAAAAATCATGATTTTAAACACAGACTTTGGCTCAGTTTCTCAAATGAAGGATATATCCAAATGATTGCTGGTAACACTAGAGCATAATAATAATAGTTAACATTTATTAGGTTATCACTAAATAACAGATATTGTATTGAGTGCTTTGTTATCTTTAAAATATTGGAAATACCTCCATGCACACATATATCAGTCTCTAATTTGATAATTTATCATTAGTATTACAGTGCCTTTAAAATCCTATTAAAAAGGTTATCATGGTTTCAGCTTAGCTAGCAGAGTGAGAGAATGATAATATAGACTAATATGTTAATTTCTAAAGAATGTTTAAATTGACACAAATCTTCACCAAAAAATAATTTTAAATGACTAAAAGAGCCAAGATACAGAGATATGTTCAAAGATACAAAATATCCTCAAACTTTAAGAAATATAAAATCATCAGTGCTCAACATGGTAGAGTAGTGCCTCCTAATAAGCCTTCTTAAAAATGGTTAGAGAATATTAATGTATAATGAGTCACCACTGAGGCCAAGCACAAAGTTGAATGCTTCTCTGAAGAAGCAGAAATGATAATACTTAATATCAAAAACACACTAGGCAAGGTGGCAACCACCTGTAATCCCAGCTACCATGGACACCCAGGCAAAAAGATCACAAGTTCTAGGCCAGGCCTTGTCTTAAAATAAAAAGCAAAAGGATCTGGGAATGTAGCTCAGAGGTAGAGCACCCCTGGGTTCAGTCCCCAGTATCTCACCCCCGCCAACAAACACAAAATCAGATTCACATTTTTCATTAAGTATCTAATACAGAATGAAAAAGCAAAATAGCATCAAAAAGTTGTTGACTTGGAGATTCCTAGGATGAAAATATTTCTAACTGGGCATACATCTACACACTTTCAAAATGTGGGGAACTAATTCACTTTACAGTGTCAGAGCATTGTTCACAGTAGAGCACTCATTAAGAAGAGCTTATGAAAAGAAAGAACATTTTCAGGGATGAAGATTCTTTTTTTTTGTATCTATTTATTTAAAATTAAAAATCATAAATTTACATAGGGCAATACTGTTTGATTCATTCTGTTATTTTTTTCCCTTCCCCCCCACCCCTCCCACCCCTCTTTTCCCTCTATACAGTCCTTCCTTCCTCCATTCTTACCACCCTCCTTATCCCTAACCCTAAACCTAATCCTAACCCTAAGGCTAACCCCTCCTACCCCCCCTTATATGTCCTCATCTGCTTATCAGCGAGATCATTCGTCCTTTAGTTTTTTGAAATTGGCTTATCTCACTTAGCATGATAGCCTCCAATTTCATCCATTTGCCTGCAAATGCCATAATTTTATCATTCTTCATGGAGGAGTAATATTCCATTGTATATATATGCCACAGTTTCTTTATCCATTCATCAACTGAGGGACATCTAGGTTTGTGCCACAATCTGACTATAGTGAATTGAGCAGCTATGAACATTGATGTGGCTGTATCTCTGTAGTATGCTGATTTTAAGTCCTTTGGGTATAGGCCAAGGAGTGGGATAGCTGGGTCAAATGGTGGTTCCATTCCAAGCTTTCTGAGGAATCTCCACACTGCTTTCCAGAGTGGCTGCACTAATTTGCAACCCCACCAGCAATGTATGAGTGTACCTTTTTCCCCACATCCTCGTCAACACCTATTGTTGTTTGTGTACTTGATAATCGCCATTCTAATTGGGGTGAGATGAAATCTTTGGGTAGTTTTGATTTGCATTTCTCTTATTACTGGAGATGTTGAACATTTTTTCATATATCTGTTGATTGCTTGTACATCTTCTTCTGTGAAGTGTCTGTTCATTTCCTTAGCCCATTTGTTGATTGGATTATCTTTACTCTTGGTGTAGAGTTTTTTGAGGTCTTTATAGATTCTGGAAATTAGTGCTCTATCTGAAGTATGAGTGGCAAAGATATTCTCCCACTCCGTAGGCTCTCTCTTCACATTACTGATAGTTTCCTTTGCTGAGAGAAAGCTTTTTAGTTTGAATCTATCCCAGTGGTTGATTCTAGCTTTTATTTATAGGGCTATGGGAGTCCTGTTAAGGAAGTCTGATCCTAAGCCAACAAGTTGAAGGTTTGGACCTACTTTTTCTTCTATAAGATGCGGGGTCTCTAGTCTGATTCCGAGGTCCTTGATCCATTTTGAGTTGAGTTTTGTGCAGGGTGAGAAACAGGGATTTAGTTTCATTCTGTTGCATATGAATTTCCAGTTTTCCCAGCACCATTTGTTGAAGAGGCTATCTTTTCTCCATTGCATATTTTTGGCCCCTTTGTCTAGTATGAGAAAATTGTATTTATTTGGGTTTGTGTCCGTGTCCTCTATTCTGTACCATTGATCTACCTGTCTATTTTGGTACCAATACCATGCCGTTTTTGTTACTATTGCTTTGTAATAGAGTTGAAGATCTGGTATTGCGAAACCCCCTGCTTCACTCTTTCTACTGAGGATTGCTTTAGCTATTCTGGGTTTCTTATTCTTCCAGATGAATTTCATAATTGCCTGCTCTATTTCTGTAAGGTACGCCATTGGGATTTTAATTGGAATTGCATTGAATCTGTATACCACTTTTGGTAGTATGGCCATTTTGACAATATTAATTCTGCCTATCCAAGAACATGGGAGATCTTTCCATCTTCTAAGGTTTTCTTTAATTTCTTTCTTTAGTGTTCTGTAGTTCTCATTGTAGAGGTCTTTCACCTCTTTTGTGAGATTGATTCCCAAGAATTTTATTTTTTTCGAGGCTATTGTGAATGGGGTAGTTTTCCTAATTTCTCTTTCTGAAGATTCATCACTTATGTATAAAAATGCATTGGATTTATGAGCATTGATCTTGTAACCTGCTACTTTACTGAATTCACTTATGAGTTCTAAGAGTTTTCTGGTGGAATTTCCAGGTTCCTCTAAATATATAATCATGTCATCAGTGAACAGGCATAGTTTGAGTTCCTCTCTTCCAATTCATATCCCTTTAATTTCTTTGGTTTGTCTAATTGCTCTGGCTAGAGTCTCAAGAATGATATTGAATAGAAGTGGTGAAAGAGGGCATCCCTGCCTTGTTCCAGTTTTTAGGGGGAATGCTTTCAGTTTTTCACCATTTAGAATGATATTGGCCATGGGCTTAGCGTAGATGGCCTTTACAATGTTAAGGAATGTTCCCACTATCCCAATTTTCTCTAGTGTTTTGAGCATGAAGGGATGCTGTATTTTATCGAATGCTTTTTCTGCATCTATTGAAATAATCATGTGATTCTTAACTTTTAGTCTGTTGATATGGTGAATGACATTTATTGATTTCCGGATGTTGAACCAAACTTGCATCACTGGGATAAAACCCACTTGATCGTGGTGCACTTTCTTTTTAATATATTTTTGTATGCAATTTGCTAAAATTTTGTTGAGAATTTTTGCATCGATGTTCATTAAGGATATTGGTCTGAAATTTTATTTCCTCGATGTGTCTCTGTCTGGTTTAGGTATCAGGGTGATATTGGCTTCATAGAATGAGTTTGGGAGGGTTCCCTCCTCTTCTGTTTTATGGAATACTTTGAGAAGTATTGGAATGAGCTCTTCTTTAAAGGTTTTGCAGAACTCGACTGAGAACCCTTCTGGTCCCGGACTTTTCTTTGTTGGTAGGCTTTTGATGACCTCTTCTATTTAATTGCTTGAAATTGATTTATGTAAGTTGTGTATGTCCTCCTCGTTCAGTTCAGGTAATTCAGATGTCTCTAGAAACTTGTTGATGTCTTCAGGATTTTCTGTTTTGTTGGAGTATAGATTTTCAAAATAGCTTCTAATTATGTTTTGTATTTCACTCGTGTCTGTTGTGATATTTCCTTGTTCATTCCGAATTTTAGTAATATGAGTTTTCTCCCTATTTCTCTTTGTTAGTGTGGCTAAGGGTTTATCAATTTTGTTTATTTTTCAAAGAACCAACTATTTATTTGGTTAATTTTTCCGATTGTTTCTTTTGTTTCAATTTCGTTGATTTCGGCTCTGATTTTAACTATTTCCTGTCTTCTACTACTTTTGGTGTTGGTCTGCTCTTCTTTTTCTAGGACTCTGAGCTGTAGTGTTAAGTCGTTTATTTGTTGATTTCTACTTCTTTTGTTGAATGGGCCCCATGAAATAAATCTTCCTCTAAGTACTGCTTTCATAGTGTCCCAGAGATTTTGATATGATGTGTCTTTGTTCTCGTTTACTTCTAAAAATTTTTTATTTCCCTCCTGATGTCTTCTGTTATCCATTCACCATATAATAGTGTATTATTTAATCTCCAGGTATTGGAGAAGTTTCTGTTTTTTATTCTGTCATTTATTCTAATTTCAATCCATTATGATCTGATAGAGTACAAGGTAGTATCTCTATCTTCTTGTATTTGCTAACAGTAGCTTTGTGGCATAAAACATGGTCTATTTTAGAGAAGGATCCATGTGCTGCTGAGAAGAAAGTGTATTCGTTCTTTGTTGGATGGTATATTCTATATAAGTCAGTTAAGTCTAAATTGCTAATTGTGTTATTGAGATCTATGGTTTCTTTATTCAATTTTTGCTTGGACAATCTATCCAGCGGTGAGAGAGGTGTGTTAAAATCACCTAGTATTATTGTGTTGTGGTCTATTTGATTTCTGGAATTGAGAAGGATTTGTTTGACATACATGGATGAGCCAATGTTCGGGGCATAGATATTTATGATTGTTATGTCTTGCTGATTTTTGCTTTCCTTAAGCAGTATGTAATGTCCTTCTTTATCCCTTCTGACTAATTTTGGCTTGAAGTCCACATTAACTGAAATGAGGATGGATACTCCAGCTTTTTTGCTGTGTCCGTGTGCATGGTATGTTTTTTCCCATCCTTTCACCTGTAGTCTATGGGTATCTCTTTCTATGAGATCAGTCTCTTGCAGACAGCAGATTTTTGGATATTTTTTTTAATCCATTCTGCCAGTCTATGTCTTTTGATTGATGAGTTCAGGCCATTAACATTCAGGGTTGTTATTGAGATATGATTTGTATTCCCAGTCATGTGATTCATTTTTGTTTTTTGACATGATTTGGTTTCTCCTTTATTTGGCTATTCCTTTAGGCTAGTTCCTCCTGTTGCTGATTTGCATCATTGTTTTTCATCTCTTCCTCATGGAATATTTTGCTGAGAATGTTCTGTAATGCCAGCTTTCTTTTTGTAAATTCCTTTAGCTTTTGTTTATCATGGAAGGATCTTATTTCGTCGTCAAATCTTAAAGTAAGTTTTGCTGGATATAAAATTCTTGGTTGGCATTCGTTTTCTTTCAGGGCTTGGTAAATGTTGTTCCAGGCCCTTCTAGCTTTTAGGGTCTGGATTGAAAAATCTGCTGGTATTCTTATTGGTTTCCCCCTGAATATAATTTGATTCTTTTCTCTTGGGGCCTTTAAGATTCTGTCTTTATTTTGTTAGTTAGGTATTTTCATAATAATGTGCCTTTGTGTGGGTCTGTTGTAATTTTGTATATTTGAAGTCCTATAAGCCTCTTGTACTTGTTTTTCCATTTCATTCTTCAGATTTGGGAAATTTTCTGATATTATTTCATTGATTAGATTGTTCATACCTTTGGTTTGTTTCTCTAAGCCTTCCTCAATCCCAATAATTCTTAAATTTGGCCTTTTCATGATATCCCATAATTCTTGGAGATTCTGTTCATGATCTTACTATCTTTTCTGTTTGGTCAACTTTGTTTTCAAGATTAAATATTTTTTCTTCAATGTCTGAGGTTCTGTCTTCTAGGTGTTCTAGCCTATTGGTTATGCTTTCTATGGAGTTTTTAACTTGGTTTATTGTTTCCTTCATTTCAAGGATTTCCGTTTGGTTTTTTTTCAGTTTCTCTAACTCTTTATTGAAATGTTCTCTTGCTTCCCGTATTTGCTCCTTTCACTGTTGATTGGTGCGATCATTTAATGCCTGCATTTGCTCTTTCATCTCCTCCTTCAATGCCTGCATTTGCTCTTTCATCTCCTCGTTTGCTTCCCTGATTGTTTTAATTATGTACATTCTGAACTCCCTTTCTGACATTTCATCTGCTGTGTTATCATTGGGTTTTATTGATATAGTATCTAGGTTTGTTTGGGGCATTTTCTTCCCTTGTTTTCTCATATTGGTCAGATGTCAGTGGGACTTTGTGATATTGCAGAATTCTTCTGTTGGCTTATAGTGTCCCTGTAGATTTCCAGTGTATCACCTTCCTGTCTTCAGTTGCCTGAAGTCTTGGAGTAACTTGATAATGCAGTGCTTCCGAAGAAAGCTGCCTCTAGCCCACTACTGGTTCCAGGACTTGGAGCTGGCTCTGTGTGGAAAGGCTCTCACTGGGGGGCCTGCTCCGAGAAGCTAGCATGGAAAGGCGCTTCCCGCCAGAGGCGGCCAGGCTGCGGGCTGCTTGGGGAAGTCCCTAGCTGCCCTGTTCTGGTCCCTGCAGCAACCTGCAGGCAGGAACTCGCTGCCCTGGTTCAGGGACTTGAAGCTTGGTTCTGTGCAGAAAGGCTCTCACTGGTGGGCCTGCTCCGAGATGCTGGAGAATCTGGCCCTGTGGGATGAGCCCACCACCGGAGTGTGCAGAGCTGCCTGAGGAAGACTCTAGCTACCCTACCCTACTCTAATAAGCCACCCGAATCTGGGCTTGCCGCCCGGGCAGCGCTTCACCAGGTCGGGGAGACTCACCCCGTGGCTCTATTTTAGTCCAAGTCTCTCAATGCCTCCCCTTCTTGAATCCTGGGTTCTGGAGCAACTGGAGATGCAGTCACCCTCTA
The DNA here is from genome assembly GCF_902686455.1 of Sciurus vulgaris. Lineage (NCBI taxonomy): Eukaryota > Metazoa > Chordata > Mammalia > Rodentia > Sciuridae > Sciurus > Sciurus vulgaris. The sequence goes on along the minus strand of NC_136463.1, from coordinate 115,236,650 downwards.
GTCCGCCATCTTGTATCCAGGGATGAAGTTTCTAATGCTCATATAACAGATGCTTTGTTGGAATACCACAATTTAACATCAATTACAAATGCCTGTTGGGAATTTGAGAACTAATGATAATATCTTGGGTAGAGTTCCCAAATTATACTTCGAAAAGTTATTGAAAGGTCTATAATTTTGGACAAAATGCTGTGTCAATATACAAGAACAGATAACATCCAAATTCAAGACAAATATTGACAGCGAAGTCACCCACAGTCACCACTTTTCAGCTGCTTTTCTGAACATGTGAGTCCCCTAAAATATTCATCATGTTATGTGGCGGCTATGTCCCCTAAGATGACTATGAACATAGTAATTCAATGTATTCTTTCATTAAAAGGAAAACACACCAGGAATCGACAGTGTGCCGGGCAAATATTCAAGACACTGGGATTGCAGAGTGAATGAAAGAAACCAAATCTCTACTCTTGGGGACTTCAATATCTGAGAGCAAAGGCCTGGGCATGTGAGGGAAAAGATGAAAATCAATACTAATAAATAAATAATACATGTATATTTTTGCCATGTAGTGACATGAACCGTGAAGAAAAGAAGGCAAAGTAAAGCAGATAAAAGAGAGAGATGGAAAGGCGAACACTGCCTTGGCTGTGGTAGCAGGAAAGCCTTCTGAGGTGAGGTGACATTTGAGGAAAGATGTGAGGTGAGTGAGTCATGTGACTCTCCATGGCAGGGAACCCTTCCAAGCAGAGGGTGGGTGCATAGGCCCTGAGGTGGGAACATGCCTGTCATGTTTCAGGCATAGTAAATGTAAACATGGCTACAGCTGGGCATGCTGTGGGGAAGTTGGAGGAAATAGACCATAAGTATCTAAAATTGTAGAAGTTTTAAACTGGTCTGTAATGTCTACTACAACCCTCCTTTTGAAAAGGGGAGCATAATTACCTTCCCCTTAAATGCGGGCAAGACTTAATGGATTGCTTCCAATCAGTAGAATGTGACAAAAGGAATGCTATGTGACTTCCAATACCAGGTCACAAAAAAGGACAGCTTCTGCCCTTCTTTTTGTTTGTATCACTCATGCTCTATAGAAAATCAAAGAGTATGTTGTGAAGATAGTCTAACAGACTAAAAAGAAGCAATGTAGGAAGAACTGAGGCTCCCACCAAGACCTGGCACTCCGAAATACTCATGGGAATAAGCTTCCTTAGGAGCAGGTCCTCTGTCTTCAGTCAAGCCCTCAGAGGATCATCACTACCGCAGCCCATACCTTAACTTCAGCCTCATAAGAGGCTCCCAGTCAGAACTAGCTAAGATGTTTTCTTATTTCCTGTCCTAAAGAAAGTCGGAGAGATAATACATTCTTATTTTTTTATTTAAAGCCACTAAATTTTGGGATTTTTCTTTACATAACAATAGCTAACTAATACATGGATAATATTAGGTTTACCAAGCAATGTGTACATGATCTGATTTAAAAACATAAAAACCTTGGTTGCTCTGTGAATACACTGTAGAGGGGAAAAGGTGATATTTGCAGAATCCAGGTTAAGGATTATATCAGAGCAGTAGAAACTGAGGAAGTGAAGAAGTGAGTGAAGTGCAGAGAAGTTTGAAAGCAGACAGCTGACGGGATTCCCTAATAGACTGGATATGATGTGTGAGACAAAGGAATCGGTCAAGGTAACTCCAGGTTTAGGGTCAGAGCATCCAGAAGAAATGGAGCTGTACTTACTGAGATAAGAAAACAGGGGGTATAGCAGGTTTGGCAGTTTGTTTTTGAGCATATTAAAGATCAGATGCCTATTACATACCAAGTGGAGATGTTAAGAAGGCAAGTGGATATGGAGTTTTGAGGAAAAGTTGATTTTTAAGGTTGTCAACTTAGAAGTCCTTAGTGTTTAGAAATTGTCAGTTTGAATTTTAAAATAAAGATCCAATGGTATGCTGTATGTAGGAGACAGAATTATATTCAGAGGTACTAATACATTGCAAGTACAAAGGTGGAAAAGATACTTATGCAAACAGTAACCATTAGAAATCTAGAGTAACTATACTAAGAAAAAATGTTAGCTATCAGATAAATTTCATTTATTTATTTATTTATTTTTAAAAGGCTCAAATCATTAAGAAGATAAAACAACTCTAAACATATACACAATAGCGCAGTCCCAAAATATGTGTGGTAAGAACTGAGAGAACTGAAGGGAGAAATAAATAATTCAACAGTCATATCGGGACTGTCAAGGTTTTCAAGATGGAAAAATAGAAGAAGTCATGTTCCTGGATGCTCCATGAAGTGAAACCAAGGAACTAGACAGGCAGCTTCTCAGGTGGCTGGGGAAAAAAAGGTGGTGGGGCATTGCTGGAGTTTAAAACTGGACATTCAAAGCAGATGGGGGATTCAGGAAGTTAGATATAATAAAATAAGGATGAAGTTCACAGTGGCAGAGCTGCTGCCGCTGCCAGGCCAGAAGCACCATCAGAGCTATCCCTTCCAGAGCAAAGTAGAGGGATAAGGCAATCAAAGGAAACCGCAATTTAGGAGGCCTGAGGCATGTCTAGTACAGAGCATTTAGAGATCAAGGACATTGCCGGACTGAACTGAAAGTGCCCTGCACAATATCCTTGTGTGCCATCTCTCCAGGCGGGCTGTGGAGGACAAAGGAAGAAACCATTTTGCAGCCACAGCACAAGGACCAGCAGGTGAGGGAGCTGATTCCTGGCAAACCCTAGTTTGACCCGAAATACAGGTCCAACAAACACACACTGCATGACATAGTGTGTGTTTAAGTGACCGGGAGACAATCAAACGTGGAGAGAGGTTTACACAGGAGACTACTGGTCATGGAAATCCACTCAGCTCTACCCCTCCACCTGCAATCCAGCTACTTGTAGGACTGGCTGGAAGAGACACATCTGGCTGAGAATTCAGGAGGGAGCAGGAGAAATTGAGTTTGGAGACTGAACTCAAGACCTGGAAATGTGGGGCCACAGGTGACATAGGGGACTAAAAATTGACTCTACCACGGGAGTGGAGTCCAGGGCACACCGCCAGGGTACAGTCTTCCAACCTGGACTATGAATTAGTGAGCCATGGAGGGGCCTTTAGTGAGAGCCTGTAGCCCATCTACACCTAAACCCTGCCTCCAGAAATTCCACCTGCAGGATTACTCCCTCGCTCCAGCAATCCAGAGGGTGGAGCATCATGTTCCAAATGACCTTCCTCTAAACTGCTGAGAAGAGAAGTTGAGAACCTTTTAAACTCCAATGGAAAGAATTCTTTAACTTTACATCAAGATTTTTTTTTCACTCTTTTATCTTTTCTGTTTAATTGTGATGTTAATGGTACATGGACATTTATACATACTCATACGTGTGGTTTTTTTTTCTCATTTCTAGAATTTTTGAGGCCAGTTATGTTTCATGGATCAGTTTTTTGAGGAGTAGGATGTTTGATGGGTATGTTTTAGTTTTGTATTATTTTATTTTTAAAATTTTTACTTTATATATTTTTCTCTTACCTGTTTCCCTTGATTGTCTTCCTCTCTTTTCACCCACTAATAGCTGATCTCTACTCTTTCACGCCTCCTTTAATTTTTTACTTCTAACTTCTCTCCTCCTCTCTCATAATCATCACATCCCATATCAGTTCAGTTCTCTCCCCGTCCACCATTTGAAATTTTAAACTCTGTTGCAAACTTGCTGTTTTTACTGTAGGCAATAACTGATCATATCATTTATTGTGATAATTAACATTGTAGATGTCATAGTAGAAACTAGTTGGTTTAATGTTGTATATCATTTGCCTTATTGTTATTATTTGTCTCCCCCTAAACAGCGAGGTACTGGAAACCTTCAGGGACACTATAAGTCAACAGGATAGAAATCGTCTGCCTCATATCCATAAGTTAAATGGATAGACATGCAAACAATGTGAAAAAACAAGGGAACAAACTACCCAAAACAAATCAACATATTCCAATAACAGAATTCATTGATGTCACAGTGAAAGAAATGCCAGAGAAGGAGTTCAGGATGTGCATAGTTAAACTGATCTGTGAAGTAAAGGGCAGTATAAAAAGTGAAATCAAAGAGAAAATATAGGAAGTAAAAGATCACTTCAATAAAGTGATAGAGCTTCTGGGGGAAAAAACAAGCAGAAATCCTCAAAATGAAGGTATCAATAAATCAAATTAAAAATTTAATTGAAAGCATCACCAACAGACTAGATCATTTGGAAGAGAGTTTCAGACAATGAAGACAAAATATATAATCTTGAAAACAAAGTTGACCATGGAAAAAAGATGTTAAGAGATGATAAACGAAACTTACAAGAAATATGGGATAACCTGAAAAGACAAAACTTAAGATTTATTGGGATAGATGAAGACTCACAGATCCAAAAAATAAATAAATAAAAGGTCAGAATGCACAATCTTTTCAGTGTAATAACTAGAAAATTTCCCAAAGTTAAAGAATGAAATGGAAAATCAAATACAGAAGGCTTACAGGACTCTAAATATACAAAATTACAACAGATACACACCAAGATACAGTATTATGAAAATGCCTAACATAAAGAATAAGGATAGAATCTTAAAGGCTGCTATAGGAAAAAAAAAACAACAGGTAATATTTAGAGGGAAACCAATCCAGAGCTCAGCTGATCTCTCAACCTAGACCCTCAAATCTAGGATGTCTTGGAATAATATATACCAAACTATGAAAGAAAATGTATGCCAGCCAAAAATACTATATCCAGCAAAATTAAGCTTCAGAATTGATGATGAAATAAAAACTTCTGTGAAAAACAAAACTTAAAAGAATTCACAACTAGAAAATCTCCTCTACAAAACATACTCAATAAGATATTTCATTAGGAAGAAATGAAAAATAAAAGTGAAAACCAGCAAAGGAAGGAATTACACCAAAAGAACCATGAATCAATGGAGAAACAAATTCAATTTAAAACCAAAAATAAAATCACAGGAAATAAAAATCATATCTCAATAATAACATTAAATGTAAATGGCCTAAATTCGCCAATCAAAAGGCACAGACTGGCAGAGTAGGTTAAAAAATAAGACCCAACAATATGCTGTCTCCAAAAGACTTGCCTCATAGGCAAAGACATCCACAGACTGAATCTAAAAGGATGGGAAAAAAACATATCATTCACATGGATCTTGAAAACAAAGAGAGGTCTCTATCCTCATATCAGATAAAGTGGACTTCAAACTAAAGTTAGTCATAAGGAACAAAGAAGGACATTTTATGCTATTTAAGAGAATTATACATCAAGAAGACATAAAAATCATAAATATTTGTGCCCCAAACAATGGAGCATCTACATACATCAAACAAACCCTTCTCAATTTCAAGAATCAAATAGTCCACAACACAATAATATGGGTTACTTTAACACACCTGTCTCACTACTGGATAGATCCTCCAAACAAAAACTAAAGAAGCTATAGAACTAAAAAAATACAATTAAAATTAAAAATTTAAACTTAACAGATATGTAGAGAATAGTCATCCATCAGTAACTAAATACACTTTCTTCTCAGTAGCACATGGATCCTTCTCTAAAATAGACCATATCGTAAGCCACAAAACACTCTTAGCAAATACAAAAATAGAAATAATATCTTGCATCCTATCAGATCATAATGGAATGAAATTAGAAATGCACAAGAAAATTCAAAATAGAAGCTACTCTAACACATGGTGACTGAATAATATGCCTTTGAAGGATGAAAGGATGGTAGAAGAAATCAGGGGTGAAATTTAAAAATACTTATAGGTAAATGAGAATAGCAATGCAATATATAAAAATCTCTGGGACACTATGAAGGCAGTGCTAAGAGGAAAGTTCATTGCATTGAGCCCGTTCATTAAAAGAATGGAAAGTCAACAAATAAATAACCTACTATTACATTTCAAAGCCCTAGAAAAAGAAGAACAAATCAACACCAAAGGCAGTAGAAGATAGGAAATAATTAAAATCAGAGCTGAAATCAATGAAATTTGTTGGGGGCTGTGCCATGTGGGCTGCACCGGATGGCGCCTGGCGGCCAGCCGGAGGTTGCTTTGATCACATCGGGCGGTGAGGAGGTTGATTAACATAAGCACACCCAGGAGATTTATCATTGGCCGTATTCAATTAAGTCCACGCACACAATGTGTGCACAGGTGTTCCCGAGTGTTCCTGCTCGTGCCTGCTCATTTTAACCTTTGCTGTGATAGGGCAGCTGGCTCCTTGCCTGATCTCAACTAGCATGGCCCCACCCTCCGCCTTCTGGAGGGAATATAAGTGGGCAGTATGTGGAAGGCAATTAGCAGCAGTAAGCAGCAGCAGCTAGCAGTAAGAAGAAGCAGCAGTAAGCAGAAGCGGCAGTAAGCAGCAGCTAGCAGTGAGAAGAAGCAGCTAGCAGAGAGAAGCAGCAGCAGCTCACAGAGAGAAGAAGCTAGCAGAGAGAAGAAGAAGCTAGCAGAGAGAAGAAGCAGCTAGAAGAAGCAGCTAGCCCTCAGATAGATAGCACCTAGTTCACAGGATGCAGGATGCACCTGTAAGAAGAAGCAGCAGAACTCTAAGAAGAAATAGATCTCTGATAAGCGTAGAAGCCTCTCTTTCTCTAAAAACTTCCTGATAAGCAAAGTCTCTCTTTCTATAAGCAAAGCCTGTCTTTCTCTAAAACTTCCTCTAAGCAAAGTTTCTCTTCCTCTAACCTCTAAGCAAAGTATCTCTTCTTCTCAAAGTCTCCTTTCCTCTATAAATTAGTGAATATAGGAAAAGTAATTTATTCCCAGTCCGCCTCTGATAAATACCCACGCAATTGTTGCCGCGGGCAGCGACAGAAATTGAAACAAAAGAAACAATTAAAAAAACTATAGAACAAAAAGTTGGTTCTTTGAAAAAAATCAATAAAATTGATAAATCCATAGCCAAGCTAACAAGCTCAAATTCCTAAAATTCTCAATGAAAAAGGAAACATCACAATGAACACTACTGAAATACAGATGATAATCAGAACCTATTTTGAAAAATTATACTCCAATAAAATAGAAATTTTGAAGATATTGACAAATTTCTAAAGACATGACCTAACCAAATTAAATCAGGAGGACCTAGAAAATTTAAACAGATCAATTTAAAGCAATGAAATTGAAGACACCTTCAAAAGCCTACCAAAACAAAAACCCAGGAACAGACGGAGTCTCAACTGACTTCTAACAGACCTTCAAATAAGAATTAACACCGATCCTCTTCAAATTATTCTGTGAAATAGAAAAGGAGGGAACCCTTCCAAACTCATTCTATGAAGCTAGAATCACCCTGATACCAAAATCAGACAAAGACACATCAAGGAAAGAAAACTTCAGACCAATAACCCTGATGAGCAGAAACATAAAAAATCTCAATAAAATTTTGGCAAATCACATACAAAAACATTAAAAAGCAAGTGCACCACAATCAAGTGGGGTTCATTCCAGTGAGGCAAGGTTGGTTCAACATACAGAGATCAATAAACATAATTCATCACATCAAAAGGCAAGAATCACATGATTATCTCAATAGATACAGAAAAAGCATTTGACAAACTACAGCAACCATTCATGTTCAAGACACTAGAAAAAGTAGGCATAGTAGGAATATACCTCAACATTGCAAAAACTATATATGCTAATCCAAGGTCAACATCCTAAATAGAGAAAAACTGGAAAAAGACAGGAATGCCCTCTTTCACCACTTCTATTCAACATAGTCCTGGAAACTCTAGCCAGAGCAATTAGACAGAAGAAAGAAATTAAAGGAAACCAATAGGAAAAGGACTCAAACTATCCCTATTTACTGATGACATGATTCTATATTTAGAATACCTAAAAAAAAAATCCACCAGAAAATTTGTAGAACTCATAAATGAATTCACCAAAGTAGCAGAATATAAAATTAACACCCATAAGTCAATTGCATTGCTACATGTCAGTATGAATCTACTGAAAGAGAAATTAGAAAAACTACTGCATTCACAGTAGCCTCAAAGAAAATAAAATACTTGGGAATCAATCTAACAAAAGAGGTGGAAGATCTCTACAATGAAAACCACAGAACACTAAAGAAAGTAATTGAAGAAAACCTTAGATGATGGAAAGACCTCCCATGTTCTTGAATAAGTAGAATTAATATTGTCAAAATGACCATACTACCAAAAGCACTATACAGATTTAATGCAATGTCTATTAAAATTCCAATGATGTTCTTCACAGAAATAGAAAAAGCAGTTGTGAAATTCCTTTAGAAAAATAAGAGGCACAAAATAGCCAAAGCAATCCTCAGAAAGAAAAGTGAAGCAGGAGGTATCACAATACAAGAACTTAAATTATACTACAGAGCTATAGTAACAAAAATGGCAACGTATTTTAAAAAGGATAAAATTATGGCACTTGCAGGTAAATGGATGGAACTAGGGAATATCATGCTAAGTGAAATAAGCCAGTCGCAAAAACCAAAGGCCAAATGTTATCTCTGATAAGTGGATGCTGATCTATAGTGGGGGGTGGGTGGGGAAGAATAAAGGAGCTTATATTATGCAAAGGGAGTGAGGGGAAGGGTGGGTAGTGGGGATGGGAAAGATGGTAGAATGAGATAGACATTATTACCCTACATACATGTATGAAAAAAAATTTTAGATCTCCCATGTTCTTGAATAGGCAGAATTAATATTGTCAATATGACCATTCTACCGAAGGTGCTATACAGATTCAATGCAATTCCAATTAAAATCCCAATGACATTGCTCATAAAAATAGAGAACACAATCATGAAATTCATCCGAAAGAATAAGAGACCTCAAATAGCCAAAACAATCCTGAGCAGGAAAAATGAAGCAGGAGGTATCACAATACAGACCTTAAACTACTACATAGCAATAGTAACAAAAATGGCATGGTATTGGCACCAAAATAAACAGGCTGACCAATGGTACAGAATAGAAGACACAGAGATGAACCCACATAAATAGAGTTACCTCACACTAGACAAAGGAGCCAAAAACATACAATGGAGAAAAGATAGCCTATTCAACAAATGGTGTTGGGAAAACTTGAAATGCATATGCAGTAAAATGAAATTAAACCTCTATCTCTCACCCTGCACAAAACTCAACTCAAAATGGATTAAGGACTTAGTAATTAGACCAGAGACTCTGCACCAAATAGAAGACAAAGTAGGTCCAAATCTTCATCATGTTGGCTTAGGATCAGACTTCCTTAACAAGACTCCCAAAGCATAAGAAATCAAAGCAAGAATCAATAAATGGGATGGACTCAAACTAAAAAGCTTTTTCTCAGCAAAGGATACAATCAATAATGTGGAAAGAGAGCCTACAGAATGGGAGAAAATCTTTTCCACACTCACTTCAGATAGAGAACTTATCTTCAAAATTTATAAAGAACTTACAAAACTTTACACAAAAAGTGCAAAGAATCCAATCAATAAATGGGTCAGGGAACTGGACAGACACTTTACAGAAGAAGACATACAGGCAATTAATAAATATACAAGGGCTGGGGTGGTGGCTCAGTGGTAGAGTGCTTGCCTGGCACGTGTGAGGCCCTGGGTTCGAATCTCAGCACCACATATAAATCAAGAAATAAAGATCCTTCAACAATAATAAATATACGAAAGTGTTCAACATCTCTAGTAATTACAGAAATGCAAATTAAAACAACTCTAAGATTTCATCTTGCTCCAATTAGAATGGCTATTATCAAGAATGTAAATAATAATAGATGTTGGCATGGGTGTAGGGAAAAGGGCACACTTTTACATTGCTGGTGGAGTTGCAAATTGGTATAGCCACTCTGGAAAGCAGTGTGGAGTTTCCTCAGAAAACTTGGAATGGACTCACCTTTTGACCCAGTTATCCCACTCCTCGGTTTATACCCAAAGGACTTAAAATTAGCATAGTACAGTAACAGCCACATCAATGTTTATAGCAGCTCAATTCACAATAACTAAACTATGAAACCAACCTATATGTCCTTCAACAGATGAATGGATAAAGAAACTGTGCTACATATATACATAATGGAATAACATTCAGCCATAAAGAAAATTAATATTACAGCATTTGCAAATAAATGGATGGAATTGGAGAATATCATGCTAAGTGAAATAAGCCAATCCCAAAAACCCAAAGGCCAAATGTTTTCCCTGATTAGTGGATGATGATACATAAGGTGGTAGGAGGGTGGGGGGTGAGAGAAGAATGGAGGAACTTTAGATTATGTAGAAGGAAATGAGGGGGGGTATGAAAAATAGTGGAATGAGACAGACATCATTACCCTATGTACATGTATGCTTACACAAATGGTATGAATCTACATTTTGTACAATCATAAAAACGAAATGATGTACCCCATTTGTGTACAATGAATCAAAATGCAGTCTGTAAAAATTTTAAAAATTGTTAAAGATTTAAAAATAAACTTAAAAAATGTTTTTTAATGGCATGACATTGGCACCAAAACAGACATGAAGACCAGTGGAATACAAGACACAGAGACAAACCCACATAAATTATTTTATACTAGACAGAGGCACCATAAATATACATTGGAAAAAGATAGCCTGTTCAACAAATGGTGCTGGAAAACTGGAAATCTGTATGTAATTAAATCAAATTAAATCCCTATCCCTCACCCTGCCCAAACTCAACTCTAAGTGAATCAAGGACCTAGGCATTAGACCAGAGACACTTTGCATACTAGAAGAAAAAGTAGGCCCATATCTCTATCACGTCAGCTTAGTAACCAATTTCCTCAACAAGACTGTAAAAATGAAAGAAGTAAAATCAGGCATCAATAAATGAGATTGTGTCCAATTAAAAAGCTTCTTCATGACAAAGGAAACAATCAAGAACATGAACAGAGAGTCTACAGAATGGAAGAAAATCTTTACCACCTACACTTCAGATACAGCATTAATCTCCAGGATATATAAAGAACTCAGTAAACTTAACACCAAAAAATCAAACAACCTAATGAATAAATGGGCTAAGGAACTGAATAGACACTTCACAGAAGAGATACAAATATTCAACAAATATATGAAAAAAAGTTCAACATTATTAGTACTTAGAGAAAGGCAAATTAAAACTATACTGAGACATCATCTCACTCCAATCAGAATGTCAATTATCAAAAATAAAATAACAATAAGTGTTAGCAAGGATGTAGGGGGAAACTATACTCATACATTGCTGGTGGAACTGCAAGTTAGTGCAACCACTCTGGAAAGCAGTATGGAAATTCTTCAGAAAGTTTGGAAAGGAACCATCATTTGACCCAGTTATCCCACTCTTCCTCTCTTCGTGGAGAGCAGTGACTTGGATCATGGTCTTTGCCTGCCTTGGAGCTGTGACTGTGCTTTGCTCTGGGAACTTTTGGTGCAAATGTGCAGGATAAGATTGTTGGGAAGCAATGGTAATACCCTGCCTGAGGAAGTCTTGCGCAAAAGTACAGAACAATAACTGTCTTGATCTTTAGCCCAGACACAGCTACTGGGGATAGAGAATTCTGAGCATAACAGATAACCACAATATCTTCCAAGCTGTACAACCTTGAGGCCTGCTTGCTTTGTAGAAACTCTGGACAATGGGCTTTCTTGGTACAATAGGATAATAACAGGATGGTTCTAGCATTGCAACAGTAGAAAAGTTACAAAAGTGTTTCTAGTTCTGTAACTTTTAGTGCACAAACAGCAATGCACACTAACTTCCTGATCGTGAGACCCTATATAATAAATGTGCTGAGCTAGCTCTGGGTCAGTATTCCTCCATCAGAGGTCAGTGTCCCACCTGGTCCCAGCTTTCTCTCTATAAGTGTTTGTGTGTCTTTCTGAATCTCCCTTTGCCCCTTGCCAGTTTCTAGGGTTCAGTCATGTAGGTTGCAACACATAGCATATAACCAAAGGACTTAAAATCATCATACTATAGTGATGCAGGCCACATCAATGTTCATAGCAGCTCAATTCACAATAGCTAAGCTATGGAACCAACTTAGGTGTCCTTCAATAGATGAATGGATAAAGAAAATGTAGTACATATACACAATGGATATTAGCCATAAAGAACAAAATTATGGCATATGCCAGTAAATATTTGGAACTGGAAGCTATTGTGCTAAGTAAATTAAGCCAATCCCCTAAAAACCAAAGGCCTAATGTTCTGTCTGATATTCTGATGCTGACTCACAATCACGGGGTTGAGGGGAATGAAGGTTCACCAGATTGGACAGAGAAATAGGGGGAAGGTAGAGAGGATGGGAACTGGAAAGATAGTAGAATGAATTGGACATACATTTTCTATGTTGATATATGAATATACAACCAATGTAACTCCACATCTTGCAGAACCACAAGAATGGGAAGTTATACTCCATGTATGTATGATATTCAAAATACATTGTGTCATGTGTAACTAAAATGAACAAATTTTAAAAAATCATATTTGGGAATTTCAATACCCGACTTTCAATAATGGAGAGAACAACCAGAGAAGATTAATTAACAAGGAAATAGAAGATTTAAACAAAGCTATGAACTAACTTAACTTGATAGATACCATAGAATACTCTACCTGCCAATAATAGTATGCACATTCTTCTCAAGTGTATGTGAAACTTTCTCCAAGATGAGTTTGGGTCATAATCCTTTAGGATGTTCTCTCTGATATGCTGCATATAACCAAAGGATTTAAAATCAGACATACTCCCAAACATCATAATACTGAATGTTGAAATTCTAAATCATCAAAACTTTTTAATGTCTGAAAATCCTGAAAGATCAAAATCACCACAATATAATTGTGAAAAAATTCAAAATAATTTCTTAAAAGACATTCATTTACATTTTTAAAGGGGGATATATTTAAGAAACATAAAAACATGATGATACTCTGTAGACCACTTTTTATAATAAAATAGGCAATTGTAACAGAGTTACACAGATGTAACAGCTATGAGCATACAAATCATATTTATAAAGAAATAGAACAAAAAACAAAATATATAAATGCAAAACATATAATTGCATGCATCCAGCTTTATAACTGTGGTCATCTGACATACCATGATGTATAATCTTCGTCTTTTGATGAGATCAATTAAAAGTCATAATGAGTCACCACCACAATGCAGTAATGCAATAAACCAAGTCTCAAGAAATTTTATCTTTCAAAAATGTAGATGTCCAAAAAGGATATCATTTCCTTTATTATGGAACTTTCAGTGTTTTTTGGTGCATTCATAATGCTTGCACATAAAGTGAACACTGATAATACAACTATTTTGAGTCAAATTTGTAAACAGTGCCTAAAATGATAGAATTCTCTAAAGTCTCTATATAATCTGTATTTTTAGTATTGAAGTGGTGGGAAAAAGAAATACATAGTATAGAAAATTGTAAAATCTAATGTTCACCATTTAGAATAATAGAGGAAAAATCTAAGAAGAAAATCAGATATTTCTTTTAAAGCATATTAAGACAAAGATTATGGGCAATTACCCAGAGGTCATCTAAAAGAGCTTATTACCTTACACATCATGAACTGTATTTCGAAGTCTTGCATCATGCATTGTGGCTCTTTGCTTTTAGAATATGATCACATTTATTTTTGACATGGCAGTTCTTCCCCAGCTAGTCCATTTAGACCCACACAATAATCCTTTCATGAAACACCATCAAAGACAATGCTTTCTGGGTTTCTAGGTGCTTATTCCACTAACTTGCTGCAACTGTCCAAAAATATATGAATCCTTCCCCAGAATTTGGCTCTCTACCTCTCTTACATATGTCCTTTTTATTCAATGGAAGTTGTAGTTTTCAGGATTTGGGCTTTTAGGATTTCAACATTCAGGATTTTAATCTTTTAGAATTATGATCTGGAGGGTTTTGGCCTTTAGGAATTTTAAACATTAGAGATTTTAGAATTTAGAGACTTTGAAGTTTGGGGATTTCAACGTGCAAGATTGTGGCATTCAGGGATTGTCTTTCAGGACCATGATAAGTAGTACTCCAGCATGGACTAAACATGAAGCTATAGAACAACAAAGAACATACTTACAGTAATTGAAGTCAGGTAAAAATGTTTTCCAACCACTACAGAGTGAAATGAGAAATCAGTAACAAATGGATTTGGACAATTCACAAATACATGTAAATTGAGCAACACAGACTTATATGATCGATAGGTCAAAGAAAGAATTACAAAGAAAATTACACGGGAAATCACAGAAAATGTTTCAGTTACCCTTTATACCAAAATGTATGGTGTACAAAAAAAGCAATGTTTTGAGAGATATTTATATGTGGAAATGTTAATTTTTTAAAAGACGATCTCAAATCAATATTTAACTTCCTACTTTAAGATATTGAAGGGAAAGAGCAAACTAAACTCAAAATAAGCAGAAAGAAAAAAAAAAATAGTAACAATTAGACCATACATTAGGAAAATAAAGAAGAGAAAAACAGAAACAACAAAACCAGAAGTTGTTTCTTAAAAAGATTAACAAAATTGACAGATGTTTATCTAGACTTACCAAATCCAAAAAGAGAAGACTCAAATTATTAAAATCAGGAATAAAAGAATGAGCATTATTCTCATGAAAATAAAAATGAAAAATAAAAAACTACAAGAACTATGAAAAACTATATGCCAAAAATTGATAATTTAGATAAAATAAGCATATTTCTAGAGATCCATACACTATAGAAGTTGACTAAAGAAGTAAAAAAATCTGATGAGACCTATAACAATCAAGATTGAGATAGTAATAAATATATACAATATATTTATATTATTTATATGATAAATAAATAAATATAAATAAATATATATGGTATATTTATTATGCAGTATATATAATATATAGTATATTTATTATATATAAACAATATAAATATATTATATATTTAATATATATAAAGAATATAAATATATATTCCTATATATATTTATATATATATTAAAAAAATATAGATATATATATTTCCAAAGAAAAGTCCAGGCCCAGATGTCATCACTGGTAATCTCTACCAAACATTTAAAGAGTTACAAACTCTTTCAAGAAATCTGAAAAATAAATATGTTTAATTCATTTATGAGACCTGTGTTACCTTGATTCAAAACCAGATGAAGTCACCACAAGAAAACCAGTAACTTTGATGACTACAGGCACAAAATCCTCCAAAGCATTCTGGCAAACAGAATCCAACAACATATAAAAAACCATCCTACACCTTAACTAAGTAGAATCTATCACAGGAATGTAAGTTTTATTTAACACCTGAAACTCAGGGACTGCAGATGTAGCTCAGGGTTACAGTGTTTAACTAGCATGCACAAATTCCCTGATTCATCCCCAGCACTGCACACAAACAAATAATTTAAAAAAAAAAAACTGACAATCAATTAATATAGTACAAAATACCAGTGCAATAAAAATAAAAAACCACATGATCATCTCAATAGATGAATATAAGGTATTTGACAAAAATCCAACACTACTTCCTGTTAAAAGCATTAAAAAAAATTAGGGATAAAAGGGGAATTCCTAATCTGACTATAAAGGGGGAGGAAAACCCCAACAGCTAACATTATACTTAATGGTGAAAGACTGAGAGATTTACCCCTAAGGTCAGAAGCAAAACCAGGAGGTATGTTCTCACCATTTCTAACCAACACTACACTACTGCAGGTTCTAACAAGAACAATCAGTTAAGAAAGTCAAAGACATCCTGATTGGAAAGGAAGAAGGAAAATTATCTCTGTGTAGATTACATGATCTTGTATATAGACCTTAAGGATCTTGTATACATAAAGTCCTGGGAATCCATCAAAAAACTATTAGAAGTAAGCCTAAGTAAGGTCACAAGATTCATTATCAACCTGCAAAAATCAGTTATATTTCTATACACTGTAATGAATGATACTAAAATTAAATTCAGCAAACAATTCTATTGATAATATCATCAAAAAGAATAAAATATTTAGAAAAAATCTAACAAAAGAAAAATAAAACCTACACTCAAAACATTGTGGACAGAATGTTCTCTCTGATATGCAAATGCTAACACACAATAAAGTGGGGGGAAGAATAGAAGTTCACTGGATTAGACAAAGGGGAATGAAGGGAAGAGAGTGGGGGTGAAAATAGGAAAGACAGTGGAATGAATCAGACATAACTTTCCTAAGTTCATATATGAATATCCTACCAAGTGTAACTCATATTATGTATAATCACAAGAAAGGGAAGTTATACTCCATGTATGTACGATATGTCAAAATACACTCTACTGTCATGTACATCTAAAAAGAATTTAAAAAATTTAAATTGTGGAAAATGTTATAGAAGACAGATAAGTGGAAAAATATCCTGTGTTTATGGACTTAATGTTACAAGGTGATACTCCTCAAACTGACCTACAGATTCAATGACATACTACTGAAACTTCAGCTGACTTCTTTTCAGAAAACATCATTAGCCATTAGGAAAATCTAAACCAAAACTATAATGAGATACCACTTCATGCCCACTGGGATACCTATAATAAATAGCTTAAAGAACAATATTGAATAGGATGTGAAGAAAGTGGCAGCTTCATATATTGTTGATGGGAATGTAAAACGGTGCAGCTGCTTTGGACAACAGTCCGCAGTTCTTTAAAATGATAAACATAGATTTACTATATGACCCAGAAATTCTACTACTAGGCATGCAAATCATTTGTCCACACAAAAATTTGAAAAGTGAAGATTTATGCCCACACAAAACTTGTATGTGAATGTTTATAGCAGCATTAATCTTAGGAACCATCTGTAGCTATCTAAGCCAGGAGGACTCATTTGTGCTTTAAAGGCATTTTAAAGGAGGTGAGAAATTTTAGGATGAATTCACTTGGAGAATTTTAGGAAGAATGATTAGTCTGCAGAAGGAAATGAAGAACAAGGAGGACATTCCACCCACCCATAGGTCTTGAAAGAGAAAAGAATTGTAAGAATATGAAGATCTCAAGGATAACCAGGTTTCCATTAGAAGAATGTTTCCGACTTATTTTTCATTATTTCCTCCCTAAGGACCATTTAAGGCATTTTTCCTGATTGTCCCCCATGAAATTTTAATACTATAGATCTATGGTTCATACATATAAAGTAAGACTTTTTCGCCTCCCTAGGAACTAATTTTTGCCCCCATTTAGAATTCATATATTAGAATTATAAGGGACTATTCAAAGATATTGAAAAGAAATGAAATACATCACAGGAAATATCCAGATGCCAAAACTATTCATATAGCTCACTAAATTCCTTCCATAACCTAACGAGAAAATACGTAAGTGGAAGTTAAAAAAAAAATTAGAATTACAAATCTCCAGTTACAGCTAGTATCTGGTTCTGTGGAATAGGGAGGTCTATGATAAATAGAAACTACCTTCATAGATCTCCATATTTTTGCATCCTAGGCATAACTGTTAGATATCTTAAAATATTTTTTATTCACAAGAAGAAAATACTAGTAAGTTAATGCAAATCTGTATTTGGAAAACATACTAGAGATAGTTCTTATGCTGTAACCAAAATGAGTTACCCATATCTTTATTATCATCTTCAGAAAGTTTATAGTCCACAGTCTCCCAACATGCCTGGGCTATGTGAATCAACCACTTGGCAAGCTGTGTTGTTGTGAATATTCTGTTCATTTCCTGTGAAAGGTGAATGGCTTTGTCTTTAAGGAAAAACAGAAATAGTTAAAGTCTTGCTATCATGTAGTAATTAGAAAGGAGGAGAGGGGTATTTTAGAATCTATGCGCCAAAGACAAGGAAAGGGCAACCACAGGGGGAAGCCTGTGGGAGACGTGGCGGACACAGTAGCTGGACCCAGGTTCCTGGAGACACCCATCACAGCAGGACTCTCCAGACCACCCTCCAGAAGTCAGCTGCATTCGGTAGCCAGAGCTAAGGTAGTCAAAGCTCATCAACAGCACTGCTAGCACAGAGAGAGTAATAGTTAGGTTGTGGAGTCTTTTTGAAGAAAAAAACAGACCAGAGCAGACCATGAGTGTGTTCCACAACCTACTTAATAGATCACAACCAGCATTTTAAAAATAACAGTATTTGAAATGGAATGGAATGGGATGGGATGGGATGGGATGGGATGGAATAGAATAGAATAGAATAGAATAGAATAGAATAGAATAGAATAGAATAGAATAGAATAGAATAGAATAGAATAATAGAACAGAACAGAGATATCCAGAATGCATCACACATAGTAAACCTAAGAAATGTTTCATTAAACTTCTGGATCAGCTCTATCAATCCACATACCCACATACACAGGTAGGCCTACAGATCCTGGGTCATGACGTGAAATGCATTTCATGCTTTGCACCAGTCAAAAAGTTTCAAGAGATTCTCAATTAGAAAACTGGCCACAATATCAATGTGATCCATCTTTAATTCCTCAGGTTTCCGATCTCACTTCACTTATCATCCAACTTGTCCCTTTCCCTTGCCACTTCCCATTCTCTTCTGCATTTCTTCTTCCTATTTTCCTTATTTAAAAGTCGCTGAAAGATCTCCTGTCCTCTAGAATTAGAAGAGGGGGCTAGGAGCTTAGGAGCTGCAGCCAGGTCTTCCTCCTCTGGTACCAGCTGACCAAGCAGTACTTAGAACCCAGCACTTCTGACCTTCCCATTCTGCTCAGCGATTTGTCTCATCAGAATGTGAGTCCTATCCACGAGTCAAACTCTCTACACGTGAGGGACCAACAAGAACAAACACTCACATTGGCATGTTTACCATCAGAAACAGGGTCTTGTTCAAGGTAGCCCCAGATCAAGCATTCAAAAAGCACAGGCGGAATGCAGAGACAGACTCACAGCACAGGTAGCCACATAGATGTTCCACGTGGGAGGGGCTTCCAGGGGGAAATAGGGTGAAAAGGTGACTTAGATTATCTCACGTGAAGCTATATTTGGCTAGAAAATCCAATGTTTCACCTCGATTGTCTGTAATAGATCAATTAAAATGGCACATTTTCTAAAAATGCTTGGTCGTACTTCTTATACAAGAACTTCTACATTAGGGTGTGTTTTTGTTTTGCTGTTATTGTTCTTCCTATCTGGGGTAGCTTTGGGGAAACTGATAGGGATTGTTGGGGACCAAAGTCCTCTCTTTGTCTCTCTGTCACCACTTGAGTTCATGACTCAAATAAGAAACGCTTGACTCTTTCAAAAATGTTTGCTTAGTAACAATTATACCAAATTCTCTGTAAAGTCCCTCAAGTCATGTGCACTAGAAGCAGCTGGACAGACAGCAGAGGATCTGAACTCTGAAAACAGCAAGTGCAGGTGAAAATCAACTCCTCTTCACCAATTCGTGTCAATCTCCTTTTTTTGTTTGTGTGGGGCTGGTTACTGGGGATCTAACCCAAGGGCACTTTACCACTGAGCCATCAACCTGGCCCTTTTTTATTTTGCATTTTGAAACAGGACCTCAATAAGTCATTGAGGATCTCACTAAGTTGCTGAGGGTCTCACTAAATTGTTGAGGCTGGCCTCAAAGTTGCAATTCTTTTGCCTCAACCTCCCATCAATCTTCTTTTATAACTGAGAAGTAATTCATATATCATAACATTCACCATTTTACAGTGTATGATTCAGTATACAATTAGTATGTTCGCAAGGTTGTATGACCATCATCACTAATTCCAGAACATTTTCATTACAACCAAAAAGAAAGCCTATGCCCATTAACAGTCATTCCCTGTTCCCTACTTCCTCCAACCCTTGGCAATAACTAATCTACTTTTTATATCTATGAATGTGCCCACTAAACATTTCATATAAGAGAAGTCAGAGTACACGTGACCTCTTCTGACTTTTTTCTTTTCAAAAATGTTTTCAAGGTTAGTATTTGTACTTCATTTTTTTATGACTGAATAATATCCCATTTTATGATTATACCACATTTTTAAAATCCATTTATCCATTCATGAGCTTGGGGGCATTTTGTATTGTTTCCTTTTCTTTACTATCTTTAATAGTGCTGTTGGGGCTAATTCTTTTTGAACTGAAGTTTCTGGAGCCATAGAACTTTCTGGAAGAACTCCAATTCTCTTGAAGATATCTTTGCACCTTCACCATCTTCACTAGCCCTCCCCTAGTTTTCACTCCGTCTCCTCCTTAACTTCACCTCCTTCAAGTTTATGAGCACATAGGACAGAAAATTAAAGCCTTGGCCCACAACTTCTTCCATGGAGCTTGCAAAGAGGAGCAAGAGAAAATAGCAATAGGGAATCTGTGTCGAGGGGCCAGGGGACCTGGGTCTGGGAAATGCCTGCACCAGAGAGAGAACAAGCAGCACAGACCCTGATTCTGAGCCGGCTCAGCCTGCTCTCATTGGACACTGTGCTTCACCGAGTGGGGTAACACATGTAAGTACAAAGTGGCCACGATCCTCAGTTCTCGGCAGTTGGATCCCAGAGGAGTATGAAAATAAAGGCATTTCACAGTATGCTTCCAGCCCTCTGATAATCTGGCCATGCTTTACTCACCCTAGTTTCTTTGCAGACCCCCTATCCAGGCAGGTTTGATCCCAGGTTCAAATCTGCACTTTACTTGCTATGATGCCTCTAACTGCCACCGGCCCTGATCCTGCTGCTCCTTCACAGCTGCCCCCTGTGCCCAGCTTCTGACCCCAGCCTGCCCCAGCCTTGGTTTGCTGTTCCCAGCTTGGCTCTGACAACCGCTAGTGATCTCACCCCACTGCCGAGCCCAGATGGGACAGTGTGTTCATAAAGGTCATCAGTCAATGGGGTGTTTGGAACTCAAAGAATTTCTCCATAGAGGAAATCATTATAAATAGTGGTTTGGTTCCCAGACCAATCCACAAAGGCCTATTTAACCAACCATGGTGCTGACATAGCTGTGGCAAGCCACCTTGCTCCTGAAGTCTAGTGAGGATGACCTAAGGGGAGCCAGGCAGAAGAGTGGAGGCCCCTGACAATTTACCAGTTCCCATGGAAACATGGAAGGGGTACAGTCCACTGGCAAAAGAGGCTGAGCAGGGTTCCAGAGTTCACCCAAGCAGAGACGAAAGGAGAGGATGGGGAGCTCAAGAGGCAGAACTGAGGGCACCTCTGCCCAGAGAGGGCTCCCAGATAGGGGCTCTCACTGACGGGGAGAGTCCAGGGGTGGGGAGTAGGTCCAGCCCTCCAGGCTTTCCTAGGTAGAATGGCATTACCACACCTCACCCCTTGACCACTGAGCATCTGTCCTCCTGCTATTTCTGTCCCTCCTCCTGTCCTTTCAAGTTCCTGATTCTTCTCTGGCCCTTGACCAGAGAGGTTCCCTGATTGCTGGCTTTTGTGAGAGTGAGACTAACTTTCTTTCACTGGCTTGTCTTTTGGTTGAGGGGCAGTTTGTTTTGACTGGACCACATCCACTCCATTTTGTACCTTACTTCAGGTCAGCGCACCTTGAGATCCTGTAGGGGAGTCCCTCTCTCCCACTGCATGAGGACTAGAGGACTGTGGACCGAGGTGCCAGCCCTCCCCTGGCCAAAGATCTGCTCTATTCTCCTTCTAGCTCACAAAAAAATTGTAATTTTTTCCTTCAATGCACAAGTTCCACCTAAGTCTTTCAGTGATTCACTTTGTGCTTAATCCACCAGATTTGCAGCCAATGATGTCTAATACACACCGGATATCCATGTTTATCGCTTGTTTTATACTGGCTCCACTGTGGAGCCACAGGCTCTTCTGGATCTATAGCAGGATTCTGTTTCAATAGGCTTCATGTGAAGCTCAGGAAACTCTCTTCAGACCTCCAACTGGTCATGAGGCCAATGGCCTGGGAAACACCTTGTGGTGACTCCAGTCACTCCACACCTGTCAGCTCAGCCACTAAGAGAGCTTCCTCTGCAGCCACCCTGAGAGAATTCTGTGGAGGCTTGAGGTAAATATACCTTCACTTTTCATGGATAGTGAGAGACACAAATTGAACTGGTAACCGGAACAACAGGTAACAGTCCCATTCTCATGAATCAACTGGCAAATTTTAAAGTTTAACAGTTTTGGCAAAGTTGAATGTTAGTGATTTTTTTTTTTTTTTTTTTTTTTTTTTTTTGACTAGTGAGGTGAAAGCCTTGTTATTGATAAAACCACAAAAATGTTGACCAAAAGATAGACACATTCCCTTTTTGTCATCATTTTACAATCCAAAGAACAGAAACACGTGTGCACAACGAGCTAGCACCCCTTCAACAAACTCAATTAAGGGGAACAGATACAACCTGGGCCCCCAGATTGGCTACTATCCGGTGTATTAAAACTGCCTCCAAAAAACTTCGTGCACCAGTCTGTAGGGGGTAGCCCTGCATCAGAGACAGGAGGAGGGGCAATTGCAGAGCACAAAAGTATTCTCTAGTCCTCATTCCTGTCCTGCTATTCTGATAGCAGAAATATTGGCAGCAAGACAAAACAAACGGGATTTCAGACTTTTGAAGAGTATGATATTACACGAAGTTCTTAGTGATATCTAGTATTAAGTAACACCCCAAGCCAATGCGAGAAAATGTTTTATGATTATGAAATGATACAACATTCAGAATGGGAACAGGCATTTTTGCTTGGGAGGTGGCCGGGAAGAACATGCTAAGCTTGTTTTCCTTTGTCTCAACATTTTCCTCTCCATCTTCCTATCACTCCTCCTTTAAAGAAGAAGAAGAAGAAGTGGGGGTGGGCAACAAACCTATTTGTAATAGCTGCTCTAGTTTCTGCCCTTAGAAATCTGCTCTATTTATTAACTACTCCTCCGGTGAAGAAATTCCACTGAAATTCCTTCAGGGCCTGGCTGCCTTTCAGCTTCTCTCTGCACATTCCTGCCTCTATGTATGTCACCATCTTAAATAGCTGAGCCTTCTGTGCTTTAATAAGGTCTCTCTATAATCTTTTTTTTTTTTTTTTAAGAATGCAGACCTAGTTTTGCTAAATTTCTGAATACCTCAGATTATAAAGCACCCATACTACTAATTAATTTCTGTTCTACCTTGTCTATGTTCTCACTGGCCGGCTAATAACATAAGGACCAGAACTGACCTCATTACAATAACTTCTTACATCGTAATGGAAATGATCCCTCCAGGCTGGTATTTGAATTACATCCCCCTTCCTATCACCCCCCCTCCCACAGGCACCATGTGAAAGATTTACTTGTACATTCATCTTAGATTCCAATGTGCTGGGTCCCAAACTGGGGGTACTAAATTTTTTAAATATGTATTATTTTCCTTTGCTAAGTTCATAACATGTCTAAGCATTGCACTGTCTTTGGTGAAAGAAAAGAAAAAGTACACATCACAATGCATGGCTCTGAATTATCACAATCCAGAATTTACTGGAAAGAAAAAAAGAAAGAAAACTATGAGCATCCTATTGTCTTTCTTATGACAGGCGATTGGCTTGGAAAGCTTTTAGAAACTCTTAGGAAGAACATCCCACCCTTAGGGTATAAGCAGTCAGCAAACATTTCATCTTGATTTTACCCAGATGGAGGCTTTTGAGGTGTGGTCCTTTGAGAAAATCCCAGAATACTCCAAATTCAGATTAGTGAAGTGTTCTATAAATGCATTTCCCCACTTCCCCATCCCCACCCAAGTCCCCTGCTTAAATTACCTCCAGACCCTTGGTTGTTAATTGTAGCAAAACCCAGTATTGGAGCAAAGAATTACTGGCTCTTCTTGCTGATTCATGAGCCAAGTGAAAAGTATTTCCGTCATCATGTTGGGATCCCTCAAGTCTCCTATGCAAGTGGTCTGACGCTTCCCATTGAGGCTCAGTGAACTCTCAAGGTAATGGTGCTCCATATATATGGCTGTGTATGTCACCATCTTAAACAGTATTATAGCCACAGCTCACTTGATGACCCTGCTCCGGCTCATTCTTGCTCTAGCTCCTTGAACTTTCTGCCTCCCAGGTATGAAATTTTCCTCTTACTGAACAGAAAATTCCCATGATTTTTAATTTGTGGGTTGCATGGTCAGAAGGCCCCTACGTGGCTCAGATAGCACTTGATCTTCTTATGAATCATGTTCCACAGCTCACATTCGGCCTAATTTAAATCATGTCTCACAAAGGAAGGCTGAATGTTAGGGAGTTATTAAGACACTTCATTGGAAGCTAAGTTATATTTGAATCTCCTACTACGTGGGGCTATAGCAGCTAGGGATTTTGTCACATGGCTTGATTTTCCACCCTCTTTGAAACACAGCCCTCTTTCCTTTGAGGAGTTCCTATTCTTGCCCTGTGGAGCTAGAGGCAGAACTTCAACTCTGCCCTGAAGGGCAGTGGGAGGTTTGCAGGGGCTGGGCCAGCCTCCAGGCCTCACTCCTCCCTCTCCCAAGCCCTGCTGATCAGAACCTTCCCGGGAGTGATGCGCAGATGCTGACTGAAAGACTCCCTCTTGATGTGGGGATGGTGGAAATGGGATGATGCAGCTCCTAGTAGCTAGCTATCTTCTCTGCCACATGGGGAGGGCACAGAGAGCCAGGTAATAAATGAATCCACAGTCCTCATCCCTGAGACTCTGGAGCCTAAGAGTCTTCTGTGAACTACTGTATCTCCTTGAGCTGTGTCTGTGAACACCCTTCTGGAATCCTCCAGTCTTTTAAAATCCAGAGAAACTAATTCATTGTTTCATGCTTAAGATCATTTGTCTTGGGTTTCAGTCACTTGCAACCAAAAATTCTCTAAAACCTCTTCCCTTATGAAGGATGGAAATGTCCCAAAGGTTGCATTGGCCACAAAGAAATTCCAGGAACTCTGAGAGGATGCCAGCTCATCTCAGCAAGGCGAGCGTAGAACAGGTTGAGTACTAGTGAAGGGCAAGGAAAGGTTTCTAGCAAAAGTATGTTAAAGCTTCCAGGCACAGGAGTTAGCCACAGGAGCAGGGACGGCATCAAATGGCTAATGCAGAAAGTGGAATGAGAGAGTGAGAAGCAGGAGCCAGTGTTGAAAAGTAAAGTCAGAGAGAACAGCCGAGGAAAAAAGATGAAGATAAAGACAGTTAGGAGCTTCACCATGGGCAACAAACAAGAAATGCCACCTCACCAGGAATATATCCAAGAAAGTTACATGCAGAAATGTAGGTTTCAAAAGAAGAAGAAGGTGGACTTCAGAGTCCAAAGCAAAACAACAGAGGCCAGGGCAGGTCCAACCAGAGGCCACCCCTGGTGTGGCCCCAGAGTCTCCTGTCCTCCAAGCCATTCTCAGGGATCACCAGGAATATGTCGTGGACACCCAACAGGCTACCGGCCCATGACCTCAGTCACACTCTTGCCAGGGACCCTCACAATAAATCAGACATTCGGGAGCCCTAATCTTTGACTTTATGTTAGTCATGTTATTTTGAAAATGTTTCCTAATTAAAAAAAAAAAAATGTTAGTTATTCCTGAAGGAAGCTGGGGATTTCCTGCAGTGGGCCTGGTAACTTTGTCTTTGCTTCACGTTTCTTTAAACTGGAGTTGCAAGGGCCTTGCCTGAGTTTCCCAGTGAAACATCACATTTGGTCCTCACCCCCCACCCTTTTTATTTTGCTGTTTCATTGCTGATAGTGTTCAACAGCAGTATACCCCGTCTTTATATATCTTAAGAAACACTAATCCTAGTTTTTAATCAGCCAAAATATTTCTGTTCTGAATAATATTGTTATTGGGCCAAAAGACAGGCCAGGAGCCCTGGCCTGTTGTATTCCTGATATTACCAGGTTGGGCGTGAGGGGAAGGGGTTCCTGGGTGTTGACTGACTTGGCCATGGCAAGGGCATACGTTTTGTCCTTCCTCAGAAGATCCCTGACACCCTCAGGGAGGCTCCCCTACCTCTCCTGAGTGACTTGGCCCATCCCTTGCAGTGGGCATGGGAATAGTTTACTTACAGAAAAGGAGTTTTGCCCTTTTGTAGATGGGCAAGTTTCCTAAGCTCTCTGTTCTGCCTCCCTCTGGCCTCTTTACTGCAGGGAATTGGGCATCTTCACCCTTGTGGGACCCAGTTGGGGAAAGTCAACATGGCAGCTTCAAGGTTAGCGGAAGCTGTGATTCTACCTGTTCCACCCCAGCAGTGTCTGTGAGCCCAGCTCTGATGGAGCTGATGGAGGACACCTGTAGTAGGTGACTCAGTGTATTGGGCTGGGTGGGATTTTCCTTTCCTACAGTGCACTGAACTGGGAAGGGGTGAGGGGAGAGGGAGCCATGCTGCTGAACTCTGTCTGGCATTCCCTGCTTGTGTAAAGGGGGCCTCTGCGGGTGGGACAGCTCTGCTTGGGTTTGGTTGTAAGATAAACCTGGAGGAGAAAGCACAGTTGTCCCATTGAATTATTTGAGCAAAAAGCTACTGTAAATAACTTTGTTTTTGTCTTTTGTCAAATAAAATTGCTCTGTTTTTGTTTAAAAAAAATGTTAGTGGAGCAAAAAAAATAT
The DNA here is from genome assembly GCF_902686455.1 of Sciurus vulgaris. Taxonomy (NCBI): domain Eukaryota; kingdom Metazoa; phylum Chordata; class Mammalia; order Rodentia; family Sciuridae; genus Sciurus; species Sciurus vulgaris. Next base: position 115,210,106 of record NC_136463.1, on the reverse strand, counting down.
TCTTCATAGTCAATAAAAGGACAATCAAAATGTAGTCAAGGCAATCCAAAGGATCCTAGACTTTAAGCAGGGAGCTGTATATATAAGCAACTCACCTGGAAGGAGAGGGAATGGAGGGGTCCTTGTGAGAAGGGCGGTGTGGCGTTCACCTACTTCAGAGTGAAGTTTTTAAATGCATCCCTGCAAGGCAGTGAGGCACAGTGGAGAGGGCAAGCCTCCAGGGCAGGCTGTTCAAAGCCAAACCTGGGCTCTGCCTCTCACCAGTTATATGATCTTGAGCGGTCTAATTAACCTCTCTGTACCTCAGTGCTCTCACCTGTAAAATGGGGACAGTGATAGTATACATATCACTATAAGGACTGAGTGGCTGCGTATAAAGAACTTGGAGCAACACCTGATATGTAGCAAGCATATAAAAGGGCTGGTCAATATTCTTATGCTTGCAGTTGGGTTGGAAATACGGGGTGCTCCTTGGTTATGAGGTAGAAGAGCAGGCTAGGTTCTTCCACCAAACATCTTTTTATGGTATGATGTGCTAAGGGAGCCATTTGAACCCAGACAGCGCCAGGAAATAACAGGCATATTTTTTCATTAGCTCACCCCTCCTGCCTCAACGCACACTATACGCCCAACCCCTCTTCCTCTTTAACAGCTATTTCTGAAAATAGTTTTGAACTTTTTGACAAAAAAGTTCCTTTGTGTCAAAGGAAATCTGAAATGCAATCTCCCCCAAAGTAAAAAGCAGTAAGTATTGTTTTGTTCTTTTTAGCACCAATTTGCTTCCATGCTGAGTTTGGTTTCTGGTTGGTTGGTTGGTTGGTTTTGTTGATCATTTAATTCATTCTTTGGTTTTACAGTGCCAACAAAACCCAGGAGCTGGGAGTGGAGCTCACTGGTGAAGCACTTGCCAGGCATACACAGGCCCTGGGTTCAATCCTCAGCACCACAACAATACAAAACAACAGTAACACAACAATAACAACGATACAATAACAAAACCAAATAACAATAACAATAACAAAAAGATTTCCAGAGATAACTGTTATAGTGGGTGCTCTTTTTAACAGCTTACCTTGTATTCTTAGGAAGCTTCAAATAAACAGAAAAGTTTTCTGCTGAAATCTGCATGAGATTGGTATAAAATATACTTGAGAATATGTTATTTTTATCATGAATTTCAATCTAGTTAAAGTATATTTTAAGCGTATTCTAATCAAATACGGAAAATACCCTTTAATTACCTCTGTCACCTTAAAATAAAAACAGTCTCCAAGAATTACATCTCCTGGCGTAGATACTGTATATAATCTTCTCTTCTTGAGTACAGGCAGGACTTGTGAAGATGATGAGATATAACTCTCAGAAGTAGATTAAATTACATATCAAATATTAAGGGATTTTAGAAATGTGAACCATGGCCCTATTTAGTTGACTCTGAGTTCATCAAAAGGAGGTTGCCTTGGGTGGGCTGGCCTAATCAGATGAACCTCCCAAAGAGACTGAAAGCAGGGGCAGATGCTTTCCACTGCCTTGAAGAACCAAGCTGCCATGTTGTGCAACAGTCACATGACTAGGACCTGAGGGCAGCATCTAGAAGTTAGAGGCACCTACAGCCAATAACCTACAGGTAAATGAGGACTTCAGTTCTATAACTACAAAGTACTGAATTCTGACAAAAACCCATCGAGCATGGAAGAGAACACTGAGTCTCAATGAGATCACAGCCCCAGACAGCACCTTGATTTCAATATTGAAGGACTCTGAGCGGAAGATGCAGTTAACCCATATCTGGACCAATAGGAACTATGAGATAATTTATGGAGGTTCCGCTAAGCCACCAAGTTTACTGTAATTCTACAACATGTATGTAAAACCCATGGAAGATGGTATGTGCTAAACAGGGGTAGATACCCAGCCAGTAGTCAGGGCTTCCTAGGAGACTTCCCTGAAGTTCAGGAGTATCTTCAGAAAAAAAGCCCCTGTTCAGGAGAGTGAAGTCAAAAGCTTAGTAGCATCAGCCCTCAGAGAAGAAATCTAGGAACTAACTGTGGCATTTATAGCCAAGGAAAGAGAAGAGTGGTTAGAAACCTAGCTCAGATGCCACCCAGGAGAAAACATGGAGAGAAAAGCACCAAAGAATGCTACAACTTTCAATTCTGAGTATTAAAATAATACAGATTCACTGAAGAAAGTTTAGAAACAAAGAGCAAAGTATAAAAAGAAAATACATATATGGACCTACCTTAAGCCTTATACACTTTGTATTTTGCTTTCTTTCTTTCCTTTCTTTCTTTCTTTCTCTCTTTCTTTCTTTCTTTCTTTCTTTCTTTCTTTCTTTCTTTCTTTCTTTCTTTCTTTCTTTAAACCTCATCAATCAGTATTATCCTGGGCCATTTGCCTCACTTTTAAAAGCTGCATACTATTCCATCTCATGGCATGTGTTTTGATTTACTTAACTGTTCCCTTACTGTTAGCAGTTAAAGCTGTTCTCAATTTTAAAATATGTATTCCGAACTTGGGAAAGGCCTTCAAACACCAAAACCTGTAGGAAATGGGATTAGCTTATAGAGACCTGTCTTTTGACTTTATTCTCCACTTCAAAACAGTCTCAAATGAATCCAGTAGGGGTTCCTGCCGTGGAAAATCCTGTCTTATCCCGGGGGCTTCCTCTGTCCTCAGGTATTCTTTTTGTTCAAACACGCTCTGGCTTCACTCAGATTATTTGTTCTCATTGCAGTTTCCTCCCTGGGAAATCTGTTCTTTCCTGGCCTCCCTCCCTCTGTCTCCTTTGTAAACACTAAGGTATGATATGAGATTTGTCCTAGGTAATGTTTGCTTTCTCCATCTCTGAGAAAGCCCTGTGTTGCTGTCACTAATAACCGACTCCTTGTGCACACACACACTAAGCCCACCAGCCTCCCACTGCATGAAGTCCATGCATCACGTTTTCCTCATGCTCTCCAGAATTTACTTTGTAATCTTCCAGTTTGCGTTGGTGATATCACACGTCGACACTCAGCACAGAGATGCCACAGGAGTTGGTGGATGGTGACTTGAAGGCGGATCTTGAGTTTGGATCACCTTTGATGGGTGACGGGCAGATGGGGGAAGGCTCCAGCCTAAGGAAGATGCCCCCTCTGTGCTGCTGGGAGCTGGCGGGCTACAGCGTGTGTAACCTGGGCTTTAGAAACAGACAGACTTGAAAGCATGTGCCAATTCTGTGGCCCAAGGCCAGTGAATTTATCATTCTTTGCTTCTGTTTCCTCATTTGTGAAATGCTTTTGATAATAGTATTAACATCATTGAGTTATTGAGTAGATTAAATGTCATGATGCACATACCCTTAATATAGTCTTTGGCATGTGGTAATAAGATAAAATTAAAACAAAACCACAGAAAAGTTGTTCCTAAATGAACAATTAGTGAAGATTCCTGGGGAAAGTAAGGAAAATTTGAGATTTGAAAGTCAGGATGTGGTGGAGGAGGTCAGCCCACCAAGAAAGTATCTTCATTCAAAGAGAACAGCATATGCAAAGGCCCTGTGGTGAGAGGGAGCCTGGCTCACTGAGGTATACCAGAAGGAAGAGTTGTGTAGTTGATAAAGAGAGTGATTGGATTGAGATACAAGAGATGAGCAGTTGCTCGGCCAGGCAAGCCTGTATGACATGTACGTGATTTGGCTCTTGATCTTAAAAACAGTGGAAAATCATTCAAATATTTTCAGCTGCAGATAGGGGTAAGTTAGAGGTGATGAGGTCATATTTGCATTTCAAAAGTTGGTTCTTCTAGGAGTAATGTGAAAAATGAACTGGAGATGATGAAATGGATTTGGGGAGGCTGTTTAACAGGCCGTTGCACCAGGACAGGCAAGGGATGGTGGGAGCTTAGACAGTCTAGTGGTTTTAATGATGGAAGAAGTAAATAAAATTGAGAGAGACTCACAGAGAAAAGGAAGAGGAAATGTCACAAATGGCTTCTAGGATACACACGTGTATAGCTGGATATATGAAGGGCCACTTCCTGAGAGGGGACCTAAGAAATGAAAAGGTTTAGGGAGATGATGGTCTGTTGAGTCTTAGGTGCATTTGAGACATTCACATGGACAATAGACTGAGCATGTCAATCTTGATCTCAGAAGGTGGCGAGGCAGGCAGGGGGCATTTGAGGCAGTTACTACGAGTGGAACTGGGAGCACTGTACATGACAAGTTAAATCCCAGTGTCTGGGTGTGAGGTCATTTGTTAGTAGCACTCCTGCAAGTTCAAGCATTGCTAAATGCTTTTTAAACCTCCTTAAACCTCCCAGGTGATGCTAATGCGCAGGCAGGATTGTGAACCACTGCAGCAGCTTTTCTGTTGTGCAGAGGCAGGAAGAAGAGACCGAGGCAGAGCAGCATTAACTAGCTGCTCTTCTGGCTCACTGCCTGCTGGCTCTCACTCCTTTTCTGGTTAGTGGTGGACTCGCTCACAATCCTCTGGCTTCCTTGTAGGCTGCCCTGTGAATACCTCAGAAGGCTGTAAGTGCTTCCCCACAGTCCTCTAAGAATCCCACCCGGCTGGCCACCTCAGCTCTGACCACTCGTGTTTCACTCCTCTATTAGGATTCCCCTCCGCCAGGACCTTCTCTCTTGGGGCGGAGCAATGGCAGAGGACTCCAGCTGGATGACATTTGCGTGAGGTTCCTTGGCACATGGGGACACAGGACAAATGGTCACTCATTTTTCTCCACTGTACCCTCTGTCTTTGCCCTGCCACCCTTTCCTCTTTTATCCTGCTCAGGCAGCAGATGGGTAAATCGTGTATTGGGTCTGGTTTTGTTTTGCAGTACTAGGGACGGAACCCAGGCCCCGTGTACACTAGGCAAGTGCTCTACCACTGAGCCACATCCCCAGCCCTAAATCAACAAGTCCTCTGCCTACACAGACCTCTGTCTGGGGTCTTCATAAAGAATTCTGGGCTCTGTACACAGTGCTAGAGACCCACCTGCCCACTTAGCATGGCGGAGGTTGGGTAGGAAGTACCAGCAAACATCAGCTGTTTCCATGGCCTTATAATAAGCCCTGAGACAATGTGGGATCATTTGTTAGTAGCACTCCTGCAAGTTCAAGTCTAGTTAAACAGACCTGCCCACATCCCAAGCTCAAGCCCCAGAAAATGTTTTTCAATTGGTTTTAGGCACACCTTATGTTTTTGTGATTTTTTTCCCTCTCTTTTAAATTTATTTTTTGTTTGTTCTTCAATTTTTTTTAGATAGCTATAGATTCATGTGCAATTGTAAGAAATATTACAGAAAAATTCCATGCACCTTTTATCTCATTTTCCTTAATGAAAACAGATTGTAAAACTAGAGTGCAATATCACAGCCAGTATATTAACATTGACACAATGAAGATGCATAGCATTTTCATTAATACAAGTTGCAACCACTAACCTATTCTCCATGTGTCTAATTTTGTCATCTCAAGAATTTTATATAAATAGGATCATACGGTATGTGACATTTTGGATTTTGCCACTCAGCCTAATCCTCTAGAGATTCATCCAGGCCATCAAGTAAGTCAGGTGTCAAGATCTTCTTCCCTTTTATTGTTCTTGGTCTTCCATGTTAACAATTTGTTTAATTGCTTTCCCATTGAAGAACTTCTAGGTTGCTTGCAGTTTTTGACTATGATGAATAAGGCTGTTATAAACATTTGTGTATAGGTTTTGTTGTTGTTAACACAAGTCTTCATTTCTTGGGATAAACGTCCAAGAGTACAATTGCTGGGTTGTACAGTAGCGGCATGTTTCAATTTTATAAGAAATCACATTGCCTCACCGTACAAGGTAGTTCTTTGAATGCTGATCCCCAATACCTGAATTCCAGATGATAGAAACCAGACAGAGGGTGAAAAAGGATTTCTTCAATTATGTCACTTATTTTTTATGTGCCTTCCCAGAAGTTAGAGATGCCACTACTTATATCTTACAGCTAACAGTTATCTGATAATACCTGGTGTTATGGTTTTGATGTGGTATCCCCAAAAAACTCATGTGTGAGATGATGCAAAAAGGTTTAGAAGAGAAATGTTTGGGTTACAGCTTTAACCTAATCAGTAAATTAATCCCTGATGGGATTAGCGGGGTGATGACTGGAGGCAGGTGGGGTGTGGCTGGAGGAAGTGGTTCATTGGGGGCGGGGCTGTGGAGTATATATGTTGTATCTGGAGGGTGGACTCTCTCTCACTCTCTCTCTGCTTCCTGATCATCATGAGAGCTGGTTCCCTCTGCCACATTCTTCCACCATGATGTTCAGCCTCACCTTGAGCCCTGAGGAATGGAGCCTGCTGTCTATGAATTGAGACCTCCAAAACTGTGAGCCCTCAAATAAAATTTTTGTCCTCTAAAGTTGTTCTGCTTGGGTCCCTTTAGTCATAGCAGCGAAAAAGCTGAATAATACACCTGGCTACAAAGGACCCTGGGAAATGTTAGCTTATCTGGGTACACTGCCACCTTTACTAAAACTGGGGTCCCATCTATCATAAAAACCTGGCTTATGCTGCAGTAACAACCCCAAAATCTCAGAGGTTTAATACAACAAAGATTTATTTTCCTCTCCCATTACTTGATTATCTTGGATCGGTTAGGACTGTCTGCTCTGTGTTGTCTTCTCTCTGAAACCAAGAACTACTGTCAACAACATTGCCAGTTATGATAAGGGAAAGGGGCAGGGTGTGCAGGGGAGAGGAACATGGTGAATTTCAGGCTGTTTCTTAAAACTCGCTTCTTATGGACCAGATCAAGTCACATGGCCACATCTAACTCTGAGTGTGCAGGGAAGGGTGGCTTTACCATTTATCCCAATAGGGAGACAGAAATGTGTAGTAAATATAGCCAGTGACTTAAGAGAAGGAACGATGGGTATTAAGGTAGGACACGGTCTGCCGCAATTTCAGGAATCTACATGTATTTGTAACTTGCTTTTCCCTCACTAACTTTTGTGCCTCAGTGATCATCCTGGGGTTCAATGGTCATTACTATACACACCATGCTATTTCATCCTTTAGCCCATTCATTATGGGGTTTGCTTTCCCTGGAATGTCTTCCCTATTGGACTTGCTGCCCTGTGCCTGTCCCTCAGCGCCTTCACTGTGCTCACCCCTGAGGAGCATCTGTGAGTAACACTGTCCCAGTCTACACCTCGTTTGGCAGCTCTGCTCCATACAATCAGTAGAATCCAGGAACTTTTTACTTTGCACTCTGCCTGCCACCTCATTCATGTCCAACTTGACTGCTTGAATTCCAACCACTCTGCCCTCCAGCCTATAGAAAACATGAAAGGTTAAAGACTAGCACACAAACCCTTCCCTTTGAAGACCTTTCTCCTTAGTGGCAATGAATACTTCCGCTTACAACCTATTAACCAGAACTTAGTCACATAGCTGAACCTTGCCAGAAGAAGGGAGTCTGGTAATATATAGTCTTTTCCTGGTCAGGTGTGAGTTCAGGTCAGAGATGAGGCTCTATTTCTTTCTTTCTTTTTTAAAAAATTTAAATAGTAGCAGCTGGGGATGTAGCTCAGTTGGTAGAGTGTTTGCCTTGCATGCACAAGGCCCTGGGTTCAATGCCCAGCACCACCAAAAATAAATAAATAAATAATAAATAGTAAATAAACTTGAATTTATTAGATGAAACTCCCAACTGTTACTTAGTTCTATTCTTTTTTAAAGTTTTTTATTCGTTCTTTTAATTATACATGACAGTAGACTGTATTTTGACATATCAAAAATACATGAAGTGTAACTTCCCATTTGATGTGGAGTTACACTGGTCATGAGTTCATGTGAGGCTGTATTTCTAATGAAGAAGAGATGGTATGGAGGGAGACTGAGCTATAATGGGTAGTCTCTACTGAAAAGATGAACACACTTTGCTTCATCTTCCTGAAAACTTATCTATTGAGTCCCTATTGTCTAGCAGTAAACAAAATAAGCAAGGTTCCTGCATTTATAAATTAAATAACCACCTGGAGGAATGTGATTATAAACTCTGATGAGTGTTACAAAGGGTATTTTTGAGAAGAGAGAGATTAATGGGGGGTTCAGATGGAAAGAGGATGCAGGGAGACCCTTTAGAGTGTTGTAGGAAGAGGAGTGACTTGGGGTGGTGGCACAAGGATCAGTTGGCAGTGCCCTGGGGTCCCCTCCAGGAAGACAGGGAAATATCTGCAAAAGCCCTGAAACTACAAGAAACTTGGTATATTTGAAAAACAGGAAAAAGGCCAGGTGCTTGGCACCTGCTGAGGGAGAAGAGACATGTGAGACGCAGCTGGGAATGTGGGCAGAGGCCAGATCCCAGCTTTACAGGTCATGCTAAAGGTTGGGGATTTTATTCCAAACACATGAGGAAGGAATGGGAGGATTTTAGGAAGACAGATGACATGATTAGCAGACACCCAGCAAATAAGGAAGTTAGGAAATTGCAATTTTTTTTTTATTTTTCATGTGTTAAAATTTTCCATACATTCCCCTGCTATTTTTATCATTCTTTGTATAATCATTTTTCTTTGAATATTTTTCTTCTCCTATTCAGATTCATGCAGTAGTATTTGCATTCTTCTGAATTGGCCTTGTTAAAATTCATCATTGGTTTATTTTTATTCCTTCTGAGGTCCCTGTTTATCATTTTCCTAGTCTCTAAAAGAGACAGAAAAACATAGGACAATTCATTCAAGAAAAAGAAATGGTTATTTAATATAGTGAAATGTAGGACCAGTCCCCAGTATTCCTTCTGATGCAGCTATTATCATCAGCCCTGTTTTGTGATTTCACAGGGCTGGTGCAAATCAGGAACATCCAGATTCATCATTGGCCTGAAGACCCCCACAGATGATATGGACGCAGGGGCAACATGTGATTCTTGTGACTGCTGCTTCCAGGCTTCCAGTCTGCTCAGGTTCCCACATCCTGGTTTGGAGCTTGGTCCTTACTCCTGGCAATGACATACTCAAGTCTGGCCTAGCTATGACTTCACTTGACTTCTGATCCCTGACCTTTCTCTGTAGACCTAGATAGTGGCCCCAATGTCAGTCTGGGGACCTCTGCTTCAAGCTTTGAGCCTTCTCTTTTTATGTATATTCTGCTATTTTTAGTCTCTTTATATTTGTGAAGATACTGCCATGACACGTCGAGCCTATAAAGAAAATTCTGGCTAAGAGAAAGTAATGAGGATGGTGGATGATTCAGATGGAAGAAGGGATCAGGGAAAGCCTTTTGAAGGCTTCAGGGAGAAGTGTGGCCCACTACCCTCATGGGGGGACAGCGGGACATACAGATTACCTACTTGTGCCAGCTCTGCACTCGGTTCTGGGAAATAAGACTCCCTTGTCACACAGAGTCAGGGAAGGAGTGGCATGAAGATGCCTCTCTAGCTAAGACTTGAGGCATGAGTAGAAGATAACTAGGTAAACATGACATGGAGGGACATTCTGGGGAAGAGTAGCATCTGGAGTACAAGTATGTAGATATGAGAATATAGACTATTGTGGAGCTGTGACATGTGGGGACCAATGGAAAGGGTACAAGAGGCAGAACATCACTGTGTGAAACTAGAGAGGCAAGTAGCATCTTAAGGGGAGTTGGGGGCTTACCTGGAGAAATGGAGAACCATCACAAGAGATTAGGTAGCAAATGGAGTTGAGGAAATCTGCAATTAGAACAAACAATGACTTTTTGTGAAAGTAAATGGAAGAGTGATTGAGGGAGGGAGCCTTCACATTGTGAAGTCGCTTGCAGGAGAGCTGGTGAAAAGCTGTCCTTTGGTAGTGGTGATGAGATTTGAGCTCCTGAGAAGAAACAGCCAAGGAGGCAGAATGCACACGCCTTTCTTGAGAAAAAAATGGATAAGGGGTGTGATCAATAGTCAGGGGTCAAAAATGAATACCCAGTTGGGAGCTTGGTGCTGTTGAGTGACACAGATCACTGAGTTAAGTAAAACAGGGAGAAGAGCAAGTTTGGTAGGAACAATGATGAGTTCATTTTCAGACATGTTGAGTCAGCTGATTTGCATGGGTAGAAATCAACTTGACTTTAATTACAATCAATTTCTATTCCGTTGTTTCTTCACTGAATTTAAAAGCTAAAAGTAAAGGAATTTAGCAAAAAAAGAAAGCAATGCATGAAAAAAAGAACTAGGACATATAACAAGCAATCACACTGCTGTAAAATTTATGACAAGCCATTCACAGAACCATAAACAATCCCATGACAGGATTCTGGAGAAATTATAAAGATCACTAGGGTACATGATGGACAGATAGACAGACAGATAGAGAGATAGAACATAAGCTTAAAAATGTAACAGAAATATAATACTAACATTCAATTAGCAATTACATGGGGCTATAAGAATGCCCAAAACAAAACACAAAGATGAAAAGCATACCTTATAACTGAGCAGATCTAGTAGTCATGACCTTATTTGAATAATCAAACATATTATTACTGGATGTGGGACAGGCTGACATGTCGGATTTCCTGATGTAATGTATTATGAAATACGTAGCATCTATTAAGCATTCTTGTGAAAAATGTCTAACTTGAATTTAATCAAGGCTTTATTACTAACTTTCAGATTGTAAAAAATGTAGAGAGCTTAGTAACAAGTCAGAGGAAGCAAAGATGGCATTACCAGAGCCCAGGAGCCAAAGCTGTCCAGGGGAAATGGACCGGGGGCTCTACAGTGGAAACCTGAACTGTGGAGGAAGGGACAAGCAGAAGTAAAGGCACCTCCAAAATACATGGAGGGTTGTAGAAATATCCTGTCTTCTCTTTCATGATCATCTAATCTCCAACCAATTCTTTCCTTGGTCAAAACCTAAACAGAGTTGGAAGGGAGTCTGGGAAATGTAGTTTGCAGGTACCAGCTCCCTGATATAGACTCCAGCAGGAAAAGCAGGGAAGGATGACACAGGCAAATGGCTATCCTTGGGGAAAAGTGTCATGATGCTTGAGACATTGTTTTTAAATGATTCAGAGAACAAATTCATACATATAAAGACAGATAAAGCAAATTTGGTAAAATGTTGCATCTGGGTGGGTATATGGATGTTCATTATAACATTCTTTCAATTCTTTTTTCTTTTTTGGGGGGAAAATATCTGGGATTAAATCCAGGGGCCCTTAAGCACTGGGCCACAACCCCCTCCCCTTTCTAATATATTAGTTAGAGACAGAGTCTTGCTGAATTGCTTAGGTCCTGGCTAAGTTGCTGAGGCTGGCTTTGAACTCACAATCGTCCTGCCTCTCAGCCTTCCGGGCCACTGGGATTACAGGCATGTGCGACTGCACCCAACATTTTTTCAGTTTCTCTGTAGGTCTGATTTTTTCGCAATAAAACAATAAAAAATCCATTCTGATATTCTATGGATGAAATTATAGGAAATTACATAAGGTCACCCATGAAAATGGAAAGATGAAACACTTAACTTGAATTTGACAAATTTTCTCATTAAATCCTTATAACCAAGATGAAAAAAAATGTGGGCCATGGTTACAGCTATCATTTTTCTATCATTATTCATTTGATAGTTGATATTTCTATTTGTCACTCTCCTGGGGACATAGCCATTACTACTCCCATGCCAGTTATAACACTGACTTTATTAACCAGCCTCCATAAAGTTTGGAAGTGAATGAGAATGCCTCTAATTTGAAGGTAATCTTTAATCTGCTCTATTTTTTAAAGAAACAAATTAGTTATGAAACATCTTCTAGTCATTTGCAACAGCCCAACCTGTTGTGACATTAGAGTTGAGAAACTTTCAGATAGGAAAAAGTATAATTATAAGCCATGCATGATTGAGCACTTCTATCAAAGTTGTTGATTAACACATAGATGTCAACCAGGAGGGTAGTCCCTCATGATGCATGAAAGAGTTCTGTGTCAGTTTGGTCCTGTCCAGTTTTACATTTTAATCAATACCTTGAATGAGATTTAGAAAACAAGCTGATTATAATTGTTGATGGCATTTAATGCTAGGGTGAGAGTGAATGCCAGCTCAGGATGCACAAAGATTTAGGTCAATCACAGTGATGAACTGATATAAATTAATATATAATAGAAATACATGACCAATCTCTTGCTTGGGTCCAGAAAAGCCAATAAGTATGTTTTAAACATATAACTAATAACCAGGCAGTTTGAGTGCATTCTCTGGTTCTTTCATTAATGATCTCTATAAATTTCAGCAAGTGACTTTATCTTTCATTAAGTACCTCAGTTTCAACTTCACTGTTACATAGGAATAAAAATACCTACCTCACAGTTAATATATGTCCAGCAGTTGAATAGTCCCTTTCACAGAGTAACAGAAGAAATGTTAGTTGCTATCAGTGATGTGTATGTGGGAGTGCTTGTGGTTTTATTATCTGGCAAGTAGTGTAAATTATATTAAGCAACTGATACTACATTCAGTAGATTTCAGGTGTGGGACAAGATTACCAAAAGAGTGTATAATGTTCAAGGTTTTGTTTCTTTCCATTTTTTTTTAATTGTGGTAAAGCGTATATAACATAAAATTTATCATCTTAACCGTTTTAAAGGTACACTTTAGTAGCATTAAGTACAATCATATTATTGCAATACATCACCACTATTCATCTCCAGAATTCTTTCCACCTTACAAAACTGAAACTCTGTATCCATTGAACAATAATTCCCCATTCCCTTGGCTCCTGCCCAGACCTTGGCAACAACCATTCTACTTTCTGTCTCTCTGATTCTAACTATTCAAAACACCCCATATAAATTGATTCATGCAGTATTTATGTGTGTGTGACTGGGGCTTATTTCATTTGGCATAATGTCCTCAACATTATCCATGTCATAGCAAATATCAGAATTTCCTTCCTTTTCAAAGCTGAATATATTCCATTGTATGAATGCACCACATTCTGCTTGTCCAACAATGGACACTTGGGTTGCTTCTACGTTTTAGCTATTGTGAATAATGCTGCTATGATATGGGTGTATAAATATCTCTTTGAAATCCTGTTTCCAATTATTTTGGGTGGAATTGCTGGATCACAAGGTAGTTCTGATATTTTGTGGAAATACCATATTGTTTTCTGCAGAAATGTTATTTTATAGTCTTACCAACATTACAAAAGTGTTCCAGTTATTCCACATCCTCTCCATTTCTTTTTTCTGTATTTTTTTTTAATAGTAGCCCTCCTAATGGATGTGAAGTGGTATTTCCTCATGCTTTTGAATTATATTTCCCTAATAATTAGTGGTGTTGAGCACCTTTGCATGTGCATATTGGTCATTTGTACATCTTCTTTAGAGAGTTGAAGAGCAAATCCTTAACCCATTTCTGAATCTAGTTGTTTGGTTTTTGGTGTTGTAGATAAGGCTTTATTTGATAGAGTACTACTGCATGAGACAGATGGAAGTCATGAGTCATGACTGAGTCTGCTGGACTATAACTGGAGCAAAGGACTGAGATTAGGTACCATACCCACAAACTACCATAAGCAAATTGGAATATTCTCAACTCAGAGCCAAAAGGGAGAAACTATTGATGGAATTGGAGGTGTCAGGCTGTCTGAAAATTTAATGAGCTGTGGAATAGAATTTTGAACTTTTTTTGTGTGATCCCCATTGATTTCACTAGAACCAATGAGTACAAATTACCATGACAGACTCTGAGTCCACATAATGAAATCTGTCTTGTGATCTGAGTTGAAACGTTGTTTGGGGGTATACTAAGTTCTGCATCACTTCATTTATTAGGTATTATACATCAGGGTGATCACTTAGGAAGGAAATAATGGCATTTGAACCTCAAATATATGACCAGATAAAGTGTCTTGAAACTGACCCCTAGAAATCCTGAGATTTTATCCAATGAAATTCTCAGTATTCTAGATTTGTTTCTAATAACATACTTAACTGCTTCACAAACTGCTGCCTTTCAGGCTCTTATTGGTTTTCTTCAGGCTCTGGGCCAAAGGGACAGTACTTTTCTTTCCCCCACCACCATATAGGTTAAATACTCAATGTGTTCATTTTTTTTAGGAAATGAAGTTGATGATTAAACAGGAAATGTGCACTTAGCTCCTAATGTTAGCTACCTCAAGACAAATCAATTCCATTTCAAATGGAATGCTATTGGAGAGCTGTTTAGAATCTGTTGATAGGAAAGAAATATTGAAGGTAAATGCACCAGAGACAGGAAATGGGAAACTCAAAGATATCTTTTACCGCTAAAAGGCACTCTGTCTTTCCTGTCCTGAAAACCTTGAAGAAATCTTTTAAATGTTGTGCTCATTTGAGGCATAAATACATTGACTCTTAGCCACTGACACCTGGATGAAGAACCAAAGTTTTCTCTACTAGGTCCCCTATGGAAATTCAGAAGTTTGAATTCTGCAGATGCCCGTATATCTGATCACACCTACCTCCATTAAAATGCACCAAGGGGAAGAGAAACAGAAAGACCTTACTGGATCCAGCACCCTTATAAGAACAAGCCCAACTGCTCATATGCCACATGGCCTCAGTTTTCAATTGTAAGCATTCTTTCAAAGCCTGAGAAGTAGTATTCACACATTATATGGAGCAGTGCCTCATTTCCTTCTCAATGACTGCCTCCGATGCTTGGCAAAGGAAACATCTTCCAATCTCAATTCAGCAGAGTAGTTTATGCCAACCTATGAGTTTTTTAAGTTGGCACCATCTAACTGCACCTAGACTGGTGGGTCTTATTAAATAATCAAAAAAAATGTCAGAATCACTGATCTCCAGTCAAAAAGGAAGATTAAGTTTAATGTATCATATCTTTATTCTGTGTTGGGTTTTCATGTTTTAACCATGGGATGGGGAATCAAATGAGTATTTTAAAGGACTTCCTTGGAGGGAGAAGATGTAATCTTGAAATTTCATCAGGCTATTCTTTCCAATATTTAATACAGTTTCCAGAAACCAGTGATACATGAAATGACAACCAGCAAAATTTGTCCTGCAGTAGTTTCAAATATGAGGTCCTCTCATGAGAACTGGGGTTCTTTTTTTTTTTTTTTTTTTTTTTTTTTTTTTTTTTTTTTTAACTAGAGTTTATATTTTTTACTTTACTTTAGTTCACCAGCTCTTTGGCCAGGTGTCCCAGCTTCCTGGTTAGAAAGCATCCTTGCCTTCAGGTCTCAGTGCCTTTCTAAAGAACTATGAAATGCTCCTGCTACTATCTATTAATGATATGGGGGTTTTTGTTTTGATATGATTTGCTAGGAATTCTGTCAGAGAAACAGACCAAAACAAGAATATAATAGTATCTATAGAAATAAGATAGTTTATATCACTAAGTAGATCTACTTTTTAGAAATTTTGTGTTTCTGAATAATGAACTTCACAAACCTAAGAAGAATTGGCAATAACATTGAGAAGAAAATGTTTTATGATTCTGAAATGGTTAACAGTTTCAGTCCTTTTATTTTATGTGTTAGTATATCAATAGGTTTCTTTGACAGCGGATAATGGATAAAATATGTGAGTAAAGTGCTGGGCAGAATGTCAAAAATCTGTACCCCCAAAGGATATTTTTCTATCCCAGAAAATCTTGCCAATAGAATGCTAGTGAAATTTTTACCTGTTTCTTAATGTACTCTAGGTTTACCTATTAATGTCACTCAAAAAATGGAATTATTTAAAAAATATATTTAATAAAGAGCAGGTTATTAAAAAAAAATCCCATAGGCAATCATCCATGGTTTGAAAAGACCCTACTCTTAAGGGGTGTGATCTGACTTTAAAACTCAGATCGTTTCATAGCAATGATTTTAATTTGTGTAAAACCCAAATACATAATAAGAAAGGGGGATTCAAGAATTTCCTCTCCTTAAAGCCAGAGTCCACGTCTCCTTTAGCTTTTTACCTCCCATTGCATCGTACAGACTTAGAGTCTCAGATCTGAGGCAACCATGATTGGCTTATGAAATATATGAAAGGACCAACCAGTGTGTAACAGAACAAATTCTCCCCCAACCTGGAGTTGACCTCGCCAAAATTTAGTTGATGGGTATCTACTTTCATGTTTCTTTGTCTGCAACTTCAAGAATTTCAGTCCATGTGGGAGAATGCTGAGTCAGTCTCCTAGGCAGTAATTAGAAGAGGGGAACATGAGAACTGGTAGGAGAGGGTAGGAGAGGGAGGCAAAGTACATGGTAGAAATGGAGTGAAGAGTTTTGCAATGAAGATTTTGCAAAGAATGTTGAGAGAAAGTAGATGCCAAGCTTGCAGTTACACATGCTTGTCTGTAAGAAGGCAGGGCAGACACAGAACCAGTAAATGGAAACCAGCGCACATCACAAGCTTGGGATAAGTCAAAACTCTTGTGAGTACTGGTTATGATCTCTGTGCTATATGGATGAGGTCCTTTAATCCATCTCATTGCAACTGTACTGGAGAGGCACTATGAACCTCACTCACACTGTAGACAAAAATGCTGAATCACTGAAAGGTTTGACATGTGCCACAGCTAGCAAGTAGGAAATACAGACTCCAGACTGTGCTTAAACATTATGGCGCACTGTCCTCATGACTAAATCTATATAACCCTCTGAGGCAGGGGATGAAATGTGCTTAGTTGGCTGTGCCAAAAAGGTAAAAGAAAAGCTAAGCAAAGATTTCATATCCCAGGAGTTCTAGTTATTCTTCATCTCTGACCTCAGAATGAGGAGAAAATCAAAACCAAATCAAAATTTAAAAGGCAATGAACAGAAAAGGAAAAAAGAAAAATAGGAGAAGCCTCTTTGTTATGAAGGTTATCCACAGCAAAGGCAAAAGAACTTAGAGACCTCTTACTGAAACACCAAAGGAAGAAGATTCTAAAGATTGCTTTGTCTTAAGAAGGGTAGATGGAAACCAATCGCACCCTACTCAGTGTAGCTGTGGTTCTATCTGCCCGTAATTTGTATTTCTCTTATGAAAAAAAGTCCCCTGGTTTTCCTTTAAGAAATCACCCTCCCACATTCTCAGGACAATTCTGGTTGGGTTAACCTATTTCAGCCTGAGAAAGGTCTGCATCCTTCTGATCAATATGTGTGGGAGTCTGATAATCAGTTGTGGATTTTTAATGGAATTATCAGGAAAGAGAAGGCTTATTCTCAGGGACTAAGAAAGAGGCGTGTGCTGTCGATCTGGACTTGGTAGTGGACATCTTTTTGCAGTACTGTCAAAACATCTCAAATGAAGAAAACACAAGGGACATTGGGGAGTCAGAAAGGGAGGCACAGATTCCTGAGGGTCTCACATGTGCCCCTGGGTCCTGCTGAGTTTTCCAATTTGACATTTTTATCGTGGGCCAAGAAAAAAAAACTTTTTTAAGATAGTTTTACTTGGCTGTATACCACTTATAACAGAATTCAGACTAATAGTCTAATAAGACTAATGAAAAATGCCCAGTGAGAGTCTCTTTTGTGTTTGAAAACAAAATGTATAAAAGAATAGCTTCATTATAGGACTTCAATTTCCCAGCATCTTTATTCCTTTAAATTCTAAAATTTCTTGCCTGTGAATTTTTCTTCCATGATGTTTTTAGAAGCCTATCTAAAAGTAATATCATATAGTATATCAAATATTTACTCACACAGCTATTTTTATTAAGGTGTTACTAATAAAGTGCAATTGGCCAAACACTTAGTTAAGAAGTTAATATTATAAAGTTGCTTAAGTACCATATTATATTATTTATGAAATTTATTTTTTAAAAACTTCCTTTTTATAAAACATACCCAATGGAAATCTGAAGTTCATGAATATCTGAAATTAATGAATGAATTGAAAAGCAGTGGCCTTTCAATTTTAATGTGCATAAGTGTCACCTGGGAAACTTAATGCTTTGAATATTCCTGGATCCTGCCTTCCAAAATACCAACTTGGAAGTTTTGGTACATAATACAGAAGTCCAAGTTTTCACTAAGCTCTTGATGTAATTCTGATATAAGTAGTCTCAGACCAACCTTGAGGAAATCTTGATGTCCTCATTTAATATCAGCAAAAACACCAGTGTGAGTGTATAAATTGCACATCTATTTCCACAGGCAATTAATGATACTTAAGGATAAACCTGAAAATTCCCCTCATTTTACTTTTTTCTATGATCAGGGTTAAGTGAGATGATGCACATAAAGGTCTTTATACAACTAGCATGTGCTGGAAGGAATTATTTTTAATACACTTATCAAAAAGAAACTAAAGTGACCCAGTCATCCCACTCCTTGGTATATACCCTAAGTACTTAAAATCAAAAGGTATACTATAGTGGTGCAGTGAATATAGACTGAATGTTATAGTGATGTAGCCACATCAATGTTTATAGCAGCTCAATTCACAATAGCTAAACTATGGAACCAACCTCGGTGCCTTTCAACAGATAAATGGATAAAGAAAAGGTGGTATATATATATATATATATATATATATATATATATATATATATATATATATATTTATATATATATATATATATATATATATATACACACACATATATATAGGTATATACACACACACACAATAGAATATTACTCAGTCATAAATAAGAATGAGATCATGTCATTTGCCAGTAAATGGATTGAGACTATCATGCTAAGTGAAATAAGCCAATCCCCCCCAAAAAACAAAGGCTGCATGTTCTCTCTGATATGTGGATGCTAACATATCATAAGGGGGGAAGGGGGGAGAATAGAAGGTCATTGGATTAGACAAAGGGGAATGAAGGGAAATTAGGGGATAGTAATAGAAACGACAGTAGAATGAATCAGACATAACTTTCCTATGTTCTTATATGAATACATGACCAGTTTAACTCCACATCATATACAACCTCAAGAATGAGAAGTTATATTCCATGTAAGTATGCTAGGTCAAAATACATTCTACTGTCATGTATAACTAAAAAGAACAAATAAAAACAATTTTAAAAGAGAATGGGGTGGGCTGGGGTTGTGGCTCAGTGGTACAGCATGTGCCTAGCATGTGTGAGGCACTGGGTTTGATTCTCAGTACCACATATAAATAAATGAATAAAAATAAATATCCGTCAACAACTAAAAAAAATTTAGAAAAATAATGGGAAGTTATACTTCATGTATGTATAATATGTCAAAATACATTCTACTGTCATTATAACTAGAAAGAACAAATACAAATTTTTTAAAGGAATGGGCATTTACACTTCATGTATGTCAAAATACACTCTACAGTCATGTATATCTAAAAAGAACAAATTTTAATAATTTTTAAAAAGGAACTAAAAGGCAATAGAATTAATGAAACATCCTGGTATATTTAGATAGAATTCACCTCTCTAAGCTCTCAAAAAGTGCTAGGATTCAAGAAAACTAACCACTGTGCTGGTTTTTATCTCTCAGTGCCAAAACTGGGCCCCTCTGGGTTTGGGGGAAAGTATATTCCACATTATTGTAGTCTTCCCTGACCTTCTTACAGAGTAACTTATAAGACTGGAAATTCTGAGTGGGCTCAAAGTAGAAGGCAGGCGCTGCAGCGAGTCCCATTTGTAGAGGAAGCTCTGCCTCTCCAACACCAAGCGCGGTGTGCTGGAGGCACCAGGACTATCAGAACGAGACCTCCCAGGTGCCAGAAGGCTCTGCTTGCCTTTCACTTGGTGGCATGTTTTTGTTCTTAGCTTCTCGGTTACTTTCTTCTCTCTCAGTTAGTTTAGTTTACGGTCCTGACTTGTTTATAGGTATTCCTGGCCTTTAATTACAGTTCTCCTAAGATCCTTACCCTTGACAGTCACTAGATAGGAGACACTGGCAAAGTTGAGTAATCCATATCCAAGTTAAGGGGAAAAGTCACTTGGTTATCTGAGGAAGATCCAAACAGATTGTGTGACATGTCTTCTTGGCCTAGATTTGGAAGTTTAGTATTTTGTTTTGAAGTATCTTATGAAGGTTAATAACAATCCTCATCTCAGTATTATCTGCATTGCAGAAGCCACATGTGAGATCTCCAGAGTCCTGTTGCTACAGAGCTGCTGACATGACACAGACTGCAACAAGGGATCATCCAACAAAGAACACAAAGACCTGGTGACTAAAGTGATACAAACAATCCCATGGAAAACTCAATGTTCAATCAAGACCTCTGAAAGAGCAGTGCAGATCTGGATTGATTGCCTCCACCAAAGATAGTCAAATGTCTTTCAGAAAAGGAATCTGATAAAGAAAAACAACAATAACATAAACTACTACTCTGCTGGAAGCTGTGACCCTGGGGTTCCTGATAATTCAAGGAAAGACCATGGTCTGCAACACTGTACTAAGATCCTGTACTAAGACTCTCAAGGCAGATAAACTATCCTAAACTATGATACACAAGATAAGCAAGGTTAACTCATACTCTTTCAACACAGCTCCTTTAGAATTGTGTGTTCCCAGATAAGACACTGACACTGACAACTGATCCAATCGTAACTCTGCATGAACTTGTGTGCTTATGTTATAAGATAAGACCAGTGACTATACCAGCAACTTGGCTGGTTTATAGATTCCTGGCCAGTCCAAGTGAAGACCATTTTGTGACTAACACCAGCTCTTCTAAGTTCACAAATACTCTTCCCCAATTCACCCTTTGTGAGACACCCCACAGTTCCCCAATATGTGCACTCTCTTTTGCTACAATAAGTAAATAAACCTAACTTTGTGGTTTGGGTGGGACTTAACACAAAGTACCCTCTCACCCAAAATTGATCAGTCTGACTGAATAATAGAAAGACCTGCTGAAGATTCAGTTACAACCCCAGTTATGAGATGATATCCTAAAATGTTTGGTTTTTCCCTCACAGGTTACATGTAAGATTTCATTCAATAACCAAAATGGGGCTATTTCTCTGATAGTCAGAACGGGCAGGGATCATCGAGGATAGAAGTGAGAGTGGCTTCTTTCCACATCACACCCACCCTTAGAGATTTTTTGAGTTCTGTTCTCCCAATTTTGAATTCTACAGATCCGGAAGTTTTAAAGGAATGCTTCTATGAAAGGGCACAACTATTCCACTGAACTGGAAGTTGAGATTCTACGTGGCCATTTTGAGTTTCTTTATGCTACTGAGTCGGCACCCAAAGAAAGGGACATTCTAACTGACTGGAGTGATTGATCCTATACCAAAAGTTAGGTGAGTGTGAATACAAAAATGGAGGGAAGAAAGAAAATGGACCTACCATAGTCTTCTAGGTGACTCTTAGTACTCCCATTTCCAATAGTAGAAGTTAATGGAAAATTAGAACAACTAAAGAAAGGCATGCCCATAAAGATCCAGACACTTTAATAATGAGGATGTGGGTCACCCCACCAGATAAAGGATTTAGACCATCTGAAACTTTGGCTGAAGGCAAAGGAAATATGAAATGTTTAGTGCAAGAAGGAAGTTATAAATATCACTACAGTCTTATGAATGTAGAACTATAGCAGTGATACCTATTTTCTTCTTTGCTTCTTCCATAAATTATAATATGCTAAACGGTCTGTAGTATACTATATTATGTGTTTTTGATTTTACTATGTTATGTTATATATCTTAGGTAATATGCTGTGTATTATATGATATATATATGTTTCTTTTTTCCATTCTTTTTTGCCTTAATTATTTTGAAAAGAATATATTGGTAGTGATTAATTTTAGTCATTGCATTACAGAAGATTCATACAGGACTAGACTGAATTAAGGAGTAAGCAATATAATCATAGGGACACCATGATAGTCACCAATATTAAATGCATTGTTATGATTTATTTTGGCTATAGTGACTTTTTATCTCCCCTTTTTGGAAAGCAGGTGAAAACATACATGCGGGGTCCTTGCTTATATTTGTCATTACCACAGTAGGAAAATTCAAATAGGTTTAGAAGGCTGGATATGGATGATTGTGCCCATTTCAAACTGTTGCCTCTCAGATCCAAAACCATCCTTCTACACTCTGCTTTGGAAACCTGACTAAAAATCTGCAAATTGAATTTCTCCTTGGCCAGCTGGCTCTTGGATAGGCTGTGTTAATAGAGGACACTAGCGGGAGACTGGCAGGCTAGAGGAGGAAGAAGGGACTTCCTTTCTCCTGTCAGCAGGGCCGCAAATGTTCCTCTTCATCCTGTCAGTGGCAGCTAGTGAACCTCATAAATTCCTAGTACTCCCAGAACCCACCACTTGGCTCCCCCTCAGACCCAGCCGGGCAGCCCCCTCCTCAGAGGTTTAATCCCAGTCTCTTAGGGTCTCCACTCCATTTTCTCAGTTCTAACATTCCAAACTCTTCCTTTTGTTCTTCCAGCCCCACTAGCATTCTATGTTAAACACAACATCCTCTTTCTTTTTTTCTTTTCTTTTCTTTCTTTCTTTTTTTTTAATAAAATACTGTTGTTTTATCTGGACTTAAGAAGCCTTCAGTATTCTGACTCCAACATTAGGCCTCCTAAAGACCAAGACTCCCAAACTTCTGACTCCAGGAATGATGCCAAAAATGAGGAGAAAGGAGAATCTGAGCCAGCCGCAGTGGCTCCCACCCCTCCACCTGCCCTGTATCCCTCACTATCCAAGCTAAGGGGAAATTTGTATGTGCAAGTTTGTCTGTTTTAAAGGTTCCACAGCGTTGCCTTTCTGCATTTTGATTCTCTAACCACCCTTTAAGGCCTTTAAGGTCTTAGGTCAAATTCTCTTTGTTAAAATAGTACAGCTAATTTTTCCTAATTGGACGCTAACAGATACAAATAGGTTTCTAAGGTGGTAGTTAGCCAACAGGGCTCACCTATTTAATCAAGCAGAGACTTCCAGAACTAATAAGATTCTACTTTTGTAATACCAGTCAACAATTCCTTATTCAAAGTTTTCAGGGCCAGAAATGTGTCAGACTTTAGAAAGGCAACAAGGCATATACGTTAAGTTATGTAATTATTCCAATGGGAGTGACGCACACCTCATATTTAAAACACTTGAGGGAATAACTACAACCTTTAAATCAGTTCAGGTCAAGTTTCTCCATTGTGTTATCAAAAAAAAAAAAAAAATACACATGTACTTGTATTAGGAAGAATTACCAAACACTAATCAAAGGGCCCTTTAAAAAATTAGCATTGAATTAAGTTATTTTTAAGGAAAAAAATGAGTGCTTCTTGCTTCTGAGTGGGGAAGCAAGGTCTGACTTAAACAGAGGAGGATAACAGCAAAAACAGAGCTTTGGCAGAGACCGAAGACAAAATTGCCTTTATTTACCCAAGATCCCATGAATTGGTTCTTTCCTAGCAGAGGAAATCTACCCTGACAGCAAATCTTAAGGATTCCTTATTTGAGACTAAGCTAGTGAAGCTGCATGCAAAATTCAGACAGTGTGACTCTATCAGAGGGATGGCGACTGTGCCTCGGGAACGTGTCCTAACATGCCAATTTGTTATTTTGTTTTTTGATGTGTTGCAAAATTAACCAGGAGAAAAAAAGTTATAAATAAATCCATTCCTAGTGATTTAAATATATCAAGCTAGCTGACAGAACTTGAAAGAGAAAGTAAAAACTATTTCTCTTGGAAAGTGGGGCTGAGGAAATGGAAAATTGGGGAGGAGCAGAGGGTATTTGCATCAGTTTTCCCATGTAATTTGATGTGTAACTAGGTGACTCTGTTAACTCAATAAAGGTTTTTAGCTGCTATTCTAAAATCTATAGACTTAAAATGAAACATGTCTCTGACTTATGAAGCAAGAGCTTAATTTGTAGATAATAAACATAGTTTTGTATTTTCTGAATAGCAATTTAAAATTTGATTTAATCCAGGTGCAGTACATGCCTGTAATCCCAGTGATTTAGAAGGGTGAGGCAGGAGGATCACAATTTCAAGGTCAGCCTGGATATCAAGACCCTATCTCAAAACAAAAATTAAAAAAGGTTTGGGAATGTAGCTTAGTGGTAAAGAGCCCCTGGGTTAAATCCCCAGTACCAAACATGCATAATCATAATCATAATCAAACAATAATAATAAAGTTTGATTTAATAAAATTAAGTCATGTTGACTCAACTTCTACTTCTAGGTGACCTAGTAAAGATATTTCTGGTCCTATTCTTCTCCCTGAAGTCAACCTAAGCAATAAGAAGAACGATTAAAAAAAGAGAGTGACAAAAAGTTCATCTCCAATGAAACTGGAAAATAATCACAACCTGAAACCACAAACTGCACAAAACAACTGCTAGAGGCAAAGGATTCTGGCCCGAATTGAAAGAGACTGGGAGGAGAACCAGATGACAGATCTTGTGCAGGAGACCAAGTTCCCCCAAAGCAGCATGTGGCCCTGGAGGTTCAATCAGAGCTCCCTCAGCTGGAACAGCACATCCTCATTTGCTCAGGAATGTCCCTGCAGTGCTCTGAACTGCCAGCAACAGGGGACGTGGTGCTGAGTGAGAAACACCAAGACAAGACATTTTTACAAGAGCCCTGGAGTGTCATAGGGTGGAAAGGAGACAAAAGAAAGAGTGAGATTGTGTAGCAGGTAATCACAGTTTCATTTATCTGTATAAACACTTATCATTTTCTCTTCTTAAGAACTATTCAAGGTCCCATACAAATTTTATCTCAACCCTAATATCCCAATGAAATAGGCAATGCCGCCAATCCACATTTCAGGTGAGAAAACAGAGGCACTGAGAGGTTAAGTGACTTGCCCAGGATCACAGCTCTGTGACGGAATTCAAGCTAAACAGAATGCCTGCCGAGTTCATGCTCATGGCTATGAAATTATAGTACTTCTTTGAATCGGAATATGATATGAATGAAAGAAAAAAGGAAGGAAGGAAGAAAATATCACACACAAAAACCAGTATCATTATTAAAAAGAAAGGTAACTTGTTAGCCCAAGGAGCATTCAGGAAATTTTAAAAATGGGAAAGAGACATTCTGATAAAATAAGTCAATTATATAATTGCATAAATTATAGTTAGTAAGTAAAAATCAAGAAAATAATGTAACCAATTAAAATGAGAAGTTGGTTGAGAGGTATGTGGGAATAGATATAAATTAATTTTGTTATTCACAGTAGTCAGTGGGTACCACTGAAAGTTGAGAAATCAAAAAATATAAGCTTATGTATATTATTAAAACTTAAGTATATTATTTAAAGTTCTAAAACAACCACTACAGAACCTAAATATCCATTATAAATCTCTGAACTATCAGAAAGAAAATAGGTATAAACATTTAATTTTTAATATATAGATGATTTAACAAACAAAATAAAGCAAGCAAGAACAGCTGAAATCATAAAGGAAAACTGAAACCACACATTTCTATATATGGATATAAAAAAAATGAGATAAAACCACCCATGAAAAGGAAAATATTTAATAGGTTTAGAAAACCAAACTCAATTATGTGTTGCATGCAAGAGAGAGATTTAGAGCAAAGTTAAATACTAGATACATATCATGCAACTACCAAAAATGTTAACACTATTAATTATTAACATTATTAAAGTCAAAGTTGAATTCACAGCAAAAAAAAAAGCATTAAATATAAGAAATAAGTTCATTTTATAATGATAAACGAGTCAATTTACAATGAGTATCTGTCATGGATTTTCAAAACCAAAGACCCCTCAGCATGAAAATTCTTTAAAAAAATATATTGCTATTTTTAATTGACATGAAATCACTGTGTATATTTATGGAGTACAGTGTGACATTTCCATACATATATACAATGTGTTATGATCAGATGAGGGTAATTTGCATATTTATCACCTCAGACGTATACCATTTCTTTGTGTTGGGAACATTCAAAATCCTATCTACTACTTGTTGCTTACATTGCCACCAATGGTATATGAGAGTTCCCTTTCATATTCCCTTTTTTCATATTGTCTCCATCTGCCATGGCACCTCTTTCTCTCTCTCTCTCTCTCTCTCTCTCTCTCTCTCTCTCTCTCTCTCTCTTTCTTTCTCTTTCTTCCTTTCTTTCACCAGTTCTGAGGTTGACTCCAGGGGTGGTCTATCACTGGGCTTTTTTATTTATCTGTTTGCTTTTTTATTTATTTATTTTTTGAGACAGTGTCTAACTAAGTTGCCAAGGCTGGCCTCAAACTTGTGATCCTCCTGCCTCAACCTCCTGCAATCATAGCCATGTACCACAGCACCTGGCTGCTGGCATGAAAATTCATAAAGCAAAAATTTTGTAAAATCCAAGGAAGAAAAAGAGACATGCAGGAGTAGCAGGGAAAGTTCACTCACTCCCTTGTCATAACATATTAAGTGAACAATAAAAATAGTGAAGATAGAACAAATTGTGTAATTCATAGTCTCTCTAAAAGCTGTATATCTCACCTCTTTGAAAACAGAATATTCCATCTTTAAGTAACCAAAGAATATTCTCAAAAATTCAAAGTATGCTGGACCACAAAATACTCTCAATATATTCAAGTTGATACAGTATAGATATAGATCACATCCTCAAATGATAAGCCAAAGAAAGTAGAATTGATTTAAAAAAAATATAGAAAACAAAATCTCAACTGCCTAAACATTAGTACTATTTAAAAGGTTGGCTTAAAGCCAATAGAAACAGAAATGAAAGATATTTAGAAAACAACAATAAAAACATTAAGCTTCAGAATCCATATAAGGGCTAAAATCAGTGCTTTGAGGAAAAATTCACAGCTGTAACTAAGTTATTAAGCAAGAAGAAAGAAAAAAAGTTCATATTTAAAGCAAAAGATAAGAAAATGAGAAATACATCTAAGGAAAATAGAAAAAGGATATTAAGGACAAAAGCCAATATTAATGATTTTGAAACAAAATATATAGAAGTAATAAGCATAAGAACTAATCACTTGAAAAAATATCAATGAAATGGATAAAGTGATAGCCTTTCTCATTTTTTAAAGAAAGTGTAAGAAAAACATGAACACACAAAATCAGCAATTAGAATGGGCTAAAAGGCAACCAAAACTATAATGGTACCACAGTGAATTTTACCTTTATGTATATCTATAAACCACCAACTAAAAAAAAATGAATACAAACCAGTTCAGGGAGGGCAGGGCGAAAAGGGGAAGCACTGGGAACTGAGATGGAGCACATTATGTGCCATACAGGTATGGTTATGTCAGAATGAACCCCACTATTCTGTATGACTATAATGCACTAATAGAAACGTTTAAAAAATAAAACTAAAGAAATACTTGACACAAAATTCTGAAAATACACTTGAAAAATCAAGATAAAAGAAATCAGTTTCTAGGGAAATATGACCCTAGGAAAGACCTCTAAAAACAAACAGACCAGTAAAGAAATTGAGGTTATCAATTTCTTACCAGTAAAGAAATTGAGGTTATCAAGGATTAACCCCTTACAAAAACACCAGGCTCCATCAGTCTCACTAATGATTTCATTGAAAACATCTAGAAATAGGAACACATTATTCTAATCCTAAGTGACCCCTAAGCATGGAAAGAGAGAAAAAGAATGACTCTGATATTGAGGTCAACAAACTACAAAAAGGAAAACTAGAAACCAAATATAATTTACAAATAGTACAGGAATTATATAAAATATAAGCAAGTTCATAGATCGACACACAATGATCAAATAGGGTTCATTCTTGGAATCCAAAGGATAGTTCAAAATTAGCACCTATTATTCCATAATTATCACATTAATAGGTTAATCATCTTGATAAATGGTGAAAGACATTTTGCAAAGTTGAACATACTTTCTTGATTAAAAAGTCATGTATATATATAGACAGTTATAGAGACACATGAATGTACATACATAGTCATATATATGTATATAAATAGATATATTACAGACACAGGTTTATATACATAACCAAAATTTAGTATCTTGCTTGATGAGGAATCATTATAATTATTTCCATTACCTTAGGAAAGAAGATGGATAAAGACAGCTGGCCTGGGAGAGGCATTGGCACAAGACATCAGGGAAAGCCCAGTGGCAGCTGGTAATCATGAGAACGGTATCAGAATGGGGAAGAGGGACACTTCAGTGCCACATGGTACCTGTGTTCCCAAGGAAAGGGGCATCAGGTGTAGCCTGAAAGATCAGGAAATCATCTACACACAGGTACAAATAAGCGAATTGTCTAAGGATAATAAGAAACAGTTTTCTTACTAATGAAGAGGAAAAATCATTGAACATTAATGAAACTTGGTCAAGGGTGGACAACCAGATCCTTCACTATGTGGGCAGTTTTATTTTTCCCTTAGAAATTGGTGATGAGGACATATTTAGGCACCAGGAGACAGTCTTTCTTTATGACTAACTTTTACCTGATGGTTTTAGCCTTTAGCATCCATGGATCATCCTGGCATAAGTCAGTTATGTCATTGGAAATTGCAAAATGATGGTTTTTCTAGTTCTCATTTCTTCCCCATTTACTAGCTAACATTCTTCTACAAGAGCTTTTCCTCATCATCTTCCAAAAAGATAGGGTGACTGATGATTTTCAGAATGAAGATTTGTGCAAAAAGCACCTTCAATGTGGAAAATGAGGCAAGTGTGCCTCTCTTTTTCTTTCTCTTTGGATTTGTGGGTAATCAGTTACAGCTGAACCTTTTTTTAAACTTAAAATTGATCCAGATTTGACCTCGGGAAACCTCTTCAGTTGGCCTCTAAGGTTCTCTCATCACATGTCCATTGGTCTTTGATCACTTTCTTGCTTTTTGGAACAGGAAGAAATCCCAAGACTCACTTTGTACTTATTCAGCTATGTAACTGATAAACAGCTATAATTTCTTTTAGCTCCAACACATTTATAAACCAGAATGAGGATGTTATATATAAATGTTGCTACTTGCCATTGATTCTAGATTACCAGGAGCAAAGTTTAACATACAGATTGGTTGTTTTTCAATCCTGATTAAACAACACAGGGTTCTTCCCTTAATGTCTTTAATTTTCTTTATCTCCTTTTATTCAAATTTACAAATCTTTGTTCCTAGAAACTTTAATGAATTGTCTTATTTGCTTTCCCCTACTATATATAAAATAGCTTCAAATGTTTAATAATAATATTAATACTAACAGTAATATTAACTACATTTAAATTATTTTGCAGTTCATTCTCTCTTTAGAATATCATGCGAAGAATCTCATCAGGGAAATGCAAATCAAAATCACAATAAGGGACCTCTTCGTACCCACCATGATGGCTATAATCAGAAAGACAATAAGTGTTGACTAGGATGTGGAGAAATTGGAGCTTTCTTATGGTACTGGTAGAAATGTAAAATGTTTCAACTTCTTCAGGAAAAAAGTTTACAAATCTTAAAATGTTAAATGTAGATTTACCTTATGACCTATGGTAAATACTGATAAATATATAGCCACTCCTGCATATATGCATAGGAGAAATGAAAACACATGTTAACATAAAATCTTATTCATAGTAGCATTATTCATAATAACCAAAAAGAAGAAACAACACACTGGTGAAAGAATAAATAAAATGTATCATAATTGAATATTATTATAATCATTTAGCAATAAGAGGATGAAATATTGTAACATCCTGTAACTTGCAGGAACCTTGAAAACATTACACTAAATGAAAGAAATCAGTCAGAAAACACCACACATGATGTCTATTTCCTTTTATGTGAACCGTCCAGAATAGACAAATTTATAGACAGAAATTAGATTAGTGATTACCATGGGGTGGGGGAGTTGTAGAAGAATGAACACAGACTGCTGATGGGTACGAGGTTTCTTTCAGAGGTGATAAAAATGTTGTACAGAGTTTGGTGATAATTGCACTACTCAGCAAATATAGTAACCATCACTGAATTACATACATTAATTTTTAAGGTATATGAATTATATCTCAATTAAAATTTTTAAAGAAATAAAAATGCCTGCCATCCTAGCTACTCAGGAGGCTAAGGCAGAAGGATCACAAATTCAAGGCAAACCTGGGCAACTTAGTAAGATCCTGTCTCAAAATAAAATTAAAAGGATGGGGGATGTAGCTGAATAATTCCTAATTCCCTCAACCTAATAAAGGATATCTATAAGAACTTTTGATAGCATTACCTTTTGTTGATTTAAAAATGATTGTTATTCCTTTAGGATCAAGAACCATTAAAAAAAAAAAAAAAAAAAAAAAAAAAGATGCTTGCCCACACCACTTCTTTTTTAGTGCTTTTATTAGTGTGTTATAGTCATACATATTAAAGGGTTCTCTTTGACACAATCATACATGTGTGGAAAACAATTTGCTCCATTTCAGTCCCTAGTGCTTCCTTTTCCCTGTCCTCCTCTCTCCCGCTATTCCCCTTCCTCTACTCAGCTGGCCAGCCCACTGTTGTTTTTAACATCATACCAGAAGTTCTGAGCAGTGTCATAAAGCAAACCAACCAACAACTGAGTAAATAAAAGGTACACCGATTGAAAAGGAATAAGTAAAATGACATTATGCTAAAAAAAATACCAAGGTGCAAGGAGCTAAGAAGTGAATGAATTTCACAAATTGCAAACTAACATAATACTAATATATAAATACAAACTAATATATAAAAAAATCAAATATATTTCTATATATAACTAAAAGGCAACTAGAAAATGAAATAAAAAGAACGATCCATTTAAAGTAACATCCAAAAACATGAAAAGCCTAGACATACATTTAATAAAAATATTTGTAAGAGCTATGCACTGATAAGTGCAGGAAGAAATTAAATATATCTAA
This sequence comes from Sciurus vulgaris, assembly GCF_902686455.1. Lineage (NCBI taxonomy): Eukaryota > Metazoa > Chordata > Mammalia > Rodentia > Sciuridae > Sciurus > Sciurus vulgaris. Next base: position 115,179,376 of record NC_136463.1, on the reverse strand, counting down.
ATAAATGGGGAAGCATACCATGTTTCTGGATTCAAAGATTCAGTATGATTAGTATGTCATTTCCACTCAAATTGATTGGTATGTTCAATGTAATCTCAATCAAAGCATTAGCAGAGTTCTTGTGTAGCCACTGCAAAGATCTTGAATAGGCAAAACAATTTTGAAAGAGAACTGAGTTGGAGAACATATATACCTGATTTCAAGAAATTTTAAAGCTAAAATATTTAAGACACTATAATGCTAGTTATCCAATCTGGTATTGGCATAAGAAGAAACATATACAAGGGGAATAGAATAGAGTACAGAAATAGACCCTTAAATACATGGTGAATTGATGTTTGATGGTAACTCATTGTGCATAGGATAATCTTTACATCAAACGATGCTGGGAACAAATAGTATCTATACAAAGAAAATCAATCTTGATATTTCCTTCATGCTAAGCACACACACACACAATCTCTAAATGAACCATGGATCCAAACATAAAGCCTAGAATATTTAAACTTCTAGGTGAAACATAAGAGAAAAATCTTTGCAACTCTTCGGGTAGCAGAGTTTTCTGTGGACACAAAAATCATAAAACAAAAGGAAAATTTGATAAACAACTCATCAAAATTAAAACATGTTCTTTAAGAGATTAATAATAATAACCATTAATACATGAAAGAACAAGTCACAGACTGGGAGACTATTTGTAAATCATTTATCTGGCAAAGGTCCAACACATAAACTAAAGAAATCTTATGGTTCAATAATCTTTGTAAAACTCATCCAGTTTTTGAAAACAGACAAGATTGGAACAGCCACATCACAAAAACAAATGTATAAATGGCTATTTAAGTTCATGAATAGCTAGTCAACATTATTAGTTTCCAGGGAAATGCAAGTTAAAACAACAATGGAATACCACAACACATTCAGGTGAAAGTGTCAAAAATTAAAAGACTGAAAAGACCAGGCCTGGCCTATAACTCTCATACCTTGCCAGTGAAACTGCAAAACACCACAGCCACTGTGGAAATACTTTGTCAGTTTCTTACATAATTAAAGATGCATTTACCATAAGACCCAGCAATTCCACTTCCATAGTTATTCAAGAGAAACAAAAACAGGACTGGGAAGTAGCTCAGTGGTACAGAGCTTCTCTAACATGTACAGGCTCTGGGTTTGGGCCCTAGTGCCACAAAATAAATAAATAAGCAAAAGGACAACATTAAAAGAGAAAGAGGAACAGAAACATAGGAATATAAATATACATAAATGCTTTTAGCACCTGGTTATATCTACTTCAGGTGGAAAGAGGATAAATGTGATTTTTTAAAGCAATTGTAAATAGTCTAGATTTTTGGCCAGAGCCCCAGAATATGGTCAAACAGTCAGGTGGTTGGAAAAAGAAAAATTGAAAGATCAAGTTCAATGAGCTCTAAGCTAGAGGCATGTGGATAAACACTTGAAAGTGGGCATCAGGGGTGAAGATACATATATCACATACTGGCACTCACCAGAGACCATTCAGCATAGAAGAGATACTAACCAACCAAGCAGGCAAAACGACTTGGACAGCTGACATCAGTAACCTTGCTTATTAACTACATGGACCCCTTCTATCCTGACAGGGCCAGAGATCTGTTCTCTCAAAATAGACACACACCCCAGGTGTGAGTTTGCCTTTCTTATTTGTAGGACCTCAGCCAGTACCACAGTGTAAGGGCAAATAGAGCCTTTAATCCACCTGAACAGGATCCCACACACACTATGGGACATACTTCAGAGCAAAGAAGATACTGGGATTTTCTTTGGCCGTGGCTTCTACCATTTGTGTCACATCATGCATACCCATAAGCAGCTGGTTTACTAAGAGGATTGTTTGCACAATACACTTTCAGGGTCACTCTTGAGTTCTTGGTTTGCCCACAAATTGAACAGATCCACCATCAATCAAATTTAGGTTATTTGTCTTTCAGCTGATTGTAATGAATCCCCCATAATCATAGGTGTCAGCTAGTGTTTCTCCGGACATTGGGTTTAGGCTTTCTGCTCACAGGGCTTCCTTGTGTCCTCTGGTCCTATGTGCACTCAACCCCAAAAGTATCACTGCCATTCTTATTGGATGGCTGCAGGCCAGCCTGATCTTAGGACTTGCCAGGACTAACAGAATTCAGATCACAATGTGGGGGCTCAAATGCATGGTCACCTGGTCAGGCCATCCATCTCTACCCGGGCTCAATTATACCTGTAGAAAGATGACATTTTAAATTATCTTTTTTTCCATAAAGCAGTTTTGCTATGCAGTCTCCAATTTCTGTACCTAAAACATTTCTGAAACACCATGTATAAACTCTGAAAACCTGAAAATCAAGCAATGGACATGTGTTTTATAGGGTGCTAATTTTCAGAAGTCAGAAATTACAAAACTCTTAATCATACTTCAGATTTGAATTATGACCTTGTGCTTTGTGCCCCCACCTTACCTCCAGGGCTATGAACTGAGCCCAGGGACACTCTACCCCAGGTCTTTTTGAAACTTTGTAGACAGGGTCTCTCTAAATTGTCCAGACTGGCCCCAAATTTGTGATTCCCCTGCCCACACCTGGCTTGTGCTTTGTCATTCTTGTTAATTTTGTTCTTGAAATTGAGAAACAAACTTAAATTCAAACATGACTAAAGATTTCACATTTTTTTTTTTGCCACACTTTATGGTTTGCAGCTTTGTCATTATTTTATTAAGTACATGAAAGCCCCATGATTAATATTAGCACTTTTATTTTTCATTAAAATTGGGGCAAAAATCAAAATAAAATATTCATCTAATTACCCAATTCAGCTAATTGACAATGATATCAATGCTGCCAAAACTGAGCTGTTGATTAGCTCCCAGCATCACCACCGAAAAACTCAATCTTCATTTGTCAATTAATGTACAAAAACCTAAATCCAGTTGCATAGAAGGGTTTTAGGCATTTAAAAGGTTGTCCAAAAGTCAACCACAAAAATCTAGTACTGCTTGTACTAAATTTAATTTAAAATTTAAATTGAATGTCTGCCCTAATAAAAATGGTATTTGACAAGCCATGAAGCCTGCCCATGAAAGCCTTCCTAGTGGAAAGTGGCTGCTTTGGTTTGGATCAGTGTCCCCCAAAGCCCCGAGTGTAAAAGGCCCTCGTGCTTGGTTACCAGCCTGTGGCACTCTGGGAGGTAGTGAAACTTTCATTCAGGAGGTGGGGCCAGGTAGAGGAAGTTAGGTCATTGGGAACATGCCCTTCAAAGAGATTAGGATCCCAGCCCCTCCCTCTCTCTCTTTGCTCCCCTGCTGCCATGAGGGGAACAGGCCTTTTCCAACACATGTACTGTGTCACCACAGGCCCAGAAGCAATGGAACCAACAGACTGTGGACAAATCTCTGAAACCATGAGCCAAAATACACTTTTTCTCCTTATAAATTGATTATCTCAAGTACTTGTAAGAGTAACAGAAAGCTGACGGACACTGTAGCAGAGTGATTTCTCACCTGCAGTTACCACGTACACTAAATGCTGGGTGCCCAATCCAGATTTCTCAGAAAACATCTCTGTGCTTCAGTATTTCCAACAGCAAGTTCAGCAGCATCCCTTTGCCTGAGGAATTGATCACTGGAGTATGAGATCATGAACACCCCTCTTCTACCTCCCTTCTAGAAGCCCTCAACCAACAATTAAAAGGAACTGGTATATAAATATTGCAGTTTCCTGGGCATAACACTGGGGAACATATTTATACCATTTCTCGAGATCTCCCTGTGGGACTAAACTTCACTCACCCTCGTGCTTGATAAAGGGCCCGTGATACCTCTCCTGTTCTACCTCCTCACCTCCACCAGTGTCTCCTGCACTTCCTCCATAAACTGTGTGCATGGAAATCCTCCCCTCTGGTATGCTTGGCATCATTTGACCCCACTACCACATCCACACTAATTGGAACAGCAGTTGGCTGGCCAGTAACCTCTGAAGTGACCTATTTTGAGACCTAGAAGGTCATTGAATACTGAGCAGACTGATGAACCCAACCAGTCCTCTCCTGGGAAGTCTAAACGTGAAATATTTGGAAACAGAGTTGATTGTAGCAGCAGAGGCACACTGGTCAGGGGTCACGGGAGCAGTACCAGGAATACAAGAAAAGGTGACATAAAGCATCTTCAACAGTTGTAGGAATCAAGATTTTTAGATGTGTCAAGTGAAACCTACAATTAAAACCAAAACCTCCTGTCTTTAATGTATCTACTCAATTCTTTACATTTTCTTTTCAATAAGCCAGCAACATTTTATGTTTCAAATATATTCTGTCAAGTATCATCGTATGCTTAAAATTTTTTGTTTTATTCCTATGGTTCAATAAAGTACATTAACCCTAGAATATTGTCAATTACTCTAAGGGCCCTAAAGTGAAATTTGTCATCTTTCAAGACTTTTAAAAATATAATATTCCTCTTCCTTTTGCAATTCGCTTCTTCCCACACTTCTGTGAATGTCAGGGGTAAAAAAAAAAAAAAAGACCTTCAAAAAAACCAGCATTTTGCTTCTGGTTAGAACAGTATAATGTATTTCTTTCTTTAAGTTAGAAGCTTAGACTGTAGCTAAAAATACAGTTCTGCAAATTAGGGTTCAAGGAGACTTTCAGGGTTGTACAAGTGTTAATGAGAAGGACACACACACACACACACACACACACACCCTTTTGCAGTCTTTTTGAGCCCAACCTAGGAAACAAGAATGCGTTAGAATTTTTAGGGCTATCTGCAGCCATTATCATGTGCTTTGGGTTCAGAAGCACATGAAACAAAAATGGCAGTTATTGTCTTAGACATACAGAATGAGAAAATGGATATACATAGCACTTAGTCCACCTTGACAGGGTCCAGATTAACTGTTGGGAAAGGCAGGAACCGAACCTCCTGATCCAGGACCCTTTGTTCTCCACAGGGTTGGGTTCTATGTGATTTTAACATTGTGAGTCTCATGCCCTATAATTTAACGGCTGGGAACACTGAGGTACACATTGAATGTACCAGAGAGACATTCATTTGTGATACTTCAAAAGATTTCTAATAGGCCCATGACATGTTAAAAAAGTATTTGCACAATAAAAAGTCTTTGAAACTCAAATCAATTTTGAAAGTATGGATTTGGGTTTTTTAAGCCAGAAATACTGCAAAGATCAGTCTTTCTCTTCATATATTCAATCTAATACTTTCTTTGAAAAAAACTAAGAAAGCAAAAATCCATATAATCTTTGAATTTAAGTTTTTTTAATGTGCCAAAACTCCATTGCAAGCTAATTCCAGCAACACTGTATCCTATAATCCTGCTTGTCTGATGACAATCACAATGACTAGCAAGTATTATTTTTAAGTTATTTATAAGTTAGAGGAATATGCATCACAGTTTATATGACTTTTTTAGTTAGAGCCTCTGTATTCTGTTTTGAATGTAAACTTGGAAGTTTTCTTTTTGGTGCTTTCAAATGTCTGCATTTTATTTCTATATTCATTAAACAATAGAGAAGACAGGGAGTAATTTCCACCAGACTTTCCTTTTGAGAAAAAAAAAAGTTTGTGAATTGAAGCACAAGGCCTTCCCTACCCTTGATCCTTCCTACTGAACTCAGGACAGAGATTTCTAGCTGAACTCTTAGATGACCTTTATTTCTAGCTAACAGGAGCTCAGGAGCTCAGGAATCTCATAATTATGCCCTGTGGACCTGCTCCAGAACCAGCTCCCAAGGAGGCCTTTGGAGAGTTGTTTCGATGACAGTCCTTAGCTTCAGGGCAGCAGGAACCAGAGTGCCCTTTGACAAGAGGTGACTCTTCTCATTGTTCTTACAGTCTATGGGCAGTGCCACCATCTAACATGTACTCTCCAAATTCTCCAATATGTATGCAAAGATGCCAGCATTTTACACTGCATTTTCAAAAGCCCAAAGTACTTACCTGATAAAATCCAAATTTTTTCCTCTTAAATTTCATCCTGGGCTGTGTTTCACACCCTGACTTCACCAGGAGGGGATTGTTTTCCTTTCCTCACCAAGGTCGCTTTTAAGGCCCCTGTGGAAATGTTTGTATGTGTTTTGGGTTGGGACTGTCAAAATATATTTTTCAGATCACAAATCATTCCTTTCTCCATCTCTCACACAATTCCTAGAGCTCAGAACAAGCTACATTTTGAGCTGAGAATTCTTGAATTAACATTGATTTTCAGTAGAGGTTTGGTATCCTGATAACCAAGAATGAATTCATTTGTGGGGGTTATCAACAGCCTCTGATAATACATTTTCTCAAAAAAACTGATAATAGCACATTTATATGTGAATTTGATTCATAAAATTCTGAACTCCTTGCCATGTGGATATTTGCTTTACTTGAATGAAATATACTGGGTTGATAGAAATGAAATTTTAGGAACACATTCAGTGTAATTTAACAAATAATTCTTGTTCAATAGCACAGAAAAGGTGAGATCAATAAATGAATGAGTAAATAATTAGATAATTAATAGGTCATTTAACCTGATCACCATTTAATTTATAATGCATTAGAATAATCATTAATACAATATGTGTTAAACATCAAGATGACATAGCTAGCATTTACAGTGGGCATTGCTCATTTCTTGATGTTTGGTATCCACCTCTCCTTCCTAGGTGTCAAATTTTTCTGTGGACATCTCTTTTCAGAAGTCAATGTTCAGATCCCTTCCCTTTGCCCCATCTCAACCAGGAGACAGACACATGATGGGCCTCTCCACAGACTTTGAATGCAGAATCAAAGACAAAGTTCTGTGGGGAGGGTTCAACATTAGGGCATAAGCCTGAGAGCCAATTCACTTCCACAGTGTGACCTTCAACATCCATGGCCAAGTTCTTGGACCCTACTATAGTTCATGCTCCATCTTAAGACTCGTCCTCAAGCTTTCCATTAATTCTCTGCACCCTAATATCTTTCCAATACTTTTTTAAAAAGAAAAAGAGAAGGGAAAGACTTCGTTTTCTTTTGCTTACAAAAAGGAATCCAGATGTATCACAATGGTTCAATCAGTACCCTGGGAGAAATCAGAATTCCACTTTGATGATTCCCCTAAAGAGAAGTTGGTGGAGAAAGAGCTTAGAGGTGTGGGCAAGGTTAAGTCAGCAGGACCAAGAAGGGGTGTTGCAGTACCCGTGTGATGAGCAGCACTACCACACTAGGTCTGAAGGGGAACAACAGGCAGTGCTGTTGCTGGACCCCACGGACAGCTGAGGCCAAGAAGGAAAGTGCAGCCCAGTGGAGGGAAGAGAGACTCCAGTGTTCTTCTCCTCTTGCCCCCTAATCTCCTGACTGTAATTCCTGTGGGCTAAGTTCCATCAAAAGCCAGAAAACAATGGGTCCATCTTCCAGGGTAAAGTGTAGGTCAGAGAAGGGCAGGCCAGGGATCTGAGTGAAGGGTGTCAGGAGACACACAAAGAATAAACAACACAATAACCCTGGAAAAGCTTGAGCCCTTTAAAATATTCTGCATTCTTTGTTAAATTCACACCAAAAATGTTGAATTTATCTCCACCATTGAAATTTTAACTTATGGCACCAAATTTTTCAAAATGATCTTCAGTTTTCATGTTTATTTTCCATTTCAAACCTACATTTTGAGATTTTTATCATGTTTTAGTCAACATTTTTGCCTCTGTGACTAAAGGACCCAACCAGAACAATTGTAAAGAAGGAAAAGTTTATTTGAGGGCTCATAATTTCAGAAGTCTCAGTCCACAGTCAGTAGGCTCTATTCCTTGGGGCTCCAGATGAGGCTGAACATCACAGTAGAAGCAGCTCACATGATGATCAACAAGCAGAGAGAGAGAGAGAGAGACTCCATTGTCCAGATATAAAATATATACCCCATAGTCACACTCCCAATGAACTACTTCCTCCAGCCACACCCCATGTCCCTCCAGTTACCACTCAGTTAATCCCACCAGGGATTAATTCACTGATTAGGTTAAGGCTATAACCCAATCATTTCTCCTCCAAACTTTCTTACATTGTCTCACACCTGAGCTTTTGGGGGACACCTCACACCCAAACCATAAAATATCATATAAATTTACATAAATTTTACAACAATTCTGAAAATGTAAAGTAGGTAGATAATATATGCAATGTGATATAACGTGATTTTAAAGCAAAAAACCAAATTCTCAATATTAACATCTCAGTTATTTTATAATAAAACTGAAGTTTAATGGTGCAGTCAAATGATGGTGTCTTACACATATGTGAAGTATACCAGGAAGATTCAACAAAATAAAGCAATGATACAATGTTAATGTAAGCTGAAATAGAATACGAGGCAAAAAATGCATTAAATGGGACTGTAACATAACAAAGTGTTATTTTATATTAATGAAGACAAAACCTACATAGTAACATCATAAAGCTGCTTCAAATAAAATATGCAAATTTTAAAATATAAGTAAGCAATACAATGAATGCGAATGATATATCTGTATTGCTGACATATTGATCAAGAAAAAAATATATTAAGGTAGTCATTTAATTAAAATACGGTTGATTTACAAATCAATCAACAATGGAAATTGGTACTCAAAGAATAGAAAATGCATTTTCTATTTGAAAAGCTCATGGAGAATTTGTGAAACTGATTATGCATTAAGTTTCAAAGAAAGCCTCAGTAAATTCTAACAAAACAGAAATTGGAGAAGACATAGTCTCTGACTACAAATGTTTTGTCACTAAAAGATAATTTCAGTAATGTATACTGAAAAACCAACCTTTTGGAATGAAGACAAACCATTAACAAATAGCTATTGCTACAAATTTGATATTACAGGAGCTAAGCAAAGAACAATAATGAGAATGCATCATATTCATACCAATGGGACATGTCCAAAGCATTTATCTGAGGCGAATTCAGTACACAAGAAAAATAAAATAAAATAAGTATTTATTTCAAGAAATTAGGAGAGGGCAACCAAATGAATGTAAGAAAAGCAAGGAGAAAGACATAATTTTAAAAGAAATAAAAATAAATAACCTGAACACAGAGAAAAGGTAAACAGACAAAGAAATTTAAAAGTGGCGTATTAGTTGGAGAAAAAGAGATGATAAAATAGATGATAAAAGAGATGATAAAATAGTAGTGACAACTACTTACTTTAATAAATCAAAAGACAGATAAAACAAAAGTGTGTAAAGATAATAACAGTAATGAGAAGTACATAGATACAGATATTAAAAATAGTATTAGATGCAATTCAAAGCAATACATTTCTCAAGAAAATGGATTATTTTCTGGAAAAATGCAAACGATCAATATTAACTCAGGAAGAGACAGATGACAGAACATGTCTAAAAAGCTATCAGGGCCTTATCTATAAGAAAAACATAGGGTCCAGAGAGTCACATGAGCAAGGTTCTGTAAACCTCAAGAAACATACAATTTCTATGCTATCTCAACTATTTTGGCACTCAGAAAAAAATGTGTATATTTTCAAATTCACATTCTTAAATTTAAAACTTACAATGAGAATAAATGCACAAATGTGTTTCTGAAAGCTTTGTCCTTGTTCCCAATCCAATAGCAAGGACATGGTTTTGAGAAAAAGGAAAAAGATTTATTGCTTTGCTAGCAAAGGAGAAACACAGGGGACTCCTGACCCAAAGGCTGTGATTTTGCCTATAAGCAGGAATAAGGGACTTTTAAAGAGGTGATTCAGAGATTACGGGAGGAGAGATCAGGAAGGAGAAGATCAGGGAGGAGAAGTTTAGGGGAAAGAAGATCAGGGAGAAGGTAAGGGAAAAGAAGGTTGGGAAAAAGAAAAAAAAACATGTTAGGTTTCAAGGCGACAAGGGATATAGGCAAAGCATCAAATGAACCACGTTACAAATGGATGGAAGGACAGACAGGTGATGGATGGGTAGGCAGACAGGCAGGTGGATGGATAGATAACTCTCATTCTTAGGTATAGATGCAAAAATATATACAAAATCTGATCATTTCTTGCCACATTTGTAACAACCACACTGTGCTCAGCTGCCACAATCTGCCTCCTAGATTACTGAATAATCCCCTGGGTCTCCCTACTTCTGTTCTAGTCCCCTGAGGCTTATTATTCACAAGCCACCAGAAAGATCATTTAAAAACATTAGTTATAGCATGTCATTTCTCTGCTCATATCCTTTCACTAACTTACTATTTCCTCACAGTTAAAGCCAAAAATCTTGCAATGGTTATCTCTAAGCCCTTATATAATCTGCTTCCCACACACAGAGATACCCCTGCCTCTCAGATCTATCCTTTTAATGCTATCCTTACCTGCTCAGTTCCAGTCACCCTGACCTTCTTGAAGTTCCTTAAATATAACAGCACACTTCCACCTCAGGGTCTTTGCAGATGCTGTTCCCTCCGCCTGGAAGCTCTTACCTCAGATAAAGGCATGGCCACTCCTTACTGCCTTCATATCTGCTCAGTTGTAGCCTTCCTGGGAGGCCCTCAGAAAACCCCACTACAAACACAGGTATCCTCTCCTGCTTTAGTGCCTTCATTGTGTTTATCACCATCTGAGGTGGTGAATGCTTTATTTGATTTGTTATCTACCTTCCCCCTCCCTCTAAAATAAGCCCCACAAGGGCAGGGATTATATTTCCTTTACTCCTGAAGATCCAGTACTTAGGATGGTGCCTGGTATATATTAGATTCTCAATAAAAATTAGTGGAAAAGTTGAAAAAATTTCAACTAAAAAAAAGAACACTCCCTATAAATATGAACAATTTGCTAAAAGAAAAAAATATACCAGGTATCCATTAAATTTATTTTAAAAGTTAACTTTACTAGTAATTGAAAAAATGTAAATTTAAACAGTGCAATGGTACATATCACCTCTTACATTATAAAAAGTTATTTAAATAACGATAGCCAGTGTTAAAAATAAGAGCAAAGCAGAATATCGAACATCACTAGTTGTGCTTAAAATGATACAACTGTCCCAGAAGGCAGTTTTCCAGTGTTTAAGTCTTTTACTTATTTTTCCCCCCAGTGCTAGGGATCAAACTCAGGGCTTCACTCATGACAGGCAAGGGCTCTGCCAGTGAACTACATTCCCAGACCTGGAAAGTCTTTTAAAGTGTTCCTTTTTATCCTTTGTCCTAACCTCAGGAAATTTTTATTGTAAGGAAAATAAGGAAGAATACGCACAAAGAACTGGCTACAAAGATAGTTATTGTTGCCTGGTTTATAATAATTTGAAGTATGAGAAAAGTTACTGACATGAGTGTCTCTAACCTTTATCAACTACAATGGGTAGATTCTTTGTCAATTTGTATGCTGGCTTTTAGGGTTGCAGAATCTGTAAAATGGGTAGAGTCAGAATTGGAGAAGGGAAAGCAAGGATATTAAAAAGAAGCTGGAAGCTGATAATATCCTCAGTGTGATGGGATTATGACTGATTTTTGTGTGTGTGTATTCTAACTTTCCAAATTTCTCTACAATAAGCTGGATTTCTAAATAAACAATGCCAAAATTAGTTGGCATTTCTTTTTTTAGAAAGGGAAGTGAAATGGCACTATTACTACATACAGCAAGACGAAGAATGGGGTTTTTGTATTTGTTGACTATGAAGTTGGTGGAATTCAATAGAATATTTTCAATTTAGAATTCAGACTGCGAAAACTTTTTAAATATATTGGAGCTTTGGGCTCAAAGTGGTAACTGAGCACATGTGGTTTTTTTTTCTCATCCTGAAGACACAAAAAAATAAGAATGAAGCATTAAAAAAAATAATAAGTAGAAATCCACAAGAAGGAAGATAAAAGGTAGGGGGAGATTTTAGCTAACAGGCAACTTTTACACATTTCTCTAAGATGAAGAGCTAATAGAAAGCATGCACTAATGAACAGAAAAAAGAAAGCTCCAGTTCAAAACACGCATGGGAGGAGCTCCCACCAAGGAGAGACACAGCCATGCAGCTGAACCCAGGAGAAAATGTCACTCAAAGACAGTCAAGCAGGGTCACAGGTTGAGGGTGAAGAGGGTGGCTAAAAATTGGGAAATCATTTCTAGGTTAATATGCATGACAACCAGTTCTTCCCACACTTGCCCCCAGGTAAGAGCTTGTATTCAGGCACTTAGTACAAAGCAAAATAATCCATGGCTTCTTCAAAATGAAATTGTGCCAGTTTTCTGGGGTTGAGTACAGGTGTTAGTGCTCCATAGTGCAAGTTGCTTCATCTGACTTAATGCCCATTTCTGAATTACACAAAACTGGGCTTCTACTCTTAAATTTCACCCACCAAAACCAAGCTCCCAAGTCAACTTGTAGTCTCTCATTTTAAAAATGTAAATGGACAACCAAAGATCATTAGTCATATGCATAAAACTTACAAAGTGAAAGAACATAGAGTAATTATAACTTACATTTATTGGGCATTCACTATGTGCTGGGAATTTTCTAAGTATGCTCACAAATGAACTCTCTAAATCTTTACAGCAATTGTACAAGCTTAATATGACTATTATGACTATTATGTCCCAGGAAACTGAAGCAGAGATATTTGAATAACTTGCTCAAGGCCTTGCAACTGACCTATATTAGAGGTAAGATTTGATCGCTTACCAATCTGCACTAACAAACTGCTGCTTTATATTACCTCTCATGATAAATAAAAAAAACTGACACCCGAGGAAAGAGAAAGCTTAATCAAACAAACACTATTTAATTGGAAAATCCAGAAAAAACATTACACTAGTAAAATAACAAAAATAAATAATCACTGAATAAATAAGAAGGTTTTGAAATTTTCAAATACAATTTTAAAAAATCAACCTAAGATAAAGTGATAAATCATGGAATTTCTTTTAGAAAACACAGTAAGACAGAGTAGGAGGACAAAGAAAAATCGATCTGAAAAGTCACACATCAAATAGGCATGCCCATTGTAGAGAATAAAAAAAGGAAAGAGAAAATAACTAAATAAATTCCATAAGTGCCTTTCCAGAACTGAAGTGAGAAATACATCTTCTTATCAGAAAACCCCCTATGCTACTAATGAAAAGATAAGGACCCCCAACTCAGCTTGTCATTCTCTAACTTCAGAACTGAAGATAGGCAAAATTCAAAGATATCCGAAGAGAAATACATAATCATCCACAAAAGTACAAAGATCAGACTAGCATCAAAATTCTCATAAGAAACTAAAAGATTAGGAAGTATGCCTTCAATAGTTAAGAGAAAATTTTAAACTATTTTATCAGTCAAGTTTGAACAGAATCCACAAAAGGAAAATAGATAGATGATAGATAGACAGATTTATTTAAGGACTTGGCACAACCAATTTTGGGAAATGGCATCTAAAATTTATAGGGCAAGCCAGCAGGCTGGAAAATCAAGCAGGAGTTGATGCTGTAGTCTAGAGATAGAATTTCTTTTTATGTTTTCTACTAGAACCTTTCAAATCATTTTAAAATCCCACTCAGATTATTAAGGTTAATCTCCTTTACTTGAAGTAAATGCTTTAAATTGACTTTACTTAAAATCAATTACATATGCAAAGGTCATCTACAAAATACCTTTGCAGCAATATCCACATTAGCATTTGATTAAATAACTGAGTAGTATACCCTACCCAAGTTTGCAAATAAAACTAACCACCACAGTTAATTTAGTCTCCCTCCCCCATCAAAAAAAAAAAAATGTGTTAGAACAAACTTACCATAAATTTCACCATAACTTCGTTGAAGTTTCCAATATCTCTACATCCTTGTCAACACTTGTTAATTTTCTTTCCCCCCACCATGGTCATCTTAATGGGTGTGAAATGGGATTTCATTGTTTTGTTCTTAATTTTTCCCGATAACTAGGTGACATTAAACACTTTTTTTTGTAGTTCTTGGTCACTAATATAGCTTTGAGTAAATGGTATTCAAGTCCATCTTTATTTGTGTGTGTGTGTGTGTGTTTTTACTGGGGTTTGAACCCAAGGCCTCATACATGCAAGGCAAGCAGTCTGTCACTGAGTTACAACCCCAGACATTTTTATTATTTTTTATTTTAAGATAGGAACTTGCTAAATTACCCAGGATGGTAATCCAACTTGCTACTTCCTAGTTCAGTCTCTCAAGTAACTAGGATAACAAGTGAGTGTCACCACACCTAGTTACTCACCCATTTTAAAATTTGGTTGTTTATCTTTTGTTGTTGAGTTATAAAAATTCTTTATATGTTATGGATACTAGGCTTTTATCAGATAGATCATTTGCAAATATTTTGTCCCATCCCATGGGTTGTCTTTTCACTTGCTCGATAATGTCCTTTGATTCATTACAGTTTTTAATTTTGATGAAATCCAATTTACCTGTTTTTCTTTAGTTATTAGTGCATTTAATATCATACCTAAAAAAACTATTATTGAATCTAAGATTTAGCCCTGTTTTCTTCTAAGAGTTTTATAGTTTTAACTCATATTTAGGTTTTTGATTCATTTTGAGTTAATTTTTGTTTACAATGTGAAGAGTCCAAATTCATTATTTTGTATGTGGATATCCAGTTGTCCCAGCACCATCTGTTGAAGAGACCATTTTTTTCCCATTGAATAGTCTTGGCGCCCCAGTTGAAATTAAGTGACCATGGAACTATGGTTTACCTCTAGACTCAAAATTCTATTCCATTGATCTGTATATCTGTCCTTGTCTTAGAATCACCCTGTTTTGATTATTATAGTTTTGTAGAAAGTTTTTAAATTGGGAAGTGTGAGTCCTCTGACTTTGTTCTCTTTCAGTATTGTTTTGACCATTTTGGACCCCAAGCAATTCCATATGAATTGAATGCTGGCTGTTCCATTTCTAGAAAGAAAAAAAAAAAAAAAAACTGCAGGAATTTTGGTGAACATTGCATTGAATTTTTAAACTGCTTCAAGGAGTAGTGCCACCTTAACAATGTTAAGACTTTCAATCCATGAGTATGTTACATCTTTCCTCTTGTTTAGGTCATTAACATCTTTCAGTAATGTTTCATAGTTTTGAGTCCATAAGTCTTCCACCTTCCTTGGTTAAATTTATTCCTAAGTATTTTATTCTTTTGCATGTTATTGTAAATGGAATCTTTCCTTTATCTCCTTTTTGAATTGTTCGTTGCTAATGTATCGAAGTATAACTGTCTTTTTTATGTTGATCTTATCCCCTACAACTTTGCTGAATTCATTTTTTAGCTCCAATAATTTTGAGAAATGTTTTTAACATTTCCTGTGTATAAAATCATGTCATCTGTAGATAAACAATTTTACTTCTATCCTTGTCGGCTGAATGGCTTTTATTTCATCTTCTTGCCTAATCACTCTGGCTAAAACTTCCAGTACAAAGTTAAATAGAAATGGCAAAGCAGGCAACCTTATAAGTTCCTGCTTTAGGAAGAAAAGTTTCAGTCTTTCAACACTGAGTATGATGTTAGCTGTGGTTTAGCAGTATTTTTTAAAATAAATTCCTTTTATTATGTCAGGAAGTTCTAAGATAATTTTGTTTCAACCTAGAATTCTATATTCAAACTCTCAGTCAGAGGTGACAGCAGAATAAAAGACATTTTCAAACTTGTAAAGTCGAACATTTCATCCCATGCATATTTTCAGAGATGGTTCCTTGAAAATGCACTATAGCAAACAAAAGAGCAAAGCGATCAAAGCAAAGATGAAGAACCATGAAATAAAAAGATCCGTTCTATCCATGAGGCCCCAAGGTGGCATCAAGTCTAGAAAGCAACCAGTCTAAATTACGATCCTAGTAAGGCAAAAGGATTCCAAGAAGGAGGACTGTGGTTAAGGTTGGGAGTGAGAGTGAGTATTAAAGTATCAGTTCAGAAATGAAGAAATTAGATGAATTCAAACCGGAAGTCAGGAGCTTTAGGGAAGAATAAATTCCAAGGAAGAAAAAGAGTCCTATGAAGAAAGAGACTATTTAAGTATGTAAGGGGGGAAACGCCATAAGAAAAGAATCTGAACTGGAATATGAAACAAATTCAACTGTGGAATGATTTTAAGTGATTGGTGGCATAAAAAAAAAAGTCATCTTCAGCAGAACGTCGCCTTTGGGCTGGTGTCCCAGCTGCTGGCTGCACCCACTCTCCCCATCACTCTCCCTGTCCCCCAGGCGGTGTGGTGGGTCTGTACCAGCAGCCGGAGGATGGGAGGACCCGCACATGGGCTGCACCTTGGTCCACCTCAATGAGTCATCGCAGCGGGCAGGACCTTCCCAGGGTTGCGGGGCTGGGGTGTGCAGGACACCGGGAGCAGCGTCCTTGAGGACCCTGACTCTGGATCAGCCACAGGGCCTTACAGTTGATTCTCTTCTCAGATTTCCCCTGCTTAATCCTCGCAGAAATTCTTATCTCATTTTACAGACGAGGCAAATGAGGCTACGACAAGGTCGAAGAGTTTGTAAGTGGTAGGCCTGTGGAGTGGATTTGGGGGTGAGGGAGAGGTCATTTCAAGCTGCAGCGCTTAAGGGAAGTTTCACAAAGAAGATGGTAGATGACTAGAATAGATTGGGAGTGAAGACATTATAATAGAAGAAGGGAATTGTTCCTCCATCTGCCTCAGTTTGCCCATTTTGTGTCCTCTTGTGTCCTAACCAATTATTTCTCTAGCTACCCTCCTCTGCAAGGCCTATGGTGAGGGTCATTTAACCATCTGCCTTGCTCTGGGTGGTGTCACCAACCGGCCCTTTCACTGCATTGTGGCTGCTCACAAGAATGTCCCCGGGATGGCCAGTTGGTGCAGCAGGAGGGCTCCTATGATCCACTGCCCAAGGGTCACGGAGAAAAACTCAGTTGCCTTCAACCTGGACAAGATCCACATTGGCCTGGCTGTGAGACCCATCTCTCTAAGCCTATGGAGAAGCATCTAG
Source organism: Sciurus vulgaris (assembly GCF_902686455.1). Lineage (NCBI taxonomy): Eukaryota > Metazoa > Chordata > Mammalia > Rodentia > Sciuridae > Sciurus > Sciurus vulgaris. The sequence continues at coordinate 115,162,462 of NC_136463.1, read as the reverse complement.
GTCTTTCTAACTTTTCCCCTCTGCATCCTATGATCACAAAGGCTGAGAACTGGAAGGAAATGGGCACGAGAACTTCTCTTAGCTTTAGAAAACAGATACCGAGGCTACAGACACAGAAGCAAGTTGATTTCAATGAACATAACAGTGGTTACAAAGTCAAGGTCCTCTAAAGTACTTGTGTGGAGCTCATAAATTTGTTGGGTTTGAAGATCAAGTTAGCTATACTCTTCTGGTCTGGCTTAAGCAGGGCCCACTGAGAGACTTGGTCTTGTCTGTTATAAGAGCTGCTTCTAGACACTAAGCATGTTTAGACTTCATTTTCAGGGAAGATAGTGACTGTGGGGAAAACTGGACTTTAGGTTGGTCCCTGGATTTGGGCAACTTCACAATTGGCTGCTTTCTGATACTATCCTGCTTCAAAAGTCCCCAACCAGAGTGATCATGGCCTATCCAAATGTTTCCTGAATCATATATAATCATTCCACAAGCTCAAGAACACTAGGCCCTTACTAATTATTTTTTTGTAATTGTAGATTTATATTGTTTTGCTTGACATGAAATTTTAACTTTACAAAAATAGATTGTGAAAATTGTCTTTGGGCTATAATAGCCTACCTTTTAAGTATGAGAAATTAAAAGGAAGCTAATGTTGTAAAGTACCTATTTTTATCTATATAAAGTTATATATGTAGATAGATTGATACAGATACATAGATAATACATGCCAGTTTGTCATGAGGATCACAAATTATCATGGAAGTAGGTAGATTATCTTCACTTACAGATGAGGAAGCTGCAGCTCAGGAAGTGGAAATGTGTTCAGCAGTACAGAATTGAGACCCCAATTTGCCTACCTGGGAAGTCCTGTCCAACATAAGCTGTCTCTATAGGGGAAAAATAAACAAAGATGGGGTACTTTTCAAAAGTCTACTTAGAAAGTCAGTGATAGGATCATGTTTAGGTGTCATGGATCTGGTAACATAAATGTCTGTGCTGAAACAAAGTATCAGTGTCTGTCCCAACAGAGTTGCAGAATTTTACAATCATAAGCATGAATTACATGGTTTTAGTGCATTCTGGATAATACAGATCTCAAATTTTGGTATAAGACTAAGACACAGGAAATTCATTGAGAAGGTTCTAAAGCCCTATCAATATTCCAACTTACTTTATTCTCTCAGTTCTATATTCTGAGAACAATTACTGGCCATCTCAAATTCCAAAGTCTTAGAAACTTCCTAAGGGTTGTTGACGGTTGGCTTCCACTTGCTTTGAGGAGACTTTGAAGACAACAGAGAGGAACTGACTTTACCTAGATTTGACCTTGGATCTGAGAAACGCTTTTGAATACTCTGGCAACTATGGATGTTTGAAAGATATTAAAGGCTTTGTAGGAACTTATGGCAGAGGATAATACCATTCTGAAAATTCCTGATCATTGAGGGGAACTGACATTGAGGGGTTATTATTTTGATGCCCACTGAGTTTATTTGAACTCGGTTATTCACTTTGCATTCTGGTTTATCCTTTGTCAAAGATCTTGTATATACATATTTCTTGTGAGGGTTTACTTTGATTTCCAAAGTTTTCTCCAGCCTTAGTCTTGCTTTGGATCTCCAGGCCTATTTTTCACATCATATCATAAATGATAGCCCCAGCCTACATGGCTGTCACTTCAAATCCATGCTCAAACACAGCTAAGAACTTTTACAAAGTATTAAATAGAGTTTTTGTTCCAGAAGCTTGGGTTTTTACTAAAACGAGAGACTGGGTCATCTTATCGAACAGTGGATAAGATGACTTGGGAATGGGAAGGTGAGTGGGGTTGATTCTATTATGCCAAATCTACAAGTCCTGCCAGATAAAGAATTTTTTTTTTAATTTGAAAGAAAGATAGAGTGAGAGAAAGGAAGGAAGGAAGGAAGGAAGGAAAGAAGGAAGATAAGAAAGAAAGAAAAAAAGAAAGAAAGAAAGAAAGAAAGAAAGAAAGAAAGAAAGAAAGAAAGAAAGAAAGAAAAGAAAGGAAAGAAAGAAAGACAAGAAAGTTATTTTCCAAATCTGTGCTACCTGTAATCCAAGGAATTCAGGAGGCTGAAGCATGAGGATCACAAATTCAAGGTCAGCCTGGGAAACTTAGCAAGATCCTGTCTCCAAAAAAAAAAAAAGGACTGGGGACACAGGACACAGCCCAGTGGTAATGGTTCAATCTACAATACAGGAAGTAAACAAAAAAAAAAAAAAAAAAAAAAAAAAAAAAAAAAGGAAAGCCATCTTCCTTTGAACTTAACGTAAGAAACAGACTTGGAATGCACTGAGGCCATGAAATTGTGCCTTTCAGAAGCCTCTCAGTGACCAGTATTTATATACCTATGACCATCTTAAAGCTACTTGTGCTTTTCGGAGTTCACCAAGCTCTATAAAAAGCAACAGAAGGTTTAATTTGATTGTAGATCACAATGAAAATGTAACCAATCTGATGGGAAGACAAAGCACATGTTTTGGACTATCATTTGGACAAGAATTTGTTCCTAATTGTCTTATTAGCAATATTACATTCTTCATGAAAATGGACCCTGCCAACAAGACTTTCCAAATTTGTGAGGGAAAGGACAGGTTTACAAGGCAACATAAGGATTGACAAGGTGAAGTCCTGAAAAGTAGATTGGAAGAAGATTTTTCAAAAGCCTTGATCAAAAATATAAAAAATAAAAAAAAGAGATAAGATGTTTCCTCTACAGATGAAAGAATTGGTGATAAGAATACTTGAGGTGAAGAAAAAGAAAATTTTGGTAGAATTTGCCAGATCATTCTGAAAGTTCCATCACTCTTTAACTAGTTTCTAACTTTTGCCTGAAAACTGAGAATGATGTATTGCATCCAATTCCTTTTAAGCATAAATTTGAATCCATGAATAAAGTTTTTCATTTTTACAGACACCACACCCTTTTCCGGTTCTCTAGTTCTTTTGAATTTTGCTCCATACGACAATTGTGCCATTATGTTCCATGGAAACCATTCCATGCATTCTTGGAATCAGTTTTTGGTCTTCTTGGTGTGTTTAACTCCTGCTAATATGAAAAGACACGACATTAGCATCCATAGGTCATTTTGTTTGGCAAACAATATGAGATGGCTCATAATGAATTATTTCCTGTGCATATAATATATACAAATTCAAAGCTTGGCCAGAATATAAATAGTTCTTGAACATATTCTGTCCTTTTTGAAAAGCAAGGCTGTATTTATATGCATAAATCCCATGATTTCTCCTAGCCATTTTGGACATGTTGTATGTGACTTCACCAGAAAAGGAAAGTGGAAAGCTAAGCAATTATCCAATGAATGTATTTAATGGAGACAGTCAGTCTGAACCACATAAGAGATAAAACATTTTCTCAGAATCTTTTCTGCGAATCTTGAATTATCAATACAGGCACCTCAACTCCTCAGTTATTTGTGTATGTGCTGCAAACTACTTGGAATGGGGCTATTAAGTGGCAGTATTTTGCCTTTTTCCATAGTAAAAGAAAAACTGATCCTATTTAAATATATAACAAAGCCTTCTGAGGTAGATGTTGTCAGGTTTGATTTTTTTTCAACATGGTCAACAATGTATGGAAATCTTTAACTTAATTCTGATGATTGGTGCTTAGCTCTTCCTGTGGACATTCTCCAAACACATCTTCAGCTAGCACACTAGAAGAGGAAAAAGCAGGAGAGGACAGACCCTCCCAGGGATTTCAGTGACTTGTCTTAAAGGGTCTTCTACAAGCTTGTGTATTTGTAATTAAGAACTCTGGGGATCAGAGTGCAAATATGTAAAATGCACAAATCGGCACCTTAAATCAAAAGTCAAGGTATATTTTTTAACCAGCACTGAAATACCGGTAGGCTCTCCCTTCCACTTTTCTGCCCTATTAAAATGGCCTCACAGGAAGTAGGAAGGACTGCAGCCCTGCAGTTCTGTCCTAGGCAAAGGCAGTTCATTGGAGTTGTCCCAGCAAGCTTATTAAGATCTGAGATTGAGGAGGGAGATGCTGAGGGCTGGGCTTTGTGAGTTTCGTGTTTTCTGGAGCACAGTGTGGGTGTGCTATAAATATTGAGATGACATTAATTATGGAAGATAATACAAAACCACATAGCATTAAGTGCAAGAAGAGACCAAGCAAATATTCAGGAGACTACACATCTATCTCTCGTTTTTAGGATTAGTTGGCAAAATAATGAGGTCAAGAAGTCTTTGCAACACACTTCTTGTTTCTCAGGGACTTCAGTCTTCCTCAACACATGTGAACATCTTCATGTCCCCCCCTTAGTATCACCCTTCCTATAGCTCTCCCTCTAGTCCCTTCATCAACGGATTTGCTGTGTCTCTCATTTCCAATGTGACTCTGGTACTTATAAGCTCATGAACATCAATCTCCAAAGTTCTCTACCTTGAAAATATCAACTCTAAAACCCCCCATGACTGGAGAGCTTCTGACATTACCTCCATCCATCCATCCATCCAACTGCATCTGCATTTGGTTATCAGCAATTTCAGATTCCCATGCCACCACATGTCTGCAGCTTTTCTCTCTATTGCACTCCCATCCACCAGGACAGTCATGTATAATGACTTTAAAACTTGCCCTTTCTTTTTTTTTCTACTTATAGAAATAAAAGGTGTTTGTAAGCACTTCATTCTTTAGTTTCACACTATACATAGCATGAATATATATTAAATGGCTGACCACTTCAGAAAGGAGTTAATCTAGAGTCTTTTAGATTTTGCTGTTTTTGCCAACCACTCTCTTCCTCAGTGGATACTGTTTTTGCCCCCTCCTGCTTCCAAGATAGTAAATGTCTTTAAAATTTATTTTTATAGACTGCATTTTTTTCATTGTACACAAATGGGGTACATCATTTTGTTTCTATGATTATACACAATGTAGATTCATACCATTCATATAATCATACCTATACATAGAGTAATGATGTCTGTCTCATTCCACCATTTTTCATATACCCCCTCATTTCCTTCTACATAATCTGAAGTTCCTCCATTCTTCTCTCACCCCCCACCCTCCCACCACCTTTATATATCATCATCCACTTATCAGGGAAAACATTCGACCTTTGTTTTTTTGGAATTGGTTTATTTCACTTAGCATGATATTCTCCAATTCCATCCATTTATTTGCAAATGCCATAATATTAATCTTCTTTATGGCTGAATACTATTCCATTGTGTATATATGTAGCACAGTTTCTTTATCCATTCATCTGTTGAAGGGCGTCTAGATTGGTTCCATAGTTTAGTTATTGTGAATTGAGCTGCTATAAACATTTATGTGGCTGCATCACTGTAATATGCTGATTTTAAGTCCTTTGGGTATAAACTGAGAAATGGGATAATTGGGTCAAAAGGTGGGTCCATTCCAAGTTTTCTGAGGAATCTTCACACTGCTTTCCAGAATAGTTGCACCAATCTGCAACTCCACCAGCAATGTATGAGTGTGTCTTTTTTTCCACATCCACACCAACATCTATTATTTTTTGTGTTCTTGATTTCTTTTTAAGGAGTCACAAAAACATGTTGCTGGAAGCCACTTCTAATAAATGCCCACTAAACTCACCTGGAGCCTCTTGATTTGGGGCCACCTTGCAGTATCTTTCTTGTCAAGTCACAATTTGAGTCTCAGCAACTGCTGTTCCTCAAATTTTTTACCTTCTTTACTCCTCACCTCTGTCCTCCATTTTCTTCTTTCTGGGCAAATGTCTTAACATCACACTTCACTAAAAAGAGAAGCATCATCTGAGTTGACAATCTGGCAGAATTCCTGTGGTCTTTGCTCCTGTTACACTTTAGTCTTTGTACATCTGAGCTCTTCCCCCAGGCTCAAACCTTATTACTGACTTTGCAGCCTTGCTCTGCTCTCTGCTCTGCCAGAGGACAGAGCCTGAGTAACTTGCCCACATTCACATAGCTTTCAAGGGAGACGGCAGCACTTCAGACCTGAGCAACCCTGCTGCAAACTCCTGTTTTGAACCACTGGGCATACTGCCTCTCCTGCTACTGCCTTCTCTTTTTCCCTCAGCTCCCAATTTTCTAAAATAATAATCTTTGACTTTTGGTTAAATCTTTACTCTTCACTCTATTAGCCTCTGTAGTGTCACTTATAACCCCACTAGTGTCCTGAAGCTGTTCTCTCTAGGATGCTCTCCTCTAAAGACTTTTCTTGTTTGCATCATCCTCAACTTATCTAGAAGATTTGGCCAAGGATATGGGAAGAGAATTCACATTTACTAAGTGACTGCTAGGTAGCAGAATCTTTGTGTGTTACAAAATCTAATTTCTCTCAACAGCCCTATGGTTTAAGATGTATTTCTTTTTCATAACTGTGAAAAAAATATTTGCAAAACAAAGTTGCTAAAGGATTTATATAAATCCTAATTTATTTGAAAACTAAAGGAACCTCTAAGGACTCAATAAAACACAAAACCCAATTTTTTTAATGAGCAAAAGATTTGAACAAACACTTCACCAGAGTGGTAAACAAATAATAAAACATCATTAATTATTAGGACACTGCAAAGGTACCACCTACACACACACTTGAATGGCCAAACCAAGAAACAATACTAGGTTTTGATAAAGGTGTCATAAATAAGCTGGTGGCAGTGAAAAATGTACAGCTGACTTTAGAACAGTTTGATGGTTTCAGACAAAGTTAAACATGCTTTACTATAAAATCCATGAATCTCACTATTAGGTATTTTTCCAAGGAAAACATATATTTTAGTTAGCTTTATTGCTGCTGTGACCAAAAGACCTGACAAGAACAATTAGAGGAGGAAAAGTTTATTTTGAGGCTCACAGTTTCAGCGGTCTTAGTCCATAGACAGCAGGACCATTGCTCAGGGTTTGTTGTGAGGCAGAACATCATGGTTCAGGATATGACACCAGAAAGCAGAGAGAAAGAGAGAGAGAGAGAGCTCTCCATTCAAGAAGCACAAAATATATACCCGAAAGGCATACCCCCAGGGACCCATCTCCTCTAACCATACCCTACCTGCCTACAGTTACTACCCAGTTAATCCCAATCAGGGGATTAGTTCACTAATTGTGTTAGGGCTATCCTAACCCAGTCATCTCCTCTGAACTTTCTTACATCATCTCAAGCATGAGCTATTGGGGAACAGCTTATATGTAAACCATAGATATATGCTCATAAAAAGAATTATACTTTGATGTTCATACCAGTTTTATTCATAATTCAAATGTCCATTCACTGGTGAATAGATAAATGTGTTAAGTTCAGAAAATGAATAACTACTCAACAGTAAAAGAAATTAACTATGATACCAGCAACAACATGATGAAATTCAGATACACTGCTAAGTGAAAACAGCCAGGCACAAAAGAGTACATATATGCATGTATGTGAAATTCTATATTGATAAAAAGCGGTTCAGCAGTTGCTAGAGCCCAGTGCAGGGAGGAAAGGATCAAGTATAAAAGGGATAAGGGAATACTGGGTGGTAATGAAAAGTTCTGTGTCATGATTGTGGTGGGGTTTGCACAGCTATAAAACTTTGCCAAAAATCATCAATAGCTCACTTTAAGTGGGTCAATTTTATTATACATAAACTATACTTCAGTAAAACAAAAGTAGAAAAAGGGAAGGGAGACCATTTGGAAATAATTAACAGAAGAGTTACATTGACTTCAACTACATTCCCTCTTCACCCCCTCATTACCTCTTCTTCTTATAAAAGGTCATAATTCACCACAGTCCTTTCCTCATCCCTTCAATTATTATTTCCACAGCAAGTGGTTAGTGCTGCAAATTATCTGGTAATTTCTAATCACAGAAGGTAACTGCTCCATGAAGGGGAGAGGGAGACAGCCTACATGGAGTCATGTGTCTTGAAGCTTCTGGTGATGAGATAAGCAAAGCTCTGTTGGAGCTGCACTAATCATAGTGATGGCTGCTAGGAAGAGAGAGCCAACCTGATGCTCCATCAGAGCCATGCCATTGGTCTTTGAGGGTGACTTGCTCTGTTGACATGATCTTGATTTTCTGTTTCCATTTCATCATCCCTATATCTCTTTTTCATGAGCCACCTAAGTTCCTTGTGGGAAAGAAAAGGAATATAAATAAGGGAAGTAAAATTATAATAATGACGAAGCTATAGTAATGGGGTTATTCCTATCTATGGAAAGGGCTATGGTGGCTTATACTCTGCTTATAGTTCTTTTCCCAAAACACAAAGGTAATTAGTATTTCCCAGTACCCATGTGTAATGGTCTGGAATTACAGAAAAAAATGAAATATGTTCTCATTTGTTTTTTACATATAGAAAAAAGCTGACTGCGGCACTTGTGAAAGCAGGCTCATTTGAACTTCTAACTTGAGGACCTTTTCACACCTCCTCAGAAGTGATAATGTTCTGATATACAGGATGCTCTCCAGTTGACCCTTCTAGATCAGCTCTCTCTCCCTCTTTTCTTCAAACTACGTCAATGGGCATCTTTTTCTCTAGCATCTGTTTCAATCTGATGAATGGAAGTTACCAATAGGAGAGTGTGAGGGTATCATTCCCATGGCTCTCATTACACCAGCCCGCACATTAACTGCACTTTTTCTTTCAAAAACCATATTTCAGTCAGGCACCTCCCTTTCCACCCAACACTGTGGCAGTTGTCTCTAGCGTCCATGGGATACTTTATCCCCTTTCTCCTGCCTGCCTAGGCATGGTAGAGACAAATCCCATACTGTTTCACCGTTCCTTGTTGGTTTTTCCCAACCCTGCTGCAGTGAGTTGAATGGTGGCCCCCAGATCGGTATGACCACATCCTAACCCTCAGAACCTGTGAATATGATCTTACTTGGTAAAAGGAACTTTAATATTTAATCAAATTAAGGACCTTGAAATGAGGAGATAATACTTGACTATCTGGGTGGTCCCTAAATCTAATGACAAGTGTCCTTATAGAAGAAAGGGAGATTTGACACTGATGGATGAGGAGAAATAATGCAAAGTCAGATTACAAGGATGTGGTCATGAGTCAAGGAAGCCCAGGAGTGCCAACAGCCACCAGAAACTAAAAAAGATCAGGAAAGGATTCTTCCCAGTGTTTCCAGAGGGGGCACAGCCCTGCTGACACTTTTGTTTCCAACTTTTGACCTCCAGAACAGTCAGAGAATAACTTTCTCTTGTTTTGAGCCATAAAGTTTATGCTAAAATGTTATAGCAGCTCTAGGAAACAAGTATACTTACCTTTATATATACAGTTTGTGGGTGCCATTGTTGTCCTGCCAAGATCTGCCATATACATTTAGCAATGGGCAAGTGTCTCATTATTATAACTCTGAACTCTAGGCGTGTTCTGGTAACATGAAATGCAAAATTGGGGTGGAACTACAAATTGGTGCAACCACTATGGAAAGCAGTATGAAGATTCCTCAAAAAACTAGGAATGGAACCACCATTTGATCAAGCTACCCCATTCCTCAGTTTATATCCAAAGGAGTTAAAAATCAGTATACTACAGTGATGCAGTTACATCAATGCTTATGGCAGCTTAATTTACAATAGCTAAGCTATGGAACCAACATAGATGCCCTTCAACAGATGAATGGATAAAGGAAATTGGTATATATACACAATGAAATATTACTCAGTCATAAATAAGAATGAAATTATGGCATGGATCTAGAGACTATCATGCTTAGTGAAATAAATCAATCCCCAAAAACCAAAGGTTGAATGTTTCACTGATATTTGGATGCTAACACACAATAAGGAGAGAAGGGAGAAGAATAGATATTCAGTAGATTAGACAAAGGGGAATGAAGGAAAGGGAGGGAAGATAGGAAAAGGAAAGACAGTGAAATTAATCTGAAGTAATTATCCTACGTACTTATATGAATTCTATCTCCACATCCATAAGAATGGGGTCCTAATTAGAATAAGATATATTCCCATATTTGTATATCAAAATGAATTCTACTGTCGTGTATAACTAAAAAAAAAAAACAATAAAAAGAAATGAAAAAATGGCATTTATGGTACTTATTAAATAATCTTTAAATCTGTATACACTAATAACTTTCTATGTAGCATGAAGTAGGTCTAGATGCATAAGGTAAGCTACAAAGTCCCCAAATGACCATTTTGTGGGGTTATTTCTCTTTTAAGAGAATCCCACAGTAAAGATTACAATTTTTAAAACATTCTGTGAAAGTTACTGAGACATGCGAGTTGATATCTAGAAAAAAAGAATTTTTCAGCTAGTTTCATGAGTAATACGTTTCATGTCTAATTTCCAAAACCATGATTAAACCAATAATAGAGTAGGTAACCTGAAACAATCCTGTTGGAGAGGTCAGGCCAACAGATAGCAGCATGAATGTTGTTTACAGAGAAGCAGAGTCGTGACAGTTCAGGCAGGACAGAGAAGAGCCTGGGGACAGCTCTGTGGGGAAGAACCCGTATCTAAGGTGCCAAAGGGAGAAGAAAGAGCAGAAAGCAGTCAGCAGGCCAGGAGGAGAACCAGGAGAGCGAGGAGGTTCAAGAGACCTGAAAATATGTGGCGATGGTAAAGAGGAGCCTCAGAGGTTTAGAAGAACAAGAGCTAATAAAAAAAAAAAAAAGTCATTAATTGGGAGACTTTCAGGAAAGTGACTGGGACAAAAACCAGACTGCAAGGGAAGGGTCTGCTGACTACTGATAAGGGTCCACCGTGCTGGGTCAACTTTCAAATACATAAACAGCAATGCTTTCAGAGCAGTGGACTCTCAATGCTGGCTCCCCAGTAAAGTCCCTAGGGAGCTTTTAAACGTTACCAACACCGGGGGCCCATCTCAGAACAATCAAATCAGAATTTGGGGGAGTGGAATTCAGGCATTACTACTATTTAGAAATTCCTAGGTCGTTCTTCTGAGCAACCATAATTGAGAATCACTGCTGTGGAGGGGCTTATTCACAAACTTCAGCCCAGGTCTAAATCCAACATATGGACTGTTTTTACACATAAAGTTTGTTGGAAAACAGCTGCACCCATTCATCAGCTGTGGTATTGTTGGTGGCTGCTTTCACACTACAGTGGCAAAGTTAAGTAGCTGTGATGGAGACTGCATGGCACACAAAGGTGAAAATATTAACTGTCTAACCCTTGTTAGAAAGAGTTGGCAGATCTGTGGGGTAGAGCAGGGTTGCTCAGACTTGGCACTTTAGACACTTTTGATAGAATACTATTTCACAGTTGAGAGCTGTCCTGTGAATTGCAGGAAGTTTAACAGCACCCTGGGCCTTTGCTCACTAGATGCCAAGAGTCTCTCCACTCCCACCCTCCACCCAGCCTTGACAATCAAAATGCCGAATGTCCTATGGGGTACAAAGTTACCCTGATTGAGAAGCACACTACAGAGTATCAAAGAATGTACAGTCAATTCTTGTTATTCATAGTAGATGTTTTATATAAAGTCCTTGTACACACTGAACTAGTGAATATTGAACCATTTTTCCTAGGGGAAATACAGGGTTAGGTTCTTTGTGGTCACCACATTTTTGTCAACTGATCAGTTCATAACTTTGTTTTATGTGTGTTTCTGTTTAAAGACACTATATTTAATATATAGATCCTACAAATAATTATAAGTAATATGTGTATATGTATAATATGTATTTAACATTTATTTCTTATAATAAAACATTAGCCTAGGGGTTTAACATTTTCCTGACCCTGTGTAATATGCTGATAAATTTTGTTAGTTTTTTGTCTCATGTTTTAGTCAGCTTTTTCACTACTATGACTAAAAGATCTGACCAGAACAATGATGGAGGAGGAAAAGTTTATTTGAGGGCTCACAGTTTCAGAGGTCTCAGTCCATAGAAAGCTAGCTCCATTCTTTGGGTTTTGAGGTGAGGCAGAACATCATGGCAGAAGAATGTGGTGGAGGGAAGCAGCTCACATGATGATCAGGCAGCAGAGAGCGAGACTCTACTCACCAGATACCCCAAAACCATGCCCTCCAATGACCGCCTCCTCCAGCAACATCCTGCCTGCCTTCAGTTACCACTCAATTGATGCCGTCAGGGAATTAATTCACTGATTGGGTTAAGGCTCTCATAACCAATCATTTCTCCTCTAAACTTTGCATTGTCTCATACATGCTTTTTGGGACACATTTCACATCCAAACCATAACACCTCACAACTTATTATCTCATGAATACACAAACTCAACCACTTTTCCATAGCTTTGGCATTCACTAGAGATGTTACTTGAGCACTTTCCAGTTGTCTCATGTACAAAGTGATGAATTTCCTCTTTCTTTTTCTGTGTGTACAGTATCATTGATTCATTAATATTGAATTCATGGCTAACAGCACTGTAACACGTTTCAATAAACTAGCTTATCAAATCTAGCATATGTAAATTTTCTCTATGATGCACAACACATTCTTTTTCTTTTCTTCTCTCTCTTTTTTTTTTTTTTTTGGTACTGGGGTTTGAACCCAGGGGTGCTGTACCAACTGAGATACATCATCCAGCCCTTTCTATTTTTTAAAATTTTGAGACAAGGTCACGCTAAGTTGCTTAGGGCCTCGTTAAATTGCTGGGACTGGTTTTGAACTTACAATCCTCCCACCTCAGCCTTCCAAGTTGCTGGAATTGCAGGTGTGCACTACCCCCACCAGCACAATGCAGTCTTCTTGCATTTAGGAGTTCTAGATGGCATTTCAGAACTATAGATGGAGCCATTTTAAACAGTGAAGTCATCAACAAAAAGCACAAAAAGGCAAAAAAGAAAAGAAAATCGACTGCAAAACGGATAGCGTCCACAGTATGAGAACAGAAATAAGAGGGCACAAGCAGTGCCAAGTTCAACTTCAACTGTAAACATGGGTGATAGAGGGCTCAGATTTATCACCACTCTGTGCATGTGCCCAAAGGACCACAAAAGAACCACAATTGATGACTTTGGAATAACAAAAGAAAAAAATTAGTAGATGGACTAACTAATGAATATTAACTATATAACACACCAGCACTAAGCTACCAGATTAAAAACTACTTATCTTTACATAACCATTTCTTGACACATAAGTTTATTCAATAAAGAGTTGTCTAATACATTCACAAATACTCAAAATAAGGTATTACGATATCCTATGGTCCTTTTAAAATTAAATAATTCTTCCATAGAGCATGAAGAATAGGAAGAATTTCCACAGACCTAGTGATTTTTACTGACAACTCCATACCATCTGAAGAAATTGGAAACAGCAACTGGTTAACCCAATGTGGAGAAAACAGATAAAACTGTAGAGACAAGAAAAGAGAGAGACAATTATGAAGATCAAGCAGTTTTCGGGGTCCCTTCAGCCCAGGGAAGTTTGGAAGACAGATGCCTACCCATCCTAGTGTCTGCTGACTCGATCTGATCTAGCCAGCTCTGTACATCTCAAGAAGAATAATTGTCTCTGCAATTCATCATGACAGTTAATTGAACCTAAAGATTCACTTCATCACAGAATGGTGGTAACTTGTATCACCAAAGGGTAAATTCTTCATGTTTGCACATCACCCAGGATTCTATGCTGTCTGGAGTTTTTATGAAGAATTCTCATTCTCTTGGTGATCATTTTAAAATATCACAATTTTTTACTGATGTCCAAGATCACTATAGTAATGCTGACAGTGGGGTCATACACTTCAAAATTAGTAATAAGACCTAGTGTACATATAGTGCTTATTATTTACCAGGCCCCCTTCTCAGTGATTTTAAAGTATTCACAACAGTTTATGAGTAAAAACAATATTATCCTACTTGTCCTATAATGAGGAAACTGAGGCATGTAGAAGTTAAATAACTTGCCCCTGGCTGCACAGTAGTTAAGAACATGGACTCATTAAGAACAAAAAAGGGAATTCTGAGAGGTGATGGATGTATTAATAAACATGATTGTCATGAGCACTTCACAATGTATACATACATCAGAGATCAGATTGTACTCTTAAACACATAAATTCTTTTTGTCCATTATGCCTCAAAAAGGATGGGAAAATTAAATAAGCAAATAAATGAGAATAGTGTTGGAGTTCAAACCTAAGTCAGAGTCCAGACTCACACCTATCAAAAGTCATTGTATGTCAAACGTTAAGAGAGTGCAGTATCATTTCATATGATCAGCAAATTCATCTTTGGCCAAATTTTCTGATTTTGCAGACCTAATAATCATTCAGTGATATTTGTTGATCATGTACATACTGAACACCGATAAAATACAAAATTTTGTTGCCCTTGGGGAGTTCATAGATTTTAACTAGAGCCTTATGGGAAAGATTAAGATAGCTTATTCTCTGCTTTGTCTTTATTCTTATTTGAGTATCTGATTCAGATTGTTATCTTCTTTTTCTCTTTTTTATTAATGTTGCTTTTTTCAAAATTAGTTATAATATGTAAACTAAAACCATGCCTTTGTTACAGGGACTTCATATATCATGGAAATAGATCAAAACTAATAGTCAAAGTGATATTAACCATTTTCATGGGAATGAAAACATGATTCTAGAAAGCTCAGGAGGTACTGGGGCATAAATGGAAGGAAACAATTGTTTCAACTAAGACATGCTTTACTACACATAAACTAAGATGATTTAAGGGCAGGAACAGCTTCATACAGTGGCTGTCAGAGGAACCTAGAAAACATATTCTATTTTGCTCACAACAAAATTAATCATGTGCAGAACAGTTAAATCTGATAGACATTTCTCATCTAGCACTTGTGGCTGCATATCACTCTCAGTGCCAAAAAGCAGACAAGACAAGACTGGAACACAGGGGAGTGTTTATACTCTTGTTTATATTCTTTAAGACAAAAAATTTCTAAGAAAACCAGGCCTATCAGAATGTTGTTATCAGGGGAAAATAATCAATCAGTTTTTGTAGGATAGATTTATTAAATAAACTAGCCTAAATGGAAGCAATTAATGCATGATGCTTGGGGAGGCATGTCTGACCTTTAAGATAACCATGGAAAGAAGCTTTGATTTTGGGCGGGACTGTGTGGAAAACAGAAGAAAGAATGTTCATCAGGTATAAATTAAATTGCCACTTCTGTCCTTGACTAATTTCTGTCCTTCAAAGTCTCCTCAGAATTTTCAGCTTCCTGATATTTAAAAGAACTAAAATAAAAGCCGATGGGAGGCAATTAGCAGAACATTAGCAGAATGGTAAGTAGTGACCATTTTCTCAAAGCAAGCTGACTTCATTCAAGGACAACAAAACATATTTTGTATATGGAAGGAAATGGAGGTGCTTTACTTATTGTGTGCCTTAAATATAGTCTAATCTCACTAAACAAAAATGAAATAATTTTGAGGGGGATGACTGGAGGCATGTGGTTATTTTCTCCCTTAAATATTATCATATATTCTCAAATGTCTAGAGACATTTGAGATATGTATTTATACTTGGAAAATTTGGAATTTTTAGGAGATAATGTTTGCTATTGCATGTTCTAATGTTATAACATGACATTATACCAGAACATCTAAAGTCCTGGCCATATATCAAAAATACCTCTTGTTTTCTATTTGATCCCTACTTATTATTTCTTTAATTTTAAATTCATGAAAAATATCTCCTCAGATGTGAAGTTTTAAGAAGTGCATGGAGGTTCTCTGCTAATAGTGTGAAAATTAAACTGAAAGGGTGGATAAGTTTTGAAATGGGGTTACTATGAAAATGAGGAACACTCCCAGTTCTGTTAAAAATAGGGTTTAGTCTCATCTGTCTAGGCTGGTTTGGGTGTGTCCTCAACTAGAGGCAGAAGGATGAACAAGAATAGATGACCGCATAGTCCCTGACTTCCTGAGGATTCTACAATTCTAGAAACACTGGACTCGGGCATCATGAAAGTGAGGAAAAGAAAAACCTTTCTGAGTTTTTATCAGCCACCAGAGCCTGAGAAGAAAACATGTTCTTCATTCCTGCAGGTTTCCATAACTGAACAAAACCTAGACTATACGGGTAACCTCCTTTTATTACAATCAATGTGTTAATCACGGTTGTGCTAGAAAGGATCTCAGAAAGTATCCAACCTTAGGCTGACCTTCACATAAGCATGGGAGTAACAATTTTGGGAAAGTAAATCCCCTGGAGATTCGGGGGGTGGGGGAGCATTCCACTTTAAGGAACTCTATATTGGATCCTTTAATTAAGAAAATACTCACCCTTTGATTTGGTTTTTGTTTGCTCACAATTCTGGTTTTCCTAAACTGAGGTACTCTTGTACTGGTTAATTTTCATGACCACATTTAAAAATTTTTAAAAATTGATGGAATACTTATTGAGGGTCTGATTGTGCAGCTACTAAAATTGTAGCTATAAAGACTATTCAATATGGAAATATGTAAAAGAAATGTTACATGAAAAAAGAAAAATGATCAGTGACAGAGCACTTGCCTAACATGGAAGAAGCCCTGGATTCCATTCATAGCAAAATAAAGAAAGGAATTAATTAATTAATTCAGATACATAAAAATGGTAGAACCTAAAACTGGGCATTTGCTATAATTACAACTATATTAAAATCATAAATATATGTGAATTAAGAAGCTTTTGCAAAATATGAGTAGGTAAAAACACAGCATTACATTCAATTTACATAAGTGTGCTTATTAATTATGAAGTTTATTATAAAAGTAACCAAACATTCATATTGTCCATTGGTTCTTTGCTGAAAGAGAAATAATAAGGCATAATGCATTGCGTAGAAGCTCAATTCAAAGCCTGAATTCTCACTCTGAAGCCTTGAGTCAGACATACCTTACACAGTTTTGTCTTCTTATCTACAAATGCAAAGATAATGACTTATATTACAGAGAGATTATATGAATTAAGTAAGACAACTTTTGGCAAGTGGCTGACATTGTGTACAACATATTAAGACATTCATGGAAGTTAAATGTAAGACAACTAGGAAATGGCTGTTTTTTGAACTGGATCCTGGTGGGACAGGGACTTCTTGACCTAACCACACTTTGCCCATTTTCCACCAACACAAATTCCTCAGTGGTTTTGTAGGTAACTAAATGAGTAGGTAACCTAGGCATTTACCAGGCAATCTAGTCTCCCTACACAACACTCACTCAGGTGTTTTAGCTTCTTCTTTGAGCATATAAAAGACAAATCTTTCAAAGACTTGGGATATCCTAATGATTACACAGCAGTAAACACCACTACCCTGTAATCTCATTGCCAGGAATCTGACTTCCTTCTAGACATTAGGATGTAGGTACTGTTTTACTGAATGCTAGATTAGGTCCCCCTGCCCACACACACACCTTCCAGGCCAAACATCTTCCAAATACAAAAAAAAATTCCATTGAAAGCATCTTGACAGCACAAGATTACTTGCATTTCATTATCACTGCTATGTTGATCACAATATATACCAAGCACAGAAAGTCCTGACAAAGATTGGATGGTTTACAATCACTGCATCCTGCATCGTGCATACAGGAAATGGAAACAATTGAGGTTCATATGAGATGGAATTTAGTCCTCTAGACAGATTTACAGTCTTGCTTATGCTCCAATATCCATTAGAGTGGGAAGGTTGCAAACATAAAAAGGTTCATGCAATCCTAGGAGCATAATTTGATGGAGAATAATATCCCCCAAAGTGCAGGTGAACGGTTTAGTGTCAATCTAATTGAAAGCTACCACACTAGGGTGAATTTTAGGTCCCCAGTGTTGTTCAAATTCCCTATCAGTGACAAAATGGAATTGGGAAAATTCTGAATTCTGGTAAGATAGCAAACATGACAAGATTATTAACACTTAAAAAATACAGAAAGAAAACTGAAGCTGTTCTTAGAGATATGTGTAAAACAAAGGATTTTTTTTTTTTTTTTCTTTTTTATAGAGGAGGAAAGGTTTATTTGAGGGCTCACAGCTTCAGAGGTCTTAGTCCATAGAAGGCGGGCTCCATTCCTCAGGGCTTGAGGTGAAGCAGAACCTCATGGTGGAAAAGTGTGGCAGAGGGAAGCAGCCTGCATCATCAGGAAACAGAGAGAGAGAAAACAAAGGATTTTAATAGAAAAGTGTGAAGGCAACATTAACATGTGCTCTGAAATTAAAATAGTCTCTACTGACATAATAGGAGAAATGATGATCCAGACACAAACATGAATACATGGACTTAAGATCATAATGGAACACAAATTAAAGTTACAGACAAATCAGTGGGGAATTTGTCTTGTTACTTTTTATAATAGAACAGAATACTATCTTAAAAGAGGGTACATTATAAGAACTTGGTAGAGCACATAGTTTATTTAACATGAGATTGCACCTTACTAGACTGTTCAATTGACTCATGATGTAGTAAATTATTTGAGACCTAAAAATGCATCTAAATGTTAGAAGATATTTAAAAGAAAGATGAAAGTCCTGGGGTGATTTAGTCAATAGAAAAGATGCCTGAGCATCATAGAGCACTCACTGAACATTCTTCACCTCCCACAGGCAGAACGTGATTTCTTAATGTCATAAATTGCACTTTGAGCACCTAGAAAAGAGGGATTTCTTAAAAATAAAAATGACTAAATAATTTGAAAAAGCTATTAAAGGAAGGTAGATGGTTAAGATCTAGAGGTTAATAATAAATGAGAATCTCTGTCTTCTGTGGCTAGTTTGATGGTAAGAACTAAGGTGTTAAATCAGAGAATGCCTAGAGATTTTAGCCAAGTTTTGTATGCTGTTAACATTTTCAACTGATTCCTACCTTTGGTCCGTTGCTTTTGTGTGTGCATGTGCTCCTGAGATGATCTCATTCCTTCCCTTGATTTTAGCTACAACTCATACACTGTGGCTGACTCCCAAATCTATCTCCATATCTGATCTTTCAACTTCAACCTAACAGACACATTCCTCAGCTGTTCACTTATATTTCAAAATCAGTACCTCTTCAAATAAATGCTTTTGAACAAATGTTCATAGCAGTACAATAGCCAAAGACACAAACAATCCAACTATCCATCAACAAACAGGATGAATAAGCAAGTAAGTAGTGGTATGTGTGTAGATATATATATATCTACACACATATACATACATATTGTAGAATGTTATTCAGCCACAAAAAGGTGAAGTACTAAAACATGATAAATCTCAAAACATTACGCTAAGTGAAAGAAGTTAGACAAAAAATGGAATCATATGTTATATGATTCCATTTATATGAAATAACAAGAATTGGTGAATCCATAGAAAGAGAAAGCAGATTGTTGACTGCCAGGGGCTAGGAAAAGAGAGGAATGGGGAGAACCAGCTTTAAGGGGTAATTTTCTGATTAACTTTCACGTAGCTTACGATGTTCATCGTATGAGTAAACATGTAGAGCAAGTGAAAGACTAATAAGAACATATTCATTTGAAGTTCATATATATATATATATATATATATATAGAGAGAGAGAGAGAGAGAGAGAGAGAGAGAGAGGGAGAGAGATACAGTAGTCAGCCTCCAAGATAGCCTCTAATGGTCCCCACATCCTGGCATTCACCTTTTTGTATGGTCAGTCCCTTGTCACATTATGACTAAAAGAATATGGCAGAATTGATGGTGTATCACTCATGAGATGATGTTACAAAAGGCACTGCAGTTTCTCTTTTGGTTGACTGTATATTCTCTCTCTGTTTCTGTCTCTCTTTATTTTAGCATTTACTGTGGACATAGCCAGATACCTTGTTACAAGCACTTGCACAGAGACAGGCTCAAATAGCCAAAAACTGAGGACACTAGTCAACAGCCACATGAGTCTGGAAGTGGATCTTCCAGCCCCAGTCAAGTCTTCAGATGAATAAGCTCAATTTCTTGAGAGATTCTTCCATGGTTTGGATATATGGCATCTCCAAAAAGTTCATGTGTGGGTCAATTGAAAAAATTCAGAGGTGAAATGATTAGATTATGAGAATTGTGATCTAATCAGTGGATTAACCCTCTGATATGGATTAACTTGTGGTAACTGTAAGTAGGTAAGGTGTGGATGGAAGAGGTAGGTCACTGGAGACATGCATTTGGGTTTTGCATTTCATTCTTGGTGAGCAGAGCTCTCTCTCTGCTTCCTGTTGCCATGTCCTGAGCTGCTTTCCTCCGCCATGTTGTTCTGCCTCATCTTGGACCCAGAGTTATGGAATCAGTCATCTGTGGCACTCCACAAGTCCATATGGACCTCGTAGTCCATAAGCCAAAATGAACTTTTCCTCCTTTACATTGTTCTTGTCAGGTCTTTTGGTTACAGGGATGAAAAAGATGACTAAAAAAGACTCTGAGCCAGAACCACCTGCTAAGCCATTCCTAAATACCTGGCCCTCAGAAACCATGTGAGATAATAAATATTTGTTGTTTAAAGTGATAAATTTGGGGCATAATTTTTAAGCAGCAATTAAAGTGGAGCCTTCATGACTTAATCACACCCCAAAAGATTTTACCTCTTTATACCACCATGAATGGGATGAATTCAACACATGAATTTCAGGAGATCTTCAGATCATAGTAGCATGTACTTGGAATTACAAGTTATAAGGAATTATCTGTAGTTCTCTAAGTTTCTTAATTAGTGTGTGCTTATAAGGGTATTAAGAAACTCATAAGCACACACACTTTTGTACACACACTGGTCTTTTTGCCTTGGATACTCCAACTCCCCCTACTCCATTCCAACTCTATCCCTATCTTCTAGGTGAATCAGCTTGATTGATATTCAGAGAGAGGTACAGACTGGGTGCCATGGGAGGAACACTCAACCCTACCTGGTGGTTGAAGGAAGTTTGAATGAAACTAAATCTTAAGGATAGAGCAAGAGTGAGCCAGGTGAAGAAGGTGAAAGATACTCTAGGTCAATGGGTCAGAAAAGGTCAAAGTTCTAGTTCTACAGTTATATGACGAGGGTTGGAATGATCAGACTTGGAAGAGAAAAAAGAGGTATAAACTAAGAGGTAACACAATGGAAGGAAACAAATCTCTACTGGGAAATGAACTCTACTGGGAAAAATGGGAAGGGTCTGGTCAGGAAGTGAGTTATGAGTTATGGTAAGAAGTGTGAACTAAATAGTTCCTCTCAAACTCTGGTGAATAATACTATTTATTACTAAGAAAATACTTTTCATTAGCAATGACATATAAGATTTTAATTTCTTAAGTCAGAGCTCTATAAACTAAGGGTCTGAGTATAAATATCTGAGAGTCTCAGACTGGGAGATGGATACATATCCTTTTGTGAAGACTATAAAACAATTCCCTAACTGCCACAAAACCTCATCATAAATGATCAGTACCATTTCCCTTTATCCACATTATTTAACCCCCTAAGAATCTAACATTCTTGTCAGTCACATTTTCATCCTGTAAAAACTTCTTGCCTTTCTGTTTAAATGCTTAGTAATTAAAACATACACATCACATAGTCAGAAAGTATGGAAGCAAGACAACTCACCAATTAGTAATCTTCAAGTTTCACATGAGTTCTTTCTCATAATCCTAAAGTCCATGGACAATTCACTGATGCTCTAGCAGAAGTTTTTGTTTTTGTTTTGTAGGGAAATGACTAATTTTATCCTTCAATTATTTTAATAATTTTAATACTCTCCAACAGATGACATTAGAGCAAAGGCATTAATCAAAACTAATTTGTTTGACCCACTTCTGATTAAATATAATAAGAAAATGTTTACCTTTGGTTATATGAGAAACCAGATTGGAGATCCTGGATGGAACAGTTCATGCCTCAAGGTTTTCTTCTGCGAGGACAAAGTCTTCCACTTTTTACCCCGGGCAAGGTGCTTTTACCTGACCCAGACCCGCTCTTATTCATTATGTCCCAAGATTTTCTCAGAATTTTTAACCCAACTCCCATAGTCTCCATCCTTTAACCTGTTTCTTTCTTCATAGAAGTTATGATGATTTGTCACTGTCTTATCCCTGTCAACATCACTGGATCCTGAACTACATGGAAGAAGAGAGCAGGTGTGCTGAATGCCCATTGTCCTACTCATAAAAAATTATTTTTCAGTGTTGATGAATGGGTGAATATATAAACTCTAAAAGGCCACTCAGTGGCTCACCCTCTCCTAGGGATCATCTTAGCACAAAAATTTCATTAAAATTTTTTCATGAGCTCTTTCCCACAAATGTGATAAGTATATAGTACACATTTTAAGGAATATTATTTTAAACTTATTGTTCAAAAAGCAAGCTGACCTAAGTATTTTTTCGAGAAATGACTAATTCAGGTCTGGGAAGAAATATTTAAGAACCTGGGATAATCTTATCATTCTAGAAAGCAAAAATGCTATCAATGCTATTAGGGTCTGGTTAAAAAACAAAACAAAACAACAATAAAAATTAAAACAGCCTCCAATATAAAAATGCAAAGGATCTCCTCCTGGCCAAAGATGGGACAAGTTGAGCATCAACAAGAACAATTATTGTAAAGAATTAAAACAATTATGTTGAAATCCATGAGTTTAAAATGTCATTTAAAACTGGTCATCTTTGTCATTTAAAACTGGTCTATGGAAATAACTCATTGTTCTAAAAATTGTCAAATTAGGGAAAATTTATCCTATCTTGCCTGTGCTAGCTGTATTTCAAGTTAGTTAAAGAGTTGGAGAGAGAAAATTCTTCTTCATAGACGATTTCCAAATAACAGGTGCAGAAGGAAGGACAAAATTAGAAAAACAACAGTTTTGTAACTCCTAATGAAATAATGGATCTAGGAAACACTCGTAAATGTTAAAAACTATCCTATCACTTGCTGATGGGGAAGTTTATAATGGTTCAGTGAGACTGATAAGACCTGAACTTTGATCAATTTTAATATCACTAAAGTGGTATAATTAGACACTACATGTCTGCCAGCGTCATGCACATCAAATCCCCCTTCTAGGGAGTATTCTTTGCTTAAAAAAAAGAAAGAAAGAAAGTAAGAAAGAAAGAAAGAAAGAAAAAGTGAATCTGCATTTAATCAAACTTCTAGAACTAACCATTACTTTAAACATTATGAAGTTGCAGTTAGCTATTCAGATGTGGGAAATTCTTTAGGACAAAAGACCCAATCCTTCAATAAATAAACTTCAATTTAAAAAGTAAATGTGGGCTGGAGTGGTGGCACACTATCCCAGTGACTTGGGAGGCTGAGGCAGGAGGATTGTGCGTTCAAGGCCAGCCTCAGCAGTGGGGAGGCACTAAGCAACTTAGTGAGACCCTGTCTCTAAATAAAATACAAAACAGGGCTGGAGATGTGACTCAGTGGTCAAGTGTCCCTGAGTTCAATCCCTAGTACCTCCTCCCACCAAAAAAAAAGTAAGTGGGGTTGAACTTTCAATGTTAAAAGAGGTCTAAGTGGCAAATAAACCAAATTCAACATGTGACATTGTTCAATCCTGTTTTAACTGAACCAGCGACAAAAAGTGATTTTTAGACAATGGGAGAAAAAGGAGCAATTACAGCATATAAACCGGTTTTAACAAATTTTTGTTAAATTTGTAATAATTTCTACTAATAATGTTGTGTTAGAAAAGGCTCTTATTTGTGGATGGGCAATATGAAAACAGTTACTGGTAGAAAGATGATATTTCGGATTGCTTTAAAATATTCTAGGAAAAAGAGAGAAGGTGTGGGGGGGCTTGAATGGCAAAACCTTGATAAAAGTTGAAGCTTACTGTTAGTCACAGAAGGCCATTATTCCATTCCCTCTGTTTTATTTGTTTGAAAAATGATCATGTTAAAAATTAAAAGCTATTTTTATTTTAAAAAATGCCTTAGTGTAAAATGACAAAAACACACAAAACAAGTCTAATTAGACTTAAAGAAAAATATTGAAATATATTCCTATGAATCTACAATCCAGACCCAAACATGGAACACTACCATTTCTATGTCTCCGTTGGTCCCTGCCTGTATCCCTCACTCCTTTCCCTCAGAGAGATCACTATTCTGAATTTTGTGTTATTATTCCTTTGTTTTTCTTTATTGTTTTAAAAATTACTCACATACCTATTCTTACAAAACACAGTTATTTTTTTGTTTTTGAACTTCATGCAAGTGGAATCATGTTTCACACATTCCATTGACTTGTTTTTTTAAAATGATCCATATCGATATTGTCAACTGTAGTTATTTGCTGCTGCAGTGTTGTGTTTACCACAACCTTTTTATCATTCTACAGTTGCTAGGCACTTGAGGTTTTTTCACTAACTATGAATAACCCAGTGCATAGAAGAATTTCTTTAAGGTATAAAATTGATAATGTCAAAGTATATTCTAAAGTGATGGTCTTACCTCCTTCCACATCTAAGAAACAGTTTTCAAGAACTTCCCTTCTTCCAAATCTTCACCTACTCTTTCTACTTTCAGACTTCTTAATTTTTGCCAATCTGGTGGTTGGTCTAAAATGGCATTTTATTATTAATTTAATTTGCATTTACCTTATTACTAATGAGTGTTAACATCTTTTCATCTTATGCTTCCTCCTCTGTGAAATATACATCATTCTTTTAGTCTTATTTCAAAAGTTATCCTTTTTCTACTGAGTCCAAAGAGTTTTTTTAAATATATACTATATATTAACCTCTTTAAGTTATTTGTATTAAAAAAATCACCATTTTGTGTCTTGGTTTTTTATCCTGTCTTTATAGAATTCTTCTATGAATCAAGGTTATTAATATAATCAAAATTAACAATCCTGTAGCTCAGAGGTAGAGTACTTGCCTAGCATGTGTGAGGCACTGAGTTTGATCCTCAGCACCACATAACTAAAAGTTATAAAAAATTGAAGAAAAATATATTTTTTAAAATTAACAATCGTGTATTCTTATTAACCTTATTAAAGAAATCGTTTACTACAACAAGTTAAAAAAAAAGCTGTTCTATATTGTCTTTCAATGATTTCAAAGTTTTTTTTTTTTTTTCACATTTAGGTCTTTAATTCATATGAATTCTCCTCTATCTTCAGTGTTTGTGAGGCAGGGCGTTGATTTCTTTTATTTTTTTTCATATGGCTATCCAATTGACCAGAATCCTCTATCAAAAAATTCATTCTTTCCCTAGTGCTCTATTATATCAACTCAGTCATAAATCAAACATCTGTATAAGAATGGTTCTGTTTTTAGATTCTCTAAAATAGGCTGAGTTTTCATTATCCGTGGGGGAAAATAACAAATCAGTAAGTAGAACAGTCTAAGTCTGGTAACTTCCCATTTTTCTTGAAACTAGACCTTCTAGTGATTGATCTTGACTTATCTCTCTTCCCTCTGTCACTCCTCCAAATATGGCACCTAGTCTTCCTGGGTTCCTCAAACATAGGTTTGTGTCAGTTCTCTGCATAGAAACATGAAAGGGTCTCAAATTGAAACAATAAATGAACTTAAAAAAAAAAAAAAAAAAAAACTCTTCGTAGCTGGAGTGAACCATTTCAATCTTTGGATTGGCATTAACCTTAACAGTGCCCACAGTACAACAGAAACAGTAAATACTAGTTTCGGAATAGTATTTCTCATTATTAAATAATGGGGGGGGGCATGGTTTTCCTCCTGGCATATCCAAAATGTTCTCCCATGAACTACATTTATTTTGTTTTTGTCCAACATGTATGACCTAGGAATTTAAATCATATAAATGGTGATAAAGGTTTCACTTCACCATTTCATCATTGTTTAAAGGCACCTTTAAAAATGTAATCATACAAAAATGTAACTGTTTAACAAGACCCTGTATTCCAATTCAGTTTGATTTACCTTGTGCTGTTAAGAAGTGACTCTTAGAAAACTAAAATGACAAAGTAATCAAAGGCCTATTTAACAGCAAATAAAAATGTCATTGCATTGCATTTTATTAGTCGTGCAAGGACACAATTTGGGGATGCTTTCATACCTATCCTATTGTACGTTTTGGTATTATCTCTGTTTCTTGAGTTAGAATATAAAAGTCTTCTGCAGGCAACTTCAGGGACCAATTAACTCCATTAAATTATATCCAGTTATGTAGTGAACTGAACCACTGCTCGTCTGGGGCTGTCTAGAGCTGTGACAATTAGGAGATGGAGAGAGGCAGAAAGAGAGAGAGAGATTGATTTTATGTGTCACTGAAGCACACTGCAACAATATGCCAGCGTGACTTTCAAAATGGCCTTAAAATATTCCAAACTCAGGGAGTTCCCTTGCTCCTGAGTGGGAGTTGACAGACTGTCTGGCAGCATTAGAAAGAGACAGAGAAAAGCTGATGTCTATATTGTGTCCTCTAATAACATTCTGCCTCTTTGCGGCATCTCCCCCTTGGTAGGATCCGTCAGTTTGTTGTAGTTGTTGGTGTGTGTGTGTGTGTGTGTGTGTGTGTGTGTGTGTGTGTGTGAGAGAGAGAGAGAGAGAGAGAGAGCGAGCGCCAGAGAGAGCGAGCTTTCTCTCCCCCTTGTGCGGGGGACGTGATTTCACCTTTCACATCTGGGAAAACCAAACCGAAGGACACTAACCCTCCCAAGGTCACCTAGAAAATTAGTGTTGTGGCCTGATGCGGGGGTAGTAGGAACAGAACCCAGGTTACCCGACTCCAGTTTTGTAGTTGGGCACTAAATCGTTTTCCTTCTCTTGTGGGGGGAGAAGTCACTGTGCGGGGTGAGGGGGGAAGTGAGAGATTAATCAGATTTCCTCTTTTCCCTTACCTCCCTTCCCCCTTACGAAGATAAAAAAACTCAGGAAAGCAAAAGAGGTGCCCTCTCTGCAGTTCTTAAGCTGGGTCCTCTCAAATCCAACTCCACTCCAACCACCCCACCCCCGACACAAAGCGATCTTGGCTCCCAGCGTTTCTGGCTGTCCTACCAGAGGTGAGGAGTGGTTAAAACTCAGCCCTCACCTCCAGCGGGTCCCGAGCTCGGCGGCGCCCAGGCCCCGCCCCCGCCCGCCCTTCCCCCACGGCCTCCGCACGCCAGCCCCTCTCCCCTCTCCCCTTCGGGCGCACCCACCCCAGATGCCGCCTGGCACCGAGCGCAGCCGCCGCCGTCGCCGCAGCACTTTCCACTTGTATTGATCACCTCCCAGCTCTGCTCAGCCTGCTCGCCCGAGCGGAGCGCGGCCAGCGCGCCAGCCCTTGGCAGCCCGGGCGCAGTCGGGCTCCGGGAGGAAACTCCTTGGGAGCGCCCTGTCCGGGGTGCCCTCTGCGTTCTGCAGTGTCTTTCTCTCTGCCTGTGAGGAGGAGGAGGAGGAGGACGTCTGGTCCCGGCTGGGAGGTGGAGCAGCGGCAGCAGCAGCCGCCGAGGCAGCCGCCGCCGCCTCCGGAAAGGGAGAGGCAGGAGAGATCGAGACTTGGAAACCCCAAAGTGTCCGCGACCCTGCACGGCAGGCTCTCTTCCAGCTTCATGGGCAAAGTGTGGAAACAGCAGATGTACCCTCAATACGCCACCTACTACTACCCCCAGTATCTGCAAGCGAAGGTAAAGGGGCGCAGGGGGGAGGGTCGCCGAGGAGTGGGCGGCGGGGGCGCGCGGCGAGCCCCCGCCGCCCCCGGGCGGAGTTGATGGAAGGTTGCTAACTATAGCGCTGGCCTGGGCAGAACCCGGCTGCGCGCGGGGCGGCGGCTTCCCGGGGAGCCGATTGCGGGGATCGGGTTACAGAAAGCCGCGGGGGGGCGGGGGGAGACTAGACAGGAAAGAGCCGCCAGCCCCTTCCTGGCCCGGGAGGCGGGGAGGGTCGCGGGCCCTAGCAGCGCCCCTCGTAGAGCGTTGGCTGGCCGGCGGCCGGCGCCTGGGGCCCGCGGCAGGACCCGCTGGTGGCACATCTTTCCGACCCCTTCTCCAGGGCCTCGCCCAGCAAGCAGTAACTCTTGGCTCCCCTGGAGTGGTGCGGAGCCTCCCGCCCCCCAGGGACGCCCCTCTACCTCCCGCGCGCGCGATGACTGGGGCTTGAGGGAGGGCCGGGACATTTTCCTCCCCGCCTCCGGCCCTGCGCGCCCGCCCCTCGCCTCTGATCTTTGTGCGGTGTGGCACTTCACCTGGTTACTGATTTCTACTTTTACGCTGGTGTTTTGGGCAGAGAAGTGGACAAAGTTCATTTAGCTTTCATTGATGTCCCTTTTAATCTTGTCTGTAGTTTTTGCAAAGGAGGGACAATGGGCAGATTTCTGCGTAGTGAAATAAATGACTTCGTATTTAGTTTAGTTTTTTTTATTTTTCCCCCCCAACTACCTTATATGTTTACTACAGATCGATTGCCAATGATGCTATCTCAAAAGTGTACTCGGCACACTCTTAGGTAACACATCTAATGACATGTAGCCTGATAGATTGTGACTAGCTTTCTAGGGACCCCAAGTACTTTGTTAACGGGCCTATCTTATTTTCCCAACGACAATTTGATGCCTCCTGAACTAAATTTCAAAAAAAAATTATTTGAGTCCATGAAGAATGGAGATTTCATTGCTTTGGAAGCTTCTTCCACAATTCGGGAGGGCGGAAGTTGGATGCACCAGCGGCCTTCAGCCAATATCATCTAGCCCAACTCCCCGTGCCCGAGTGCCCTTCTAGATCACAAAAGAATCAGGTATGGATGCAGTGACTGAACTTTCTATGGGAGATTGCAATCATGCCCTGCTTGCTGGCATTTGGACATTTCTGGCCTGGTACTAAGAATCTCTGATTCAACCTTGATAAGCTTTTCTTTCTTACGCCTTGTGTGGTCCTGTTGTCATGCACCTACAACATAACCCTGTATTTTTGTCCACGTAAAAAAAGGACACTTGTCGGCAGGGTGGAAATTTCTTAGCACTGGAGGGCTACACTTTCGCTCCCTCCCAACTCCCATTTTACCTTGGGTCACCAGAGAGCAGTAAGATGGTAGCAGCAAGGATACCCCGATATTCAGTTTTCTTTAGTTCTCTCATAATTGTTTTCAAGAACTTGAGTGAGATGCTAGTTTTTTGTTAGCTACAATGTAGCTGTTAAAAGATATTTTGTAGTGTAATCAATGCTCTACCTTTTAGATGCGTTATATATTTAATGAACTTGTTTAAATTATGCAGTATTGGGTGCCTAAAGGACAGCCTATTCAACACTTAAGTCTATGAATAATAAATGCATACACTCAGGTGAGGAAGAAAAAGAGCCATGTTACTACAGGCACTTTTACCTTTGTAATTTTTATGTACCATTAGTAAGTTAGAAACCAAGTATATAACATTTAATATAGCTAATGCAATGCCATTTGGCTTTTTTTTTTTTTTTTTTTCCTCCTGTAAATAATTGAAGAGAGAGACAAACAGCAAGAGCCTGCCCTAGTAATTAGGGTCGGATCCCAGAAAGCTTTAGGGCCCATTTTCTGAAAGTGTGCTTCCTGCATAAAGCATTTAATATTGATTTGTGTTACGGTAAATGACATTCTCTAAACATATTTTGCTGTTTCGACTATGAATTCTGAAATCTGGTTACTCTGAATTTCTTTGTTTCAGGAGAAAGGTACACATCCTCATTTGACCTATATAATGTGGTATTAAAGTTTGGTAATTAAATCTAAATTCCCTGTTGTAAAGGATCTTGATTATTTCAGAAAAATGAAAAATGACTAGATGCAGATTTTAGATAAGTAGAATTTAGAACAAATAGCCCCTTTTTTCATCCTTTTTATGTGTTTCATTAATGTGGTAATACTGTGAGAGAGTAAAAAATATAGACTTAATAACAGGCGTTGGCTAATCTACCTAAAGAGTAAAATCTGCTGTCAGCTGGGATGATGCTTGGCTGTATGTGTGTTTTAACCTTCTTCCTGATGGAAGGGATAGAATACGTCACTCTGTTTAAAGTACAGTGATGTGTTTGCTAACCCCAGTTGTTTTGAAACTTCTGTTTGGAAGCTATATCCAAAATAGAAGAATGGCGTGATCATTTAAAAAGTGATTTTGACTTGTGATCAAGAGATGGATGTGATTTTCTTGAATCAAGAAGGAATAAATGGCTATGATTTCTTTCATCAGAGGAATAGATATACCAATTAAAATGGCATTTTAAAATGATTTTTATTACCATACTTTAAAAAGTTATATATGCCAACCTCCTCTTCTTGTGTTGATGATCCAATCAGAGCTGTTTTGGCAAATTTATGTGATAATTTTTTTCCCATAAAAACATTAGTTACTTCAACATTTTATGCAAATATTTATGGGGCTATAATAGGGCACATGACCATATTGGCGTGCTTTGTGCTTTAACAGAAGAAAAAAAATCATCAGAAAAAGAATACCTATGCACTAAGTATAAAGTAAATTTGAGGGTGTTATGGGAGGGCATGGATGGAAACAAAGATTATGTAATTTTCATAATATGTTATTGTAGAGTAGCACAGATTTCAAGTAACTTGATTTTTATACGCTGTTGGATTATTTTGTATTTCTCAGGCTGGATGGTCTTATCACAGCAGGTTCTCTTTATTACTCGACACATTCATTCTGAAATGTATTTTGGTATAACTTTATAAACAAAAGCACATATTGTTCTAAAGGATTAAAGTACTGGGCTATATTATAAAAGCATAAATTCATTGTCCACTTCTCAGCTGCACAGAAAAAAATGGTAGTTAACATTTTTAACTTAAAGATTTGTATGTATACATTTTCAACCAATAGCTATACAAATTTCACTTTATTGTAAAGGCAACCCTTGAATCATGTTTATTTCAAAGATACTACAACATACATCACTGTCAAGTTGTGTATGCAAATATTTATCAGAATCAAAATACTTATTCTATTTCTTTTGAAGAAAGGGAAATACAAAATTTTCTTTACATGGTTAGTTTGATATTTTGTACCAGCTAATAGCAGTTTGACACATTTATAATCTTCATTTGATTACGTTTTTGTGTATATAGCAAGTTTGATTTCTTTGTACAGGCATATGCTGAAGAACCTTTCTAAACTTAACCTTAAAATTTGAAAAAACAGTGCATGATATAATTGGGGATTCCCTTAATAAGGGATACTAGGACTAAACAGTTTCTGATTTGAACTTTCACAGGTATTTACCATTTTTTGAATTTCTTAAATCTTAGTTGTAGCCAAATGAATATTGTATCAAACAGTCTTTTTCTCTAGAAGATTAGGAGTTATATTAGAATTTTGATACATAGAACTGAGTATAAGAAAGTACATTGAAAGTACAAAGGTATAAGAAGTGGGGTGCTTTGTGTCTTAAGATGTAGCCATATTTAAGAGGTGATAAAGATTGCTTAAACATATCAATTTAGTAATGTAATATTTTATACTGATAAATCAACTTGATTTCCTTAGGGATATTGTGTCTGTTTGAAAGTGGTATCAGAAGACTTGGTCATGCAAATGTTAAAAAGAAGATGCATTATAATGCAACATTGTAGTACGTTCCCTTTCTAATAGTTTTCTTTTGGATTTCCCATTCTGTTATTTTATATATTATTTTCTCTATGTTGGTAGGCAAACTTTAAGCTACTAGAAGGAAATAGGAAGAGATAAATGAGAAGTAGAAAAGCATTTTATCTTTCAGTATCAGTATAGCTAGATATACCTTACATTTTTGTCAACCTTGACTTTGAATTTAAATTCAAAGGTGCGCAACTTCCATGTAATAATATAATGTCAAGAAAATGCTTTTTAAAAACTTGGCTGATAAATTGTTCTAACTTTGTATTTTGCTTGATGGTTTATAAAACTTTAAACTTACCCCTACTAATTTAATAGGTACTGAAATTTCAGTTACAGGTCTTTTTTGTAAAGACAAACAGGTAGTTTTTCCTTTTCTATTTACTGAAGAAGTTGAAAGGAAAGAAAATTATTTTTTTCAAAATTTGGGTAACCAAGAAAAGTAATCTAGAATGGAGAGATAAGTGCTCAGGAAAAAATGAAATCAATATTTAAAATTCATTCTTTCTTTCTAAAGATGAGGAATTTCTTATTTAGTTTGTTTCGTTATTCTTCCTTTCACTTAAGTTCATCTTCTCCAAGCATGGTCTTGCAACCCTACTGTAGCCTCTCTTTACAGGATGTGGATACCTCCCTTGTTCCTGCCTGATTCTCAAAATAGTAGGTCTTAAATAAATACTTGTTAATGAACTACTATTACTCAGAAAAAAAAAATGCATGCAAAATTACCTCAGACCCAAATATACAAATATAATAATGTAGCCTGATTTTCTAGTGAAATCTCAATGTACTTTAATTTGTTTTGATTAATTTTATTTCTATAGCAAAAATTTTCAAATGTTTTATGAATTAAGATTCCTCCAACAAATCACATATTGATGGGTCAATGCTTAATTGATGGAATCAGAAGTGCTGTTTTGTGCAATTTTCATTAAAGAATACGGGTGCCAGAGAAAATCTCAGTGTAGTATTTTGACTGGGAAAATCTCATATCAACAAATTGGTTATTCAGCGCATCTACCCTCCTTATCACTAGCCCAACCCCTTTGCCAATGCTGCCCAAACCTCCTGCCTAATTTTCCAGAATATTTCATTTTTTGGTATATTTCAGACATGTAAAAACATTTATTCATTTAGTGAATAAATATAAACTAGAGTTGAGGTACTAAGAATTATAGTTAACTTCTCAGTTACTGACTGTTGTATAACCCTAAATTGGGCATTGAACCATCTAGCTTTAAAACTGGGAGAATACAGTTTCTATCCTATCCATTGTAATATTAGAGGACTAAGTGGGAATATTATCAAGTTGCTTTTCAGTGAGAGTTTTATTTAACCGAAAACAACTTATTTTAAAGAACACATGGTAATATGTTATTTAAAGGCAGCACCATAATATTTGATATAAATCAAACCAAATATTCAAAAATTGAACATTGGGCTTAGGGATGTTATATGCTCTTCCTTTCTAATGAATGAATAGTAAAACAGTAGAACTCAGCTGTGCCTCTCCAGAGGCAGCCCTTGGATTATACAGTCTCAGGGCTGGGAGTTTGGTCAGGTGGTACACGGCACAGTGTCTTCTTGGAACCATGTGTGTCAGATACACGTATAAATTTGAGCCCACACACAAATTTGATAATAGAAACTAAACATTTCTTAATTCAATAGATATGAGGGGGAACAAAAAGGGCAAAGGGACTGGTGACAGCTAAGCTAACAACAAACTGAACATATATCTCCTCTAATCTAATTCATTATTTTTGCTTAATGTATCTGGTCTCCCTAACATAATTATATGAATATTTTAATTTTTCAAACAAGCACTGGAAAATAAGTGTCAAAATGATGAGAGAGAAACAAAAATGAGAGGGCAAAATCAACATCTAGATCTGCTAGGGGAGCAAATGCATAATATTGAACCCTGTTAGTCTCCCTCCATTGTCTTTTTAGCCAGTTCTTAAATGGATGCATTTGTGATTTTAGAAGATGAAGAATAAGTACAGTCGCCTCAATGATGAGTATGAAAACCTAGATTCTGAAAGATTGCATGCTAATATGAAGTTAACTTGTTTATAAATCTGGCACAGTAAGCATAGAATACCATCAACAGGTGAAAGATGTCCTACATTGGCCATAATGTCTATATTCTCGAATTAGGTTAACTTTTAGGATGGTAGCTTTATTGAAAAATTGCCAACGCCCATGAAAGGCTAAAACATTTGCCAATCAATTGTTGCGTTGAGTGACCCCAGTGCAGCATTCCCTGCACTTGACATTGGGAAAGGTTAGGGGTTAGAATGTCTGGTTCCTGCTTTCCAGCACCTCACAAAGTGCAAAGGAAGACAGAACAGATGCAGTAGAAGAAATAAGTGAAGAATATTTACAGCATAGTATGGATAGAAGGCAGCATATCCGCCAAAGGTCTGAGTGACAGAAAGGCACTAAGATGTATGTGGGATTAAAAGCTGCCATGCATTTTGTGAGAAAAAGTAAAGTGTTAATAAAAACTACAGTGAACCAGGGAATTTTAGAAAGAAACCAAGCTTTAAATAAATGAATGAAAATTTCTTGAACTGGTAATCAACATTGTTTTGTTTTGTTGCTTTATAATTCTCTTGAGAGTACTTAGAATTTTTAAAGATTAACATGTTTTTCACTTTGTGTTTGCTCCTTCCCCTTACATTTTCGTATTCAATTATTTTATTTTACATTATTTCTAGTTTTATGCTTACAAATGTGCTGTTAAGCCAACCTATTAAGGTTGTGACAGGCTGGTAATGTAATCCTTAAATGATGACATAATCTGTATATAGTAATGTTACTTTTATTATTTTGAGCCATTTGAAATGATGTTTGTTTCTCCTAACTCATTAGCCTCACTTATAGCAAAGCAGAAAAATAAAATCCAGAGTTTTAAATGCTTCTAATTTGATTTTTGCCTGCAATCTACACATTGATGATGTGTAATGTGAGCAGGCAATTTTTTTCAGAAAAGAGAATTTTAAAATTATTCCTGATATTTTGTGGACACCTCTGTATCTGATCACTGTCGAATTTTAATTCTTTTAAAATAAGTTGTTATTCACCTCTGTAAATGGAAACAAGTGCTTTCAGAGTCATCTTGCCCTCTACTTGGCCTCAGTGTGGAACCCAGGACTTATCCCTCTGGCTGCCCTTTGAACATGTGCTATGCAGTTGGGCTTCTGGGTCCCAGACAAACAGTGATTTCAGGGAAAGTTCTTGTGCAAGAAAATGAGATCATGTCATAGATGTCATAAATAATTTTCACTGGTCTTGAAGAAAAAAATGCATCACCTTTCCAGTTCTGCAAGTATGGACCCATTTCACAAAAAGTTGTGTTTTCATACGAGTTAAAAATTGAGTATTAGCAGAATTGAATGGATACCATCATGGAATATTGAGGTCGTAACCTGTGTTTCTTGGGGAAAAATCAAAGTTCCCAAAAATGAATTTTATATTACAAGCTTATATCAATAGTATCCTCATAAAGCACTATATTACCATTTCCTCTGCTGAATATATTCTAATCATGATGTTTTTGAGTTACACTTGAGAGTTTATTTGTACTGGGGATCCTCTAAGCCCTCCCTTACCCATAGACTCACAAGAGGAAATATTTTCACAGTTTTATACAGCAGTCTCAGGTAAAATATTTGGTTATATGGAAAAGTAAAGTTTATTAGACATTTATAATACCATCAAGTTTACATTTATCTTCTTAACAACAACTTGGATTTGTCAACAAACAGGCTTTTGATCAATGCAGACATTTATGAAAAAAAATTTGTCAGAAAAATTATTTTCAAGTCATTATCTGAAATACTCTCAAAGCCCTCTCTGCTTCCTACAAAGCACAGGTCTGATTGATTTTATTGTTTTTAAAATGAAAGTCTTTAAAAAAAAAAGTTTTCTAATTTCATTGTCTTTTTAGGTTTCATTCCATATGATCACTTGAATACTTTTATTTAAAAAATAAATAACAACACAGAAAGAATTGACTATTGGAAAAGTGGCTGACGTTTTTCTCATTCTCTATGTGATTGGTTAAATGATTGGGTACCTTAACTTACAATTGAGTTATGTTTTTAATAAGTTTGCTTCCACACAGTTCACTTGTCAGTTGGCTATTTAGAACCTGAAAATCATTTCATATATACATTGTTAATAATGTTTCCAGCCAACCCATAAGAGCCTCTAAAAGTAACCCACATTATAATTCACAATATAGTTCTCCTAATTCAACCATAGAAACAAGTAATTTACCAGAACATGTTTCTTGGAGAAGGGGGTGAGAGTTGGAATTCCAAGAATTTGTCTTTCCCCTTTTTGAGGGAGGGGAAGACAGTGCCTCTGTGCAGTTCCTAAACGGGGCTTTGAGTTTTTTAGCATTGAGAAAGGGTTTTCCAGAAGATGGGAAGCGTGGCTCAATATGTCATATGAGTCAGAGATTTGCAAAACCAGCTCTTGGTGCTGAAGTTTCCAGCAAGGATCAGGACCTAGGAGCCCTCCTTGCTCTTAGACTAGCTCCTCACTCCTCTGTTTTCTAGTGCTGGCCTTAGAGATAATCTCTTATTTCCTTTCCCAAATCCCCCCCCCCCCCCCCAAAGATAAAGGCAACCCAGGGTTGCTAGGAGTGCTTTCCTCTGGCTAGGTGCTTATAACCTCAGAGCTGCTCCTTGCTCTTCTCCAGCCCTGAATCAAGCAGACATCTCTCAGGGCTGGCAACGAGAAGGAAACAAAAAGACAAAGTCAGAACTGTGCAGTTCTACGGCTTTTCTTTCCCCACGTCCACTGATAGTTCATGAGGAACTCCCAACCTCTTGAGAATTGGATGATAGCATATATTTCCCATTTACCTCCAATTTTTACCTAGAATTAGCCTGTGGAGCACAGATTAAGAATCCTACCCTGACAGGGGAATAAAGACCAAACCAATCTGTGCCTAGGAGGATTCCTTATTATTTTTTTTCTAGATTGTGACTCAACAGACTCTAGGGTGAAGAACTAGACAAGGCCCAATGGCCTACAAAATGGGAATGAGTGGGAGTATGGTCACAGCCCTGTCCAGTAAGGGTTTGGACAATCTCAGAAGGTTTCCTTCCTGCTTTCTCCTCTCTCCTGCCTCCAGCTTTTCATCCTAGAGTTGGGCCACCCTGATCTTGCTTTTGATCACTAATAGGTATGTGTGCCTGTGATGGATCCACTGGAGTGCTGTCGTATTTAAGCTACTCTCACTTGATATGCCCAGTTCAGGGACCAAGTGTGTCTGACTTAATTTGGTTAAAAGATCTTTACTATCTCTTAATGCTACAGATTATGATTAAAAACGTGTCTACTACAATTTCCATTTTGAATTGGATTTTTCTTCTGATTCCTTACCCAATATTACATGGAAATTTTAAATAAAAATTTACTTGGTAATGTGTGTGTTATGGAAGCACAGACATGATGTAATTCTTTGAAGAAGTATATAATTACCATAATGGAAAGTATTTTGATGAGATTGTAATTTAAATACAAATATTCTGATAGAAGTGTTTACATTTTTTCTTAACCCATACTAAATTCAGAGTCACTTAAAATCATTTTCCTCTATCTTGAATATTTCACTATTCTTTATCTTAAAAAATCATGAAAGAATTGTGTGTGTTATTAATTCTCAAAAGATGAAAAAAGATGTTTCTTACATGGTAATAGTTCCTCAGATTTAAATTTTAATACCAGAAATCCTAAACATTGATTTTGATTGCTTTTTTATTTAAAGAATGGATTATTTTTTAACATACAGATGGGTGATAGCTGCTACTCCTACCCCTCTGTCTCTGTCACAAAATTCAAATCCATGTTTCAGCAGTACAGGATGTTCCTCGGTGCACATCCTCTGAGCCCTCAGAATTTGATTTGACTGTGCAGTCTGAGATAGCATGTTCAGATAAGTGCACTCTGATAGTCATCTGTGTGTCTGGGCCCTAATGAACATCTGCTTTCTAGGGCGCCACAACAGCACCTTTCTTTGTTTCCTCTTCCTTTGCCTCTTTGATTCGAATCTTGTTAAACCCTGCAAATGGGGTCAGTTTTGTTTGTTTTTCAGTATGCAAATTATCCTATCTCCCTTTTGTGGGGGTGGGGAACGAATATTTTAAATGTGAATGAATACTCTGGGAATTGAAAAGGAGACTGCAGAATGCCACAGCTATAGGTCTTCTCTTAACAACTCAGGCATATTCTATGAAAATCTTCTAGTTGAGATTGTATAGATGGAATTACCAGGCCAACTTAATTAAATTCAACACACACCTGCTGAGCAGGCATTGTATTAGGCCCTGGAACATGCAAATATGTAATTAAGATGTAGTTTGTACCTCTGTGGAGCACAGTGGGATTTTAGTTTTTGTTTAAAGTTTGAATTGGAATAGAATATACATGCAATATAATGCACAAATTGCAAATATATAGGTTGATATATAGTCAACAACATGACCAATACCCAGCAAGCACCTTATTTGTACCTACCAAAGGTAACTATTAATCGACTGATGAAAAATGACTTACCCTTTTTCATATGTTCATAGATTTCTTATGTTCATATGTTTGTAGATTGGTTTTGCCTATTCTTGCACTTCATAAAAATGAAATCATATTATAGGCATCTTTTGTGTCTGGCCTCTTTAACTCATCATTATTTTGGTTTGATTCATCAATGATACTATGTATGTAGTTAATTTTTTTTTTTAATGCTAGGTAGCATTCCATCACAGAATATAGCAATTTATTTATCTGTTCTGTTATTAATGGTCCATTTGGATTATTTCAAATTTTGGCTATTATGAATAAAATTGCTGTAATTGTTTTTGCTCATATCATGTGTTCAACATATGCACATCCTCCTAAGAGTGGAATTTGTAGGTCATAGGGTATGTTTATGTTCAGCTTTAGTAGATATTATCAGTTTTATACTCCTACTAGCAAAGCAGAGAAATTTAACTGTTCTCATCTCAGTCTTTTTAATTTTAGCCCTTCTGGTTGGACATATCTCCTGGTTTTAATTCGTATTTCCCTGATGATTAGTGATGAGTACTTTTTTGTCATTTCCTTTAGGACAGAGACTTGCTATGTTGCCCAGCTGGCCTCGAATACTGAGCTCAAGCAACACTCCCATCCCAGTACTGGGCTTACAGGCACTAGCCACACCAGGCTTACCCTTTTTCATATGTTCATTGGCAAGTTGGTATCCTCTTTTGTGAAATCTGTTTCAAATTATTTGCTCACTTTTTAAAAATAACAACTCCATACCACACAACTCAGTGTTTGGCTCACTTTTTAAATTGGTCTTTTGTTGTTGTTGTTGTTTTGTGTGTTTTAAAATAAAATCTGGATATATTTTTAAAATATCCTTCATCTGACATAGGTATGAGATTATCTCTCAATTCTCAATTCTCCCTTTCGTTGTCTGATTGATATATTTTAATAAAGAGAAGTTCTTCATTTTAGTGAAGTCCAATTTGTTGATCTTTTATAATCATGAATTTTTGTGTCTGTAAAGGAAATTTTGGCTTATTTTAAGATCATGAAATAGTTTTGTACATTTTGTACTAGAAGCTGCATTTCATACTTCACATTTAGGTCTGCAGTTCTTTTCTAATTATTTTTTTGTGTTTAATGAGAATAGGGTCAACATTTTTTTCCCATGTATGAATATCTAGCCCAGCACCATTTATCAAAAGGTTTCCCTTTTTGAATTTCATTGTTATGAATCAAATGACCATACCTGTGTGGTTCTTGGTCTGGATTCTTGTTTTGTTTCATGTTTAGTTTTGTGCCAATGCCACATTGTCTTAAATCACTTTTGCAATTCAGGAAGTGCATATTCTTTCAAGTGGTCCTAACCATCTAGGTCTTTTGCATTTCCTTATAAATTTCACTATTAGCTTGTCCATTTCCATAAAAAGAAGTCTGCTAGAATTTTTGTCAGAATGATAATAAATCTATAGAAAGTCTTTGGGAGAACTGATATCTTAACACTGGTGTGCCTTCCAAAACTAAGTGTGATGTATCTTTTATTATTTATGAACTTAACACTTTTAAGTATTTAATAATAAATGCAAGGGAAAGTCCCTATTGTTTTAAATGCATCCAGTAATTTCTTTAAGTTCTGTAATATGATAATTGACATAGACTGAAGAAAACGAATTCTTTTGAAGAGAGAATATTTATTATTAGAGATCAAAATTAATTTTCAAAAGTATCTTGCCACTGAAACTTACCCTTTAAGAACAGATGACATTCTTTTTGATTTTTCTTGAATGCATCTCAAAATGTAACTGTTTTTCCTTTATACTCTTTATTCTTTCTTTGAGGCTTTGTTTATTTGATGTTGTTGTGACACCCTATTGCCCTGTCTTATATACTTATAAGCATAATAATAAATTGAACTAAATTAGTTTTGCTGGGAGAATTTTCTGACATCCCTTATGATTTTTTAATATGCCTCTGATATTGTAAACACAAAGACTGGGAATTTCCACTTAGATATTACCTTCTAAGCAAGAGAGCAAGCTGCTCTCTGAGTTTCAGTTCCTTCAAAACTTTTCTTAGATGTTCTAAAAATCTTATATATGTGTTTTATTTCATGTTTTGTATTTAAAGTTTTAAGCTTTGATTATTGCCATATTCAGCTAGCCAAAAACAACTGCATAGTAGAACCTTCAAAGCTTATTAGTTCTGGCAGGGCTGGCCTAGGTTGAGTAGGTGGTTGAATAGATGACTTCTGAAGTTCCTTTCAACTCTACATTTTATGATTCTGGGAATTTATAACATCCAGGAATCACAGTGTTAGAATTGGAAGAAACTTTAAGATCATCTAGTCTGGGTACTCACTTCACAGATGAGGAAAGCTACCCAGACTGAAGAGTCAGGAGCGGAGCCCTTGAGTGCAGAGGGAGGAGGGCAAAGTGGCTGGAGGGTCAGCTTTGCTGGGACCAGGGCCTGCTCTCACCATGACTGGTCAGTGCCACTGCCTGCAGAGAAAGAAAGAGGGAGACCACACCTGCACTTCAGCAGCCACCAGGGGAAACTGGTCACAAGGTTTTATGGAGTGTGTGTGGGGGGCCAGTGGTCTCAACAGGACTTAGTAATGGTCACTTGTCTGAAGTGGTCCTCCACTGAGGGCAGACCAGACTCCCTCACTGCCCTCCACTAACCTGGCTGCTTCTTTTCCTGGCTCACCAGAACCACGTCCCCAGCTGCCTCTGCTTTGTCTCACTCATTGCAAATTAGCCTGATAACCCTTAGCTGGCAGGCCCTGCTCAGCCTGCATTGCCCTTGGACTATTCATGGCCTTGTTCTGTTTCTGGATTCTTCCTTTACCACATTTTTAAGGGGCATTGTTTTCATAGCCCTGGGTCTGGGGCTAAATTCCTCACCATTTCAGCAAACCTGGAACTTTCCCATACTACCAGGGTAGACTCCTGACTTTCTCTATCCTGCTAACTAACCTGCTGTATGACCTGTTAGGTTTTTGGTTGTTGTTGAACAACCCAGTGAGGCCTTGATCAAACACCTCTGTTGAACTCACTGTCTTGTTCACCGTCTTGCTGGGATCCACCTTGTTTCTAAGTCCTCTGCTCCACACTTGTGTTTCCTGAGATACTTCAGCATAGTTGCGGATTGGCAGCCTTTGACATTCACCATGCCATCAGACTTCAGGAGCTGTGTTGTGGTCAATTGTGTGGATGATCTTAGAAAGACAAAATGAACAGTACCATTTGAGCATAGCTTTTCCCTGGTGCTGTTTGACTCATATACTTACTAAGTACACCAGCTGCAAATGTCATGACTGGCTGTGTGCCATGCATTAGGGAAATCAAATACAGAAGAAATTGGGATATATTAAGCAAATAAGAGAGAATGATTTTTCCACAATTCACAAAAAGATTCACCAGTGAAAATGCCTCTTTAGCTCATTTACACGTTTCAAAGATTATTACAGGTCACTAACTCGTTGACAGAAAGTATAATTTAAAGTTAAGCCATCAGGAACCATGGCTTATTAAAGGTTAATTAGATATTAAGAAAAATGATTTGTGAAAGAATTTCCAAAGTTCGTTGGAAAGGGTGAGTTTATTTTATCCATGTTTGAATTACAACCAACTTCTTAGGGTTTCTTAATTGAGTAAAAACAAGATACAAACCAAACTAGCTTTGTTTGTTTTGGTTTTATTTCTCATTGTTTCAAGGGTCCTTTGCTCTGGTTGGTTCCATCTTTTCTTACCTCCTTGAGCTGTGTGTGATCCTAACTGGGGAACTCTGGAAACTGGGGGATACACAGAAGGAACTGATGGGAAGGACTGCTGGAGAGTGTAAAATCATGGCACCTGTAGTGAAATAAGTAGTGTGTGGACCTTTATCACTTGAAAAGTGGATAGTCAGGAGGCTTCCAGAAAGGTGGCACAGCATGGAGAGACGTGCCTTGGTGGAGAGCTCAGGGTCAGGTTCCTTTTTACCCTGCAGTGACTGCTTCAACTAGAAGATTCTCTTCATTGGGATTGAGGGAGCCCTCTTAAACAACATGTTGAGCCCCAACATTTTTCTGTTAATAATATTCATGTGTAAATAAGTTGTTTTGAATCTCTCCCCAAACATAGCCATAGCCTTGTATTTGAATTTCTTTTGTTTATTTGATTTTCATTGGTGAAAGACAGGCATACTTGACATCTTAGGTACATTGTTTGTCTAAGTTAAAAATGTACATGTACATTCCGAGATTTAAAGTCTAAAAAGAAAAGGGAAGATTCAAATAAGCAGATAAAGGATTATTATCCCTAGAAATACAGGGCATTTCCTTTCTGATGCAAGTTTAAGTCCTAAACTAAAATTTTTGGTAACTTTCTCAAAAATATTCTGAAGCTTTTGAGCACAACTTACTCATGTTTTAAAAATATGCAGGTACATTCAAGAGGATTTATTTAGTTCTGTGTTGATGCTT
This sequence comes from Sciurus vulgaris, assembly GCF_902686455.1. Lineage (NCBI taxonomy): Eukaryota > Metazoa > Chordata > Mammalia > Rodentia > Sciuridae > Sciurus > Sciurus vulgaris. Next base: position 115,120,012 of record NC_136463.1, on the reverse strand, counting down.
TGCTCACTCTTGGGCAGCCTGTAAAATTTCATTCTTAGGATGTTTTAAAAATAGAGACATTAGAGTTTACTAATTTGATTTTTCTTTTTCTTATTATATTCTAACTTTCACTAAGTGGCATTTCATTTAGACTGGACTGCATAATAAATTTATATTTAATGTTATGGGGAAAAGGCTGAGGAAGTCAGAAAGTAGGAGGAAAGAGAAAACATCAAATGAAGTCACATATATAATTAAGTAAGAGGTTAATGTAGTGTTTTGTTAAAAGTATTTTTGTATACATGGGCCTCCTGCACAAGAATGTAAGATTCTTAAAGACAAGAACTATATTCAGTTTTGTGCCTACCAGAGTTTTGCACCTATGACAATGCTTTGCACATAGTAGGTACTTAATAAAATGTTTATTGAATCCATCTTTTGTTTACTTGATATGATAGAGATAGGAGGCACAGGCTAAGTTCTTCAGGGATGAAACACTTCAGTTTCAAATGCATACATGATTAAAATGTGGGCTTTTAGTCTAAATTACCCAAGCAGTTTTCTCAATCTTGAGTTTTTCTAGTAGATTTGATCATAGTGTCCTTGAGGTGATCAACTATTAAGCTAGCTTGTCATTGTCACATAAGTACTTCATGAAGAACAAGAACAAAATATTCAGTTGTTATTTTAGATTAAATACAGCTGTCCCTTGGCATTGAAAGGGATAGGTTCCAGGACACCCTTTCGTTTCTTCTATTGGATACCAAAGTCTGCAACTGCTTAGTTATTTAAAAGGTGCAGTAGCTGGGTGCCCTAGTGCATGGCTATTATCCCAGTAGCTCGGGAGTCTGTGGCAGGAGAATCTTAAGTTCAAAACCAGCCTCAGCAATTTAGTGAGGCCCTAAGCAACTCAGTGAGACCCTGTCTCTAAATAAAGTACAATAAAGGGCTGGGGATGTGGCTCAGTGTTTGAGCGCCCCTGGGTTCAGTCCTTAGTACCAAAAAAAAAAAAAAAAAAAAAAGGTGTAGTATTTGCATGATGTGACCTAAATGCATCTTTCCATATACTTTAAATTATCTCTGATTACTTGCAGTACCTAATATAAATGATATGTAAATAGCTGTTATACATATTTTTTTCTTTTTTCCTTTGTGTGAATATTTTATTTAAAGGTTGTCATTTTTTAGGAATTTATTTATTTATTTATTTATTTACAGACTGCGTTTTGATTCATTGTACACAAATGGGGTACAACTTTTCGTTTTTATGGTTTTACACGATGTAGATTCACACCATTCATGTAATCATACATGTACATAGGATAGTGATGTCTGTCTCATTCCACTATTTTTTATACCCCCACCTCCTCCTCCCTCTCATTTCCCTCTATGTAATCTGAAGTTCCTCCATTCTTCTCTTACCTCCCTGCCCCCCTAGCCCCCAAATATATCATCATCCACTTATCAGGAAAACACTTGATTTTTTGGCATTGGCTTATTTCACTTAGCATGATAGTCTCAAATCTATCCATTTATCTGCAAATGCCATAATTTTATTCTTCTTTATGGCTGAATAATATTCCATTGTGCATATATATCACAGTTCTTTATCCATTCATCTGTTGAAGGGCATCTAGGTTGGTTCCACAATCTAACTATTGTGAGTTGAGCTGCTATAAACATTGATGTGGCTGTGTTTCTGAAGTTTGCTGATTTTAACTCCTTTGGGTATAAACTGAGAAGTGGGATAATTGGGTCAAATAGTAGGTCCATTCCAAGTTTTCTGAGGAATTTCCACACTGCTTTCCAGAGTGGCTGTACCAATTTGCAACTCCACCAGCAATGTACAAGTGTACCTTTTTTCCCACATCCTCACCAACATTTATTATTGCTTTTGTTCTTGATAATAGCCATTCTAATTGGAGTTAGATGAAATCTTACGGTGGTTTTAATTTGCATTTCTCTAATTAGTACAGATGATGAGCTCTTTTTCATATATTTGTTGATCAGCTGTATATCTTCTTCTGTGAAGTGTCTGCCCAGTTCCTTAGCCCATTTATTGATTGGGTTCTTTGTATTTTTGTTGTAAAGTTTTTTAAGTTCTTTATAAACTTTGGAGATTAGTGCTCTGTCTGAAGTATGTGTGGAAAAGATTTTCTCCCACTCTGTAGTTTCTCTTTTCACATTATTGATTGTTTCCTTCACTGAGAAAAAGCTTTTTAGTTTGAGTCATCTCATTTATTGATTCTTGCTTTTATTTCTTGCACTCTTGAGTTCTTGTTAAGGAAGTCTGAACCTACGCCAACATGACGAAGGTTCAGGCCTACTTCGTCTTCTGTTTGGTGCAGGGTCTCAGATCTAATTCCTAGATCCTTGATTCATTTTGAGTTGAGTTTTGTGCAGGGTGAGAGATAGGGGTTTAATTTCATTTTACTGCATATGCATTTCAAGTTTTCCCAGCACCATTTGTTGAACAGGCTATCTTTTTTCTCTATTGTATGTTTTTGGCACCTTTGTCTAGTATGAGATAACTGTACTTATGCGGGTTTGTCTCTGTATCTTCTATTCTGTACCATTGGTCTACCTGTCTATTTCGTTGCCAATACCATTCTGTTTTTGTTACGATTGCTCTGTAATATAGTTGAAGGTCTGGTATTGTGATACCTCCTGCTTCACTCTTCCTGCTCAGGATTGCTTCGACTATTCGAGGTCTCTTATACTTACAGATGAATTTCATGATTGCTTTCTCTATTTCTATGAGGAATGTCATTGGGATTTTAATTGGAATTGCATTGACTCTTTATAGCACCTTAGGTAGTATGGCCATTTTGACAATATTAATTCTGCCTATCCAAGAACGTGGGAGATCTTTCCATCTTCTATGGTTTTCATTAATTTCTTTCTTTAGTGTTCTATAGTTTTCATTGTAGAGGTCTTTTATCTCTTTTGTTAGATTAATTCCCAAGTATTTTATTTTATCTTTTTGAGGCTATCATGAATGGAGTGTTTTAAAATTTTATTTTTATTGTTGTATTGCTCTCCCCACCGCCAAATATTTTCAGTCCATGCCTGGTTGAATTTGAGGCTGCAGAATCCTTCGATACAGAAGGTCAACTATATAGTTAACATAATGTGTATAGAAACGGGGGGCATTAAAATGAAAATTTCTACTCTCCTAATATAATTTCTCAAATAACATGGATGGAACCTTCTTGAGAAGCAATTATACTTTAAGAAGAAAAGAAAAAGGTTTCTAAAGTCTATTTCTTAGGATTAAGTGTAGGTCTCCATGGGGCTAGAACTGTGTCTGGCAAGAATAAGTGATCATGTGAGTTAGGATTCCAGTAGAAAGCACATGGCATACACTACGTACTAAAGGAAGGCTTACTAAACAGAAATATTTACATATGTGTTGGCAAGACTTAGGGGAACCAAAAAGAGACAATGACATATTCTTCAGCCAGCAAAGAATGGTCCCCTTTACTAGGCAGAGTCTGAAGGAGAGGAGTGGGGACCTGAAGGGGCGGCCCTGTAAGAAAGCTGCCTGAGGAGCAGTGACCTTCAGTCAAGGACCGAGACCAGCCCATGTTGACCAGACATCCCTTTCTGTCCTCCCATCTTCAGCTTTGCCAGTGCCTCTGACTAGAAGAGATAGGATGCTGGAGGGAGGAGCCTGGTGATACAGGCATGGGGATCAGCAGATTCTGTTGAATAAATGGGTGACTGCTCACTACCTTTCTTGATGGATAGTTTTGTATATTTCAGTTAACGGTACTACTTATTGCCTTCTTAAATATCTCATTATTACGCAAACAAGTGAGATAAACAGTGCTTGATGAGTGCCTACTATATGCAAAGCATTTGACAGGCCTGTTGCTATCAATAGCAGATCAGTTTCTAAGAAAATTAGCTGCTATGGGAGTTGGACCTTGCTTTCCATAATAAATACCTAAACCAACCAAATAAGCATTGACTTTAAGTAGTCTGAAGTGACATTATAAAATAACCTGAAGCACCTCATTTCAAGAGAATTTGGGAAACTTGCTATCTAAAGCAATTCTATAATGCAACCCTGTCCAGAAGAACTTACAGTGATGTTGACAATGTTCTATCTGATGCAGTTCCACTGGCTCCATGGGCCTACTGAGCCTTTGAAATTTGGCTAGTGTAACCAAGAGACTGAATTTTAAATTGTTAGCCACTTGTGACTAATGGCTCTTGTATTGAACACAGTAGCTACTGTAAACTTAAGCAGGTATGTTTCCCTGATTTGATATTTTTGTTAATCCATTTTGAAATCAATTGGATCTTATGGTTTCAAATTTTTGGATTGGTGACCTCCATATATATGTACTTGCAAATCCTGGTGACCAGCATGTGAAGTGATTAAGATGAGGAAAATTCTAAGGTTTTGGCTAATAAAATCAAAGCAAAAATATAGGAACCCTTTTTATTGATAGGGTATGTGCTTTTTACAAAGTTAGGATATATTTATTTAGGCTGAATTATAGTTAAAAGTGGATTGCCATGTGCAGGTTTATCAACATCAACAAACTAATTATAAAACAAACTTCAATTTTTTAAGAACTTTATTTAATTTAAATCTATAAACATACATTTCTATGATATAATTATTCTGGGTATTTGACCTTTACCATGCTAGTCAATTCCAACTGTAGGTGACTGGTTGTAAAGAATGACGATAAGAAAATTACTATATGCATGAGAAGATAACAGAATTTGATTACATATTAAAGATGTGTTCACCTTCTCTTCAGTATTTTACTCTCTGCAGTTTTGCTTCTTTTTATGTGTGTTTTATTGGGTGTTTTGATACACACACACACATGTATATTTTCAGCTTTATGATGACGTCTTTGAATCTAAGCTGAGTATTCTCTTTGACCTTTTAATGACGCTGTGTCTTCTTTTTCACTTGTTATTGGATATCTGCATTATCCTAAGTCAAGAAAGAATCTGAAAAAAAAAAAAAAAGTTACTTTGAAACTTATTCAATAGGGAGAGACATATTATCACGTTATAAATATGACATACTACCAGCAGTGCAACTGAAAACACTTCCCAGGGCTTTAAGTTCATGGATATTTGTCTCCTGATTAGTCTTATTTCTACTCAAGCCTATGTTTTGCCTACCCTTTCCACATTTGTCTTTATCTGATCTAGCTTTAATCTGTCTTTAACAAGACACAAGACATAAGAACAGCCAAGAGTTTGACTTCGAAAAGGATCAAGTTCTAGGTTTCATTATGAAAAATTTTAAAAATGGCTTTTGCTGTACATGAGTGTTTTTGTTTTGTATAAACAAAACGTAAATTACATAAAATTTACCATTTAATCCACTTTTATGTATACAATTGAATTGTTGTACAACTCTTAGCATTACAGAAAGTTTCTTACTTCTTATTATTGTGAAGTGATGTTTCAAGTTTCATAGAGATATTTTTGTGTCCCCTAAAAAGAACAACCACGGAGTTCCCTGAATTCTCGTTCATATTGGTCAACAAACATCTGCTAAAGTCTTATCAAATGACATGTTTAAGTAGTATTCCATTAGTAAAGCCGTTGTAAGCTTGTTCATCAACACACGCAAAAAGAGCTTGTTGAAAATAACTTTTAGAATGAAAATGTCACTTTAAACGGGAAGATGTTATTACTTTACTTCTTTTCATTTCTCTTGAAGAAACCCAGCTAGCACTAGAGACCAGCAAAATACTATGCCGAAGGAGGGCTGTGGTTACAATGTGTGGGACATGCCACACTGTGACTCACCTTCTTTGAATGTATTTTTCAATTTTGCATAATAATATCCAGGCTTAAGCTTATTTCCTTTTCTTCATTTAATTTAGTACTTGAGAAGATAATGCAACAATGAAAATTTTATTTTACTTTATGTGTGATAAAACATATAATTAACTTACAGTGTTTTATGAAAATATAAAAGATAAAACCATCTTTCTTTCACAACATGGGCTCATCTTACCTGTTGCCATGGTAACCAGGTAAACACTAATGCAACCAAATGGGTGGCAAAAATTTTGTCTTCTCACATAAATTGTGTTGAAAATTCTTCCTAGGACCTTTAAAAATAGGTTATCTGAATACAGAGAGACAGGCTTAAGTAATGGAAGAGAAACAGTCAAACTTTATTTGAATATGGAGAGTGAGCTGAGGGGGTGGAAATCTGTGTTGTTGAGAAAAAGAGTTTTTAGAGCAGACTGTTCTGGTATTTTATACCAATTATGTGCAGCCATTGCTTTGAATAATTTTGCTGCCCTGCTGAGATTTCCTTTTTACAAATCCTGGAGCAATTATAAGATGGAAGTCTGGAATGTATAAACAATGTCCTTTGAACAGTAAATGAGCCTCAATTCTTATGAAACTCAAGGGTAGGAATGTACTACCTTTTATCCTATGGCTCTCTGCCTTTCCTTCCTCCTTAATCAAAGCACAGAAACTAAGATCTACTTCAAGAGTGTAGAGAAACATGAATTTTTGCCTAAAAATACTTTTAAATAATACATTCCCTCAAATTAGCAAAATTTCTCTGTTGCCTTAATGTAATAACCAGTGTACTTAATACCTATTCAGTACAGGTACTGATCAATATTCCCGTTGTTCTATTTCTAACCTTAACACAAGACTCTGTAATAGATTACCCTTTTTCATAGCCCTAAAGCAGAACACTGCTTCAAGAGTGTGCTTGGGGGAAAGAATGGCACCCTTAAAACATAGCATTAGACTGAGTTTCCAAATGCCAGCTTGTTCTGTATGACAAAACAACCTGCACTGATCACAGCAACCAATATATAAAATCCCAAGAGAAGTCAGCTGTCACTTGGAGTTAACTGTAAAAAGCCTGAACTCTGTTATTTTGCTGAACTTACAGACCTCGTACAATGTTTACAATAAGGTTTGGAGAGTTGCCTAGCATTGGAATATATACAATTAAACAACATAGTTGAACAGCCTTTTATGTTACCACTGCCAAAAGACCGCCATTATACTCACATGATAGTCACTCTTGGAACTCTTAACATAAACAGGAATAGAGAACATTCATTTGTAATTCTATCTAAGTGTGTGCGGGATTTTATTTTACTTTATTCACATAAACCCTCATGGAAACTAAAGATAGCAATAATAAAGGGATTGTTGAATGAGAATTATTTCTTTGGCTGTCAAAGAATATAATACATTTATTTTGTTTGCAATTGAGTATAAGCACTCAGCTCTTTGGACTTTCATTTAAGCTTGTATAAACAAGTGAGATTTATTTAAATTAATTACAAAATGAATTTTATTTGTTCCAAAATAACTAAAATTAATACGAAGTGCATGTTGTTGTTCCTTCATTCAGGTATTTTTTAAAAAAATATCATAAGCAAAGAGATAAAAGAATATTATGGATTAAAATGAAACAAAATACAGGTTAAATTTTAAGCCCATATCATGTTGATAGTTGATTAGACCAACTTAATACTTAGAAGTAGACTAGAAATGTCTATTCTTCAGCATTAAAGGCAACAATAAGAGAACGATATACCACTGAAGCAGATTTTTTTGGAGGAAAGTAGGAATATTTGAGATTGATTTATAGTTCTGTCATTCAGAAATATAAATATATATTTTTAATATACGTACTGGGTTTTCCCTAAAGTATTTTTCCTGTCAGTTTCTCAGGGATGTTTGGCTTTCTAATTCTGAAAAATAGTTTATATTGACACCAAAATAAAGCATGAGTATGTTGTTTGACACAAAAAGGCATAATTCAGTCCCAGGAGGAAGATTTGAGCTCAATTTAGATCCCTGGAACCAGCAGCTCCAGCTGTTTTTGCCTCTAGTTTCTAGTCTATTGTCTGAAATTAGGGAATTTGTTAAGCATGTTAATAGAGACATTTGAACTGCAAGGTGCAAAGTTTACCTGTTACTGTGAGGGAAAAATAAAACTGTCAACCTGGTATATGGAAAATTTGTAGCATATTTGAATGAGCATCAGAGCACCTCAAAATATTGAAAAGTTACTTGAAATGTAATTTTTCAATACAAAAATGAAACATTTGCCTCCCTCCAACCCTGGCCTGAAGCTTGTAGTTTACAACCCTCAATCTAGACAGCCTCTGTCCTTTACTTTCTCTTATGGTGTAAATCCTTCTCCACACAACTCAAAATCCCTCATGGCTACCACTTATCCTCAGAATATGTGAAATCTTATATTGAGGTAGATCAAAGGAGTCCCCAAACATGGCTTTGTCTCTACTTTTGGACGTGAAGGAGGTTTTAAGAATATTAGTTGTTGGTTATAAGAGATAAACTAGTTGCTCCAAATATCCCTTAAACAAACAAAGGGTCAGTTACCTATGAGTGTGATTGATTTGTGTGTTTAGGACGTGGAAAACAATGTGATCTATACACACTTGTGAATTACTAGTGGCTTCTTTTTATTTTCCAAAGAAAATGAGTATTTCGAATATCTTCCTCTATTTGTAATTTTTCCATTATTTGAGAGATAAAGTTCAATTATAATTTTAGAAACTTTTTAAGTTTTCTAGATTTAAGAATTTCAATTGTTTAATTTATACTTATATAGAAATCTCTCTGTACGGAGTCACTATAGTTGTTCTCCATTTTGTTGTTTCCAAATGACAATCATTATAACATCCTAGAGTGACCAGTTTGGGTGCATTTGAATTTTGTACATGGTAGCATTATGTTTTAAATTTTACTTCCAGTAAGTCACTTTTCTCTTCATGCCCAGTGTTACTCTTTTGAGTTACAGTTCAGGTTGGGCTTTCAGGAACAGCCCAGAATGACCCCCACCATAATTCCAGTTGCAATGGATAGTTTTGTGGAGGTGTTAGCCTTCTTCTTATGGGTATTGAAGACCATCTGTCACTTTTTGACCTACTTTCCCACAGCTCATTTCCATCAACTCAGTATGTCAGTGTGAAGAAAGGATAGTGTTCTACGCAGATGTGGAGATTTCAGTGTGGACCGCTTCTTCCCAGTGATGTATTGTAAAAATGTTAGAGTAAGCAGAGATGGGTCTGAGAGAGGTCTTTCTTGGAACTAAGTCCAAGAATTGTATCATGACTCTTAAGTTGTTTTTTGTTGAATTTCCTTACAGAATAAGGCTCATTGCACAGTAGTTCTTAACCAGGCATATGGAGAACTCAGGGGTCAAAAGCAGCATGCTCACTGTGAGAGAGACTATAAAACCACATGATAGAAGATTGTTGTTGACAAACATTAACAGTTGAAGGTGAGGGCCTTAGAATGGTATCAGGAGAGATGTCCAGAGAAAAAGCGGATAGACAGACCTCAGTTCTGTCTAGGACAGATGAAAAAAGCTCTATGAGTGCAGCAACAGTGTTGAAAGATAACCATCCTGGTGAGTGGTGTTGGTCTGGGGCTGGGGGCAGGAGCAGATGAGGCACAGTGTGTGTCTTAGTCTACTCAGGCTGTCAGAGCAATATGTGTTTCTGGAATAAAAACAAATCTATTTTTTCACAGTTCTGGAGGCTGGAAGTCTGAGATCATGCTGTTTGGTAGAGGTCTGTCCTTGGCTTGCTGATGGCTACTTCCTTGCCCTGTACTCTAAGCATCCACCTGTTCCTGGTGTCTTCCTCTTCTTACGAGGACATCAGTTCTACTGGATCAGGACCCCATTTTTGTGACTTTATTCAGCCTTAATTACCCCCTTAAAGGAACTTCTCTCCAAATACATTGAAGGTTAAGGGTTCAACATATGAATTTGGGAGGGACACAGTTCAGTCTGTAATTGTTTGGGGTGAAAAACAGGAGCAGCATAGATGCAAGTCTGACATCTACATAGGAAGACCCTGCAAATGAGAAGTTTCTGTTATGTCTTTTGAACAGTAGGGAACAATTAAAAGTTTTAAGCTGAGGAATGACCCTCTTTCAGGGAGATTAACCAGCAAATGCATGTAGAATGGGTTGGGAGGAAGGGAACTCTAAGTGTAGTATGATTTTGTCTTTTTAGGAAGGTTCTGTGGATACTTGGTCAAAGATTTCTTGAAAACCCTAACTGACATACTGTCTATATTCTTTCCAATAAAATTAGCATTAAATAGCTGTTTTCATTACAGGACACAAAAAATATTTAAGCACAAAATGAAATGTGCTTGTGATGATGTCTTAGTCTGTTTTGAATTGCTGTAACAGAACACCTGAGACTGGGTATAAAGAATAGAAGTTTGGGCTGGGGTTGTGGCTTAGTGGTAGAGTGCTTGCCTAGTATGTGTGAGGCCCTGGGTTCAATCCTCAGCACCACATGAAAATAAAATAAAGGTACTATGTCCACCTACAACTGAAACAAAATAATAATAAAAAAAGAAGTTTATTTTGGCTCACAGTTGGAGTGGCTGGCAAGGCCAAGAGCACAGCACCGATCTCTGCTTGACATCTGGTGAGAGCCTAGTGCTTCTTCGATTCATGGTAGACAGCAGAAGGGCAGTAGATGAAAGTAAAAAAGGGAGGGGCCGAACATTCCTACAACAGCGAACCCCCCCCCCTTTTTTATGGTACTGGGAATTGAACTTGGGTCCTCGACCACTGAGCCACATCTCCAGCCCTATTTTGTATTTTATTTAGAGATAAGGTCTCACTGAGCTGCTTAGCACCTGGCTTTTGCTGAGGCTGGCTTTGAACTCATGATTCTCCTACCTCAGCCTCCCAAGCTGCTGGGATTACAGACATATGCCACCGCACCTGGTTTAACTCATTCTTAAAGAAAGCATTATTCCATTCATGAGAGTTCTGCCCCTATTCCTACAGTTGTAGGAATTTCCTGGCAGGTATAGACTATGATAAGAATCATTATAATAAGGGACAATGTTAGTAATAACAACAGTGATAGTAATGATAATGATCATAGCTAATATTAATTAAATATTCACATGGGACAGGCACTATTCCAAGGAATTTATATGTATGCAAATTACTATTGTTAAAATATAATATATAGTTAAGTATGAATATATTTTATTTTAGAGTAAATAGTAGGAAAAAAGGAAGAGAGCAACAAATTGACAGGGTTGATAAATAGGATAAATTTAATCTATAAATATTGTCCTTTTTCATATAATTGGGATAATACATATGTGCTATGCACTGTGAGAAATGAACAATGTTACTGTTTTAAACTGACAATTGAAAATTGTTAATTAACATATGCTAGAAAGTAAAAATAAATTGGTTTTTTGGAATAATATTTAGGGAGTGTGATATGGAGCTATTCCAAGCAGAACCACCAGCTTGAATTGTTTTTTTTCACATCTACACCCGCACAGCAGCCTCACGGATTCAAGAATATGTCAGCGGTTTCACCGTCTTGGCTCTGGAGAACCGCACTCGATGAAAATCTTAGTTATCAGCATGCAGCTTCAGATGCTGTCAGTGCGGGTCCAACGTCTTTTATTAGAAATCCTCTTTTATCGTTCATCCTTTCAGGAATTTGTGACCCTCCCTTTCCCCTAATTTGCCAAGTTTTATTTATTCTCTACGAGTTCAACTTTTCATTTTGCTTTTTTGGAATCAGTTAATGACTTGCAGAGTTCTCTTCTGGAATACATATGTCCTATAACCATGTATGTTATCTTATGGTAACTCTGGTACTTCCACAGAATAATTTCTGAGTTGATATGCTTGTGGGAGAGTTGGTCGTGGGGATACCAATAAGGTTGTCAGAAAAAACAGAAGGTCCTGATTGAAATGCTGAGATTAATTACATCTTGAAGAAAAAGGGTCTCTAGGGCAGTGGCACCAAGGTGAGCAGCCAGACACCTCTGGATAGCAGAGAGTTGTCCAATCTGAAGAAACTGGAACTTACTAGAGAAACAAGTTTGCAAAGTGGCCAGAAGCTTTCAAGGTCCTGAATTGCCTTTCAGGGTCTTGTGGGCAAACAGCTTGTGTGGGCAGAATTTATGGACCCCTGGAGTCAGAGCTGTGGGAGCCCCAACAACCAAGAGACGAGTCTAGACCAGAAGCTGTGGGTTCTCTCTCCATGGCACATAGACAGGATGCTGGTTTGAAATAAGGTTGAAAGTGAGGGTGAATTTGGAAAAGGGACTGCACATGTCATGGAAGAGTGAGCTAATATGTCAGCATGAGCCAGACCACGTGGAGCTTGAGAGTCTATCTATGACATGTCTAATTTGCATGTAGCTTTTTCCCCTGGAGATTCTCTTTGCCTGTGTTTGTAAACAGTTACAAAGTCAGTCGCTTTGTATATTCCAAATGACTTTCTGAAGTGAACATGTGGTGCTGAAGGGGCCAAGGTGGGGATGAGGGTATTGTGAGAAACGCACAAAGGCATGAGTCCTGCTGGTTCTGTCTTTGAAGGAGAAACCTGTATTCCTTCACATGATGGCAACAGTACATTTCCCGTGAACTGGCATTTGAGACTGTGTTTAAGGGTCCCATGGGGCCAGCATCTGTGTAGGTGACAGTCCTAACACAGGTAAATACTAACTCTGTCATGGGTAAGGGCAGAACTAACACTAAGCAATTAGTTTTTCAGTGAGGTGTTATTAATCTAGACCCGATACTTTTTTATCAGGCAAGAGTTCAAATCTCTCTTGACCAAGAATAAGATGCTCAATTTTCAAAACTGAATTAATGGACAAAATTTGCTTTAATGGTGCTTTACATTGTAGGTTTAAGAAAAAAAAAAAAAAAACTTTAAGGATGAAATGCCCTCAAATTTTTCTACCTCAAATAAAAATTAGTCATATGAACTTAAATCTATGTATTTTCACCAAATGATTGAAATTACACGTACTACATGCTGTAGGTGTTTGTTTAAATGAAAGATAGTCAAAATAATCAGAAAGCAGCTTTATGCTTTTTGTTGAAATCACAGGAATAAGAATCACACAGAAGTATGGATCCATGTTCCCAGGGTGATTATAAGTCACATGTGAGCAGGGCACATGCCTTCGTTTACTTGAAATCTGTTACTTAAATAGTAGATACCTATTAATATGCATAAGTGACCCAGACCCACATGTAATGCCACCTATTCTTCTTGGAGAATAGATCTGTGTTTCCTTAATGCCGATGGACGCAAGTCCTCACTTACTTTTATAAACCCCTGAATTGAGGTGCACCCGACGGTGGATAGGATGTTTGAGGGGATCATCAGCCTAGATCAAAGTTAAGCTCTTCCGAGAGGATTTGTGGATCTGTGTTTGCTTGGGATAGCCATCTGGGGATACTACCCATCTGTGACCACTCACAGTTAAATTCTGTGCCTGAGGTTTTTTTGTACCAAACGGGTTGTGTGGAGGTAATACCAGCTGGTAGTTCAAATTTTCAGAGGAGAATTTTTTTCTTCAGCTGGTCACAACCTTGAGACATGTGTGTTGCCTTGCTGTCTATTTCAGTGTTGTGAGTTTGTTTCTGGATTTGGCATTCCCAGAAAATGTGACCTTTTGGTATCTCAGCTCTCTGTATCAGTCTCCCACCGCCCCCCTCCCCCCAGATAGTCCATTTATTGAGTCATCCTCCCAGGTGGCTAAGTACAAGCAAGCTCATTTTTTATTCCTCTTTCTCACAGGCTCCATATCTTTTTTTAAAAATCTTTTTATTTTTACAGACTGCATTTTGATTCGTTGTACATAAATGGGGTACAACTTTTCATTCCTATGGTTGTACACAATGTAGATTCACACCATTCATGTAATCATATATGTACATAGGGTAATGATGTCTGTTTCATTCTGCTATCTTACATATCCCCACCTCCTCCTCCCTCTCATTTCCCTCTATGTAATCTAAAGTCCTCCATTCTTCTCTTACCTCCCCGTCCCCCCACCCCAAAATGTATCATCATTCATTTATCAGGGAAAACATTTGGCCTTTGGTTTTGGGCGATTGGCTTATTTCATTTAGCATGATATTCTCCAATTCCATCCATTTACCTGCAAATGCCATAATTTTATTCTTCTTTATGACTGAATAATATTCTATTCTGTATATGCCACAGTTTCTTTATCCATTTATCTGTTGAAGGGCATCTAGGTTGGTTCCACAATCTAGCTATTGTGAATTGAGCTGCTATAAACATCAGTGTGACTGCATCACTGTAATATGCTGATTTTAACTCCTTTGGGTATAAACCGAGAAGTGGGATAATTGGGTTAAATAGTGGGTCCATTCCAAGTTTTCTGAGGAATTTCCACACTGCTTTCCAGAGTGGCTGCACCAATTTGCAACTTCACTAGGAATATATGAGATATGAGTGTGCCTTTTTCCCCACATCCTCACCAACACCTGTTATTACTTGTGTTCTTAATAATAACCATTCTAATTGAAGTAGGATAAAATCTTAAAGTTGTTTTAATTTGCATTTCTTGGTCTTTTTAATATCCTTCATTTTGGAGCATTTTTAATTTGCTATATTAAATAGAACACAAGTGTTGATGGCATTTTAGATTTGATGAAATATGGTACTTTTTAAGGTGGCCATTATCCAGCCTGTTCATGGCATTTGAAAACCTAGATAGGTTCTGCTTGGTTGGCTACTAGCAGGTCCAGAAAACATAACTTTGTATGTAAGATGATTTTGGTGATCTCACAAATCTGAAATTACAAAGAAGTCTGGTGACTGTGTCTTCTCAGTATTATTTCCGCTGAGTTTACTTGGGGTTTGGAAAACAAAGCCCACTGTAATTCCTTTCATTACTGTTTCCTGCTGTGTCTGAGATTAACTTCGAGATGACCCTCAAATGATAATAAGATCAGGAGCCTGAGTAGTGTCTGGATTCTTCTCATTGGCTCTCACTCAAATGCTCTTTCTCTTCTTTTATGGCTGTGTTTCTACTTTGCACACTTAGAAGTCAGCTGTGCTGCATCTCTTTTGCATTCCTCCTAGCAATTAGTCCTTTCCATTTTTTTGATGGCCCACGCAGACTGGAATGTCATCTCATGTGTAGTCTTCATTGGTTAACATCCTATGCATTTCTCTCCTCTAGAGTGCTGCCAACACTTTCTTAAAACTCTGTTCCTGGCTGGGCATGGTGGCCCATGCCTGAAGTCCCAGTAACTCAGGAGGCTGCGGCAGGAGGATCGAGAGTTCAAAACCAGCCTCAGCAACTGGGAGGCTAAGCAACTCAGTGAGAATCTGTCTCTAAATAAAATACAAAATAGGAGTGGGGATGTGTCTCAGTGGTTGAGTGTCCCTGAGTTCAATCCCCAGCACCAAAAAAAACCAAAACAAAACCAAAAAACAAAAAACAAACCCCAAAATAACTCTATCCCTGGATGATTCTCATCATCTTTGGGAAAAGAGATGCAAGGAAGAGAATTAACATTTATTTATTACCTGTTTTTTGTCAGGCACTTTTGGAAACCATTTTATTTAATCCTTTCAGTCACCTGTGGCAGATAATTATTATTACATGAGAGGAGACTGAAGTCCACAGAGGTAAAGCGCCTGCCCAAAGCCATGTGGAAGGTAAGAGGTTGAGCCAGGATTTGACACCTCTAAACTTCAAAGTCAAGCTTTTTCATTCTGCCTCACTGCTTCCCTGAAGGCAGAGCTTCGCCTAGGTGGTTTTTTTTTGTTTGTTTGTTTGTTTTTTTTTAACTTCTTGTAGGCTCATTTAAGTGATTTAGTCACAATAAAAATTCAGAACACATAAAGAAGTAAAATAAAAGCAGATGCTGCATCTAGCAGTATTGTAGGTGCAGGCTCTGGAGCTTGAAATTTGGGCTTGAATTATGTTTGTGTGTGTGTGTTGAATATGGCTGGCTTTTGGACACTGTGCTAAAATTTGATAAATGAGTACTTAAGATAAAAACAAAAACCAAGGTCCTCCCATTCCATTCCTCAAATTTAAAAATATTAAAATATGCCTGACATTTGCTTTGGTGTGTCCTTTTCACCTGGATGTCTAATTTAGAGGGTTTCTTTTTTTTTTTTTAAGACTCTTTAGGGTTTGACAAGACAACAATTGAAAGCAAACGATAGTTTGCATCTAGTTATATTCTGAGGAATCTTTAGAGTGTAGCACTATAATATAATTTATTGAATACATTTAACATTATAAAAGAAAAATGACTTTAGAAGGTTTGTTTTTTTTTATAGGTATGGTTGACAGACAACCTAACTCATTCAGGATGGCAATAGATTGCAATAAAAATATAATAAAACACTTTGCATATATACCATATGATAGTAATACCTAAATACATTTTAAACTAACAAATGCTTTTCTGATAAGCGTTAGAATTATCAAGACAGGTAGACTTTGTGGGATGATATTCATAATTACTAGGTAAAGATTAGAATCCTCGGGCTGGGGTTGTAGCTCAGTGGTAGAATACTGGCTTAGCATGTGTGAGGCATTGGGTTTGATTCTCAGCACTGCATATAAATAATAAAATGAAGGCCCATTGACAACTAAACAAATATTAAAAAAAAAAAAAAAGATTGGAATCCTAATTTGTGTTGGGGAAGTGGGGTGTGGCATGTGGTGCTTGGGATTGAACCCAGGGCCTCAGGCCTGCTAGAGAAGTGCTCTACCACTGAGCTATATCCCCAGCCCTTTCTATTTTTTATTTTGACATGGGATCTCACTAAGTTGCTGAGGCTGACCTCAAACTTGTGATCCTCCTGCCTTAGCCTCCTGAGTAGCTAGAATTATAGACAGGAAACACTGTACCCAGCTTAAATTGGAATGCTAGAAGTGTTAAGTGTGTTTGTGTTTGTGTTTGTGGGGGTGGGGAGAATGAGACAGATACAGACTGAGAAAGAGGTATGTGGTATGTATCTCTCCCAAGGCCTAATTTGTTTAACTGACCTCTTGTAACCTCTTATTTGATCAGACCCAAGTTTAGGGTGAATGTTCTGAATCAGCTTTGTAATCCGATGGACTCTACCAAGACCTTGAAAATTGATGAAACATTCAAGAGAAGGCATTTGAGAGAAGAGAAAATTTCCCCCCAGCCACCAGTCTTGGTCCTTGACACCTCAGCTTGCTTTAATGATTCTGCAGTGGGATTCCTGACACCCAACACTGGTTGAGATCTGATTTTTCCTTACTCTTAGACCTACTTCTTCTTTGAAAGTGGTACTTGAAGTAGCCTGCCTATAGGCCTGAGGACTGACATGGTGACCAAAAAAGTGACACATCTCTCATCTTTATCTAACAAAAAAGTTGAATGAGAAATATAGGGTCGAGTTGGGCAGAAGCAATAATGTTGAGGCCTTTTTTTTTCCCCCCCCCCCGTATTGCTGGTGATGTATATTTGTTGTGAAAAGACTGCACATGGCTACCTTAAAGAAAAGTAAGATGTGTAAGACTGAGTCTTGAATTTCTGGAGAAATGAGTCATAAGATGTTGAAACTGCTGCTGTCGTACCTATGTCAAATTCAAGTTGCATCATATCACGTACTGTTGTCATTAGTAGTGGCAGGTCAGCCAATTAATCTGTGTTTTTGGAAAACCTTCAAAGAAAAGAAAGATCAGCTTATTTGACTTTTTGTCATTATGATTATCTGTTTGATAATAACTCACGTTGGACTATCTTCAAAAATCATTTGCTTAGATGTCATTTTAAAAACCCTTGGCAAGAAGATAGTTAAAGATAAATATAAAAATAAAGATAAAAATTACATTTTTGAAACTACAATAGCATGTTGGTGTGGAAAGAAACACATTGCATTTACTCTTGGGCAATTTCAAACCTAACAGAAATCCTTCCTTACTGTGTTCACAAACCTACATTGGGGAATATGACAGGATTCCTAAATAGGAATTAGTCCATTTTGTGTGCGCTTGCAAGGGCAAGTATGTTTTCTTACTCTTTGTATCCTAGGATTAATGACATACTCAATAAATATTGGTTGAATGCATGAGTTAATGGGAAATTGAGTAAATTTAAGAAAATATATGACTTTTAAAGTTTTCAATCTACAATATTAAAAGAAAATCCAGAAAGCAGCAGAGGATAATATGAAATACCTATTTGTCCACCTGAAAGTATTAACAGATTAAAACATTGGCCTTACATGATTTACATTCCTTTTTATTTTTAATAAAAGAAATAAAAGATTGCCTTTGCTCCTTCCTCAAACTTACCTCTCGTCCTAAATTTTGAATCTACTCTTCATAGTCATCCTTTTCCTGCATTTTCATAAATCAGTGAAACAATATAGAAGCCTGTACTTTGTGTTTTTAAGTTTGCTTTTATATCATACTCTGTGTCCTGCAATTTTGCTCATTTAACATTGGTTTTGAGAACTATCTCTGTTGATTATATGTATATATCTATTGTATTCATTTATTGCTTAGTAGTTTTCTGTTTACCATAATTGTTTTTTTTTCTGTTGGCTCTTTGGTGCATATGTAGATACAGGTTTTCCATGGTTAGGGGATTGCTGCAGTGTGTTTCCCTGACCCTTGGGCACATGTGTGGGAGCTTCTCTGAATCAAGACAGCAAGTGGAGTAGAGGGTGGTAATGTGGCCAGGCTTTCTGAAGGGACTGTTTTAACCATCCTGTCTGTCTTACTTTATTCCACTAGCATGCAGGAAAGTACCTTGACTCTATGTGCTTTCAGCAAGCCTCAGTATTTACTTAGTGAAATAGTTAGTGGGCTTTTTTTTTTTTTTTTTCTTATAAAGTTCATGGTGAATGACTTATAAGTACCGTTTAATTTCTCAAAATTCAGATTCCTTTTCCTAACCTCAAAAAAGACAGACAGTACAATAAAGCACTTATGAATGGAGAGAGAGAAAAAAAAGGAACAGCCATGAAACAAAATAGGAGACACTGAGTTAAAAACACCTTTATTGCCCTCCATTGAGTTTGCTCTTGAACTCACAGAGGGGCATCTCATTGTGAAGGGGATGGTAGATAAACTTCCCAGGAACCACTGTGACTGAATTGACTACATAATTATCATGTTTTTAACCCTAAATATTTAGTCTTGTTTCTGCCCAAATGATATTTTTTGAGAGCCACATTATAAAATCAAAATAGGTATCTATTGAAATGTTCTGGATTTAAATAGCTTAAGAAGTGAATAAGAATTAGCTTCTGAAATTTTTGGATTAACCCCCTGATCACTCTGAACATCTTTATGGACCTCATTTTTCCTAGAACACATATCATTTCTTTTATATGGGAACTAATTTTAGCAGAAATGAAATACTGGTTTTGTAAAAAGGAAAAGGAAGAGCATTATGACTGATTTTATGGATGATTTTTTTTTTTCTTCTCCTAACAGTGGGTTCTATTTTCTTCTCAATTCTGCAGGAATAGCCCATTTCTTGCCATGCTTTTCCTTTAACATATGATTAGCAAGTGTGACACTACCTTTTAAATCTCAAGTATCTTCCATCCGTCTAAGAGCTGAAGTGCCCACATAGATCTAGAAATGACCCTGGCTCATATGATGTTCCTTATCTTTTGTTCAAAGATATGGGCAAAAGATATTCCTCTCAATAAATATTTTCATTGTTGAGAGTATCATTTCTACTTACCCAGGACAGGAATCTCAAAAATCACCTCGTTTTATTTATATTTTGTGGTGCTGGGGATTGAACCCAGGGCCTTGTGCTTGCGAGGCAAACTCTCTACCAATTGAGCTATATCCCCAGCTATCACCTCGTTTAAAGTCTTCTATCTGAGTACACTTAATGCCTGTGTCATCAAAATATCACCTTTTCCTCTTTTTTACCTGCTTCCTTTCCTGCCCTAAACCAACCAGTAGTATGTTAAATTATAAACCAAGAGAAGGCCTCTTGAGGTCTGCTACCTAGAAATTCTGGACAGAAGGATTATGAACATGTCAGAGCAGAGGGCCAGGGTCATGTCCTTGTTAGGTCACTATAGTACTTAGAACATTTGTGAACTCAATAGATAGGAAGCACAGTCAAACTCCAAGTGTTTGCTTTCCAGTTACCTGTGATCAATGTCACAAAACAGATTGGTTTTCCACACACCACAGCATGCTACTGGGCCACTTGAATACACATCCCCAAATGAATCTTAACATAATTCAAGTTTGGGGCCCACTGGGCTAAGCAGAAGAGGGCGTAGCAAGTAAATGGTGGGGGAAGAGCATATGGGGCATCCTGTGGCTTTCAGCAGCAGTGATGATAACTGTCGTGCCTGCCCTTGTTCCGAGTGTTCTGCTTTACACTTTGCCTTGTGTTACAGGAAACTGAATACTGATTGAAATTATTAAATCAGGTAGATGGCAATAATGATTCCACTCGGCTGCCTGCAAGCCTGAGGGATTCTTTTACAGCTTAGCAAATGGCAGCATGGCTAATGCCTGAAAGAAAATAACCAGCAGGTCCAAGGGAAATTAAACTCTTTCTGTGATTCCCTTTCTGTTATTTTCTACTGGAAATTTGTGTTTGGGAAGAGTTTCTGAGTCATTTATGAAGGATTTTTGAGTCATTTGCTATAGGCAAATACTTGTGTGAGCCTAATGAAGTGCAGAGCAGTGAAGACTGAGGTCACAACCTGAGGAGGAGGGCTGGGAGTGGCAGTGGTGGCTGACCCAAGCCTTGTGTCCTGCATGGCTTTTGTAACCATAAGCACATGCTGTGGCCCTCAGTGCTCCTGAACACAGGCCTAGCACCATGCTTACCTTCCAGAGGCCATTAAGGTGCAGGCTGTGGCCCCTCGGTGAGCATTGTGCTGACTTTGCAGAAATAAAATCAAAGGATGGAAAGTCACGCCCTGTCCTTCCACTTATAAGAATTGGATTGAGGTAAGTTCTAGAACATCCGACAAGGGTGCAGCCACCCTGACTCACTCTGGTGCTTGTAATGCCACTATTTGTACTTGTACTTTATTCTTTTCATCAGAGCATTTTTACTTTTTTTTTTTTTAATTAGCACATTTTTTGAAAGGAATAATCTTAAGCTTTATTGCTCATTTAACTAGTAGACTGGATGAAATAGCGGGAAGACAAGAGGATGCTTTGTGTCTCCAGAGGAGGTCTGACAAGTTCACAGGAAGGGAAGGTCTGTAAAGTTCACGGGAAGAGTATTCCTCATGGAGTTTAGGGACCAGAGAGAAAATGCACCTCCTTTCTCCCTCCTCATGTCCTCTTAATGTGGTTGTTATGTGAAATCAGAGTAAGGAGAGTCAAGGGCAGCATTGAAAGAGAACAAAACCACCAAAGAGGAAAATAGAAAATCTGACGGCCTTTGGTAGCAAAGGGAATGAGCACTGTTGTGTAGCAGCAGTTCCAGAATTTTCTTCCCCTGGCAACTAGCTGCCAATAACTTGTGGCCACATGACACTGACCTGTGGCCAGACCCCAGTAGCCCAGGGATCTCCTAGTCTCTCTGAACCACAAGAAACATATTTGCAAAACTGGGGAAATGGTGTGCACCTGGCAGAGCTGTTGCCAAGATTCAATAAAATGGCATTAGCAAAGCCCCTGGTTGGAGGGGTGTGTTTGTGAGATCAACGTAGTTTTCCTCTCCATATAGTGATGGAAGGCTCCTGGATATGGCCACCACCTTCTCCTCCTGCTCTTCCTGTTTCTCTGACTCGGTGCCTTTCAGAGTCATTAAGCAGCCTCAACTTCCTATTCCCCACATAAAAGTAGATGCCTCCCAAAATTTATGACCAGAAGCAGGGCATTGACCTTGATTGCCTCTTTTAGGTAAGGAAGAAATAGTTGGGGGAGAAATGAGGTCACTTCCTGCTCCAAGGAGCATCTACTTTCTGTGGGCCCAGAGGTTTGTTTTCACTTGTCTACAAGGTAGATGCGTTTGATTGTGTTAGATTATAATTAAGAATTCTTCCCAATTGATGTTGCTGTTGTAGGAAAAGCTGTAAGTTCTCCCTGGTTCAGCAAAGTAGGCTTGCAGTAAAATGGTGTTTAGAGGAAGTTCCTCTTTCCTAATATATACTTTTGTGCACACCAGGTTCAATCAATATTGATAAACTGATCTCTTAGAAAGAAGATATGTGCATTAGACCTTAGCTCATCTATTTAGTAAGTCAATGGCTAAGCTTGGAGTATTAGTGTCAGAACTATTCTGAAACATTACTTTCCAAGTAATGGAAAAGTGGAATAAATTATTTAGTGAGGACTTTGGTCATAAAATTCCCACTGATCACTGAAGGCAATAAGATTAACCATATAAAATGAGAAATAATATACAATTTTGGTCAATAGTTAGTAATGATAAATGGATGGGACAAAGAGGAAAACATTTTCTTAAACAGATCAGAAATGCAGTGCTTCAGTAATTCAGACTTCTGTTTGCAGTTTTAAAGATTAGCAGGTGGATCATTTTTAGTTTTATGAAAATATGCCATTAACATTGAAGTATTTAGAAATTTCCCCAAAATGTATTTAATGTTTTAAGCATTTGTTCTGTTAAAAAGTTCATGGGGAATCAAGGAAAAGTACTTTAATTGTGACTGTTAGAAGGAGAATGACCATGCTTTATGTGGTGTCCTGTTTATTTCTCTAAGATGAAATTAAATGTCATGTACATTAGGGAGCTAGCCAGAATCTTTTCTAAGGCAGACAGCAACTTAGTAACGTTAAGAAATAATAGCTACTCATCAGAAATAGGAATAACTATGCTAGTATTAAAAAAGAGACAAGGAAAGCTTCGATCTGTATGAATGGAAGCCATCTAAAGTGCCATAGACATTCTATTAATAGGGTTATTTGTAACGTGAATGTGGAATAAGCCTGGGTCAAACAATCTCAAACGTTATTGTATTAGAGTCACCCCATTAGAGGATCTGGGGGTATTAGGTCTTGTCTCTAAAGCAGTATCCTAAAGGTGCTGCCTGAGGAAAGAGCTATTTAGCTGAGGAGGTTTTTGCTTGGGCACTTCAAATTTGTGGTTTAAAAAGTCAAAGCAGCACATAGGCTGTGGGAGTCTAAAGTGAATGTAGTGTAAGGGCCTGACCCTTCCAGTGAGCCATTTCTCTGCATGGAGTATACATTATTGGCCTTTGTGTTTTAAGTTTCGCTAGAAATTTCTGTGTGTTCTGACACTCAAAAGCTGAAGATATGAGCAATGATTCTTACTATGGGTCTAAGTAAGCCCTTTGGGGTGTGGTTTTTCTTCGTATGAAGACCTCTCTACTGTGTGCAAATACTTAAGTAACTGCAAATATGTGGAAATGGGGAAGAAAATGGATTAACTTTGAAATAATTTCTATGACAAGTTTCTGAATCTGCTTTAAAAATATTATTTGAATGGCTATTGTGACTAAAAGGTAATCAGGTTACAATCACTGAACCTAAATAAACATCCAGAATGGGTTATCTCTATCCCTGCCAGCTAATATGGTTGACAGGTAGCACAGGTATCTATAGCACTGTGTATCGACTTAACGAATACTGGCTAAATGAATAGATGAATTCAGATAACCAGGCCGAAATAGAATTAGGCCTAAATGGGAGAGATAATGGGTTTTGAATAAAATGATCATTAAAGCTTTGGTGTAATGATTTGCATAAGTTGATGCTAGTGGTATTTTGATTTAAGAAGATATTAAATATGTGTTTGGGAAACATAGTTCTCTGCTTATTTGTTTCATTCGTGTGCATTAATCTTCCTCAAAAATGCTGAGCTACACCAAAGAATGCCAGGAAATCACTGAGGAGATCACATGATGTGTGCAAGTGTGACCTTCAGGCTGGCACCTATTAATGCATGGGCAGCACTGTCCAAATGATTATACATTGTATGTTGATATATAGCAATCTCTGGTCTATGCTCTAAATTCTGTCTTATAATTTCAATTGAATTTGTGGTGTTATTCAGTATTTACCCTACTGTAAATACATAAAGCAAATTGTAGCTATTTCTCACAGCCATTATTACTTCATGAAATGATTGTCTCTCTCCTCCCAGTATATTTGTGGCAGGGAAGCTCAGAAACAGAAAGACCATGCTCCAACCTGGATGGCACTAAGCTATGAGAGCCTGTTGTTTTGTTTGTTTTTCTGGTGCTTCGGTTTGAACCCAGGGTCTCTTCACCTATGCTAAACGCATGCTCTATCACTGAGCTGCATCCCTAGACAATATTTATGAATTTCAATTTACTCTGTCCAATCAGGATACTGCTACTAATTCACAGGATTGTCAGTTTTCTCAGCCTCTGTTAAACTAAGCAAAGTCCTCCTACCTGGCTGGTTGAGATTTGTTAGAAAGGAAGTACATTTTTTTTTTGGTTTGGCAAAATGTCTCTACTATTATAGTTGATAAAATCGCCCACGGAGAACAAGTACAGGTCAAAGTAGACTTTATAAAAATGTGTTGAATTGAACTGATTGGAATTCAGTAGGCAGTGGATGGCACAAGAGGATGTTGATGTTGGAGACACAGCCAAATTGGAGGAAGGGAAAGATGGATTACTGCTGGAGCTCAGTACCCCGACAACAGTGAGTGAGCGCTGATAGCCTGGCAGTGAGGAAATAGACTGTCCAAATATAAAACCCAGAAACATCTCAAAGAGCTTTCAGTTTCCATGTGATGTGGGAACAAATAGTCCTACATATCTTAGTAGCACTCAAGGTTGTTTTAAGGCAGAGTATGATAGCTCATGTTTGAATTATTAAGAGAACTTTCAATTATGCCCAGGATACTGTGTTTAAGAAAGAAAGAAAATCTAAAATATGACTTAGAAAACTTTCCATTAAAAGGGTTAAGGTAAGAATTGATATTATATTTTAAGTCTGTTATCTAGATTAAAAACACAACAGACAAACTTATATGAAATTCATTTGTAAGAGCTTCAATCACAAAGGTGACCTCACATTCACATTCTGGCTTCCTGATACTAGATTTGGTGGCAGTTTCCTCATCTTTCAAATAAAAATAAAAATACTACTCACTGTTAGTTGGCAAGAGGTTTAAATCAGATAAACCATGGAAAACATTTAACACATTACCTTACACACAGTATGTGTTAAATACGTTAGTTCATTTTAAATAAATGTTATTACTTCTATTTGTGTGTGTGTGTATGTACATGAGTGAGTGAGTGTGTGTGTGTGTGTGTGTGTGTGTGCGCATGCTTGCATACTTGTGTTTGTGTGTGTTTCTGGGTATTGAACCCAGAGCCTTGTGTATGCTAGGCAAGCACTGTACACCTCCAACCCTATTTTACTTTTTTATGATTTTTCCCCTAAAACATTTAGGTTCCAGTCCTTTTACATTGTCTTTAAGTTCTTATCTACTCTCTTGTTTGGTCTATATTTTCTTTTCTTTGACTTTTTTCCCAAACATTGTTTTATAATGGATAAGTCAGTACCCATAACAAACTTTGGAGAAGAGTTTATGTTATATTGCGTGTGGTCATTGTAATGTATTTTCTGCTCTCTTTCTTTTCTTGGCTTGACTGGATTTGGCTTTTTCTTTGGTGCCCTCTCCATGCATGTTCACAAGTTTCTCTTCCAGTCTTGAGTAGTGGCCATGCAGCATTACTGCTTGCTAGCCACATCCATAAACTGAAGTGTCTAAGTGTGCTCCTGATAGTCTTTGTTAAATCTGCAACTGTTTCTCTGCTTCTTTCCTCTTGCCTTTTCTGGTTGTAACATTTCTTTTGATTTAAGAAAATGTCACAAGAACATTCTAAAAATGATACTGCATTTTATCTACTTTTGTGACATAACTGTAACTTGAGTGGATTTGTTCTCAACAGAGAGGCTTGTGACATTTCTAAACAAACAAAAATAACAAACTTTACCGTTTCTTATATGCCATTCATAAAACATCAGCTCAGGTGGAAAAGGCCAAGTTTTCAGCTGAAGTTAAAATGAAAACTTCGATTGTCAGTCAATATCAGATACCAGTCTTTATCTCGATAAGAGGCTTCAAACACTTTAGAATGATAGTTCTGATTACACATTTAATGGCATGTATGAGGTGGCATTCTAGGGACCAAGATCTGCCCTGTAACTTTGTATACCTGAAATATATTATTCAGAGAAACAAGAGTACAGAGCTTGTTTGGGTTTAACTTTTAAGAATGATCACAGACAAATATTTGACTTATGAATATAATATTTGACTGATGGGTGTTCAAGTAACTGTTTTAAATGTACTGAAAAAAGTCAGATAAATGGAGAACTTTTCCATCTTACTAATAATTTTACCTAAAAGAAATTGTAATTCCTCACTTCAGGATGTTTAAAAAATGTAAATCTGATCCCATCACTCAGTCCCTCATCCCCCACTGAAAATCTTTAATGACTTTTTAGTGCCCTTAGAAGAAAATGCAGTCTCTGTCATAAAACCAGCTCTAGCTGGTTCATCTCCCTGCTTTTTCCCCAGGTTCCAAGCATTCTGCCATCTTTCACTTGCTCTCTTCTGCCTCAGGGCCTTGATTGAGGACCTTTTCCTTCTTTTTGAATGTACTTTCTCCCATTCTTTATACCATCAAGTCCTCCTCAAACCATAACCTCCAGTTGTTGCCCTCTTTCTTACCTGGTCTGCTGTTCTTTTCCTATATGGCACTTACTACAATTTATATGTGTGTGTGTGTGTGTGTGTGTGTATGTGTGTGTGTGTGTGTGTGTTTGTGTGTATGTGTTTCTTTAGCATCTTATTTACATTTGTGTAATTAGTGCCTAGCACAGTACCTGGCAAATAGTGAATATCAGTAACTGAGTGCTGAATTGATAAATATATAACATTGCAAGAAAAAAAGAGCAAACAATGAAAGGCGTGTCATCCTCACACCTTTTCAGTGTTGACTAGCTTAAACAATCTGCCTCTCCTGAGATTTCCTCAAAGAAACCATTCTAGTATTTTCTTCATCTGAATAGGAACAACACAGACATTGATGAGTTAGGAACTAGATGAAGGTTAAGTAGACACAGCTTCTGCTTTGATAGAGTTCATCATAGAAGCAGAGGTAAGCATTTGTATAACTCCTCGGAAGGGGGTGTGGAGCGTGCAGTACAGGAGGTGGCTCCTAAGGACTGGTGTTTTGTGGAGAGGCAGATAGAACAGGAGAAACTTCCCTCAGGGAGATGATGTTGAAGCTCAGTAGGCTGAGGAGAAGAAGTTGAATTTTGCTAGATGGAGAAAGCTGGAGGGCTGCTTTGGGCATTAAAAACTAACATGAGCTAGGGGGAGGGGCATCAAAGTATACCCTGAGTTCTGGGAACAGTGAGAAGTTCTCTGTGGCCAGGAGTGGGTGTGGAGAGCGAGCGAGAAGCCTTCAGCAGCAGGAAATACACTGGAGCACAGTCAGGCCTGGTCCAAGGCCATTTGTGGGATTTTGCTAGGGAGCTCAGTTGATTTTCTAGGGCAGAGACGGCCATGAAATGCTTTAAGCAGTGAGTGAGAGACAGATGGGCCTTGTAGAAACGGTGCGGAGTTCAGTTTGAAGACCCAGCAGAGCTGTTTTAATGGGTGGTGGTAATGAATAGTTAAATGAGTGGGAAGTGACGTAAGAGGGCAATGAATAAAAGCCACACTTTACCAAAGTCAGGTTATGACCAAGAGGGAAATAATGAAGAGATCACTTCTAAAAACCTCTCTCTCTCTCTCTCTTTTTTTTTTTTTTTTTTTTAAATTATGAAAGATACATGTTTAGTAGAGGAAATCTGGAAAATGCAGAAAATTATTAAAGGGAAAATAAAGATCTCAAAATGAAGTCTTCAAGGGAAAATAGTTAAATGAAAATGTTCTTAGGATTGTTAGTGTGAGAGGGAGGGTAACTATTGCAAAGGATTCAGAAGACTGTCCTTCTAGAGATCCCTGTTATTATTATTATTTTTTTTGCAGAGCCTAATTAATTCTAATTCTAATTTGAGGCACCACAAGTGTTCGGGGTTCAAGCATTTTGTGTATATTTTCCCTTTGTCTAGAATAGTTCCTCTTCCTGTCTCTCTACCCCCATTTTGCCCAGCTAACTTTTATTCTTCATGCAGGCAAATAATAAGAAAATTGCAGAAACATATTTGCCTGATGCTTGTCATCATGATTAGTATTTTCATTTATTTTTCAAAATAGGCCTCTAAACAGTAGGTGCCATTACCCCATTCCACAGATGAAGATACTAAGACATTATAAGATTGACTTGAGCAAACATGAAGCTTCACTTTCTCAGGAAGCCATTCCTGCCCACCCACCTCCACCAAGTTAAGAGCCCCTGTAACGTGATCTCTTAGCTTCTAATTCCTCCTGGGACACTGTGATCATGTTAGTACTTGTTTATGAGTGCTGATCTTCCCTGCTGGTCTGAAGCCCTGCGAGTGCAGTTTCTGTCGATCCTTACTGTGCCATCCAGTGCTTAGCTTTGTATTATCTGGCGCAGAGCAGAGTGCTTGATTAACCAAGCACTTGACACTCATGGTCACCACTCCTGCAGTAAGGTCAGTCCAAGCCTGTCATGCACTGACCTGGGAAAAGCACCCACAGGGGGAGGGAACAAGGGTTGGCTTACGTGACAGCCTGGGCCCCTGAGATATGAGGAGTTCGGGGTTTTTCTGGGGCACAAAGACCTCCAGATCAAACTTTCTCCCTTTCTTTACTGTCTTCTCTCAGTTCCCATAATTCCACGGAGCCTTCTTATAACTGGTCTGATTTTCTGGGCCTTTAACTAGGTCACAACCTTATAGAGGTTCAGATGACAGGGTCTCTGGCACAGCCGTGGTTGATATTCAGATACTTAGACCATCTCCTTTAAAGGTTTAAATGTGTTTTTATTCATGTTTGATCCATTTGGCTTTCACCAAACTTTTATAATTTGAAAACAAATTAGATGGAGATCATAGATAATTGTACAAAATATTGGTGCACTAAAGTTCAATTTCCTATTTTGTCTAAAAATATAGGTGATGTGTTGGATTTAAGAAGATCTTAAAATACTAATAAAGAACACTGAGGTTGCTTTACTACCAAAATGATAAATTATTGGTGTTTACATTTTCATTCAAATGTAGGCTGCATTATGCATTCTAAAGCAAATACTTTTTTGGGTGAGTTTTGGTCCCCTTGGTTCTTTATCTTCCATAACAAAGGAGGTAAAAACTATGATGGTACCCGGAACTTCACCCAGTAAATCATGAATATTTTGAATACAACGGCCCACATCCAAAAAGGCACGTTTAAATTAGTTCATCAGAGCATTAAATTTTAAGAATCCTGACTATTTACCAGTTAACACAAAGTGTCAAGGAAAGGAACACATTATAAATTTTTTCTAGTTTTAGAAAATTTTTTCTAGTTTTAGACATTTGAGGGTTTTTGTTTTTGTTTTCATTTTATTTCCTTAATAAAAATCAGTCACAGTAATAAGTAAGGTACTTCAGTCAGGTCAACACAAGTTTCAAAATATCAGCTTGGGAGCGACTTGAGTCTTTATCTTTGCCTTCCTGTTTATTTATAGACTGGAGAAGGAAGACAGTCTTTCCTGCCTTTTTAGCTTCCTGGTGACATGTCAGTTTGTGCTGATTTAATCCAAAGGAAGAAGGCATTCCTTCTACATCCACAGAAGAAAAGACCACTGTTAAAAACTGAGTTAATGGTTGTCAAATCCAAGGGGCGAGGCAATTCCCACCATTTCACTTTATTTAATGATTTATACAACTTTCTAAAAAAATGCTCAGCCTGAGACTTATCAGGGCCGGCATTATGGAAGGAATATAAGCAAAGACAGTATTATAGAAGGATGTGAAGATAATTGCCATAAACCATAGTCTTTGTTGGTGTTATATGGCTGGTGTTATTTTGCTATTTTTGGTATGAAATTAAAGTTACTATAACTATGGCCTCATTAACCTATTTACGGAAATGTATTTGAGTGTTTTATATTCATTCATTCAACATGCTTTCTCCGAGAGCTGAGAGCTAAGGATACAGTGACGAGTAAGACCCAGCTCAGTCTCAAAAAGGAAGTGGCGTCACCTTTACCATGTTAATCAAGGACAACACCCAGTCCACTGTAAGAGATACTAGAGCTTCTCTTGATTCCCAGTGCTTGGAGGAGCCATGGTCCAATACACCTTGATCTTTGGATCTTCAAGTACTGTTTTAGCCATCTAGTTAGGAATAGTAGAAAGACCAGCTTGGAATTCATCCATTCATTGATTCATTCCCAAGTATAAATAAACATCTGTAGCAGGAGTGTTCTGTGCTACATGCTATCAATATAAAAACGAGTCACATTGCTGCCCTGCAAGAGCTTCCAGTTAACAAACACGTAGCATAAATCCTTTTGTCTTGATATCATTATCCTTTTATAATACAGTCTATTCCTATGTTCTTTTTATAATATTAGCTCTCATGATATCAGTAAGCATAGACCTTCTTGGAGAATAAAAGTCACCTAGTGACAGAACCTTGCAGAGTCAGCACCCCTTTTGCTATATTTTCCAGCTGCTTTTGCAGTAAGTTTGGAGCCCTGTGACTGAGTAGTGGGCAGAAGTGATGTACGCCACATCTTGGCCAGGACATAAAATTCTCTACATAGTCTTTCATGATCTATTTCCTTTCTGGGATGACCTTGGAGGGAGATTCGGATATGGCAGCATTTTCCAACAGAAACAGCCTGGATCCTTCAACAATTGTGTGCTGCTTACTTATACATATTGCCCTCCACCCCAACAATATTGAACTGTAATATAAATGAGAAGTAAACTTTCATTGTGTGCCAAGGGTTTGAAGACTATTTTTGTAGCACTCTATACTGGTAACGTCTTCCATGCACTTTCAGGCTGCCCGCCCAGAGCAAGCATTAGTTAGTTACCTTAAAAAGAGGAGGAAGCATGTTTCCGGTAGAGAGGATCATAGGAGAGGCAGAAATCTTGGAACATTCCTGCAACAGTAAGTAGTTGGGTGTGGGCAGCATGCAGCAGTGGTAGAGGGCAGTCTATGTGGATGGGACTGGAGAGAAAACAAGGTAAGAACATGAAAAGTTCTGTGGCCCAAGCTATAGAAGGAGACCATGCAGACTAAGGAGTTGGAGAACGTAATGGTGGTGCTCAAACAATAAAAGGCATTAACCCAGCTCTGGCAGTTGGTTTAATAACAAATAATTTCTTATGCAAGAGATATATTTTTTTAAATAATTGACATGTCCAATGGGTTTTATACACAGTCTCCAAAAGTATATAATGTTAGACTATTATTGATGCTAATGTGGACATGGACATTAACAGAGCATGATAAAAGTGGAAGAGCTGGAAACACTTAGCCTGAAGAAAAGGAAACTCAGACCATAATTGCTGCCTTCAGGTGTCAGAAAGGATCACAGGTGGAAGAGGGGTGTTACTTGACTGGCCCCAAAAGATGAATTGAGACAAATAGAAAGGTAGGGGAAGAGATTTGGGCTCAGCATTAGAAAGAACTTTCTTTCATAAGTGCCTGAAGAGCAATTGGCCTGTCCTGGAGAAGATGGCAGCGAGTCCTGTGAATAGGAAGAGTTCATGTAGACTGGCTCCTCAACTTGCTGGGACTCATGGGGGCTTATTTCACTTAGTATGATATTCTCCAGTTGCATCCATTTACATTTCTTCTCTATAGCTGAGTAGTATTCCATTGTGTATATACACCAAATTTTCTTTATCCATTCATCTGTTGAAGGGCACTTAGGTTGGTTCCAAAGCTTGGCTATTGTGAATTGAGCTGATATAAACATTGATGTGGCTGTGTCACTGCAATGTGCTGATTTGATGTCCTTTGGGTATAAACCTAGGAGTGTGATAACTGGGTCAAATGGTGGTTCCATTCCAAGTTTTCTAAGGAATCTCCATACTGCTTTCCATAACCGTAGCACCAGTTTATAGTCCCACCAGCAGTTTATGAGTGAACCTTTTCCCCCACATCCTCACCAGCATTTATTGTTACTTGTATTCTTGATAATTGCCATTCTGATTGGAGTGAGAGAAAATCTTACAAGTAGTTTTGATTTGCATTTCTCTAATTGCTAAAGATGTTGAACATTTTTTCATATATTTTTGACCATTCGTATTTCTTCTGTGAAGTGCCTGTTCTGTTCCTTTGCCCATTTTGTATATCTGAAAACAACAAATAATAATAAAAAAAGAATTGAATGAGGAAGTAGATAGCTTTTGGGTCCATTGCTTGTAGTCTCATATCCTTTGATATTTGTCTGAAACTTTAAAGTTTTTGAAGGCTGATGTTACTTCTGATTTCAGTGTGGGGTATACACAGCTTATAATGTTGAAAACTTCCTTAGAAAGAAAACTATGTTTGCCCAGAAGTCTACCCATAGATAACAATTTGACACTTAATGTATACTTTTTACTGGGACTGAGGAATACACATTTAGTTGGTTAACATGATGCTGGATGGCCTTGCAATAATGTCACTGAAGGGTGACAAACCCCGACAACAAGGAAATGGGCAAATGAAAAGGCAGATGCTATCTTTCTCTGAGCTACTGGGGAAAGAAACTTTCCCTTAATGCCCTTATTTATCAAAGCCAGAAAGCTCAGCTGTTCCTCTGAAACTGTCAGGATTCCTCCCATCACCACCTCTGAACTGATGGATGGGGGTTGGTCTTGCTTACTAAATGTGTATTGTAGCAAGACACAACTTTGTTTAAAATACCATTAAGATGCAAACACATTATGGCTACTCTGAAGGCCTTTTCTTACCACATGAATTATTCAAATAGCTTCTTAATAACTGCATTGATTTCCACAGTTAAGAGCAGATCAGATTATGGAATCTACTCAATACTACTTAAATGTTTATAGATGTTAGAGTTGACAAAGATCTTTTAGACACTGATAATTCATTTCACAAGATCAGAATGCTGGAGATTTGGCATTACTAGTAATGCTTTGTGATTATTTTTAATAAATGGGGAATACTATAAGAGCCATCATGTAAGGTCTTCATTCTTATTCCATTTTAGTCCCAGAGTCATTGCCTGAAAATCTAGTTATGCTAAAAATCTAACCAGAAACTTTTACATTTATATTGATCAGAAGCTTTTTATGTTCCTTTTTCTAAGATCAATGCAGTAAACATGTCTTAACCTGAACGTACGGATGCATATATTTAAAAATATGTTTAAAAATATGTTCCTCTGAAACTGTCAGAATTCTTCCCATCACCACCTCTGAACTGATGGATGGGGGTTGGTCTTGCTTACTAAATGTGCATTGTAGCAAGACACAACTTTGTTTAAAATACCATTAAGATGCAGACACATTATGAATATTTATAATGATAAAATCCAATAAGATTTTGGTTTTTCAGTTGCTTTTAGTACCCTGTGAAAGGGTAAAAAAAGGGCAAGTATACTAGTATGAGAAGAAATTATAGGTGAAGCAAAAATTAGATCTTATGTTTTTTCTGCTTCTCAAAGTTACTGGGAAGAATAGTTTAATTCTGCTCAAGCTGCCATAACACAACTCATAGACTAGGTGGTTTAAACAACAGAAAATTTTTTTCTCACCATACTGGAGGCTGAAATTTCAGGATGGGGGTGCCAGCATGGTCGGTTTCTGACAGGGGCTCTCTTCCTGGCATGTAGATGGCACCTTTTTGCTGTGTATCTGTGTGGCCTTTCCTCAGTGTGCACCTGTAGGGAAGAGAAAGAAAGGGAGGAAGATCTCTTCCTCTCTCTTCCTCCTCCTAAAAGACTACCAGTCCCACAAGATGACGACCCACCTTATGACCTGACTTAACCTTAATTACCTCCTTATAGTCCTTGTTTCCAAATAAAGTCACATCTGGAGTGAGGCCTTCAACATGAGAGTTTTGGAAAGACACATTTCGGTCCATCTCGAAGGGAATGGACACTGGAATCAGACTGCCTGAGTTGAAGTATAAACCACAGCAAGTTATTTACTTGCTGTGTTTCTCAGTTTTCTGTCCTCTGAGAATAAAGATATTAGTTATTTCATAGCTTTTTCATGTTAAATAACTGAGTTAAGATGTGAAAAGTACTCAGAACAGCACATGGCACTTTCAAAGTGCTCAGTAAATGTTAGTTATTATTGTTAAATGTCTGAACAGTTATGCCTTTAGCTGAATCTTTGGTGATTTTATGAATGTGGTCTCCAAGTACTTCATGTTTATCTATCGAATAGTTACTGGTATTGGGCATTCACAGTGTCTCGAAAAATCTTCTCTGAATCTTAATAGATACTTAAATATAAGGAACTAGAGTGTTTTATTTTTAAAATTTTCCATAAAGAAGTTGCTCCCGCCACCCTTATCTGGCCACCCTTTCCCAGACTAGAGAGTGTCTACTCTCCTAACAAACTTGGAGCTGCCTCTATCGATCATCTGAAAATTTCAGAATGACCTTGTGGGCGTTCTACAAAATAGTGAGGGTAAGGTAACTTTCTTCTCAGAAACCAGAATCCTCTACTATTTCCATTTTCCCCCTTACCTCCTATGTACACACATACACATGATTTCCTACTAGTATAATAAAACATAAAACACATAGTAACAGACCTTATTATTATGTAAATTAAAGTACTTCATTCATAATTTAAAAGTCCAGCAATCTTTGGATTTCCTCTATAGAGAGTTAAGTAGGAAACACTTGTCAATTTACCAGAAGTTCTACAGGTAAGGGACAACAGACTAGTTCAATGGCCAATAATCTGTTTCCTGTGTGACTTGGACACTGAATAGAATTTGAATTCTATTGAAAGGGTAGGGAAAGTGGACTTGATCAGTTCTCAGATATTAAATTATTTTTCATGATTGGCATCACACACTGTCAGCCTGCTTCCAGTCTTTCCAGGTACCTGTAGGGCTAGCGGACTAGCAGTGTTTTTGTTTTTGTTTTTGATAGCATAAATCAAAGTCACTTTAATTTTGCTGGCAGTGTTTATGCAAAATGAGAGAGGACAAGCAAGGAAGGTCTGCTCACCAGTTCTCTTAGCACCCTTCCTAGCTTGCAGCTGTCCTGTCCCGCCTTCCGAGTTCATGTTGCCTGGTTTGGGTACACTCCTCACTTCCCTACCCCATTTTCAGTATATGAGCCAGTCATGGATATTTTATACTTATAAACATTTCATTCTAAATAGTTGTGCTTGTGACTCAAATTATAAAGCTTGTACTAAAATTAGAAACCTAAAGTTTTTTTTAAATCTAAGCTCTTGCTTTAAAAAAAAAAAAATCAAAGTGAAATATTTATGTAACGCAGTCTCTAGCTGCTGTAGGATGTGCAGTTTAAATGATCTATTCTTGTAGTACTTTCAGTATTAGGATGGATAGTTTAACTAGAATATTGAATACAGTAGGAAATAAAAATAGCATGGTGTGGGCATATACAACCTGCGTATAAATTAAGGTAAATTTAAATATTCTGGGATACCAGTGTTTCCCAAAACTATGTGCAAATTAGTCTTAAGACACAACTTTTATACTGCCTCCATACTAAAAAGTTAATTTGGGTTTAATTATAAATCCAACATAAACTCAGAACTATAAGTCTTCTAGAAGACGTGGAAAGACATCTTTGTGACCTTGGGCTAAGCAAAGATTTTTTGCATGTGATACAAAAAAGCACAGATCATAAATTTAAAAAAATTCACAAATTGGACATCATCAAATATTAAGCAGAATATACCACATTTAAGAAAATGAACAGACAAGCATTTTCTAAGAAAATACAGCACATATATCTGACAAAAGATATGGATCCAGAATATGTAAAAACATTCTACAGATCTACCATAAAAGACAACCAATTAGATACTTGAACAGGCATGGCACAAAAGATGGCCAGTAACCTAAAAAAGAAAGTGTTAAATATTGTTAGACATCAGGGAAATACAATAGACACAGGTAGACGCCATTTAATATTCACTAGAATAGCTAAGATTTTTTAAAAAATGACTGTCGACATCAAGTGTTGTGAAGGATGTGAAGTACCTGGAATTTTCAATCACTGTGGGAGTGCAAAATGGTCTAACCACTTCAGAAAATTGTTCAATAGTTTTTATAAAGTTAAACGTACATTTATCATGCGTGATCCAGAAATTCCACTCTAAGGTATTTACCAACAATAAATAAGAACATACATCAACAAAACAGACTTACGTGAAAATATTTATTGTAGCCTCATTCTTTGAATTTTCTTTTTCTTTCTTTAAATTCCAGCTTTCTAGTTGTACGTGCTAGTTGGTTCATCCCAGCAAACCCATACATACAAGGAAATTGATTTCAGGTCAGGAATCCCCCCTTTCCTGCCCATCCTCCCTCACCTCTCCCATTCTCATTCCTCTACTAGACTCTCTTTTACTTGTCTATTAATTTGTATTTGATTGATTCTTTATGTCATCCTATTTTTCCTCCCCCTTTCCTTTATTTTACTCTAGCTTCTGTATATAAGGCAAAACATATTTTGCCTTTGAGTTTGGCTTATTTCACTCATGATATAGTCTCCCCCCCCCCCCTTTGTGTATGTGTGTGTGTGTGTACACACACACACACACACACACACACACACACACACATATATACAGATATATGAATTAAGAAATTGTGGTATATATATATATTTAGACATACATCTGGGTTGATTCCATAATGTTGCTATTGTGAATTGTGCTGCTACAAACATTGAGGTAGCTATATTGCTGTAGTGTGCCAATTTTAGATCTTTTTGGGAAAATGTCAAGGAGTAGGATAGCTGGGTCATATGATTGTCCCATCCCTAGTTTTTTGAGGAATCTCCATACTATTGCAACCTTATTTTTAAAGCCCCAGACTGGAAACAATCCAAATATCTATTAATAGGAGAACAGATAAACACCTTCTCTCACAAGGGAATACTATTCCACAATAAAAAAGAACAAATTGATTCAAGCAACATTAGTAAATCTCAAAAACATGCTGAGTGGAAGAATCTGTTTGCCAAAGAAGTCCTTATTTTATTGATTTCATTTACATGAAATCAGTAACAAGGGAAACTCAACTCTGCTGATAGACATCAGATGGTAGTTGGAGAAGGAGTTGATAGGAAAGGGGCATGAGCAAACTTTTACAGATAGAAATGTCCTGCCCTGTTGTGAGTGGTGGTTTTACAACTCTGTACAATTGTCAAAACTTGTGAACTGAGTGCTTAAGATCTATATTTTATTCTATGGTAATTATATCTCAGTCTTTAAATAAACTTAAGAGAATCTATCTAAAATGATTGCAGCCTGGTGAATAATCCAAGACGAAGACCTAGAGAATGGGAGAAGATGTCATGTGTGGGATTTCTTGGAGGAAAGTCACGATTGACTGTAGTGTGCACAGGTATGTCTGTGCTGTGAGAACCCCTCTAGCTGGCCTTGGAGAGGGACACCTGGAGTCACTGTGTCCTTCTCAGTCAAGTCAAGGGTTTGATGGACACTGTCTCCTAACAATTCTGCATCTTTACAATGTGCAACACAGGAATGTTCAAATTATGATGGCTGCAGGTACAAAGGATTGATCCATAGTACATGTAACACAAATTGCTGTCATTCAAGGAAAATCAGAGGCACTGATTATTTATTTATTTATTTATTTACTTACTTACTTACTTATTTTAAAAGAACAACTGCAGAATTTATTGCTGTGGCAACTACCTGCCAGGTGACAATTTCATAGGAAATTGGTTAGACACATGGAGCTACACGTCTTATGATGGAT
Organism: Sciurus vulgaris; assembly: GCF_902686455.1. Taxonomy (NCBI): domain Eukaryota; kingdom Metazoa; phylum Chordata; class Mammalia; order Rodentia; family Sciuridae; genus Sciurus; species Sciurus vulgaris. Next base: position 115,082,410 of record NC_136463.1, on the reverse strand, counting down.
TTAAATTAAGCAAAAAGTACATTTGAGGAATATACAGGCCTTTTATTTTCTCATTGGTGGTGACTTGATTGCTTTTTAAAAAAAATTATTGTTCGTTTTAGATATACATGACATAGAGTATATTTTGACGTTTTATACACATATGGAGTATAACTTATTCTAGTTAGGATCCCATGCCTGCAATTGTACATGATATGGAGTTTCACTGGTCATGTATTCATATATGAACATAGGAAAGTTTGATTCTTTCCACTGTCTTTCTTATTCCCATCCCCCTGGCCCTTCCCTTCATTCCCCTTTATATAATCCAATGAACTTTTATCCCCCTACTCCCCACCCCCCACCCCCGTTTATTGCGTGTCAGCATTCGTGTAGCAGAGAGAACATTCAACCTTTGGTTTTTTGGGATTGACTTATTTCACTTAGAATGGTTCTCTAGTTCCATCCATTTACTTGCAAATGCCATAATTTCATTCTTCTTTATGGCTGAGTAATATTCCATTATGTATATATACCACATTTTCTTTATTTATTCATCTGTTGAAGGGCACCTAGGTTGGTTCCATAGCTTAGCTATTGAGAGGTACTGATTATAAAAGAATGCAAGTGACATACCAGTTTTCCTAAAATGATGCTCTAAGAATAGCCATATTAAGAAAATGGAAACTACAGCTTTAGTACCAGTGGATCTAGGGACATCATAGAAGAGTCCATTTTAGGGTGAACAGACTTTGATGAGGTTGGAAAAGGGGCAGGTGTTGCTCTCAGTTAAGATGGGGACTTTCATGCTTCATCAAGAGGAGAAGGTAGTATGTGGAGATCCATCCTTGAATACTTCAGGTGTTCTTCTGCTTAGCAATCAATGGACTGAAAGAATGGTTAGTTCCTGTATGTTGAAGGTAGAGTTGAGGTGGAAGTATCCCGCAGTCAGGGATGCTGGGTTAGTTTTAGGTGTAAGTATTGTCCTTTGGCTCTATTTCTTGAGGCTGGGGTTGTTGTATCCTGCCTCAGACCAGAGATGGAGCCCATACAGTGAGGCTTCTTGACAAAAAAAAAGAGTTCTTTTTTGTTTGCAGTTACCGGAAGGCATTGATCTCCAAAGATTGCCTTTCATCTGCATAAACAATGGACTTTATATAGCTTGATTCCCCTATGGAGTCTCTTATAATGATGTCAAAGAGTATTCTTGACTTCTGAATGCTTTCAGTGCTGCTGAAAAGCAAAAAGGACTTGATGAGAAGTCAGAGAGGATGTCAACATCAAAGGGACTTCTTCGCTTCCAGCAATGGTAGGAGCAGCAGGACCCCAAGGCATTTCTTATTTCTTGTCCAGGTACTGTCAAAAATCTCAGCTAATATACCTGATCACAGGAGTGAAAGTGGTATGAACAGGGTGATTCCCCGCCATTTTTGAAGTCAGGCTCTTGGAAACCGTTTCAGAGAACTTCACTTGTATGTCCCTAATCCCTTAAGTGGGGAAGTTTCTGATGTGGCTATAATTGGAGTTTCATTTTAGAAAAACTGTGGTATGTCACTTGGGTGCTTTAACAATCAGTGCCTCTGATTTTTCTGGAATGACAGCAGTTTGTATTGCATGTGATATGGACCATTCCTTTGTACCTGTATCTCTTATAATTTGAACATTTCCTGTGTTGCACATTCTAAAAATGCAAAACTGTTAGTAGACAGTGTCCATCAAACCCTTGAAAAACTGATTGAGAAGGAAGCATTGTATTTGTGGAGTGCCGTGTTCATATTGTTATACACGTCTCAAGATTCATTCATCAGCCACAAATTGGTCCTATTTCAACATCTGTTACTCCTGCACTTACTGATAGAAAGATGAAGGTTCTGTGTAGTGAATACTTGATTGGAGTGTTGGCATTTCTGACAGAATTGGCAATTTTTCAAAATGAGTGAGGTATTAGGTAGATTTTGCTTTATAGATTATATATCACTTTTTTATGGATTATATACCATTCTTGCCAATTATGCTAAATTGGGAGAGACTGCAAGAGAAATGGGAATAGTCTATGCCTTTGCACTTCTCCTTCTCCCGGAGTATCTTTAGAAGGCTTAGGTGGGATCACACATTAGATAAAAAGGAAGGTGGTGGCAACCATGAAGCTCTAGGGGAATGGTCTCTCTCTAGTAGCTGTCGATTTACTTTTTATGTAAATTTATTGTTGTCGTTGTTCCTTTAACATAATTCTTTCAGGGTTCCATCTAAATAGATTGGGAGCCCTGAAGCAAATTTCAGCTCAGAGCCTGTCTCCTTTTAGCATTTTACACTTCTTGAGCTATTCCATTCCTCTTCCCCATTTAAAAATACCATTCATACTTATTTGGTCTGTTATAGATATCTTCCCAACATAATTTCATTGTAGGGAAGCAAAACAGTCTCCTCCACAGTGAACAAGATTAATGTGCAAACTTAGCACTTACCTACTTACGTTTTATAATAATTTGAAGTTCTCTTCCCTTAATTGAATTAAATATTCATGGTGAAAAAGAAAAGGCAACAAGTACAGTGGGGGGCAGGGTGGTTCTAGGATGTTCTCCAGAGATATACTGCCCGACTGCCTGATTTCAGTTTTATAGGTTTATCTGGTTGTTTTTCTCTATCACCCTTCAAGTTCCAGCATAAAGGCCTCAGCTGAGGATTCTTTTGCTAAACATATCTTTTCTAAACAGTTTAAAAATGTGCTTTTCCAGGAACCCATTATACTGTTAGCTCCAATTTTATTTTATTTTATTTTAAATTTACTTGGTGGTGACAGCACTGTACCAGGAAACAGAAAGCAGGATGAGCCTTCTCATGGGCGGGTCTTTTCCATGTTGGTAATAACCTCAGACATATCTATGGCAGCCATATTTAGACTGGAGTGAAAACCAACAACTGAAACTTCTAAGTTACTTCTTTTTTTCAGAATAAAAAGTAAAAGTAGCAAGCTGGGCAATCAAGTATTGGAACTAGATAACATAATAAATCAACCCCAAACTTTGTGGCTTAAAACAATAAGGTATCCTTTCTGATGATTCTGTGGTTCAGGAATTTGGACAAGCAACAGCCGGGGTGGGTCAATGGACTGCATTCAGCTGGCTCACTGAGCTGCACTCGGCTGACAGCTTGAATGAGCTAGAAGGTTGTGAAGATTTCACTTTTAAGAACTGGCACATCTTTCAACACTCCCTGTGGGTAGTTTGGCCTCTCTCACTGGGTAAGATTGTGGTCTCTAGATAGTTTGACTTCTTACCTGGTGGCTGACTTCCAAGAGGTAAGGTGAAAACTGACCAGCACACATCACTTACTCCACATTTTATTGGTCAGAACAAGTCACCCCAATCCAAGCTGAGATGAGGTAGCTTTCGCCCTGTGGTGGGTGTAGTGGCATATAAGTGCCAGAAGGGAAGGAATTGATGCTGACTCTTTGGAGATTATCTACCACAGTTATTCACATGTTACCTAGGTTGGAAGTTACCATTATAGAAAAACTGCCAATTTCAGTTTGTTCCAGTCAGGTGGACTACTGCAGTAAAGATTATGAAACCTTTCTTAGTAAAATGGCCCATGGAAGTGACTTTCATGAATACTCTTCCTCCCACTGGGAGTGGTGGTACACACCTATAATCCCAGCAACTCAGGAGGCTGAGGCAGGAGCATTGCATGTTCAAGACCAGCCTCAGCAATTTCACAAGGCCCTACCTAAGCAACTTTGCGAGACCCTGTCTCAAAATAAAAAATAAAAAGGGCTGGGGATGTGGTTCAGTGGTGAAAACTACTCAAAATTATCCATACTTATTAAATAATAACTTGACCATCTGATGGAACATTGATTTATGTATTGTAATTAAATCTTTGGGATACTCTGATGACTGTATTCTTGACTGTTAGCAAATCTAGACAAAGAAAGTTCATATAGTCTAAATCTGAAAATGATTCTAGATTTTACTTCTTTCTCTTTCAACTGACCATGTAATTCTTCTTGCTTTTCCTCTGTTTCCTGTTCATCACAACCAATGATGTTCTTAAAAATAAGTGCTCTTTTTGGCAGGAAAAATAAAGTTGGAATACTAATGTGAAAAATTCCCCCAAATTACAAAGATGACTTCTAAGTCTTGGTCAATACCCAAATCTATTGTTTCTATTGCATTCTAATTGTTAAACAATAAAATACATTGCATGACTGTTTTGTGAAATATTCTGAAAGAAACAGCCATGGAATAAGAACCAGAGGATTGATGTTTTGATCATCTTAGGTTGCTTAACTTCAAGTTCTTTTCATCAATGAAATGAGAATAATCCCTCTTCGGCCTACCTCAGACAGTGCTGGAGAAACTTAAATGAATAAAGGTTTTTAGGACTACCCATAAGGTATAATAACTAAAGAAGTGTTGGGGTAGCAAAAAACAAACAAACAAAAACAAAAGAAAAAAAGAACCCAAATAGATAGATAGATAGATAGATAGATATTCTCCCATTCAAGGAGCTTACAGTTTTATTGGAGTGCATTTCCAGTAGGATATCTAGTTAAGGCATAGTGATAGCTAAAAACAGTTCATTTCCAGAGAACATTAAAAATATCTTTTTTTTTTTTTTTTTTTTTCAGTTCTACTTGGTTCTGCTGATTGTAGAGAAAGTTTGGATTAGGCTAAACTACCTTGGCCAAATACTAGCCCTTTTGAAATGTTTAATTCCTGGGAAAGTTTGATAACATGGCAGAACAATAATCCCAGGATTTTGGATTAGGCTCACTCTTTGTGCTATGGCATTACCATATTACCATTTCTTGCCTTCCTTGACAGTACTTTTATTATTTGTAATAAAATAAAACTCTTCATGATTGATTTTTAACAAGGATTTTCAAAGATCATCAGATATTCATGAGATAAAAATAATTCTAGACTTGCACTGGCCATGAAATTATTGCCATATTTAGCTGATCATATACCAAAGTTTCTTTGTTTTTCAGGGATTCAGTTAATTATATGCCTTTTCAGTTTAATATTAATATGGTAACTACCAGCTACTCGTGGCTATTTAAATTTAAATTAGTTAAATTAAAAAATTTCAGTTTTCCAATCATATTAGCAAGTGCTAACATTAGCTGCATGTAGTTAGTCGCCACCATAGTAGACAGTACAGATATAGAATGTTTTCATCATCATAGAAAATTTTAACAGAGAGCACTATTGTAGGCTACTTTCTAACCTGTGGGTTGCTGTTTTTCTTTCCTGTTATCTTCCTCAAAGACTATTTCATGCTTCTCTGTTTTGGGTAAGCAAAGGGGAAAGAGGGGGCTTGAACTCATTCCTGTATTTTTGTTGTGTTAATGAAATGGTTGGTAATTAAATGGACCAAATCTATTGACTAGAGTAAGATTTGTTTAAAAAAATTTCTTTTTAGTTGTAGGTGGACACAATACCTTTCTTTTATTTATTTTTCTGAGATGCTGAGGATCAAACCCAGTACCTCACACATGCTAGGCAAGTGTTCTACCACTGAGCTAAAACCCTACCCCCTACAGTAAGAGTTTTGAAATATTTTTGAATTTGATTTTTATCTAGTGCCCAAAGTGGTAGTTGTATAGGTTTTTAAATATTAGAATCACATATCAGCTAAAACGTCTCGTGAACTGGTGACTGCACTTTCCCTATTGAGTGTCGTTTTCATGACTTCAAAACATTCCACTTTATAATTAACTCTTCTACTGCAATGAAAATTAAGCTACTATGCTCATATTGAAGCCATTTGAAATAATATGCTCCCTTTTCTCAGTTTAAACAAAATTTCTGATCCACGATATGTTCAGATCTTGATGTATGCCAATTAAAATATTGACTTTAAATAAAGGGGTCATAAAAATGTGAGATTAAAATGATTAGGAGCGGAGTTCTTATCGCATAGCCCAAAGTAAACAAGGATTGCACGGTGTTGTATTTAAGCAGCACAGTTTGGTCATGCAGACATGTGCCTAGATATTCCAAGCTGCTGGTAAATTACAGTGTTTCATGTTGAGAGATTGATATTAAAAACTTGGCAATTGAAATTCATTTTATGAAGAAAAGTTGCTGAAAGACTTTAAGATAGCTCTGTGAAGGTCTGATATAAAAAAAGAGCAAGCCACGTTTCTTCAAATCAAAATCAAGAAATTTTCTGTAGGCAGTGTGGTTTACCAAATGTGTCTTCCATAGTAGAAGCCTGTTTTTCACTTTAACATTGACATAATTTCTGCAAAATGAGGAGACCAAATTATACCTTCCTGTCACTTAATGTTTGTTACTGGGTCCAAATTTCAGTCGTTTTAATTGTGAAACTTAAAATGAAGTTTTGTTGCTGAGAACTTGAATTCCATGAGCTGACTTGTTTTAAACATGTTTTTCTCTTTTATCAAAACCAGTGAGAGTAGCTGCTCCCCCAGGAGATCAGCCAGTTTGCTGGGACCAGGAAACCTCAAGAAAGGAAGAGCTCATAGCTCATCTCCTTGGATCCTAAAAATGAGAATTGCTTGAGGATTGGGCAACGAGGGTGATTTCCTAGGTCTAATTCTGCTTTGTTCTGGGTAGTTCGGAGCAGGATTCTTAATGTATCTGTAAAGAATTCCAAACCATTTAATGAAATGCTTGTTCGTCACCAGTGTTTCCCAATCTCTGCGTCATGACATACCAATGTAAACAAAGATGTCCTGTAGTGTTGTGGCAAGCCTGGCTTTCCCCAAAGCTGTGGTTCCTTCTCTGACACAATGCCCCCAGGCCACCTGCTCAGCCTATATTCTCTATCCCCCCAGCATTCTCCATTCCTTACATCTGTACTTAGCCAAGGATTTTTCTTGGAAAAGTTTGGTTTGCAGTTCCTAATCTGAGTTCCTCTACTGCCAAGCAGTTATTATTGTAAGGGGTTAAGTCAGTCTTTACACAGCAACTCTTAACAGTTTATCATTAAAATGCACTTCTTTGAGGAAAGCATTACTAATACCCTATTAAGTCACTAAAAAAAAAAATTTTTTTTTTAATTTCCTGGAGTCCTGAAGGCATTTGGGACACTAGGTGAAAAAGAAGAGTGAAGAACAGAAAAGTGTTGGAGGGAGTGGTTGAAGATTTGTGAACTTTACTGCTTCTACAGTAACACAAAAACAAAAGTATAAATTTTGCCCGTTCTTACAGGCTCTTTCAGATTCTCCTCCAGCAAGTGTTCTAAAGTCACAATTTGAGTCAACCTTCTCCCTGTTCTCCCACTTTGTATTCTTTAGATCTCTATCGTATCACTGTTACAGTCTGCTTTCATGCTTTCTCTTTTTTATTGAAAACTGCCATATTCTTTGTATCTTCAAAAGTACCTATAATGTAATGTATACATGTATATATGGATATGTATGTATTTAATTCTATAAAATAGATATACTCAAAAATAGCACTGAGTACCTACTCTCTGTGGTACAGGACACTGGTGGAAACACAATGAATAAAACATGATACAACCTCTTCTCTCAAGGAGGTTTCCTAATAAAGCAGAGAGGATGGACATTAAATAATAATTTAAATTGCAACTTGATGAGGCCAGAAAAGGAGACATACAGTATGTTATATTAAGACTGTATAATAGGAAGCCCTAGCCTCTTCCAAGGGGCAGGAGGGAAGCTTTTCCAGCAAGTCAAAGCTGAGACTTGGAGGATAAGTGGGAGTTAACTAGGCAGAAGGAAGAGCATCCCCACACAGAGGGAACAGCATATGCAAAGCATGTGGATGGCTTCATTGCCTTGCAAGTGTGAAGAACTGAAAGACCAGAATATCTGGATCTCAGTACTGAGGAAGAGAATGGTGCAAGATGGTGCAGAGAAGTAGGTAGGTGTCAAATGTCGCAGAGATTAGTGGGCCGTGTGAATGAAGGATTTGGTTCTTTCGCTCAAGATCAAAAGCAGCCATCCTTTGAAAGATATAAAGTAGAAGATTTATTCTACATTTATCAACTCAGCCTCCCAGTGGATTCCTGGCTTTCAGTTTCTGCAACTTACATGTGCACTCCTTATTCTCATTTGTACTGTGCCTGTTGTGGAAAAGAAAGAAGTACTATGCCCTCAATACCTTTCTATCAAAAGATAATGAGATGCTCCTCAAAAAACAAACTGATGAGTGGGTTGATGGACTACAAGCCTTGAATTTTGGTCTGTCTTGGAGGTGGATTACTTAGTTTATTCTGCAAACCTGATTCCTAGCTCTCATCTTCCTCAAATTTATTATTGGGCTATTGGCTAGGTGAAAAGGTCATTCTTGAATTCTGAGGTCATTCTTATCCATACACAACTCCTTCCCAAGAACACTTAACCAGAAATGGGAAAGTACTACTGTCTTTCTCTTGCTGGAGCTATATGTCCATCAGTCACGTGGAATCTCATGGATAACCCTGGAGGAGGAAGAAGGGAGGGGAACTGAAATGCAAAGGACTGGGCTTGATACCCAGTCATTATTTTGTTCAACTAGATCTCAAATAGATAAGGGAATTGTAAAACGTGTAAATACAATGAAAATAAGCTAGGAAAGAATTTTTAAGGGTCATTTCATTTTCAAAAGTCTGGTTTATAATATTGCTTAAAGATGTTAATGCTCTGTGCATAGAATTTTGAGGTTAACATTTCTTAAACATCAAGACAAGACTAGAGGTGTATGTAAGTAAGAAGGCACTGGTTCAGAAAGGTTATTTTTACTTTTTGAACCCATGGAACTAGTAGAAATGAGCACAATTGTCTAGATTAACCAGTTCTAACTAAAAAGAAGCACTTAAGAGAGTAGAGTGTAGTAAATACTTGATTATTTAAGAATTATGAGAAACATATCTCTTTTAAATGTAAACTTTGATTTTGAGCATTCTGAGATCTTGAACAAGGTATTCAACTTTGACTAATTTGCTACTGCATGGTGTGGCTATAGGAGATAGTGGATATAAAGGGACTTTTAAAAAATACGGATACCATACAAATGTATTTACTAGTATTATTGTTTCCATGATCTATTACTAAGTAACAAGCCACCTCAAACTTAAAACAACGATTTATTATTTTGCACAATCCCCCAGGTCAGCTGGGGCGGCTTTTCTGCTCCATTTGACCTTGGCGGGGTAACTCATGCAGCAGTTGGGAGCTAGCTGCGGAGAGAAAGAAAGTCCATGATGGCCTCACTCACATGCCTCAGAGTTGTCTGGTTGTGGGCTGGAATGCCTCATTCTGCCCACATAGCTTCTCATTTTGCAAGGTATCTTCCCTCCGTGTGAGCAGCTGGGAGATCATGGCAGCTGGGAGAAAGCCTCTTCAGGCTTAAATCTGAAAATCACTCATAGATACGCTTGTATTCCTCTGGTCCAGTCATAGGGCCATGCCATATTCAAGGGGAGGTAAAATAGGTTCCAACCTTAACTTAGGAAAACTGAGTGACATTGGGAAAGCACATGCAGAACAGGAGGAAATGTGGGAGACATTTGTGGAACATTCTGCCATCATTATTATTAAAGAAAGCTTGAAAAATTAAGAGAGTCCATTCCCGATGACTAAGAAATTAGAATCAAACTCAACCAATAGGCTTCCAGAGATTAAAAATTTCAGTTAATTTTAATATGAAAGTGCCGCACGTAATAACCATCACGTATGTTCAGAGTAGTTATTCTAGTTGAAGAAGTTCATCTGGTTTTTCCTCTAATTCCTGACTTAGTCTTACTGATAAATAAAAAAAGAAGTATACTACAATCATACCCTTTGTTGTTTCAAGAAGTTGAATTCACATTCACTCTACATGTGTATTGATGATACAAAGGGAATTTCAAACTCCCTCTAGTGGCAAAAGGTGTGTTTGTCCCTCCGAAAGATCTTGCTTGAATTAGTAAGATGGCTGACTTATGTATAACAGAACATAGTTTCGGAAATGACTGGCTCTTACCGCAATGCTCACCTTCTCCTTTATGAGTAATGGAAGATCCTTTCAAGTCTTAGGAAAAATATTCTCCTTCCTAAGAAACAATGATCATAGTTCGTGGAGAAAAAAAATTGAAAGTAGACTTTCTGTTAACTTTTAAAGTATAAAAAGTATGAACTTCTCCGTTTGGTCAATATCTTAAATAAAAATGATTGTTTTGTTGATTAACATATGCTGATCCCTGATTAAAAAGTAAACTGAATGTTAAAGTTTTACCTGAAGAATTATTTTGTGGACAGATGAATGTATTTAATAGCAAAAATCTTTAGATAGCAAGCGATAGGTAGCAATTGAAATGTGAAGCTTAGAAAGTACCAATAGCCAAAAAAAAAAAAAAAAAGTGTCAAACTCTTATGCTTTCCTCTTTAGTTAAAAAAAAAAAAAAAAAAAAAAAAAAAAAGGTTCAAATTTGGATTTTCCTAGCCAATGGGGAAATATTCTTCATAACTATCGCCATCACTCCGCACAAAAGAAAGCACAATGCCAAAGGGTGGGAATAGGAAAACAGCTATTACAGACTTTGTAAATTAACTTTTCCTATCCCCACCCCTCTGCCAAAAAGTTAAGAATATTCATTAACTCATTCTTTCACCTTCCCATTTGTGGACAGATTTACTCTGGTCTTTTTTAAAAGGACATTTTCTGTAATGCTATTAGTAGAGACATTCTTATAAAACACTGCTTTCTTGATTATTTGTAGAAGCTGATCCAATTTACTTTTCCTACATTGTCTGGCAGGCTGATGGCTGCATTCCTCTGTTCTGCCCACAAAGGTAGGAAAATGGCCAGTGATGATAAGAATCCATAGTTTGTTTTTTTTCTTTCAGATCTTCAGCAAGTAGAACCTGGGATTATAATGTTTCCCAGAAATTTTATTTTGTTTGGGAGTAAATGATAAACTAGCAGGATTTCATTAAAACAATTAATCCATTCAATCAAAAGTTAGACTTTGTTTCTTTCCAGTACCTCTTTTTTTGGTTCTACATTTATAACTGAGTATGTGTCTCTTGTGGTCTTGATTACATCCGGTGTTTTTCACTGGCAGCATTTCCTCTGTTGAGACCGCCCCATGTTATTTGCCAGGCTACATTTCTGTGAATATAAAGAGAAAAAATCGAGTTGTACTGGGGGGGGTGAAATTTAAGATAAAATTGAGTGTAAGTATAACTTTGATTTTTGGAACAAAAAGAGAGGCATTGTATTTGTTATAAACAGACCAGCGATGTGGTTATTAAAATATATAGGCCACAAAAATACATGGAAAGTCTTACAGCCATCTCATAACCACCCTGGCATGTTTTCTCTTGAATATTTATAAAAATCTAATTTAACTAACAGAGACCAGAGATTCCCTTCCCTCTTTAGTTGCACAGATTTGAAATAATGAGAGTGAATTTGCATTTCTTAAAATGGTGTTTTCTTCCAGTTCTCATAGAAATGTTTTTGGAACAGTGGCTGTGCTAACAGCTGTATTCAATCTTGAGTAAAAGTTACTTCCTGAAGAGAATGAAATTCAGCTTAGCATTGGAACTTGCCTGGAACATAATCCTGTAGGATGAGTGTACTATGTGATTATGAAACTGGATGTAGGCACCCTGTTGAGGTGATTTCTTGTAAATAGTGCCCAGTAGAAACCATTCATCAGTATCATTGTTTTTAACAAGATTTGGTATTCTAAAAGACTACTTATTCATAAACGGTCTCATTTTTAAAAATTTTACTTTTTGCAATTTTAAAAGTGCAATCTCAGGTGGAATTTTATAAACATATATGTACATATATATGGTATCTATGTGTACATAAAATCATATATATATACACATATGTTTATATATGTATTGTTTTTAGAATTTTAAAATGTGTTAATCTTGATTTTCAGGTTTAAAACTTTTCTGATTTTTTAAAAAAAAATTTTTAGTTGTAGATGGACACAATACCTTTCTTTCATTTATTTATTTTTCTGTGGTGCTGAGGATTGAACCCAGTGCCTCACACATGCTAGGCAAGCTCTCTGCCTCTGAGCTACAGCCCTAGCCTTCTTATCCATTTTTATGTTCCATTCATTCATTCATTTATTGCAGTGTGAGCTTAATTTAAATATAGTTTTTTTCCTGACTGTATAAGATTTGTTGATTTTATATTGGATTTTCAAAAGTATCTTTTAGATAGGTATTATTGACTTTTACCTTCCTAAATATTGTACTTCTTAAAGAAGGAAAATATTGCCTTACTATAACTTGGATATTAATAAACTTCAGTGGACTCATGCCTTAGATGGAAAAGTTTTGACTGAATCATCTGTTTTCTTTATGGATCATTTTTTGTCATCTAAACAATGAATGCATAGTTTCAGTCCTAGATTATCAGATTGAAATGATAAAGTTGAACAGAATTAACAAACGTACATAAAAATTTCACCCCTCTCAATTTGCAGGAATCAAAACCATTTCCGGCCTTGCTTTGGTAACAAAGAAGCAGCTAGACTTTTTTCATTCCATGACCAAACCACTGAGTTGCCTTGAAGACCTTTGTTTATAATGTCTTTTTGCATTCTTTTCCTCTTGACATGCTCCCCTCCTTCCAGCAGTGAGATACTAATTAAAGAGAGGCCACTGTGACCCTAGGTTGTTTAGAAGTCACCCGGAATGAGGTGGCGGCACAAATCTGGACAGGAAGTGCTTATTCCTAAAATATAACAAGTCCTTAAGACCATTTTATCAAAATCTGTTAGCTTCTAACAGCAAGAAAACTACTTCCTTTTACTAAAACATGTACATTTCAAACCAAAATAGAATTCCTAAGACTTATTTAAGTAACACATCATTCATACACTTATAAAAAATTGCCACAATTAACATTAACTCATATGTATCGAATAATAGTTTATTTTAGAGACATTGAAATAAATAAACATAAAGACATATTTTAAAGTTGATGAAGGATAGTTAATTTGTGTGTGTTGGCAGGAGGGAGCTTATACTTGTCATTCCTTTTCAAGAATTTGAGGCATCTCAGATCATGTATGAGAAGTTTTTATTTTTTCAAAACACTCTAATGGGTAAAATAAATTTGATGCCTGCCAATCATGTAGGTGAAAGTACTTCAGTTTTTTAAAAAATAAATGTTTTAAAAGAAATGAAATAATTTAATAACTTGCCTTAAATAAGCAGATGTTGATGCCTGACATCATTTCTCTGAAATGACTTGCTATTGCTAAGTACTCATAAGAAGTAGTTTCTCACACAGCTTTGTGAGTATTTGTTTAGCAAGATACTTTTGATTATAAGGAATAGAGACTCACTACTGTTTGCATTAAGTAATGGGGTGGAATAATACTAAGAATATATAAGGGAATAAGAATCTCTGTTGTGGAACCAGATCTCGGCAGAACCCTAGGAAAGCTGCCTTCCCAGGACTTAGGACTGACAGATTGCAGTGGCCAAGGGCCTTGTGGAGACAAACCGGGTAACTATTCTCAGTTCAAGGCACAATTTTAAGAGCAAGAGTTTTGATTTTTGCTTCTTGAACTTCTACCACTTGTATCATTCAGTTGCTCTTTGTTTAGGTGGTTTCAGAGTCTGGCTCCTTTGCAACTGGTATATACTGGCTTCTCATTCTATCCACCTGAGCCTCAGTGCTGTTGAAATCCTGACAGTCACTATTATGAGTGTTCATTCCTCTGTCTCCATACTTCTTCCACCCAAGATCAGCTTACTTACAGCCCCTTAGCTGTTGAATGGCCTCCCTTTCTCTACCCTAAGTACTCAGCGCATGCAACACCTAAGAGCAGTAGGCTCCCTGATGACATAATTCAAACGAATAAATGAAGAACATTGTTAGGGAATGAAAAAAAAAAAAGCATTTTACATTCATTCTCTCCTTTTTCTTTCTTTATTGGTACTGGGTATTGAACCTAGGATACTTTATCACTGAGATACATCCCCCAAAACCCCCTTTAAAAATATTTTTAGTTGTGGATGGACACAATACCTTCATTTTATTGATTGATTGATTGATTGATTTTTATGTGGTGCTGATTATTGAACCCAGTGCCCCACATGTGTTAGGCAAGTGCTTCACCACTAAGCCACAACCCCAGCCTTTCCCCAGCCCTTTCTGTTTTGAGACAATGTCATGCTAAGTTGCTGAGACTGGCCTTGAACTTGCAATCCTCCTACCTCAGTCTCCTGATTGGAGATTACAGGTATGAGCCTCTGTATCCAACTAGTTTCTCTTTTAATGAACTTTTAAAAGTACTAGGAAGATAGGATTGAAAGGTGACTAGAAGAGAAAAGATAATTTTGAAAACTTTTAAGAGGCCTAATTATCTCTCAGGGTTACAAAGAATTCACTGTAACAGTAATAAGAAATTCTTTATTTACAGAGACATGGAAGAAGTATTTATATTTAAATGTAAGAGTTCAGACCACATCACATTACAAAATTGTACTGCTTCTGAATCCTCTCTTGCTTTATACCGTCCCATTTAAGCAGCTATAGTGTCAGAAGTGGAGGTAAGAATTTAACTTCAAATGCTAAGAAGTCAAACAATCATTCCGTTGACCATATTTCACTCAGGAGGCAAAATTAACATTTCTAATAGGATCTGAAGACTTACTTGGCCTTCAGATCTTACTCTTAAGGCAAACCATCCTTTCTATGTTTTTTTAAACCCTCCACTTTTTTATTGCTGCTTATCTTTTTTCTTCTTTGTTTCTTTTCTTTTATCTTCTTTTCAGTACTGAAGATTGAACCTAGGGTCTTACACATGCTAGGGAAGCATTTTAGCAGCAAGGGGCCCTTTTAAATTTTATTTTCAGACAGGGTCTCACTAAGTTGCCCAGCTTGACTCAAATGTGTGATCCTCCTGTCTCAGCCTCCTTCATTGCTGTGTTTACAGGTGTGTGTCACTATATCCGACCTCATCATTTACTTTTTTGTTGCTAACAGTATAAAAATAAACCAGGAAAGAATTATTCATTCTTTATTCCTTTGCTTTCTTTTATTTTTTTAAAAATCTGAAATAGAGGTTCTAAAGTTCTTTCTTAAAATCTTTCCTAGATCCAAATTATGACCCCCCCATTTTTTTTTTTTTTTTCATTTTAAGTTTTCAACTAAAAGTTAGGCTGAAAAATAACCAGAAAAGCAGTATAAGATCCAGTGGCTCAGCTTCCCTTCTTAGTGCATGAATGTCCAAAGTCACTTATTAAAGAGGTTTTCATTGCCCCCAGCTCTTGGAAAGTGTCCCCAGATGCATTTAATAGTACTTTCACTCATTAGAGAACAACTGCTTTTCAGACTCTGCAGTCTTTCTGTGTGAAAACAAAACAAGACACTAAGAGTGCTACAGAAGTGTGAGGAAAATTTTCTCCTTAATTTTATGAAATGGTACTTTTTTCCCCTTTGGGCCCATAAGTCAATAAACTTAAATTAACTTCTATTTCCAGGTTATAACAGTTAACAAGGCATTGAGGTAGGTTCTGTGCTATGGTTGAGCTTATACTCCAGTGAAATGGACAGATAGCTACAACCAAAGTATAAGAGAAGTGGCCATAGTGAAGAGCACACAGATTTTAACGGTGACATGAGAGAGAAAAGTGAAAGCTGATCAGGAAGCATGTAGGCTCCGGAGAGTGTGAACCATGGTGGGTCTGAAGGCCGGGAGAGGAGGAGCCACGCTTGGAACTCTAGTTGTGGGCTTCTTTTGTTCAATGGTGATTACTGAAGCACTAGCTGTAGGTGAGGTCAGATATGGAAGAGTCTGAAACAGAGAAGAAACAAGGCACAGGAGGATAACTTGGAATTGCACGAAGGTGGGTGGCTGAAGCTGATGAGGAGTTAGGTACGGTTGGGTGGGAACCAGGAAGCAGTGTGGTTGAGTGGTGGGGTCAGAAGCCAGATTACAGTGGTCTGAAACTAGAATGAGAGGTGAATTGTGCAGACTTCCCTCCATTGCCCAGTGATCTTCTAAGAACTCTGGCAGTGAAGGAGAGAAGGGATAAAATAGCTTAAGAAGCCAGGAAAACATTCTTCCCCTGTTTTAAAGATAGAGAAGACTCAGTTTACTGGAAAAAAGCCATTGCATCTTGTTTCTAAAAGGAAGCTATATTAATGGATTACTCTGATAGTAAAAAAAGAAAATTATTAAGTATTCAAGAAAAAGTGAAAGCAAGGGAGCAAAATGGTACAATGTTGAGTTAGGGAGAGTTGGATGAGGATGGGGATGGGAAGAGTTATAAACAAACAACTAACAACAAGAGCCATGAATGCTGGGTACTAGAAATAACATACTCAAATGGGCCTACTTGGGGACTGAGGTTGGGTAAGAGAAATGTGGTGGAGGAGAGGGAGGGTTGTAGTGCTGGTGATAATGATGTGAGCTCATAGACCAGGAGAATGGGAGATTAAGGAGAATGAGTTTGTACCTTTGGGATGAATGACAGTATGGTGTGAGGATTAATGAAGTGATGCCTGGGAAATGCTCATAACAGTGTCTGGAACATATTAAGCTGTCTAATACTATTGTTTCATGAATTAGAGTGCAGAATGGGTAGAAGAATGAGAAGTTCAGACTTGAGACAGAGTGAGGTCAGCCACTGCAGTGAATGTGCAGGTTCTCCTGAAGTGCAACTAAGTCTGGGGTTTTAGATGAAATGATTATATCACTCAGGAAAGGGATTTAGCTCCTGCTAAATTTATCTTAAGAAAGGTGGAAGTTTGCTGAAGGTAAGTAAATGATGCTAATCTTCACAGTTTATCAAATTGAAGTGTCTTCTTTGCTTCTTGAAAATAACTATAAGGGAGATGTTGCCTTTCCCCTTTTAACAGTTGAATAATAGATCTAAATGAAGGTTGCTGAGCTATGGGCAGTAGAATTGTCTTTAAATGGGTAGTTTTTACTGAAAGCCCATGCTTTGTCCACTACTTGGTACTAAAAATGGCAGTGGTAGGTGATTGAATGAGGGGGAGTGGATCTCAGGGTTGTGTTGCTTTGTACTAAAGAGGAACAAGGAAGATGTAGATGTCTCTTGGTGTAGGGAAGACAGAAGAATCAACCATTGGAGTTTGAAGGGAAGTTGTGTCATCAGGGGAAAGTAATTCTAAAATACATTTTGGTACCATCTTGGGTTTTAATAAGTAAATGATTACCCAAGAAAATATTTAGTCATTTCCAGACTCTCTTAGGTCATGAAGTTATAATTTGTATATACCTTACAAAAGAACTGTTGTTGTTGTTGTTTTAATGATAGAGATAGGTAGATAGGTGAATATGGATAGATGGGTAGATGGATGGATGAATGGATGGATAGATGGGTAGATACAGATGATACAGATGGATGGATAAGTAGGTAGATAGGGATGGATGGATAGATGGATAAGGCACTGAAGTTAAATGTTTATCTTTTCTGGATTCCTATGACCCACTTTCTGGTTCATTCTTTATGCAGATGATTTTCAGGTAAAAATGGGAGTGTTTCCTCATCATTTCTGGTTTGGGGTCATGTGTAAGTGAGCCACAGTGACTGATGGGAGTGTACAGGAACACTCAGGCGTGCTAGAGGGGAAAGGATGGTGAGAATTAAAGGTGCATAGTGAAGCCAGGTCAGTAAGTACCTGCTGAGCTCTCACAGCATGCTTTTGATATAGTAAATAGTAGAGAGACATGCTAAATCTTGGCCATGGTTTCTTTGGTGGAGGAATTTATAATGTTAAGACAGTAAGTTGGCCTAATGTAGGCATCAAGACAGTCCTTAGAAAATATAGTAAGAGACCTTGGAAAATAGATGAGAGAAGGAAAAACTCAGAGGGGCCAGGCCGAGAGCTGTGATTTCAACAGAGTAAACAGAAGGAGGGAGGGATGAGTGTGGTTTGGCTGATGGAAAAAACAGAGGCTGTTTCCTGGCAAAGCTCAGAGCCAGAAAAGAGTGATTTCGTGGGCAGCCAAAACACAAATAGTAGCTGGGATAGAGGTAAAGGGGTAGAGGAGTTAAGAGAGCGGAGTGTTTTGCAAGCCTCTTTCAGAATTTGCATTTGATGTGAGAGTTATAGGAAGTAGAATCATATGGTCAAAGAGGCCATAAAAAGTTATTTTGAAAGTAGGGTACATAACAATTTGGCATAAATAATGACTGGTCAGAGGGAAAAACAAAAGAAAGTCTAGCAGCTCTAGCTTGAAAAAACTAATGGATTAGAAGATATGGAGAAAAACAGAGCCATAGAGATGCTGCTAATTTAGAAATAGTGTGTTTTTATCATCAAGTATAGAAATTAGCTGAATATGCTCTGCTTACTCAAAGCCACACTTAGAGTTATAGTATTTCCTAATGGACTCACCGTCACCTTTGTACTATCCAGACTAGTCCTAAATCTCAACTTTTTAAATGGCTTTTTCTTTTTGTTTTCCTCTTTCTTATGAGGAATTCAGGAGAAAAGGATAAAATGGGTAGATAAAGCAGTTACTTAAAAGAAAACCCAAAACCAGCTCTGTAGTCACTTCCTATGTGTTTGTACCAACAAGAATCAACTTGCTCCTGTTGTCTGAAATCTGGAGAATCAACCTCAACAAGACTTTTATGCATGGATATCAGCTAAAAATGCTTTAATTGTGGAAGTTTTCAAACATAAGCCAAAGTAATGAGAATAACTTCAACACTTATCAACATTTGCCCATTTTATTTATTAATAGAAATTTTTTTAATGTTATGTGATAGAATAAAACAAACTATATGATTTTCAGTGGCTGGATTTTGCACATCTACTTTAAAAGATCTGTCAATCACCAAAAACATAAATTGTGAATTTTTTAAAATAAAGGATACAAACAGACATGGAAACCTGTGGAAAAACAATTTCTACTTAGTCATTTGCAATATTTTGTAGCCTGATATATTTAATGATATTCTTGGCAAATAAGCTTACATGTATTCTAAGACTTACTTAAAGAGCTTCTAAAATAGAACATATTTTTAAATCACTCAAGAAATCATGAATTGTGGAATCCTGAAATGATATTCTTTAATACTGAGAAACTTTGACTAATAAACTAAAATTTAAAATTTGTCACAGAATTAACAGATATCCTCAAATCATAAGCTAGCTTTACTTAAATAGAATAATAACACCTATTTCAATAGAACTTGCATACATTTTGAAGATATTGTTCATTTATTTATATGTTCATGAACCAATATTTGAATACTTAATGTGTACAAGGTTCTGAGTTAGAGGCTTGGGCTATATCATTGGTTTGGAATGTTAATAATTCCATAAGATGATTTTCAAGGTGAGATCAATGTTAATTTTCCTTTGTAACAGTGGAAAGAGATAAATGAAATTCACAGATAATCTTAGCTTTTGTTAAGTCAATTTATAGTCAGTAAATAAATTGACTAATTTATTTCACTTTTTCATGTTGTTTAATTATCACATTAGTGAAATGACTAGAAGAGAGGTGCATGAAGAAGAGGAGGATCTGCAAGGAGACTAATTGGTTCCTGAACAATTGTGAATTATCAGATACTAATAGTTGTTGCTCCACATGGGAATCATTCACAACTTTTTCTCTAAGTAGGTCATCTCACCTGTTAAAGAGATTGCTTTTGATTCCCTTTGTAACCTCCTAACAAATTTAAGGACTGCAATAATAATTTCAGATGTGTCTTTTTACCTGACTTGATCTATGCAAAAATTACTTTTCTAATCTGAAATCCTAGGAAGACTGAAGACTGTTACACTAGGTCCTATGTAAGACTCACATATTGGAATTGATGCTATGTTCCAAAACATTACTAATTGCTGATACTTTTGAGTGTGTTCGTGTGTGTTTGGCAGGGGCGGATTAGGCATGCAACTGACAACTTTTAAAGCACTAAAGCAAGAACTGGGGGAAAGTCAGATTTAGATTCATCTCCCTTTAATCTTTCTCATTATACAAATGCACTCACTATACCTATAAAACACAACAGGTGTTGCTTGATGTGGTTGTAGGGAGATGGCAAGGGAGGGAAACAAACAGTTCAGCATGCTCTCTTGTGATGGATGACTTTGTGAGATTGGGGAAAGTTTCTCATTCTGCCTCCTGGAGACTGTGCCCACTACTGTCAGATCTCCTTGGAAAAATTGAGTGTATGACTCATTTACTTGTAGCCACTTAGTGCTCTGTGTTCTTAGGAAGGTTAAAAATGAGTGTCTGACAAAATTTATTTTTATAGCTTAAGTTATGAATGAAAAAGATGTGTGTGCCTTTGATGCAGCGTGTTTATGCACCTGAATGCCTTTCTTCATAGATTCTACGACTCGCCTTTTTCACGTTTCAACATCTTTGAAATTGGGATACATCTTACAATTTATGGTGTCTCGTAATTACTGTCATTTTACTTTTTTCAACATCAGCACCTCTGTAACTTTGGGCATTGTACAATCAGTAGCATCTTAGATTGTGTGATGTACAGTTAATATTTAAATATTTGTAGGATACTGGTTGAAGAGAAATGACTAGGACCTTTCTCCTTTACCCAAGAAATGAAGCCAGAAGATTTATTTTGGCAGTAATAATTGAGGTCAAAAGAAACTACTTTGTCATGGATCTCTTCTTAGTCACATAGAGATGCGAAATGGAACATTTACTACTATTCCTCTTAATATCCCAAGTGATCCAAAGATTAGGATGCAAATTCACTATGCTTAATACAATTTGCAAAGCATATTCTTTACCAATTTGATAACTACAGTTTCATTTAGCTCTAACTCAGGTATTCATGTTTTTGTTTTTGTGTATACCAGAGATTGAACCCAGGAATGCCTAACTACTGAGCCACATCCCCAGCCCTTTTTTAATTTTTAATTTTGAGACAGGGTCTCACTAAGTTGCTTAGGGCTCCACTAAGTTGCTGAAGCTGGCTTTGAACTTGTGATCCTCCTGCCTCGGCCTCCCAAACTGCTGGGATTATAGTCTGTGCGTATTCATGGTTTTGAAAAGAGGGTAAAAACAGTCATTTCTACCTTCTGTTTGTATGTGTAAGAAAGCTAGCTTCCCTCACCATTCATGCATCCAACAAAACCTGCTGTATGTAGGACCATAGGTTAAGTAAATCATTAGGGATATGCAAACTGTTAAGCAATCTCATGAGGTTGTCAGGCTCAGAAAGATGACTGAGCCCTCACTTTTATGGTAATGTAGAATACAGAGAAAAGCATATTATAATACGCAGAAATCAGATTCTAGTACTGGGGTAGAAGTGATGGATGGTTTTAATGTCAAGGCTGTTCAACAAAGAACTTTCTAAATATGGAATAGAGGGAATGGATTTATTATTAGTTGATGTGTCCAAGGAGAGACAGTAGCACTCATTCAGTTATTGAAATACTTAGCAAATGCTTATCAAATGCCAGATGCGGTGACTAACCCTTAATAATTATTTCCTACTCTGAAATTCTGTATTTCTGGGCTTCATAATCTGTGGCAAGTGGCCTAACCTACCTAAGGCTATCTACCTGTTCAAAAGTAGGAGTAGAAGGAACCTGCTCTGCCTCTGTCCTGAGATTTTAATAAGGTTTTGCATAATAAAGCATTTTATAAATGGTAATTTTTTGGCGGGGGATTCCGGGAATTGAATCCATGGGTGCTTCACCACTGAACCATATCCCTAGCCCTTTTATTTATTTATTTATTTAATTTTTAGTTGTGGATGGACACAATACTTTTATTTTATTTATTTATTTTTACATGGTGCTGAGGATCAAACCCAGTGCCTCACACATGCTAGGCAGGTGCTCTACCACTGAGCTGTAACTCCAGCACCCCAGCCCTTTTTTATTTTTTATTTTGAAACAGAGTCTCACTAAATTGCTGAGCCTGGCTTTGAACTTGCAATCCTCCTGCCTCAGCCTCCAGAGCCTCTGGGATTACAGGTGTGTGCCACCAGTCCAGCTTATAAATGGTTAACATTTATATATATATTTATTATGACTGTATTTGTGATATATATAAAACAGGTCTGTAAAATGTAGATGTCTTTAGAAGTTATGTATTTCTTTCTTGTAGCACTTTCTCTAACAGAAGGAGCTAACAGTATTTTAACAATAATTCTATGGTTGAAACATCATTATATTTGTCTCTAGATCCAATGTTCAATTGGGAGGTGAAAGAGGGGTGGTTCTGAAGAGTATCTGTTTCATATGGTGTCAGCATCCTGGGAGTGCTCTTTACAGTTTGGAATTAGGAATTGCTGATGTCATGATCAGTCATATTGCCATGACAACACCAGAATTTCCTCATTTGCCTTCTCTTCGCCGGGGGAGTGTCAATTTGCCACAGGTCTGTCATCAGTTCGCCCATGTGTTAAGTGTATTAGATAACCCAGAACTAGTCATTCTTAAAAACACAAAGGATGGGAAATTTTTGTAAGCTCCATAAGTATCCTGTTTCAGGACTCTACACTAGATATCCTCATGTTGGAAAGTTTGCCTTCATACATATTCAACCAAATGGAAACACACTTATAATTGTGTATGTTCTTGTTTGAACTTTATATTTCAGTGGAGAATGAAAAGCTTTTCAGAATTCTCATTTACATAAAGGACGTCATTAATTATTCTAGCATCCTCCTCTTCAGGTGAAACAGACCTAGTTTAATACTGATCTTATCAACTCAAGAGAAAAGAAACTGTTCTTTTTAATTTTCTTTTTTCCTTCTGTGCTTTGAATGCTTTAAAATTTTACCTGGGTTACAGACCACCGCCCCCGCTCCCCAGGAATGTCTGATAATAACCTTTTGCCATTCTTAGCTTACAAGAGGGTTTTGTTTGTTCCAGGTAGTTTGCTGTACATAGTCAAAGTTGCTTTCATACAGTTGATTTTTTACTCATGGAAAGGAATGGTCATTCCAGATTTCAGTTAATTTTGTTTTCCATGATTTAAAGATTTAGGCTCCAGGTTTTCACAAATTCTGCTGGTGTTCTGAGTACTTTCTTTTTTTTCCCCAGGTCCTGTAGCAACAGTTGGTATGATTATCAATTTTCCCAGCATACCAATTACTTCCTCACTTCCGCTCTAACCCTTTGCCCATAGTTTGCTGACATACATGGAAGATTACATTGCTTCCAGCTCTTTAGATAAACTACTTTCAGAGATTACCTAGTCATATCTTTCATAAGTGAGTTTTACTATAATTTATGAAAACTTCTTTGAAGTATCTTAAAATATTCTGAAAAAATAAGACCTTAATTTTTATAGGCTTGCTTGTAGGCATGTCTCCACAATTAAAGAATATAGAGGATTGAGGCAAACATCTAGGTAAGAGAGGCAAGCAGCACTCCACAATATATGAAAAATGAGCTTCTCTTTGTCCTGGTTCCCCAGTTGTCTTTATTTTTCTGTAGACTTTGATCTTTAGGTACAGATTCATTAACAAAATCTCAAAATTTTAATTCATTTTGTCTTCTGTCAGATTTTTTTTTTTGTTTTGAAATGAATAAGCAGGTATATACTAGTTTTTATAGAAAAAGGTAAGAAGAGAAATTTATTTTTTACACTACTCATATCAAAAATTCACCTGAGCTTTGAACTTTTAACTGTTCTGTAAGAACAGAGGAGTAACTATCTCCAAAATTTTTCATGTGCAAATTATTTGTTTTGAAATTGAAGTATGTTTCCCCATAGAGAGAAGTGTCCTAAATGTGATTAGAGTTTTAGTTGTCTATAACCATCTAGGAATCCCATAGTGAAACTAATCTTTAATATGGCCTCTCATATTTTTTGAGGGCAAATATATGCCAGTGCAAGATTCAGGAAATACCTTTCACCTAAACTCCATCCAAGCTTCTAGAAGATAGTTCTCTCTGCCTTTCTCTCAACTCCATGCCACCAACGATCCCATGAAATAAATTTGGTTGCAATTTATACCTTAGCAACTATTATTTACGAAGATTTAGTTGCTAGGTTTGGAGCCAAAATATATACCTTTACATTCAGTATATATTCAAATAGTGGAAAGTTTACTTTTATTGTCAACTGAATAAAAATTGAGTGCACACGTGTTCCCCAATTTACAATGGGATTATGTCCCAGTAAACTCTATGTAACTTGAAAATACCGTAAGTGAAAAAGGCATGTTCATCTACACTACCCTGCCCAGGATCTTAACAGTGTTGAAGTATAGCTTGGACTTCATCCCCAGCTCACAGCAATGATAACAAAGTACCCTGAAGACAGGGTACTTTGGAGTCAGAGAGACCTGAGTTCAGACCCCAGCTCTACTGTGTATCAGATCTATGATTGGGCCATTTACTTAAAACCTCTGAGCCCGTTTCTCTTTAGTAAAATTGGATAGTTAGTCATTCTTCTCTCACAGCTTTCATGTGTGTGTGTGTGTGTGTGTGTGTGTGTGTGTGTGTGAGAGTGTACATATTTAGTGTCTAGAATATAGAAATTATCCAGTAAGTGACAGCTATTATTATTTAATAGTCCATTCAGAGAAGCAGCAGTAGGACAAATTTGTTTCTTCTATTTTGTGTACCAGGATACATTTAAGAATCATCAGAATATGACTTCTGGTGAGACTCATCAGAATGTGACTTTCTTTATGTTGTTCTATATACTTTCTAGGATTATGGGTATAGTTTATTTTATTATAGTGCTTTCATTTTTATATGTACATGTGAATTTTATATGTGTCTAGGGAGCCTTTAAGTCTGGAATAAGAATCGCACATTTTTTAAAAAGCAAAATAGTTAATAATAGAAAATAGTGTTGTTACTTTAGAAATAGCGTGCATTTTTCAACTCTGTTTTGTACCATGAACAAGTAGAAATTTAAATTTGCTGACCCCATGTTTCCTTCCTTCCTCCCTCCATCTCTTCCTTTTAAAATTTTTCCTCTCTTCTCTCTGTTTTGCAAGGACCCAGAGGTTTCATGAGCTTTTAAATAGGGACTCTTTAATACGATTTTCTTTTAGTGTGCATTTCTTACATTAACCAATACTATGTGGCCAATTTTATGCATTAAAGATTATAATGTGAAATAATTTTGAATGAATTTTTCCTCTTAAATCTTTTTTGTTTTCAATTTGATCCAAATAAAACAGGGTGTTTGAAATTCAGAGAAGCAGCAGTGATAGAACCTTGAATCTTCTGTAGGTTAGTTGTTTTCTTGATAGAAATATTCTATTCTTATTTCATTTGGCCGTCTTCTCTTTGAAAACTTAACTCCACCATCAGACTTTCTTTTTAGAAATTTCATTTAAAAGCTCCTCTTCTGTGTGTTAAAGTATATTAGGATGAGAATTCTCTGAGCTTTTGACTCTTCCTCATCTGCCCCATTCAGAGAGTTTATCAATTGAAAATGATTTCGGCTTTGATTACCACAAAGCTCCATCCTTTCTCAGACTAGTTTTCTATATCTACTTCTGTTTCATAGGTCATATACACAGTGCTGCTTTCTGACTGTCCTTCAAACAAAATATTTATACAGCTGAACATTACCTACCCATGTTGTAGCCTGGATTCATCCATCCCCCCCCCCCCTCCCTGACTCCCACAACACATTATTGTCTCAGCCACCTGACTGGTACTGCTTAATGCCTTGCAGTATTGGTGCACAGCAGCTCAGGTGCTGCCTGGGTTGCAAGTATTCCCTAGGAACTTGAGCATTATTTATAAGGTTTTTATTGAGGTGCTGCATTATAGAGTTTGAAGGGGCTCAGGACTGAAGCTAGGTCTAGATTTTAACCCTGGTTTGCCATTACTTACTAGCTCTGTGGATAGGTCAATTGGCCTTACCTAACTTTTCCCCCTGACCAGAATGGTAAGCCTGATAACCCTTCCAACCCCAATAGGTCTGCTATGAAAGTGAAATGAGATGTGAGAAATTCGAAAATGAAAAAGTGTCATTTTAGAATTGTTTCTATGGAACAGATGTCTTCTACTTTAAGATTATCAAATTCCAGTCATACAAGGTCTTTTAAGCCTCAGAAGGCATCATCACTTATATGTCTCATCTCCCTCCTGGATTACAGGCTTCTGCATGTAGTGGTTGCTCCATCCCTATTATCCTTGTTTGTATGCTCCTCTTGCCTTAGAGTGTGATCTCTGATACTGTTCATGGTCTTCCCAGTCATATAGAAATGGCCCCGCTCCAACACATAATTTCTTTAAAGGAAAATGAATAATAATAAATTGGAAAAAAAAAAAAACAAACTTTCTTCAGTGCACCTAGGCTTTTGAAACAGACCCTTTGCCAGACTTTTTTTTTTTTTTTTTGTATTTTAAAGCTAAGTGTGCAATATACACGCCTTAGTAAGTATATTCATTCAGCTATTCAACAGTTATTGAAAGTGACCTCCCCTTACCTAAATTTGCTCTCTTTACTTGCCATCAATTCCCACTATACCCTTGCTCCTGTTCTTTGATGGTCAGCCAGACTTATAAGCATCAGATATTTACATAGCACACCCACTTAACTCTACAAACTCCCACCATAAAACCTAGAAAAACAATCATAACAGTTGCCATTTACTGAGTTTGGCACTTTTTTTTGGTGGTGGCAGCCGGGTGGGGGGGTTGTACTATGTTTAAGACTATCTTTGTGAAGACAGTCTTGAAGGGAGAGAGGTCAACTAACTTGCCCAAAACCATGTGGTTAGTAAGTGAAAGCTGAAATGTGGAGCCAGATCTCTATGGCTCTGTCTTAACTTTGATCCTTAGATTGCAAAGTCCAGATTCCTTTAAGCTCTCTGAGGTGGGTGGGGTTTGAGTATACACATGGTGTTTTAAGGACTGTTGCCAGTCAGCGGAGCTGAAGCAGCCCTGGGGACTGCAGTTCCCTCCATCCTCTCTCAGCCAAGTGCCCTACTCCCTGCTTGCTGCCAGTCAGCTTCCTGTTTACTCATAGTTTCTGCTTCCTCATAACCTTGGCTTGCGTATGGTTTTGGCTTGTTGTGGCCTCAGCTCTACCCTGGCACTCTTGCAGTTTCTGCCCCTTTACTAACTGGTTCAGCTCTTGGACTTTACTGAATCAAATTTCCCAAGGGTGAGAATTGGATTGGCCCTACTCATTTTTTCAACCCCAGCCAGGTCACAGGTCACTGGCCAGTCTGTGGATTGGCTGCCATGGGGTCAGATTCCCACAGCTCTACCTACCAGCGAAAGTTGGAGGAGGATGTTGTATGACAGTCTCACCAGAAAGTCTCAGTCTGTCTTCAAAGAGGATGTGCATCCCCAGGTCAGGTTCCAAAGCCCTTAATTATACCAGGACAACTTACAGTCTCTCTGTACTGTTTCCTTACTTTCTCTGTCTTAAAATATATTGATTTCAAAGGTCAGTAAGCCTTCCCAAATGAACCAAGCCAGGATCCATCCCTGTAATTACTACTACAACTGAGCACTTTTAATATATCTGTAATTGATGATACATGTTATACACATGGTTTTGTATTGCTATTTCCCTTAAATTGGATTCTTGGGGCTTGAGGTAGTTCATTATATTGTATACTTTTTGAGTGTGGACTATCAGTCTTTCCCCTGTCTATGTAATGCTTTACTTAGTTGAGAGTCTAGTTGTATTTAAGTTTGGGACTTCTGATCCTTAGTAGACAAAGTTTTTAAAATATATATACCTTACATCCTCTGTGTTTATGCTATTATACTATATGTTGTTGATTTTTAGTCTTAAATACAGAATTCTTTTAATGTTCTTTTAGTGTTAGTATATTTTACTTTTTTTTTTTTTTTTTTTTTTTTTTTTTTTTAGTATTCTAATTTAAATTTTATTATCACTTGAAAATTATGCCTCTAAAACTACTACAGGGTATCCAGTCAAGCATTAGCATTCTGGACTAGCATCCAAAGTGTGACCCTAGAGTAAGTAGAACCATTTAAAAAAAAAATCTATGCTGTTCTTCTGAGGCTTAGATTGTGGCTTCCTAACAGACTAGTCATGACAACTGAGGTTGTCCATGGACTTTTTCCCATTGGTAACTGGTCTGAATGGTGGGACACTTAGCATTTAAGTTTTCAGGAAAAGGTACTTTCCACTCGAACAGTTCTAAGTAAAACTTTCCATTTCATACCTATGCTTGATAACTGTAAGGAGGGTCCTAGTGAAAGGAGACAGCAAAACAGCAGTGAAAACAATTTTAAATGTGTGGAGTTGCAAAAAATAGTCCTGGCATAAATACTAGCTCACAATTGAATACTCTGTGCTATTTAATTTTTAATCACTTTAAGGAACACATATTTTACTGTAAATTTTATTTAGCAAGTTGTTACTTGCTCATTGTACACCCAAAATATGTTCCATCGCTGCCTTTTTAATGTGAAAAGAACTAGGATTTATATGTATATTTTGTGTATATGATTGTTTTTCATAAGTGAGATTTGCTGATTCTCCTGACTTTTGCAGGCCAGTGTTGGGAGCATTTGGAAGTATAGAAGCAGCCCACTAAGTCACCAGCAGGATATTTGGAATGTGTATTTTTCAATTTCTTGTTGCCAGAAAAATCCTTGAATGGGCACAGCTTTGCTAGAAACTTGATGTCCATTGAGGACACTTTGTTTTCCCTGTGATAGCCAGAAGTTGAGTTCCTTCATTTCTTAGACAAGTTAGGATTTTTCATTATCATAGCAGATGGGCCTTTCCAGGAAGGTGTTAGAGTCTACAAGCCAAGGAAGAGCTGTGTAACATTTACCATGGTGATACTTTATGATACTCACCATGGAGCAGGTCAACTTGAAAGATGACAAGGTTGTCCCAGTGGCCTAACTAGAGATGGCATGCTCTGCCTTACCAGTTGCTGCAGAGCTCTTCTGCATTGCACGGGTTTGGGACTTGATGCATCCGAAGAAAGGTGGTCCAGAAAAGGCACAGCTGGAGGAGCAGCTTTAGATCATTTCAACCAGAAAACAAAGGAAATTACCTCTTCCCTTTGTCCCTTTTCTTGCGAGTTTGTGTCCCTTGAAGAGAACACATTTGTGTAGCATCTAATAATTAACACAAGGAAGTGTTGCAGTATTCCCGTTTTTGGAAGAGGTCTTACCAAGGGATAACTTTAAATTATTTTCAGTCTTTTTTGATATTGTGCTCTTGAAGGAAAGCTTGTCAACTAAGGCATAGGAATGAATTATAAAACTTTACCGTGCGTATTTGGGTGAGGGGCTAGTGAGTGGAGACCTGTTTCCACCGCTAAAATTTTAGCGTGTGAATTGGGGGAAGGAAGATTTGCAGGGGTTTGATGGAAGGCTGATTTGTTCTTTCAAGTAGGAGTAATTATCCGCACCTTTTCGGGGGTGGGAATAGTATGAAAGATGGAAGAGAAGGGGGGAAAAATCCGAAAAAGAAATTCACTTCCTAACCAGGTGCCAGAGAGATCCCTGAAGCGATGCCCTTAAAAGGGGCTTCGAGCTGGGGTGCAAAGCTGCGGCCGGTGCTTAGGCAGAGAACTGAGGGGGAAACACAGAGGAGGGGGGTTGCCTACTCCAAGGAATGTGCGGCATGCGGGCTGCCAGACCCAACCATTGCACGAGAGCGGGGGCGCCGGCGGCTCCCCGGGCCGCGCAGCCCAGGCCCCGGCCCCGAGACCCGGAGGGAGAGCGCGGGGACCTGCGGGCCGGCGGGGCAGCGGGCGCCGCGCCCAGCAGGAGGGCGGGGAGGCGCGGGTGGGCCTGGGCGCGGCGCGAGGCGGTGCGCGGTCGCCTCCCCGCCCCCGGCCGGCGCGCTCTCGGGGCGGTGGTTGAGGCCGTGGTAGGTGGGGACGCGGCGGCGCTGCTCCTCCGCTGCCGCCGGGAGAGTCCGCGGCGCCGGCAGCTCCGCGCGCGAACTCTAGTCCATGGCACGCAGGGCGGCGGCCCCAGGAGCTGCTCGAGTCTCGCCGTCCGCCCGCTCCGCGCCGCACTTTTAGGCGAGTGCGGAGGTCGAGGGCGAAGTCAGCCCGGAGCTGCAGCCCCCGCCGGCCGCCGCCGCGCGGCGAGAGGGAGTTCCCAGAGCGGCCGCGGCCCGGGGCCCGGCCGGCCCCCTCCCTGCTCGCTCCCCGCGCCCTCCCCCTCGCGGCGAGGCTGCCCCGCGCCCGCCGCCCGCGCCCGCCGCGATGATCTTCCCCAGCAGCAGCGGCAACCCCGGGGGCAACAGCAACTGCAGGACGCCCTATCGCAAGCAGGTGAGGCGGCGGCTGGGATGCCGCGCGGAGGCCCGCGAGCCCCGCTTTACAAAGGGCGGCAGCGCTCGGCCGGGCGCCGCTCCTCGGAGAGACCCGGCTGGGCGGTGACCTTGTTTCCTAAAGAGGCGGCGGACGGGGACGGCTCGGGCCGGTGACCTTAGCAGGGGAGATGCCCTCGCCCCCGCCGGGCCGGGCCGGGTGGGACGTAGAGGAAGGGGAAGGGGAAAGGGAAGGGGCGGAGAGGTGGCGAGAGCAGAAGCGCGCCGGGCCAGGGGCTTCGCCCAGCCCTGCAACAAGTTTGGGGTTTTCCTTGAAACCTTTGTGTGCAGAGGAGTACGAGAATAAGTCGTAATGTTGGTTTGCAATGTTCACTTGGAACCTTAAAGAACCTGTCTGATTCGTAGGAAACCCGGAAGACGTGTGTGTGTGTGTGTGTGTGTGTGTGTGTGTGTGTGTGTGTGTGTTCGCGCGCGCCCCCCTTCTTATTAAAAAAAAAAAGAGAGAGAGAGAAAAAGAAACAGGAACTTCGACTGTCACTTTCTCAAGGTTTTCAGTTTTCAGAAGCACAGGGAAATCCTGTGACAACCTAGTTGCAGAGATACTGGGATAAGCCTGAGTCATACACATGCCTTTTCCTATTTTAATACCGTTTCATACATTTTTTAACAGATTGAACTCCAAAGGCACTTCAGTGGTTAGATCAAAATCCCCTGCCGGGAAAAGGAGTGGAGCTGGAAGCTTATAGTTGCAGCCTTTTGTTTTGTTTTTCATCTTTGTTTTTAAAAGAAGGTTACCGATGCCATGTTGTGATAAATCTCACAGAGCCTTTCAACAGCAGCAATAACAAAACCTAGCTTTAAATTATGTAAAAAATGTGCAGATCTGTTTAGAAAAGGTTAAACTGATTTAGAGGTCAGTGGCAAAATGCTTGTTGAGAAAACAAAAACAGGATTGCATGTATTTTTCCTTCAGAATAAATCTTGTGTCTACATCCTTCACCACTGAGACAAATCAATTAAGTTATCATCCCAGTAGTGATACCAGCGAACTGTGTCCTTTGGTGCAGACTGTGGCTCTATTAAGATCATGACCGATGACAGTGATGCTTTGCATCTTCCTATAGCCGTTCACAGGATGATATTTAGTTCTTATTCTCAAAGTCCTTTTCAAAAAGTATGTGCTAGCGTAAGCATATCTGCAAGTATTTTGGTAGTGTCAGAAAGTCATGTTTTCTGTTTTCTAGTCTTTGGTTCTTTTACATGTTAACTTTCCCCTTAAAAAGACAGTAAACTCACAGTGGTCTGTGTGCCCTTCATGTGCAAGTCAATAGAACTTTTACCAGGTCTAAGAAGTTCCTTTTCATTAAAAAATAAAATCTGCATTGATGACTTGGCCAAAGTGTATGCCACAATTATCAGGATTTGTAAACAGGCATCTCTAAAACTCACTTCATGTGACTTCGTCTAAAATAAGTACCAACTAACATCAAGTTGGTAAGTGAAGCCAATTTACAATAAATATTCTTCTAACCGCTCCTCCCTCACCTACCTCACTCTACCTGAAAAGATGGCTAATTATGTTAGGGCCTTGTGTATTCATTTATTTGTTGTCAAAACCCAGCAGGGTGTTAGCTCTGAAATGGGAAAAGGCTCTGAGGGTGAGGCCTTTTGCTGTGAGGGGCTGGAGGTTTTGTGTGTGGAGGGGGGACAGCCTGCTGGCTGGAGCACGCTGATAAGATGCTCTCTTTTCACAGGGCTGTCCTTAGATTCAAAGACTAAAAGGGCTGACTGAATCAGAAAAACAAACAGACTTTCTTTTTTCTATAGGCAAAGAAAGAAATGAATGTGTAGGCATTATACAGACACAAGACCCAGGGTACCAGTGGTATTTGAGTCAAAGGTTTCTTTTGTTAGTATTTAGCCATTCACTGGAAAAGCACACTTCCAGCTCAGGGACCTGGTTACCATGAGTGACTTCATGATCTCATCCTGGCTTAGCCTAAATGGGAAGTCTAATTAATGCTTTTTATAAGATTTTGTGATGTTAAGCTTGCACCTTTGCAGTACATATTAGTTTGTTCATTTTGATGAAAGGATTGGCAATTTTTAGGTATTTAAAGTGGTTTGATTTTAATCTAGCAATCATTATCAACTGTTAGAGCTGATTTCTGATAATTTGCTTGAAGAATTTAACTGAATGTAAGGAATACTTAAAAATCACCTTTGGGGGAAAAAGGGGGTCAGAATCACTTTTATTATACATATATAATAGTAATAGCTAACAACCATTGAGAACCTTACTACCTGCTGGTTGCTGGTCTAATGCTTCTGTGCATTAACTGATTTCGTCATCTTGAAAGTCCTATGAGGCAGGTAATATTAGTATTCCCATTTTACAGTTAATTCTGAAGCATGGATTAAATAACTTGCCCAGAGCATATACAACCCAAAGTGCAGAGCCAGAATTTTGAACCCTGATCCTTAGGCCTTTAAACCCACCACACCACACACAACTGCCTGTTTATGTGCAGTTTCTCTGTATTGTTACCTATAACCCTTCTAGTCTCAGGAGCCTAGGTTAGGGATTTCTCCCACCCTTTGAGGGGTGGGAGTTTGGAGGTTGTGAGTTGGGAGGTGAATAATGTATCATATATGTTCTGGATGTATGATCTGATATTTGGAAGAATTGAGGTCAAAATATTGCTTTAGTTCATGGTTGTACGATTCTTAAACCTTTTTACATTTGACATACATAGGAGTCAGCCAGTTTCAGTCAAAGCAAAGGTGGGTGGTGCTCATCCCCCTTCTACCCCCACATGGTATAGTCAGGGCACCAGGCAGCACTCATCTCCAGAGTCATCTGGGATGAACAGGATTTTCCTGCATCACAGGCCTGTGAGCACATTAGACATACACCTGCTCAGCTCAGGTCAAAGGAAGATGCTTTTGAATGGAGCGATAACCCAGTGTTAGTATCTAGATGAAGTTCATTGGTTCAAGTCTCAGTGGAAAAATGTGTGTGTCCTGTTATTGTTGACTATGACATTGAGATATATGATACTTGTTAAGTAGATATAGCCTGATTATATGAAAACAGCATCCCAGTTCCCAATCAAAATGAAAACCATTTACCAGGACTTTTGTAGTTGTGAAACTATTTTTGGTGTTTTGAAAGGGGGAACAACAATCTTTATACTTAAAATCATTTAAATGTAGAAAATGGATATTTCCATTTTTCCTCTGTGTTAGCTGTCTTGAATTCTTTTATTAACTCTTTTTCTCTTTGTTTCCTTACTTCCATCTTGGAACTGCTTTCTTGAGATACTTGACTCAGTGATGGCGTAGAGTTTGACTTTTGCAAATTGTGTCATGTAGCAAAGCCTTTTTTTTTGCTGAATAGTAGTGCATAGTCCTAGTAGTTTGCAGTAAGACTTTTGGAGGTAGCACAGTGAGTGTAAAAATTCTTGTGTGTGTGTGTGAGTGTCTTTACAAATAGTCTTGCCTTTTAATAGTTGTACTTAGTAAATGTTGCTAACTTTTGATGAGTAAAGTACTTATCTCCCCAGTTTAAGTACATTTACATAGTTTGCTGCTTTCTTGAGGATTAACTGGGTGTAGCTGCACGTGAGGAATTCAACAGTGATTCAGTGTCTGGCCTCATTCAGAGGATGACATACAAAGCTGTTGATTAATCCTCTTGAAGCAGTTTCTGTTCACAGCAGTTTGTGTTTAGTAGATTGGGTTTTGTTAAAGTTTGAAGATTAAGGTTGTGCATAGGAAATACTTGAACGAACCATCCCAATTTGTTGTTTTTTACACAAGGGTAAACATTCAAGCCACAGTGATTGGAGGTTTAGGGGGAAGTAGCTGGAAATTCAATTGTAAGTAAGGTCTAATTTTCTTCTTCATCACGCTCTCTCTGTGTTGTGATTCAAGGTGACTGGGTTTTAAGTATCTACCCATAGCCTTTTGGAAAGTATAGAATTCTTCGTCCGTGACTGCACACATTTTCTGCTGGGCACGCCTTTTGGCATCTCACTGCATTTTCCGTAGTTCACTTCAGGTTTCGAACACATTTCTAGTTTTTGTTTTTCCTTCCTTTTTAGAGACTATTGTCAAGTAGGCTCACCAAATATTAGTAGTTATTTTATTTTTGAGCACTTTCTTTGTGTGTGTTTTGGGGGTGGGGATCTGAATTCTCCCAGTTTCTGAGAATGTATTTCTAAAGCACTCAGCCAATAAGCTAAGGTTTTTAGTATTTAAGTATGAAATCCCCTCTCAACCTCAGTTATGTTTAAATCTCATGACATCCATATAAAGTAGAGAAGGAAATTAAATGGGCAGTGAAATTAAGTGGCCTCATTGCTGAAAGCCAGGTCTCTGGGGTCAAGGACTGTGGCTCCTACCAGGAAGAAGAGAAGGAAGTTGTCAAGAACAGCCGTAGCCACTACACTTCCCTTTACTTGGTCTCTCAAAACATGTGGCACTCAGGTCAGCCCAGATTTCAGCTTTGGTAATGATAGCACTGCGGTTATTAGTGGTGGTGTTTGTTTCATAGGGTTGTCAGAAAACATACTGGACACTGAGTAAAATTTGAATCTCAGAGTAACGGTGAAAAAAAATACACACATACACACATATATATGTGTGTATACATATATATATATGTGTACATATATTTAGTGTAAATATACCAAATATTTTGTCAGGCTGAGTATTTTTATTTGTTGAAATCAGTAACACTTACTCAGGGAACCTAATTCACTTTTTAAAACTAGTCATAAAATAACCTATAAAATCTGCCATTCTAACTTTTTCCACTTAAAATTTTGCCTCTTAGCATATTCCTTAAGCCCTGATGATAATGCAGATTTCACTTTTTATCTTGTTAAGGCATTTGGTCAATCTAACTGGAAGACGGCTTAAGTACTGGCTCTGCCCTTTGCATGCTTTTTCCACTTAGCTTCCCTAAGCCTTAGTTTCTGCTAAGTAAATATAAGAGTACACACTTAACAGGGTTGTTGTTGTTAATCCTTCTGAGGTGTTATTATTATTAATGTCCCTGCAGAGCAAACAACAGCAGGTGGTCCTAGGAGACTCTGTGTGGTCCTGGGAGACCTTGAAGCAGTCTCCTAAGAATGGGCCATGTTTACAGCCTCTAAGAAGAGACTGTGTTTAGAATGTAGGCTGCCTCAACCTGGAGGTTGAGAGTGAAGTTCTCAACCCCATTTTAAGGACCAAAAGGAAGTGGAAAAGTGGGTCCCCCACTTTTGAACAGTTGTTCATGGAGTATGCTCCTTGTTGCACATTTTTGCCTTCTCTTTGGAGAAGGAAAGCTCTTTAATCCTTTTTTCTTTATTTTATGAAAATATGTAAATGCAAAAGGTAAAAAGAGCATTGATCACTCCTAGCATGAAATATGCTACCTTTTAAATTCCCTTGAAAATAGACAGATTTGATTATTGGTACAATGCATAATTGTTTCCAGAATTCCTTCCTTTGTCTTGTTTAATTTTTTTGTTTAATGCTATCTTTGCATTACTTAGAAATAAACATTTTTTTTTTAAACTCTTGGACATCTGTAGGTGTTTGCTGGGTGTTTGTTTTTAAATTTGCATTTGTACAGAATGCTTTCCTTAACACATTCTAAAAGCCTCATAAACTTTAAAATAGGATGAATGTACTGTAGAGAAGGAAGAAAGCTTTTTCTGAAATCTGGAATTAGAATAAGGTAAAAAGATTTAAATGGGGCAAATGAATTCTGGATCAAATTAATGAGGCAGTATTAAGCAGAGTAGTATCCTAGTAAGTAAAACTCTGTTGGTTCCACTTTATTAATTTAAACACAGTAAATTTCAAAATGGAAAAGTATAAATTGGGGAAGATTATTTTGAGTTTGTTAATTATGTACACAATACAGGTTCAAAAATATAACTTTAAAAAAGTGCATATTGGCCAAATTATATTGTATGCATGTGCTAATATATAACAACAAATCCCACCAATTATGTACAACTATAATGCACAAATAAAAATGTGGGGGAAAAATTGTAAAGAAATGTGCTATAATATTAACAAGTGGTTTATTCTGCTGTAGAATCACAGGTGACTACTTTTCTTGATTCTTTACACTGTTTCTAATCTTCTAGTCCCTCTTGCCCATTACAGGGAGCATATAGTCCTTTGGTTTTCAAGAAGACAGAGTGGGAAACAAATCTAGAAATTTTTATTATCTTTAATGCCTAAAACTTGTGGTGAAATCCCAAGAACTTCTTTCATGTTGAGAATCTCAAAGAGTAGCATGAAGTTGGGTGCTGTGGTGCGTGCCTGTGGTCGCAGCTACTGGGGATACTGAGGTGGTTCACTTGAGCCCAGGAGGTCCATGGGAATAAAACAAAACAAAAAAAAAAGACACTACTGCACTCCTTGTTTCAAGTGTAGGTTTTGAGGTATGATCCTTTTTTATTTTTTATGATTTTCTGATTATTTGTACTTCCTGCAAACTTCTATACCATCTTTTTGGAAATTATTCTGATAGATACTCTTTACATTTACTAACTCAATCTTATCCTACATGTACATCTATTCTAAACAGGCCTTCTGAACTCTTTCAGAAAAAAAAGAAAAACATTTTCAGGGTACTAATTTACCTGTGTGGGTTAGTGAGGGGCATTTTACTTATAAATGTGATATTTTATATTCTAGATTACTTTTCCAGAATTTTAACTATTTTAAATATTCTAACCATTGAGCAGTTATCACAATCATCTGTTTTCATTGGACTTATAGCTACATTTAAATACAGTAGTTTTGGAGACAGATACGCTCCCCACACACATATACACATTTAATTTCTGTATTAAATGTGACAGACCTAGGCTGTTCTACTTATGTCAGAATCCTTTGGCTATATTTTGTTATGATTACTCATGATTTTCTTCATTGCAAAACCTCCTTTTTAGTTTCTAGTTTTTTGAAAAGCAGTGTAGTGGCTTCTTAGAGGGGCCTTTAATTTATAATGGAACAGTAAGGATTTCTGTAAGAAGTACATGATAATAGATAATGTCTGCACTGTAGAAGCAATTGTTAGTGTGCAGCCCAGGGGGAGTTTCAGACTTGAGGGGGACAGGAGGAGAGGGAAATGGAGAAGGGGGTTGGGGACTCAGAAAAGAGAGGAGCAGGGTTACCCTGTTAAGCTCTGCTTCTTTTCTTTTCTTCCCCCCACCCCCATACTGAGAATCGAACATTGGGATGCTCTATTACTGACTTATATCCCCACTTCCAGCCCTCCCACCCTAAGACAGGGTCTTGCTAAGTTGTCCAGGCTGGCCTCAGACTTGTAATCCTCCTGCCTCAGGCTCCAGAGTAGGTGGGATTTCATGCAGGAACCACTGCACCCAGGCTTGGGTTTTTCTTTGCTAGTTGATACAGCAATTGATAAAATCTCCAAGTCACATTGTTTTAGTTCTGTGTAGGTTGGGAGCAAATACATAGCCTCACTCTTTTGCGTTACCTCAGACTGTGAGAATGCAGTTTTTTTCTTGGTATCAGTTCCATAACCTAGCATTTCTTCCTCTGCTCTGTCTCTTTCTGCAAATCACCTTTTGGCCGACCACTTTTGATCAACTCAGCCCTACCTGTACAAATATTTGAAAGACTTCTTTTTTCTACTTTGTATTCTAGCTTTATGGGTCAAATGTATCAAACCAATTCAAAGAGAGTAGATTCCTTCCTTTGATTTACTTAAAGTTTAACAGAAACTTAGAAACACTGTATTCATAGTTATTGAGTTGTTGTACAGCATAACTTAACTGGTCTTTGAAACCAACATGAATTCTTAGGAAGTAAACTGGCAGATGAGAAGGTATTATTGCTTGTCATGGGAGAGACTGGCCCAGCAAATGGTGAACTGGCTGTTGAAACAGCTGAGAGATGCCGAGGACCCAAAAGAAGGCAGTTAATTGCAGACAGGAGGATACACCAGGGTCTGTGCCCTCCAAAAGATTTTGTGACTGATTCCATGTGCAAAGGGACTCGAAGATGATGCCAACATTTCTTATTCAGGAGGTGGGATGTTGTTGCATCATGGAAGGTGAAGTTTCAGTGGAATGAACTTTACAGCAAAAGATTTGAATACAGAAAACATGGACTTTCTCAGGGAAATTGTGAGTAATTCAGGTTAACTGGATGCAGGGTAGAGATTGGAGGATGGACAAGAATAGGGTTAAACTTGCTGAAATGGATGAGAGGAGAGACTGAGTTTAGAAATCATCACTGTCGAAATAAAGATGTAAAATGCAGTAGTGGCAGTGGGATTGTATTAAAAGGAGCAGAGTCAAGTAATGTACAGAAAGAATGGACAAGATTGGGCTGGTGACTTACTGATTGGGGAGGGAAGCATTTTGAAAACAGAAGTTCCTAAGTTTCTAGTCTTAAGTGATTGGGAAAATGAAAAGTTACTGTAACTTTACTTGCTCTGGGCTCAATGATATGCAAGAACCTAGCTCTTCTGTTGCAGAGATTTTCTACATTTTTTAGAATGTTAAATAAATAGGGGATGGATTGCTAAATTCTAATAGTAGTCAACATTCAGGCACCAGGAATTCAAAATGACCTACAGTGTCCAAGTCAATTTCTCGTAAGGAAGAATTGTCCAGCCTTGACCATGCTCCTGGTGAGAACCTCTGTAAGAACTCATTTTGGATCCAGCAAATGCGTTGTAAACTTTGTGTGTGCGTTGGGATTGCCTTGAAGTCAACATGGAGGCTGCCTCACATGGGTACACGTATTTTTCACTTTCGCCCTGGATCCTGATATTCTTTGGAATGAAGTACACATACAACAAATCTCTTTCTTGAGAATAGCTGTTGTCTGTAACTGCTCAATTGTCTATAACATACATGGCACAGAAAGTGCTCTGGATAGGTCAAAACATCTCCCATCTCCACAGGAATGTGGCAGATGCAGAGTGGTGAAGGGGTTAGTGTATCCATCCTACTGCCGTGAAATAGTTTGGGGGAAAGGTGACGAGTTTGGTTTGGCCATTTTAATTGGGTCACGCAATCACACATTACTCTTCTTCATTTACTGTTCCAGGCAGAAGTTTTTAGAAAGCAGTTAGAAATATAGAACTGGAGAAAGAAGCATTGGGGATAGATTGAAGGACTCCAGGGAGAGGGGATGTCAAGAGAAGACAGGTCTTGAGGAAGCCAGGGTTTATCCTGGAAAGGAGTAGGATGAGCCTTGAAAAAGTGGGCACGGAAATGACAGAACACTGGGAGAATCCTGAGTGTCATGGAAGCCAAGGCAGAGCCCTTTCCAGGAGAGGTGGTCATCTTTGTTAACTGTTGCCCAAGGGTCAAGGAAGACAAAGGTCCAGTGAAAGTCCATTGGAAGTATCTGTTGGGAGGTCTCTATGCCTTTGAAATAGAAGTTTCAGTAGAGTACTGTGTGTGTGATGGGGCAGCAAAATAGGGTGAGAGGAACCACATTCCAGAGGACTTAAAACAAGGAGATGAGTAACGGTGTGCTGGAGAGCACCTATAATCTGCCTGTATTTCCCAGCTATTCCAGAGGCTGAGGTGTAGGAGTTGTTCCAGGCTAGCTGGGCAACACAGAACCCACCTCAAAAATAAAAACCAACTAAATAAGTCTGATGCCAAAAGAAAAGAGAGTCCCTCCTGATTGGAGTACCACAACCTGCAGACAAGACTATTTTAGCATATGACTGGTTGAAGGTCCTAAGAAAAAAGGGAGGAGTTGGAAACAGGTTTTAACCTTAAGGAAGACTGATGGGGAATGAAGTCTACCAAATTATGCTACATCTATATGCAAGTATACCACAACGAATCCTGCTGATACATATAATTATAATGCACTAATTAAAATAATAATAATAATAATAGTAATAGGAAGATCAATAGAGTAGAGCAAGCACATTAGGGGCAGGAGGAGAGGAGGGGAAAGGAAGGTATTGAGGAATGAAATTGATCAAATTATGTGCTTGCGTGAATATGGCCCAGTGACTCCCACTCTTTGTAATGGTCCAATATTTTTTTTTTTTTTAAAGGAGAGATTGAGGTAGGCTAGTCTCACAGGAAGGGAATCCCCTCAGAGTTTCCTGTCTATGATACTGAAGAAGAAGATGGGCTATGTCAGAGATTGTGAGAAGGAGGGGGAGAAACAGTCAGACTCCTCCTTTCAGAGCTTTTGTTTAAGTGAAGAGGTTAGGTCATCTTTTCAAGATGAAAAAGTTGGGGTTCCAGCTTAGGGAGTGTGACCAGAGATTTTGAAATTGCTCATGGGAAGTTGGTGAGCATTCAAGCAGAGATGAGTAAAAAGAGGAGTGAACCATGGTGAGGGTGTGGCAGGCTGAGTCAGCAGAACACCAACTGTCTTCACGGGGAAGGGGGCTGGTGCTGTACGGTGGCTTATATGGGGCTGGGCATTGGTAAGGTGAGAGTGGTGGGAAAAATGGAGCATTGTTATGAAGGTTAAGGAGACCTGCGAAAACCAGAAAGTTAATGACCATTCAGGAATAGGGAGAGGCAGGAGGTTCTGATAAGATACAAAAAAAAAAGTCTCTGGGAGAGAGGTAGTGGTGAAAGACCTTGTCAATCTGAAGTCAAATCTTGAAGGTAGAGTAATTCCAAGACCTTACCTCTTTGATCCCTGACAGTACAGAACAAACAGTGCCTTGTGGAGTGTTTTGGAGGATTAAATGAGCTAACACATATATCTGTCTGGCATAACCAGATGCAGGTAGTTATACTTATTAAAAGTGGCTCTTGCATAGATTATGCCTCCATATAATTACTGTTGTAGTATTTGTGTAAATAAAGTCATGTTTCAAACAGACTTCCCACCACCATGAACCACAGAAAAAGAGAAAAATGTTAATTTTTTTTTAATGTGAACTGCAAGCTCAAGTTTTAAAAACACTGTCAAACCATTGCAAATCATCATAAGTTGCTATGAAAGACAAAAGGCGAATGTAGGTATGGATCTCAACATTTTTATTACTTCTATGACTGTGAGCATGTTTCTCAAGCTTTCTGGTCTTAATTTCCTCTTTGGCAACACTAGGGATCTTAGTTACTTGATTTTTTGAGATGCCTAGATGAAGTCATTTGTATGACAGAATATGACACACTCCCTGGCCTAGGTACTCTGACTTCTCCCCTCCTTCCTTGAGGTGTCTCAACAGAAGTTGGTTGACCCGAAAGAGGATTGTGGAGGACAGGTCAAGGAAATCCTGCAATTACAATAGCGGAAGAAGGCTGCAGTCCTTCTGTTCATAGCGGAAAATATTTTGTGCTAAGAAAAATCATAAAGAAAAATTCAGCTTTCATTGGGAAAATAGAAATGATTCTTGTGTCCATCCTTGACTTCCCAGACTTAAGGGTTAACTAAGTTAGTATGAAATAACATGCCTTACCTTGACCTGTAAACAGTGTGGGTATGTTCCTAATATTTCCAAAATGAATGCTGTACACTGTGTTGTAAGTGCTGCTTCTTTTGGCATCTGATTTTAAATTCATGAAGTTTGCTGTTTAAAGTTGTTTTTCTTTCCCCAAATTATGTTTACGAAGATACTTGGGTTCTATTAAATGTTGAAAGTGTTCCAGGAATTAAAATATTCAGTATTCAAAGAAACTTGGGAAACACTACATACGATATAGTATTGCCTAGGAGAGTAATGGTATAAATTAGCACGAAAGTCTTTGAAGTCCTGCAGAAAAGACATTTGTCCAACTTTGTGTATTTCATTGTTTTCCTAGAATTATTTGATCATGGAACCACTTAGTCCTAGAGTATTTTCTAACTATATTCTTGGAACAGTTTGGGGAACACTTACTTAAAGGAACCTTTTACATTTTGGAGTTGGAAATAGTATTAGAGGTTGTCTGGTCCAGCCCCTTTAGTTTACCCAGAAGGGATTAA
The DNA here is from genome assembly GCF_902686455.1 of Sciurus vulgaris. NCBI lineage: Eukaryota > Metazoa > Chordata > Mammalia > Rodentia > Sciuridae > Sciurus > Sciurus vulgaris. Next base: position 115,040,362 of record NC_136463.1, on the reverse strand, counting down.
AATCCAAAGACACTGAGTGATTTGTGCAGTCTCCTAACTAGTGGAGCCTAGGTCTTCTGACTCCATGCTGACCAATTTACCTTCATCTCTGCCTTTCCAGATATTTCACACTTTACATCCTTGTTATTCCAATGAACCTTAAAGAATGTATCTTCTATATCTTTAAAAATAATGTCTTTAATAGGGCTTCAGAATTGTTTTTGTGAGGTTTTTGTTTTTGTTTTTAATCATTCTCTAAGTTGAGTAGGCCTTTGGCAGTGGTATGTTCTTTATTATCTTCAGACAAAATTAACTAGTGTTGGTCAACTTTTACTTCTCTTTTGCTTTTAATTTCTCTTAAGATTAATTTTTCTGCCTGTTTTATTGCTTCTTAAAACATCTCCCAAATCAAGATAACTGACTTGTGAAATCAATCTAGTTTAAAGTGTCAGTGATCTGGAAAACCCACACATTCTAACTATTCATGAGGACTCTTTTGCCCTCTAAGTTAGTTTTCTTTTTCATATAATTGGCTGTGGGTAGACACATTTGCATATTTTTAGCCCCTTCCTGCCTGACTTATTACAGCATGCAGAATTTACTCTGTGGTTTCTAGGTGTAAGTTCCTGTGCAGAAGAGACCACATTTAAGACTTTATAACCATACTTGCTATGGTTCTCCATCTGGAGAATACTACTATGTGTTCTTGAAAAATCTGAAGGACAACTTTATTGCTTTTTCTTATAATTGAGATATTTCAGACACTAGTTGTTAACTTGTAGCATTTTCCTTTTTATCTATTTTAAGATTCTTAGTTGTCTTAGAAAAGTGGTGTCTGTCAGAGACTCTCACTGCCTGTTTCTGTGTCTACAACATGAAATTTTACCCTGAAATATGCTGTGACATGATACTAATTTTTGGGATGAGATGTCTGAAGGAATGTCTGTTATGTCATGTGTTATCAGAAAAGAAGCATGGTATATGTTCTGCCAAAAGTCCCCAAAAGACCAGCTCTTCCCCGAAATCATTTGGGAGTTAGGATATTTCAGCATCACATAGCTTATTTGTAACAAAGCCAAGACTAGAACCATATTTCCTATTATTGCAGTTTGGTCCTTTTCAGACAAATCCAAGTCAGATTACTGTTCCCTCGATCAATATCTTAGAGTCCATTCTGGTCCAAGCACTGTGTTAGCTACTGAAGGGAGTAACAGTGATCCTGTTCTCAACCTTTGGGTCTCATAGGGGCTATGGAACAGAAGTAACTATAGAAAGCAGAAACGAATGCCACAAGGTCCACATGTTTAAGAACTGGGTAGTAAGAACATGTATAACCTGTAGAATTCATTCTCCAGTGGACCTGAATTTAGGTGATCCCTGCCCTCAGCTGCACTTGAATTTGATTCCAGGATAGAAAGAAGATTCTCAGCTGATTTGTGTGTGTGTGCACACATGCATGCATATGTCAGCTGCCCCCTTAGGGTTACCATACTATTTAATTGACTGTATTAAGCTGCTTATTAGGCTATGGAGGTTGAGTAGAGAAGAAAAAAAGGTGTATCTTCCATGTTCTTAGCATCAGTTTATTGCTAAAATTGGTTCTGGTTTTTTAAAAGTGAGGTAGAAAAGCTAGATAATATTAAGAGGGATTCAAGCAAAGAAGATATTTCAGATTCTGAGAGTCCTTCCCTCTTTCATTGTCCTCTAGCTAATTATGTGAAGTGGGCTTGGAAAGAAGTACTTGTGGAGTTGGGATTATTGACAATCGGGAAACAATCACTAAGGGTTTTCAGAGCAATTGCGCATGCTTTTCATGGACTATCTATAACTAGGGTCAGCAAGTGCTTTTCTGTGAAGGGCCCAATAGTAAGTGCTTTAGGCTCAGCGTATCATATGGTCTCTGTCACAGTTACTCATCAACACCTTTGCAGCTCAACTCTAAAGCAGCCATAGATGATATGTGGGCATGTCTGTGTTGCAGTAAAACTGTATGGACAAAAGCTGGTTGTAAGTAGAAGTTGACTAACCTGATCCTTTGTTGATTCTTCTACCAAAAGGTGCACAAAAGGAATAAAAAGAAAACAAAACCCAAATCAGATAATGATACTTATAAGCCCAGTCAGTATAAAATAAACACAGAATCAAACCATGTGAATGTGGGACTGATGCATAGTTTGGTCAAAAGGTTTTGGTTTGGTGTCTGATCTTATCTAACTGATTCTTTTGTTTGGTTCTATTTGGGGAGCCATTCTTTATTATTTATGTAATCAATTCTACCTTGGTTACTTTAATTTTTAATTAATTTATTTTTTTATTGGTACGAGGGATTGAACCTAGGGGTTTCTTAACCACTGAGCCACTCCCCAGCCCTTATTATTTTATTTTTTTGAGACAGAGTCTTTTTATATTCCTTAGGAATAAGACGTGGCCATAATTCTGAAGTCATGAGAAAGAGCCATGAAAAAAAGGCAAATTGCCACCTGGGGGCAAAAGTAATTTTTTTTCTTTAAATAATATATCTTGGCAAAATTTGCATTTTCCTAGTTACCAAAACAATTTGGTCTAAGTTAACTACTGAATTACTTATGCATTAGTTTACTAGGTATGTTCTAACAAGGTTTCACAGATATTCTTCAACAGAAACAGAAACATTTTCTTGTAGTACTGGTGACTAGAAATTCTGAGATCCAGGTGCTGTTGGGGCCAGGTTCCCTCTGCAGATACAGGGGCAAGGTCTGCTTTGGGCTTCTCTTTTGACTGCTGGTAATTACTTGGCTTGTGGCAACATAACTGCAGCCTTCACATGACAGTCTCACGTTCTTCCTGTGTGTCTGTCTCTGTTCAAATTTCCCTCCATATGTATACCAGTCATATTAGATTAAGGCCTCATTTTAATTTGATTACCTCAATAAAGACCCTGTCTTTAAATAAGGCCATATTCCAAGATCCTAGGGGTTAGAACTCTTACCTGTTTTTTGAGGGGATGCAGTTCAACCCACAACAATGTAGTACCAGACGTTCATTTAGTTTAGACAAAATCCGTCAACTCGGTATCTTGGTGAGTCTGAAATAAAGCCAGACTACTTAATGACTTCCTTGTGGCCACCTTAGCTTCCATAGCAGAAGTGTAATACTCATGGTGTATTACTGCACTGTTATACATGATGTAAAAGCAAGTTTTCTGTTTTGTGTTTGTCTTTAACTTACAGGATAGACTATATGCCTTTATAGAAATAGTTTAAACATATAAATAGCTCTGGAAGAATCTCCTTCCCACCATAGCCTACAAGGACCTTGAGAATTTTCATTCTGCCTTTCCCAAGTCCATACCTACCCTTATACCCAAAAGTTCTGCCTTGGTTCCTGAAGTCTCCTTCCTCTCCTCCCAACTTTTGTTAGGCTGTCACAAGTGGCTGCAGAACTTTGTCTCCCCACCTTCAAGGTCCCATCCCTCTAGTCTTTAATTCAAGATCTGTTTCTTCCAGAAAGATGATTTCTCTTTTATTCTGTTCCTGTGACTTCCTATGTCAGAACCATGTTCTGATGCGATGGTCTTCATCCAACATATCTCACTGGGGTGTGGGGTGCACGTAGTGTATAAGCAGTCATGCCCTTGGTTGTACGTTAAGGCATTAAGGCATACAGCTACCTCTGGGAATAGGCATAAGTTCCTGTATTTATCAGGTAAGCCACTCACAAGAGGGAGAGTCTTGCACATTTCTAAGTTTGTTTTGAAAGCTGTTTTAGAGCTACAGTTCTGTAAGAATGAGAAGTGGTATTAAAATTTAAGATTCTTGAATCTTATGCAAGAATTTAAATATACACATATGCCATTACAGGTGACTCACGTTTGTTATTCTAAACCTTCGCTTTAAAACAAAAGAACAACAAACTTCCTGTTTTTTTTCCCAGAATTTAAAGAACACATGTCAGATGGTATTTTATTTCTTTTCTTTTCTTTTTTTTTTTTTTAAAGAAAACAGCTAAGTTAGTAATTTCTCTTTACAAAAGGATTCCTCCTTACATATAATTGTTTCTTAATCATTGAGTTTTTCTTTAACCTTTTTTTTGGGTATGTTTCTCATTGACTCAATTCTTAAATATATTTGAGTACTGGAACTTCGAATTCTGTGAAGCATAGTGTTGGTATATGTTGTGCATATTTTGGGGGTATAGTATTTGCTGATTTTATTCTGAGCGTCTTTTAAAGTTCTTTTACTTACTGCATTTAATACATGGATCTGTTCAAGTTGAATGTCCCAAAAACACATCCAGTATGTGCAATTAGGCATACTTAGCAGTCATTATTTCAGCAAAAATGTATCCATGTCTGACAGTTCATTGTGTCAGGGAATGCACTTCTAAGTGCTCTGTACTTTCTGCCCATAATGAAGTCATTAGTTTTTCCAAAATAGCCACTTTCTGAAATTTTTGCCACAAAGTCACATTTAGACATGTGTGAAGTGTGCACACGTACAATTGACTATCTGAGCAAAAAGGTTTGTGACTCTGCAGAGGGGGCACCACAGAAGGCCTTTCCAGGGGAAACCATCCCAGCAGGCAGGGTTGTATTTGTTTTTACATAGTGAAGTACGTAGAGTTGTTAACTTAGAGCTGGACATTGAACTCTCTACATGTCAATTAGTGGGGAGCTGCAAAGCCTCACATCTGAGGGAGGGTTGGTTAGAAGTGTCAGATCAAGGAAGCAGAAATTGCTTGGATAAGCTGGTACAAAAGAGGATCTGAAGGGTGTGGTCAGAGTTTGCAGTTTTAGAACAAGGAGACGCCTTTTCCTACTGACTAATGAAGGGGTCAGGTGTCATCTGGAAGAGCAAGGGACAAGATGGAAGCTATTTTGCAAGGGGGCACAGAGTACCCCAAGGATTCAGATCTGCTGCAGAAACCATGGGGTGGAACTGCATCTGGGAGAGACACCAAGGCTTGTGGGTTTCAGTGACGTGCATGTTGATTCTACCCTTTACAACAGTGCTATTTCCTGAAGTATGGTCCCAGGACAACCTGCATCAGCGTCTCCTGGGGTGCTCATCTAAACTGTATATTATTAGGTCCCTCTACAGCATGCATACCCAAGACTGGTGGGGGGTGCATTTTAATCTCTGCAAGTGATTTAGAAACTCACAAAAGGCTAAGTACCAGTAGGTGAAATATTCCTGAATAGTTGCTCTGTTTGTTTGAATCTTTTGGTGATGAAGAATGAGTATTCATATAAATCAGTGATCTTTTAATTTCAGAGGTGATGTGGACAGAAAATGTAATTGAGCACATAGTAAATAATGAAAGGCTTCACGAGTAATTGAGTCAAAATTGGATCTAAAGAAAAATTGGCATATTTTTCTTAAGGTCGATATCAGAACAGCTAACCGTAGATGCTCCCCGGAACCTTGGTCTGCTGAAGTGTGGTCCAGCTGGGATGATGCATGAGAGCCATTCTGAGTTTCTGCAGAAAACGGTTTCTGGGGTCCATCTGTAGATACGCTGAGTCAGCTGAGATGCCAAGGCCCGCCATAAACCCCAGGACCCAGATGAAACTATTTGAAATCCAGGATAGGAAAAAGCCTTTTCTTTTCCTTTTTTCCTGTTATATGTTTGTGGTGTAATTTTTCAAGTTACTGCCGGGGGTGGGGGATTATATGTCTGTTATGGGGTAGGAGGATCTGTGTGTCTTGTGGGGAAGATGTGGCAGGAAACAGAGATTTCTGAGAATCTCAGAACCCAAATACAGTGATGGATGAGAGTGAGCTGCCATTTCTTTCTTCTGTTGACCCTTTTCTAACACTCAACATGGGCAAGATTGCTGTTGAGAGCAGAGAAGAAAGTCTCCAGGATCCATGCCACTGCAGAGAATCCCCACATACACGCCCCACCAGGCTGGCCACTGTCCAGTCTGAGGCAGCCAGATAGTGGTGTGCAGTTCTTGGAACTGTCTTAGCTTGCTTTTTCTTCATCCACAAAACTTGCCAGTCAAACTTGTTACTGTTCATTTTAGGACAATAACCGCACATAGTGATTAAAAACTCTTGCTAAAATGTAGAGATTTACCCAGTTCTTATTCATCCCTCCTAAGGGAAGTCTATAAAAAGAAGTATTAAGATAAAAAGAACAGTTACTATAATGTAATCTCACCTTCTTCAGCCTTTCCCCCATCATTACAGCCACCCCAACCCCATTTACTACAGCTAATATTATTTTAAAATTTTAAACTTTTATATAGACAACGATAATACTATGTGGGTCTCTTGAGTAGCTAATAGGCAAAGCAGCCAGGAAAATCAAGGATGGGGGCTGTCTCTAAGGATTTGAAAAACAGACAGTGAATATCTAGTGATTAGTTTTGTCACACAGCAACTTATATACCTTGTAGGAAACATGCTTGTCAATTCTTGAGATGACATCTAGCTGGAAGGAATGATGACCTATGCAGAATATCAGTTTGCTTTCAGAAAGATACCAGCATACTGGAAGATAAGCACAAGTTAACAAAAGAGAGTTTAATAGGAATAAATAATCATAAAATCTTGCATTTCAGTGAAAAGTACTAGGAGAAATTTAATATAACTCATTGTATGAAAAGATGTGGGTGTTTGGAGTCTTAGTTTGCATTGCCCTAACTAAAGAGATTAGGTGGCTTACCAGCAATAGGAATTTATTTCCCACTAGAAACTGAATGTCTAAACCCAGCAGAGTTGGGTTCTAGTGAGGGCCCTATTTTGGTTTACTTAGTGTGACTATAGTATCTTCACATGGTGGAACAAGAGCTACAGAGCTGAGTGGGGGCAGGAGAGGTGTCTCTTTCCTGAGGACACTAATCCTAACAAGGGCTCTACCTTCATGACCTATGTACTTCCCAAAGGTCCTACCTTGTAATTCATTGGGGATCAAAGTTTCAACATATGAAACATGGGAGCACACCTTCAGTTCCTTACAGTTGGTTTGGTAATAAGTAAGTGTTAGCCAACAAATTGATTTAGCTGTTTTGACCATAGTTTTAAGTACATTAGTAAAATTATAATCTTTAGATTAACAAATGAAATCATCCTACTGCACAGACAAGTTCTAGTCCAAAAGTTCTTCTCCAATATGGAATTTTTGAAATCAAAATGCATTTTTCCCCCCACAGAAAAATTGTAATTAATGGTAACCTTGTCTTTTGGTGGACTTTTAGAACCAACAGTGTCAGCTTAAATTCTGAATCTCTCGTGAGCAAATATTTGTTATACACTAGAGGAAGAGAGTATCTTTCTTGCTTCTGATAATCATAGTGAAAGATGTGTATTGGATGACCTTTTGTATCATCCACCCCAAGCTTGAGAATAATAAAACCAAAGTGCTATCAGTGGAACATATGCACATCTTTAAATTTCTTCCTGATATTTCCACTGTCTTAGGTGACAGCAGCCGTATCATGGAAGTTTGGGGATTTTAAAGAGGAACTTTAACCCAAATGTGTGTGTGTGTGGTTAGAATTTCAGTGCATGAAACTAACCCAGTTAAAAAGGTGAGGAACTATGGCAGTTTTCTACAGACCAGCCTCTCCAGGCTCCTGTCCTGGGAAGTCAGCTTCCTAGATTTTACCTGTCTTTCATATCATCTTACATTTTTGAACCCACAGGGTCTTTTCTTTTTCCCTGCAATGTTCTCCTTTTATTTATTTTTTTCCTTAATGTGACTGTGAAGAGGTGCCTTAGAGTAGGAGGGGGGCAATTGAGAAACTGCTTTATGTATAGGTCAGTTTTAAGATTAGAACTGGTGGTGCCTGCATTGGCAGAACCCTCCTGGCCATCTGGACACCAGGTTTAGAGATGCATTGAGAAAGACGGGCTCAAGTATAGGTAACATGCATCAAGCACTTCCTACAAACTTGACATTTTCCTGAGGGTTCAATAGTTGTTAGCTTATGTAATCTTCACATCAACTCTGTGAGCAAGATTGGAATAAATGATATGGTCCTCCTCACTGTAAAGATGATGGAATGAGGCTTGGAGGTGTTAAGTAATTTGCCTAAAGACACTACTGAGGGAGAGGCTTTGGTGGCATCTGAACTCAGGCAGTCTGATTTCAGAATCCATCCTTTTGATTCTACTTGCTCTTAGAAGTCTTCCTGGCCAAAGAAATTATTTGGTTATTGTTACTTATTTCGAGGTTTAGAGGAGTACCATTGGAAGATGATATTTATCTTCAATGATTTAAATTCAGATAAAAGAAGAGAAGACTAGACATGTTCTATGTTATAGAAATGTTTTATAAATAAATTGGGTCATCCGCTCTTTTCTGAGGACCTTTTTAATGTTTTTAAATTGAGGACACCCATAATCTCTCTGCCATAGAGAAAGATTTTACTTGGATAAGATGACTGGACAAGATGAGGCACAAATTTGTCACTGGCTCTAAATAGGGTTAAAGAATTAGTATTACAACTTAATGGGATCTTATATAAAAATAATTCTTTGTACATGCCCTGTGATTACACAGCTAAGACTTTAAAAAATAGGATTAGGAGAGTTAAAATAGCTCTTTAGAAAGTCACTACAGTGGGTTGAATAGAGTCCACCCAAAATTCATGCCTAACCAGAACCTCAGAATGTGATATTATTTGGAAATAGGGTCGTTTGTTGCAGGTATAATTAATTAAGGATCTTGAAATAAAATAAAACTGGATTTAAGTTGAACCCTAAATCTAATAACCTGTCTTTTAAACATGAAGACAGGATGAAATAGAAGACTGAAAACACAGGTGGAGGTTGGAATTCTGCCTTATAAGACAAGAACAGCAGGAGCCACCAGATTGTCCCCTACAACTTTCAGAGGGGGTGCTGACCTGCCAACACCTTGATTTGGGATGTCTAGCTTCTTGAACCAGAAAAGAACAAATTTCTTCTGTCTTAAGAGTTACCCAGTCGGTGTAACTTGTTATGGCCATGGCAGAAAACAAATATAGACACTTTTCTACTTTCTCTTCATTTATAGTTAATCTTTAATTTTAGAATAGCTTAATGCATTTATACAGTGTTGTAATTACTGTGTAAACTGTAAATCTTAAATTTCCTGACAGAAAGCAATCATATTAAGTTGTATTAGGATAGCTATACTTACTAACTGGACATTTTAAAGAGATGTGGTACATTTCAAAGGGTAGCTTTTTTGAACTTTATGAAACTCTGAGGTGTAGGGGTGATGCAGTTCCCCTAAAAGAATTCTGTCAAGCCGCTCAGATGACTCCACTAAGTTATTCCTTTAAAAAACTTCACTAAGGTTAAAAATCAATTAAAAGGATTGGAGTGAAGGTGTCATTTTTCAATTGAAAGTCTAATAAAGCGAATCCTGGCAAAAATGAATAACAACTGCCCGACCAGATGTGGCCATTACCAAAGGCAGTAGGATCCCCAAGTGATTACATCTTCTCGAAGGCTTATAGTAATTCTGATTAATCTGTTTTGAAAAGACAGATACCCACATATCCCATATATCCAAAGGCAATAAGATTAAGATTATTAGAACTTCAATTTTTTTTCTGAATCATAATTCTCACTATCAGTCATAATTTGTCTAGTGTCCCTGGTGTTTTGAAGTCTTAAAGCAGGAATTTTAAAAGTCCACCTGTCATGGAGGTGGAAAATTGTTCAGAGACTCCTCAGTCTGGAGAGGAAATATAATAAATTTCCTGTGAAAGTAAAGATCCTGTTTCAGCTGGAAACGTGATACAATGAATGCATTTCTCCCCAGATGTCAACCTCCTTTATGAGATACCTAGCCTGCACCACGCTCTGGCCCTTGCCAAGTTCACCTGCCTCCTTATGCCCTGGAGCTCTTCAGCACACAGCATTTTACCATGGCAGCAGTCGCGAGGCTTCCAGCATGTCAGTCTGTGTTCTTCATGGACATGGAAGCTCTTGGTCCAGGCTCTGGGCTATAGGGCTGGATGATGAGGCAGGGCCCTGCCCCTTGTCCTCAAGGTACTTACAGGTGGCAGAGGAGGTTGGTTGTTTAATGTAAATGTAGAATGACCACATTAGTAAGTGTGACCCTTTTATTGAGATTAAACTATCACATAGTGAGAAGTTCTGAAGGAAAGCAGGTTGCCTGAAATCTTTTCTAGTAATATTCATTCCTTCCTGGCACTGCTGTGTGTTGGTAGTAGAGGAAGGAAGGAAGGAAGGACATGTCATTCCATTTTACTGTTTTGCAACCAGTATCTTGAGCCAAACCTTTTGGCTGTGTTTTATTGGAAGGTTTTTAATAACCATGATGTAGTTATACTGTTCTTAGCAAAAGCGAGTCTTTATAAAAGCCTTAATTAGTGCAATCTTGTATCAAGTAAGGTCCCCAGTACAATGAAACTAAATGGCACGCTGCTCACTACCATTTCTCTTCCACTTAACTCCTGAGGAGGCTGTCAGACCCATCTTATTTTACAACCAGACTGCCACCTCCTCTGAGATCTTGGGAAAATCCCTTAATCTCTCCCTTTCTTAGCCATAAAATGGTAATAAGTATAACTATCTTATTGTGATTAAATAAAAGCATGAATACAAAACATTCATTTTGGTACCAAAACCAGTAAATGCCCAATGTTAGCAGTTAGTACTATGAATGACACTCAGTTCTCTGTGAAAAAAAATTTCCCATAAATTTTCATGACTTTATTTTTTCCCTTTGCATTTTGCTTATTTCATCATTTTTAAAGACTGCCTAAATTGTTTTGATGCTGGCAAAAAGATAAAATGTTATAGCCCCAACTAAAATGGGCAAACAAAAGAACTAAACATACCCACCTGTTTTATCTATTTCTAGGGTAACTACTCATCAGATATTATTGCAAAGCAAGATTGGAGTTTGCAGTAAGGGAGAATGTAGATAATCCTTCCTGCGTAGGTTCTGCATGTATTTCTGTGGAGAACAGAGTGAGATAACCAACATGTCCAAGATTTTATAGGAAAATTCTGGTCTTTATGTTTGTAATTTGCATATTACCTCTTAACAAACATATCCAACCAGGATTAAACTGTCCTTTAAGTTTTTAATCTTGTTTTCCTTTGGTTTCATAATGGAAGTTCTTCCAAATGTCCTGTGATATTTTAATTTGAACAATAACTACTGGACTGCAGAGCAGAGGTACCAAGGGGCTGCCTGTATCCTCTGCCCTGAGCAGGTGACTGGGCTTCTCTAGCTTCCTGGCCATGTTATAGAAAAGGAAAAACACGTCTGCTCCTTCCGAAATTGTTTTTCACACTGAAAGTTACCATTGTCTTGTTCTGATCTTAAAAAATAAGGATGTCCACCTTTCCTTTTCATTCATTCCTTTTGCTCTATGCCCTAATTTTTAAACTGGGCAGAGAGCACTATTTTGAGATTAAATCTAGTAAAAAATACAAGAGAATTCTGTAAAGACTTGAATTGCTGGAATCTGAACTTATATTTATAAAGAAATAGAAATTTTTAAACTCTCTCGTCCCCTACCTCATTTTCCCCACCTCATTGTGGGAACTCTGGCCTGGTTTTCCTTTACTTGTTCTGGAAATCACACTGGCTGTTTTGGGTTAAGTGGCAGAGGATCAAAGAGCTGGTCCCCTTCCCTCGTCGTTGCTTGTGGAGTCTCCAGAAGCCAATATCTTCTTAGGCATGACTTTCTTCAAAGTGTCCCCTTGTGGATGAGGAGGGTTGGTGTTGTCTTCTGGCTTTGTCCATTTGGAGGGGCAGAGATTTACGAAACCCATTTTGTGTACTCATTGCTAATGAATTAGGTTCAACTGGGATAGCAGTAGACAGTGAATAAGTACATGTTTGATTATATGCAGCAAAGATACATCATGAAACTATGGTCAAAGAAAAAGATGAGAAAAATGCAAGCATATGAACTAAGTGCTGTGCTGCCCAGTGAGCCCCACACCAGACCCTTGGATACACAGAGGTTCAGGGCCTCTCTTCTGGATAGTTAGAACTCTGTATTACCCAAATCTCCCTGGGAAAGAAGCTCTCTGACATTTTCATTGCTTAACAGTGTGCATCTTTAGTTCTTTTTGCTAAAGATGAACAGAAAATGAAAAGGTGTTCAGTAAGATTAATATCTTCACTTTTTTCTTGTTGAACATTAAATCCCTACTCTCAACAGAGTATTGTGAAATAATTTTAAACTAAAAGAAGAAACCCACATCTGGATTATGTAGAATTTGAAAACTGTTCACAGATTTGACTTCACAAAGTGAGGTTCTACCTCAGTTTATCTGCTTCAGAAGAAGGGAGGAGTGAACTGAGCCTGCATTTGCCTTGGTTAGATTCCAGGGCACCTGAGCGTCCCAGGGTTGATACCATCCTAGTGAAGTTGTTAGACACTAGCACAGGGGCTGACTCCTTGAAGGAGAAGACTCAATGGTTGTTAGGGGTAGATATTCAGTCCAAATAGGCAGTATTGCTAAGGAGAGATCTGACCTGTGAGAAGGCATGTGCTTTTGAAAATGGGCAGATACTTAGGTCAAATGTGAAAAACAGTTCTCCAGAGTATCTTGGTGGGCTGAGGGATCCGGGTTCACATTGATTTGGGGACTTCTGCAGGAAAATCGTTTCTTCTTAGAGAAAAACATACCTGTATTTTATCATATTATTGTTGCAGATTTGATGCCAGTTTTTTTTTTTTTTTTTTTTTTGGCAAAAAGTGGGGTGTAACCATTATGTGAAGCTTTAAAAAAATGTGGCATTATTACTTAAAAATTGTTTGTTAGTAAGCTGTCTTTGGTACAAGAGTAGGATGCATGGAATACTTGTGAATGTACATTAATGCAGGGTGAAGATTATGTAGTGAAATATAGTGTGCATCGTGAGGCTGTAAGACAAAAGCAAACACTAGAGTATGTGAAAGGAAAATATCTTAAGATCTTTCCATCTTTTTTTTTTAAAGAAATAGGTTGAAATCAAAAGTGACTGGATTTGTGACATATGGAGGGAAACTAGACCATGGGTAGACGATTCTATTAGGTCTTCAAGGGTTTCTAATCGAGGCCTAGAACCCCTTCAAGGGATTCTAATCGTGTCAGTGGACCCTAATGTACTTCTCTGACAGGTATCAAACTTTTATTTTCTCATAAAAGGTACAATTAATGATCATCATGTGTATTAGTCACAAATTTTGAATGTAGATACATGAAAAGTAGAAATGAATGACATAACATTTTTAAGAGTTTTGAATTGTAAATTTAATAGGCAGTGTGAGTTTTCTTTTTAAAACAAGAAACTGGATGTCTAGTAGGCATGGAGATCTGAGCAATCCATCTAGAAGAGGACAGCGGATAAAACGAGATGTAAAGAGGCTGTACAAAAACTGTATGCTTTTTGTGACGTCTTAACAGGACTAGCATATCAGTTCAGCTCATTTTTTTAAATACTCATTAAGAAAGCTTGGCCTGAATCACCATCCTCTGAGTAGACAGGCACCACTGATGCTTGACGGCATTGGTGGTGGGTCTGCAGACTTAACTCTGCTGTTGAGCTGTGCAACCTTGGACGATTGGTTTGACTTGTCCAGGCCCCAGATATCCTGAAAAGTGAGGGGTTAGATTCAGTTATCGTTTGTTAACATGTTTAAAGCCAAAAGTAAAATTACTATGCTCTCCTCTACTCCCCATCTTGCCATCTTCAAGATTCTGTTATTCTTTCGTGGAGAACTACTGAGTCACATGATCTCAGATGTCCATCCCTGCTCCAGTGCTTTGTTATTCTAATCAGATATTGGAGTGGAAATAGTGGAACAAACATTTTTAATCTCACTTTGTGTATAGGTGCAACTTGCTCCTCCTTAAAGCTAGAAGGGGCCTTCCGGTCCCCCAAACCGGAGTCCTGCCTTGAGCAAGAACAAAGTCTGGAGCTTGATAGAAACGCACCCTGCCAACCCCGCCCCCACCGCTCCCCCTCCCCCAGGCTGAGTCAGATTTGCATTTAAACTATTAAGCCAGTAATATGCACATCAGGTTGCAGACCACTGATTTTATCCTGAGGTGGCAATATTAATGGGAGTCTCAAATCAATTGTCATTACCAAACAAAATAAAGTCAAAAAGATAATATCAGGGTACATTTCATAGAGTAAAGGAAAATGCTATTTCACCAAACTTTTGTTTCCATATAATATGCCTGTGCCTGTACATGTAAGTACCTCCACTTTGTAAAATGGAGATCTCAGGAAAGAAGCTAATTTCCAAAGTGATATTGGGCAAAAAATAAAATAAAAAAATTTAAGTCACCATCCTAGGCAATATAGCACAGAGACAATTGTGTACTCCCCTTCCTTTGCACACACAGACATGTATCTAGAAATGCATGAACTAATAAAAGTTACTCTATGCTGATATCAGTAATTTTCTATAAATTGTTCATATTATATCAGATGTACATGAGAACGAAACAAATGGGAACCTTAATTTTTCATTGTTTTTAAAATTTGTTTTGTAAATATTAGTTTTTGAGTTGTATTAACTAAAAAAATCTTTCCTGTTGATATTTTCCTTTGTCTGTATATAAATTATCATACTGTCAGATAAGATTCTTCGTTTTTTTTTTTTTTTTTTTTTTTATTTTGTTCCCTGTTTTATTACAATGGAATGATTTCAAATACCACTGGTTCAGTTTCCTTACAGTACAGATAATGCTTTTTCTTTCTAGGGGCTAATTTATGAAGCCCATAACACTGCAAACTCACTCACATATCCCTCTGTATCCAAAAGAAATAAATAAGTAGGCTTCAATAAATTCGTTCAATTTTTTTTGTAGCTTGCTTATAATTTTTCTACTTAATGTGGAGAAAGTATATTTTAGAATGGGTAATTTCCACCCTCAGAACTTTGCAACCTCAGCGATAATTCTTTACTTACAGGAAAGATTAAGTGAAGACACAAACTGTACTGTAGATTGATTTTAGAAAACAGCTGGGAGGAAGTTGTCAGCCCTGGAATCCTAACTCCACTGGGGGGAGGCAGGAAATTCAGGATGTTGCAGAGGTGTACGGAACTGTCATGGCAGAAGCAGTGTTTCACTTCCCGTAGGAAGTTTTCTTTTTTCAATTTATTTTGAGTAAAAAGGAAAGGAAGGGTTTGCTCTTATCCCCTTCACAAGGCTCTGTGTTGAGGAAGAAAATGGTGTGGATCTGTAAATTCCTCATTTGGGTCTCAGAAGGAAAGAGAGGAACACTGCACACCTGCATTCTGAATTCGAGGAATAATTAGTTTCACACCTGAACTTGGGCGGGATTTTATGTTTACCATCTTCTAATAGCTGGTTTGGGGGATGTAATTTGCTTATTATTTTGAATTTTATTTTAAGGTGGTTTCAGAGCTATTACGTAGTTCTTTTATATAAAAGTGAGTGAAGAAGTGTGAGGTACGACTTGTTAATAGTAATTACAAGTTGAGACACGAAGATGCCAGGCTGCCAGCTCCAGTTTGTGGAGCTCTGAATGTTACTTTCTGTTTTAGATTTGTTCCTTTAGGCTTTGTTGTAATTTTTGTGCAGTTTATGTGTTTAGACTATTCCTCAGAATCATCAAGTAGAGAATCAGAGCTGGTCTGAGAGGTGGAGGAAAGTGGTACCACAATGTGAGTTCTTCTGTCTTAAGCTACAAGGTGGTAGTGGAAGTCATTGTTGGGATCTGCTGTGTAACCTTCTCTTCCATTTTTCTGACTGCTTGGCAGACAGGTAAGCATGCACAAGGCGTGCTGGGTTCTGCTGTGATGTGCCTTAGCCAGAGTCCCCAAGAAGTATCCAGCCAGACTCCTTGGCAGCTGGAAGGGAGCCTCGAAGACATTCCGTCTCACTTGCTCCTTCCACACAGGAGAAAGTGAACTGCCATAGATGATATTCCGGTTTCTGGTCTACGTGGAACTTTGTTCTGGGTATTCTGATTTTTCTCTTAAGCAATTTTTGATTTTTGTAGAGGGAGGAGGAGAGTTTTCCTAGTTTTAAATTGCCCACAAGTCATCCTCTTTATTTTATCATATTTATTTATTTGCTTGCTTACTTAATTATTTAGTGGTGCTGGGTAACGAACCTAGGGCCTTGAGCCTGTGAGGCAAGCATTCTACCACTGAGCCACATCCCCAGCCCCATTTATCATCTTTACATTCTCTTTTCACCCTGAGACTCTGTGATGACCTGTGACACATGTCCAGTCTGCCTTGTTTCTCAGGTTCTTCCTCCTACCTTTATGGTTCCCACCCCCCTGACACACCAACTCACCGGAGCTCCCTCTGAGCCAGCCAGGTGGCTCTTTCACTGACTTTCCTGGAGAAAGGTGTTTGGTGTGTCCTGTTTGTATCTCGGTGCCTCCTTGACTGTCCACACCCACCCACCTTTGCAGATTTCCCATTCCTTTCACTCTAACGTGACATGAACCAGCTCACTTGGCCATCCATCTCTTCTGGGGAACCTCCCTCAACCTTTTCATCCCTGTCATGTCCCTTGCCTCTCTCCTCCCTATCTGCCCCTGGTTGAACTCTTCCTATCTTTAGAAACTGTACCATCCCACCCCATTAGATGGGGTACAGTTAGGAGTAGATAAGGCTAGAAACCCACTGTTAAAAACTTTTCCTTCCTAATGAATGTGTTCCCTGGCAAGGAAGTTTTGAAACCATTGCTGTAGGCCTCTCTTTCTTGGCCCTCCTGTTTTCCCAATGAATAACTTAATGTCTTCCATCTGGTATCTTCTTGATGTTTGTCTTTAATACTAATACTCTCAATTCCTGCCTCCCCCCACACACATACACTTAGAAATGATGTTACAAAAACCAAGACGAATAGCATGAGAGCCCTGCTGTGTTTCCTGGCCTCTAGGAGTCAGTGGACAACTCAGCAAATCACTGGGGTTCTCAGAACCACCATTGGAGGGAACAACAGAACTCTAAGGCTGTTTGCATGCAGGAGCATAGAACTGCCCTTAAAATATATTTGAATTGTAAGAAATCTAGTTTCTTGGTGGGATCTGAAAGGGAAATTTGACCGTAGAGACCACAGGTTGTATTGAGTGTTTTACGCCATGGTTTTTCAATATTTCTTTACCCTTTCTTCCTCCCCCTTTTATAGCCTCTACCTCTGCCCAAAAGAGCTTGTCTAAGCTGTTTTTGATCCTTAAGGACTTTTCCCTTTTGTTTAAGTTGCTTTTCACATCTGCTGCATGATCTCCATGTGTTCAATCAGTCATGTTGTATTCAACAATGCAGGTCTTATATTTATTTCTTTTATCTGAAGGCGAAGACAATGATGCGTTATTCATGAACTTAGGTAAAGAAATTTCTATGCGGAGATTGCAGTTTTACATGCAAGGATCAGCTTTGAGAGATATCTTGAAGAATTAATTATGAAGCCCATTGGGAAATTTTTATTTTTAGATTTTATTAGAATAGCTAATATAACATGGATCCCTTTCTTTTGACAGGCTTAAAACCAACAAAAATATTTAATAGTCTATTGCTTAGTTTCATCATCTTGAGAGGCTATGAGGTTTGTTTCCAAATAAAGAACAGTGGAAGTTTGAGAACCCATTTCATGAACTAATTAGTGTGTGATTTAAGCTTTAATATCCTTGTTTCAAATAGGATTGATTGATCTTTCCCTTATTTCCACCCTACAAGTGAGACACTGTATATGTCAAGAGACACTGTCACTCTTCAGTAACCAGGACCCGTTCTTTGATGCCCTGGTCCTCAGGCATTCGTGCTCTGACCTACCAGGAAGTACCTCTGCTTCCTGGCCAACTTCTCAGCTCTCACCAATTCATCATCCACCTCTTAGTTTTTTTTTTTTTCTAGTTCCTTGCACCAGAATTTCTCTTTCCTCGTCCTTGTAAAAAAACAAAGTATTCTGACTGATTAAATAGGCACATTTGAGTGACCCTCTGTTTGATAATCCCATGAAATGGCTAATTTATTTTTTAATTTTTTATTTTGTATCATGAAGTCATAGGGAGATGAATCAGTGCGTGGAAATTAGTGTAGCAGGCAGCGTCTCTGCGTAGCGTTCAGTTCATGCCAGGCTTGAGCTTATGCTATTTGCTGGTGGACATAATATTGTTCCATACTTTTCTCTGCTCTTAGGAACAACTGCAGTGATTATTTTGCTTCTTGATAAAGTAAATAGTTGATCTGTTAAATTTCTCTGCTGTTTGGGGCAGTGGCGGTGTCGGTGGTGGTGGTGGTGGTCATGTGTGTGTGTTGCAGGGACCACAGAGGTGGGGACTATAACCTTCTGAACCTGTAAGAATGGTAGCTTTAAAGAAGACTTGAAGGAAATTAAAAGGCAGAACCCAGGTTTCTTTCCCTTTAACATGTAACTGGAATTCTTAGGTTACTAAGTAAGGAGGGAACCAGAGGACAACTAAAGCTCTAAAATTGGTTAGAGCACTCTTCTTAATCCTATCAGTAATAGGAAGGAAATGACACAATAGAATTTTAAATGACAAATCTTCATTTTTTTCTCTTTGCTGAATAAAAATCTATAACAATGTGCCTGATTACTAATGCATTTTGGTTTACAGGTGGCTAATTTTGCTTTTTCTATAAAGGACTTTTAGACTATTTGTATAGAAGAAACTTGTTAGTGTGGCTCTGGGTGGGGGCTGCTTTTATGACAGAGAGGAAAATAGAATTACCCTGTGTGCAGGTGCCTGTGCCTGTTGTTGATCCTACTTTTTGGTGTCAGGGTACTAGGGGGGTCTTCCTGACAAACTGGAGGCACCAGTGCCATCCATATGGGTGGTGCTTCCTATGTGCTGTCCACACAGGAAGTCCTTCCTCCCTGACTGCTGCCCACACAGGAGGTGCTCCCTGAGCACTGCCTCACACAGGAAGTCCTCCTGAGTGCTAATAAATGTTCTTCCTGCTAATGTCGCATCACTTAAGCAGGGAATGCAAGGGGTCACCCATTCATTCACTACTAACTTTGTTTTCTATCAAATTTGGCTTGCAGATTAAGCCCAGATAAGTCAAGAAAACTGAACTTGTTAATTTTCCCTACTTGGGAAACAAAAATGTAGCCTGCTTACTTGACCTAAACCAAGGAAATGTAAGCTGGAGAAGGGTGAGATAAACTCTTACACTCTTTGGAGATGAATGGGCATTTAACTGTGGCCATCTAGCCATTGGGTTCCCTAATTTGATGGAATGTGTTTAAACTAGTTACAGGTTTCTTCCATAGGGGTCTTTTCAAATCTCAAGGCAGCTGAGGGATTTTGAGAGGCAGTAAACAAAACAATCAGCAATGAAAAAAGGAGTTTGAAGCGTTTTTTTTGTTTGTTTGTTTTTTGTTTTTTAAGTTTACCATTTGTTTTCTCAAAACTCATAGTCCAACTACAAAGTGTAATTGCTTTAAATTTATTAAGTTCTCAAGTTGTAAAGACCTGTCAGTATTTGTATTTCAGTCCAGGAGTGAGGGTTTATTTCTTCACTGTTTTTTAAGACAAACCTTCCTAACATGCTGACTCTAATGTTCAGATATATGTGCTTTAACTTTCAAAAGCCATGGCAGAATTCATTCTTTTTTAAAATTCTGCATCAGTTCAATTATTATTAAATTTAATTTTAACCAATACATAAAACATAAAAGTAGTACATACTAATGGGGTAACATGATTCTTTGATCTGCATACATTATGTAATATTTAAATCAGATTAATATGTTTTTCTCAAATATTGACCGTTTATGGCAAAATCTTTCAAAATTACTTTCTTCTAGGTTTCTTAAATGTACAGTTTATTGTCATTATCAATAGTTACCTTTCTGTGCAATAGAACATCAGAACGTCTTGCCCCTATCTAAAACTGTAAGTTAGTGCCCATTGATGTATGTCGCCTCTCCCTCACCCCTACTCTCCCCATCTGGTGTAAACAACCATTCCAGTCTCAACCTCTGTAAGATCACCTTTTTTAGATTTCCCCATTTGAGTGGGATCATGCACCCAGCTACATATCCAAAGGAAATAAAATCAACACAGGTGTCAAAGAGACACCTGCACTCCCATATTTATTGCAGGACTATTCACAGTGGTTAAGAAATGGAAACAACTTGTCCATCAATTGATGAAAGATAAAGACAATGTAGTATATATACTAGTCAGCTATAAAAAGAATGAAATCCTGTCATTTCCATCAACACAAATGGAACTGGAGATCATTCTGTTAAATGAAATAAGCCAGACACAGAAAGACACGTACTTAACCTCTCTTGAGACTTAGTTTTCTTTTTTTTTAATATATATTTTTTTAGTTGTTGATAGACCTTTTTATTTTATTCATTTATTTATATGCCATGCTGAGAATCAAACCCCATGCCTCACACTTGCTAAGCAAGTGCTCTACCACTGAGCCACAGACTCAGCCCCAGGACTCAGTTTCCATATCCACCAAATGGGAGAACAATGTTGTACCTCTCTCATTGGATTAAGTAAGATAACGCTTAGAAAGTACTCAGCTCAGTGTCTAGCACTGAGTAAACAGTCAGTATGTGACGGTGATTATTACTGATCTATCGAAAGTATAAACCCATTCTGAATGGGAATAAACATCATTATTGTGTTTGAATTTTCTGTTTTAAATATGTGTATAGTTCTTATCAGAAGTTATGTTTTTGGATTCAGTCAGTTCTAAAAAGTTAATCTTTTGACTAAAATTTCTGCACCAGAATATAAAAATTGACCACCTACAACACTACAAGTATCTTTCTCTGTCTTCATTTAGATGGGAGAAAGAGTTGGTATTTGGATAAAATTTGAATTTGAACTTTGTTCTATGTAGAATTCACCAGAGGCCCCTTGTCCTTCTTGAATGTACTCAGGATCCCCCTTCTCGCTCCCGGGATCAGAACTCTGGGAGATTCATTCCCTAGTAGAGCAGATGAGTGGGGAAGCAGAAGGCACAGGCTTCATGCTCTCCCCACCTGCTTCCCACAGCGAGAGAACATCACTGTAATAAATATGGACGCCTGTCAAACTTATTAAATCAGCTCTGTGGATTCAGAAATGTAAATCATGGGTCCGTTTCTTCTGTCAAAAATAAATACATTAATAAAAATCTACTACTTACATATCCAAATAATCTCCAAATAAATTACCCCCAAACGTGTCTTTAATCCTACAAGCCCATGCCAGGCACTTCCCTTTCCACCCTAGAAAAAGCAGAGGTTAGAGCAAGTGCAGGCTAGGAACGCAGTCTTGGCAGTATTTGGTGGTGCTTTTGCTTGGTGTTGATGTAATCCCACTCAGAGGGGAGGATGGACCTGATCCACAGCTTTTTCTGATGACTTCTCCAAGTCTCCTCCTTGGTGTCAAAGGTAATTTTCTTTCTTTCCTTCTTTCTTTTTTTCCAGTACTGGGAATCTAATACAGGCTCTGGTACTTGTTATACCATTTCTTTACCACTGAGCTACATTCCTAGCCCTTCATCTCAGTGATTGTTTTATCCACGAAGAGCTGTAACCAACATCCTGTGTTCAGTTGTGAATACCAGTGTGCCCTGTGCCCTGGGATACGGTCTCATAAACTAATCAAAGGAGGCTTGAGGGAAAATTCCATCTTACTAGGTTCTGCCTATAGTTACAAGTTCTCTATGACAGGTAGAGACTTGGGCAGGAATACCAGTGTGGGTGCTACTTCCCAGCACCTCAGTGGTGTGAGAAATGGGGAAGGGTTGTGTAAATGCAGGTTGTAATTTGGTGACTTCAGGGAAGAATCACAGACCTTTGTGGCAAACCTTGGGGCCTGAGGTGCCACCCAGGGCTTAGTCCTTAGTTTATGTCTAGAAAGTAGAGCCTTTAGCCCTTAGAGAAAGGGCAGCAATGTGAGGAAAGCATATGCAACTACTCATTAAGGACGTGAATCCAATAGATTGCTCAAATGTGATCTCAGGATACTTTCGTTTCTGAATTAAGCAATACTGATATTCCCATTTCATGCTCAGCCTGACATATGTAGCATATGCATATTGACTATTTGTGAACCCTTTTTGCTACTCTCCTTCTAAAAGAGAAGCTCCTTAAATAGTGTTTGGCTCGTGATATCTTAGCAAGGACCTTAGGCAGTGAGAAGAAGAATGCAGAAATTATAGGACTAGAAGAAATGGTTGCTTGTCTAAATTACTTGAGACCTCAGTGTATTACGTTAGTGTGGAATTAAACTGACTGTGGCAGAAACTAGGTACAGAACCCAGACCCTGCAGTAAGTAGCTGAGGTTGCTGGTGAGGGACATGAAGGCATATTTATTGCAAAGGGTCTGCTTTTCAAGCTTTCCATTGTGGAATGGTATTTTTGATCTGTGTGTCCAGTTTTCTTGTCTGTGGTAGCAAAAGCCAAGCTACAAGATTTGAAATTTTTGTTGAATATTAGTTTTAATTTTAAATATTCAAACTGTTAATATTCATGATGCCCTTGGGTTAGTATGCTTCCTACTTAAAAAAAATGTGAGGTGAAAAATTCCTGTTCTGGTGCAAAATTTCTGAGCATTTGCTATGAGGACACTTGGCATTGTACTCACTCCCATCTCAAACTGAGCCATTTAACTTCCTCAGAAGTCACATGTGGCATCTGGGTGGAGAAATGTGGTTTCGTCCCATTGGTTCACAAAGCATTATCTGGTTTGGATACAGCCACAGGCATTCTTCCTAGGTGGCTGCTGGTGGTAAAACCACACTACGATCTTGGTTTCTTTGCAAGAGTTGGGTGGTGTCTGCAAGGCTTGGGAAGGTTTCCAGCTATACACCATTCTCACCGGTGTTGAATTTCACAAGGGTGGCCAGAACTAGAGACAGCATGCCTGTGACGCTTACCCATATGTCTCAATGAAGCCATGTGCCTGTCCTACGAGGCAGTCATCCTTATTTGAGGATCTGAATTAAATTCGAGCTTCCTTACACTGGAAGATAATTTTTTTTTGAGTCCTCTTAATAAAATGATCAGCAATTTTTAATCAAATGTTCTTCAGAATTTGAAAACCTTTTCAAAAGTCTAGTGATTTCTAAATCACTGTATATTAAGATACTATCATGTGACATCATGCAAGTTAATATTTGAATCTTAGAAGATATCTTCCTTATAACGTGAGTAAATTAATTTTATATAAATTTAGTCACATTTAAGGTGCACACAGAGAATTTTCTGAGTAAAATGCTGTTATTTCATGCTGAAGGAGAGAGGTGGTTTTTAGTAGAATGAATAGATCTTTAATATGTAAATTAAAATTTTACATCAAAGTAGCTTAAGGTGATCTGTATTTATACCTTGCTTTTATTTTGGAATGCATACAGACTAAGGATGGTGCCTGGTCCTTACCTTTCTGCTCTGACATTCCTGGTCTTTGTTTTGTAGCAGTCTCTGGTCCCAGCGCACCCCATGGCCCCCCCCAGTCCCAGCACCACCAGCAGTAATAACAACAGTAGCAGTAGTAGCAACTCAGGATGGGATCAGCTAAGCAAAACGAACCTGTACATCCGAGGCTTGCCCCCCAACACCACCGACCAGGACCTGGTGAAGCTCTGTCAACCGTAAGTATAGTTGCTCTTGTTTGAGCTGCTAAATATTTCCCTGATCCTATTATAGATAATAAAAATTGTGTCATGGGGGAAGTGTATAAGACAAATATGTTAATGCTCAGAATTGCAACAATGAAATGGGTTTCCAAGTTTTAAGTCCTTGGATACTTACTCAATATTACCAGCAGCAAAATGTCTATATAACAAAATAAATTGGAGCATTTTCTCACTAGAATTTCACTGTGTGGGCATATGAGAGATAAAATATGAATTTTTAAAAAATTTATGCTTAGATCCCTTTTCGGAGTGCTCATTTTTCATGGGAGCCCCTCTAGGTACCGGTCTATCTCATAAGAGAAACTTCAGTTCTTAATATTTGTGAGAGAGGTAGTTAACTATCTAAGCTCATCCTAAATGTGTGTCAAACTCTTAATTCCTGCTGGGACAACATTAGTCACTCTTCATGAGCACCTGTAGCTCTGTGTCCCAGTCCTTCACCGTGTCTCTTTGGGAATAAGAACTCACTTCCATTTTCTTAATCTTATGAAGAAATGTGTGCATGTGCATAAACTTCCAAAGTAAATTTGCATTATATGCTAATGTTGTTGATGAATAGAATATAAATGTGCTACTTTGCTGCAATTACATTAACTCAGCTAAGTAAGAAAGCACTAATTTAAACTAAGGAGCCAGAAGCACCATATAGTGCAAAGATCATTGTATAAAGACTGAACGCATCAAATCGCATTGAGCAATAAATGCCTACACATATTACAGCACTTTTTTATTTATCCTAGGACAGTAATGGTCCTTTACGAGAGAAATTTTGCATAATTGTAGATAAAGACTATTACTAGAGAATCTTTTCTATTCCCTTCAAAACATTCCCATTTTAAAATATTGACAGCATCTCATTTCTCTTGTCCTGGGTACAATTCAGATTTATTACTTTTTTCTTTTCTTTCTTTCTTCTTTCTTTTTTTCTTTTTTGCAGAAAAAGTTTAAAAATAACTTGAGCAGTATTTCCAAATTGGAACTAAAAGTAACACCTGGCCTTCTATAAGCCCCTTTAGTGTCTGGAGAGCTTTCTAGAAAGCCATCACTCTCAGTCTTCCCTCTGTGCCTTTCCCATGTCCCCCTTTTTGATCAGCCCTCTTGACTTGAGTTTCAGCCCTTGGCTTTCAGGACAGTGAGATAATGCCCTGCACTAGGGTCTGCTCTGAAAGCATGTCCAGCTTTTGGGGTTTGTTGTGCCTGGCTGGAGGCAACGGGAACCCTGCCAAGCACGCCCTGCCCTGTTGCAGCTGTTTGAGACCACAAATAGGCCTTTTGCTATCTTGTCTGCTGTTGGCCTTTCATTGGTGTCTTCTTATGCTTCTGCAGCATAATTACAGGTAGATAGAGCGCCATAAAGTCTAAGGAGCTAAAAATGTAACTTTGTAAGGAACAAAAGTATGAAGCTAACTCTCAAATTCTTGAGGTATAAGAGAAGGGGGAGAGGATTTCAAAAGATTGATTGTCTCTCAGCTGGTTTTGAAATATGTAAGGTGAGTGTTGATGTCAAGGGGATGCTTAACCATAAAATAACAGAGAGATGTCATGCTTTATATACAGTAACCATATTTGAAAAATTGAGCCAGTATTTTTTTTTTTTACCAAATCATTATATTCTAAACATAGTTGAAGAGTATTTTATCATTTTCCCTAGAATAGTAATTCCTTTTTTGTTTTTGGTCTCTACAACGTGTATGACTTTTTTTAACATGTGTAAACATTACTCTCTTTGCTAGTGTCAGTATTGGCAATAAGTGCTTGCCACCCTCACTCCCTTCTGTCATTTGCAAAAGGGAGGCTTTTACAAAAATCCTGGGTTGGATATTAAACTCTGATGATAGTTTGGTTGATATGCATTGTACAGAGGCAAGACATCGAAAAATAGGGGACACTATCTCAGAATCTGCTGGAAACTTCATTCCATTTAACACAGAATCTAATAAACACCAGATTTGACTTGCTGACAGTTTTGTGTCTTAGAACATACAGAAAATGAAAAAGGCATTCCTGTTCTGGACTTAATTGTTTCCAATAAAGAATAGCTAGTGACATAGACGTGACAAGAACCTTATGGGAAAGTGACTTGTTCTAGTGCTTAAGAAACCATTGGACATAATTAGGGATTTTAGAAAAGTAGGAATCAGAAACTTCTCAGAAAAGATAGGTGTAAATCCATTCTTTTGAAAAAAGAAAAAAACATTTTAGAATTAAGAATATAACAAATTTGAGAGAAGAATGGACAAACTTTAGATTATGTAGAAGGAAATGAGAGGGAGGGTGGGTATGAACAATGGTGGAATGAGACAGACATCAGTACCCTATGTACATGTATGATTACACGAATGGTATGAATCCACATCGTGTACAACCATAGAAACGAAATGATGTACTCCATTTGTGTACAATGAATCAAAATGCAGTCTGTAAAAAATTAAAAACTAAATACAAAAAGAATATAACAAATTTAATGACAAATTGACCTGATGAGGCTGAATTGGGAGGCGGCAAAGATGAAACTAAGGATTTGGCTGTCCCAGAGACTTGGCTTTTTTACAGGGCTATCTATCTAACAGAGATGGGAAAAGGTACCCACAAATCTTTACAGTAGTCTCCTCCTTGTACAAAAATGCATTAAGTCCAAAGGGTAAGTAAAGCATGAAGATTCTAAATAAACTAGAGAGGAAAACAATATTTTTTCAGTACTCTGCTTGGAGTGGAACATAGAGGTGCTAGAATGTTAGAAGAAAGGACAGTGAACAGGCAGGTGTTGTGATGTTAAAAGAGATGACAGTGAAAAATCAGCCTCCCACACTGAAGGACTCATGGCACTGTAAAGTGTAGGCCACCATGGTGAAGAAGAGAGGGCACGGGCAGTGGATGCTCATGTGGAAGGCCCCTGGGGTTAACTCAGGAGACCTGGATAAGGACCTTACTGGTGGCAGTGATAATGATCAGAAAATGTGGACTGAAAGCAGATAAATTTTCTAGGAATGCTTGATGAGAGAAGCCAGCAAGCTCTGGTTAACATCCAAATTGTGAAATGTGTATGAGAAACCTGGGAATCTCATGACTGCCCCAGGCTGTTGCAACTTTGTTCCCCATTTCTACTGAAAAAGATGACATCAGTGTGGGTAGCCAGCAAGTTTAGGAGGTGGAATGGTCTGGATGGTAGAAAGGAATAATCTACTATACCTTGACCTTCAGATACTCTTTAATTCTCCCATTCTCTGAAATCAAGCCAAGTATGTACTGCTTGACTGTGACTGCAAGTGTATTGTCATTATAAATATTTTTCAATAGAATATCTCTCCCATTCAGGCTCCTCAGGCAAATTCCTTTTTAGACACATGATTTGAGGACTCTTTTGCTTTTATTTTCTTGCCATCTTACCCATTGGTATCTTGTCTACTTGTTCTCAGCAGAAACTACACTGGACTCATAAATGTTCCTTATTTTCTCTAGTTTTGTTTTTAACTGTTGTCCACCTCTCTCCCTCAACTCTTTACCTTCTTCTGTTTTATTTTCTGGTTGCTCTGTAGGATCATCCTTTCAGAGGGCTCTTTTCTACTCTTTCCAATTTCCTACACATTTTCCACTTGAATAATTTATTTGAACCTCAAACTCATCATTATCTCCTTCCTCTCCAAACTGTCACTTTCCCATATTTACTCTCCCCAGTGTGAAGCTTTAGAGCAATGATTGATTGACCACTTTTTATTTTCCCTTTGTCACCAAATCCTGTAGGTTCTTAAAAAAAAAAAAAACTTAAAAATTTTTTTTTCATTGGTGCATTATAATTATACATAATAGTGGGATTCCTTGTTACCTTTTTGTACATGTATGCAATAGGACAATATAATTTGGTTAAATTTTCTTTTTCACTGATAGAAGATTGGGGCTTTCTTCCTTGCTCCCTTTAGTGTGACAGGTGGGAACCATTTGCTCTGGCTGCCACCTCTCCTCAAGAGCTTTCTTATTTCCCATCCTCCATCTGCAAGCCAATCCAAGCTCTCCTGCTTCCTCCACAGTTGGGCCACACTAATAACTCTCCTTCTTATTTCCTTACTTATTTAGTATATATCACCACCTCACACAGTTCTGTTCTCCAAGGGCCTGTGACAATATTTAGCAGCATGTCTATGGCAGTATGTAATGCTAACAGCATATCATCTTCACATCTTCACTTGGCCTATACAGTCCTCTTGGTCAGTGTTGCTAGCTTTTTAGATTCCCATGTTATCTACCTTAGTACGAGGCAAGTACCTATTTATCAGTCCATAGCCTGTAAAATGGGTCAGATAATGCTTTTGTTGAAAGGTTATGATCTGGAATCAAATTCAGGTTGAGTATCTCTTATCTGAAGTGCTCAGGGCCAGAAGTATTTTTAGATATTTTCAGATTCTGAAATATTTTCATGTGTATAATAAGAAATCTTGGAACTAGGACCAGGTCTAAATATAAAATTCATTTTTGTTTCATGTATGCCTTACACACTTAGCATGAAGTTACTTTTATGCAATGTATTCAGTGCACCTGTGTTTTGACTTTGATGCATCACATGAGGTAAGGAATTTTCTACCTGTGGTATCATGTTAGTGCTCAAAAAGTTTTGGATTTTGAATTTTGGATTAGGAATGCTCAATCTATAATATCATTAAAAGAGATGGTTGTCTACCTAGAACAGAATTGTCGCTGACAATCCTTCTTTGCATCTCAAAATCCTAACTACTAGAAAATATATTTAATATAACATTTAAAACTAAGGAGAAAAAAATTCCACCAGATTGTGATCATGCAACCCACCCAGATTCATTCCTTTTTGTAATCATTACTGTGGCATGTATAATCTTATATTGTTTAAACTCTCTTTTTTTGAAGATATAAAAAGAGTGTATGTGTGCAAGGTTTGGTCCACAGTTCTTCCTGATTTGTAGTGGAAGCTGAAGTATAAAGGTCTCTGTTGGCTAAGACTGGGTGGCTTTAAGATCACCAGGGCATTAATATCATATAAAAAGGTCCAGACAGCTCAGGGTATTGACAACTTATTTTAAAGGAAGAATATTCTACAGATATTAAAACAAGAAGTGTTTCTTTTTTTGTACAGCACCTTTTCCTAAACAGTTGGTTAAACAGTTTCTTTCAATCAGTAGATTTCTAATTTGTTTCAACATGCATTAAAACATGATGGTAATTATAAACATGAAATTATGATATGACTTGCTAAATGAAAATAAGTATTTTGGAAATATACCCAGTTTCCCCGGTTGTATATCCAGTACATTTTTATTTCCTACCCCTTTGTTTTCTGTTCTCTGCAAGTTTTCCTGATTATTTCGACTGCACTATAGATCTTAAAAGGTGGTACAGAAAAGCAAGACAGGTCAACAGAGGTAGACAGGAACAACTATAATTTCAGACAGAATAAAGTGAATGTTTTTATCTGTGGCATTCCGTGAGAAACCAAAGGAAAGCTTTGTTAACCTTAATGTGAGGAGACCATGGTAGCTTTCAGGGAGGAGACACACCCTGACCTCAAAGACAAGGAAAGCTTCCCGAGGGTGAGGTGCAACTATTGCTGTTCATCAAGTATTAAGAAGAGCCCTAGAGGTGCAAGAAGGCTTGGATGTTTCAAAAAGCCCAGAGAAAGGGAGAAATTTTTTTTTTTTTTTTTTTTTTTTTTTTTTTTTTTTTTTTTTTTTTTGTGGGGGGAATCACAGAGAGAGCCCCTTGGTGTGCAGCTGGTGTGCAGCCTTTAGTAAGCCAAGGCCTTAGGTGCCTGGAGTGGAGACTGAGTATGGAGGACAGTGATGAGACAGAGACTGGGACATGTTGCCAACACCCTGAATAAGAAGCTAAGTCTAGAGTTTCTTCTCGATTAACAGAAACTTTGGAGTTAAGGCATTGGTGTGGAAGAGAAGCATAATCAACTGCCCCCACCCTCTTGTCCTGATAATTCTGAGCACTGTAGGGAGCTTGGCTGAGGAAGGAGAGGACTCTGAGGGCAGAGAAGCTGTGCCCTTGGCCCAGGGCTATGGAGGGAGGGGATGGGAAAGGAGCCGGGACTGAAGCAGGGTGTCTTGGAGATGACAGGGTCAATATTCAAGCCTAATTAAAAATGACTAAGATTTTAGCTGGGAATGAAGAGAAAGCTTGAGTTCGCTAACTGAGAGAGTATAGCAAAGGCTTGGCCGATGGAGTCCTCTCCTGGCCCTGCAGCCCCATCCTCTTGCAGGGCTCCCCAGAGGCAGCTCTGTTCTGGAACCACTCATTCATTTGTCGAGTGCTGAATTTAAGAATATGTTTGGTTGTTGATTGTCTAAAGAAATTAGAACAACTAATAGGAAAATGGACAACTTGATGTGATTATTCTTTCTCTACCTCTATTATTATCTATAACTCTAAGATCCCTTCAGCAATCTCTGCTGAAAGGTGAGTCCCCTCCTCCCTGAAATTCAGTGGCCATCCTTTTTGTTTCATAATGATTAGGCTACTGCTGCAGCCACTGCTTTATAGTGTCATAAACAAAAACAAATGTCAATATTGTAGTCATTAAAATTTTTGAGTTTTTAGAATTCATTTCACAAGGGTACTGATGACCATATCCAGTAACTTTTTATTTCTTAGAGAAAGAAAAAGAAAAGTCAACAGAAATAAACTGGAAAATAGTTACTCCCTTATTAACTTTTTAAAAAAGTTCCTCTTTAAAAAGGTAGTCTTTAGCCTTTAAGTGTTCTTTATTGATCCAGAAGATTCTCAATACACCAAATACTAATAGCAATAGTTTTGGAAGTCGGCTTGCTAGCGTAATGGAATGATGCATAATAAATAATACGATGAGGACTTAAACCAAGAAACTTGAGCATTTTGCTGAAAAGTATGATCTAAGATGTGGAATTTTCAGACTTTGTCTCATCCTTTTAAAAAGAAATGCCAATCTATGAAGTCAAAGTGTTGAATCACTAATTGTAATTTAACTCTTTGCTCTCTTCCAGTAAGTTTCCATGTAGTTGAAAAGCCCAACATAGAACACATTTGAGATTGAGAAAAATACACAATCTTAATGATTCCCTGCCCCCACTCCCCCCCCCCCAAAAAAAAAAAAAAAAAAAAAAAAAAAAAAAAACCCAAAGCAGAAAAGCAGAATTGAGTGCTCAGGAGAAACAGAGTGCTTCAGGGAGTGCCCCGTTCCTCTCTTGGGTGGGTCGTGTGGTATCCTTGTTCATGTCTCACTTCAGTACCCTTCTGGTATGGAAGAATTTTGACAGGAGACATGCTTTTTGTCCTGTAGATCTTTTACAAACCAAGATATAATGTGAAGACATCTGGAAATCCCAGAATTTCACAAACATAATTTTAGCCTCCCCCCCCAAAAAAAAACAAAAAAGCAAAACAAAACAAAAAAACATGAAATAAATACCTGCTTTCCAATAGAAAGCCATCTCACTTAAGCCTTTGTTTACTCTTTCTTCAATTTTCTCCCTAGAATTATCAGTTGATTTTTAGAGTGTGTTCAATTCTCCAAAATCAACACAGTGTTTAATCCTTGAGAGCTGCCTCGTACAAATTCAGAGCAAAAGCTGATTGAAATGTGGATACTGGATGATGGGCTATGCTTCTTCCCTGGACGTGTGGCTCACTTCCCTCTGCTGAGGGTGCCCGTGATTCAAACACACACTGCAGCAAAATTTAAAACTACCATAGGTCGGGAATTTTCAGTATCATCATGAGTAGCTGAAACCTCAAATATTATTTATCACCAAGTACCTATTGTATGAATGCATTTGGTATTTTGGCAGGAAATATCAGTTGTGTCTAATTTTCCGTTGGTAAACATGGATATTTAGATGTCTGGCCAGCCCTCTTTACTGCCAGTTGACCTTTTTATTCGGGGTGTCACTTTGTTATTCCTAGGCATGATAAAGAGCCATTCTCTCCTATAATGCCCAAATACTGCACAGTTGGCTGGCAAGCTAATTTTAATATTTGCCTCAGCTCAAGTTAGTTGGGAAGCCAGCACTGAAAACAGTGATCATAACCGCATGATTTTTTTTTTTTTTTTAATCATTCTCTCCTCTTTGAGTGCAGTGTTTTAACTATATGTTCATTAGAAGAACCTTGAATTTCTGTAGCAGCACGTTGGGTGTGTTTAACTTTTATATGAAGTTAAAGGTAGTGTTATCAGGAATAAAAGCCTCTAATATCTTTGGCAGTTGTGCTGGTTTTTGTTAGAATTTCTTTATTGGGTTACTGTGAATCTCAGAAATTTACAACCTCTCCCTTGACTTTTCTCCATCTTTAGTACATAATGAATGTGTAGAAGGGGAGGATGGGGAGGGGTTGGTCAGCAAGTACAAAGTTACAGGTGGGAGAAATGAATTCTGGTGTTAGTCACACAATAGAATAGCTGCAGTTTAAAAGTGTTGCATATTTCAAAATAGCTAGAAAAGAGGTTTTGAACATTCTCCCCACAACGGTGTTTAAGGTGATGGTTATGCCAGTTTCTCTGAGTTGATCATGATATAATATAAATATATATATCAAAATATTACACTGTACCCTGTAAATATATCCAGTTAGTATGTGTCAACCAAAATTAAAATTTTGAGAATGCTTGTTGAAAAATCCCATGTGGTATAGGAATGCCTAAATAATGCTAGCAGCTACAAGCCAAGTACGATGAGTGGTGCATGCCTGTGGCCCCAGCCACTCAGGAGGCTGAGGCAGGAGGATCACAAGTTCCAGGCCAGCCTCAGCAACTTAGTGAGACTGTCTCAAAAGAAAAAAAGAAGAGAAAAGAAAAAAGCTGGATATGTAGCTCAGTGGTAGAGAACTCCTGGGTTCTATCCACAGTACCAAAAACAAGAAAGAAAAAAAATAGCCAATAAGATCAAAAGCTTGAAGTAGAGGCAGGAGAAATCCACCTTTCTTGATGTCTAAGTGAGTAATCCCTTTTTGGTGTAGCTGGTCATTGAAGCTCAGCTCTAGGTTAGCTATTTAATGTGTAACATCCTAAGATTACATAGTACAAAGAATGTATTTGTAATTTGTCATTTGCTTGATGCCTGAGGGGGGTTGTGCATAGATTAAAAAGAAACATTTTTAAAGAAACATTCTTTTAGAGTTCATTGACAAAACCTATCACTACTTTTGAAAATAATGGGCAGGGAGAAGCATTTTAATTTTCTACGGGTGTAAGCCTGATTAAAACAGAAGACTGAGCCATTCTTGGGGTGAAGTGAGTGGTGAATTCATTTTATCTAATTTAACAAATACTTATTAAACAGTATGCCAGTGATTTTGCTAGGTGCTATACTATGACACATTTTTGCCTTCAGCCAATTTCTTGTCTTGTGCAGAAGGTAAACTTCATGCATAATGTATAGCAGAATGTGAGACAGACGAAGGACAACCAAGATTGCAAAGTGATTACATGTGGTTGGGTGGGTATCAGAAAAAGCTTGGCATTTGAGTCTTCAGGATGGAAGGGGCAGGCAAACCCAGGACTGAAAACTAGTTTGGCTGCTATCCCTGTAGTGCTATATATATATATATTTTTTTTTTTTTTTTTGAGTCCTAATTTGGGGGTATCTTTAGCACAAGAGGAAGCCTTGCACTTCACCAAGAAGATAGGTAAAGAGACCTCCTCAGGGTTTGTCCTTGACTCATGTGCACTAGAGGGTGTGTCCAAGGAGAAAGATGATTCAAAGATGACTGTAAAACTCAAGCCTAGAAAACTGGGAGTTTGGTATCATTAACAGATATGGGAATCAGGAAGAAGAGCTTATTTTTATTCTTGCCTGGAAATTTTCATCCACTCTCTGGGGGAACTTTTCAAATTGAGTGCCTGTTTGCTTTATGAGCTTGTGTACTTTTGGTGTGGCTATTAAATGGAAAGAAGTAATGCATCAATTCCAGACTGGTGAATCTTCAGTGCAGAGAGGAGACTAGTCATTAAACATTGTTTGTCAGCTGGAATACACAACCTATTTATTTATTACTCACTGATCATTTACAGTGTATTAGAAACTTTCAGTTAAGGTAGTCT
This sequence comes from Sciurus vulgaris, assembly GCF_902686455.1. Classification (NCBI taxonomy): domain Eukaryota; kingdom Metazoa; phylum Chordata; class Mammalia; order Rodentia; family Sciuridae; genus Sciurus; species Sciurus vulgaris. The sequence goes on along the minus strand of NC_136463.1, from coordinate 115,006,774 downwards.
TTGTGGTCAGCAGTTATAAGATCTGTGTATTCTCCAACACTTTATTTTCTTGAATATTTTTTAGTAGGGTGTTAGTTTCTTGAAAGTTGGTTTTTGATTAATGAATTGCATTCCCTTGATTAGGATCATTTGGCTTCATACTGTAGACTTCTGAAAAGAAATTTTGTAAGTGAGCCATGGGACTGAGTGGGAGGAGAGGAGGATGGCTTTCCATAAATGGGGTATCTAGAATTAGCGAGGAAGTAGACTCATAACACAAACAGTTGTGACCAAGCTCGTGGCTCTGCCAGGGGACATGGACTTTCTCCCTCCTCCTGGCTGGCTGTGTCCTCACTGACCTGGCCATACCAGGATTAAGCCTGTCTAAATTGCTTATGGGGCCAGGACCGCTTTTCTTCCTCATTTTTTGTTTATGCTGTAGCATCTTCCTGCCTCTATTTAAAGTGTCATGTGCCCCAGAATGGGAGATCAATGTTTTTATAAACATCAGCATTTACATGGACAGTTTTAGATTTCCACATTTATAGAGGACATTTTTTTATAGTATAAGGACCGTTTCCTTAAAGATGGAACAAAGAGGCAGTCACTTGTGGTCCTAGAAACAAATTGGACAGAATGTTAGCCCATTTGGACAGGAACCCTGATCTTTGCCAAAGGTTTTTCCAAAAGGTTTCATCTTCCCCTCCAAATCCACACCACAAATTATGAAATTTAGTTACACTACCTCTTGATATAAAGCATAGCTTTTGTTCTAATGCTTAGTCTACCTCAGTGACTATGTGAACCTTGTCAGTTAATATAGTCAGTAGGTTGCACTGACTATATTAAACCAATAGCAGATTGCAAATATTTGAAGAAAAAAATCTCCATCTGTACCAAAAATGTACTGACATTTTTCTTATCATTGTTCCCTAAACAATACAGTAAAGCAACTACTTATACAATGTTTACATCATATTAGGCATTATAAGTCAAGATGATTTAAAGTATGTGGGAGGATGAGCATTGTTTGAAATACTTTGCCATTTTTTATAAGGAATTTTAGCACCCATGGATTTAGGTATTAGAGGGGGAGTCCAGAAACCAGTGCCCCACTGATAATGAGACAGGACTATGTTTTGTCTCTTAGATTTCCCCCACTATCCCTTTATTCATTTTCTTTAGCTTAAATTTAATACCATGCAATAAACTGTTAAAAACCATATTAATATGGGCTCCATTTTTTGAGGCAGAAGAATTGGAGCATTATTAAAAAGTTTACTGAACTTTCTTTATCTCCATGATGAATTGCAGAACTTTACATCTCTCATCAACTGGCTGTTGGTGAGGAGCTCTCACCAAGATTAAACTCAATATGCCCAGCCCCTTGCATGGGTTCTGAATCAGACTATTGAGAAAGACCTGGAGAGGGGCAGTGTGACACGCCATGGTGCTGAACAACTCAGGCTTAGAGCTCTCCACGTGGCTCTTCACTGGCTTGGACTATTTTCCCAGCCTTCTGTTTCCTAGTCTCCTCACCCATAAAGCCAGGGTAATAACAGCATCTGCAGCATGGGTTTTTGTAGGGACTAGGTGGGTCAGTGTGAAGTGCTGTAGACATTTCCTGGCATGTATCCTTGCTACCGCTATCAAGTGTTTTTAAAAGCTTCCCAGGCGATCTGATAGTCCCAGTAATAGCTTATTACGCTTGAGTCCTTTTGTGTTATAATTGAGAATGCTGAGACTCAGAGAGGGTTAAATAACCTTCTTGGAGTCACAAAATTAGGAAGTGGCAGGTCTGGAAGACTCCTGTCTCCTGAAACACCCACTTGTCTTGATTTGCCTTTATATCTTTCGCAAGGAAGTGTGACCTCTGCCCTCACCTCTGCTCTTGATGGTGAGTATGAAATATCTACACTTTAGTTCTTTCTGGAGAAATTAACTTTGGCCCCTCTACTGTACAGCTCTTATGGGGTAAGAAATCAGATTTGTGAAGAATTGAGTGAAGGACTGAGAGTCCCTTCTTTCATTGAGGAGCTTCCCAATTTTGTCAAGGCACACAGAGGAAAAGATGCTATTGGCATTGTATCATATTGGCATTGTATTAGATTAGATTGAACCACCATGGATGAGGCTGCTCATTGCTGGAGGTGGCACCATCTGCCAGTCTCCCAGGGTTGATGGGTCAGTACCTCTCAGACCTGGGACAGAACTACCCTGGCACAGCATGGTATTTTGTGTTAAGTATAAAAGTCCTCTAATCAAATGAAATATTAAATAGAACTACATATACAAATGATTAAAAGTAGTAGTTGTATTCTATTTTACAAGTACTAATTTACAATGGGGATTTATAAAATTCATCAGAGGGCCCATTCTGCTGAATTCAAAAATTTGAGATCAGGGCTCCTGGATGACAGTTGCAATACAGTATCAGTAACATCTCCTTTAATATATCTAACTTCTGTATTTCACTTTAAAAATTTTTTAAAAATTATTTATTTTTTAATTTTTTACAGACTGCATTTTGATTCATTGTACACAAATGGGGTACATCATTTCATTTCTACGGTTGTACACGATGTAGATTCATACCATTCGTGTAATCATACAAGTACATAGGGTACTGATGTCTGTCTCATTCCACCGTTTTTCATACCCACCCTCCCTCTCATTTCCTTCTACATAATCTAAAGTTTGTCCATTCTTCTCTCAAATTTGTTATATTCTTAATTCTAAAATGTTTTTCTCTTTTTCAAAAGAATGGATTTACACCTATCTTTTCTGAGAAGTTTCTGATTCCTACTTTTCTAAAATCCCTAATTATGTCTAATGGGTTTTTTAAGCACTAGAATGAGTCACTTTCCCATAAGGTTCTTGTCACTTCTGTGTCACCAGCTAGCTATTCTTTATTGGAAACAGTTACAGTAGAAGAAACATTGCTTGGTCTTTATCTTTTGTCAATCTGTACAGCAATCATTATTCTTACTGAAGTGGCTCCCTTGGGCTTACTGATATTTTGACATCTAATGACATTTCTATTACAAAGGAAAATTTGGTCCATTCTCTTAGGGGGTTGAGCAACAGTTTCCTAGATTGTCAATAGACATTAAAATAAAAACTCAAAATCATGGTTTCCAGTAACTTTTAGGCTTAATTGACCTCATCGGTGAAAGGAGGATTTCTTTGTGATTTTCTTATACCTGTTCTCACTTGGAACTCACTGTGGCCTTGAATTAATTTCTCCTCTTTTTAATATTTTAAGACAGAAAGAGAAAAAAAAATCTCTCAGCAACTGACCAGGATCTTTGTTTTAGCTACAGAAATTTTGTTTCACCTGTGTTTTGGTTACTTAATAAATCATAATTTAGAATTATTGGTTCTATCTTATAAACCATCTATTGGTTGTATGTCTGCTTTCTTTTCTGTCTGCTATAAGTTCCTGATACATTTCTTGATAAATTAATTTCTTTTTCTGGATACAGTTCATCATCCTGCACAGTTGCTAATGAGTCTTCTCTCCTCTTCCCAGTTGGCCTTTCTGTTGGATGTGTTTTAGCAGCACCAGCATCAACTGGCCTGGGAAGACAGTTTTTTTTCCAGGGTGGTTTTTACTTTTTCATAAGATCCAGTTGCATCTCAGTCTTATTGTGTAGATATAATGTTTTCTGACCTCAGACTCAAGGTCTCCTCCCCAGCTCACCAATGTCCAGGACAGAATTGAAGAAAAATGGATAAATGCATAAATTTATTAGCAACTCATTAGCAGTGAATTCAATAGCAATTCGTGAAAGCCACATTGAAGAAAAATGAAGGGGTAACACATCATAAAATGTCTTGGATTGCAGCAAATTAGCAGCCCTCCATTCTCCACGTGAGAGCTGTTAATTTACAAACCTTCCCTGCAGTGGATCTTAGGCACACTGCTACCACACTGATACACTTGCAGGTGTATCCCAGTCTGAACATGTGTTTTCATAAAGATAACATCTCTAGACATGTGCCTAAAATCTGTTCACCCTGCAGCTGCCCACATCTGCACAAAATGTTTTGGTCTCCCTGTTTCCAAATACAGGTGGACTCAGGAATCCTCATTTACTGGCCCCATGTGACTTTCTCACTCTTTTCCCCACTAAGACTTATTCTTAGGATGACTACAAGCCTGTTTTTTCTGCTCCCTGTCCCCATAATTTTTCTGACCTTAGCCCTACTCCACCACTTCACACCAGCCATGGTGGACTCCTTGGTGTTTCTTAAGCTCCCCAACCTGCTGCTGCCTTCCATTCCTCCCCTTGGTTTTTCCTTTCTACTTGGATGACCCCTGACTTCCTCCCTCATGTCTTGCAAGATGTTTTTCCAGTGTCCCCTTCCCAGCAAGCCTACCATGGCCACCTTTTGAAAAACTGTAATCTTACCTCCATTTGACTTTGGCAGTCTCAAACTCTGTCCCACTTTTTCTTGTCCCACTTAATTGTCAGAATACCAGCCTCTACTGTACTGTGTAGTTTGCTGATTTTTGCTTGTTTATCATAAGCAAATACCAGTAAATATTTTTTTAATGAAATTCCCCTTTATATGACACAAAGAAGAGACTGAGGTATGAGCCCAAATATCAAACTACAGAGGCATTGTTATCTTGATGGTCAAACTTAGCACCTTTTTCTGAGGTCAGCTTGTCTCTCTCCTTGTCCATCTTTGTGTCTGTCTCTGATGGTCAACTAATGTGTCCGTGATCAGGATTTCTCAGTGCTGGGAAAGCCTATGGCTTTAGAATTTGCCAAAAAGACCAATTCTGCACTCGCCTGTGATACATATTTTTTCCTCTCTTACCCTGTTCTTCTCATCTATTTATTCTTATGTATATTTCTATAACACAGTTTTTGTAATAAGGCAAGTTACCAATAAACCTCTTTACGAATGATAAACAAATGAGCCATTTTAAGCTACCAGCTTTTCATTGATGACATCAGCAAATGGAACCAGAGATTAGGAATGAACAATAAGTGACCATGTACTGCCTCATTTCCTCTTCCCTGGCAGAATTGCTAATAAATAGATGAGAACATTTTTTTCCTGCTGGGCTTCAGAATCCTTCTCTACACGACTTTACCCCACCAGTAACTCATCGAAGCTGGCCTGCAAGGTGAAAGCTATTTGAAACTCCTGGCAGGTCCTTCTAGCTCTGTGGTCCAAGAAGGAGGAACATAAAGAGTTACTGTTTCTTTCTAGGACCTGGAACTTTGCTTGTTTCAGTGATCTTTTGATATTAATTATCTTTGCATAAAATTTTAATAAACCCAAGCAATCATTAACTGGGCTATCTTCCAGTATAATAAAAAACTAGGTTATCCCAACCAATCAGATTTTCCAATTATAGAATTTTACCTTATATGATTGTCAATTTTCAAAGTAATAGGATGTTTTGAGATAAATTTTCTTATGATTCAGGTTACACTTAATACTTGGATTTCAGAGTTGTCATTAGGACCAGTGATCATTGAAGTATGCTTGTGACAGATGATCTCTAGGGCATTTGCTATATTGGATCAATGCTAGTTGATAGTCATTAGACAAGCTCTTCAGACTCAGCCACTGACGAGAAGTTGGGCACTTGAAACACTTGACCTCTGTCAAAGCCATTTCCTTCCTGCCTTCCTGTGTCCTATATTCCTTGCCTTTTTTAACCCCCCCTTTAATAATACATGGGGTTGAATCCAGGGCCTCATGCATGCTAGACAAGCACTGTACCACTGAGCTACCTCCTCAGCCCTGTTTAAGACAGGATCTCACTAAGTTGCCCAGGCTAGTCTTGAATTTGTGATCCTCCCACCTCAGCTTCCCAAATAACTAGGATTATAGGCATGTGCCACAATACCTAGTGTAATCGATTTTTTTTTTAATCTATATTTTTAGCTTCTAAGGTATGGGTATGTCTCTTTAAAAAGCTACCCTGAGTCCTTTCTAGAACAGAGCAAGCTGTACATGCACATACATATATATGTACTTATGAATATGTACCTATATGTATGTACACACACACACACTGTTATATACAAAGTTACATGTTTAAATACATAGATAAATGCCATTTTTCCCTTTTCTGAGTAAAATAATGGAAAACATCAACTGGAAGTCTTTTCATTCCTTTGGTGGAAAGGATATATTGAAAGGGACCTTTTGAAACGTCTTGCAGAGAATATTTAGAATATTAAATGCATATCCTTTAAAAATATATATGTATGTATATACAGTATCAATTTGGGTAGATTTATATAATGGTTTTCTTTCTGTTTTAAGTATAATAGATAAGATTATTTAATTGGAAAACAATTAGGCAGACTTGTTAAAGGTAATTAAATTAGAGATAATGACTGTAGGCCGTTACTCTGTTCTTGAATGGTCAAAACTCAGAAATATTCTCCCTGCTCATCCTCCATGCAGTGGACTTATCTAATTTGTTACTGTTTATTTTCACTTTCCTTCTCAATCCTGAACTTTAAATTAAGACTGAGGTAATGAATGTGAAAATGCCTTGTAAAGTATGGACACTTTATCCAACCAGAGGAACAGAGGTAACAGGTTCTCCATTGGTGTATTGTTGGCCTGGATTTGAGAATTGCCCATGAAATGATGAAAAATTACTTAGTTTAGATACATTATAATTCATGTAATAATGTACGTGAGTGGTCCTCTTATATGGTTTTAGAGGTTAATAGAAATATAACTCGAAATTGCATATCACATGGGTGGAGTGCACGGTGGATAAACCTTTGGTCGGTTTTACCCATAGTACTTCAGTATTTATATCAGTACTTGTTGACTTCCAGTGAGGAAACTAACTAGTCCTACTACTCCTGTTCACCACCATTCTACTTGGAATCCTTTTCTAGTTCTTCAATCTTACTTGATCTTTGACTCAATGAAATTTATTATTGTGCCTCTCATCACTGAACATCACAGGGATGTTATAATGGGGATAAAAATAAGGTTAAATGGTATGTGAATAAAGAAGCATAGTGTGGGGTTATACCCATAAAAACTTGTTACATGAAAGCTTATTTGAGAATCTCGTGTTTTGGCAATGTTGTATTGGCTTTGGTGGTTATGTGGTTTGAAATGTCTTGTGAGCAATAGAGTTGGGGTTTTCATTGGAACTTTAAACCATATGAATTATTACATCGACAGAGTTGGCATTCTAGCAATCAACTGCTAGCTCTTAGGAAGGAAAAGACATCCGTGGCCTCACTTTCTGCTTTCATGCTGAAACTGATTTTATCCCTTTAGTTCAAAGTCATTCATGCCTTCTCTGACACTCAATGCTTACATGATTTAAATTAAAGCACAAAGACTTACTCACTGACAGTGGTCCTGCACTCCGTTTTTCAACTGTGATATAGGAAAAGATCTTTTTTTCATGAGCCTCTGGAAAAGGAAACTATTTTGTAATCATTCTTTTACAAAGTTTTTCTTTTAAAAAGAATTTATCTATAATAAGTATATTGAGTTTTAATTTATTAAGTAACCTAAATGAAAAATAAGTGTTCCCTTTGGTGTTTTTTGGAAGATAGCTTTAAGACATTTTGTCCAGAACTCTATGGTATTTAGACAATTTCGTTATTGAATAAAACAAGACCACTGACTTGTGTTCTTGAATCTTTTTTGCTTTGAATTGCTTTTGAAGTCTTAAGAATGTCTTAAAACAAATGAAAGATTCAGCCATAGCTTTACCCCTTTGAGACAGTTAACATGTGACATCTCTTGCTTGCTGACTGCTTTCACTCTAACCTATTTCCTGTGTTGGTTAAATTTCCTTAGGAGGACGCATAAGTCAGTTTTATAACATGGCAACTCAGTTCAACTTAGGTTCAATTTAAAAATAGATATAAGGGAAGTTTGGGTATTTTCTGTGATTTTTAAGGATTTTTTAAAATTGTTTTTAGATGTACATGACAGTAGGGTGTATTTTGACATATTGTTCATACATGGAGTGCAATCCATTTCAATTTTTATCCCATCCTTGTGGTCGTATATGATGTGGTGTTTTACTGGTCATGTATTCATTTATGAGTTCAAGAAAATTATGTCCAATTCATTCTACTGTCTTTCCCATTCCCATTCCTCCTCCTTCCCTTCCTTCCCCTTTGTCTAAGCCGATGAACTTCTATACTTGCTCTCCCTACTCTTCCTTGTTGTGGGTTGGCATCCACATATCAGAGATACCATTCAGCCTTTGGTTTTTTGGCACTGGCTTATTTCACTTAGCATTATAGTTTCCAGTTCCATTCATTTACCAGCAAATGCCATAATTTCATTCTTCTTTAAGACTGAGTGCTATTCCATTATATATACATACTACATTTTCTTTATCTATTCGTCTGTTGAAGGGCACCTAGGTTGGTTCAATAGCTTGACTATTGTGAATTGAGCTGCTATAAACATCAATGTGGCTATGTCACTGTAGTATGCTGATTTTAAGTCCTTTGGGTATAAGTTGAGGAGTAGGATAACTGGGACACATGTTGGTTCCATTCTCAAGTTTTCTGAGGAATCTCCATCCTGCTTTCCAGAGTGGTTGTACCAATTTGTAGTCCCACCAGCAATGTATGAATGTTCCTTTCCCCCCACATCCTCACCAACATTTATTGTTACTTGTATTCTTGATAATTGCCAATCTGATTGGAGTGAGATGGAATCTCAGTGTAGTTTTAATTTGCATTTCTCTAAGAAATGAGAAGAAGCAAAGAGAAAGAGGAGCTAGGAACAAAGCATATTCCTTAGGGTTACTCTCCCAGTGACCTACTTCTTCCAGCCACATCTCACCTGCCTACAGTTACTTCCCAATAATCCAGATTATTAATCTATCAAATGGATCAATCCACTGATTTAGTTACAGTTCTCATAATCAATCATTTCACCTCCAAATCTTTCTGCATTGACTCATGAGCTTTGATGGCAGCCTGCGGGTGGGGAAGCTCATATCCAAACCATAACAAGCACCTACTGTGTGTTAGGCACTATGCAAAATGAAGGAGTCATGCTAAGCCCAACAAGCAAAGATGACATTTACCCAGTTGTAATACTGAGTTTTCTTTTCTGACCTCCTATTACATCTGGCATCTAGACAGAATGCTAACACATAGTAGGCACTTGATAAATAGTTGTGAAATCATATAGTTTAGAAATATTTTGCCACTTTCTTACACTTAACAAAAATCAAAATTTGGCCTCCTTTTAAATAGTTTGCATTGTCATAGAAAATATCACTATTTCTCTATTGTTAGAGTCATAGATTAAGGCAGGAAGAGCAGCATAGGTATGGAAAGGAGCTCAGAATCTATCTACCCATGTTTTTCCTTTGGCTGTGGTCTCACTGGAAGAATCAGAGAGGTCAGTGCCTAGTCTTAGGTTATAATTGCTGGAGGAATAAGCATGATTTTCTTGGTGAAATGTGCTGCTGTCTCAGTGTTGCTGCTTACAAGTTACCTATTTTACCTACTTCACTGGCTATTGTGAGGTTTGTGTGAGATAATTGGTAGTTTTGTAATTGAAATATCAGAAATGGATCAATTTCATTGATATCATATTGACTTTTTGAAATATATAACATTAAGGTTAAAAAAAAAGAGAGAAAAATGTCCATTTAAATGGCAACAACTATTTCCAGTTACTCAGATTTCTAGTTAATTACTTTTTCTATCTTTAGTTAATCTTGCACCAAAAAAAAAAAAAGTGAATAATATCTTCAAAAGATATGAACGGGCATTTGGCCAGCAGAGTGTAAGATAAGAAACAAAGAGCAGGGCGAGGTGGCTCATACCTGTAATCCCAGTGACTTAAGAAGCTGAGGTGGGAGGATTTCAAGTTCAAAACGAACTTAAGTAACTTGGTGAGATCCTAAGGACTAGTGAGCCCCTGTCTCAAAATAAAAAATAAAAGGACCATGGATGTGTCTCAGTGGTTAAGCACCTCTGTGTTCAGTCCCCACTGTCAAAAAAAAAAAAAAAAAAAAAAAAAAAGAAAGATGGTAAACAGTTTTGAAACATATTGGCAGGTGGTTGTACAGTGTAGTTTTATGTTAGCATAAGTTCAGCCAGCAAGTTCAGTTTCTTATAACTCATTCTCTCTTTTTTTTTTTTTTTTTGGTAGTTGTAGATGGACAGCATGCCTTTATTTGTTTATTTTTATGTGGTGCTGAGGATCAAACCCAGTATCTCACACATGCTAGGCAAGCGCTTTGCCACCGAGCTACTGCCCAACCCCATAACTCATATTCTTGAACTCTAAAAAATATAATCTAAAAATATGTAATTTGATATATAATTTGAACTCTAAAAAAAGCTCTAAAAACATATAATTTTTTTGAATTAGTAACAAATGGAAAGCTATATTGTGGTCTCGCTTTCTGGATGAATTATTTTTAGATTTTAAAGAGTGGTTTGTTGTATTTATTCTCCTAATGGCAAAGCAAATATTATAAAATACTACAGATGCCTCACAAGAATTCATTTTATATCGTCCTCACTCCCATTTTCCCTGGTGGATAATTAAATTTTACTCCAGGTGACTCACTACAGTGGTCAGAACTTCCTATAATGGCAATAATGCACATTAATAACTGTGTGGTAGCTGGTAACATGGTCCTTAATTAGAACCAGTAATCCAGTCAGCTTAATATCAAAACAGGAGGCCCCACCAAACTTGTTCCATTTCCATTTGCAGACCTAAGACAAAGCCATAGCTATAATTTGGCAAATGTAAGGTAGCAAAATATGGTCCAGCTCTAATGAAAGTTAGTTTGTCATTTTCATGTACATTTATATTTTTTTCCTAATTCATAACATTCAAGGACAATTTCTAAAATGCAGAACAACCATTTTTGAAGGCACAAGTAATACACACATTGATTTCACTGTTATTAATATTCACTAGAAATCTGATTCTTTGAAAAAAGGAATTCCTAACCCTATAAAAATTGTGTTTTGCCTCTCTCTGGATAAAATTTGATTAAAGTGAGCATTATTTAACCCAGCCAGCAGTAGCCTTCTTTTGGATGTGTTCTGTAAGGATAGTATTGCCTGGGATCATAATTTGGTTCTATCAGTAGGTTCTCTGAGTTGGGTTCCATTCCATGATGGCTTCTAAGATCACCCAGTATGTGTGTGTGTGCGCGCCCACGTGGATCTTGAAGATCCCTAAATTAGGCAGTAGCAGAATGATGACAATTGTTTGAGATTTTTCTTAACAAAAAAAAAGGGGTATTGGTTTTCTCTTCTGTAATGCTAACTTGATAGGTCTCTTAAGGACTCGAATATGAGCAAATGAAGTGGGTGCTTCAGAGTGGAATGAGTGTCTGTCTGACCTATAAGAATATGCTCTATTTCTGCTGTAATGCTGATTTAATCATCTTAAGAGGAGACTTGACCGAACAAGTAAATGAATAGTCAAATGTCACTATGAACATAACCAATAACAAATGAACATGATGGTTTTAATGCCTCGCCTCTTGGGTAGGGTTTTCTTACTTTGCATTACTATTTTGCACCTTCTGTTACTGTTAGTGATGCTAGTCATATCTGTTGATTATTGAGATGTTTAAAACATATATAGGAACATCTCTCTCACAAGATGATTTTGTCCCCTCAAGCTTCTTAATACTATGCCAAGCATTAATAGAAGCCATTCTCTTTGAGGAGAAAGGGGGGGACATTTAAGATAAATTTCTATAAATAACAGTAATGAAATAGCTTCTCATAATTGAGGACATCTTAATTTGCTCTTTGAAAAACAAATTACTATCATTTGATTTCACAGGCAATTTCACCAGGTCTTAAGAAAAAACTGGAAGATTGGGAATGAGACTTATCATTGCTGGGTAAAACATGTGGCTTAAGAATTGTCTCACCATTGGGCTGGGGTTGTAGCTCAGTGGTGGAGCCCTTATGTTGCACATGTGAGGCACTGAGTTTGATCCTCAGCAACACATAAAAATAAACAAAATAAAGGTATTGTGTCCTTCTACAACTAAAAAAAATATATTAAAAAAAAAGAATCGTCTCACCAGGTTTATGGAACTTTACTTTTGGTGGGCAATCTTCTTCATTGTGTTTTTTTCAATATTATTAATAGGCTAAACTATGTTTGATCTAGTTATATGTTTGAAAACATATAACTAGATCAGAGGTAAAAATCAAACTTTCAGTCTTGCTTACATTTATTTATCCACACAAACATTTAATGTACAATTTGAAATGGAAGGGAATTTGAATTGTGGGATTAAACTATACAGATATTTTAGTAGACATTGCTGGTTTGATTTAAAATAAGAAACAGGTGATAGCATCACTCAAGTGTCCTAGCCCTTCCTGGTTTAGGAATGCCCATTTCTAGGTGTCACTAAAAACAGGGTCAATGCCCTCCAGTGCTGCTTAATGTGTCTTTTCCTGTGGCAGTGTAACAAGATTTATGGCTGGTCTATCTAGTTCTGTTTTTTTTCTGGACTCTTTAAAGTGAAGATGGGATTTGCTTGGCTCTTTGAGGTGTCGAAAGGGGAACTTTCTGCCCCAGACCTCCAGTGTCAGAATGAAGGCGGTAGCCCTGGTTGCTGGGCAGAGGGAAAGTAACCGTGGAGCACCACTTGTAATACTAAGAAATAAGAATCAGTCTAAATATTTCAATGAAGTTACAGTTTGTCCTTTAAAACATATTGTAGTTATTGCACATTTTTGGAAACTAATAACATGAAAAAGTTTTACATCTTATTGTTAAATGAAAAAGATTGAATATGTATTTAGCATAATCTTCAGTTTTGATAGAAATTGTTAGTTATCCCTCTCCCCACTCATATATTTTTTAAAAATAAAATTCTTACACAAACTAGTAACTTTCCAATTTTGTAAGAGCAATTTTATATTAAAAGATAAAAGAGAACACCTCATAACAGGAAGAAATGGTAGGTAGAATGAGAATGGACTGTGAAAATGTACTTAATCTCTGGATTAAGATTCATTATTTTGAGTAAGATGCCCTCTAGAGTAGTTGGATATTGAAGTCCACTTAAAGGTATTAATCACTCCTCTAAGACATGCTTTTTACAATAGTGAGCTTTAAAAAAAAAAAAAATCCTATATGCTCACTAACATAGCTATGAGTATTCCAGTTTTCTAAAAGATTGAATTGGAAATTTCACCTTTGCACTAAGGGATGGACACATAAAATACAAATTTTTTTAACTGTTTCTTAGGTATTGCTTTTTGTTTTTGTTTTATTTTGTTTTGTTTTGTTTTGTTTTCTTCTGGATTGTGGTTACAGTTTGCCTGTCTTTTATAATTTGTGTGTCATTTCTTGTTGAATTGCACCTGGTTCCAATCTGGTCTAAGTGTTCCTGCATCCTCACACTCACACCCTCCTGTACATTCTACCTCTGTTTCCTGCAAGGACTTCTTCCTTTCTTCCTTTTCCCACGTCCCCAGAGGTCAACTGGTGTGTTTCTGGCTGTTACTGGATGACTCCTTGGAGAACAGAAAGCCAGTGTTCACACACACCTCAAGCTCCCCCACCAGGAGTGTGTTTTGAAAAATTCTTCCTTCTAATGCCTTACAGAGTCTCATATTCACCTTAAGAATATGAACTCAATGATGTCCCTTTTAAAAGCTGCCAGTGCAATTTAGCAGAATGGGTTTTCAAATGTTAGTTCTGGCTCTTTTGAAATATTTTGACAAGTAGTCTTTAAGTTGCATTGACCTGTTAATAAATTGGAGCAAAGGAAATGGTGTGTTTTAATATTCTCTCTAAAAAGCAATATATGCTCATGAAAAATATATTAGAAAAATATAAAGAAGAAACTAAAAATCGGAAGTAATCCCATTGCCAGCGAACCCCTCTCAACAGTTTATTGGTTGACACTTAAAATCTTTGTGGTCAGCCTGCACTGATTCATTAAGACCTACAGGGCAGAGCACAAAATATTTACATGTGAACACGTATATGTGTAAGAGTGAGAACAACTGAAGCATCAGAACCTTGAACATTGAGGGCTTCTGAGAGCAGGGACATAGAGTTTTATAGCCACCTGTTGGTGCCTATGCAGTGTGTACTAATGATGATTCAAACAAAACTAATGCAAGGATCAAATAAATGTCTTTAAAATACATTTCTGTGTGATAAGAAAAAAACCTGTAAACTAAAAGCTATCTAACTTACTATACTTTATTAAAGTTTACTTTAATCACAAGTGCTACTCTGTGTGTTTGTGTGTGTGTATTTTTTTTTTTCTAAACTGCATCTCTCATACACATGTATTTGTAGATGTTTCACAATACTGGGCCCATACGTGCATATTATTTTGCTGATTTAGACCCTTCACTAAGAACCTTTTTGTAAGACACTTCCACAGTGTGTAAGAAACGCACCATTATGTTTTGGATCCTGGCCTTGTGACAAAAATTAATTTACAAATGCTATTCTAAGAACTTTTAGGTCACTGCAAATGATTTTAGAGCATCAACGTGGCTTTGATACCTGTTTCCTACTACGTCAGAAACACAGGAAAAACCAGTAACCAAATCGTTGTTACCATAAACTTCAAAGAAATAAGAGCTGAAAGTATTTGTCTTCCTGGAATTTTATACTGAATGTTATTACAATAATTTAGTCATCAATTTAGCATTTGTACTGAAACTGTAATGTTTATTCATAATGAAAATGAACCTGTTGGGCTGGAACAGATGAGGTGTGCTACAGGTCAGGGAAAGGGGAAATGGGACCATCTAGCAGAAGTTTGCTGGGGTCTGTACAGCTGGCATCGCTTTTCCTTTAATGGCTCCTCCCGCTAGGCCCACGGGATGGGGAAGGATCAGACTTGAAAGGGGAGGGCCTGGTCAGATCCTGACTGCCTGTGTAATACATGGTGATGCTGGACCAGTTGTTTTTGCTACCTGGCCTCTGTTCTTGGTTGGTAAAGTGGAGGCAGTAGTGCCTGTTCCGAGGATTAAGAGATGACATGGGCAACAGTCCTGGATGGTGCCTGCCACCAATGCACCACACTGCTTCTCTTTCCTGTTCGTCCCCTGCCGACTCTCTGGGTGGTCATCAGGTATTCTGTACCCACCCTGCCACCACTGCCTGTGACCACTGCTTTTCTTTGCTTTTCACAGTTTGACTGTTTTAAAATGAAAAACCAATTCAGCCTCATGTATTAAGCACCTATTGTATAAATGGCATTGTGGTAGATGGCAAAGAACATAAAAATGCATAGGACATAGTTCCTGTCCTTAGATTAAAATATACATGAGAGAAAAAGGTAGGTAGGTGGGTAGGTAGCAAGATAACAATATAACGGCTGCTTTCCTAATATAAAAGATACATCAGATTTAGCTGGAAAATGAGTTTGACTTGCTATTACCATGCATTTCATTTAGACCCTATTTCAATTCACAATAGAATGTACTAGTAACATTATATATGAAACATGAAGTTGGGTATTGTATATGCTATTGCAGTCACCATTGTAAAGAAAGACGAAAACTTGTATGATAAACAAGCTCCAACTTCCCCTGTTCCATCACTGGGTGGACCCTCTTGTAATCATTCATTACGTACCTTATAACGATTTATGAAAAACGTTTTTATTAAATTCATCATGTATTTATTTATATTAAGAACTGCCTGAAGTTTTGAAAAATTTATTTCCAATCTACATGTATAGCAATGCTTTTACATTTTGTAAATCTGGTAATTTTTCCCCTCATTATTTTCTGCCTCACTTTTCCATGGGAGGGCAGTCACCATTTTGCTAGTTTAATAAGGACGGCATTCTTGGTACAGAGGTGGATGAAGAAAGTCTGTAACCTACTTATTGCAGTCTCCAGACCTTTTTACCCATGCTGACTTTTATACACCAGCTGGGATATTATTCCCAGGTATTATACCCCATATAATTCGGGACTTTTTCACCTGCATAGGAATGCCTGTCCAGGTGTGACTGAAGCTGAAATCCATCTCCCACTCAGTCACCCAGACTTGTGCTTGTGCACTGTCCCCTTCTTGGAGGGCTCCTTTTTCTAATTTGCAATAAAGGTGCCTTAAGAGCTCCTGTTTGCCCTGGTCGCTAACCTAACATCACATGGTGCCACGCGGTTAAAATGTGGTATCTGAGACAAGTGGAGCCCTCACATCTGCAAGGTTGATCAGTTTCAGATTTACTCAGTTCCTTATTTTTGGATAGTGAGCAAGTATGTGGCGCATCCACACGTGCTTGCGCGCGCACACATATACACAAGCTTCTCTTAAAATAGGCTTGTCAAATAGAAATGTATCATTCTGACAGGTGATCCCAAGTCATGTGTGATATCCATTCTACTCAGAAGATACATATGATTAAAGCATATGCAAAACCCCAGGAGTTGGGAATGATGAGGGAAGAATTATGGAGCATTCTGCTATGCCACAAGACTTAATTTACACTATGAGAGTAACCACAGAATCTTGCCAAGTACGTTAAAAAGAAAATATTGGGGATTTTCATGTGGACCTTGCTGTTCAGACATTCCTTCCCAAAAATTAGCCACAGAAGGTGAATATCTCCTGTAGACCCAAGGTTAAAAAAATAATTTTGGAAGTGCAAAAGTTGGATTATTGCCCTAGTCTATGCCCACTTCAAAGCAGCTACCATAAACAACCTAAAGTGGTAGTCAGCAACTGCCTTCCTCATACTTTACATGGTGCCAAGCTACTATTTCCCATGGTAAGGAAAATGTTAAACTGTGAAAGAGATAGCAGCCCATAAACATCTAGAACTGCACAAACAGCAGAGTGACCAGCAGCCACGTGTAGCTATTGAGTACTTGAAATGTGGCTGTTATAGAGACGTGCTGGAAGTGTAAAATATGCATCAGATTTCAGATACATAGCTGTATAATGTTAAACTATTGGTGTTTTATATTCATTGCATGTTAAAATGATAATACGTTAGACATATTGGGTTAAATTAAAATTATGAAAATTTATTTCACCTGTTTCTTTTCATTAATGTGGCTACTAGGAAATTTAAAATTATATGTGAGGCTTACTCTTGTGGTTTGCATTCTGTTTCTGTTAGACAGTATTGATCTAGGTTTTCAAGGGAGAGGGTGTGTTTACAGTTTCTTCACAGCTCATACCTCACAAGATAGTGTTCTGTTCTCTTTTTCTTGGAGACACAGGTTGTCTCCCACTAAAACAAGGACACTACAATATCACTTGTTACGTGCTTTTTTCCATTCAGTGGCTATTCTGCATTTACTTAGTATTTAGATTGTTTACAATTTTTTTATATAATCTTTGCAGCAAAGTCTTTTTCCTCATTCTTAATAATTAGGACAAATGATTTAGAACTTTTGCTCTCTGGGTGTGGCCCTTTTGCTTTTACTAGAAGTGTTTTCCCTATTTTGCCCATTTCTCTCCACCCTGGGAATTGCTCCCATTTTTTGGTAGTGATTGTTATAATTTCCAGTTGACTAAATAATGTATCCTATTAGAAAAGGTGAATCAACTAAATTATATATTTGACCTAAGCAGATCAGTATACAATAATGGTTGAATGATGCAGCACAGCTTAACCTAACCTTCATTGGACAGAGGTTTGATTTAATTTGCATTGCATGCAGAAGTACATCGGATTCAGTGACCATTACAAATTATATTTTTAATGACTGTCTGGTCCTCGTTGTCAGCCATAAAGACTATAATAAATAAATAATTGAAAATGCATGGCATACCCGGCAGGTGAATCTTATGGGAACCAATCCATAGATGTGCCCTGGAAACAAAGTTAACATTACAGGTAGTTTTAGAAGAACATAATGAAGATCCTGGGGAAAAGAGTCCCTCTCAACTGGGAAGTTTTTAATTGGCATGGCTACTTGGGATACAGTTACATCAGGATTGCAAGTCCAATTAGCCAAGAGTTTACAAAAATCTGTTCTGTGTTTTCTGAACTTAAGAAGAACAAATGAAAAGAAACCCTGAACACGCTTTAGCTTGCCTTCTTTTTATTTGACAAGAGTAGGAACGAGTTTGGGTCAAGAAATTGATCGTCTCTGTTGTCTCTAGCACATTAACATTTTTCACAACCACTGAACAGTTCCCTAGGAGGTTGCTGTCCTGTAATTGTCATGTCTGGGTCTGCTGCGTGATTGTAACAATCAGAGCAACTCCACCGATTGATGAATTGGGTACTCCCAGACATTGTCTGAGCACCTTCCTTCTCCTGGATGCTCCATATTCTAAGTAGTTTGATGGTACTGCAGATTGTTACATCCTTGTGTCTTTTTTGTTTTGTTTTGTTTTGTTTAACGTGGTTCACTAGTTTGGTTATAAAATAAATGCATTTTAAAATGTTTTTCCAAAAATGATGTCATATACATTCTCTCTTCCCTTTTTCAGGTGATGGATAGGTTATCCATATCCCTTTTCTCCAGGAATTATTTGTCTCTCGTTTCTGGGCTTATAAGTACATACTATATTCTTTCTACTTTTTTTTTTTTACTTTTTAAAATATTTTAGTACATTATAGTTATATATGATATGCATATCTGTACCTTATATTCTTTAGATTTTGAGCATGTCTTCTTTAGGGTTAGTTGAAATAGATCTTAATCCTCATTACATTGATTTTGCTATGTGATAAGATAAAGGGTTTTAGCCTCTGTTTTTCTGGTATAAATATCTTTTTTTCTCATTTCAGTATACATCTTAGGTATACATTTTAGCTTAGTGTTTGGCTCAAAGACTATTTTTGGGGGGTTGTTCTCTCCACCTTCCCAAATCACTTTAAGTCCCTGCTTGTAGTAGAATAAATTTAAAACTTGTGATTTAAACTGAGTCTGGAGTGGCCTAACTAAAGGGTTGAATTTGGGGCTAACGTGCTTTAGGTCCGTCTCCCTCAAAAAGAGGGCCTGCTGCATTATTTCCGTGGCTCCATGCTTCATGGCACAGTTGCCACCTTGGCTCTACTCATCATCTCTTCCCTTTTCGGCCAACAGTTTCCTTAACACTCATTGTCATTTAAGTGGCTACTCAGCAAGCTCCAGGAGGAACCTGATGCAGGCTCATGTGTTTCACGGAGGACCTACCAAATAGCCTGGTTTCCTTTCCTTGTTTCTTTCCACTGCCGAGCAGTGCGGAGATGAGTTACAGGTCCCCTAAGCCTTAGTTGACGTCCTCTTGGGACAGGACTAAGGGTATCTCCTCTGCCGAGTCACCTCAGGCTTAGACAAAGTACACGGGCGAAAGCCCTTGTAAAGCCTCAAATGTGACATTGCTGTTAAAAGTTGTCACAGAAGTCAAGTACTTGTCATAGCTTCTTCTGGCTCCTATCCCAATTGCCCACATGTTCATCATAAATTATTATAAGTACAGATTCCTCATTCATGAACTCATTTGTTTACTCAAAAATACTTTCATCGAGGGCCTAAAATCCATTACCATATCGTATTCTTCTTTTCTTCACAATGTCCATTCTTAATATTGTGCCAGAGAAATGGAAATCTCTAGGTGCTGGACACTATGGGTGAACACAATATGAACAGTACTAGAGAATTTCCTCACTGAAAAAGAACAAAAATATTTATTCTCCAAGTAATCATCGTCAAACAGATTTACAGATGTGAGCACCTCATGTCACATAGTGCTAGAATTGGTCCTCTACCATTCAGGTTTTTGGGGGTTTTGGTTTTTTTGTTTTGTTTTTTGTAGTACTGAGGTTTGAACCCACAGACTACATTCTTGGCCTGCCCTTTTTTATTTTTTATTTTATTTGTTTGAGACAGGATCCTGCTAATTGCCGAGGTTTGCCTTGAACTTGCCATCCTCCTGCCTCAGCCTCCAAGTAACTGGGATTATAGGCATATGCCACTGCACTCAGCCATGCTTTGTGTCTTTAAAATAAAAGCACTTTATGTCTCTATTTTCCTTAAGGTTCTCAATTCAGGATTCATGCTGAAGAGGTTTATGGCTTCATCTCTCTGAAGTATTTGCTGGCTTTAGAGAGCCTGACATGATGTTATCACCTGAATTTCTGTAACAACTTGCCTCCAGTTCATCTGTGATTGAGCATCTCTGTGTTTTGTGCCCAGCATCAAGAAGGACATTTGTTTTATCATTTAATGAACCTAAAAGTGCACGTTCCTGTCCACCACCCATGCCCCTTCCTTCTGTCTTGTTGCCTCTGTGATGAAGTTTGAGTTGGAAAGGATTAGGAGGGATAGGAAGTGAGCTGCAGCTTAAGACCATTCTCTGCCGTCTCTCTGAGTTAAGGTGTTTGTGAGAGGAAACAAGCAGGACTAGGAGCAATTAGTGAGTCCAGTGAAGGCCAGGGTGTTAAGGGGGCAGTTATCACCTTCCTCTGGATGTGGTTTCAAGAAGACACTGGCTAGTGGAAAGGTCCCAGGCTGGCCTGGTAGGAGTGGACCCAAGTGAAAGAAAGCACATATTTTGATAAGCTGAGCCCTGAACACTTAACTAGTGGGGAAAAGTACTTAATTTGTATTTAGGAATCTGTCTTCTCTTTTACCTTTTTAAAAATAGATGCCATATTCCTTACAAGAGAATAGGAATTTGTATTATTAGAATCATGATACAGAGTATATGTAATGTATATTCTTCAAATGAGCACAGGAGAGATAATCATGTTATACCCCTACTTTTAACTCCAGTTGAAAGAAAACCTGCCTATCCGTCCTGCTTCCACCCTGATCATCACCAGAAGCACCGGGGATACAGTCTGCAAAGAGTGAATTCACTTCCATCTGGGTTGCCCTATATCAATTCCCATGTTAATGCTGAAGATGGTACACTTGCTCTGTGAACTATCAAGTATTTTACATTTACTTGGAAAGAATAATATATGTAGAGAGAGAGATCTGTGTCTACATGTTATAGATACAGATATAAAACTTACATCAATGAAATTCTCAGGCTGCATTCTTTGACACCATGTCATCAGAGTTTTCTGGCCTCACTGGGATCTCAGTTCTCTGGAGGAGTCACTTCTTTTAGGATTCAAGGCCCTTTCTTGGCATCTATAAAACACTGCACTCATGTTCAAGACACATTTCACCTTGATTACTAAAGCATACAAGGTCACATAACTCTAAACAAAGCGGCCAAGGAAGCAGGAAGTCAGGGAAGATGGGGGTTGTATTCTGCTGCCTCAGCAGGATAGTTGCAGGAGGTACCAGAGACATCATTGCTGATAACATGCCCACTTTAGCAAGTCCTGTAGGAAATGAGAGGGAGGAGAGCCATCAGAAGCCTTCTCCCTCTTGTCAGTGTTTTTTTAATTTGGATTTTTGTTCATGGCATGAAACATTCATACACTTCTTTTTGTTTCTTTTGGTTTGTTATTGTTTTCTTGTTTTTGTTTTTGTTTTGTACCAGGGATTGAACTCAGGGCTGCTTAACCACTGAGCCATTTTCCCAGCCCTTCTTATTTTTTCATTTTGAGACAGGGCCTCCCTTAGTTGCTGAGCCTATCTTTGAACTTGCGATCCTCCTGCCTCAGCCTCCCGAGCTGCTGGGATTACAGGAGCACACCACCATGCCCAGGTCATATATGGTTTTATAGAAATTTGTTGGTCTGTTTTTATCTCAGTTTATAACTGGAAATTAAAATAGATTGAGCACTCTTAAGTTTGTGGTTATTTTTTTCCTCAGTAATTCTGTACACATAACCCTTATTCTTGTTGACTTTAATCCTATTGATCATTCATTCCAGCCCCCTGCTCAAAGTAGGACTACCAAATCCATGTCCACCAACCTGTCATGTTTTAGTGCTTCCCAGATTTGGGGGACTTTTAAGGACTAGTAAGATAAATAAAAAATACTGTTCAGGATCCAGTATAGAATCAAAATTTGATGTTGTCAAAAAGAGTACAAAACTGAGACAAACTCCATCTTTCGTAACCAGAAACACTATTTTAATATGAAAAATGTCAAAGGTACACAATTGTAGAATTAATTGCACTTATTTTTCTGTTTACACTGATCCCCACCAGTGATCACCTCCTCCCAGGTCAGTGTATTGGAAGCACCATCCCCAACCCAGGTAGTCACCCAGCTCTGCTTGAAAACTTCTCTGGCAGCAGTTCCACTTCTTTTTCTCCCTGAGGAAGGCCTGCACAGTCTCCTTTCCCACATAAGCATCTGCAGGCCTTCAGCTGTGCCACCCTCCAGGATACAATTTCTAGACCTTTGCACATCCCTTTTGAAAGCATTCAGAAGACTGGGTTAAAGGAGACATTTAGAATAATTGTATTCGGTGTAGAAAGCACTCAATAACAACAAGCTATCAGTACTTCTTTATTTATTATTTCACCCCTTTCTTTTGAATTCGATTATTTGTCAGGCACTGTGATAAGGCCTCCTATTCAAAGAGGAAAACAAAAAGTCCAAAGATGCACATCAGATGGGGATGACAGCAATGCGGGTAGTGTGGCTGCGGTGTGCTGGGTGTTGCATTATGCTGCCGTGGGCACAGGCTGCTGTGGCACAGCACAGAGGCAGCTCTTAGCTCAGCTGGGAAGGTCAGCAGAGGCTTGCTGCTGGAGGGTGCTGTTAAACTGAGTCTTGAAGAATCACACCAACTTTCCCATGTTACGTGACATTGTCCAGAGCAGGAAATGAGGGTGGAACAGGGCCTAAGAACCTGTATAGGGGCATCCCAGCCAGATGGAGCTGTGTTCATTTGCTAGAACTGCCATGACAATGTACCACTGGGTAGCTTAAAACAATGCATTTTCATTGACTCCAAGTTCTGAAGACTGGAAGTCTAAAATGAAGGTGTCAGGAGGCCATGCTCTCCAGAAACCAACGGGAAAGAATCCTTCCCTACTCTTGCTAGTTTTGATGGTTTGCCAGCAATTCTTGGTGTTCCAGACTTGCAGCTGCATCCCTCCAACCTATGCCACCACATGGCTACGTCCCTGTGTTCAGATTTCCCTGTTTTTTTTTTTTTCTTTCCACAGTTGTATATAATGATGAAATTTGTTATACATTCATACGTGTACACGATATATCAATATAATTTGGTCAATATCACTCCCTAGTATGTCCCCTTTCCCTTCCCTAGATTTTCCTCTTTCATTGAATTAGGACCTGCCTGAAGGGGTTCATCTTAACTTCATTATGTATGCAAAAACCCCATTTCCAAATAAGACTACATCCATAGGTTCTTGGGTTTAGGACTTTGACACATTTTTTAAAAAATTAATATTATTTAACCCATAATAATGCATGTTGGGGAATGATGAGCATAAAGACCAAGGACATTTTACACACATATATATATATATATACATACATATATATATTTGTATGATCAGGGTCATATATTTGTCTCAGTGCAACCTAAATTTTAGTTATTCTGAGAATTTGAACTTGTACCTAATTAAAACACTGAATATTTTTAAGTGAACAGGACAAGGCATTTTTAATTTGTACAGTTGATTTTTCCCCCTTGGAACTTAACTATAAGACTTATTTTCCCCTGTTAAATATAGTATTAGCAATGGCCAAGTATTCATTCTAACCTGTTGAAATAATTTCACACTTTTAATTCTGATGTCTAATGTTCAGTATGCCCCCTAATGTTGGGACATGTCTATATTTGATAAGTGTGCCACCAATTACCTGATTATGTCATTGTTTAAAATGTTTTTAATAGTACTGGCCAACAACGGAGCCCTGCAGCACATCACTAGGGTCACTAGGGGCTGTGCTTCTGTAACTGTGATACTGACCAGCTATTTTGAACTCAGTCACTTGTTCAACCAGTTACCATCCATCCAAACCAAATTTTCTCTTCTCAGATTTCTTCATCTAAGAACAAATAATTATATTTTTATTTAGCTCAAGTCAAACAATAATATGAAGCATTCCCAAGCATTCCTATCTTCCTCACCACCCCCCAAAATAGAAACTAAGTTTAATGTATTTAACTTAAGGATTTCTGTAGTATTTGTTTTTTCATAAGTCTCTCTAACCTGCAATTTACTAATCTGCTCAAAGTTCGCTTCCATATCAGCATTACCTTTACCTGCCTTTAGTTTCTAGAATCTTGCCTTTTTTGTTCTTTCAAAGACATTTTGCCACCCCTTAGCACCTGTCCTCTTATGCAAGATTTGGACAATTCTTACTGACTGGGTCATATAGATGAGAAGCACTTTTAGCCTCAGCTCTATCTGCAGCCTCCTCACTTGCAAAGAATAATCAGAAAAATAACAATCTGGAAAATTCAGTAAATTCAAACTATAGTGAAAGTGAGACAAATTTCTTTCACTTGGGATATGGTAATTGTATGAAACTGATACCAAAGTAATTTTACAGCATTTGGTTCTCATAGTTACATTCTTTCATACAAAGATAATTCCTCTTTGATTTTAGGTTTTAATATTCTGAAATTTTGGATCTATACTGCTATGCCCTTGGTATGAGTGCTCATCTTTATCTGCAGTATCTAAAGACTGAGTGGTTCAGAGGTACACCAGTAGGAGATCAATATGGAAGCCTTTATTTATCCTTCTTTATCAGATCTGTCCTTAGAGCCGTAGCTTAGAGGTTGTCACAAGTGACCTTGGAGACATCAGCCCTGCCGACTGGCTAAGTTAACATTCGCTTAAACAGACCAAGTGTGACTTTTACTAGTGATACATTTATGTCATATTCCCAGATTTCTTAGAAGTAAAATGAGTTAAATAGAACATTTTCCTTGTTAGTCTACTCAGCCTGACTTTTCAAGGTTGTGGGGCATTCAGAATTTATTACTTAAGAAAGGGATGGGCTGCATTTGGAAATCAATATGCCAGGGCTGTATTTTGGATCAAAGCCAGTAGTTAGTGTTCAGTCCAAGAAATGTCCAATTTGACTCCTGCTTATTAGTTTGGGTCAGATTCAAGAGAAATTTCCAGGTAATTTTGCACACTTTTTAATAGTTTGAGAACTTGGCTTTGCCTCTGAGGGCATGCTTAGTTTTTACTCTCTGTCATGCTGTTTTTGTTTTGCATATGTATGGTTTCAGCATTGGAGTGCAGTGCATTCAGTTTCTGCACACTCTGACTCACTTCTTTGGGGAGGGGTGTAAGATTTCTAGTTTTGATTTCTTTTACCAAGCACACCAAGTTTAGAAATATTTGAAAAGCAATCTAGGAACAAAAAGCCTTTGGGGGTTTTCCCCCAACCTTTTGCAGCTTTCTTTCTGGTCCTAATTTTAAATTCCATGTTAAACTCTGAAATTATCTATTTCCTTCTTATATTTTTATAAGCTAAATTACAATAAAATTCATGTCCCTTTTCCAAGGCAAAACGTAGTTATTTCCCTTCTCCCTATCAGTGTCCCTTAATTCCCCACACTAAATACTTTTAAGGGAGAAAAATTATATTCCTGTTCACATATTATGCATTTGGTCAATATATGTTGAATGACTACAGTATGCAAATAACTGTGCTGAAAAGTAACAATAAAAATAGTAGTTTTACTTTCTCTCAACATTTTATACCCTTGGGCCATATTGATATTAAGGTTAGAAAGTAGTCTAGGTGAGTGCTCTCAAGTGATTTCCTTACTTGAGGAAGAGAGAGGGTGGGAGAAAGTGATAATATTGATTAGTTAGTGAATATCTATTATGTGTCAGTCACTGTGCTGGTCCCTATGAAACAGATATTATTAGACCACTTTACTGATGAGGAGACTGAGACCAGGCAACTATGCCAGAGTCACAGAGCTGCTATTTGGCCATATTACTACTTGTGGACAGGTTTCTCTGTATCTCTGTTGTCTTTCCATTGTAACCGTGTCTTCCTTATGAATAGAGTGCTATATAAACACAAGGGTGAGATTATCAGAGCCAAGTAAATACATTGCAGGTTTTGGTTGGGGTGGGGAGAGAATTTAAGAAATAATAATTGTTGATTCATAAATTCAATTCAGAAATAAAAACCGCTTTCAGTAATCAAATTGCCTTTGTTTTTAAAAGTTGGACATTAATCAGTGTTTGGGACTTCTAGGTATTCATTTTTATGATAGATAATATACATTTTACTTCAAAATCCTGGGTTCCATTTTCAGCATATGTTATTTTCCTTTTACATATTAGTACTTGGGAGCACCAATTTAGGTCTGGCCTTCAGTGGCTGCATCCTTAAGTGCTACTGTACAGTGACTTGTGGTAAAAATGTTATCATAAGATAATGTAAATGACCTTTGGTGTGCTGTGTACTCTTAAAAGACACAGTTTAGAGCTTCTTTACCTGATTTCAGATCATAATAGAACTGATACTGAACTGTAATACCAAATGTGTGTAGTAAGTCTAATGTTTTTGTAGTATGCTTTTTATTTAGAAAAGAAGCTAAATGTTTTACATAGAACTTGGCAAAAAAAATGCATCTTGGCCATTTTTAACAAAGTAGTTAAAATGTTCATTCTATATAATTTTTTTAGTTCAAGCTGTACATGGAAGAAACTGCCTCAGTTGTTACTCTTGTCTGCATTTATAATAGGTTCACCTATTTCATCCAGGAATGTTTACAAGACAAATTAGCAAAAATGGTTCTAAATTGAGTGAGAAAAGATTTGTTCCAAAATATGGGTGAAAATGACCAATTTCATTTTTACTCAGAGAATGTATTTATCTTAAAATTTTAAAATGAAAAATCAGATATGTAAATGTATATATTTTCTTTTGAAAAAAAATGTGATATAGTACTTTGTCCCAAAGCTTCTTTGACTTATTCTCCATCAGCTCACATGCTTTAAGGCAGCCAGGCTCACCATGGGTGACACCACATGAGGACAGTTGAGCATCTGCTAAGTCATCTCCAGTCTGCAGGCTCTGGGTCTGTCCCTGGAGCTGAAATCACCGTCCTTGTAGGACAGCTCAGAAAAAGCAAACTTGGCACCATTTCTCCATCTTCTGAATTCACAGAGCAAGCTGCTGACTGTCCATAGCATAGATACTGTGGATTATTTTTCTTAGATATCAAGTTGAACATTTAAGTCTTCTTAAGAGAAACCTGTGTCTTCAATCTCCTCTGCCCTTTAGAACCTTTTCATCCTTTCCCAGATCTTCTCATCCCTCCATTTTAACTTCTTGAACATGTATGTTATTGCTTGCATACAAACAGCAAAAAAAGAATAAAATGTGACTCCTCTCTTTGCTAATCCCAGGCATAAGATTTTCATTCATCTTACTGAAATTTTGCTTTCATTATTTTATTCTGCAGTTGTAAAAATCTCCCACTGCATTCTGTTTCCTCTTTTTTTCCTGGAACTCTGAACCCTCTAGGACCTTTTCAGATCTGACTTCTGTTACTCCCACATAGATTTGCAGAAGACAGATTCTTTTGTTCATTGTTCCCCTCCATAGCCAACCTCGATTTCTGGTTGCCAGTCTTTCTTGCTCAAATGGGCTTTCCTTCTATGTTTATGGCCCCCTTTGTATATCACTCATCATACAAGGTCTCATATTTTTATTTCAGTACTAAGATGGTTTTTAATACTAAAAATTCCTTACATTCTACAAAGGTTTTTCTCCTTGATGGCAGATATGACATCTTACACATTTTTGATAGATTTTGTGTGGTGAAGGACACACCATAGGAATGCTGCAAATATCAGTGAGTTGATTCCATGATTGGATCTCTCCTTTCTTGCTACACTCACCTTCCGCTCACCTTCAGCACCAGGCTTTCAGTTGTTTCTGACTTTAGGTCTGTAGTAGCTTTTGCTGGCAAGTATTCACCTCCCTGATACTCTGGCTGTAATTCCACTGCCTAAAACATAGCTTCCTGCTCTGCATGCACTAAGATCATTTATTCACAAGGCGTACCCATACAGCACAGAGGAAGGGGTGGGAATCTTAAGAGTTTAGCCACAACAATGAATGGGAGGAAGAATGGAATATCTTTCTATGCCCTTAATATTTTTTGTCTTAGAGCAGTCTTACAGAAACTATGTAAATTGTCAGGGCAAAAAAGATACAGTCTTACAAAATCAATTCAAAATGGATTACATTATCTGAAATTTTCCTATGCCTTAAGTCTCATCTTGAAATGCTTACTACTTCCTCTACAAAGTAAATGAAGGATATATAGGAAGATGACTTGTTCAAGGTAGTGAGGAGGCAGAAAGTTTGTCTCCAACAAAGTTTTCTGTCAGCTAAAGGGATGTAATTTATACTTTGTTTTCCTTCCTCTGTCCAGCCACTGTTAAAAGAGCTAAAGCAATTTTTAGAAAATCCCCTTTTCTGACAGGCCAGTGAAAAAATAAACTAGCAGAAAAGGTGAGCTAAAAACTGCATGTAGTATAGAATCAGATGTGGGTATGTGGCTATGAGTGTGAGGGTCTGGTTGTATATGTATATTTTTTTCTTTTTCCCTAATGACTCCAAAGTGATGAGAAGGTTTGACTTGTAGTCCCCAAATTCATTCCCACAGAACAGATCCCTGAGTTATGCCTTTTAAGCTTTAAAGCCAGTCACACCCCGCTCCTCCCTGATACTTATTTTGGACAACTGTTCCAAGATAGACCAGGGTCATGTATCCCGAAAGTCTTGAGGCAGATAACCCCTTTCTGAATGTCATCAGCATCTATCTTAGTGACATTAGCTGTGACAGTGTGCCCTTTCCTTGTTTGGAGGTGTGCATATTCAAAGTGGAATTGCTTTGAATCTGTAGTTGGTGACCAAAGTTTCTGCAACTGTCAACATGCGTGGCCTTTAAACTCCAAAGCAAACTTCCTGCCTTGCATCTTTGCTACTTATTAGCTATGTAACCTTGAGTAGGTTCACTCTTTCCCTAAGTGTTACATCTACAAAGTGGGAGTAATGCTTCACCTTCTCAAAAAAGTAAAATATGAACCTAAATCACTTAGAACAACCCTGGCATATAAAAATAATTGTTGAAGTATAAGGTAGCATCACTTTGATTATCTCTCTGAATTAACTCACTAGTTTGTCAGCTTTCTGATGTCCTGCCCTCGACCCCACCCCCCAATTTTTCCCTTGTCTCCCCTTACTGATTATCATCATTTGCACTGGCACAGCCTCATTGGATGCATGAGTCCCTCTTTGTCCTTCAGGAGCACTTCTATTAAAACAAACAAAAATCACCACCCTCTATGCAGGAGCAATATCTGGCCCTTTCCCAAACGTGGAAGCGTCCTTTTTTTGTTTATAATTATACACTTTTTCTTACTGTTGTTTTTAAGACATTGTTTTTTCAGGTTTAATAATGTTCATAAAATATTCCAAATGTAATACAAATCCTGTAAATGTGCCTTAAATTAATTTTACAAAGGAAATAAGCAGTGTTAAAATTAAAATAACTTATCAACCATTATCGCCATCTGTTGGTGGAGGTTGGAGTGGACTCTGCTTTTCAGAGCCTTGGTTCTTAACTGGGAACATTCAAAAGCTGCCAATTCCTTAGCTGGAAGAGGGAGGGAGAGAAGTAGGGAGAGAACATGGGCTCACACGTTTGTACTTACACACTAGATAAAATCTCTAAGGACATACATCAACATTCATACCTGACTTCAGGTGATTTAGTTTTTTAATCTTCTTTTTTGTGTCTTTTAATGACAACAGCATGTGTTACTTTTGCAATTAAAATAGATTAACAAGAAAAGTAGAATTTAGGAGGAACTAAGTAAAGGGGGCAGAGGAGAAAATTTAGTTTCATTTAATAGATACAAACTCTAAAATAGATTTGATTTTCTATTATAGCAGATGAAAGAGGAGATTAAATGGAAAGGGGAGAGAAATGAGAAAAGCTGTGTTAAAAAAAAAAAAATTAGTATTTTCTGAGTACAAGGTTTTATCAGCCATGTTCACTTGGACCAGTAGTTCTAAGTGTGAGTTTTTACTTGTTATCCTCTCCCTTTGAAATTCTAATTATTCTGCAATCATGTCTCTTAATTACTCTTTATCCTTTTACTGCCAGAGCTTCCTCTGGAGTGGATTATCTACTCTTAGCAAAGAATATTGTAATCTGGGTAGCAAGGGCTGATCTGAGCCTTGTTACTTTGAAGCTGGATAAAACTCAAAGAATCTTTATAGACACATTTATTTCCATGAAAGTCTACCACTTGCCTTCTTGGGGTTGCACCGCCTTAGTGTCCTTAGTGTGAATTCTGCAGGTCAGGAGACCTTTTTGCCCCAGTATTTTGTATGTCCCTGTTTGTTAATAATGGTTTTCTTAAGCAAATTAAGCTGCAGATAGGAACGAGGGGAATGCAAATCTGGCTACTTTATGAATTTGTGCCCAGATGCCTGTTAATCTTGTGGGCATTGATGATTGACAATAGAATAAGACTAAATGTTAATTCTCTATAATGCTGTTCCCATTGTAAAGTCTTACTGCAAGTAAAACTAGCAGAGAGAGATGCTAGAGAGAGAGAGACTAGACTACTCTGCAGCCTGGCACCCCTCATCCTGTTCCTTAAGATGCCATTTGATTGATGGCTCTTCTCCACAGTCTGGATCTGGATCTTTCCTAGCCCTTTCCTTCTGCCATCAGAACCTCTGTTCTATACTCTGTTCCCACAGTGAGGTGACTCAGTCATCTACTGAGCTAACCAGAGCCTGAGTAATTTAGTGTTACATAATTTAGTGTTACATCTTTCAGCTCTGGAGGTCTGTATTTTAAAAGGAGCCTCTTGTCCTGTGAGAAGTATGACTGAGGGGACAGCTCAAAAAAGATATTTTTTGAGCAGGAAGCCTTTCAACACCCCCAGGTAACTCCAAATAAGCAACTTCCTGCTCCTCTTATTCAAGGAAGCCAGCAGTGATAGAGAGGATACTATTTTCTAACTTTCCATGAAATCATGCTCTCATTCTTAACCCACAAATCATGATGAAAACCACAAGGAAAGTAAAACTGATAAATTTCAGAAATATCTCTTCTCTTCTGTTTCCTTAACCTTCATTTAATCATGAGCCACATTTCATTTCTTATGATAAAAAAAAATTGCTTGAGCTTCAAAAGTGCATCTATTTCAATACGTAGTAGTCTAAGAGACCATCTTTTCCTATCTCCTCTCCTACTAAGAGCAACAAGGAAACAGTGTTCCTCAAAGAAATTTCATAGATAAATTGCAGTGAGAACTTAGGTGCTGTTCATTTTTGAGGTTTGGGACTTGAGGTAAGATCTTAAACTCAAAAATTCTATGAGTTTTTATTTACCCATTTGCAAAAATGGGAATAATAACACCTACCTCATAAGATTGTGAAGTTAAGTGACATCATGCATGCAGGGTACCTGGCACAGTGCCATGAACATAAGTAGAAACTCAGTAAACATAACCCCTTTCTGGGTTCTTATAAAACAGCCACATGATTGAGGAAATTAGGGATGGTCTCATGGAAAAGGTAGTGTTTGAACAGGTCCTTCAAAATCAAGCATGGGTGCAACAGGGTAATAGAAAGATGGGAGGGAAGTGTTTAAAGTGGTGTTTGAGGCAATTTAATGCAGCACATAGGTCCTCTTGGAGGACTAGAGGCCAAAGGCAGGGAGAAACTATTCAGTGCTCTTTGCAAAAATCTAGACATGACATAAGGAAGGAGTTAAGTTTGGAAAGACATCAAAGACAAAAGTCAGAAGAATTATTGACTGAATGAATTGAGAAATGACTGAGTTGATGTTGTGTGAAAGACCATGAGCTTGGTGGGAGATTGGGAGAGTAACTATGCTATTGGGTGAAAAGAGATACAGAGAGGAGACAGGGAAAGATGTGTTTGGGATGCTAGTGAGGATAGGATTTAGGAAATGATGGGCATGAAATGATATTTAACTAGATATCTAAGCATCAATGAAACATTAAGATATTTAAAAGAGGTATAGACAAAAACCAAAGTTTTGGTGAGACTAAAAAGAAAAACAAGTAGGAAGGAGAAATGGGCATCACCAGAAGGGATTCATTACTTACAATTATAGCACTAGATAAATATTCTAAGGAAAGGAAGTGTTGAGGAACAGATATTAAATTGGTGAAAGTATTCAGTTAAGAAAGGAGAGGAACCTGAATGAGCACAGAATCCCGGGAACAGGTGGGATGAGGTGCACACCTGGGTACCAGGCCCAAAGAGAAAGGTGCACTTGGCATAGACGTGGACATAAGGACTAATGTCACATATAGGAGAGGTCACAGAGAGCCAGAAGCAGAAGAGTGTGTAACGTGGATTTCATATCAGTGCTACAGGGTCTTTTTTCTCTTCCTACTCCCACACCTCATGTCTGTCCCCATCTTTCCCATCATTAAATGTTGAAAGCAGAACCAGAGGGTACAAGGCCAACCTTGTCATCTTCTGAATGTCCTTTTCTATTAGGTTGACAAAAGGCTCTGAACTGCGCGACCTCAGGCATAGTCTCTGAGTCTCTGTGACTTTCAATTCCCTCTTCTAAATTGGAGTCATATCAGCGCTTCCCCCTGCTTTTGGAAAAGCATGTGCAGGGATGCAATCTAAAAATGCTTTCATTGTAGACTTGTGCAAATGAGAGTGCTGGTAACTATCAAGCTTATAACCTAGGTAGGTAGATGGTTGCTAGATGGTCATCTTTAAATCACTTAGTCTCATCATTTGTGGATTTGGTAAATTATTTTGAGTAAGCTTAGTGATCTGTGTTAATGTTGTTATGTATACTCAGAATCTCTACAGGGAATCGAAGGTGTTGGTGCAGCATTATGTCTCTTGGTTGTAATTGACATTTGAACCTTAAATTATCTTTACTTTCATGCCTAGTTAGTAATCATCTGACTACATGATTACACAAAATGAAAATAAGGAAAATTAACTAGAGGAGAGAGGTGGCTCGAGCCATTTGTTTCTTCCAGACAAATACATTTCAGCTGATTTCAATGTGTAAAATAGAAGTTTACAGTATTCAAGGTGATTTAATTAAGTTACACAGATATTTCCATTTCCTACAACTTTTAAAATTCTTTTTAGTCCTCAAAATCAATCATGAGAAAAGTATTGGAAACCAAATGTGAGATTTTTAAAGTTGTAGGAAAGTATAATTTTGGAATTTACCACATAATAAATGAGGAAACTTGCATTTCAGATACGTGAAGTAACTTCTGTGTTTCCCAAAGTTTACTTTGATTTTTAAGAAATTTTTTAAGAATTATTTTTCAATGTCCCCCCCCTCAATTTTTAGAAGACAAGCATAGATAATGGTGCTTTTCCTCAAAATTTGCCCTTTCAGAGGGTATGGATGGGGATACATATATTAAATTATACTGTCCCTTCATTTTTAGTAGGAGTACACTAAATTTTAGTGTTCTGATTTTTTTCCATCTCCCCCAACTTCTATAGCACATGAAGGAATTTGAACGTACTTCTCATACACACCCTCATTAAATGAATAATAATCCCTGGCACATTGTTTTATATTCTCGATCCATTTCTTACACACATTGTACATGCACACATAATTGTGTACTGTATTATTATTAGAGTTAGAAGTAGCATTAATAAACAATTTATAAATGACGACAGAAGTTTTTAGTAAAAATGAAAAGACTTATTTTATATCATTAAGTGTGTTAAACATACACACAGCAGGTGCTAAGTTTGCAGATCAGTGGTAGAGCACTTGCCTGGCATGTGGGAGGTATACTGGGATCGAGTCTCAGCACCACATATAAATAAATAAAATGAAGGCATTGTGTCCATCTACAACTAAAAACATTTTTAAAAAAATACACACAGGCCCACCTGCCCTCTGTGACAGTCTGGGACTGTGCAGCACTGGCTGTGGAACGACAAGGAACAGAAGGTTGCAGCAGCTCTCCACCATTATTATTTCATAAAAGCCATGGAGGTTATAGAGCTTTAATAATTCTACAGCCTTGCATTGACTATAGACAGAGTGTCGGTAGAAGAAAATACTTTCACAGTACATTTCCCATGTTTTTACACCAAGATTGTCAGATAGGTACCAGTTCTTCAAAGTTAAACATCAAACTGTAACCCAGAGATTCAAAAGGGAAGACTGTCCATTCTCTGTTGTTAGTTAAATGTTGAATTTAGAATTTCCGTTGCTTGCAGCTTAGTAAAGAATATTTTGTACTTTAAAGTTTTCAGGTGTTTGAAAAGTATGCATGTTCTTTAGATTTAGATTTTAATAAGAGTTCTTTATAACTTTTTTTCTTTCTCTTTTAGATACGGGAAAATAGTTTCCACAAAGGCAATTTTGGATAAGACAACGAACAAATGCAAAGGTATGGTTTTTTGGCTGAATAATGACTAAATCATAGCTTTGGAAAATGGTGGAATTTTGAACCTGATCTTAGGTTACCAAAGTACCCCCATTTTATTCTAAATCAAATCTCCTGTGTTGTCCAGTTTCTGTCTTGCACGACATCAGCATGCTGCTTACGTTTGTTTTGTCCCTGGTTGAGTTTTGGCTGGAAACCCAACAGCAACTTGCAGTTTGCCAGAATTCCAGATTTGGCACCAGTAGAGTTAACATGCAAAATACTAGTTGGCATTTAGCCCCTACTTTTAAAAGGGGAGTAGAGTTTAGAAAATAGCTTTTCTTTCCTGAGCCTGAGGAGATTAGGGCTGCTTACTGAAGACCATTGGACTGTACTAAAGAACTGAAAAGATTACATATTGTGCAAATTGGCTCTATTAATTAGAATAGAGTAGTTTTAAGCAGTACTTAATTACATGTTTCAATACTCCCAATTGTTCTCTGTTGAATGCCTGTTGACAATATTGGCAGCGGGGAGGAGAGAACCATTTTCACTGACCAAATTGTAATAGGGAGGGGAGGTCATGCACCCCTTTGAAATATGCTGCTGCATTAATTTGATGCACTGACCTTCAGTTTTCCGTGTAATTAGGATGAGCTCATCCAGCTCCATGAGCTGGAAGAGGAGGCGTCTGCGGTAGGCAGCTCGGATGCTCTGTACTTCTGACTTTTAATGATCCAGCATCTTAACAATAGGCATGTGATTTCTAGGAATAGGGAAGAATGGAGTCAGCTGACTTTGAATCTAACTACTGACCCCATGAATTGAAATAAGGTTGACAGGAATAGGCAGAGAAGGCAAATCTCCTCATTAATTAGACCCTAGTTTTTCAAGTAGTGGTGACGGGGCAGTGGCTTAGTACAATTTGAAAAAGGCGAAGAACATAAATGAACCCTATAGTAGGGCCTCTCCTCCTAAGCCAGCCATTTCCTTTAATCTAGACTTGAAGTGGTCCATTGTATTGCTGTCTCTTCTTCAAAGTGCCTAGATTTAAAGGAGCTATTGTGACAAATATCTAAGCCCATGTTTAATCAACATGGCACATTAAGGCAGTTTTGCCTTGGGACAGTGAATAGACTGTGTTTTATATAGAGCAGTGCCCCATAAATATTTTAAATGAATTAAACTAGAGAGAATTAACTTGTAGACTGAAATGCATACACTTAGTTGCCACCATTTGTCTTATTTTACATTTATAAATGATTTGGGAGAACAGAGACACAAATTTTTTTTGGTTTTATAAAGAAAAGTAGATTTGCAGGCATAAAACAGGAAAGTGATCTCAAATAACAGTCTCAAACCAAGAGATATATTGTAGGAGATAAGTGGTTTTGGCCTTACCCTACCTCCCCTCCTTTTCTTCCTGACCCCAGAAGAAATCTTACAAGGCAGCTCAGTGTGCTGCAAAGCAGAGCTGCCTTAGTTAACTGAGGGACAGGACCTAGAGTCCTCTGGTTGAATTCTCCACCACAGCCCTGAACTGTAAACCACCTCTGTACACACTACTCCAATAGCAGCCTATCCGAGGAAGCCAAAATTTTACCAAGTGCTCATCATGATCTAGAAAGGGTATGGGTAGAGGTTAACTGATTCTCAATCTCACATATTATTATAGTGCCAAGCCTTAACAGTTAGAAAGGGTCCACAGATAAGTGAATCAGCTTATGGGACTTCCAAAGAAGCATAGGTTATAATTCAGAACTGACTTCAGATACAAGCACCCTGGAGTCCTACCCCTCACAGGGGCCTGGGGAGACACTGCCATTGTGTGGGCAGAAAAATAAGACCCTTCAAGGCTCTGTGCCTTGAGGAAACCTCCCAGCACTTGATACCGGCAAATGTCTTATGGAGGTAAGAATAGGTTTATAATAAAGTCCTAGAAACCAGAATGAGAAAAAAGGTAATAATGTTTAGACAAATAAGAAATAACATGTAACTTAGCTCATAATAAAGTTAGATGACATGCAACCCAAGGCAATTTGACATGATAGGTAGGTAGATACATATAGGATAGATTGATAGGTGAATATGGATAAATTAATGTATGAGATTATGGGGTATTCGTATAAGTGAAAGGTGCTTGTATAATAAATTAATTTTTAGAGATTAAATATGAGAATTGTATACGTGGAAATAAAAGATCTTAGAAGGTCATAGGACATTTTGTCATGAACCATATTTTGGAGCCTCTTTGGACAAAATTAAGCTTGGGAATATATTAAGTCTGAATAACGTGTGCCTTACTTATTGGAGATTCAATTATTTTATGTTTAATTTTCTGTCAGAATTTGGCCAACAAGAGATATTTGAAGATTTACTAACACTGTTATATGTGGTGGTTCAGGGCCAAACTCCTGAAGGACTGATTAGGTAGCTGATTGAGTGTTTCATATGTGGTTGCACATGGACCAAAACATGCACACTCAGAAGCAGAAAGGGTGAGGGCAAATCAGACCAAGAGGTCTGATATATTTTATATATATCATGTCTCTGTGTGTGTGTGTGTGTGTGTGTGTGTGTGTGTGTGTGTGTTTGTGGGGATATATACACACACACACAGTAATCAGAACAAAAGGAGTAGGGTAGGAGCAGAAATTGAGCTCTTCTGCTTATTGTAATTTATTAAAAATAGCAAAATTGGGCTGGGGTTGTGGCTCAGCAGTAGAGCACTCATCTAGCGTGTGAGGCACTGGGTTCGATCTTCAGCACCACATAAAAATAAAGGTATTGTGTCCACCCACAACTAAAACAAAATATATTAAAAAAAAAAAATAGCAAAATTGGTGGAAATTTTTAAACATCAATCAGTAGAAGCAATGTCATTTTAGTGTAGTGGCCATATATTCGTTTAGAATGTATCCATCCACAGAGTACAATATGTTAGCATTAACAGCAAATTTCTCAGTAACACCCAGAGTGCATTTCACCTGACTTCTAACCTGGCAGTTGAGTGGCCTTCTCTTCTTTGACCTGGATCAGCCCTCTTCTTTCTCCCCAACCTGGCTATTTCTCTATTGTCTAAATCAAATTAAGCAAGATTTCAATCCAATTCTAAGTACTACAGAGAAGCTGCATTAACACTCCTCTTTCCTGAAACATCTGTCTGAAATCGATAGTCTATTTCATTACAACTTATTTTATTACCAGCCAATATTTTTGTTACCAATGCTACAAATCTGAACTGTTTCTGAGGCATTCTCTTTGACCATATTGCTGCGTATTTGTCTATTCGGACTGTAGTACCATGCTATCTAAATTATCATTTATTCATAATACATGGAAATTAATGATAGGACTGACTCCCCTTCTACACAACCTCCACATGGTGCTTTTCCTTTTCAAAATATACTTACTTTGAAATTAATTTTGTAATAATTGATTTGAGTTCCAGGAAAGACTCTGGTACTTTTCTTGGAATCCTGTTCTTTTAAACAGTATACTAAATATAACTTCACCTTCCCTCAATAACGGAGTTATCACAGTGAAAAAAATCAGCAGTTGTCTATTTTAATACAGCGGTGCTCTCAGGAACTGTTGAAATTCATGGGGCTGCTTGCTCTTATGCTGTGGAAGTCCTAATCTTTATTCAGTTTTTCTCTTTTATTGCTTGTTGTTCTTTCTCACCCCTAGGTGCCTTCATCCATGTGCTTACTTTGCAGACCTACCTTACTTTTCCTAATTTCCTGTTATGATTTGTTGTGGCCTGAGAAAACAGATGACCAGCTTGTTAAAAATGTGAAACTATAGACAGATAAGCTTTAGACCACAGCCTCTCTTTGTTTTGTTATATTGCATTTTGGTTTTAGACCTTAGGCATGAACTGTTGCGACCATTCTGGGTATCTAGAGGTATTTTCTTTCCCTCTTTCTTTTGAAGGGATACAGTGAGCTGTATTTTAGGTAAATGATACTTTTAACCAGCTACCAAAATCTGATTATCTTATATTTTGGGTATCTAAGGATTGTACTTATTTTAATTTTGAAAAGTAAGGTTTAGTCTATAGAATAAGCATAATTTTTGCCAGGCAGAGTGGCACACACATGTAATCTCGGCAACTCTGGAGGCTGAATCAGGAGGATTACAAGTTCAAGGCCAACCTCAGCAAATTAGCAAGGCCCTGAGCAACTTAGTGAGAACCTATCTCAAACTTTAGAGGCAGCGGGGTAGGGAGGCTGGAGATGTAGCTCGGTTGGAAAGCATCCTTGGGTTTAATCCCCAGTACCAAAAACACTGTTTCTCTGAAATTGTTTCCTGTCCCCTCCCCACCTTTTCTAACCATCGTTGTTTCCGTAGTAACTACAGGACACCTGAGAAGATCTTGAATGGAACAAAGCCAGTTCTCCCCTCCACACAGCATACACACACACCGTGAAGGGAGGCTTGTCCAGCTCAGGACTGACCACCAGGAGGAGGAACTGAGGATGTCATTGCTCTGCGGCTGTGAACACCTGAACCCTGTCGTGGCGTTTTCCATTTCTGTCGCCAGTGTGGAGACAAAGTGGAGTCATTCTTTTACTCTTCACATAATCATAAAATAATAGCTTATAAAAACAATGCGTTTTGCATTTCAGGTTATGGTTTTGTTGACTTCGACAGTCCTGCGGCGGCTCAGAAAGCTGTGTCAGCCCTGAAGGCCAGTGGGGTTCAGGCTCAAATGGCCAAGGTGAGTCAAGCACTTTGCTCCTGAAGCCTCTTCCAGCACCATCCCATGCTCCCTCTGTCCCTGCTAGCCACGGGTCCTGCGAAACACCTGCCCTGTGCCTCCACATCCTCAGCAGTAGTATTGTGACAAGCATTATATAATCCTCACAATTTAACATGGGAAGGAGGATTTGCAAATGCATACAATTCACATAGTAAATTACATAACCTGTAAGTAAATCAGAAAATAACACCAGGTTTTCTCAGGTAATCAGGTATTTGTGAGTCTCTAAGATTAGTACTATTCTCTTAAAAAAGGGAAAAAAATGTCAAGGAATTAAACCATTTCAGGTGTACTTCAGAAGGT
Source organism: Sciurus vulgaris (assembly GCF_902686455.1). Taxonomy (NCBI): domain Eukaryota; kingdom Metazoa; phylum Chordata; class Mammalia; order Rodentia; family Sciuridae; genus Sciurus; species Sciurus vulgaris. The sequence goes on along the minus strand of NC_136463.1, from coordinate 114,967,498 downwards.
ACATAGAATGTCATTTTGGAGAAATATGCAGTTGGCACATACATTGCTTTATTCAAATAAACTTGTAGTTTTAATGCAAATGTGAGCTATAGATGCCATTTTTTTTCCTATGGAGACATTTTTACACATTGATTACTTATGGGATGTAAATCTACTCTTCAGCAATTCTATAAGGACTCTATTGAACACTTGTTTCTGATGAACTTCTAGCATTCCAGAGGAACTTTGTTTAAAAAAAAAAAAATTCCTGAGGGTAAGGAAGTGCCTGAATGTCTAAGGATTACAAAATGGAAACCATAAGTTTCATGCTTAATGAATAGCTTAGCACAGTACACATAGATACTAATTACTGTAAAACATAATGTTTTCCTTGAAAAATTTTGTCTTATGACAGTTCCTCTTCAAGTTTTTACCTAGAATCTACAATATAATTTAAAAATGTGAATTAACCAGCCAGTTAGTATCTCTTTCTTTTCACATTAGGCTCTTCATTGAAGTTAACAGTTTAAGATGCAAATTTCTTTTTCAAAAGCCACAATGCTTTAGATTTAATGCACTCAGGAAAGTTGACCATGCATGATCCTGGTCACTCAGATGGATGTAGTCATGATTCCAGAGATGAGGAGACCTCCAGTTGTGCCCCTTCCCACTTTCAAATAGGCATGATCATTTTATTAAGAACTAAGATTCAGAAAAGAGAATAACCTATGAAATGGCATGTTTGTATTCTGTAATAGACCTTCTATTATACACTTAATTGTATAATAGAAACTGTTGGCAATTTCAGTTTGAAAATAGATCCTATAGCAATTGAAGATCTAAAGACAGGGAAAAAATTTTACTTAACTACAGGCATATCTTCATAATTGCACTATAGGTACTAGCTATTAGCAAATAACCCAAGCTTACTTTTGGGCAATAAAGACTGGGACATAAGTGTCAGTTTAGTCAATGTCACTTTTAGGTTACATGCTAATAGCTAGAATCTACAGTGCAGTTATGAAGATATGCCTGTAGTTAATGTAGATTTTTTTTTTCCCTGTCTTTGGATTTTCAGTTGCTATAGGATCTATTTTCAAACCTGAAACTTGGCACTTAGATATTTTAAGTATCTTTTCAAAGGGGCAACAATGTTATATTATCTGGCTTCATGAAATATTGAAAAAAGTAATTTTCTATTGTCCTCTGCTACTTCTGAATAGTAGCACATGATCATTTCCTGAAGAGCACTCACATGCCCATAAGCAAAGGTTTATGGAAGGTTTAAAAAAAAAAAAAAAAGAAAAACTCCAAAGAAGAAATAAATTACCTGCTAAGACCTATGAGCTAAATTACCTGCTTAGACCTTAGCAACTACAGGCTTCTGAAGAATATGTATGCATCTACCAGAATAGAGGTTTCCTCTGAATTAAAGAATCAACATAGATAAAGATTTTAGGAATTAATAGAAGGGATCACCTTTTTAATCTTGCCATATAATATTTCTAAAGCTTTGTGTTGAGTTGTACTTACTTTGGATTTTCTTGAACTCCAAAGTAAAAGTTAAACAAAACTGTAAATAGCATCATGACTTTCAGATTATTTGTCCTCCACATAGAGCAATTTCCTGTAATATTGTTGAAAAGCAGTGAGATTTTTAAGTATATTGTGAATAAAGATACCAGCTTTGCATCATGATTGGCACAATGCTTAATCTGGCTCTGTAAACAGTGAGTAAATATTCTGTAAGCAGGACTCTTAGGGTTGATTTAGAAAATCTCTTCTGTCCTCCACGCTGTTCATGCTAACCTACTCTGAGAAGCTCCTGCTTCCTGGTGGATAAAATCCAGGGCAGATCCCATGACTTCTCTTTATTTCAAAAAGTCCCTTTACTCGTTTCTTTCATTTCAGGTCTTTCTGGTTGATTTTGGAGGATGGTGGGTTAGAATGCCTCTTTATTTTTCATGTCTAAACTTTATGAAACACACATATCTTTTAACATTTCAGTCACTTCTGTGTGTATTTATGTTGCCCAACCTCAATATGATATTTTAAATAAGTCATTGTGTGGGGAAAGCCTTAAGATGCATTTCAAATAGAATTTGTCAGATGTTAGGATCTTGTGTAGAGGTTTTGAAAACTGCTGAGAGTCCACAAAAGGGATGTGTGTCTTGCATGTCACATGGTGCAGAAAGACATCACAGCCTATATAAGTAACAATTATTTGCTGACGACTATATGGATTATTTGGTTTCCAGGAAGCAGAGCCTTAAAGGTTTCCATCCCAACATAATTATTTATTACATGTGTAAATACTCACACAAATATATGTAATCAATGTATTTAGTTATAATTTAGGGAATTACAGGATGTGTAATACATTATAACTTGCTTATTTAAAATATGAAATATTTTAACATTAACATTTTGGTTAACTTTTTGATGCTGAACATCTGGTTTTCAAGGACAGATTGTTCTTGATCTTAAGTGTTCAGTGCTTCAATATCCATCCCTGTTTATTTGACGAATTCTAAGTGTCATGTAATGTCAAAGTCTCTCCACCTGATCAGGTCTGTTCCAAAAGCAGGCTTACAGTTGGATAGGAATATGGGTGGTTTCTTTTCTGTTTCCAGAGCTCATCCCTTCTATCAGCTCCCTGTCTGTATCTCTTAACCCTCCAGGGTTGGAGCAGCTGTAGAGAATGGGGAAGTTTGTCAACCTCACAGTGAGGTAATCTGGTGTTGATTTTTCTAGCCAGGCAGCAGACTGATGCTTTCTCTCATGGTATGCTTCTGGCATTTTTCTGAGCTATTTACGCAACCCCACCTTCCTTCTCTAACTGATCTTTCCCCATAATCCCTTGAAGCTAGAGAACACATGTCCTTGGGCTAAAAACCTCAGCTCCTGATAATGGAAGGCTATCCTCAGCCCCATTCTTCTGGAACTTCCCTGCCTCCCCCCGCCCCCCAGCCCTCCTGGGGGAATCTAACACCACCTGGAGCCAACTCTGCCTGTGCAGCCTACTTCTGATCCACCTTTGCCAGCCATCTGTAGTTGAACAGTTTCTTCCCAGCCATATTTGTAGGCTCCTTCAACCAGACTTCTGCTTCCAGATTACTCAGTTTTTGAGTGTGGCATGGACCATGAGGCACAGATCACGCCTGCTGATTGGTCTGTTGAAGCCCCTGCTGCTTGACTGATAATGAGAGGGAAACAGCCCACATATTGAGACTCAGAACACATGCACCTTTCTCTCCACATAAAGCTTGTTTCATCTTCTCCAATCTCTTATAGACAGACAGGAGGCAGTGTTCACATAAGTATCCCAAACCAGTTCTCAGTCAGCTCTTGCAGGCTCTCTTTGATGGTCTGATTTCTCACTCTGGAATGTGGAAGCACCGGACACCCATTGTTTTGTGACCTTAGCTGAATCAGAGTTAGAAAAAGGCCTGTTTGTCAGCCTGTTAACAAAATGCAAAGGCGATTTTGAGTGCCCCTGAACACTTGCCCTTGGATCATTTCCATGCCGTAATATTAAGCAGCATATTATATTAAATTAAATATATACTGTTTTGAAAAAGTCTCTACAATGCTTTTAGTCAACACAGGACTGGTATAGATTGGCACTCCATGTCATATCAGTGGTGTACTTTGAATGCCAGCTTCCCCATGGGTTGATAATGAGTTCTGTTCAAAGACCTCCTTAGTAGGCTTTATACTATAAATTGGCTAGGAGAAAATGATCCCTTCCTCCATCATCTGTGGGGAAGACCATTATACAGATTCAAGATGCTGGATATGTGCCAGCATTTTCTGTAGTATGAATTTCTTCAGGTCCCTGTAGAATGACTTGAGTTTCTTTGATCTAAATTCTTTTTTATTATATCTTTATAGTTAGAAAATGTATTTTAAATGCTAGCAGATCTCTTGTTCTCTACCATAAATTCAAGGGTTTTGAGTGTCTGCATTTGGCTCAGCCTCTTTGTTCTGTCTTGATAAAGGAGCACTAGGCATGCAGCTTTTGGGGAGAGGATTTTTAAAGGAAGTTAATCTGGCTCCTCTGCTTAAGTGACAAGGGTCCATCACTGTCCACTTTCCTTTAGTGGATGAATCAGGCAGGATATGTCAATTTGTTGAAAATCCATATATTAAAATTAATCAGAAAAAATTAAGGATCATTCTCTTGAGGAAAGGGCAGTGTTATTCGATATGTTCATTGAGTTGAGAAAGGATCCCGCAGAAGTTCAAACTGCAAATTGAGACATTAGAGACCACAGATGTTTTATTATTCCTGTATTTTTAGTAACTTGCTCAGTCCTTGCCACATGGTAATATTTTTTGTTTTGTTAATAACCAAAGAAATCAACTAGGTGAGAGAAAAACTTGCTCTGAGAGTGGGCAGTTATTGAGAATTAAGGGGGAGACATTTTAGCTGGGTGCTGTGGTCTATACCTGTAATCCCAACAACTCAGGAGGCTATAACAGGAGGATGGCAAGTTTGAGGCCAGTCTCAGCTACTTAGCAAGAACCTATCTCAAAATAAAAGTTTAAAAAAGGACTGGGTAGTAGCTTAGTGGTAAAGCACCTCTGTGATCAATCCCCAGTACAAGAAGAAAAAGAGGAGAAAGGGACATTTAAAAATTATGGTCATGAGTACCCTGATGAAAATTCTCAAATAGAAATGACCTCAGGCCTTTTGGAGAGCCTGTTTATGTTAAACTTGGCAGATGTTTCAGATGTATGCATTTTTTCAAATAAAAGACCCAGATTCTATGAAGAGAAAAGAAAAACTCCGGAAAGAAAGATGTAAAACGTGAATAAACATCAGTGATACCTGTTAACCGTATGACTTTTCTAGGCCTTTGGTACCTCCTGAGGCCTGCTGGAGGTCAGCAGATCATTGGGTGCTACTTTGCTGGTGGGAAGCTTGCACATTTTTCTCAATAAATATGCAATCCGTGAGCGGGAATTTAATCCTCACAACCCCCAGAGTCCACCATGCTCCAAGCAGTTTGCAGTCACATGCCCGTGAGTGGCTATCTGCTGGTTGGTATTCAGTACAAGAGAAAACAGATGTCTGCTCTTCCTGCCAAGTCCCTTTCTTGCATTTTAGGAACCATTCCACACGCACAGGGAGGTTTTTGTTAATTTCTTTCAGATGATGACTGAGAGCTTTACACCATGTGGGACCTCCAAGCCCCGCTTTTCTCTTCAAGTGAACATTAGTAGCCATTTATCCCTCTCATGGCCAATGTGGGATCTAGTTTTCCACTTGTTAGAGAGGCCCTTGAATCCCTTCCGTGCCTAGGGACATAAAGAGGCAATTGGTCCCACTTTTGTTTGGACACCTATAATTGACGGAATACATTTATTTTTCAGACATAGCAACTTATTATTTAGGCATAATACAACAGAGTTATGGTTGTTGCTGATTTTAAGGATACTTTTAAATTATCCTCCGTGTGCAAAAACATCGCCAGTGACTAAAAATATGTGTTCCACTTTTATGAGTGTATAGTAAAAAATACATGGACACTTTGGGATTAGGTATTTTTGTGGCTTTTACTGCCTCTTGGAGTTTCTTCTCATTCTTTTGTGGTTTGTTAGTTTGTTTTTTACCTTTAAAATTATTCCAGCATTGTATATGGTATTGAAAAAGAAAGATAAATAATATTAGCACTAACAGTCATCCCAAATGAAGAAACCTAAACAAGAATTGTTGCTATTGTTTTGTTGAAAACACACACACACAAAAAAACCATAGGAAATATTTACATATATTTAGTTCATTCTATCTCACTATATTCACGAAATGACTAAAAGTCCAATTTCTTTCTGGATTATGTTTTTTAGCAGTTTTTTTCCTACATCAATAAAATTTCCAATTGAATCAAGACCTTGTAGAATGTGAAATATTTTTATTAATGTTTTCATAGAAGCAACTAAAACACAGATTTGGGAAGTACTTAGTATCTACATTATAGCCTCCCTCTTAAAATTACTTCATCTGTAACAAATTCTCCTATGGCAACTCTTAGACATTAGTCATTGAGAGATCTTCATGATTATAATTTAAAAAGAAAGTCTATAATACACACGTAGACACACATTTGTTAAGTAACATTTTTATGCCATATTTCTGTACAGAGTGTTTCAATGCCCTTTGATTAGGGAGTTTCCAGCTTTCTTTTGAATCTGACTAAACATGATTCAGAAATCTAAGATACGCTTGGTCCTCTAATTGGTCCCCTGCTCTATGACTCCAAAGCCTCCCAATTTTTCAAGGTGTAAGTTTTAAACTATATTTGTCCTTCCTGCTACTCCCCCTCACCTTCCAGAAAAGTGAAAGATTAGGCAAACATGGGGTATCTTCCCAAAGTATCAGTGTTACCCCATGATACTTCATCCGAAATATGTTTTCTATTTAAACTCAAAGTGTTAATAAACTGTCTTTTTTTTTTTTTTTTTTTTAAAGATAAAGCACAGGACTTCAAGGAAATTTTCCAGCCCTGGCAAGGCTGCTTTGGCTGTTTTGCCCATAGACTCTTCTCCTTGCCCATAGTCATTCTCCTTGCCCTTAGCAGTCCTTACATGGCAAAGTCTGAGCAGCAGTGGTTGACAAAATAAAACCAAACTTTCCTCAATAGCCTTTCACAGTTGGTATCAACCTCTTGCCCTTTGCTTGTTCCTTAAGTCCCATGTCCTCACGTAGTCATTTGCACACATCTTGCCTTTACTATGTGTGTTTCCATATCCCATGTTTAACCGGAAGCTGCTAAAGGCAGAACTAGGTCATAGTTACTTTACAGTGAGAGTTTGGGAAGCATGAGGGGCACAAGAAGTGTCCTTTAGCTCTTTGAGGCCACAGGTTCCCTCAGGACCCACCTTAAGGACTGGCTGATGCAGGGCCAGATTTCTATCTAATACCCACTGACACTCCAGGAAAGCCTCAGAAACTTGAGAGGTTAAGGCCAAAAGGAGATGGCTAATAAAAGCACTGAGTAGTTTACTGGGTGAAGTTGGTAGAGGTCAGGATTGGAAAACTTTAATACCTAAAACCATCTTTATTGATTTTTTTTTTGTTTTTTTTAAATTGTGTTTTATTTTTATTGTCCTACATCTATTAAATAAATCAGTTTTCAGTTTTTAAGTCTTTCAAGGTATACTTTTTATGGTGGACAATATATTTTGTTCAACATAAGATAATCAGTAGTACCATGCTGAATTCATCCAATTTCAGCTAAAACCAAAAAGATAGTTGCCATTTTATTTAGCCTGTGAACAGTTAAAGATGGTAAGTGTTCAGTTTGCTGTTAAGCATTTAATTTTTAACTTTTCTTGGACCCACCTGGCCTGCTTATATTGTGTTCTTTGGTATTAGGATGAGGCAGTTGTAAGAAAAGTACTTATTACCCATAGTTATAATCTTTAATAACTTTAGTTCTTGGGAAAACCAGGGAATTTACCATTCCCTAGGTACCAGATCAAATGACTGAGTAACTGATTAATTTTTGCTGTATTAAGGATTGAACCATGCTCTCAGGCATGCTAGGCAAGAGCTCTACCCCTAAGCTGTAACCTGACCCCTGATTATTTTAAATCTTACCCTGTAAGTATAGCACAAAAGATCACTATTCACTTTTACTTGTGATTTATATAAAAGGAAGTTTTTCATTTCAGGATTAATTAATGCTAGTATACTTTGGAAAGACTTTATACAAATTCAAACATGCATAATGCGTCACATATTTTTGTGCATCTCAGAAATCTAGAAAATTACAATGGGTGTGCTGTTTCATTGCCAAAGGCTAGCCTACAAATTAATGACTTCATTAATAGTGCTTATTAAGGACAAATTATAAGCTGTCTTGTGCTTCGATATGTTAAGATACTATTAGTTAATAAGATCAAAGGAAAGACTGATTTAAATTAAGGCTATACTAATCTCACATTTGCAGAAGTGAATTTTGACCTGGTCAAAAAATACTCTAGTTGTCAGGTAAACATTTTCCTGATGATTAGAATACTGTACTCCTTATAACATAGCATTTACTGGCAGTCATATCTGATTCTAGATGATTCTACCCCAAGAAAGGAAAGCTGGATGGAAAATTATCTTAGTGTGTTGCTTCTCAGATTTTCATATGCTTATGATCACTTGAGCATCTTGTTAAAATGCAGCTTACGATTCTTTATGTCTGAGGTGGGGCCTGAGACTTTGCATTTCCAATAGGCTCCCAGGTAATTCTTAATAGCATTGCTGGTCCTTGGATCACTCTCTGTATACCGAAGAGTTAGCACACCCTCTCTCCCCGTCTTCTCTTGAGTTCAGCTCGTACAGGATTCTAAAATTTAATCAGCCCAGAGTTTATCATTTTATATGACTTTGAGTTTCTTTTTTGGATTAAGTTAGGGACTGTCCTTTTTTCCATTGCTGATCACTACTTAAAAGTCATATGCACTTTGCCATAGGGCAGATTTAGGGAAAACCTATACTGGAATGCTTGGGACTTGATCCAGGATCCTTTGTCATGTATCTCTAAATTGAATTATTGGCAGTAATATCCTCTTGCTTGTGCCTCAAATGAACTCCTAAAAATAGCAATGGAAGAGAGGTTGGTTATTTTTGGAAACACTGAAATCAGCTGAGAGCTGTGGTTTCAGAAGGGCACCCTCTCCAACTAAGCAGCACCCTCTCCAACACAGTGCCACTTCCACATCTGCCAAGAAGGACTCTGGGAACCAAGTCTGACCCATACCCACTGTCCAAACTGTGGCCACTATTTTCAAGTGCGTAGTGTGACTCAAGTGTTCCATAGAACCCATGGTTTCACTCAATAATACTTTAAAAGAATTTGAGCAAGGAGAATGCCTACATACAATTAGGTATGTTAACATAAATATCTTACCTTCTGCTGGAAATTGATAGACAATTCTCTGTTCTGTTTTAGCAACAGGAACAGGATCCTACCAACCTGTATATTTCTAATTTGCCCCTGTCCATGGATGAGCAAGAACTTGAAAATATGCTCAAACCCTTTGGACAGGTTATTTCTACAAGGATACTACGTGATTCTAGTGGTACAAGTCGTGGTGTTGGCTTCGCCAGGTAAGCATGCTGCCCTCCCTTTGTTAACCAACAGTAGCTCTGTCAAGTTATCCTACAAAATAGAAAAATGATCAAGATTTAAGCCAGGGTTATGGGCACTAGCATAATTTTTTTTTACTAGTATAAATTTACATATAAATTTTTCCAAATCTTTTGAAATTTCATTAGGATTCCTGAATCTGAGCACACTAAATATTTGGTGGCTCATAGCAAAGAAGTATCACATGAGCAGTAGTTCTGAAAGTACGTGTCTTATATTCTGATTAACTTAATCAGATTTCTTTAAAATGGCAACACGTCTTCTAAATTTTGTGAATGAACCAGTATGCTTTTTCTATTAGATAGAAATTTGATTTATCATCAATAAAGTGGGGTAATTAGATATTTAACTTTTCAAACATTCAAGGAACTAAGACAAGGATATGACACCTAACCACCACATAAATTTAAACTATAAACATTTTACAATTCTCATTGTAGTTTTTTTTAAGGAAATAAGTGCTGCAGATATAACTAAAGTATCTTATTCCTCCACTTAATTTGTATCCCTTCCGTCCCAGAAAGGATTCTTTAGTGTAGTTTTTAATTTGATTTCTAGAGAAAATATATTAAATAGAAAGAGCTTTGATTTCTAGCAAAATTCTAATCCTAAAGCCCATAGACAAAAGCTGATTTTACATGATACATTATTTAGGAACTTGTTAGTACTATGCAGTAACAGTATCTATGCTTTTTAAATTATTAACTTTGGAAGAAAAAATGCTGACATTTTACTTTCATAGACAAATTAAATCACATCCTACCACAGACCTATGATATGAATAAAGCATTTATTATTACATATTACTTTACATATGAGAAAACTGAGGCACAGAAGGGACTTTTCCATCATCAGCTAGCTGCCAAGAGCCACTACTTAGTTCTGGCTTTTAGTCCATTGTTCTGTTAGGCCAGACAATTTTATAATAAAATATCTTATGCGTAGTAAGTCACCAGGGCCAGCATCTCCAGTGCACACTTCATTGATAATCCAGTGGGACACAGTGGCTTAGCATCATCTCTTCACCTCCGTGGGTATTCTGAAAGCAGATTAGGGGTGCCATTTCCCTATCCAAAGACTGAGCCCAATTAAATGCTATTGTTCTCCACACTGTTATTATCCATTAGCACTGAGGTATAATTCTCTGGGTAGTTCAGGAATATATGGTGCACTTTGAGTACATTATTTCTGTTTCTTCTATTGAAGAAATGTAAGTCAAAGCAATTTAAATCCCCAGAAATGTTTCGCAAATGTTTTTAGCCACCTGTAGATATAAAATGAGTTATAAAGTTAGGCTCCAGCCTTTAATTAACTCCTCCAAAGCCAAGATGACAAAGAAGTATATAATTGACTTCACTAATTTAATTTTAAACCTGAAGCAAATGTAAAAAACATGTAAGATACATCCTCTGATTGACACTAGCTATTATCACAACTCTTGGTCTGTCATTTTGTGAATTCTTAAAAGGGAAGACCATGTTTAAAATAACCAATATTCTAACAAGTTGCAAATATAGTAGTATTTTAAATTGTTGCTTTTTACCCAATATCATGACTAAGAAAGCTTTTATATCTTGATATTTTTCAATTTTTCAACAATCAATAAAATTATACATTTGGTATTAAATATTTGATGTAATTTCTTTCTTATATGATTCAGAATGTACTCTGGTATCAGTTAGTTTACTGTAAAAATTCAAAAGCAACAGATAAAAATATAAACCCTTTTTTTATTATATTCATATTTTCCTTGGTTTCATTTGTATCCAAAAAGCCTAAAAGAATGTTTGTGCATGCACAACAAAATGAAAACTAAGAGACTGCTAAACATAAACTTTTTTCGTTTTTATAAATAGGATGGAATCAACAGAAAAATGCGAAGCTGTAATTGGTCATTTTAATGGAAAATTCATTAAGACACCCCCGGGAGTTTCTGGTATGTTGTTTGTCTAAAATTTTATCAGTAGTCTTTCATGTACTAAGTGTATAACTTTAGGGCATGGTGCCTCTTACAGTAAGGACAAAAACTCTCATTTTGCTCTTTAAAATTTCTATGTTTATATCAACAAACAAGAATCAAAAATTCAGCTGTTGCTGGGCACCAGTTGTTAATTGAAATGGACCCGGAGGTAAGGAGCTGAGCTGTCTGACAGGTAAAGCATTATAGAATCCCATCCTGGTGCACCAGCCAGCTGTTCATCTTGAGGGAACTTCTCATTCTTAGGACATGTCCTTTGAGGATATCCTATCCCGGCAGTGCCTGAGCTCTGACACCCACAGCCTTCCTGTCCATTCCACGATAGTCACTCCCGCTCTTGTTCAGCCCTGTATTGTCCTTATCAAGAACACTACACTCGAGAGCTTTTCTTGCCAACATCCCATTCAGGCTCACTCATTCTCACTCCCAGGGCACCTGATCTGGAATACAAAGACACCCGTCTGTTTTCACTGTTGGTATGTCTTTCTTTGACCCATTTCTCATCCCTACAAAATCTGGTTTCCACTTCTGAATGCTAAAACCATTCCTCTAGCGACTTCCTCAGATTTCCTGTACACCAACCCTTGGTCACATCTGCTTGGCAGAACCGTGAACTGGCATTGATGCTGCAATAATCCATTCTACTGATCCTGTTTCACCTGGGCAACTAAAGATTGACACCATGGCAAATTACATGTCTTCAGTTGGACCAGACCCTCAGTGCCGCAGCTCCCTGCTCAGCTTCCGCCCCCTCCCCCAGCAGTAGTTTTCCCTTTTCACCAACCTGCACAGTCCCCTAGCTAGCTCTAAGCAGGTGAATAGCATTGAGATCACCAGATTCCTACATCCTTCCAATATAGGGATCCACACCTACACCCACTCTTTATCCTCTCCTTCCCCAGGGTCCCAAGGACCAATGTTCAGGGCTATCTGTGAGATCCTGTTCCGTCAGGGTCAAGCTCTCCCTCTCATTGCCTTTCGGTTCTATAATTTCCATCTCTGTCTTTTTCTTATATTTACTTTTTTTCCAACAAAAAATTTTATTTATAAATTAGCAGATCTCTGGCAAGACTAATTGGTGAGGAAGTGGAAGAAAATTCACAACCAATACCAGGAACAAAAAAATTGTGATCATAACTACAATAGACATTTTTAACATCACAGAATTCAGTGAACATATGTGTGAACTACTTTGTGCCAAAAATTTTCTGGAAAAAGATATCCATTTGTGTTTGAAATCACTCGAGTCTGTGATCTTCAAACTAAAACTAAGCAGGGGCTCCCAAATCCTTCTCATATGAGCATTTTTGAAGTGTGGTCTTCACATCCTCGCATCCTATTCACACATCAGCTCTCTTCAGCCTTCCCCCTAAACTTGTAATTGAAATTCTTCTTGATCATCTTATTGTTTTTGTTTGCTAGGACAACCATAACAAAACCACACAAATTGAGTGTCTTACACAACCGAAATTTAGTGTCTCAGAGTTCTGAAGACCAGAAGTTCAAGGTCAGGGCATGGCAGGGTTGGTTCCTCCTGAGGCCTGTGGAGGAAGAATTGTTCCAGGCCTCTCTCCTTGGCTGAGAAATGGTGACTTCATAGCATTTTCTTCCCTCCAAGTGTGTCTGCCTCTGGATTCAAACTTCCCCTTCTTCCCAGAACACCAACCAGGTTGGATTAAGGCCCACCCTAACTAATGACCTCATTGTAACTTTGACAAGGAGTATGAAGAACTGTGGGGTTAGGACTCTAATGTCTTTCTTTTTTTCGGTGAGGTAGGAAGGACAACACAATTCAATCCCTAACACTTATTTTGTGATTATCAAACCTGGGGACTTTCTTGGCTTCTTCTGTGCTGTATCTATCTGTTGCATGAACTCTGAAATGTGTCCTCCCTGGCGTTTTGTTACACTGATCTCCTTTTCTTCCCATTTGTATTCTTTCTCCTTTGTGGACTCTGTTTCTTTTATCTGCTCTTAATTGTCAGTGTTCCCTTGAATTTCATTTTTGGCTGACAATTCTGATAGATTATGTCCACTCTAAAGGTTTCAGCCACTGTTTTATCTTAAGATGACTCTGAGATGCTCATCTCTTGTCATAGCTTTTCCCCTGAGAATCAGACCACCTGGCCTCAGTCACCTCATGTTCCTCCTCTCCAAAACTAGACCAGTCCCCTCTCCCATCAAATCCTGTTCCTCATCTCAGTTAGTGAAACCAGGATCCACCCAGACACCCAAACTGAAAATTCAGGAGTGGATTCCCCCGTGTCATTTCTCACACACACATAATCATTCAAATCCTTACAGTTTTCTTACTGTTTCTAGAATCTATCTGCTCCCTCCATTCTGCCTATCACTGCCCAGTTTAATTCCTTACCATCTCACACCTGGGCCCTTTCAGCATTCTCCTGATTGCCTGTCCTGTCTCAGCTTACATCCCCCAAATATCTGCCTGACTATAGCTGAAGAGACTTAGCGATAAAATATATGCATCTGTGTCACTTTTCTGCTAAAAATCCTCTCCTCTCCCCCTCCCAGAAGAAAAGATCCAGGATTCCTAGAAAGACATTACAGGCCAGAGGTGACCAGAGCCCTTCTTCCTCCATTCCCTGTCTTCCTCTTTATCTTCCAACCGTGAACTAGTTGGTGCTAGTCCTGATGCCTCACACTGCATCATTTCTGTTTGCATTCTTTCTATAGTTTCCAGTGCCTCGGATCCCTTTGGTTTCCTTTGACCAGGGTGTCTGCCTCACCCTTCAAGACTGTTTACAGCCTACCTTCTCCCCAAAGGGGTCTCCTCTAACCTAGTTGGGTTAGATTCTGTCTGCAGAGCACTGTGAGGATGCTCATCTGTATGTTTGCATTTACCATGTTTACATGTGCCAGTCCCACTCAGCTGGAAACTCCTTAGAAGTGAAAAACTGTTGTCTCATCTTTTTTATGTTCATGCCCAGCATAGTGCTTAAACTATGCTATGCAACAACCAATGTTTGTTGGTTTTGAATAAATTCCACAGCCTTGTAACATCAAGACATCAAGTACTACCTCCATACAAGGTAGCATATGGGGGGAATATTGAGATGCCTTCTGATGTTCAGCCAGGCTCTAGCAAGCTGCCTGACAACAGGAAGAAACTCAAAATTTAGAAACTACCATACCTTGCTTTGAAGGAGGAGCTACTAAAATTGTAAAAATGGGAATAAAAGAGAAACACTCTCCTGCATCTTTTCTCCTCTGTAATTTTAATCATCTTATCTTTAGCTGGCATAACACATCTCACAGTCTGGTCGTAGGCCTGTCAGCCAACAACCCCACTTTCCAGCCTTACCTCAGGGTGTGCCCTAGGGTAAAAGTTGGATCTCACCCTAGGGTAAGACAGAGGTCTGGAGAATGGGTCTTTAACTCGCTAGCCTGGCTACCTGCTGATCATAGTTTCCAAAGGGGAGCAGCCATATCAATAAGATTTATCCTAATACTCATGTGGGGCCTAGGCCCTTGAGTTCACCTGTGAACAAAGGAGGTGAGCAACTGTGGGGGGAACCCAAAAGAACAGAGCTCTCCATTTGACAAATCATGGCTTTTCCCCCAGCGTATCCAGCTACCTCACCACGTTTTATATGTAAAAATATGTAACCAGCACAGTGGTGCATGCCTGTAATCCCCATGGCTTAGGAGGCTGAGGCAAGAGGATTGTGAGTTCAAAGCCAGCCTCAGCAACAGTGAGGCAGTAAGCAACTCAGTGAGACCTTGTCTCTAAATAAAATACAAAATAGGACTGGGATGTGACTCAGTGGTCGAGTGCCCGAGTTCAATCCCCGGTACCCCCCCCAAAAAAAAAAAAGTAAAATTGAAGTAAGTAGATCCAGTGAGTTGAACCTAACAAAAAGATTGGTCAGGTCCCAATTCTAGAGAGCAAGCCCAGAGGCCCTATAGAACATGTGTCCTAGTTTTTCACACTGGACACAACCAAGAAGCATTGAGGTATTTTGAAGTTATATGAATTCCGCCAGGAGTCAGAAGTGAGCAGTTTCTCCAGGACTGCATGTGTAACTAGTGCTCAGTATTTATACTCCTGTAGTTCCAAGGATCCATCTTTAGCTGAATGACTGATGATGACCATTAGGGATTCACTTTAATTTTCTGTATCCAGTTGAGTTTCATTGCATAGAGGAACCAATTTGTAAGTCTGTGCAATACCACAGGCTCCATTTGATCTTGTAGCACTAAAACCTGACAACTTGCTGCTTCTGTGGATATATCTGAAGGTGAACTGCCTGCAGGCACCAGGGTAGAGTATAAAATACAAGACCTGGAAGGATACTGTTGCCAAGAACTCAACCCGGTGAAAGAGCTTCCTTTTTGTTATTTAAGTTAGTTTTGTTTTCCCATTGGCAATGCTTGATTGAAAGTAAAGGAAAGAGAAAGGGATGTTTTTAACCTCCACCCAGAAGCAAGGGAGCCTTCTGTGTTCACTGCCAGACCCTCCAAGTTTAGCACCTGTGCCAACTGGCTTTTCTCTACTTCCCCTAAGTCATCCCCTGCACGCTGGGGACCTCCAAGCATTAGTCCCTTTGAAGGGTTGCTCATCCACTTACTTGTGAGCACTTCATTTTCTCAGTTCCTTCTTGCAGGCAGCAAGGAAAGTTCAAGAAGAAAAATTCTCCAGAACACATTTGTTTTGATGATGAATCAGTCTGGATAAAATCTTACAGTTTCTTGAGTGAAAGATGTCAGGCTGTCTTAGAGGTTGGACAGGTTCCTTATTTTCTCCAAAGAACTCAATGGTATCTATTGACTGTTTTCTTTGAAATGGGTTCATAGATTGTTGACCACACCCATTCAAGGAGGGAAAGAAAAAAACTTTGATTTCCAAACCACATGTCTGATGGTAGGACCATCACAATTGTAGCTGATAGAGAGCAGTTTCCTCCAAGTTCTACCAAGTGGCAAATAGGGCCCAAGAAATTCTATGTACATTGTATCACTGTACAGTTTTGTAGTCAAGCCCTTCTCTGTGTTCTGAATCAGTTCTTAATTTTGTGCTGTTACTGAATGCTTAATGATCTGCCCTGTGTTATAGTCTTGCTTTCTAACTAGGTTGCAAGTTCTTTGCTGGAAGGAGCTATGTTTTATTTTTAATTTTGTGCATTACCCTGTACCAACAGAAGTTACCATGTAGTTTCACAGAGCGTTTTCATGTAGATCTCATCTCAATAATTATGGCTATTTTGAGGAATACCTTGGATACCTTCTTGCACTTCAGTAAGGTTGAACTGTCTTTAGGGTGAATTTGAAATGTACATAGCAAGACTTGGAAGCACACTTTTTTGGGATTCACCTTTTCCCAAAAACAAGTCCCCAGAACCCACAAAGAATTTGAAATAGTTTTCAACTTCTCTAGACTCTTTTTTTTTTTTTTTTTTCTTTTCCTGTACTCATACGTGAATTTTCTCTGAATGCTGGTCAGTTTATTAAATAGTGCCTTCGCCTCTCTTATTACCTGAATGACTGCTCCATAGCATCAGTTTCTCCATGGACTGCATGTGAGTAGCATCAGCACAACCAGATGAAAACAAAAATATTGGCAAGCAAGGGTAAATTGAATGAGCCTCCACTTGAATGTTTAAATAATGTAGGCTCATTACTAGGCAGACATAACATTTCGTAAATATAGTCAGAGGATGGTTTATTTAATGATGCATGTTGTTTAGCTGGCATAAGCAGAATTATCCGGGATGGTTCCTGTCAGAGTACTTGGATTCTCACATGGTTGGCAGTTTGCCTATGACATTGGAGCCAAGTGTAGAAAAGAAACCCACTTTAGCCGAGATGAGAGTCACATCCCAACATGGCTCTTGTCCTGCTGTGCTGGAGTCCCTGGAGAGGATCTGCTGATCTTGTTTCGCGGATGGAGACAATCAGTGCCCCTGTTAGCACCCAGGTCAGAAACATGTCCCTAAAAAAAAGGAAACTCATTTTAGACACAGTCCCAAAATCTCTTTCTGAAAATAAACAAACTGAACAGTGAACTCATCTTCACCGTGACACTCTTAAGGAAGTTTCTAGAAGACTAAATGGAAGGAGGTCAGCTACACATATGAGTAGTCACTTCTTCTGTGTCACCCACTTTCCTGCCAACACATTCTTTCATATTCAGGTGACATGATTGTGTATCTTTGGCAGCCGTGCATACCCCACCATCCGGCCTGAGGCACGGGGCACAATGTAGAACCTATTTTCACTTCTGTGAAAAAATCTAAGGTTCCACATCACAATTTTCAATGCAGTCTGTTTTCTGAAAGGCTTTTTGAAAATTGGGTGCTTTCATGTCTGACATTACCTTATTTTAAAGAAGCTTTATCTTTTCTTACAGTGCACACTTCTCTAAATGTACATTATAGTTTGTTGAAGGATTGCCCGTGAGATGTCTTCTTTTTCCTCACTCAGTCCCTCTTTGTTCCCTGAAATGGTGGAGCATTGTTCTTTCTTTTGATTCGCCTTGGTGTTGAGTCAGAGCTGGTTTGCAGTAAGTCAGATTTGCTTGGAAAGTTCCCAGCCAGGGTGAAGCGAGCCATGGCTGCTTTCTCAGACAACCCGGGTACATTCCATGGAGATTTTCAATAGCTACCTAATACTTGCTCAATAAAAATTCCTTTGTGGGGAATTCGTATGTACCCATTTTCCACACAGGGACTGTTAGAAACAAGGCTGGGAATTTTAGTTACGCAGAACCAGTGTCCAAACTGGGAATCATGCCCCGGGCAGAAACAACATAGTCAGCATCATGATTCAGGTATTTGTTTTAAGAAGCACTTCTAGTACCTTCCTGGAAGAGAGACTAGTCTCTGGGAAGACCAGTGAGTGTGGTGTTAGCTGGGACTCTCCTGGAGCCGAGAACAGCTCCATGGCTCCATCTGTCCCTCGTGTCACCACCCCGACCTCCCCAAGACAGAGGCCCACGGTGTGTTCAGCACTGCAGGAGACCATGTGACTGCCATCTCTGTGAACCTCTTCCTGACTCTGATGGAGTCAGAATAAGTCCATGTGCTGAGGGCAGAGTGTTCTCTAAGTGTCCCGTCACTGGATACGCAAGGGCTCCTTGGATTCTCTGTGTCATGCAGGTGTCACTCTGCTGCGTTGCTCAGATCTGGTCTGTATCTTGAAGGCACTCCAGTGAAGTGTGGATGAGACTGCTGGCAGGCCACTCCCAGTCTTTAGCTTGTCCTACGTCTGCTCTCCGTGTTCCTCTGACTTTTCAGGTTGGGCATGTGCCCAGCAGAGCTTGAAGGACATTCTCGTCCACATTTCATAGCTCTCTGTGTAGTGATGGGGCACAGTCCCATGCCAAGAGATAGAACAGGTAATGTTTAGAGAAGAAATCACAATTTTAGGAAAAAGCCTAGAGATTTTTCAGAGGTTTCTTTTGTCCATTTGTTCCTTAATATATACCTTAAGCATTGTTATTCTGTAAAAACAGATAATTCCCGCAACTCTTGAGACAAAATATAGTCAGCCCTCTGTATGATTCCATATGTATCAGTTTAGCCAACTGTGGATTGAAAATATTCAGGAAAAAAAATGCTTTTGTACTGAACATATGTAGACTTTTTCCCATGTCATTATTCCCTAAACAATTCAATGTACCAACAACTTAAATGATTTTTATATTGTTTTAACTGTTATAAGTCATCTACAGATGGTTTAAAATAGAGCAGAAGATATGCAGTTTCACATAAGGAACTTGATCATCTGTGGATTTGGCTATCTGTGGTGCACCCTGGAACCAAGCCCTAGGAGATCCTGAGGGATAGCTGTACTTGAAGACATGTGCGTGCCCCTGGTACCTGTGGGACAATGTGATCATACCTCTGGGATCATGATCTTGTCACATTTCCCTCCCTCATCCACTGTTACAAGAGAACAGGGAATAAGGCGCTCATGGGGAGATATGCCCTTCAAGGGCTGCTCTTACAAGGAATCGTTGCCACGAGAGCAAAAGTGCCAGCAGAGTGGCCAGGGCTGTCCAGCAGATTCCAACCTCAGCCACCTTCTATACCTCAGAGAAAGTCTAGTTTTCAATAGTGGTAAGGGTCCACAAGGAGAGATGTAGTGGCGTTTCACCCAAGGAACAAGAGTGACGTGCCAGCTTATGAGGGGCTGCCCTCCGGAGCTTCTATCACCAGGGACCACACGCAGCTCGCAGATGCCACGTCCGAGTTCTGTCAGACTCTGCCAGTCAGGAACAATAAATAATGGAGAAATTTTATCCGAGCACAAGGATCTTGAGTGGAAGATGTGGATGTTACTATGAACCGGTTTTCTAAATGGTGTTTGCCTGTAACTTCATCTTTAACTGTATCTTGAACATTTCTTCATTCTAAGAGAAGTAGCCCTAGCCAGCCAGCTAAATCCCTCAGAATGAAATCCTCAGAATGCGGGCCAGTCCCTAAAAACTTTTAAACTTTCTGAACCACAAGTCCCTCTCCTGACAATCTATCTTAATAATTCAAAAGTGTTGGGAGAAGCCATCATTCAAAAATGTGAGCTCCCCCAGTTGACACAGTAATAATAACAATAGCTGAAAACTCAGCCATTCTAAGCATTTTTCAGGAGTGGGTACTAGGAATTGAACCTGGGGGTTTTCTACCACTAAGCTATATCTCCAACCTTTTTTATTTTTCATATAGATTCTTCCTAATTTTCCCAGGCTGACCTCAAACTTGTGATCTTCCTGCCTGGCTTGTTCTAAGCACTTCTTATGTTAATAGTTTTAATCCTTTGAAGTAGGTACTGTTACCCACATTTCACAGATTTTGAAACCACAGACATTAAATAATTTGCAGTCACTAGCTAGTATATTTTAAACCCAGGAAGACTAACCCTGAAGCTAGTGCCCTAACCATCATGCAGTACAACCATCACTATTGTAGTTGACACTGAGCTTAAAAAGATAAATAAGATGCAGTGATGTTCATAAAATGTTATAAAAATAAAGAAAGCTGAGTACAGTGGTGCATGCCTGCAATCCCAGAGACTTGGGAGGCTGATGCAGGAGAATCACAGATTGAAGGTCAGCCTCAGCAACTTAGCCAGACCCTATCTCAAAGTAAAAAAAAACTGAGAATGTAGCTCAATGGTAAAGTGCCCTGGGTTCAATTCCTAGTTAAGTAAGCAAATAAGCATGGCCCCTTTTCAAATAGAACACCATGGAATCGCTGAACACATGACTATATAACAAGGTAGGGAAAGGTCCACAATATAAATTGTAGAAGAAAAGGACCTATTGTTGTAAATGTGAAAAATAAATGGAAAAGCAGTAAAGATAGACTATTAAAATACTTATGTGGGGCAATGGAGGATGTTGAGGTTTTGTTTTCTATTTCACATGATCTTACTATTGTCAAGTTGTTCTTTTAGTGACCCTTCTTTGTTGGGTTGGAAAGTGAGGTAAAATAATCAGAATCGAACCCTGCAGAAATGAAGCTAACATCAATAAATTGCAAATGTTACTCATCTCAAACTGAATGGTAGCCAGGAACACTGTGTAAGGCACAGGAAAGTAGGAGACACCAAATTCCTCCTGGAAGAAGTGTTCCCAGAGAGGAAGTATAGCTGTGCCTGCTTGGGTAGGACAGAGGGGCTAAATTTTAGGAAATGGTGTTGTTCACATAAAGAGTAATATGTATTGGTTTTTTAGGTTGAAGTTTTTAAAAAGTAAAGGCCCGGATAGTTCCTTACTTGTTGTTAGTTGAGGAGTTTTTAAAGTAACTAACATTAACAGAAAGAAAGCTAATGATGGTTGCTGAGTGATCTGGTTTTCCAAAATTGTTGAAGAAGATTCTGTCAAGGGCAGTTTACATTTTGCAGAATATTGATTGAGATAAAATACTGCATGACTAGAAAAATGGGACTTTGGAAGGAGAGGTCATTCCAGCTCTTAGTACTGTGATGTCTCATGGTGAAATGTACAAGACCTCACTTAGGACAGTCTGAGGAAAGGTCCATTCCAACATCTGAGCCCAAGTCACTGTGGAGTCTGAGCTTCAGAGGACAGGTAAAGAAATACCAGGCAGAGACGTGCAAGCAGTCATTATGGGCACCCCCACGTGGCCCTTCTCTCTCAGGAGGGATTGTCAGTACCACAGAATCAGGCATTCGTAAAATATCATCCCACTCTTAAGCTCTGTTGAGGGCATACGGAGAGTCCAGTAATGCCATGGTCTTAGGTGGCTCTTCAGAGGTGTCAGGATACTATCTATGATCAGTGTTTGCATCTGAGGTGTTGCCTTGGGCTTCTAACAGGTATGCAAGGTCACGGTCCCACCATGGTTGTCAGGCTTTGGAGTTCTAATGAGGAAGAAAATAACTTTTCTATCGGGTGATGAGGAAGAGAACCTGACCTGAGAGATCTCATGAGATATCTGAGGTCCACCCTTATTAAGGAGAAATTCATCCTAGAACACCTTGCATGTTTGGCAAAATAGTCAATTTTAGGTAGTGTATATAATTTTTATTATTTTAATTTCTGGAATATGTCTGAAATCACAAATCATGTTAGAACTCTTTGCAGTTATTGTTTTATACAATAAAGAGTTGCTAATATAGAAAAATGACCATGTAAGAGATTGCCGCATACTAATTTTGTGAAGGTAATATACCTGAACTTAGCTTTTGCTCATAGCCATATTACTAGCTTTTATGACACTTCCTGTTCTCAGTGTCTGCCTTCTAAAACACAACCCAAGGGGCCAGCTGAAGGATCCCTCTAGAATAAACCATCCCACAGGGTCTCTCTCCTTCAGCCTTTACCTGCACATTAGGCTCCCAAAAGCAAACTAAGGAGCATCCCCTCATTTCAAAGAACCACAGGAGCAACTGGTTAAGGACCTCTCAATCTGTAACAAACTGGAACACACACTTTTAAAAAGTGTCTTCAAGACACTGATCTGGGTGTTTTGTTTTTCTGTGCAGAAATCTAAATCCTCTTGCTCTTGTTTAGTATCATGGTGTCAGTTACAATAAATTAAGCCCTTTTGCCACCTATGACACCTGGATATTTCTTAAGTCTTCACCTAGTTTGCTTTTCTGGAGCACACAGAGAAACATTAAATTCCAGGCATAGGCTCGCTCTTGTCACCCTCTCCAAGTCAGTGGAGCAGCAATTGTGAAAGAAAGACAGCCGCTGTCCTCACATCAGTACTTTGCTTCCACGTAACATTTCTATTAAAGACAAATCTCTCTAAAACAGTACTCTGACCTGTAAATGACTAAGTGGGTTTTCATAAGATTGGAATATTCTTGTCCCCATTAAACTGCACGCACCCTGGAGGCGAGAACTCAGATCTGCCACTGTACCGCTGCCTCTTGTGTCGTCCCTGGCACATAGTAGAACATAAAAACTTAAACTGATAACTAGACAAAAGAGAATTTTGATAAAAGAAAGAAGCTGTTAGAATTTTATATTGCTTTACAAGCAATACTTGGGCACACTGAAAGAAACAAGGAGCCAGCAATGTGTAAAAAATGGGTCATTTCTACTTGTTACATTCTTTAAAATAAGAAATCTGCTTGACCTAAGATAAGAGATACCTGCCAGTACACACTGTTTTAACTACTTACCTTTTTGCTTTTAGAGGGGAATAAAAACATATCTTAATGCAGCACAAAAATCAGGTGGTAAATATAATTCATTTTTGAAAGATTCAACTATATCTTGTTCCGTATGTTTCATTTTAAATGATTTATTCACAAACATGCCTTTACTATACATTCTAGAAAGCTTCATTGTCGCCTGAGACCTGCTTCTCTGACAGGATAGAATCTAGGTGAAAGCACATTGGAAGCACATTACATCCAAATAGGGACGCTGACTATTTAACAGGAGAGCTTCAAACATTCACCAGAGTCTTGCAGCTGAACTGCCTTCATTCACACCTGCCTGCCAACACAGCCTGAGGGGAACTTCCAGAATGAGCAACCTGGTCACTTTCTTTCCCTGCAAAAAATTGTTCTAATGGAGGAAAACAGTTTGTATCACTCTCACTAAGCACAGGAAGCTCTTTTTTAAAATTAGTTAAATTTCAGTCTAGGAGTTAGTTTTTATAAACCTTCTAGATAAAAGTGTCTCTCACAGTGAAGGCCCACTAAGTGCCAGCTCCACAGAGTTTATTATGCTCTCTTACCTTGTAGGAGTATGTAGAAGTAAAATCTTATAACCTTATATATCACTGGAGAAAACATTCTGAGGACCTTTCTAGATGTGCGGAAAGTGAGATCTTGCCTTTCTGCATCTGAGTTCTGTCCTTCATTGTCAAGTGAGGCCACCCACACACACAGCACCTTCCAGGCCCGCTCCTGTGCATGCCTTCGCGTTGACCCAGGAGCCTGAGGAGAGTGTCATTGCTAGAATTTTAAGTAGCATTTGCCCACAAAGGCAAGTAACTTAAAGTAATTCTAGATATTATAAGTCCTTATTCACAAAAGAGTTTGTCCTTTATTCCCTCCTACTTGGATGCTTTCTCAGCTCTAGTTTCCATCTGCCCTTTAATGACCCTGTAGTAGAATTTAAAATATCATCAGTGATTAGGAAACTTTCTTACTTCATTGTATTTATTCACTTTCTGTAATTGTTGAAGGTAGAAATTTCCAAAAATCAACACAGTTTTTTGAAAAGATAAGTAGTACAGTTCATCTGTATTCTGGGATTTGTCTGCAGTCTATCTTCTTTCATATCCAGTTCGCCTTCTGTGGAAGTTCCATATTCAGGAAAGCCTGGGGTAGAGGGATTGGAGACAGAAGATAAATAAAGGAACACATCGTAAAGTGGGAGGGTCAAGTCTCACTGAAATTCTCACCAGACACCTAACCTTTTTACCCTTCATTCCTCCTACCTGTATTAGTCCATTTTTCATTACTATAACAAAATGCCTGAGGCTGGGTGACAATAAAGAAAAGAGGTTTATTTAGCTCATGGGTATGAGGATTCAAAGGTACCATGCCAATATCAACTTGCTTCTTGTGAGAACCACATGGTAGGTGGTAGTACCATCTGAGAGTTA
This sequence comes from Sciurus vulgaris, assembly GCF_902686455.1. Lineage (NCBI taxonomy): Eukaryota > Metazoa > Chordata > Mammalia > Rodentia > Sciuridae > Sciurus > Sciurus vulgaris. The sequence goes on along the minus strand of NC_136463.1, from coordinate 114,943,337 downwards.
TTGCAAGGCTAAGCCAGAAAGCAATCCAGGGTTTGGGCTTGCTCTTGTAAGAACATAGGATCCTGCAAGAACTACCTCCATTCCTTCTTAGGAATGACCGAAGGACCTCCCAGTGTGCTTCACCTAAACATTGCCACACTGGGGACCAAGTTTCCAACATGTGAACCATTAGGAGACAAATCATATCGAAACCAAAGCATGCCCAGAGTACAGTTGCCATTCAGAAATGACGCCCATTCCAACCCATTCTTCAGTAGTGGTTCAACTCAGAGAGGGAAAAAGTGTGCCAGCCAACAGCCTAGACAGCTCACCGAGACAGAATTACAGTTTGGTGTTTTGTGTTGTTTCTTTTTTTTTTTTTTGGCAGAGAAATGTTGAAAGACACTATTGCTTCTACCCTGTCATTAGCGGGTGGGTAATAGTGATATAAAATAAGAGATGAATTAGGATAATAAGCAGCAAAGGAGAAAGGAGTATATTTTCCACAAGTAATATTTTTCTCTTCATGGTTATTTAACTTTGAAACAGAACTTGAAAGTAGTAATCATGGTTCTGCAGTAGACAAAGGATGGAATGTGGGAACCAGAAGGGAAGGTGTGAGCGCCTTTATTACATTAACTAGACGCATGCGGGAAAGTGCACAACTTCCAGGAATGCACTGCTGTTTCCATCTCAGAAAAGCAAAGAAAGGGAAGTCACAGGTGGCCTATTGTGCTGCCATGGTTTATTATTATGTCTCCTACTTCTAATGAATATGTCTCCTTTCAAGGAGTCTCTGCCTCTTTTCTGTGTTCATCACTTGGGTTTCTCTTTGGCTCGTTTTGTGAGGTGGACACTTGGTAAAGCCACACCAAGTGGGATGATTCAGGTACAGATGTCTTTAAATGGGACAGGCAGGTGTTAGCAGCTTTCCCACAGTGGCAGCCTTGTTCCTGTGTCCCAGGAACAAATGAGGTCTGTTTGTACCCATTCGTAGATTCAACCGCCAGGTAAAGAAGAAATGAAAGTAGAAGTGCCATTTGCTTAGGCATGGGAGAAGCAGTGATGACAAAACACACAGGAGGAAAAGCAGACACCAGAGAACACACAAAACTGTTAGAAATGCTGCAAATAAAAATCCGGAGTCCGCGATGCAAAGGGGGACTTGTTTTCCACCGGGAGAAGTGGAGATCCCTCTGAGGAATTTTAATGGGAAGCTACAGGTGCATTTTCAGGGGAGGGGCACAGGACAGCCCAGTCCTGTTTTCATTTGAAGATTATTTGGGTGACTGTCTAAAGGTGGAATTGTAGAGAACCCAGAGTGCAGAGAAGTGCACAAAGCCCCAAAGTCGAACAGGAAGATTCCTTTGCTTCTTCAAAGGTTTTCCTGATGCTCTGGTTTGGAACTAGTAACCCGTGTAGTATTCTATGCTGTTTTTTTTCACCAGTGACTAATTTCAAAAGGGTCTGAACAAGCTTTTGCCTCCAAGTGTTCTATCAGTTCCCTGGTAGCTCCCACACAGCTCCTCCTGAAAAAGAAACCCCGTTTTGTTTGTCATCTGTGCACATACACAATTGCGGTTTCAAAATATTTTTCCTGCTCACTCAGCTCCTACAGAACCTTTGTTGTGCAAATTTGCGGATGGAGGACAGAAGAAGAGACAGAACCCAAACAAATACATCCCTAATGGAAGACCATGGCACAGAGAAGGAGAGGTGAGACTTGTAAGTCCTTTCTTGAACCTTCAGTGTGGGTGTGCAGTCATGGCAGCTCTGAAAGGTCCCACCGGCGTCTCTCCTCAGCTGCCCTGCTTCTCAGGAGGTACCCGGATCACTCCTGCCTGCCAGCATCTTCCCATTCAAGTGGCGCTCAGACTGAAACACCTCCCCATGTGTGCAGGCGCTCACCAAGTGGCAGTTCTCCAGATAGATGGTGGAATCAGCTATGTTTACCAGCAAGCTAAATTGCTGTGAAACTGCATGAGTGTTTTGAAGGTTTTTTTTTTTTTTTTTTTTTTAAGTCACGGTTTAGGTATAACCATGTAGAAACATATAACATTCACAAAGTAAATAACATGAAAATAAATGTATTTGTCGTCGAGGAGTTTTTTTTTTTTGGGGGGGGGTGTATATTTAATCTTATTCTTTTGAACAGGTTTTTTTTTTTTAAACCTTCAATTTCTTAATGAATTATTGGGCCTCCACTTCTCTATATTTATTTTCAGTGAATTGTCATATAATCTTTTAAAATAGCATTCAGGTCCCAGAATATCTGGAGAAAATGCTCTAGAATCTGGACCGTCCAGCAATAATCACTAGCCACATGTGGCCATCTGTATACTTGAAATGTAGCTGTTTTGCTAGAGAGATTGAATTTTCTGTTTAATTTTAAATAGCTGCATGTGGCTAATGGCTACCATAAGGGACAGCACAGGTCTAGAGCTTAAGTCTCTTACTGAGCTTATAATTATGCTTGGCTAACAGAAACCCCCAGTTTATCAATTGCTGCGGTAACTGTCTTATGTTGCAATGTCTAAGAAACGGGGTTATCAAATCCTGCCTTTCCAGCTGAACATTTGTGTCCTTCTCTTTCCCATAGGCTGGCATGACACTCACTTACGACCCGACCACAGCTGCTATACAGAATGGGTATGTTGTTAAGATAAATACATCTTGGCTTGAGGGAAATTAAAGGTGGAAAATATCATTTTTCCATGAATTATTCCATTTAAAGGATTACTTAATACAGGCTTTTGTGTTTATTCTAGATTTTATCCTTCACCATACAGTATTGCTACAAACCGAATGATCACTCAAACTTCTCTTACACCCTATATTGCATCTCCTGTATCTGCCTACCAGGTTTGTACCTTTAGGATTTGTCAATAGTGTGACAACTTATGCATTGTGAATCTCTGCTGCATTTTTATGTGTCTTAAAATTCTGAACCTTTATAATGAAATTTAACTCAAATTTTATGCAGCTTGGATACCCAATTTAGAATAAGCTGCTTTTGATTTGGCAGAGCAATTTGCTTTTATGTACAGGAAAATATATAAAGCCAGGGAAATGGTTGTCTGTTGTCAGTCTTTAGAATCACAGCATTTTAGAACTGAGACAAACCCACCTACTTCCTTCACTGCTGACCCAGCTTTTAGATACCATGTGTCCCAAAAACTGAAATTTAGAGAAATGCCATTAGGCAAAATACAGTGTACCTAGCCTTTATTGCTTTGTCAGCAGAATAAAAGAAGTAAATATGCTAATACACAAGGGTGTGTCTGTTACTTACATTAAATAAGCAATGTAGATGAGATTTGAGATCTCCCACCAAAAGAAAAAAAGAAAGGGAGAAAGAAAAAAAGAGGCAGCTCCCTGTTTATGTTATTTTGTGAGGAGGCTTTACCTTAAATTCCCAGCTGAGAAACATCTATTACGTAGCTATCCTAAGGCCAATCTGATTACACTTCAACTTCTCTTCTACATGAACCCAGGGGTGCACATGCCCTCTCCCCCGCGTCAGAGTCCCTCCAGCATGCTTACCGCCTGCTCCAGACAGGAGCATTCTAACGGAGTTCAGTTGCTGACATGCAGGAAGAGAGTTCTCTTCTCTTGACTGTTGGGATCCTATGTGACTAAACTAAACTTCGGTGGGTTCTTGTTTTAACAATTGAATTAGATGTTGTAGTCCTGATTTCTGATCATAGGAACTACAGTATCAAATCCAACAACTGTGTTATTGAACTTCTGTAAACCTGTTTCCTCATCTTTAAAATGGGGATAATAATAGTTTCTCCCATAAACTTGGAAAAGTTACAAGGACTGAGTCTATGTAAAGAGTTCTGCACAGTATCTCATGCATCATTAGCACTCTAAATATTAGCTGTGAATACTATTACTGGCTTATAATAAAAGCATATTAATTGTACCTCTTAAATAATGAGTTGATCAACATAAGCCATTGTCAAAGCTGGTTCTGTCTAAAAGGCATGAAAGTAGCTTTGAATAACAAAGATGAGTAGATGCACTAAAACTGAAGGGCTTTTTTTTTTGTTGTTGTTGTTGGTTTTGTTGTCATTTTGTGGTGCTGGGGATTGAACCTAGGGTCTTGTGCATGCGAGGCAACTACTCTACCACTGAGCTACAACCCCAGCCTAAAACTGAAGTTTTAAAGTAGTAATCACCACCTCCCTCAACTTTTAGACTATTGTATGTTCCTTCCCCTGGTTGTCACACATTTTGTTTTCTTTGTTCTCTGAGAGTTGTTTATACTTATTATGGTTCTTCAACCTGCTGGGTATAGTAGTCACTCACTTAATACCTTTCAAGTTGTGTGATGCTTAAGAGTCCTACATTTTCCTTGCTTCTATAAGATTCAGTGAAATCTGCTTCAGTGCATTTTCCCTAATAATTCCTTGTCTGATATTAGAGGTAATCTTGAACTGTCTGAACTTAGAAATCTCTCGTATATGTATCATTTAAAATAGGGGCATGTATAAGCTTTTTCTTGGGCAAAGGAAAGATTGTATATATTAATTTCAACTTATGTTACTATAGATATTTTAGCTATTAAGGTATTTTCTCCACTACCTTTTCCTTTCTTTAATATGAAATCAATGTGCATTTCAAAATCACTTCATAGAATAAAAAATTAGAAGGCCAATTTGGTAATAAATTTGATATAGCTAACTGGAAACAACATTATCATTTCAAAGGCCTGGTTTCCTCTCCTGGGCATTCTGTATACTAAGATCCGTGTGGAATTCCATTCCATTTGCCTGACATTCAGTGCCATAGCATCTCAGATGGATTCTTAACCCCATACGTTCAGGGACCAGGTAGGGCCAGTGAATGAGCTTTAAGTGACCTGTGCTGCAGAATGTCGCTTGTGTGTGTGCAATTAGTGGGGGTGGGGGGGAGTCTCTTTCTTTATTAGGTTTTCAAGGGAATCTGTGACCCCAAAATGGTTAAGAACCAGTGGTAAAGAGTGCATAGAGCATAGATTATTATTCCCATTTTAGAATTGGGGAGTATTGAGGAATAGAAATTGACAATAGCCAACTTGCTCCTTAAGAAAGAAGATTGGATTAGGTGTCATAGCTCCTCAACTTCATAATGCTGAAGTGAATAGATCATGAAGGACACTGAAGCATATCAGACTGGGTGCACTTGGCCCACGCTGGGGTGTAGGGAGCTGCTTGCCTCCCCGTGATTATCCAGTGAGGGCCCCCAACTCATGTTGGAGTGGGCCTTTCTCTACTAAACCACCATATGCTTATGCAGTTGGATTTGAGAAATTAGCATATGCAAGAAACTACAAGTACCCCGATGGGGAGAGGCTGCAGTCCATATAACTGAAATGTTAACAAGGCAGAAGCACTTAACTTTGGTCTGCCTTAGGTGGCAAAGGAAACCAGAGAAAACAAGTATCGGGGCTCTGCTATCAAGGTAAATCACAATGCATTCTTCCCCCATGACTCTTCCCCATATCCTCTCTGTAGAATCTCTGAAGTTAACACTAGGGGACAGGATACAAGAGGGTTTTGTTAAGAATTGGAAACTGGACATATTTTTAAGCTACATAGACTCTGGAAAGCCGTGGGCATCAAAAATGGACCGATTTGTTCCTCTCTTGAGTGGCAGACTACACAAGCTAAAATTCCTGCCACAAAGCCTGACCCTCACATCGTAGTTCTCAGTTCAGAGGGTCTTCTGTGTGGATGCCCTTTTAACTGTAGATGTCAGATCTAGTTACTAAAGTTTAATTTCCTAAATCTGAATTTCAGATATTTGTTTTCCACACTAAGTAGAAATTATTAACCACTATGCAAGATTTCTGAAACCTAATGTCCTGAGTATCAAAGAGAGATTGGATTTGGTTATTCTTAAGTAAACCCATACTTTAAGGGTTAGTTTCTAATCAGATGTGCTGAAATTAATCCTCTTTCATCCATATCCTAAAGCATCTAGTTTATACCTTGATTGTAACACTTTTCACTAATTTATTTGAGACGTTTACTTGCTTATCTTCTCTGCTTTAGACAGTAAATTTCTCAAGGGTGGGTCCCACGTCTTATTCACCTTTTTCTCTTTGTTGCCTGATACTCAGCAAATACTTCTTGAGTGGGCAAATAGAAATTGGTTCTAAATAATCATTTCATCCCATTCAGAGTGACCAGTTTGCCAAGAACTCTAACTGCCTTAATCCTTTTACGCATCGATAGTATTGTTTCCTTATTTTCCTTCTATAGATTTTTAACACAGTTAAAAGAGAGCTAGGCAATTATTACAGTGGAAATAATGTTTCTTTAAAATCCTTCCTTTTCTAGGTGCAAAGTCCTTCCTGGATGCAACCTCAACCGTATATCCTGCAGCACCCCGTAAGTTGTTTGCCTCAGTGGCCTAATGTTCTGCCTGCAAGTAAGCTGTGTGTGTGTACTCTTTGGGTTAAAACTCCTGGCCAAAGGCGGTATGGGATTTGGGAAATTTTACACATGGAATATGAAAATGCACAAGTTAAAATGAATCAGTGGTAAGCATTAAGTAAATTTGTTCCTAAGAATTTAAGACAAACTGTTTGAGGCAAGGTACCACATCTTGCCCATACCAGTTCAGAGGGAGGTCATTCAACTGAGTGACTAAATGTTTTATAATGATGAAATAGCTCTCATTTTTTATTCTATTTAATGCAAACATAAAGAAAAGAGAGATTTTCATCCATGGTATGAGCCTTTCTGGAAATCAGGAATAGTGAAATGTAATACATTCTTTGATAAATAACAAATGTGATTTCTTCAGTGACCTGAGCATTTGCTGATCTAATGTATAGCTAGTATTACTTTTTCTAAATGAGCTACCCTTTGGAACAAAATCACAAATAAACCTAAGAATGCTCACAGTGACATTATAGCATGCTTGCTATAAGAAGGCCCTAGATTTGAACCTCAACTTTCTAGTGACAGGTACGGAATGGGAATCCTGATGAAGCAGTTCACAGTGTTTGTAAGATAAACATAGATCTGTTGCTTAGGAAAAGAACTTGACTCTTGGTCTTAAGATGAGATGGAGATTTGTCCCAGGATACCTCCTAAAGTGGGCACTACATACAATACATGACTGGGTGTTTGAAATAGCAATCCAGCTATAACTAGTTTTGAACAAAAAATGCTTGAGATGACCTTTAGGAAGCAAACAAAACAGGTTGATGTGGTAACACAGGAAACAATCTCTATGATGCTTATGAATGTACATGTATTATGTGATATATACACATTTATACTGGTGCACATACATGCACACGTGAGCATGTGTGGATTTGTGGTGTATATTATGTATACATGAGAAAAAAGATCAGGAAACTACTTCCCCATTTTCTAGACTTCTGAGTCATTTTCATGTTACTCTGTGCTTTTGATAATACACATTAAAAATAGAATATATCTTTTTTCCCTTTGGCAACTTTTAGAGATTGCACATATTTTAATTTAACATCCTTCAGGAGACATGGGAAATGTGTACAGAATGTTCCTGAGAATTCATTACTGTTTCCCACCCAGATTCAAACTGCTTGCCTGCATGCCTGCCTCTGCCCACAGCTGTGCATCTAATTATCAATAATTAGATTATCAATAAAACAATTTAAAGAGATCTGTTACAATGACACCGGACTATATATTAGTACTTGTATGTTAGGATACTTGCATTCTCAGGTAATTAGCCAATTGCAAAAGTAAGAGGAATGGTAAAATTCGCAAAGTTTATAGGAAAAATTGGACAATTAAAATCCAAAAATAATTAATTAAATTTGGATGTATACTGTCAGTGTACCATGAACCAAATATTAAAAATGATGACAGTGACAACTGTGCAATCAGTTTGTGTTTATAATACAATGCTGAGTTAAAAGCAAATACCTGAGATGAAATTCTTCATGTTCTCTGATTGCATCTAGATGGAAACATGCAGAGGCAGGGAGAGGCACAGTGCTAACATGGTTGTATGGGAGAGGCTGGATTATGAGTGATTTTTTTTTTTTTCTTTCCCATTTTCTTTAATGTATTTAATTTGGTTGAGTGCAGTGGTGCACAGCTGTAATCCCAGTGGCTCGGAAGGCTCAGGCCAGAGGATTGCAAATTGAAGGCCAGACTCAGCAACTTAGTTTGACTTCATCTTAAAATTGAAAGGGCTAGGGATGTAGCTCAGTGGTAAAGCATCTCTGGGTTCAATCCCCAGTACCCAAAAATAAAAAAACAAAAATTTGATTTTTAATGACTAATATTTTGTAAATGAAGTGGAAGAACCTGGAATTGGTTAATGTTCCCTCCTTTGGCACCAGAATCACAGAAATTTCTGAGAACCACCAAGTTAAGTGAGAATGTGCTCTTGATCCTAACAACTGAATCCTGAACCAAATGACTATCTGTACAGAACATTTGTAAACAGATCACTATTATTGGCCCTGTTGTTTCACAGCTACAGAAAACATCACCTGTCTTTTTTAAGCATTTATAACCTTCTCTGGCCAAGGATAGTCTGTAGTTTGTGTTTCCTGTTACAGCTCCTCCTGCTGGACAAACTTCTCAGTTAAGTGAGTGGAGAGTTTAATACAGGAATTTTTGTGAAGTGAATATCAAAACACCATTTCCCTTAACACTCTTACAACATCTCAGGAAAAGCAATCTATAAGAGTTTAGGACATTGTTTACTGTCAATACCCCTTGCAAGTCTGAGAAATGTCATTTTTGCTTCACGTTACTCACGAAGGAATTGCCTTTGCAAAAGGTAATTAGAATCTCAACTCCCCTCAGTTTGCCCTTTGTTGCTTTTGTCTCCCATCCACAGGGTGCCGTGTTAACTCCCTCAATGGAGCACACCATGTCACTACAACCTGCATCTATGATCAGCCCTCTGGCTCAACAGATGAGTCATCTTTCACTCGGCAGCACCGGAACAGTAGGTGGCAAATTAATATCATGTGTCTCTGCAAATAGAGGAGAGTAAACTAACGCAGACCTGTGCCTTCCCTGTAGAATCACAGGCTCTGTGATGCCAGTCACTGGGCCTGATTCCATCCTCACCCCACATTGCCTTCCATAAAGGAAGAACTCAGATATTTCTTGATAAAGTGAAGAACTGAGAGTCTGTTCACTAGGTCTCCCTCTTGCCAAAATACAGCACCCACACATCTAGCTTCTACAACCAGTGTCACTGTGCCAGCATCATGAAGTACCGTTTCATGCAGCAAAGGATGCAAGTGGCACATGGTGGCCAAGGCAGGAAACATTCCCTCACCTATCCCTTCTGTTGTGGAATTTGAGAGCATGAATCATGATCTTCATGACTTATTTCACTAGAGTCCAGGGGACTTGGTGGGGTAATGAGGTCAGGCTGGTACTAGACCCATGTTGGTTTGTTTATAGTTGAAATTGTAAGAGATGCCCACAGAAGTTTGGTGCAACCTGTATCTCTGATAGCTCAAAAGAACAAAGGGTGTTGCATTTTCCCCTCTTAGACTCAAAACCAGCAGCAACTTCTTGTGCAGACTTAAGCCAGGGCCATACACAGCCCTGAGATAGACTAGAAATGCCTCCTGCCTTTGGGAGTTAGTGACTTCAGCACCAGGAAATCAGGGCTTCCTGGCCTAATCTTCAGTGAAAAGGTCTAATATAATAAGTCTTCCATCCTTGGGCCTCCACCTGTAGAAACAGTACTAGAAAACAACTCAAGGTCTTTGAGAAAAGATCATCTAAAATGACACGTTAGTGATATTGAATCATTAAAGACTACAAACTTTAATGATCTTCACTTGTGTGCTTCTTGGTAGGAAATCCAAAGACAACATGAAATTTATAGTTTGACAAATTCAAAAAGTAGAAAATAATGACTTTGCCTTCCATGTCACATGTTTACATCTACTGATAAACCTTTGAGGGTGGCTTATTTAAATCTCTTCTTTGAGAACTCCAAATATTTTATATCCAGCTCAAAATTCCCTGAGTACTCCCCATTTTGCGTGGTTTTCCGTTGCCCATCCTGACGACCTCCTCCTTTTCAGTACATGCCTGCAACGTCAGCTATGCAAGGAGCCTACTTGCCACAGTACGCACACATGCAGACGACGGCGGTTCCTGTCGAGGTTGGTGCAGTGTTCAGTGGCCAGTCTAGCAATGGGTAGTTTCAGAAATGGGTGAATTAAATAGAACGCAAAGCAAAATCTATCAGAAGTCAAACATTTGCATAAAGGATTGAGTTTAGATGGAATATGTTATTTTTGACTACAAAATGTAATTGTTAAAAATTAGGGTAACAACATCCAGGCCACAGCCCCAAGAATACCTAGAAATATTTTCTAAGCTTGTAGCACATTTTACACCCCACCAGGGCTCTGTCTTGTTGCCCCTAAAATGATACGGACATATTACGGTAAAATTGGAGTTTGTGATCCTAGTCCTAAAGATTGTATCAGTGATAATACAAAAAGAAATCAGTCATGATTCAGCTAGTTAATTAAAAAGGAAAGCTGTTATGGCAGGCATGGGGAAGAAAGCCATACCTGTTTTTATAGAGTCCGTTAGCGTGGCTAAATAACTCTTAGTTCATGTTATGGGAGATGCTGGTATGGAAGAAGTCTGACATCTGATTATGACTGAACAGGAGGCATAGCATTTTCCTACACAAAAGTATCCTTAAAATTCCAAAGAAAGGGAATAGAGTTGTGACTCCATGGTAGAGTGCTTGCCCAGGATGTGTGAGATTCTGGGTTCAATCCTCAGAACCACATATAAATAAATAAATAAAATTAAAGATCCACTGACAACTAAAAAAAATTAAAAGAAAAAAATTTCAAGGAAAAGTACTCAACACAATTGATCTTTCCCACTAGGCGCTAGGCAGAACCCAAAGGCTCCATTTCCAGGAAGGGCCATAGAACTGTGTCTTATTATTATTTGCTTTTGATTGTGCAATTATGGCAATCACAATTGCCAGAACCCACAATTCCTTATCAGCAATTTTGAAACCCTCCAAAAACTTTGAAAATAAAAATCCTCTTTGTGACTATCTTACTAGCAAAAATTCTGATCTTTAGAAAAACGAAACTTGAACTGAGACAAAAGGATATCTTTGTCCCAAGTTACTGTGTTTATTCACTGTTCAGTATAGAGTTACTGATGTTTGATCATGAGGGACATCCCCAAGTCCTACTTGGGGATATTATATGATATACAGTATATTCATACCATGTCTCAGATTCTAAACCCTGGAAATGCTGAATTCCAAATCACATCTGACTCCACAGAGGAAAAGATTAAGAAATTTGTTTGCTAAATGTAGCTTAATCAGAATAGACAAGTCAAAGATTTGAATGGGAGGTTCGTAGTCTATCAGACATTTCAGCTACTTGGGGGAATGATTAATCTAAAAAGCTCTGCATAATATTAGAAATTCACTTTAAAAAGTGCTTATTTTCAGGTGAATGCCTTTGACTTACACTTAAGTAGCAGAGTTAGGATTTTATCACTGACATGTTTAATCTGCTTTGCTTTGTTGTAGGAGGCGAGTGGTCAGCAGCAGGTGGCTGTAGAGACATCTAATGACCATTCTCCATATACCTTTCAACCCAACAAGTAACTGTGAGGTATGAGAGAAAGTCTCCATAACCAGAGCACTATCAAGCAGTCTATGGGTCCTTTATCAAAATGATGTTTAGAATAACTCAGATTCTATCATACTTGATTTTATTATGGCCAGGGCATCCAGTCACACTGAAACATTAAAATCAATGATTTTGCAAATTTGCAGATTCACTCTTCTGTGCAAAAAGAACAATGCTTTCTATTGAAATCAAAAAATACTCTCTCTCTCTCTCTCTCTCTCTCTCTCTCTCTATATATATATATATATATATATATATATATATACAGTGAAATCTGTAACATCTTAAAACAGGTACCAAACTTGTCCTATAATACAAGTATCCTATATTGTATTGCTCGAGTACTCAAAACTAAAGGCAGTATAGCATAAGATGTTGCTTTAATCAAGCATTACAAGATTAGCAATATCTTGGCTATGAGTTTTTGACTAATGTCAGTGTCCTTAGATCAAAATATTGTATTCCCACCAAATATCAATTTTTTTTTTTAACTTTACCATGTATGTGCAACAAATAGCTATGTGGAACCTGGTTTCTGGATTGCCCTGGTGACAATATAGATTGTTGATTTTATAAAGTCACCCTTGATCTTGGAGACCCACATGAATTGGCTCTGATTTCGTTAGAGAGGAATGTACTTTTGGAAGTCCTAGATTGAAAGGCAGATTCAAGACATTGAAAATGACTTTCAGGTCCAGAGTTTGTATCTCCCAAGTCTAACATCAGTGATGAACACAGCCTGTATCAATACACCTCTTTAAAAACAAGACAAAGATTACAAGCTCCATGGGTGTTATATCAAGTCCTCAAAGCGTTTGTCTTTATCTTTCTCTTACAGATGTACAGAAGGGTGTTCTTACATGAAGAAGGGTGTGAAGGCTGAACAATCATGGATTTTTCTGATCAATTGTGCTTTAGGAAATTATTGACAGTTTTGCACAGGTTCTTGAAAACGTTATTTATAATGAAATCAACTAAAACTATTTTTGCTATAAGTTCTATAAGGTGCATAAAACCCTTAAATTCATCTAGTAGCTGTTCCCCCGAACAGGTTTATTTTAGTAAAAAACAAAACAAAAAAAAACCAAAAAAAAAAAAACAACAAAAAAAGATTTTTATCAACTGTTATGATGCAAAAAAGACAAAAGAAAAAAAAAAAAAAAAGAAAACTTCAATTTTCTGGGTATGCACAAAGACCATGAAGATTTATCCAAGTGCATGACCGGATTTTTGTGGTTTTGTTCATTTTGTGTTTAATTTTTGTTTTCTTCAGCTGTATGAAATGGGCTTTCTGAAGTTTAACTAGTCCGACTTCACCCATGGTGTTCTATGCTTGCAGTGCGAGTGTTGCTGTAACTCAGTGTTGCCGTCACGTCTCTTTCCTTAGCTTTCCGTTTTTCTTTCAATGTAGTGTGAAGTGTCTTATCCTTTTCTATGAATTCCAATTTGCCTTAACTCTTTTTGATGCTGTAGCTGTTTCAGTAAAAGTTAGTTCAAACTAATGATGTAGAATGCTTTGACCAAATGAGCTGGTCTATTATGCCTTGTAAAACAGCAGCATAGGGCTTTTAAAAGGTAGTCAATAAAAGTTGCTGAAATTTTGGCTTTTTTAAATATGTAGTAGGTGTTTTTAATGATTTTTCACATAATGTGTAAGGTAGTGAAATGCAAGAAGGGAAAAACTGTTTTGTGTGAAACACATTTTCTGACTGGGGAACTTTTAATAGGGTTAAAGCATTTGTAAGGCTATATGCCGACAGTTTCCTCTGATAGTTTGACTGATTTAGGAGATCTGCTGTATGATGCAATGTAAAGTCTTTTTTGCCTTTTTTCAGGAAGAAAAAAAACTAATAACTTGATGTTCTAGATTTAGTGTAGGTAGCGTTGGGGCTGGGGGAGGGGGGCGGGGGAGGGGAGTCACCGAATGTTTTGTCCTTCCTTTATACTAATGATAGTGCTTTAGAATGAGAATTATGCCTGCGATCTGGCAAACCGAAAATAAAAAAATAAAAAAAAAAAATAATGTTGCTATTGCAACTAAATGGCAAAAGCTAAAAGTAAGGATTTCTCTTCAAACATAAGCTGAGATATGAATAGAAGCGAAACGATTGGCTACTAGCTCTCTCTCTCTCTCTCTCTATTAGGTAAATTTGAAAAATAAAAATGACTTGGCACTTTTAAAGGTAACTTCACCAAAGACCGAAGAGCCAGTAACCAGTAGCTCCAACTTGTCTCAGCATCACATCTTCTGTGCTCTTTATTTTTGCCGGACCAGTTTGCGGTTAGGAGAATGTGCCTTTTTTGTACCTTTGAATTTAGGTTTTATAATTTTAATTGATGTATGGACACACACAAACAAACAAAAAAGCATGAAGGAAGATTTGGATCCAAGCAGTGCCACACTTTACATCATCACTACAAGTGTTCAAGTGTAAAGAAAACCAATTTTGAAACTATGAAATTCCTGATTCATAAATACACAGTTATTTCTACTTTAGTACATATGAGATGATTCACTGTTATTAAAGCTCTTTTATTAAGGCAATTGCGTATGTTTTAAAAGCAATGGTAAATTAAGTTGTCTTCCAAAACTGTGTACTTGTCTGGTCAGCTGTGTATGATCAGTTATCTACCTCAGAGTCTATTTTCTTTTGTGCTGGGACAGGTTGCTGGCCCTCCCTGTTTCCACAGACCAAATCCTCCTAGCTCAGGAGCTAGGGCTAAGCAGTTATTTCTTTTGAGTATTTTTTAGTTCTTAAATTTTATTGCTTGTATTTGATTATAGATGTCAGTGACATTTCATAGTTTCAAAAGTCCTTGCTGCTCTGAGAAGTGTAGATTCTAGTGAAAATTACATAGTCATAAGAGAAATGTGTTTGTTTTTGTTTTTGTTTCCTTTTTTTAAAGTTGTGGTATTATTGGTTCTACGCTCCCTGGAATATTACTGCTTTGTGAAAGTCCAGACTGAACGCAGCACCCTCCATGTACCTAGTACATTTATAAACCTGGGTCTCTCACTACTTGATATTTTTGCATTAGTTAAGACAGAAATTTGATAGCTCAGTTAGAGGGGAGGGGAAATCTGCTGCTAGAAATGTCTGAACTAAGTGCCATACTCGTCTGGGTAAGATTTGGGAAACATAACCTCTGTACATAAAAAAATAAAAATAAAAAAAAAAATCAGTTAAACATCACATAGTAGACAGCCATTAAATTATAAAAAATTAATTTATGAAGAAAGACCTTTTGTACAGATTGAAAAAAAGATTTTCATAGAGATATCTATATGATCAAGAGAGTTAATTTTTTATTTTTGTTTTACTAGTGCCACAAACTTGCCAGTGGTAACTTATTTGTCCGGTTCAAGATAACTCTGTAGTTTTCTTTCCTAGGACTTGTTGTTAAACGCCAAAAGACATTTTTGAACTGTACATTTGATCAGATTGTTAGCTTTTTCTGTTTTATTTCTTTTGAGAACCTTTGAATAAAAAACATCTGAAACTTTATTCTTCCCTGTTGATTTTTTTCAAGAAGATTAAATGTATATCAGAATTTCATTTCACTTCTGATCTTCTTCAGCTCAGTAAATTGGTTTGGGAGTTGAAAATTATGTCGAGTTCAATATGTACTCAAAGTACATTTTCTTGAAAAGAACTGGAAAAGCTTCTACCACCTTCTTGCAGGTTATTTAAATACACATAGTGACTAGACACATCAACCATCAACCCACCACATCTCAGCAAAATTCCAGTCTGAAATATGCCACTCTCAGTCTGTCTTTGGTGTTTGTTTTGTTTCTTTGACTATGTTGGTTATCAAACTCAGGGTCTGCACGCACTGGGTAAGTGCTCCATCACTGAGCTACAGCTCGAGCCCTGTTGTTCTGTCCCAGGAGCGCTTAACCACGGAGCCACATCCCTAGCACTTTTTTGTATTTTATTTTGAGACAGGGTCTCTCTGACTTACTTAGGTCCTCACTAGGTTGCTGAGGCTGGCTTTGAACTCATGATCCTCCTGTCTCAGCCTTCTGAGCCGCTGGGGTTTGATCTGTTCTTAAAGACCAAAAAATCAGACCCCTTTTCTTCCTCCTTTCCTTACTGCCACCCTTTGACAGTTTCACTGCTTAGATGAACAGAATAATAATCTCCCACCTGTGGAAGCAAGCACATGGGTAAGGAAAACAGAATGATCTTACCCAAACCTTGTGACCATGGCCTCCTTTAAAGTGACCTTGTTTATCTGTTCACAGTAGGAGGCCCTTTGCAGCATTCACTGAGGACTTGGAGGGGGGAAATCTCCCCTTTCCCTCACTGACATGCTTTATGGGAGGCACTTAATACAGGAAATTGACTTCTACCCAAAGTGGATTAAATGTAATGGAGCTGTATAGTATTTGGTTTTCTGCTGTCGTGGTTTTGTCATGGAGGTAAAAGGAGTGGGCAAGAAAAATACCCACTTTCCTCCACTTCTGCATGCCTACCCTGAATGGCCATGGTGTACGATGTGAATTAGCTCAAGGGGAGTTAGAATACTTCACTTCACTGACCCAAGAAGCCCTGGTACTTAACACTTTTCCAGAAGATACAACACGTGCCCCTGATGCTAACTAGTGCTTCAGAGAGAGAGAGAGAGAGAACAGGAGAGAAACCTGGCCTCTCTCAGGACAATCAGGGATGTAGGAATCTTAAGTGGTTGGTCTCATTTTGCATATCATCTACATTACGTGTGTGTTCTTTCACATGACTGTGACCAAAGGTAAGAAGATATGCTATTTAAGCCTTTTTTTTTTTTTTTTTTTTTTTTTGGACACTGGTACTTGAACCCAGAGGGGCATTTAAACACTGAGCCACATCCCCAGCCCTATTTTGTATTTAATTTAGAGACAGGGTCTCACTGAATTGCTTATTAGCACCTCACTTTTGCTGAGGCTGACTTTGAACTCACGATCCTCCTGCATCAGCCTCCCAGGGTCTTGCTAAGTTGCCTTGGGCCTCAGCCTCCTGAGCCACTGGAATTATGGACATGTGCCACCATGCCCAGCTAAGAAATCTTTAGTTACAAGTCCAAGGGGTTTCCATCTGGCTGCATTATACAGTCATCCCTTGGCATCCACAGCGGATTGGTTTTAGGACTCCCACAGACACCCAAATCCACAGGTGCTCAAGTCCCTATATACAATTTGCATACAACCTATCCACATTCTTCCATATACTTTGGTCTCTAGATTACTTATAATACCTAAAACAATGTAAATGCTGTATATAGTTGGTATGCTGTATCATTTAGGAAAATCTGACAAAACAATATGTGTTCAATGCAGACTTTCCCACTGGGGACTGGTTAAATCCACCAATGCAGAACCCATAGATAAAGCAGGCTGATCATATACTGAAATGAAAAAACCCTCTTATTTAAGGCATCTCTTCTATGTACAAAGGAGGATCAACCCAGGGTGATGACAGTTGAAAGAAAGAGATGGCTCAAATATGCAAAGTGGAGCAGCACAGCATTGGGTAAACCACACTTTGCTCCTCAGACAGGTACCAAGGAACTCCAGATTCCTTTTAGCGTGCAGTGGAATTGTTTGAGGAAAGGAAAGAGGAGGCGGCGGTTGCTCTCTGGTATGAGGGTCTCCCTTTCCCTGTTGGCTGCGAGGGAGAGGGGAGTGGGCTGGGGATCCTTGTTGTCACCCCAGCATCCACACCTGTCGTGGGTAATAACACCAAGTATATCATCGGAGATTGAATTTCACAAAAGCTGATTCGAACTTCACTAGGAGAAAAATGGAATTCCCCCAGCCTCCAGTGGGAGTCTACAAATGTTAAGGTCTGACGAATAATTGCCTCAATTCATTTGTGTAGCCAAAAAGTGACACTGGGACAAATGTCATTAACCTGTAAGGATTCCCCCACCCCCTTCCACAAAAAAGCCTAAGATGACAAGTAGGTGAGGGAGGGAGAACGCAAAGCTCAGGATTTAAGGAAAGCCAGGCAGTTCCTTCCCCCTCAAATAGCCAGACAATGAGCTAACCAACTGGCCAGTGCTGGGAGAAGGCTGGGAGGAGGGCGAACCCAGTGGTGACGTGCTCGCAAGGGGGTTGCGGGTGCACAGGCCGCGATGGGCGCTCTTGGCACAGCCATATTCAGGAGGCGCGCCTCCTGTAGGGCCCTTGGTGTGGGATCAACCACCAGAGCAATGGAATTTCAATCCTGTTTTGAAATGGCTCCAAAATGTCTCTTGTATACTGACTCTGGGCCTTTTATAGCCCAGAGGAAGTGTTTGAGCTTGAGCCACTAGAGGGAGGATTTTTTTATTCTTCAGTCATAACTGTGAGCTCTTAAAAGACCCAAGACCCAGTCACAGCCTGCTGAAATCTTGAAGGCCTGCTACTGGTGGATGTTTAGAATCTCAGGGACATAAACTGCCAGGGACAACAGAGATCTTGAATTTGGGGTTCTTTCAATGTAGGAGCTGACGGAATCTCAGACTATCGCCGTTACCTTACTGATGCTGGCCGTGTGCTGACCCTGACCATGAGTATTGTTGCTGGATGGGGGAGCCACATAAACGTGACTTTCAAGACCAAAGAAAGCCAAGGGTGGGGGATAAGCCACAGGCCTTGCCAGACCACAACTTAGGTTCCAGAAAGTGTTGGCAGGTCTCTAGGCTGCTGAGAATTGAAAACAGGTGGCTTTGGATTAACTACTATTTATTTTTCTAAAGCACGTGACTCTGAAAGGTTAAGGCCCGTTTCATTGCTCACCCAAGACACAGATCATAAACGAGACTGCAGGTGTCTCCTACTCTCTGACATTCCAGAAGCCACATGCCCTGCTGGAATACCTCTGTACCGCAAGGTGCATCCTGTATCCTATTGGAACAGGTCTCAAACTTATTTAATGAGTTAAAATTGTTCAGTGGTAACTTCCACCTACCAGCTTTGCTTCTACCAACTAGGACACCACAAAACAAGTGAGACCGTCTTGAGAGGTGGAGATGAGTCTCCATTGCTCTGCTCTGCCCTGGCTTGAGCATTCCCTCTAGCTTTCGCTCTTCCTCCTCAGATCTGGCTCCACCCTCACACTACTAGCTCACCTGCCAGAGGTACCACAGCTGACTCATCCCAGAACCCAAGGGGCAGCCTGGGGCCACCCCCCTGTCTCCCTACCAGCCCAATCCCTCTAATACACGAAGTAGTTTCTTTTCTGACTTTTCATGCGTACCAATATTCTTAAAACTTGAAGCCAATGAAAATCCCTCTGTTGTTTGACTTTTTAAATCACCATGATTAATTACAACAAAGAGATGCAAAGAAATATTATGAAGTGCCAGGTGCAGTGGCACACACCTGTAATCCAATAGCTGGGGAGGCTGAGGCAGAAGGATCTTGAGTTCACAGCCAACCTCAACAACTTAGTGAGGCCCTAAGCAACTTAATGAGACCCTGTCTCAAAAGATAAAAAGGGCTTGGGTTGTGGTTCAGTGGTCACACTCCTGGGTTCAATCTCCAGTAAAAAACAAAAATTAAAAATATAAACTTCTTAAAAGTTTTTTCTTTGGGGGCTGGGGTTAATACTAGGAATCAAACCCAGGCCCTTGCACATTAGGCAAATGCTCTATCACTGAGCAATATCCCTAGCCCTTTATATAGAGAGGTCAAATAAATGATCTGTAGTCATGAAAAATTGATCAGAATATAAGAAAAGTGTTAGGTATTGTAGCTACTGTATAATCATAATTATGAAACAACATTTAAGTATAAAAAAAGAAAGTAATTCAAAATGCTTAGCAATAGGTGGGAATGTTATAGAAAATTTCTATCTTCTGGTACTTTTCTGACTTTTTCCAATTTTCTACAAGGAAAACCTTTTTTTTTTTTTCTTGTTTTTGTTTTTTTGTTGGTGTTTGCTTTTTGGGTTGGTTTGTTTGTGTTTTGGTACTGGGGATTGAACTCAGAGGCCCTTTACCACAGAGTAACATCCCCAACCCTTTTTATTTTTAATTTTGAGACAGGGTCTCACTAAGTTGGTTAGGGTCTCACTAAGTGGCTGAGGCTGGCCTCAAACTCGCAATCCTCCTGCCTCAGTCTCCTGAGTTTCTGATATTACAGGAGGGCACCACCATACCCAGCTACAATGAAAACATTTTATAGTTGGAAAAAAATTCTTAAAGAATATTGTCAGATTGGCCTGAAGTTGTATAAGTCACTATGCTCCCGATATTCCAATTCGGCAAGTTTGATTTTTGCTTTTAAGAGATGCTGCACCTGATACTGGAAGACACAAAGATGACATGATGTGGTCCTGGTCCTCAGAGGACAATCTTGTGGAGAGATCACTTGTGACGATGTTGCAAGGACAAGTGACAAAAGCAAGAGTGAAGTAAATTGCTGTGGGCGTACTATGAGGGTACAAGGGTACATAGGCATCTCTCCTGCGACCTCATCGTTTCCACCTTACCAACCGGTTCCTTTGTTACTGACAGAATTCACTCCAGAGCTGCCTTTTTCCTCACTGGTTCCTGTAAATTCTGAGAAATGGCATTGGTAGGCCAGCAATGAAGTCCTTGGTAGCTCTGCTCTTATTAGGAGATTTGGAACAGATGTCCAAAGAGCTGACATTCCTTTGCTATTCCTGCTCTAAAAATGTTAGAATGTATGACAAGAAAGTATCATCTTGCTTTTTGTTTTTGTTTTTAATCAAGCAGGGTGTGGGATGCTTCCAAATAACATCATTCTGACTTCTGCCCTAGATCACACATGTCGGATTGTGGATTTGTAAATACCTATATAGTTGTTTGACCCCTCTCCCACTTCTCCACTGACAAAATGACCATTTCCCAAGACTGTTTCACATAGGGCCCCTTTATGAAAGTCAGAGGCAGCACAGCCAAAAACCAGTGAAAGTCAATCTGCAAGGACTCAGGCTCACAGTAGGTGCTCCAAACATTTCTTGTCAAATGCTCTTAGGTGATGTCCTTTATCCCTCTCTCAGAACCTATTACTCTCGACAAAATCCGTTTTACAATAGCACAAATATTCCAGATCCTTCTTTCACTTATGCATTCAACTCCTCAAATAAAAAATAACAATAAAAGAGAGAGAGATGCAGGTCACCAATCAGTCAACCTTTTTTTTTTTTTTTTTTTTTTTTTACATTTTTATTTGTTCTTTTTAGTTATATATAACAGCAGAGTGTATTTTGACATATTATACTACGTGAAGTATAACTTCCCATTCTTGTGGTTGTACATGATGTGGAGTTACACTGGTTGTTTAATCATATATGAACATAGGAAGTTATGTCCAATTCATTCTACTGCCTTTCCCATTTCCCTTCCCTTCCCTTCATTTCCCTTTGTCTAATCCAATGAACTACTATTCTTCACTCCCTGCAACTTATTGTGTTAGTATCCACATATCAGAGAGAAATATTCGGCCTTTGGTTTTGGTGGATTGGCTTATTTCACTTAGCCTAATAGTCTCTAGTTCCATTCATTTACCTGCAAATGTCATAGCTTTTCTTTCTTCTTTATTCAGCCAGCTTCTTGTAGAGGACTTCAAACTATGCCCAAGACATTGTCCCCTTTCCCCTGTTCCATCTGAAGCAGAGCTCCAGATTGAGCTACTGGGATGGCTGGTTCAAGGTCCCCCTTCTGTTGACCAATGAGTTAGGAAGTAGATGGAGGACACTTCCTACTACCCAATCGTTCAGCTTCCCAAGGGCACTCACAAGTAACAGCGCACCTTGTTTTACCACCAAACCACCCTTGAGAGCTGAGGAGAGAAAATAGGGAGCCCTATGTGATCCACAAAAACACTAAATTTCTATAAATTCTCATACTTTCTCCTAAATTAAAGGGAACTTTGTGTTTACTTCATATCTTTTCTCCAAAGGTGGTCATGTCATTTGATTTAGAAATGTTTTTAAAATTTTGAAGCACAAAAGTTGCAATACAGTACAAAGAAATTTTATCCTGATTTATTTGAGAGCAAATGATGGACCCGTTGCTTCATTACCTCTACAACAGCATTCTCCTCCACAACCACAACACGTGAAAATCAGAACGGTAACATGAGTACATTACTACCCACTAATCCACAGGGCCCAGTCAAGTCACACCAATTATTCCAGTAATGTTCTTTGTTGCAAAAGATGCAGTTCAAAATTGCACACTGCATTTAAGTTGTCACGTCTCTTTAGTTTTTCTCAGTCTAAAGTCGTTCATCTGCCTTTCTTTGATTTTCATGACTTCAACACACTTGAAGATTATAGATCAGAGTGTCCTCAGATGGGTTAGTTTGAAGTCTCTGTACCATCCATCACTGGCAGATAATCACCCAAGTGAAGCTATGTTCCCCTTTCTGCATCCCATCAAGAGTACATGACTTCAGTTTGTCTTATTACCAAAAATGTGCCCTTAGACTACTTAACGAAAAGGGCATCTGCCAGGCACCTCCACTCTAAAGTTATTCTTTGTTATTTAGCAGTTAAGATGTACTTTGGGAGAGGTACTTTGAAGTCATGGAAATACTGTCAATGTATATTCATTTGCCTCTCTGAATGAGTATGGATTTGGGGTTTCCTATCAGTGGGTTCTAATCTGTTTCAGTTATTGCTTTGATATTCAAATATTCCCAGTATGGTCATTGGGAGCCCTTCAACCAGCCTGTGTGTTCTTCAGGCCTGCTTTGCCTTCTGGAGCCACAAGGTGTCCCAGGCCCATTTTGTACTTTCCCTGAACCATCCATTTCTCCAAAAATCCCCGCTTCCTTTCTGTGGAGAACAAGGTTTAGAAGCCAAGATCTGGGCAAATACCCTTTACTACAGACATCACTATTCCCAAGCCTTGACAGTGGACAGGGTAGGGAATGTGTGTGTACCCACATGCACACACACCTACATGGGAGCACAAACATACAGACCTGTCTTCTCTGTATAAATATTGGAAAACATGAATTTTCACATCCATACTTCCAATTCCAATCCAATGCCACACGTTCATTTTCCCTTTCCATTTCTGTAGCTCCATTCTCTCGACAAGAAACATGACTCCCAATACCTTGATATACTTACTCATTTAATCAGTACCCTGCCTGTGACCAGGTCACCCACATTACTGTGCAAGATGCATAGCTGGGCTCACCCTACTCAAGATCTGCTCTCTCCCACTGTGTGGCCTCCAGTGTGAGGAAGCTGCTCTCCTACTCTCTCCTCCGAAGCAGTCAGGATGTATCAAGGAGCAGGAGAGATTCCACCCTGAGAGGACGGAAAGACAAGATCTCTTGTGATGCTGTCAGTTATCCCATGAACTTGGCTTGCTTATTGTCATATGGAGCATGTCGAAATTAAAGAGCAGGAAGGCTGGGGCAGTGGAAAACCAGAAAGGAAATAGAAATGAGAAGATGGCATGAAAGAGAAAGAGAAAGAAAGTAGAAAAGACACAGAAAGGAAGCTAGATAGGAAAAACAATAAAAGTAAGAAAAAATATAGAAGGAAAAGAAGATAAAATGAACTGTTTTCTAAATCCATCCCCTGAGGGCCTGGGAAATAAGTTCTTAGCCACCAGCTTTGGTGTATATTAAATTAAGGACACAATGATATTTCTAAGATGTCAGCAGGTAGTTGCCATCTCTGTTCAATATGCTATAGAAACTCTGATCCTGCAAAAATACCTGATCTTCCTGGGTATTTTTCAAGCACCATCCAAGAGAATCCCATTCAACCTCATAGAGCATCAACATGATCATTAACCATGAATTATTGATTTTAAAAAATATGTACTTTTGTCAACTATACCTCATTAAACCGGAGGGACGGGGAAGGAAAGGTGAAAACCAACCTGGAAAACCATGTTAATTCTTATGTTTCTAAAATAAATATCTTTGAGTTTTGAGACTGAAAAGAGCTACTACCTCTTAGAATGGGAAATAGTGGATTTCCCAACCTAATCGATACCTCACCGGTTTCACTTCCACTTGGCCCTCTCTATAGCACTGGCCAGTGCTATCAACTCATGTCTCCATGTCCCCACTGTAGCCTACTGCACTCTTGTGTCTGCTGCCAGTCCTCCCTCCTGAGGAGGACAGGGACCCTCTTGTTCTCAAGTCAGATAACCCTGCTGAATCCTTATCTCAATGACCTCTTAGCTGTGTGTCCTGTGGGCTCGCCACTTCTTGAAATTTCATTCCCGTCTTTAAAATCCTTCCACAAGCCCCACCAAGTCTAAGTGCCCAGCTCACCCAGACTCATTTTTACTGCCTTTGAAGCCTAACCCCCATTCCCATACCCCATCTTGAACTCTAAGACCTCAGAAGAGTTCTCTGCTCTGGACTTCTGCCCCTTCTTTTGTCTCTCTCCTATAATATTCTCCCCCACCTAGACAACTGCTAATAATTCTTTAAGTTTCATCTCAGTACCTAATCTCCCAAAAAATAATTAGGCAGTGAGGAGTTTTACACACACTATGTCTAACTTCAAAGTATAATAAGCTTAGAAAAGTACATAAAACAGATGTACAGGTCAAAGAAACTTTGCCAAACGAACACCTTCTGACTCACACCCAAGTCCGGAATCAAACAGGGCCACCTCCACAGACCACCCCCCATGGTGTTCCTTCACAATCAGAAAACCCTCCTTTCGTTCAGGAGGTAAAGTATTCATTCACAGTATTCATTTTCTTGCCTTTTTTATGATTTACTATCGGAATATGAATCCCCTAACCATACTTTAGTTGCCTATATTTAAACTGCACATAAATGGAATCATGCATGAGCTATTTGTTACATCTGGCTTCTTTTGCTCAATCTTTAACATTTAATCACATTTTTGCATATCTATAAGTTATTTTTATTGTCACACAGTAATCTATTGAATACCACTCCATAGTTGATAGACACGTACTCTTTCTGATCTTTGGCTATGATGATGAACATGCTTGCATGTGTCTCCTGGCACAACCATGCACATTTTCCTGTAGGGCACATGCCCTGGAGTATGACTGGTAGATCAGAGGACAGGCCTGGCTTCAGGTTTATAAGATAATGACAAAATGTTTTCAAAGTGGTAATCACCCTAAGGTTAGAGGAAATATCTCTGTCTGTCATCTGTCTGTCTCTCTTTTATAATAAGTACCTCCACCTGCATACGGGGGGCAATCATAAGAGCCCGGGGGGTTGGATATTGGCAAAGTGAGCAGTGAGTGGAGGAATCACAGCTGACAAGGGACTGGCCCTCATGGAAAAGGGAAGGGGAAGGTGTCAGGCCTAGAGTACAACCAGTATAAATGGCTTCCCACATAGAATTGCATTCGCTTCCCTCTGTGAACACTGCAAAAGAGCTCTTCTCTGTTCTGCAAAGAAGGAGGTGGTTTATCTAAGAAAGGATGCAGTTCATGGTAGGGGGCCCTGGTACCTGGGATGTTGGTCCAGTGGCTTGGACCATGCAGCTGTGGACCAGGCCAGACTGCTGCTGGTGCCACCACTGCTGACCATCCACCCCAGGTCCCTGGTCCTCAGCAATTCTCCTCCCTCTCCTGTCCTGATAGTGGCAATCGTGAGTGTCTCACAATCTCATCCCTTCGGACCCTAAAGAAAAGCCTCTATTCTCATGTGGTCACTGCCCAAGTAGGGTGGCAGCACATTTTCCTTGCCAACCTTCCATTCTTGGCTCACCAATAGAGCCAGGGAGGGGACATGGGGAAAGGAGTACATCTGGGTGTTATTTTGAAGCTGGGACTGAGGTGCCCACCCATCTCCTTCATCTTATTGAGAAGTAAGGGGCCACGTGTTAATCTTCACCAGGTCCTTCCCTCTCCCCAGCACCATCCCCAGGGTCTTATCTAGGTACCTAGCCTGCCACTTACTCAGAGTGCAACTTTATATCAGTTGGGGATGGAGGAGACACCTGCTCTTAGAAGTTCACTACCATCTACCAGAGAATTGTCAGAGAGGCCACACAAATCCACAATGACTGTGAATAGCCCAGCAACCCCTGGAGCTACAGTGTGAGCTTCCTCACCATAACCCACAGGTTGCTTGGTGGGTAAAGACAACACAATGCTAGACCCAGTACTTATATTCACGTTTGCCAATAATCCTAAACTCTTAAAATAGAGTTGCCCAAAGTGCTAACAAGGAACTGTGATCTAAATTAATTACTCCCTCTAAGAAGAAGATCCACCAAACACTTATTTAAGTTCATCCAGAAACTGCCAGCCAGATAGGGTTGGAATGATTTAAGTACAGTGACAGGTTTTAATTTTGCTTCAGCTTAATGATTTTCTTTTTCCAGTTTGCAGAGTATGGCAAAAGTATGGCAGACACAACATCAAGTTGCTCATGACTCTGGGAGTGGGCGTACTGGAAGGGAAGACTGTGGAGTGTGGACTGTCAACATGAGGTCACAAAGGATTGCAGCCCTGGGTGACACACATTTGGCCAATGAAGATGAATAGGGAACCCACCAAAGTGTGCACCAAAAAGATTGCCCAGCTGGGCAGAAGCACATTTTCCCATTTGTCTGCCCTTGGAAGGCTTCTAATTCTCACAAGGACTAGTTCTGTGCATGATATTCACATTGTTACAGCACACAGAGCTGAACCTAGCAATAGCAGTTCCTGAAACTAACATCCCTAAGCAACCCACAAAACTAGCCACCCATTCTGACCGTTACTTCTGTTTCCTTCTTTGATCAATCCTAACAGTTGTAAATCTCTATTTTCTAAGTTCAGCACAGTGACTTTGTAAACTGAATGCTCAGTTCCTGCATATTCCTCCCTTTTCCTCTCCAGATCCCAGCAGGCTGACCATCCCTCAGGGTGGCCGCAAAATGGGCTAGTTTGTCTCTGGCTTCTACCATTTAGGTGTAGCCAGTGAGAGGAACTAGCAGACCAGCAGCTGCCAGACAGAATGGAAGAAGCAGTTGTTAAGGTGTGACTGCCCAGGCTCCCTCCCTACAGGCCACAGATGGGCAGTGCCCAGTCATGGAATAAATTGTACACCACCCCATTCACACGTTGAATTCCCAACTCCCTATATCTCAGAACATGACTGTATCTGGGAAAGGGGCATTTAAGAGGCTGATTAGGTTCAAATAAGATCATTAGATGGGCCCTTAATTCAATTAGACTATGGCCTTGTAAGAAGAGGAAATATGGACACAAACATGGAGGTAACCATGTGAAGACACAGGGAAAGATGGTAAGATGGGAAGACACGGGGAGAAGATGGCCAGCACCTTAACCTTGGACTTCAGAACTATGGGAAATGGGCTTCTGTTGTCTGAGCCCTTGTGGAAGACGGAGCAGATCAAGATGGCCCTCTACCACCATAGCTGGGGTCTCACCCTAGACTGGGGTCACAGGGTCATCCCCTTAACCCTCAGGCTTCAGGAGGAAAGTAGGACTCCTGGTTCCTCCTTCCCTGTCACTGCTGGCTACCTGAACTGTGCCCATGCATTGGTGATGGCCTCTCTTAAATCTCCCTGAGCCACTGCACCTGCTGTTACTGGCAGGAACTTAGATGGATTCATTTGTTTCCTTCACAATGTGCCCAAGCTGTTCCTTAAATATTCTTCCTACCTACAGAAACAAACCAGACCAGCTTATCAGGTGAGCACCTCCTTCTGCCACATTACTGGGTAAAGATCATTTCTCTGAAATTTACATGGTGACTGGAAGCTGTTGGAATATGCAACCCAGCAGTGAGCTCTGCAAAAATGGCACTGAGTCTGCCCAGTCAAGGCAACATTGACACTGTACTTGTGAGTGAGAAAGTGACTGCTTTGAGAAAAAGAAATGTATGCTATGGAGAGTACACTTTAAAGCAGGTATTTAGAATTGTTTCCACCACTGTATAAATTTGTTTCTGAAAATGATGTTATCTCTTGAAAATTCTATGATTGAAATCTGGGAAATGGAATTTTTCTAAATTATTTTAAAATATTGCAAATGTATAATTTTAGAGAGCTTTGGACATCTCTATTCATCTATCTAAATCCTAAATCTCTGTCTGTGCATAGACCAGACTTCTTTTTGGTGCCAGGGTTTGAACCCAGGGGCACTTAAACACTGAGCCACATCTCCAGCACTTTTTAATATTTTATTTAGAATCAGGATCTCACTGAATTGCTTAGGGCCTCTCTGAGTTACTGAGGTTGACTTTGAACTTGTAATCCTCCTGCCTCAGCCTCCCAAGCCGTGGACAAGACTTCTGTTTCTTCTGATTTTCTCTGGGTTTGGCCAATGGGAAACACTTTTTTAAAAACACTTTTGATTAGAGTATAAGATCATTTGATTGATGCCAAGGCAGGTAGAAATTAGTAAACTTTCAACAGAGTCTTTGCATAACTGGTCAACGTGACTAAAAGATGAGTCACAACTTAGTAAATACAACCAACAATGCTCTTCCTGCATTCTCTGTGTAGCATTGTCTTGCGCTATGCTAGTCACTAAAACCAGGTATAAAAATAAACTTGTTAGGAAGAACTTGACACAGGCAACACTGTCTTGAAACATATCCTCCATCTTTGAACAAGAGTCTCCTCGGGGTCATTCTGACTCAGCCTGACTTAAACCCCCATCAATACTCCATTACCATGCACAGAACCCCCAAATACTCCAGCAAAAGATGGAAATCCTGAAAACACCAGAAGGTGATGCCAATAGCCCCCCTGGCCTAACTGCCAAAATTCCCCCTCCCACTGTGTCTACCCCAAGATCGAAGCAGAAGATGAGTCCCAGTCTCTGCTGGGCCTGCCTCTGCAGATTCGCCCCGATTAAACCTGTTCCTGTGAAGCTGCCTCTCCTCTCTATTTCTTTCATTCGGTTCTTTCCTTACACAACTGAACTTAGAAACAGACTCATGAATCACATCACAAAGTGTTAAATCAGATTTTCCAAATGGTCCTTATTCAGTTCAGTCCCATGTAAATATAAAATGTAAAAACACTGGTAGTAAAAAATCTAAAATCTAAAAACACGGATAGTAAAAGCATCGATTATTTTTGTACCATCAAGAAAATAGCTTAATCATTACATTCATTTCATCTTTAAAATTTTTCTCTTTTTAACTACTATAAATATTAGTTCACTAGTACATGTATATAATTTGCAAATAAATAGCAAGTAGAGGGAGTATCCATTTAAAATCATTCACTGATTCTGATGAACTATTTAAAAATTTTGGAAACCACTGGACATTAAACCATAGGTACTATAAGAAAAATCTACTGTGGCCCGAATCTCAGGACTTCAGATTTACAAATTCTGCCTTGTTCAACGGACTTGAAACCGCAGGGATGTGAGGGAGGAGCCCAAACCTTCGCTGCCTTGTCCCACCAGGCGGGATGGTGTGCTCGTTTGTTTGAGCTGCTACCTCTCAGAAAGTCTTGGAAGTATTTGGATGTAGTAGGAGATGTAAGGACCACCCACAAGTGAAAACCCAAAGAAAGGCCTTCCAAACACAACAGGGCAAACACGGGTCAGCTCCTCCCCAGCTCCACATCCAGACCGGGCATGGGCTGGGTGGAACAGCCACCTTGACCAACTCCACCTGCAGCCCCCATTCCTGAGTACCATATTGGGCAGGAGCCTTGGAAATGAATGTTGTCACAGCGTGCAAAGTTTGGAGGTGACAGAAAACACGCCAGCCATGTCAGAGAGGGTGACCAGGTAGACTAGATTCAGGGGGAAATACCCAGAGCTCAACTCAGCGTGCTTTCTTTCTAATGCCGCCAGCAAAATGAGTCCCAACTCTGGCAGAGCTCTGAACAATGCATTCATTTATTGTCTAGGTTTCAGGCAAATAGCTGTGAAAATACATTGGTGGGGTGGAGACATCATTACAGGGCTTTGAAATTGAAGCTGTTTCCAACCTGCTTAGTGTTATTGGTTTTTCAGGATTGTCACTCATTAAAATTAAAATCTGACTATAAAACAAGAGACCTGCGGAGATGTTCGCTTCTCTGCAGAAGAATCCTGCTTCCTCCAGCTTTCCTCCTTAAAGGCAGGGCAAATCCAAATCATCATCTCAGCACTGAAGGATGCCCCAAAGCTATTTCACATCCCTGTAAAAGTCTCCAGAGGAGATGGTCTGCATGCTTGAAGAAAGCAGCCTTCTTTGCAGTAATCTAAGAGGAACTGGGTGATGTAAGAAGTCGTTCTTCCTACCATCCATGTTCAGAGTCACATCGGTGAAAAACAAATATTTGTTGTTGCTTTGTTTTGCTTTGAATCTCCATGAAGGAGTGGTCTGATTACCAATGTGTTATATTGGCTGGGGAGGTGAGTCCATCCCTGAGTTTTGCCAAGACCCATTATTCAGCCTCCTGCCCAGTTCACCAGGGGTCTTCTAAACACCAGGAGCCTTCAGATGAAGCACAGGATGCCTTCCCTCAAGCCACATTCTGTGGAACCGGTGTTGGCAGATCCTGCTGTTTTACATGACTGTGGCCTCCGAACTGGGTTTTCATTTTTCATTTCTGCAAATAAGGTGGCAGCGCCAGGTCCCAAATCATTTTCCCAAAATGACCTTCCAAATGTACACCTGGAGTGTCCACACACCCTCCAGCTGGAAGGTGTTTGTCATTTACTCCACACGCCCTGCTCTAGCCTCTTGCAAAACCTGTCTGCCTTCTCACTGTCAAGAATGACATACACACCTTTAATCCATTTGCCTTTTTGAAAAATGAAGGTGAGACCTTGATTTACTGTGGCTGGGCCACCGTACTCTACAACATCAACAGATTATTGGGCCTGGTGGCAGCCCTGTCCATCATGTTTTATGACTGGGACCATTCCCATCTTGGCTAGGGAGCTAGGAGTGGAATTTTAACTATGAATTTCCTTGTGTTTAATAGTCCAAAGTCAAAAGGCCACATTCTGCCTTCAGATATGCATGAACAACTTCCAACTGGAGTTACTCATGTATATCTGAGTTTAGTTAAAGTACTCCAACACTTGAGCACTATTGAATAACACACTTTTTTTCTTTTAAAGATTTTTTAATGTGCGTGTGGGAGGGTGAAACAGCATGAGTTAATTAATCAAAATTATTTGCTCTTTTTGAGGAAATTTTGGTTTTTAGGGAAACAAAGTCATGTGGACACTTTAATCTTCACTCTCGCTCAAATAATCCACCTTTTTTTTTTTTTTTTTTTTTTTTTTGGTGTGGGGGTTGGTTACCAGGGATTGAACTCAGGGCACTGAAATACTGAGCCACACCCCCAGTCCTATTTTGTATTTTATTTAAGGGTCTCACTTGCTGCTGCTGAGGCTGGCTTTGAACTCCAGATCCTCCTGCCTCAGCCCAAGTTGCTGGAATTGCAGGCATGAGCCACTGTGCCTGGTCATCTATTCCATCTTGATACAGTCCAACCACTGAGCCCCTTCAAGTTTATCTTAAAGGGCTCAATAGCCTAGATCCAGCATGTTATTTGAGAGGCAGCTGTGGGACAGTGGAAACAACAGATCTGGACTTAGAAGAAACAAGATCAGGTTCCAGTTCTGATAGTGGTTGTATGGACTTGCACGAGTCACTTAGTTTTTCCCAGTATCTATTCATCTGTAAACTGTTGACTTTGCAATGTTATTGTGTGAATGCAAGATAATAGGTAATAATTTGGTTTTATCCCTCTCAAAAAAGTACTTTATCTATTGCATAAGCAAAAGAATATAAACAAACAAATGCCAGATAATGATGGAGAGAATAAGAAAAACAGGCAGGAAACAATGTTCATGGGCATGAAAATGGTAAAACTCCTGTGGACAGCAACCACAATGAATATTGATGATGGACATTTTAAATTATCCTTAGGTTCAATAATTCCATATTTGAAAGTTTATTGTAGGAAATAAAAAAAATAACAGAGGAGAAAACAAGTGGAAACAACCCAAATTTTAAGCAAACAAGGGAATGTTTAACTCCTCCCAGAATGACATGTAGGTTAAATTCCCACCATGTTAAATAAAGAAAAATGAACTCAAAGTATACATATATTCTGTATAATCACATCTATAAACAAGAACAAGAAAAAAAAAAAAAAACATTAAAAAGGCCCAGAAGCAAATAGAACCTGGTAACAAATAGTCCTGGTAGAAGAGAATCAAAAGACCCTTTGAATAGAAGGACTACGTGAACTTCTGTTCTTCTTTCAACACTGCATGTCATATGTATACAGATGATCCTCAGTATGTATTAAATGGATTTTTTTACAGTGTCATACCTTAGCTCATAATTAGCTAGAACATCTTGCTCAACTAACTTTCCAATTAATCAAAGCTTCGCCCTAATTAGTCCTTCAAAATAGTTTTGAAATTTTCCCCAGTGGTTTGATCTTATTTTTCCATCCAGCTATATGTAAGATGATAGATACCCAGACTAGCACATTTGGCATTTGGTCAAATAGCAAAAACTTGGATTTAAACATTGAGTGTCACAAGGCACAACATCAAAGGAATGTTCAAATATTGCTCCTCACATACAGCACAGCCCATGTCATTTGATCCTCAAGAATGCAGAGCAGAGGGTGATGAATGTCCATGGCAGGAGAGCCAATACACATATTCCCATCAACGGAAGAATGGGAGTAGGCCAGACAAGCAAGGGATGCCGAGCGTGTGCTCCAAGAGTAGACAGCCATTCTCGCCATCAGCGTGGTATAGTGGATTAAATAAGGAGAGGAATTCAATAAATAAAGCCCCATTAATTCACAAAAGGAGAATGTAACACACAACATAGATGAGTACACAAATATTTGGTTTTCTAACCCCCAGAAGTAATAGTTATTGCCTTTAGATCAAAACAACTATGGTGGTTTTCTTCAGTAATATTATAAAACATTATTTTATATTTCTAGCAGGTTCTCCAGACCCCTTATGGTCACTTGTAAGTTGAGCATCACACTCTACACCATAGGACATGTAGGAAACAAATTTTACAGTGAGGAGGGATAACATTTTTAATTAAATCAGTTTAAAAATTAAATCAGTTTTGGAATTGCAACTGGAAATGTTTCCTTACATCTGAATGCACTTAATGAACAAAGAACCAAACACATACCTCAATTACAGGAAATTAAAAGTTCTATGAAGGTTCATGATGTCATCAAAGGTTAGAAATGAAAGGTAGCTTACAAATCTTCTAACACGACACATACACACACACACACACACACACACACACACGCTTTTTACAGATGAAGAAGGTGAGGAATTTCCCAAGATTTTATGGCTAGAAGAGTCAGAATTCAAACCCAGGTCACATGGCTCTCTCTGCTGCTCATTTCAACACTCCTCAAACAACACGGGAGTAAAACTGCTAAACCTTGACACATACTATCATCAGATGTTCAGGACATGATGTGGCAGGATGCGAAGGGCTTTGAAATCACTGGAGTTCATATCCTGACTTGGGCCCTTACTAGTGTGCAGCCTTGGAAGGTCAACTAAGGTCTCTGAAGCTGAAGTTCCTCTAAAAGCAAAGACCATAACCCCTGCCCCATGGCATGGTAGTGTGAATTAAATGAGATAATACACGTTCAGTACCAAGCAGGATGCCTGTCACACCACAGAAATTCAATGAACAGCACCTGTCCTTACTATCTTGCCACTTCCTTGAAGGCAGACCCAAAGTCCTAAACTTTCAGCATTAGCCTAGAAAGAAGAGTGTGGTCTAAAAATTCAACCTTAACAAATGCTGTGTGGATGTTTCTGTTCTCACTTGTACCCAGCCAAAATAAACCTAATTTAATCTGGATCGTTTAATGCTTGGCACCATTTTTAATACTAATCTTATCAGTTGTTATTTTCAGTTTCCGATTTACCCAAACAGGCCATTTTTAGAGGTTAGTGACTTTAAACCTAAGCTGCCAATAAAACAGAATTATCTTGGACACACCAGGATCCTTCTGAGGAAATGTCAGTGCAAACACACTCGGGAAATGGCAATGCTTGGTAAGGGTTTGGTCTCTGGCTTGGATGCCAGCTCAGTTGTAAACTCACCCATACCATTTTGGGGAATTAACATCTACTTGTGCTTACTGCCCTCGCCACCCTGCCACCCTCTGGGTTTGGATGTCCTTTATGGAGTGAACTTGATCCTCCTGTTCCACTTTTGGTCTCTGTCCAGAGAAGCGAGTGCGCTGGCATAGCTCTGCCATTTGTCAGCCAGAAGTCTGGCTACACATTTGCTCGTCAATCTAAACCTAACCTATTCTCATATGAGCACTTGGGGCTTCATGTAAATCAAACAGACGTTCTGTCATTCACCAGCAATATCACTCCATAGTGCTCTACACCCATGCGCCTTCGTGAAATATTTCACTATGCCTGTGGAAGAAATATTCAAGTGACTGTGCTTTTTCAGGAATGGTGACACCAGAATGTTTTAAATCTGTTCATTACCACAACAAGGATAAATGGCATTTCTGCCAAAGACTTTTGCTAACGGGTGCAGTAATGCATGTCAGCACTTTCTGAAATTAGAGGTTCTTCCCTGAGAGGTAAGTAGGATCATGCATGGCTAACAAACGCAAGTCCAAATTGGGGAGCTGAGTGTTTCTTATCAGGGTCAGGGTCATTGTTTGTTTCCAACAGACTCTGCCTTCGGGAGTTCATAATGTCATTTCTACTCTTTTGGCATTAACGTACAGGTGAGTCTGACCCCAAGGTTTGTAAAGGGCAGATCCTTATTAACTTAGCATGCTTTATTGTGACTTTTCCTACATTTGGAGTCGTACATTCTTTTATCAGCTGTGTTTCAAAAGTCTGCTGTGGTTTAAGGACAATCTCTCATAGATATATTATTTTTTTACTCATAAAATGTTTTAATAATTAGGTGTATAATCTCTTATTGAGATTTTAAGATATTTGTATCTGGTTATAGTAATTAATTGTTCATTAAAAAAAATTGTGATGAGACTCTAGCCTTCATTAATTCTTTTGGCATTTTCAAGAGGCACAAAGGGACTGAGGAACTGGGAGTTTAAACAAGAAAATTAAATATCAGTTCTCATTGACATGTGCATGACATTAGGCCAGTTAAGTGTTTCTGGATTGCACACAGGTGTTTTAATGTAGAGGTAGTACATGAGGATCCTGGAGAAAATGGAGAGGGTACGACTTTGGATCCAGGTTATCTACAGAGAGTATATTTTACTCCTACAAGTGTCTGAAACGCCTGGTGTCATTATTATTCACCGTGAGAACTATAAGTATGACCTGCGCTGTTAAAAAAAAAAATCCACTCTCTGTGAAAGATTATTCCTCCAAATAATGTATCCTCTAAAATTAAAGACTCACAGAGCTGTATTGTGTTGGCTCCCAAAATGTTTAAAGTGGACAGAACATAGATTCTAGTCAGAGAGAAATAGTTGTCCTTTACTGTTGTGGATTCTGAACAGGTCCTGGAGATCATAAAGTTTTTAATACTGAATTTCCACTATAAAGTCACTTGATCACAGTATAAATATCAGTGTCTACCTAAGTAAAATTTTGTGCCAGAGTGAAATGCAAAAAATGCCTTCCTCAGATTCTCCCCTCCTAGTTCCCTTTGTAGGCTTTTCCCTCTGACTTACGCCCTCTAGTGTCTCCAAGACGAAGTACAGTATCTAAAGTTCATTTTACAAACAAAATAGGGTTGTTGGGGTTTTTTTTTTGCAATCTCTCAGTATTTTCCCCAGATATCATATACTAAAGCAAACTTACCATTAGCTATTTTGACCTGATCTCTAGGTGACTGCACAAATTTTTTACCTGAAAGTCTCAACTTAGTGGAATCTCGTATTCCAATCTCAGTTCCCCAAAGGGGGCATTTACTTCTAATCTGGTTGTTAGGGTTATGTTCCTTCTCTACCTTTGAATTCTTGTGTTCTAATTTACTTTTATTGTGCTCTGTACAAGGGAAAAAGATACTCTAATGAACTAAAGCACATAAGCAGGCATTTCTTTGACATATTTCCCAGGGGTAGAACTTACACTTCGATTCTTCTAAGTTACCCAAGAGGTTCAAGATATTTTGACTCATGAAAAAGGTGATTAATTTTTTAATGATCTTACAGAAACCAAAGGTATATTTTCAGTCATGAAAGCCTTTAGACAAACCAGAAGCAATAATCACTTGGGAAATACATGACTTGTGAGCAATTTTTCTTTACAGAGAAAGAAATATACTTATAAGCAGTCAGCTGCTATCGCAGCCACTTTGGAAATCAGCCACAGCTGATTGTGAGAGCTATCTATAGGCCAAGGTCATCTGGGGATCCACCCAGCCTGCTCTCAGCCGTGGTGCCCACACCTAGCCACAGCGCATGGGCCTGCCAATCCAGCCAGTCCAGCCCAGACTGCTATTTTTGGTTGGAGTTCCCAAAAGTCCTTGAGGCTGCTGGCATTCACTTTTATGCTATTCTCAACCATTATCTTTTCTAGTCGCTGGCCACTCCTCTCCTTCATAATACCCACTGCAGAGTCGTAGATATGGCAAGTCATAATATAAAATGAATCGTTTTATGTAACAACAGAGTTTATCCACTCATAGAAATCTGCTCCATCAAATTACTTCAAGTGAGTGCCTAAACAAGAAACTTCAGATTTATTTAGTGGCTTTCTTCTCTCCAGTCAACTCCCAACCTCCGACCATCACCAGCCCTTATCCACTCAGATTTGCACGGATCTGAAATTGGTCCTGTCCTCTTCCATGTCCACTGTCCTTGAAGTTCATCCATTCTTCCTGGACTGCCGTAAGAGCCGCTCACCATCCTGCCTCTAATGCCAAACACACAAGTAGCAGTTGGTTACCTTTGAGAATTACAAATCAGAATGTTTCTCTCTTCTGCTTAAACTCCTTCAATGGTTTCTATCACCTATAAGATTTCCCATCTTTAAACTCCCTTGTGTCGTGGTTCATTAATGCTGCTACAGCAGAATACCACAGACTGGTTAATTAAAAAAAGAAAAAAACTGAATGTAATGTATTGGCTTCCTGTTAGAAGTCCAAGATCAAGGAGCTACAATCTGGTCAGGGTCTCCCTGCTGTGTTATCCCATGTCGGAAAAGCAAGAAAGGGTCAGAGAGAGGCAAAAGGGGGGCCAAACGCATCCTTTCAAAAGCACACACTCTTTCGACAGTGAGCCCACTCCCACAATGATAGCATTAATCCACCCTAAAGGTACCACCTCTTAGAACCCATATTTGGTAGAGTACTCAGTTAATAAGTGATTTTTGGAGGACATGTTTAAATCATAGCACTGAGACTGGTATTCAGGACTATTTGAGATCTGGAGATTCCTGCTCACTCTTCCAGCTTCATCTATTACCATTTCCTCTGCACCTTCTTTCCACGTGTCCCTTGCCACATAAATATATCCTATGCTTTGACCAGACTGAGTATTTACTGACCCCCATCCCCATTGTGCTCTTTCGTGTTACCAGATCTGCCTAGTGATGTCCCACTCTTCTTCACGTTTCATTTCGAACATGACTTACTGATGGAGTCTTCCCTGACATTTGGCTAGTCTCTCCATTTTGATGCCCTCTGGACTGTGGGGCTCTTACTATAGGAACTTAGTACTAATTTTTGTGTTCATGACATCTAGAACCATACCAAAACTAGTAGTAATTAAATTTTGTTGTATTAATCAAAACAGAAATCTCAAATCAGTCAGTAGCATTGAAGAAAACCTAATGTGAATACACTTCCCACTTTCACCTCTGCCTCTCACTAAAAGGAAATTGATTCGCCAGGTTCCAAGCTGAGTAGTAATCTAAGGCCTCATTCACTTGAGGAAAATCAATTTATGTGCCGAAACATGAAGTTCAAAAGTCTTGGGGGCAAGGGAATTAGATCAGAGAAGAAGAGGCAGGAACAAGGAGGGTCGGGGTTTGCGGCCCTACGCCAACTGCGCAATTCTGGAAGACTTAGGAAACGAAGGGTCTGTTAAAATTGAGACGTACACCATGCCTGGCTCAAACAGTGTGCCTTCAGGCTACCTCTCCTCCTTTAATATTCGTACTCTGTTTATGCAAATTCCCTAACTGGTTATCCGCTCAACCTGAAAACTCTGACTTTGAGATCAATAACCAGCACAGTTCCTACCTTGAATTTCCCGTTTAATGATTCCCAGTCCTTTTTATCAGAGGCAAACAGGCCCAGGGCTGCCTGGGGCTGCAGGAGGGGAACTGGGACAGTACCCTTATGCAGGGTGTCTGTGGTCATCATTTACTCAGCCTGGGGCACGCTGATAACTGTGGGCAGGATCTGACCTTCAACTGGATTGACAGTGTGGCATGTGGTAGTTTTGTTTGATTTCAAACAGTGACATCTACTAGTTTGCAAGCGTGCGGGTTGGCAATCTGGACTGTGTTCTGCTGAGTGGTTCTTCTGACGGGCCCTCTGGGCCACACAGTGGTCTAGACGGAGCATCACTCCCACGTCTGAGGTTGACGGCTCTCTGAAGTGTACTCCCCTCTGCGTGGCCTCCTCACCGGTTGGCTTGAGCTTATTTCCTGGTGGTCCCATGGCTCTAGTGCAGCAGGAGTGGGTGAGCCTCAGTTTTCCAGTGCTTTTCAAGCCCCTACTTATACCATGTTTGCTAGTGTCCCTGTGGTTGAAACAAGTCACACAGTCAAATTCAGAATCAAGGAATGGAGAAATAGACTTTTTGATAGGAGGATGGCAAAGAGGAATACAGAGAAGCAGGACTGTGTGGCTCATTTGCGATCTACCTCAGAGACCTTCTCGAGGTCATCTATATGAAGCCTGCATGTCACTTGGGAAGATCCCTCTGCTTTTCTTAATAATCAACACTCAGAGCCAGATGTGGTGGCACATACCTGTAATTCCAGCAGCTCAGGAGGTTGAGGCAGGAGGATCACAAGTTCAAAGCCAGCCTCAGCAACTTAGCGAGTTCCTAAGCAATATAGCAAGACTCTAACTCTAAATAAAATATTTAACAAGGGCTGGGGATGTGGCTCAGTGGTTAAGTGCCCCTGGGTTCAATCTCTGGTTAAAAAAAAAAAAAAAAAAAAAAAATTGGTGCAGCCCCTCTGGAAAGCAGTTTGGAGATTCCTCAGAAAACTTGGAATGGACACACTTTTCCACCCAGTTATCCACTCCTCGGTTTATACCCAAAGGACTTAAAATTAGCATACTACAGTAATGCAGCCATATCAATGTTTATAGCAGCTCAATTCACAATAGCTAGATTGTGAAACTAATCTAGATGCCCTTCAACAGATGAATGGATAAAGAATCTGGTATAAATATACAATGGAATATTACTCAGTCATAAAGAAGAATAAAATTATGGCATTTGCAGGTAAATGGATGGAATTGGAGAATATCATGCTAAGTGAAATAAGCCAATCCAAAAAAAAAAGGCCGAATATTTTCCCTGATAAGTGGATGATAATATACAATGGGTGTGAGGGGGTAGGGGGTGAGAGAAGAATGGAGGAACTTTAGATTACATAGAGGGAAATGAGAGGGGAGTTATGAAAAATGGTGGAATGAGACAGACATCATTTCCCTATGTACATGTATGATTACACAAATGGTATGAATCTACATCGTGCACAACCATAGAAATGAAAAGACGTACCCCATTTGTGTATAATGAATCAAAATGAAGTCTGTAAAAATTTTTTAAAAATTTAAAAACAAAAACAGGAGACCCTGGTAAAATCCCTGAGTTGTTTTTTACCTGTGATATAAAAAAGGAGAAAAGTATGAAATAAAACCAAAATGTAAACAGAAAAAAAAAATAATAAGACCCATCTCTTGTATTGTTTACAAGAGATTCGTCTTACACACAAAGACATCACAGACTGAAATTTTTTTATCCATCACTTTGCCTTTGTTAGCTATATCCTAGATTATGTGTGGTCTTTACATCTGGCATCTTTGTCTTATCATTTGAGGTCTGTCCCTATTGCCACCTATGTGATAGGAAAAGCTTATTCATTAAAGAGTAATATTCCATTAAAAAAGAAAGGTGGGGGGTTGCAAGTCAGTGGTAGAGCCCTTGCCTCACCTGTGTGAGGCACTGGGTTTGATCCTCAGGACCACATAAAAATAAATAAAGTCACTGTGTCCATCTACAACTAAAAAATTATTTAAAAAAAAATCAGTACTCAGGCCTGGGTGCCTTACATTCTGCCTAAGCTTGAGCAGCCCATGGGAAGGCGTTCTCTGTCCTCTGATGACCTAGGAAGCAGCCACATTCAGAACTGCGAGCACACAGATGGGGGGAAATGTTTCGCTTCCAGTGATCAACAGCCCGTCCCCTTGAGGGAATTGGAAATACGAGAAAAATGCAGAGAAATCTACAGGAGTGCAAGGGCAAGGTGGCTCGTGACTTGTTTGGGGAACCGTCTCAGTTCAGAAGATGGTGAAGACAGTGTTACCGGGCCTGTTCTCACTCGGCCGCCGAGAGCATGGCATGCAGTAAGCAGCTGCTCCATCCACAGCCACCAGTGCTCCACACAGACATGGCCCTCAACCCCTTCTCGCTTCCAATGGTCTCTTCACACTACACCCATGCGTTGGCTGCCATATGTCCAGGTGCTCACCCTATCATACAGAAGAACGGAGGAAGATACTCTGGTTTCTATAAAAAAACGTGAAAACCACAGCTAGGTCAGCAAGCTCTGATTCTGGAGGAAAGAATATTCCTGTACGTTAAATATATGAGGAAGATGTGTTTTACTTTCATTTTTTATTTTATTATTGTATTTTATTTTATTTCTAATAGCAGAGATTAAACCCAGGGACACTTTACCATTAGCCACATCCCCATCCCTTTTTATTTTTTTGAGACAGAGTCTCACTAACTTGCTGAGGCTGGCCTCAAACTTGTGATCCTCCTGTCTCAGCCTCCTAATTGCTGAGATCACAGGAATGTGCCACCACATCTGACTTAAGGAAGATGTTTCTTTGTAGGGGAAAAAATATACCTTAAGATGCCACACTAGAACAGGTTCATTTAACCCTTCACACTGCCCGTGTAACCCTCACCGTCATCTGAGTTTTCTACTCTTGATGAACAAATTCCATTTTTCCCCCCAAGTTAAGTCTTGAGTAACTGGTAAGGTTTTATTTTTTACTGAACTCTGCACTTTGGGCAAAATGAGGGGGTTATCAATAAATATTTGATTGATGCATGATAGCTTGGATCAAGGTTCCGGGAGAGAATAAATCCAAGGGAAGGAGATCTCCTTGATTTAGATAATATTTTGCCTCAGCCAAATGGCGAATTCACAGTTAATCGTTGCATCTTAACCGGTGACAGCTGGAGCTCACTGCTTGCATTCTGCCTCGTCGTCTTTATTCCTTCTGGAAAGGCAGGAAACAGAAGGGCTCTGCACACAGCAGTCACAGACACTCATCAAAGACAAACCGCTGACACGGAAACCCAACAAGAAAAGGCTTCCTGGTCCAAGGCTGGCTGTAGGAGCCATATTCAAGCACAAGCTAAGTAGCACAGTCGCCACCTTCTTCCTTCATTCTTTGGGAGACTGGGATTGGGGAACAAGGCTTCCTCAGTTTTCCAACAAATGACCTATTTCAGTGAAATGGGGGGCGGGCAGTTTGCAGCGAAGCAGCCAGCCAGTCAGTCACAGCCAAGTCGGAGCGATGTTGATATTTCATGCCAGTAATTCTGTCTCACAGAAACTCAGCCTGGCTTTTTTCCATTCCTTTTAGCAAGATTGCGGTTGTAAATCAGCAAAGAGTGTCCTGGAGGCGGCTTCAGGTGGGTTGTCGGGAGCAGTGTGGAGGAAGAATCTTCAGAATAATTTAGAGGATGAGTCTAGGAGGGAAGGTCAATTTTGCTATTTAGAACCAGAGCACTATGCCGAACTTGGCTTTGGAGAGATGCTTTAAATGTCAGTCTTGGAATTTGAATTTAGAATATGTAAAAAAACACAATAACTCATGCTTTTACCCCCATGAGACCGCCCATGTTCTCATCTCTGACCTCTGAGCAGCCTCTAAGTTGGGAAGGCAACTTAATGGACTATGGGATGTGGTAAAAATCCTTTTTTTTTTTTTTTTTTTTATTCATAAGAACAGTTTATCTGTAACTCCCAGAAGAAAATAGGGTGGGTATTATTCTGACCTGAAGGGCAGTATGGACAAAAACTGGAATTGCAGAAAGTGCAGGTCCCAGGCCTATGTTTTAATAATGATGTAACCTCAGACAAGTACCTTGCCCTCTCTGGGCCTCTCCTTTTTCTCTAACATCAAGAAATAGTTATTCAGAAGAGCAAATATAAAATAAGTTTGAATAGTATTAAGACTAAGTTAGAAACTGTTTTAGTCTGTTTTCTGTTGCTATAATAGAATACCTGATACTGGGTAACTTATAAAGAAAATAGGGGCTTTTTTTGTGTTTGTTTGTTTGTTTGGCTCACAGTTCTGGAAGTCCAAGAGCATGTTGTCAGCATCTGCTTAGCTTCTGGCAAGGGCCCCATGCTATTCATACATGTCAGAAAGGGAAGCTGGCACAAGTGCAAGAGAAGAAAGCAACAGAGGTGCTGACCCACTTTACAACAACCACTCTTGTGATAATGACCGGCTTGCTCAGGAACAACATGAATCCTTCCACAAAGGCAGAATTCCCCTGACCTAACTCAGCGACTTGCAATACCGTTGCATTGGCAATTACATTCCACATGAGGTTTGCCTGGGACAATATTCAAACCATAGCAGAAGCATGGTGAAGGGAGATGAGTGACCAAAGCCCCTCAGCCAGCAGCTACAGAAGCAGCCTGGAATGGATGTGCCATGACTCACTCCAGGGCTTCTCGACGTCATCGAATGCATATGTGCTTCCCGTCCATCCAGGGCCTTGGAGCTGAGGACTGGATTGATATAAGGTACAGATCCAGTGGAGTGGAATGTGGGACCTGTCCACTTCCCAGAGCTCTGGTCTGTCTACACTGTGACCATCTTCCTAAACCCTGGCAGGTTATGGATCCAGCAGGACTCCACAGACATTCCTCAATGGAAAGACTAGAAGAGGAATCCATGGCCTCTTCGTTTAGAAACAACCCATGGAGATGGCAAAGGCCGTGGGCTTTCCTGCAACTGCTTGCCTAACCCTCTCACTGTGGGCCTGGCCCTGTGTCCTCAGCGTATTTACTTCTCCCAGAGGTGCCTAGGAATGCTTCTTTTTCAGTAGGGTCCCTGTTGACTCCTCTGAGGACCCGCCCCCATCAAACTACTGCCATGATTTCTGCTGCATGCTCTCTCAAGACCTTCCATTCTCTGCAAACTTAGGAACTCAGAGACAAAGAGCAAGCACCATTAGGGTCAGAAAATATGAAAAAAAAAAAAAAAAAAAAAGATTCTTTCTATAATGGCAACAAAGTCTTCCTATAA
Source organism: Sciurus vulgaris (assembly GCF_902686455.1). Lineage (NCBI taxonomy): Eukaryota > Metazoa > Chordata > Mammalia > Rodentia > Sciuridae > Sciurus > Sciurus vulgaris. The sequence goes on along the minus strand of NC_136463.1, from coordinate 114,900,330 downwards.
TGGCATCTTCTTTTTTATGTTTTTTGGTACCAGGAATTGAACCCAGGGGTGCTTAACCACTGAGCCACATCTCCAGTCCTTTTTAAATTTATTTTGAGACAGGGTCTCACCGAGTTGCTGAGGCTGGCTTTGAACTCTCAATCCTCCTGCCTCAGCCTCCAGAGGTGCCAGGATTACAGGTGTGCACCACCGTGCCCAGTCATGGCCTCCTTCTTGATCCATCTCCTACTAAGTTTCTTCCTACCAGAAGCCACTGGGAAAGAAACACCGCAAATAATATTTAACTCTGATACACTGTTTGCTTTAATTATTAACATTTGGCAGCTAACAGAGCCAGCAGCACTTCCTCCAGACACTTGAGAAAGCAAAAGGAACGGCTCGCACCTCGGCCTCCATAAGATGTTTGAGCAGCCGTGTTGGATGGGCACGTGCAGGCTTCACACATACCAGCAAACTCTCCAAGTGTGCTAATGGATTCATTGACTCTACAAATATTTATTGAGCTGGCATCGTCTACATGCTGGGAATACACCCACGAACAAACAGACAGGAATCTTTGTTCTTATGGAGCTTATACTCTAGTGGGAGGTGGAGCAGACCAAGATTTAACAAAATAAGAAAATTATATGGTGTGTAAGGAAGTAATCACAAAAAAAATATAGCAGGGTAAGAGGAATGGGTACAGGATTCTATTTTACATAGTGGGTCATTAAGAAGGTAACATTGAGCAAAATCTTAAAGGAAGAGAAAAAGTAAACCAAATAGATATCTGGAAAATGGTACTAGAGAGAGACAGCATAGCCTGTGCAAAGGTCCTGAGGTAGGAACACATTTGGAACATCAGTGGAATACAAGGAAGTCTGAATGTTGTGTCTGGAATGGAGTTGAGGGTAGTAGGGGAAAGGAGACGTTAGAGGAAGCAGTGGGCAGATAGATTGGCTCTCACAGACTCATGTATAAAGTTTGCATTCTTATTAGGGAAGCTTGCTGCAGAGTGACATGAGCTGACCTAGAATTTAACAGGATTCCACTTGGCTTCTGGGTGGTGGGTTTCATTACCTGCTCAGATGAGATCCCAAAGACAAGCCATTTGTACTGAAAACAATCACTGAACTTTTCCCTGCATATTCAGGATTGTTACGCTGGGAGGCTAATTACCAGCATCCTCCAAGGAACCCAGCTCTGCTACAGCCCCATCATGACTCCCTGTCCCCTGGAAGCAAAGTCCCATCATATTCTATTTCAGCATCACATGGAGGTGGAGAGAGAAAAGGAAGTCTCCTCCTCCCCTGGTTGCAGACTTCCCAGTAATTCAGACTACACCTAGCAAGATCCATTAGAGCTAATTAACGGCCCTCCTTTCAGTAGGTGTCTCTTCACTATGATTAATTCTGGGTCAGAGACAGAAAGCTTGTTCCATTATGGTTCTTTTTAAAAATTATTATTCTTCAGGCTTCTAATACTGGCATGAACTGCGGGTGAATTTCTGAAGTCATGTTCCTTAGCTGTCACAACTAGTAATAGAAAAATTCAATTTATAAAGAATTAGGAGAGGCAGGAGAGGCATGCTCTTCGGTCTAGAACAAAGGAGATCAATCCTGACACAATGGCAGCATGACATTTGTGGACTTTGAAGATTCCAGCCTTCCTCTTCATTAATTAGAGAGAATCAAGAGTTTGGTGGTTAATTATTTGCAGAAATTGCACTCAGCAAAAGCAGATGCCAACTCACTCCAGCCGCCTCCAGCTGCAGCTCTGCATGATAATTAAACTGTGTGTCAGTCCTCAGCTTGGTCTGGGTTGGCAAGTAAACTCTCAACATGGACATCATCACCTACCACCATCAGGTTTAGGTGTGGTCATGGGACTTCCTAGTACAGAGATCTCCCAAGGCTGACTCTGCTCTGAATGGATTGCTCTGGGTAGGTAGCACTTAAAAAATCCACAGCAAGAAACATAAGATGGAAGTCACCTATAATCTGCTCTCACAGATGTATGTTCCCTGGGTGGAGGGTACTCACTTGTCATGTCCCCTGAACCTCATGTGCTATTGTTGTTACAGGGTTAAGTAACTGATTATCCTAAAAAGCAATTTAGCTTTTAATATTTATTTATTTATTTAGGTACTGGGAATTGAACCCAGGGCATACTACCACTGAGCTATATCCCAGTCCTTTTTACTTTTTAAAATTTTGAGACAGGGTCTCCTTAAGTGAGTTAGGGCCTCCCTAAGTTGCTGAGGCTGACCAGGAACTTGAGATCCTCCTTCCTCAGCCTCCTGAGTCACTACAATTACAGGTGTGTGCCACTATGCCTAGCTTGTTTTTAAATTTTTTTAATTACACAAGTAATATATACTCATTGTATCAAAGTTAAGCAATATATACACTTAGAAAGTAAAAGAAATACAGGTTTCTCTATGCCCCTCCCCATCCCACACTCCTGAGATCCCCTGGGAGGTTTGAGGTGGGCCTATCCAGACCCTTCCCAGACTGCAGGTTTCAGAGTTTAGACACTTTCCTAACCCGGCAAATATGGACTCTAAACATGACACCTCAACACCCCTGATACTTTTCTTTATTCACAAGAACCTCTAAGTATCTTGTCTGCTTCCACAAGATTAAGCAGCAGATTTAACATCAGACTCCAACCCCAGTTTAGGAGGTTTGTCATAGGGTCTGACTGCCTGGCTTGGCAGAGGAATCGCAGGGATGGTGGCATCTATTTGTACGACCTTGATGTTTCTATGCAGGGAACCAGAGATCAATTTACAATACCACGTAGTGTTAGCAATGCATCTGCAAACTAAATATACTGAGCCCCGTCTTCAGTTCAACCGATGCTGCTGGACAGAACACAGAAAAGCATGCACATTATAAAAGGCATCAGCACCATTGAAGAAAGCAGATGCCTACAGCCCGCTCCCACCTTCTGGAAAGGGAAACGGGGTGCAGTGTGGCCTTCCAGAAATAGCAATGTTGTGGGGCCAAGCCTGGGGCCTTGTTTATCATAGGTAAGGCAACGGATCGGCATCGGTTTCCTAGACGACTTCATGGCAAACGTGGGACGTACGGGGGGTATGGTGGGCACTCAGAAGCCATGGGCCGTGAGGAGAATGTCCTTCCCTCAGTACAGGACTGCCTGGGTGTTTTGACATTTGCTGGCATAAAGGCCTTTGGGTCATTTCACAGTCCATTTATCTAAAGTATTTAAAACTCTCCCCAAAGGGAGGCTAAGGTTTCAATATTAGTCTGGCTGATCTCAGACCCCTCTCAGGTTACCAAGGTCATTCTGACCACTTCGAGGCCACCCAGTTCTAAATAGCAGTCAGCAAGTTTCATGCACATCTTGATCATGTTATTCATCACACCATTTGTCATTCTCCATCTGCCAGTCTGGACTGTCTCTCTGGCCAGAGGGTCATCTCCCTGAGGGCAGGCAGTGTGGCTAGTGTTTGGTTTTGAGTGCTGCGGGCACCTAGCTGGAAGGGGCCAGCTCTGTTCTACTGTGCCTTTGTTGCCTAGTGTCTGTTTGTCATGGATTTTTGTGATGGTAGTTGTGGTGGCTGTTTCTATGAACATAATTTGACACAGGATGTGATGGCTAGTTTTATGTGTCAACTTGAGTAGGCTATAGTACCCAGTCATTTAATCAAAAGCACCTAGGCATTTCTGTGAAGGTATTTTGTAAATGTTAGCAACAGCTACAATCAGTTGACTTTAAGTCAAGATTACCCTTGACAATGCAGGAGGCCCTCATTCAGTTAAAGGCCTTTTAAGCAAAAACCAGAGACAAAGAAATTCTGACTCAAGTCCACAGCATCAACTCCTGCCTGAATATCCTGGCTGGCTGCCTCTCTACAGATTTTAGATTTGCCAGTCCCCACAATTATGTGATCCAATAAATACATTGAAATCTATCTATTTCTCTAATCTTATTGGTTCTGTTTTTCTGGAGAAACTTGATGTGAAACACATACACCCATGTAAATCGAATCATGTATTCAGTTGATTCTACACTTGTTTTCTGAGTGCCCCCTACACGCCGGTGTTGTGCTAAGTGCTAGAGATGATGATAGGAAGAGACAGTCCCCAATCTAAAGAGTGGTGGGAGCAAGTTCAGGGCAGTGCCTCACATGTCCTAGAGAAAGAAGCCCGGCCTAGAACTGCAGGAACTGGACTCAGTGAGTCACCCGCACTGCCTCCTCCAGGGCCTGGCATGGAGCCAAGAGGAATACAACACATTTGCCAGGGCACCCAGGCTTCATGGTGCCAAATAAGAAAAGAAACAACGTTGGTAGAAGGGGAATGGGGTTGTGTGCACTTGAGGTTGAAAAGGCCTTCTTCCCTGCAGGTAGCCAATCCCAAGAATTCCCCTTCCTGGGGTGGTGGCATGACTTCAGCATGACCCCAACTTCCTTTCCAGGAAGACCTGGAGATTTCTCACCAGTCCGGAAGCTTCAGGGAAGGCCTGGCTTTGGACTGACATTGAACCTTAAATACTTCAACCTAGAGGAGCGGATGGTGAGAAAAGGAGCCTTTGCTCTTTTAAATCAACTTTCCAAAGGAATGCTATCCTGCTGTTTGAAAATTTCATTTGAAAAGAAATAAGAAAAACAGTGTCAAAACAGGACCAGCCAGAAGATTCAAAGAGAAGACAGGGGACTCTTAGTTTGCCTTTCGTATAAGCTAATTGTTTCAGGCCCAGCAGCCCAGATGACTGTCACCAGGGCTCTCTTCCTGAACAAGACCATACCCACGCTCTTCCTCCTCCCTGAGGACAGTGGCAAAAAGAAATGGGCTCAGATCAGGCACCTCTGCCTATGTGAGAAGCCGAGAGTTCGGGCAGAGTTGGGTGAGCCCATATAGCATCACTAGTAAATGAGAAACAAAGGTTGCTTTCCTCCAAGAACTTGACTGCCATCTGCCACAATACGGTCTTAATCAGTATACAAATCTATGATGAGTATGCTTTAAAGATGCCCCCCACACAAGAGGGGGTTCCAGGAGACAACCATTCTTGGTGGTCCTGGAACCATTTAGATTTCCAGTTTGAGGTGGGTGCAGCGGTTCACACCTGTAATCCCAGTGGTTCAGGAGGCTGAGGCAGGAGTACAAATTCAAAGTCAGCCTCAACAACTTAGTGAGGCCCTAAGCAAATCAGCAAGACCCTATCTCTAAATAAAACATAAAAAACGGGGTTGAGGATGTAGCTCAGTGGTTGAGTGCCCCTAGGTTCAGTCCCTGGTACAAAAAAAAGATTTCCAGTTTGAAGCTCTGGGATTGCATCCTTGCAATTTCCTTTATTTCGGAGAGACGGTGTGTTTGGAGGTTTGTCTAATGATCTGTCACTAAGGTGGTTCTAACCCTAAGAAGCTGTCTCCAACTTCCTAGGGACCACTGTGCTCATTACAACTCTGTATTAGTGATAGCTCCAATCAGACGCTATTGGAATCCCACCCAGAGTCCAGTCACCTAATAAATATGTATTAGGTTATGGAAAGGCAGGCAGCTTTTACAGCCAACATTTGAATTAATGTTGAAAGCACGGGTTTCTACTAGAGTCGGGAGTTCCAGAGGCCTAATCTAGGTGATCTGATTTAAGCAAAAGTGAGCTCATAATTATATCAACTTATACTTTAGAGCACTTTAGTTTACAGAGTCCATACGATATGCTTCATTTGATCTTTAAAACCACTCTAGGAATTATTAATAATATGTGAATTGTATAGCAAAAAACCCCAACACTCAAAAAGGGCACATAAGGAAGCAATGGACTACCATTCAGACCTGCCTGACTGGCTTCACAGCCCAAGCTTCTTCTCACTCTCATGGGTGTCTCCAAACCTACCAAGACCGCTCTGGATTGAGCCCAATTTCACTAAGATGCATCTGCAGCCCCAGGTCTCTCTCAAAAGGAGACTCAGTCTCCAAGGTTTTCCCTCAGGGCCTTTCCCAGAAACATGAGCTCCATAGATACAGATATCTAGCAAGGTACGGTGGAAGTGGTAGAATTTTCCAGATCTCACTCTCGCCTCCATCTTCCTAGTTCAGTGACTTGCCAAGGAATCTCAGCTGACTTCATTTCTCAGCTGAGAAAGTGTTTGCTGATTTTGATGGAGACATATCAGCCAAGAAAGAAGCCTAGAATGATGACTGGCAGGTCAGGCGGCCCTGGTCCGCTACCCCCTTCATGGGCCCATCTGAGCCATGCAAACCCGTGCCCCTCCACAGCTACTCTGGGGGTGGAATGGCCACTTAGACACCAGGCTCCAGGCTCCAGGCTCCTCAGTGCTGAGGACACAGACCCAGAGAGACTCTGAGATAGTCTCTCAGTCCATTCCGTGTTGCTCTAACTTGAGAAGGACAATTTATAAAATAAAGAGGTCGGTTTGGGCTCACGGTTTCGGAGGCTCAGAGTTCACACTCAGGCCAGGGCGTCATGCTGTGTCACAACACATGGGATGGCACCATACAGCAGCAGTGTCACCAGCAAGTGGGTGACATGGGGAAGAGGTACTGAGCGGAGATGCCAGGCCATCTTTATAACAACTCCCATGTGCAGAACGAATCAAGTCCAGGAACTAACCCACCCACACTCAGGAGCTGGGCATTCATCCCTCCCCAGGTGAGGCCCCCATGGCCTAATCACCTCCCACTGGGCCCCACCTCTTTTTTGGGGGGGAGTATGGGGAATCGAACTCAGGGCACTGAACCACTAAGCCACATCCCCAGTCTTATTTTGTACTTTATTTAGAGACAGGGAGGGTCTCACTGAGTAACTTAGCACCTTGCCGTTGCTGAGGCTGGCTTTGAAGTCGTGATCCTCCTGTCTCAGCCTCCTGAGCCGGGTTTGTGCCATGACACCCAGATGGCCCCACCTCTTAAAACTCCCTCCAACTCTCAGTACTTCACATGGAGGACCAGACTTCCAGCACGTGGCCCTGTGGGAGAGAAACCGAACCCAAACCATAGCATTCTCAGCCCTGACTTGACCATCCTGGCCTCTGTCATTATTATCCTTCTAAGGGAGGGGAAAGGGTGCTCCTTTTGTCCCTGCTCTCTCTGTCCAGTGCATGCCTTTGTGCTTTGGGAGAGGAGGATGCCTAGTGCAGCTTCCAGAAAGCTCCAACTTTGAGGCTGCTGGGTTCCTTTCTCAGAGCACAACAGGGCTTCCACCGTCAAGCCCCACCTTCTTTCTCGATGAGTCGCTGATGATCAAGGACTCTCACCTGTATTGGCAGCCAGACCCTTCTAGTCCTTTATTCCTGGTTTCACAGGCTTGTTAGAAAGAGGAAAGACAAGCTGCCTTGATGGATGTGTGCCCTTGGCAAAGTGCCTTCTCTCTCTCCAAATACAGAAGCTGCTTCTGTGCTACAAGCAGTCCCCAGGAAGGATCTTTTCCCACAGCCTCTCGAAGGAATTGCTGCAAAGGAGTAGCCATGCAGAAGCCTTAACAAGTGGTCAGAAGTGTGCTAATGGGTCCCCACACCATGTCTGAGCTCTACCATGAATAGAAAGGCAACATGGAGACAAACTGCTCACTACTAAGGTGATTTGAAATTATGAAGTTCCTGCATCATAAGGTTACGGAGAACCTTAGATGAGATGATTCTAAAGTGCTCGCTGCACAGCGGTTGCACCGTGAGTACTAGCTTCCAGGCATGGTGACACACGCTTGTCATCCCAGGAGGCCGAGGCAGGGGGATCACAAGTTCAAAGTCAGCCTCAGCAACTTAGTAAAACTCTACGCAACTCAGTGAGACCTGTGTCTCAAAATAAAAATTAAAACGGCTAAGGATGTGGCTCACTGGTTAAGTGCCCCTGGGTTCAACCCCTGGGACCAAAACAAAAACTGATTTAGAGATTCACATGGCATGCATCACCAATGTGCAGTGCCAAAAAGCAGACCCCCTGAAGACAGACTCTGGGATTCGTGTCTTGTTTTCCCACTTGTAGAATGGGCCTGGTGATAACAGCACTTTCCTCATAGGAGCTCTGGAAGAATTATGGGAATTCTTCTTGATGTGCAGAGCACACAGCAGAGGTGACTGTCATCTAGCATTTTTGTGCTGCTGTTTCCCCATCTCTGTATATGCCTGCATCCTGATGCTCTCAGCAGCTCATTCCTTGACTTATTTCACAATATTCTTGCATACCTATGTCACCCAGGAAAATATTGTACAATTATACTTTGCAGAATTGTAATTTTTTAGGGCACTAATAGGTACCCTGTGAGGGAAAAAGCAGTTTTGTCGTTGAAGATATATGTGATGGCTTAATGATATTAAACAGGTGTTCTTACTGCAGGATTTCACAAAACATTTAATATTCTGAACATACTCCAGGCAGAAACCTTATCCCCCACAGACCCAATCCCAGGATCAGTCACCAGGACCAGGAAGTGCTGGTCTTGGATATGGTAAAAAAATCATTTGAATCCAAGTTGAGGAGACATTCTGGCTGGTCAGGGAAGTGTGTCAGCATGGAAGGCAGGGACAAGCAAATGGCCTCTTGGTGCTGTTGGAAGTGTCAGAAAGCAAAATGCAAGGAGAGGCAGTCTGGGAAGAACTTGGCAGGACTTACCTCGGAAGACAAAAGTTACGTTGCTGTCGTTACCAACACCCACAGGTAAATCAGACTGGAGCTCAGCACGAGTGAAAAAATAAAGGTTGCAGGGCAAGGAGGCTGCTGAGAGGGGTCTTTCACAGCTTCCTTCCTCCTAGCACTGACGCTACCTCTCACTGAACACAAGGCACGACACAAGCACTGTCCCAGATGCAGCACTCCAGGGTGCCAGAGCTTCACAACTGGAGCCTGGCAGATGGGTGAATTTTGAGCTGAGTCTTGAAAGAGGCATGTTATATCAGGGAGAGATGAAAGGAAGGGCTTTCCAGAGATAAGGGGTGGTGAGCAGAAGTGAGGCAATGCCAAGGGGCCCTTGGGGACAGGTGAGCTGTGAATCTGGTTAGGGTGGCTGGGGAGCGTGCAGGGACAGAGTGAGTTAGGGCTGGAGGGTCTTGTCTAGACAAGTCTGTGGAGAGCCTGGAAGTCCACGCCCACGCTCTGTTCATTCATTTAATAAATATTTAATGAGCACCCACTGTATGCCAGGAGCTGTCCTGAATACTTGGATACAGAGTGGTGACAAAATAGACCATCACTTTCATTCTCACAGAGCTCACAATTCTAGTGTAGAGAGAAACAATAAACACACCTACATCAAGTAGCAATGGGCACTAGAACACAGGGTGGATAATGGATTGAATGGGTGCTATTCTAGATGGGTGCCAGGGATGGCCAGAAGGAAATGATACCAAACCAGGAACCTGGACGAATTCCCCAACAAAATGAGGGGCTTGGCCAAGCAAACAAGCAGAAGTGTTATGTGTGGTCAGTTCAAGAGCCTGAGGCCAAGGGGGGTCCTGGAGCAAGGAAGTGGGTGTGGCCAGCATGGGGTGTGTAGAAGAGAGGTGGGCAGGAAGTGAGAGAGGCCAAGGGTACCTGATGGGGCTCTGAAGGAACTTGGATGTTACTCTAGTGTAATGGGAACTTGGGTTTTTGTTCACTGGCAAAGAGGGCGATGGAGTGATAGGACATGAGCTATTGTTTCAGGATAGTGGTTTACTAACCCTGGAGGTAGAAAGAAACTTAACATTGAGGCATCCTACTTAATTCTGATAGACAAGGTTGTTCTGGCTGAAGTCGGGATGGGAGTTCAGAGTTCCAACCTCTTGCCTCCTCCTGTCTTCCCAGAGGGCACCTAGGGTATCCCAGTGAAGCCCTCTAGCTCTTGACAATAGGGAAGTGGCTGGTGCAGGTGTGTAGGATGGCAATGAGCTAAACACTAGAGGCAGAATAAGAGAGCAAGGCTTTCCCAATAACCCAGAGAAGAGGTCCTGAGGGTGTAAACTAGATAAGAGGAGAGGGAATGGAGTGGAGATGAAGCAAATCTGTTTTATTCTGTTTATTCCTATAAGCTAATGTATACTGTGCACAAAAATAAGAAATAAACGTAACCCATGCCAAAAAGGTGACAGTCATTGGGATCCGGGCTTTAGGGGACATGGATTCATTGGGATGAATCATCAACATGATGATGAGGAAAGCTGAAGAGTAATTCTATTTGATTGGAGAATATTGTCAGAGTTGGACTGGATTCCTTTCTTTTTTCCACCTAGGACACACATTAAATAGTACTCCTTGGATTTGATTGAACTATCTTCTTCTCAGTCTGCCAGCCTCATTGGACTCCTCCATGTCTCTTGCAGTATGAGCATGGTCCTGCCTTAGGTCCTTTGTTCCTGCTGTTCTTCGGCCTTGAATCCTTCACTGTAGATAACCATCTGGCTGAGACATCACTCCTTCTGATCTAGACTGTAATGCTACCTCTCAACAAGAGCCTTATAGCTACTCTACCTCCTTGACGATTCCTGTCTCCCTTCTCTGCTTTGTTTTCTTTTCTCCTTAACACTTTCATTACCTAAAGTAAGTACATTTTACTTTTTAAATATGTCATCATCTATCACTTCTCCTCAGGTTATGAGCTACATTCCTGTTGCCTGCAACAATGCCAGGTGTGGGGGGTCTCACAGAGATGGACAGAATGACTGAAGGACATTTCATTGTAGAGCAACTGTCTCAGGGTCTGGGACCAGTTAAATAATTGATTAGTTAATTGATTGATTATAAATTGTGGGTGGTATGGTGACCTGTAAACAATTATTTTGTAACTTGATCTGTTAAAAATACACACATGAAAAAATATGCCAAACAAGGGGTCTGTTAATCCGCATGAGGATGTAAGAATTCATTTGAAACTTCTTCTCTAGAAACTCCAAACACCTCCCATGCTTTGCATGGGTGATGAATGAATCTGGTTGACATTGAACTCTCTTGGTCCTTTGCTATTTCTTCAGGCAGTTCTAAAATGATAACTTATATTCACAACTTGTTCCAGGGTTGTCACTGTACTTACCAGCAGCTTCCAGGTAATAGACAGGTTATGTTCCTAAAATTCATTTTTAGTTCAACACATTATCACATAGGACCTACATAATAAATGGAGGAGAGTTTCCCAGGCTGGGCAACAAAAGTGAACTTCAGAATAATGCAATTGACATAACATAAATTTAAGATCAAAACTGTAGAAAAGAATGTCATGAATTATGAGTATCAAACAACAAAATATAAATTGAATTAGAAGATGTGTTTTTATGTACCTTGGGTGACCATGCTTCAGAGAAGCATTTGAAGATAGTAAAGAGAAACTTCAGATTTTTCAAGAAAAGCCAGAAGTCTGTCTGGGGTGTAATTTGATGACACTTCCCCCTGTTTTTCCCCTCTCTTGACTTGTGGTCTTGGCCATTCTCCTTCTTCTTTGCTTGCTATGTATCTTCGTTTCTCTCTCTCTCTCTCTCTCTCTCTCTCTCTCTCTCTCTCTCTCTCTCTCTCTCTCAGTTGATGCTTCTCCCAACACTTTCTTGAGCTCTGTGACCATTGTAAAATTTTCTCTCATTTTTACTCTTTTTGTTTGATGACAGGGATTGAACCCGGGGGCACTTAACCACTGAGTCACATCCCCAACCCTTTTTATTTTTTTCTTGAGACAGGGTCTCACTAAGTTGCTCAGGGCCTTGCTAAGTTGCTGAGGCTGGCTTTGAACATGCGATCCTGCTGCCTCAGCCTCCCAAGTTGTGGGATTCCAGCTGTGCTCCTGCACCTAACATCTTTACTTCTTTTTAAAACTTAAAATAGAAAAAGGGTCACAGGAAGAGAACCTGAAAAGACCACCTGTTTAGCTACTCCTCTTTGGAAGGATGAAGTCTCTCCTTTGGATTCCCTATAGAGAGGAGAGTCTTTCTCAAGTCATTTGAGGATATCAGAAATTATGGAAAATGTGATACTCCTGGTGTGTTTTGTTTTGTTTTTGCCTGCTTAAATTTTTAAAAAGTAACATTATAAATAACCTTTAAGACTTTGGCAGGTAATTTGATCAATTTAAGTACAAAGATATATTTTACACAGAATAAATAAGGCAATGCACTAGCATATTATGTTATAATGGAGTTCAACTCTGCTTAGGAATGTGAGCTAGAGATTTCTTAGGTCTACATTGCTCCAGATATAATAGAGAGAAACCTACTTGGGGACAAGGAGACACCCTGCTCCTATCATGTGGGTGAGTCACAGAGTTGGCCTTGCAGGACTCTACTTCCTCATCTTTCAAATGTGGACAATAATATCCCTGCTCTTCCAACATCATTAGACTTGACAGGGACAAACAGCATACAGAAATGAAGTTGCTCTTAAGGCTTAAAAGCCCTAGAAACTATAGTATTATAAATTATCAAAATTCTGGTTAGCTCTGCAGTGTTCTGATAACCTGAACACTGGGAAAATCTCCATCCTCTGACCTCACCTAGGAAAGTCCCAAGGTTGAAGCAAGAAGTGTAGAAATCACCAAGAATCTGATATTTGTTTTGGAATCATTATCAATAACATAAGTAGGCAGCTTAAACCTTAAGAGCTCTAAAGGTGTATTTGCACAGGGAGAGGCCAGAAAGATCAAATGCTGTGTTGAGTAAATTGCTGCATTTCATAGCTACTTTTTTTTTTTTTTTTTTTTTTTTTCCCTCTATAGCCTGGATTAGACCTTGTGCACTTTAGAGTTGGGAAGAGGGAACATGCATTTAAAGCATGACCTGGATCAAAATCTTCCCTTGCTAACTGCAGAATAAGGGAACTCTTTTCCCCTGGGGCCTGACTCAGGTCTCTGAAATGCATACCTGTCTATAAATAACAGGCGTATTCATCACTCTGATTATTTTTCTCCATCTGGGTTATTTGGGGATTTCAGTTCACTCTGGGTGAATAGTGTGTGTCCTTGTAGAATACCTGCTAGGATGTGAGAGGGACATCAACCACTGGTGTCATTTCCCCCGTCCTCCAGAGACCAGTATGAGTGCAGTGTTTTTTGCTCTGAGATCCACTCACCTAACCTGGCAAAGAGTTCTGTGTTTCCAGAGGCAAACCTGGAGCACACACAGGGGATACTGTCTGTTGTTTTAAAGGATCAGTCACAGAGAACAGGAGCTTGCCATTGTCATCCTGAGCAGGAGATACTATGACTAAAGGAGCCATTTTCCCCCCATGGGTCTCTTATCTAGTCTATAAAGAGAGGACTTTCCAGCTCTAAAAATGTGAAGAACCAAGCACTACCTGGCTGTCTACCACACATCTCACCAGGTGGGCATTGGTAGAAAGCCAAGGCTGAGTAGGCCAAATAGAACTCTGGCAGACTTTGCACACCTTTTATAAGGCTTGTTAAAAGTCATTATTTCATCACAAATCTAAAAATCAGGAAAAATAGAAAAGAAAGTTGATTTCTAGCTCTCCTTTAAAAATCAAAATTTCTGAGCTCTTTGGAGCCAAATGCAAATGTGTCGGTAGTTAGTTAGAGCTGGGTGGTGTCTCCACTGTTTGAGTGAGGCACATATTCTTCAGTTCGCCTCAGTCCCCACCACTTCCTATTGCCACCTACACCTAGTCCACTTCACGGTATCCTCCTGCCCTGCAAGCATTACAAGTGGCAATCCTTGCCTTAATTTCTCTCCTGAACCCAGATATATTCATCTTCCTTTTAAGTACTTTTTCTGAAAGCCAGCTTTCTGTAGAGCAAGAAGCTGGCATGAAGCATGTGAGCAGAACATCGCCGTCCAGACAGGAGGCTCTCAGAGTCCTGGTGAGGAGGGGCCGGAAGTCAGGGAGTATCTTTGGATAGACAAAGGACAAGGCAGAGCCGCTCTGTCCAGCAGAAAGAAAAGTGCAAGCCATGAAATGAACTACATACACAACTGAAAATTGTCTAGTAGCCACATTATAAGGAAGTAAAAGGAAATAGGTGGAATATTTAATTGAATTTACCCAAATATTTAATTGAACTTGCCCAAAATATTCATTTCATAATTAATTAGTTTTTAAGAAATCACTTACAAGATATTTTAGTCTTTTTTCTTAATTAATTTTTTAATTTGTTTTAATTAGTTGTACATGACAGTAGAATGCATTTATACATTTTACATTCTTTTGTATCATATTAAGTCTTTAAAATCCAGCATTTTGGGGTGGGGGTACTGGGGATTGAACTCAGGGGCACTCGCCCACTGAACCACATCCCCAGCCCTACCTTGTATTTGACTTAGAGACAGGGTCTCACTGAGTTGCTTAGCGCCTTGCTTTTGCTGAGGCTGGCTTTGAACTCCCATCCTCCTGCCTCAGCCTCCTGAGTCTCTGGGATCACAGACATGTACCACTGCCCCTGGCCAGCATTTATTTTATACTTGCTGTGTATCTGCATTGGCACTAGTCACATGTCATGGACTCATTAGCTTCATGGGGGAGTGGTTCTCCTGTTGGACAGAAAAAAGTACCAAATCAAGGACTTGTTGACCAATTCACCACTTTTGCCTAGAATTCCCACTATCTACTCTGTGGAATTCAGAAGAGAACCACATTTATTGAGGGCTGACTGTGTGCTGCATACAAGAACAATTTGTTTTATTTAAGTTTGAGTGTCTGACTAAAAAGTAGAATAGAAGGTAAATCCATTGAAAGGGGCCCTAGATACTCCCCCAATGGTCTCCTATGTGGCATTTCCTGGGCATTCCTTGGGCTGTTTTCTCATCTCCAAAACTAGTAATAATTATATCTAACTTAAGAGGCTATTGTGAAATTCATGAAAATGTTTTTATAAACTATAAATAACTATACAGATTTAACAAAAAGAAAAATAATGTATATCATTGAATGCCAGCCTCTGTGCCAGGTACTTTGCACATACATCTGTTTGTATCCTTGTAACAGTTTTACCAAATGGTGTTCTAATCAATATTTTAATGGGGAAGAAACTGAGGCTTATGGGATTACATAGCTTGTATAGTCACACAGGTGATGAGTGGCAGAGCCAATCAGGACTTTGAATGTAGGTTGTGAAATCGTGGCTTTGAAATCATGGCAAAAAGAGAGGAAGGGTGAGCTAATCCTACTTTTCAATTTCTGAGATATTTGGGCAAGTGCTTTTAAAGATGAAGAAACTGAGAATATGTAATTCCTTACCTACAGGATCATACATGCACCAAACTAATGGCCAGCTAACCATAGAATTGGACAAACCATAGTATTGTTATTTTGATGTTAAAGCCATTGAATCCCCCCTGATTATTGAGATTATTTTTAATCCCTAAAATGAAGAGTTAATTCCTTTGAGGTTGCACCTCTTCAATGGAGGAAATTCATGCCCAGAACCAGTAGATAAATTCATTACCATTTGGTAATTCTACCTTTCCTGTGCTACAATAACTTCAATCAGTATTAGTCATTCCCAATTCCTCTTCCTATTCCCTGGGGAGTGAGTTACTGTTTCTTTAATTGAATGACTTATCAACTTTCTAGATCCAGTCTGACTCATGCAAATATTGATAAGAAAGATTATTTTGTGACTAAGTTCCTTCACGATTGCACACAGGCTAAGCATGAGCCCAGGTACTATTGCCTAAAACAGATCTTGTTTCTACCCCAGTAAGTGTTACAATTTGTGTTAGTCTGTTTTGTCCATGTATCCTCACCAAACCTTCTCACCAAGTAGACCTCTTTCTGCTGCACAGGCATGTAATGCACCTCAGGACATTTATACAGGCTTTTCCTGCTTCCAAGGTGCCTTGTTTCTTGGTCTCTCCTACTCAACTCTTGTCTGTCCATTAAGAATCATTTAGCTGAGGTTGGGGAGCTGACAATTTCAGGCAGGAAACAGTCTTTGACTTCCAACCACATACTGTCCATGCCTCTCATTTGAGGTCACCTCACATTCCACCAGGTGTTGTCATTCAGCTCGTTCACATTTTCTTTACCCAGCTAGCCAAAGATTCATTGAAGACAGAGCTCTTGGATCTATAATGCTTTATGGGTTTTACTTGAAATATTTTATTGACAAAGTGCATGAATACACTTATTCTATATAATGGGGCTGAATTTATAATAGGTGTATAAGATCAGTTGAATTAAATAAATTTCAGATTTGAAAGCTGTATAGAATAGTTCTCCCAGAGGTTAAAAAAAAAAAAAAAGCTCGGTTACAGTGCATATTAATATCCTCAAGCAAAAGACTGAATTATCCTGCAAAGTGTATGATCAGAGTAACGTACAAAGCAATAAAATTGGCATGGATATAGAAAAACTTAGCTCCAGGTGAAATTGAAAAACTAATTGAAAACTATGACTCAGCCGTCTGCATTTTTCCTGGTTTGACAAAGTAGCACAAAATGTACAGTGACCATGAATAAACTCTAAATGCCCTTCTAGGTAATGAGTAACTGTGTGTGACTAAGACAGAATTAGGAGAAAGTCTCATACCTTGAAAAAAATGCTCCCATGTCTGTCTAGTCCTGGAGACTCCCAGTTCTGGGAAGGATGATCATTTCCTGGGCTTGAGTCACATCAACCTTCTTATTTGTCAATAAGAACCTGTAAGGAACAGTTATTGTGTTTAATTAAAAACTAACTGCCATGATAAAACTCAGAGATCTGTAAGTTCCTTGAGCTCCCAGGAGGGTCCTTCTCTCACACTTCCACTCTTTTCCAGGGTTTTTCAGATTTTCAACCAGTTTGTGAAGTTGGCAAACACAGGGACACAGTGAAAGTTGGCAAAGGCAGAACGTGACTGTGGAGTCTGGCAGGTGGTTTTCATGAGAACTGGCATTCAGTTTACCTTTAAGTAAAACAAATTGAATTCCAATGTGAAGACTTTTATCAAAAGTCCCCAAGCCCTGCCCGACTCCAGAATGCTCTCTCTTCCTCGCTGCCATGGATATTTCAGTGCATAAACAGAACTTTCAGCCATTTGCACAAGCTCTATCTGCCTTGGGCTACTTGAAGTTATTTGACTTTCTAGCCTGTGGAATTAGCTATGGTTTGATTTCAAAAGCTGCATTTTAAAATACCTGAAATCAATTGACTCCTCTAGCAGTTTCTCCCCAATTTTTCTCTATTACCTGTACACTTGAGCTATGGGGAGGCTAGTGCCTTTTTCCACTCCTGTAGAACAAGCCACCACCCAGAACTTTGGCAACTCCCTGGGCCAGATCACCTGCATCTGAGCTGGTGGGAGGCTGCTGGTTTCCATTCTTGTCTTCCAGGAATCCTAGAGTCCTCTCATTTCCTCATTATCCACATGAAGTCAATCAGCAAGTCCTGTCAGTTGCACCTGTGAAGACCCCAACCAAGTCTGTCTAAGCTCTCCAAGTTGGATGTGGTCGCTCTGGCCCCATCCCCATCCTTCCCTCTGTTCTACCCAGTCGGACTCCTGTCTGGTCTCCCTGCTGTCTCTCTTGAGTCACTGAAACTCATTCCTTCCAAAGCAGCCTAAGTTATCTTTTTAGAACATAAACCAACTCATGCTGTGCCCATTTCAAACTCTAATCACTTCCCACTGTGCTTAGGAAAAAAACAAAGAGGCTCCCTGCCTGGCAGAGCCCTGTTACCTGGGCCCTCTTGTGCTAGCTGGACTAAACCCTTTTGTGCCATCTACCCCTCCCTTCCCAATTCCAGACTCCATCATGGACTCAGCAGCTGCCCAGCCCCCTTGTCCTTGCTGTCTCTCTGCCTGGAATCTTCTTTCTTCTGATCTTTGCATTCTGATGTTGACTTATCACCCCCCGGGGAGGTCTTACCTGGTGTCCTGCTCTAAGAACCACCTAGTCATCCTACATTACATCACCCTAAATCAATTCTCTGCAGAGTTACTATCACAATCTGATATTTTCTTATATATTACTCTAACAAATTTCCTTACTATTCATCTTTGTCCATTAGGATAGCTCTCGATTCATCTTTCTCTTTTCTCTTACCCCTGTATTTCCAGTGTCTATAACAGAGACTGTCACATAGTAGGTGGTTAATAAATATTTTCTAATGGTTATCTAGATAAATAAAGACACCATGGCCAATAGCCATTCAGTTATGGTGTCTACTGAGCACCGACAGCATGTAAGATTTTAACCTTTTGCAACATGGAAATGACCACTTGCAACTTAGGTATAACTTTCACTGTTATCTCTTTTGATCCTTGTGAGAAATAGTGTGGGGAAAATAAGGAAAAGGAATCAAGGGCTCTGATGCCAAGAACTGTAAGCCACTTTCTGCCTAAAACCAGAAAAAGGAAGATGCTTATCAAGGAGAGGCACTTATCCTGTGGCCACACCAGCTGAGCCCAAGCAGGGATGGGACCCAGGAGAACAAGCCCCACTGCCAGCCTCTGCGTGTTTACTTGTGTGGTTGGTCTGCATCATCTTGTTTTTAGCTGTAGGAGCGAGGAGGAGTTTAATGAGTGGGGGCTGGACGCTAATGGAGAAGGGAGGCAGACAGTGCAGAATGATGGGAGGAGGCCCGGCCTGGCTGGAGCCCTACTGGGGGTGAAGACTGAGGCAGAAACTGTGGGGCTGTCCATAGGAGAGCAGCTTAAGAACTCAAGCACTAGCGGAGCAGCTTTGGGACTAAAACTGTAGACAGCGACACAGGGTGGGGTGAGGGTGTTTCCCTAGCCCTGCAAGGAATGGGGTGTGACTGTGGCATAAGGAGGAATTCAGGGAACAAAGAGCTCTGGGGCACTTTGTGGGTGGAGCAGAGGCCAAGAGCCAGCTTTGCAACCCTGGAAGGCAAGACCTAAATGAGAGAAGTATCATACGGAAGATATTCAGGAGAGATGTCCTGGTGCTTTATCTGAACCATGCCAAGAAGTCCCAAAGGATGCAAAAGCATCCTCCAGGTCACTAGAGTCTTCTGTGTGGCTTCAGCTCTGAAAACTCATGGAGGCCACTCAGCAACTCCGATGCCTGAACCAGGAGGAAGAGACTTGGGCGCCAAGCAGAGGAACTGGGACACGTGCACCAAGAGTGGCAGCTTCAAATGGCCAACGAGCCAAGAACATCCAGAGGCCACCATATTTCTGAGTATACTCAATTCGTCCTGAGGACTGCTCCAAAGAAGTGGAGAGACTCAGAGAAAGGGAAGCACGGAGGGCCAGAGTTGCACGGGGGGGATAGTCAGTTAGAAAATTGAGTGGAGATGTGATCTAATTGGCCCCCACAGGCTGGTGAGGCCCAGGGACATTTGGTTTCATACCTGCCAAGGAGACTCAGCAAACAGGTTCAGACTTACCCAGTGGGGAGACAATTAAGTACCAGTGCCAAGGGGGAGCCGAAGGCAAAGGTGAGCAGAAGAACAGCTCTGTTGTGGTGCCCAGACCTCTGCAGGATGCGGGGATGGAACTCCAAGCCCACCCAGCTCTGCTTCTGTGCTGAAATAGGCATGATTAATTAACACGAGCTCACCGTAATCACTCTGTCCTAGGGCTGCCTTCTACACGAGTTTACAAAATATGGAAAAGAGTTCCCTTCCCTGCAATGCTACTGTAATTCCTGCAGAAAGGATCAAAGCTCCGTGGCAAAAGTCTTCCACTGAGACTGGATCTATGAAGTTATGTACTTCGAAGTTAAATATGAACACATGTATCTTGTCTTTCCTATGGTAGCAAATTTAAGCTGAGTTTATTAGAAAGCAGAGACTAACATCTGCTCGTACATCCTCAAAAGGGTGACTGGGATCTTCCATGCAAAAGGTACTCAGCTTGGGTTGTCTGAAACAATCAAATTCCAGGAAGAAACAGTGTTCTTCCTGATGGGAGTTTCACCCATTCCAGAAGCAAAGTCGTGGATCATGGCCTGAGAGACACCTCTCTAATGACATGAGCAGAATCAGTTTCTTTCCTATTAACCCTCTCAGGAAAAAGAAAACAAGCCTACTAAAATACAGCTGAATTCAAGAATAATAAGAAGGTAAAGAAATAATTCTACCTTTTGTCATGGTCCAGCAGCCCCTTCTGTGGAATAGATTGACACATTTGGTTTCATCCTATTTATTGGAAGTGTGTGTGTGTGTGTGTGTATGTCCTATGGGATGTGTGCACACATGTGTGCCTTGTGCTGCGTTAACAGAATGACAGATATCATTACAGTCTACGGCCACCGTGGTGAGCAGCGGATGCCACTGTAGGGCAGTCAGAATACCAGCTCCTCAGTGCTCAGGGGGAGACTTAAATGCTGACTTGGAAGCAATGAGCTATTAGCCATTGTTGAGTGGCCCAGGAACCTCTGAATAGTTGTAAAAGAAAGCCCTGGGTAGGTGCCTCTGTGTGTGTAGGAGGGGTGGGGTGCAGGGAAGTCTTTGTTACAAAAGATGATGACGGTGTTCACACAGTTGCCAGATGTTTGCAACAGTGGAATGAGAGGCTCACATCTGCATCTTATTTTCCCTTCCTTAAATGGGCCTCCCTGGGGCTGCTCAATAAAGTAGATGGTCATGCTGGTCCATGGTGCCCCAGCAGCATCACGCCAGCTCTGGAAGTCTGCCTATCTCCACGCTGGCTGCCATCAAATGGATTCCCCAAGGACCGTTAGATGAGCTCAGATAGTCTTAGGATTGCAGCATCTTGTGGGTATGTGGCATACTGCGGTTGTCACTGTCACATCACTCCTGCTCCTGTGACCAGCAAGGCAATGATATTTTAGGAAATGTTTCGGTCCTTAAGTGGGAGTGAGCCCTGTTTGGAGAATTCGGGTCGCCCAAGACCCTGACTTTAAATTCATATGACATGGCACTCATGAACCAGGTCTCCTAGAATATCACCACTCTCAAATTTCCTGATCTCTCGCCCCAATGTTCTTATGGATTGGTGCTTGCTTTGGTTTGGGCCCAACTCTGATAAAAGAAACCAGGTTCTTTCCATCAACTATTGCTTCTGAAATGATGGTGGCTTATATGTCCCCACTAACTTTAGAGCCAAAGGTGAGTCAATAGCAAAACAAGAGATGGCTCTATAGACCTTGAGGACTCAGGTGTAGGAATTTTTAAAGCCAAGTCAGACATGACAGGTACAAAGCAGAAGTTCTTAACTATCCACACCCCACCCTGCCCCCAGTCCAGCTGAGCCCTGTTAAGCCTTAAATAAATTTAATCCAGTTTTTCTACCACTACTCTTTATTTTTATTTATTACTACCCATTGGGCCAGAAGCAAAATAATCAAAACATTTCCAGTGAAGCTGAATTTTCAGGTATTTACAGTCAGCCTGGAAACAGCAGGAAGCAGGATTTATAGATTTGCATTATCAGGCAGGCAATTTCCCAAACCTCAGCCTTCGGACTTGATTTAATTAAAAAATATATATAGGCTTTAATGGGACTAGATCTCTGAATCCTAGGAGAGTCACTCTGTAAATTGAGATAAGATCCTTAACCCAAAGGCATTTGTATCCCCAAGAGAGCACTAACAGGTGAGTATCCCCACCAGTGAGAAGGATGGCTGCAGAGGGTCTGATATCCCTGCGAGATCAGAAAGGGCTTGGCAAGCATGGAGGTACTATCACAGCTAGTACCAGGCTAGAGGGAAAAGGTTCTTGCAGTTCAATGAGTTTCATTTTCAGCCATGGAGAGGCAATATCTATCAGTGGTTTAAAACTAAAAGTATGGCTCATTCTGCTGAGGTTCAAATCCCAGCCCTGCGCTACACTGGACAGCCTTCTATAGATGACTTAAATTCTCTAAGCTAAGCTTTCCTGCTTTTATGATGGAGATAATGATAGGAGCATCATGAGAGGTTGCTGTGAGCAAACTCCAAATGGCTGCTGATTTCAGAGGTTACGTGCACACTGCAAACCGCATTACTCCTCTGCTCAAACCCTCCTGGCTTCCCATCTCATTGAAAGGAAAACCCAGGAGCTGCCTAGGACCTTCAAAGTTCTGGTTTCCTGCTAGTTCTTTGGCCTCATCTCCAACCACTCTCCCCATACCAGAGACAACCCACCCCACTGACTGGCTTACGGTTCCTGTCACACAGAACAGCAAACAAATTGTTTCCTTCTCCTGATACACTCCCTACCCTCGTGTTGGGCTCCTCTGTCACTGTCACTTCCTTAGAGAGGACCATCCACCACACTAAATGAAACAGCAAACTGCATTCCCCCCAACACTCCCTAACTCTTCAGTGAATGGAAAGCATTGGGATCCCAAATTCCCCAAATATTCCCCAACAGTTGCTAGGTGGTGTCTCTAAATGTCTGGGAGATTCCTAATGATATCCTCCCAAACCAGGGTTAGCCACAATTTCCAGTTAACATCAGTCATCCTGGGTTCCCTGTCCACGTCCCTTACTCCCCAGGAGAGCCTCCCTCCGTCCTTGGGTGGTCAGAGTTCCTTCCAAGTGTGCAGCTGCTACCTGTCCCTAGGTCTGCAGTCCTCAGGGACCAGAAGAGTGCTGGGTGCCCTGCAGAGGGCAGAAGGGCCCCTGTGTCAGCATCTTGTTACTGGCCTCTGAGGCAACTCACAGACCACGCTTTGTTGCTTCCTTGAGGTTTTTGCATCTTTTTTACCTGCTTTGTCCATCTGCTCTGTGATCACAGGGCTTGAAGTCCTCCTGGCTTGATGAAGAGTAGAAATCACACCCACCCTCCATCTTCCCCATTTCATTCCCTCCTCCAGCAGCTTCTTCCTCAGTTTTCCTCTCCAAAAGAAAGGAAAAAAAATGTTCTTATACATCTATTGTGTATAGATCTCAACAGATGAAATGAAAATTAATAGTTGGGGTCTGTGTGTGAGTAAGGAGGTGTTCTGAGCAGACTAATAGTACCCACTGATGCCTTTATGCAAAAAAAGGCGTCCCTTCCTCAAGACACTTTCCTCCATTTTCTAAACAATTGTCACAATTAAAAGACAAGTCTACAATGTCAAAGGTATGAATCGCATTTCCCCCAAGTGCCCTGCCAGGCAAAGGGCAGCTGAATTGAGTTAGTACCTTCATCGCTCCCCCTGGCACACTGTAAACAATCAGAAAACCAGCTTGTTGGATTATAATGTCCATCAACATCAGGCACACAACGAACAATAATTCTTAGCATTTGCAGATGACTGAACCTCTCTCTCTGAATCTTTAAAATTGGGGCAAGAGCATTTTGAGTGGCATGAGAGTCCTGCCTGCCTCTCCAACTACTCCCCACCACCTCCAGGTGTCAGCCTGATCATCTATGGCCAGGAGCGGCTGGGGTAGAAGGGAGGGGATGAGGAATGGGGCAGCCAGTTTAGGCCTGCTGCTGCCTGAGACCGGTATTTTCCCTCTCTGCCAGGCTCTGCTGAGGTCACACTGCCTGGAAACCTGGGAAAGAGCCAGGCTGAGGCTCCCCGCTTCCCACACCCATCTAGGTCTAGCCCTGCCCATAGCACAGGCTGCCACACATCAGACTTGCTGGAGATGCCCAGATTTGGAAATCAGTGGCCGAGAGTAGTGGCCGAAAGAACCAACTGCTTCCATTGTTCTGTTTTGTTTGAAGAAAGGCCTAGAGCTAAGCAGAAACACATTACATTGGGAGGGCTTTACTCATGGAGGACTAAGGTTTAAATTGTCTGCTTTCTTCCCAAATAAGCAGGCCTAACCCTCGGGTGCTCCCAGCAGAAAGTGCTGCCACCTGCTCCAGCCAGGCTTGTTACCTCCCTAGGCTGCTTGGCCAGCCATGCTCTGGTGCCCCGACTCTCTTCACCTGAAGCTGCCAGGGGAAGCTGGGCAGAGAGAATTCACAGCCAAGGACTCAAAGGGTAGTTTCTAGGATGCCAAATCCTGAACTTGTGGCATGGTGGATGGAAGCCCCAGAATTTCTCTGCTCCCAAGGAGATCAATGCACTGATGCTATGTACACGCCCCCTCCCTAGGCCTTCCATCCTATACTCAGAGGGTGGGGAAAGAGCAGACTCTGCTCCAGAACAGTCTGCCAATGATGGCATGCACCAAGAAAGGCAGACTGTGACCGTGAACCAGACAGTGAGACTCAAAATGAAGCAGAGACCAGAGCACTTATGCCCAGGGCTCTGGAGTTGAAAGGAGGTCAACTCCTGTCTGGTGTTCAGTTACTAGCAGAAAGACATTGAGCAAGTTACTTAGTCTTTCTTAATAGAAATCATAAGTTGCCATATATATATATATATGTATTTCTTTTATATATATATATAAAAGAAAGTATAAGGCAAGGTCCCAGCAGGAAACGCAAGTGCCATATTGTTTCAATAGACAGAATTAAATAAAAAGAAGTTGACGAGGTACAAAATTATTAAGTAGGCAACTAAAAGGGTGAAAAGACATATCTAGGTATCACTGAGGCAGCAACTGCAGCCTTAGGGCTGGATCGGAGCTACAGTTGTTAAAGCTCAGAGACAGAGAAGGGTTCCCACAGGGCTGAGGGTGGGACCTGGGAGGAGGTCATGGTCGGGCTGCGTCAGGGTCTCTGGGTGGGTGTGGTAAGGCTGGCCCTGTGAGTGTTGAAACCAGCAAACTGGATTTGACTATTGCTACTGGAATGAACCCACTTCTCATCCTGGTGAGAAGGCATTGCTGGGGGCATGTACCTGCACAGGAAGCAGAAAAGAAGGAACAGCTTCCTCCTGCCTCCCTCTGTGGCCCTTGGTGGCAGAATCTAACCAAAAGCAGTAGCAGGAAGCAGGCTTGGCAGTTAGATGGAAGTTACAACAGGCTCTGTGATAGGTTGATTGTAGTGGAAACACTACGATTTCTGTACTCCTTTCTTGGAGGTTCCATTGAGAATATAAGACTTCAGGTATAAGTAAAGGATAACCATGGTATCTAGTAGTAAGTCTATAAATTAGTCATGTGAGTTTGATCTCTGAGACCTCCACTCCTCTCCATTCCCATGTCTTATACTGGGCGGACCCCTCTCTATCCTTTGCTCAAGTTCGTTAATTCCTTCCTCCCATCTCTAGCCCACTTAAACATCGATACCTGTCCTGTGTGTCTTCCTATTACACAGTTCTCATCTCAGTAGATTCTCACCACCTACAGACTAAAAGACAAAATCCTGGAACTAATGGTTATCACATCCCATGTTGTCTGGTTGAGGAGTCCTGGAGAGGTTACTTCCCATTGGATCTAGCCTCTTACTCCTCACACCAGACCCATGTTAGAGAAATGAGGAGTGGGAAGAAGGTCAGGTTAGGCCTGACCCCCAAGAAATTTCCCTTCAGTTGTCCTGATGTCAGCCCTAATTCAGAACATCAAGAACAAGGCCTGGGATCCCTCTGCTGCATCTACCTCTAAACTTTGAATCGGGTCCTCACCAGGTTGAAATAAAGTTCTTTTAAAGAAAAATTAATATTTTATTTAAAAGACTTGTTTTAAACATCTGTAAGACATTCCTCAATGCATTATTATTTTACTTTCAACATAATAAATTTAAATTCAAGTGGTAGAAGTAACAGAAAAGATGTAATGGCTGAGGTAAAGTTCTAATGCCCTGAGTTCATGAGGTGCTGTTCTCCTCTACTTCTCTAAATTGGCAACTCCCTTATCTCTCTTTTGCTCTTTCTCAGAGTGTGCTTTTACAGTTATCATCTGTATCTATCAGTGAAGGCTAAAATAATCTGTAGTAAAAACTTCAGGATCTCATTGCATAACGAAGGTGGTGTGTATTCCTTACAAATATTGCGTAGAGTCTGTGGGTTGCCTGCAACTCTCCTTCACACCCTGTCACTCCAGTGTCCAGGCTGAAGGAGCAGCTCCTCTCAGGGACATCACCAGTTGCATAGCAGAAAGAAAAGAAAAAAAATGTGAGACCTCAAAATTGCCCTTCAAGCATTGACTTGGAAGTAGCATGTAATATGTGTACTCGTATTTCATTGGCTAAAGAAAGTCACATGATTTCTTAGTACAAGAGAAAGAGATATATGATACTTTTCAAATTAGGAGCCCTGAAAGTCACATGGCCAAGCCTGACCTCACTGAGCACGATTGTATAAGATCCTTCTAGAGATTAAATGAATGTTTTAATCAATAAAACAGTCTACCACACCTTCCTAGTTAAGGATAGTTGTTCCTATCACCTGTCACCTAAATTATTGGGTCTAATCTAATTATCATTAGATTACATTATTAAATCTATCTAATTTGGCTCCAGTGGAAATGTTTCCACAGAGCTGGTCTCCCTGCCTCTAGTGTCTCCATATTGCATGATGGTGGAGTAGCTGCCACAGTGGACAATCCTAAATGCCATTATCATCCTGGCATTGCTTACTAATCACAACCATTCTATTCTGCAACTCCCTACTGCAAATCAGTTCAAATCTAAATTCTGCAGCCTGGTGTTCAAGGCTCCTATCCACTGGCTCTTCCCTTCATGCCCAACTGTGCCTTAGTCCAGCGCCTCAGATCCAGTCAGGGATCTGATGGATTTCTCCACTCCTACTCTGATCGTTTGCTTGTGCTGCTAAACTTTGCTTTGCTGTTTCTTGTCCCTTCTCCATTCTTCTTTCTAATTATTTCCTATTCTTCAGTTTCTTCAAGACTTATCCCAAATCTTTTCTTCAAAAAACTTTCCTTAAACAACTGCCCTCCCCTTTTTATAATTCTCAAAATTCAGAATTACATCTCTCTGGTCTTATTTTTATATTTTGTTTCTGGAACCATTGTGTATTATTGTGGGAAAAGATCTTGCAGTTTTCTATTCCACACATAGCACCTCCCTTTGATTTAGAAATGAGGAAATTGAAACCTGGGGAAAAAATGAGCAGAAAAGTCACTAATTTATTGAGAAGCTAAATTGAGATGGAACCGAGTCTTCTAGTTTCTCATTAGCATTCTTCCCCATACCAAATTGTGTTTCTTAATCATTATCTATTTCTCCAGCTAAGTGATAAGCTACTTTAGGATAGGGATATCTCATTTTGATGTTACATAGCACCCTTCCCATACAGCGTCTTTAATTCTAACAACAGTCTTATAACAATTATTCTCATTTTACCAAGGAGAAGACTAAGGGTCAGAGAAGTCAAGTAACTGACCTAAGATCAAATAATCAATAAATGACAAGTCTAGGGCTATTGAATGCCTACTACATGCTTGGCATTGTGCTATTTCTCAATTCAAAGAAATTAAAATATTGTTAAATGTTAACAACTTCGGCATAGTTCATAAATCCCAAATGAGTAATATATCCAAGGAGTATGGAAATCCATGTGGGACAGACGTTGTGGCCTAAAGTACTGGAGAAAAGACTAGACCTGAACTAGGCAATTAAGGGTGCACTCCGTATGTATAATCTAAGCAGACATGGGTGGGTACACAAAGATAAAGGTATGAGAGGGCTGGTAACAACAAACAAAATAATGGGTTGTTGGGAAATGAGGGAAATCTGTTTGGCAGGAACCATAGTTTTATAGGAGAGTCCTGCACAATAAATCACAATAAGAGATTGGGGCACTAGGCACAGGGGTGCATGCCTGTAAACTCAGTGGCTCAGGAAGCTGAGGCAGGAAGATTGCAAGTTTGAAGCCAACTCAGCAATTTAGTGAGGCCCTAAGCAACTTGGTGAGACCCTGTCTCAAAATGAAAAATAAAAAGGACTGGGGATGTAACTCAGTGGTTAAACACCACTGGTTTCAATCCCTGGTGAGAGAGAGAGAGAGAGAAATATTGGGGCAAAATTCTGGAAGGTTTTAAATAATGAGTTGAAGTAAGTGGATTTTGTTCTATAGGTTATGAGGACCCACCAAAGATGGTGACCTATGAAAGTGCTGTTTTAGTCTATACTGTGGGAGTGGCGGAACAAAGACTGGGAGATGAGAGACCACTTACAGGTTACTTAAAGCAGACTAAAGATCCTTTCATCACCCACTTGTAAACTGAGAAGATTAACATGGGACCGGGCAGGTTTGGGGCGTGATAGAATTCATTTTATTGACATAAGAATTATTACTGTCATTTGTGGTGGCAGGGATGGGAAAAGTTAAATGTAAACGTTTAAGTTCTTATCCAAAAGCAGACAGTCCTGTTTACCTGAAAAGCATGTAGAAGATGATGATGTCCAGTGAGTTTTGGGGGGGCATGAGATGGGGGGACAGGGATTCCATCCCCTGAGAGTTAGAAGGATATGCTCTCCAATCCCAGTCCCCACTTTACCTGGTCAGGCCTCTTCTTTACGAGTGGCATGTTTCTGATCTATGCTTTTCAGTTTTGCCCTTTCCACTCATAAGTGAATCCACAATTTAGTGAACAGATAAAGTTTAAATGTGTGATGTTTTCAATCTAGTGATTTCCAAGCTTATGACATCTCTTCTTCTCATAAACAGCATCATCACCTTTATTATTCCCATCCAATTACTTGAAAACATGTCAAATTTATTTAATTTAAAAAAAAAATACTCCATTTTTTCAAACTTGAATAAACAAAGAAGGCACTGCTTCCCAATGGAAATGTGTGCCACCCAGACAGAGTACATACAATAGCTTAAATTAAGGTGCTGATTCATCTACTGGTATATGGAAATTCAGACATGAATTACCTCTGGAAATTTAGTAGGGTTAAACAAAAGTTGGATTTATAGCACATGCATAAATCAATGCATTAATTGTGTACATGTGTAAAATCTTTCTTTAGAGATTTTAGTTTTCAATCTTGGAATCATTATTGGAACTCATTTCTGTAACCTTTTAAAACTCAGGATTGCTATTAACTTTGGGTTTCAGAAAGATCTGGAAACATTGGCCTAACTAATGTCAAAGATAGTCAAAAGTTGACTGAATGGTGGATTCAAATCCTTTCTTACCCTAAAGGAAATGCAAGAATTCAGTATGTTAAGTAAGGAGCAGTAATATAAAACAACTTTATGCTTGTGTGTGTTTGAATGAGCAGACACACTTCCACATTGCTTGCACCCTATTTTTGTTTTGGTAAGGTTAAGCCCCAGAGGACACATGCACAAAGGAATCCCTACCTTGAATTCAGACTGAAGGATTCAGTAATTTATTTACCCTCAATATATTCATATTGACAGCATAATTCCTTGATGCTCCTCCCTACTCTGAAAACCCCAGGTAATGATTGTTGCACTTCCTCTTCCTGCAGGGCCAGTGTGTAATGAGTTGGGTGATCCAGGAACAGTGGTGTGGCCCACTTCTGCATATCATGTCTCTAACCTCATTCAGGGATGAAAGCAAGATGATGATGTCAAGTGGGTTTTGGAGGGCCTAGAAAAGGGTACTTCCTTAGGGATTTTCAAACTTTTTCTCTGTGTCATGGACCCCTTTGGCACTCTAATGAATGTTGTTATTTTTCAGAAAAAAGGTATGGAATTCCTAAACTAAAATACATATGTTTAGAAAAATAAGCCAATTAAATGGAAACAGTTATCAAAATATTGAAAAATAAATTGACATTATTATAACACATGTACCTCTTTATTAACACTTTAAATTAGAAGGCCAGTGGCAGATCTAATGACTCCAGTGATTTCTACAGAATGCTAAGTGTTGAAAACATTTTGCTATATCTGTAACAACTGTAAAGTAATATGAAAAATACATGTGATTTATCTTAGTGAAAGTTCCAGGTATTAATATATTGAAGTAGTTTCCTGCCTACAATGAAAGGAAAAGTTTAATTTCAGACTAGGATTACTGCAAATGAAGATACAATTTTTCCCCTTTCAAGGTCACAGACTCTACATGGTCTGTTAGTAGACAGACCTCAGGAAAATTGGGTATATTATTTAGAGGTTGTTTCTAGGTAACACACAAGCTATCAGCACTCTTTGCATATCATACAGACTCTGTGCGGGCAGCACAGAGCTGACCCACTGTGGTTCTGAAGTCAGCCGCTTGAGCTTGCTGCTGGCACCTAGCATAGCACTCTGCAGGTGTCCATGCTCACTGCCTCTCTGCTCAACAACTGTGAAGAGAGGAACAGAGACAATGGAGTAGGATTGGACTTGGCCCTCTAAGGGCCCTCCCTGCCCTAACATTCTGAGACTGTGACGAATGCAGAAGGAATTCACTGAAGCCAGCTCAGAGTCCTGTGGCTGCCAGGAGTGACCGCAGGAGACAGCACAGGCAGTGGGTGGAGCAGCAGTACAGTCCCATGGGTGGGGCGAGGCTGATGCTCTGCACCAAGTTGGAATTCTTTCTCTTGGGTAAAGAGCCTGAGCAAAAAAGGGAAGTGCTGCAACCAGTGACCACAGTGGGTAACCAAAGGACAAAGAAACAGCTGAGCTGCCCAGCTGTTTTTTCTGCTACATGTCTATCAACATGGGCCACAAACAGGAAATTCATTCAGCAGCATCCTGGCTTGATAAGGGGACCCCTTTTGTAGGCTTACAGATCTTTTGTGTTCCTGATAGTGTCATTCGCTGAGGCTACCCCCTACCCCTGCCCCACCTCTACCACCAAGAAAAGGAAGAGAAGAGGCTGCATTCATACAAACTAATGGGGCTCCTGGCAGGACTAAATATTAGCATCTACAACAATAGTAATGTCGAACAATTATAAGGTTAATAATAGTCATATAAACTAGACACAGATGAATGAAGTTATTTCATTTGGGATATTTACCCATTTAACACTTTTGTAATTGAGGACTCAGATTGTGCAAAACAGTACAAATAAAAATGACTGTCATGTTGAAGTCATGCCTACCATGCAGGTAGCTTGTGTCATTTTATCTCACTTAATTGTCTCAACAACCCTATGTGGGTTGTAGTGCCTGGAGTGGGTTGAATGTCGTCTGCCTCTAAACGATATTTTCACCTTCTCAGAATCTGTGGATGTAGATCTTTGCAGAACCTTTATATTTATTACCATGTCTCCTTGGGTTCCTCTTGAATTCTCCCCATCTCTTTGGCATACAGAGAGATAAAGTAACTCGCCCACAGCTTCACAGTTACTAAGTGGAAGAGCTGGCCCCAAATCTGGGCAGTCTGATTGGAGGCGTGTGTATCTTGAGATGAAATCATCCCAAAATTTTTTGGTGGGTCCCAAATTCATGACAAGTATTCTTATAAGAAGAGAAGAAGACAGAGAAGGAGAGTACCAGAACAGAAGGCCATGTGAAGATGAGGCATTAGAGTAATGCAGATAGAGGCCAAGGGATGCCAAGGACTGCTGGTATCTATCAGAAGCCAGGAAGAGACAGGGGAAGATTCCCAGGTTCCCAGGGAAGTCAGCCCTATAGACACCTTGCTTCCAGATTCACGGCCTGAACTGTGTGAGAGAATCAATTTCTGTTGTTTTAAGCCTCCCTATTTCCTTAAGGCTCTAAGAACTAGGGATTCTTGTTCTATTATTGAAAACTGTCTATGGAATTCCAGCCAGTCACAGACCACCAATGAAACAACTGAGGTCAGGTATGCATACCACTCCTCCAATCTGCTGCCCGAACGGACAAGTAACTCAAGTGATTCAAGGTGAAATAACATGATTAAGGTATCAATCATTTAGTACAGAGGTTAGGCACATGCCTACGAACTACTGTGATTTTAGGCCAATGTTTTCTCCTAGAAACTCTGAGATTGTGGGCAAGTCAGTTAGCCTCCTGTGTGTCACATCTGTTCTTCTGTGAAATGGGGAGAATTTAAGAGGAACTTAAGGAGACATGACAACAAATACAGCATGATATCCCGAGGGGGTCCTTAAACAGAAACTTAGCAAAGACTAAGGGAATCTGAATACACTATGTACTTTAGAAAACAATAATGTATCAATGCTGATTTATTAATTGCAACCACTATACCATACTAACCATAAGATGTTAATAATAAGGGATAATAGGAAAGAATGGGTATGGATTATGGAAAATCCTATGAATCTAAAATTGTTCTAAAATATTAAATTAAATATTTCTTGATATCAGTACCTGACCTCACAGTGTGATAGATTTAGAATAGTACCTGACACACTGTAGGAACCATTGTTAGTTATTATCGTTTTAGGATTATTAACAGAAACAAGGAATTCATATTTGCAATATTCCATGAAACAGGCTAAATTTTTTTTTTTTTTTTTTTTGTACCAGGGATTGAACCCAGAGGTACTCAATCACTGAGCCACATCCCCAGTCCTTTTTTATATTTTATTTAGAAACAGGGTCTCAGTGAATTGCTTAGTGACTCACTGTTGCTGAGACTGGCTTTGAACTCAAGATACTCCTGCCTAGGCATATGCCACCATGCCCAGCAAAACAGGCTAATTTTTTTAAAAAAGCAAGATGACACTGTATATTTAGAGTAAGGTTGTCAGAAAATGTTGTTAAAATTTGACTAGGTAAAGCCAAATAAATAACTAAAAATTCTTTCTAACTCAGTGTTTCTTGATTCTTCTAGATCTTTTCAAACTGTGATTTCTGACTACCCACCTACTACTTGCAATTCATGTGAACAAGATCTAGCTTGTTTATCTGAGAGATGTGAAAAAAGGAAGACTTGCAAATTGCAAATATAACTTTAAAACTTATCATTATGCTTTCCCCCTCCTATCTGCTACTGAATCAACTTTTTAAAAACACCTACCTCATTTTTACTTTTTTCTAGAAAACGGAACAGAATGTGTTATAGTGATTCTCTCTTTACTATTTTGACATCCTATTCTGACAAATGATACATTTCCTATATGTTTACTTAGATTCCCACAACAAGGAAAGACAAACACTTCTGATGAAACCAATCATTATAAGAGGTAAAGGTATTTTCCAAGACAATGATCTTATCAAGAGAGGAGATCCAGATTTAAGCGAATTGTTCTCACCTGTGTGAAGTCTGCATCATGAGATACTAAGAAAGCAGTTAAGAGACAAATTTGGAACAAAATTTTACACACTTTCTTAGGAAGTGAGAAAACAGTACTTACCCCAAGAGGAAAGTACTGTTGCTTTCAGAGAACTACTCTTCTGGGCCTTCTGTAAGAGAGGTAGATGGACACACAGGCAGATGAGAGTTTAGGTACAAACCAAAAAGGACAAGGAGAGGCACAAGCAGCAACTGGTTCCTCTGCCCAGAGAAGGGGACATCATAGGAAAGTAACAGCTGACTGTGCTTGGAACCCATTTCTCAAGGGACACCAGCCTAGGTCATTCATACTAAAACTCTTAGTGTCTGGACTTTTTAAATAGCCAAGATCAAAGCCCCAGTGAGCCTGGAGATTTATAATGAGGCATCACTACTCCAAGCGCTTTATCTGAATCATCAACAAAATGGATCTGCCTTCTGCAGTTCCCTTGGCGAATTTTCCTCCCAGAAACCCCATCTTGAAAGGTCTTTGAATTGGAGAATGCATTCCAAAGACAGCAATGAACAAATGATTTCACACCTGGGTTTTTCTTAAGAAACGTGCCAACACTATTATCATGAGGCAACTTTTAAATTTAATTCTGGGTCTCCTTGATGGTAGGCTGCATAGAATTCCACAATACTTCCAGGGTATCTATTCTCTCCTTTAGCAGTTCTGAAACTACATTAGGTGAAAAAGAGCCCAGGGATGCCATAAGTACATGAAGAAAAAGACTTTCCTGGGGAAATGGGGTTTTTTTTGTTTAATTGTTAAACAAAGATTAGCAATTTTCTTCCCTATGGTGCCTCTTGAAGTGTTTACTAGATTAATGAGTATCATGAATTTCTGATAGAGGGATTTAATAGTCTATATTAAATAAACTATAGGAACATATTCATTATCAGGACAAGGATTAACAGCTTCCTTCAGAACACAGTTTGGGAAACCGTGCTTCTCCACCAGAGACAGACATAAAAATAAATCATTCTGTCAGTTAACATTTAAATCCCATCCTCCTCATCCTTGATTGCCTAAAGTTTAGGCCATAAACCATTTTAAGACCAACTGATACTGTGCAACAAATGTCCAATAATCCACCAGGGTCTGGGCTGAGACCAGGACTGACAACTGCATTTTCCATTCTATGGGCACCCAAGATAACAATTTCATCAATACATGATAAAGTTTGCCCCCCACAATCTCCCCAAATATTTGCATTTAACAGCATTTTTCTTCTATCAAAAGGGCTTTTACTGTGTAGGGGGTGGTTTCTGTTGTTGTTGAAACTTTAACATTTTTGAACTCCTTGATATAAAAAAGATTCACTTCCTTACTAAGCCCGTTACACTCTCAACAGCTAGGGGGCGCTAGGTGGGAATCTAGCATTATCTGCAAATGAGACTCCACCAGAGTAACCATGGGGCAACAGATAGCACTGCAGGCAGTTGGTTTTCATACTCCCTCCTAGTCTCTCACATCTGACAGCTCATGGAAGCCATTTTTGGTCTGAAAGTAATTATGCCCAACAATATATAGATTCATTACTTCTGTTTCGGTGTAAAAATCCAACATACCATCTTTAATTAGTTGCCAGCTGTATTTGCTTTAAAAGGCTTTTCTTCTTTCTCCTCTTCTAATTCTTCAGACATCACCAGCTTAATGACATTTTGATTAGCTTGTTAGAATAATTTATTGTTTAGCTTTTCTAACGATTAGGGTGTTCACATCATACTCAATCCTTTACTCTATTTGATTTTGTGTAAACTTTCAGACAGGATTCAGTGAGTGGACATCAGAAACAATCAGGAAAGTCCATAAAATGAGAGTAGAAAGTAATAAATCCTCCACCAGTCTCCTCAAGGATGCTTCTCAAACAATCACTGGCCAGCATTTCTCCCACCTTTTTAAAGGGTAACAATCATCTGTACTGTCACAGCTGCATAAATTCCACCTTCAAAAGTAGTCTTAAGTTCTTCCACTGTGCAAGTTTTTTTTTTTTTTTTAAGTAAAGTATTTCCATCTCACCTACCTTCACAGTGGCCTTGTGAAGATGGATAGATGAGAGACAAATACATACCTAGATAAAGAGATATACTTAAATCTGTTCAGTGGCACTCTTCTGTTTCTGAAACTGACCTTAGTGAGTCTACCAGCACAGCCAGAGAGGATTATGGACCATAGGGATTTTCCAGGTTTTCTTTTGCTCCCCCAATGCAGAGTCATGGGGAATTCCAGAACAGAAGAGGCTAGCTAATCAGACTTTCACTGGACTGGAGGAATGTTTGCACAAGCATGTAAGCAGTCTCACCATAGAACACAGACCTGCATAATTCCGACCTTTCTGGTTCTACCCCAGAGGACCTTTTGCAGAGTTTTGATTCCTCATCACTCCACTGGTTATTGGAGAAGATCAGAGCTCACTGTGACTCTGAAGATGGACAGATAATATACCATGTCTCTCTGCTATAGCTGGAGAAACCTGTCAGAGAGGGTGGGTTTATCAGGTGAGGCCTCCACAACTCCCCACGTCATCCCTGATGCCTTGATTTCTCTCCTTTCCCATGAGCAATTCATTTGTATGTCCTGTCTCTTAGAAGAATCCCCAGAATCCAACCACCTTGAACTACTTTCATGTGTCCACCCCAGACCAAGTAATTCATCATCAGTGACTTTAAGATGCTGAAATAGCCTCTGGTCAGCCCACTGGCTCCCATCCTTGCTGCCTCTACTGTTCACTCAGAGTGATCCTTTCAAACATGAGCCCCTTCACATCCAACCAAAACTCCACAAAAGCTTCTCTTCTCATGCAGAATCAAACCTGTTGTCCTGACCGCAGCCCCCTAGGCTCAGGAGCTGCTGGTTGCCCCTGTGCTTCTCTGACCTGGTTCCTACTACCTGCTTAAGCTCATCCACTCCCTTCACTCCAGCCTCAATAGCCACCTTGCTGGTCCCCAAACACTTCCCCAGGGCTTTGTACTCCCTCTTCCCATGGCATGGTCTCCTCTTCAAGAAAGCCATGTGACACCCTCCTTCACTTCCCCAGGGCTCTACCTAAATGGCACCTTCATAGAAAGGCTTCTCTAGCCATCCCACCTCAGCCACTCTCTGATCTCTTACCATGCCTTATTTTACTTAGTATTTATCACCCCCTGACATCTGTATGTGTGTGTGTGTGTGTTTGTATGTGTGTGTGTGTGTGGTGTTGTCTGTCTCTCTTACCAGAATATAAACTCCAAGAGGCAGATATCTTGTTGGCTTTAATCAACACTGTGTTCCAGAACCGTGCACATATTGTGGTCTCCATTGATGGTTGCTGAATGAGTGAGTGAATAAATAAATCAGAATCCATTTTTACCAGTAACATCTATGCCCACTGCAACCCTGGAAGACATGGTTCTCATTGGGAAAAAAATTATTTTTGCTTAAAATCAAGGGATCCTAATCTTCAGTTGGAATGCTTATCTTTTAAAAGTAAAAGAAAAAAGGAATGCTTATCACTTCTGCAAACTGCAAATGGGTGAATCACTTGGCAATCAATGTTTGTTCACATGGACTTCTTGCCTTTGCTGACCACTAATTTGCTTCATAGGTGGGAAAAACATGTCACAATGAGCCTTTTTCTTTCTCAGAGTCAAGTCAGAATAAACTCAAGCTTGCTAGCATTTTCTGGAAAATCTCATCTTTGGATTTATTCCACAAAGAAAAGACAAATAGAGCTCAGTTCTTCTGGACTTCAAAAGAATTTCTGAACCCTGAGGTGAGGGACTTCTTGAGCAGACCCATCACAAGGATAGTCTTCCTCTGACTCCTGTGCCCCCTGCGCTGAGAAGTCAGAGGGGGGCTGCCGCTCAAGCACCAGGAGTTAATCCTGAGTCATCTTCTGGCCACAGGAAATGCCCGTGACCGCCCTCCCCTGCACCCAGTGCCAGGCCTGGCTCCCGACCAGAGGTTTCAGCTTCCTGAAGCTGTTTCATGCTGCCCGAAGGGCCTGGCAGCTTGTTTTCTTTCATTTTGTTTTTAAGTGATTGTACTAGACTTCAAGCAGAGAAGGAATAAGAAAGGATTGTACGACCCAGGATCACATCTTTGTCTCATTTTTGGTGGTAAATGATTCACAGGATGAACAATGAAAAGGAGACAGCCAGTTATAAGGCCAGAGCTGAAACGAGAGGGCTAAAGATACAAACATTTTTTTGAAAGTGTCTTGTAGCATTTCATTTCTTGTTGGCATTTTTGTTTTGTTTTGACTCCATGAACATCTCTTATCTTCCAGGAAACGGTTTGCACAGTAATGTGACACTCAGGTTGGAGGCCAGTGACCTCATTCCTGTGTGAACGTGGGCAGGTCTCCATGCCTCACTTTCCTCATCTGGTAAAGTGAAATAGTTCCCATTTTATGGGGGTTTTGCGAGAATGAAATCAGGCAATAGTAATAAAATATTCAACAGTGCCTGGCACTGGTAAGTGCTCAATAAAGGAAGCTACGATAAACACGAATCCTGAGTGAACCCCACAGAGGGGATTGGGGCGGGAGTCATTAAGAAATGAGTGAAGCTTCAGCCCAGGCCCCAATTTAGGAGTGGGAGCTTAGGAGTGACTGGGACCTACCAGTGGCTCAAAGCGAGATAGGAATCCAGATTACCATCAGGAAACCTTTCTAAGTTAGCATTTCTGGTGAATTGCCTAAGGTGATAGCAAAAAAAAAAAAAACCAACACTGGAATCTTCAGTAACTTGCTGTCATGGTTTTCTTGCCTTATTTGTAATAAACATACACTTTCATACCTCATTGATTTCCAATTTTGCATTCCTTTTCTCAAGGAAGGCCCCTCAAATTGTATACTCTTGAGGTCCCACAAAATCTGGTTTCCTCCCAAAGTGGTCTAATTAAATCTTCGCCATGATCCTAAAGGTGGATATTATCATTGTTTCAAAATCTGAAAACTAAAGGGCTGAGAAAAAATCAGTATCCCACAGATAGACAGCGGGACCTGGCAGGACTGCGAGTTAAACACAGGGTTCTCTATACCCAAAACGAAATTCTTCCCATTACGCTCACCTTCCCCCATCAGGTGCATCTTAAAGGCTTTGAAAATTAAGTTCTAGGCAAAAACAGGTATGAGTACATAGCATCACTGTTCATAATTGCCAAAAGGTGAAAACAAACTAAATGTCCATCGACAGATAAGTGGATAAATAAAATATGGTATATCCATATAATAAAATATTATTCAGTCTTAAAAAGGAATGAAATTTTGACATATGCTACAGCCTGGATGAACCTTGAGGATGTTATGTTATATAAAATAACAGAATAGTTATATTCATAGAGACAGCACAATGGTGGATGGGGTTGGGGAACCAGGAAAGGCAGCTATTAGGGGCAGCTAATAGGTAAAGGGTGCAGAGTTTAATGTAAGCTCGGGCGGGTCTCGGTGGCGGGAACAAATGTAAGTTCAGCGGGCTTGGCGGGCACAGTTAGCAGCCAAATAAAATCGGACAGAAAGTGGCCAGAGCAAGCTTTATTGGAATTTGGCTCTCGGGTGAAATTCCCAGATCCCCGGGGTATAGGGACCCGGAGAAAATCGCACGTGGCCCAGGTTGCCCAGGGTTTTATAGACTGGGGTGGGAGGGGGTCCTGCTGAGTGACAGGTGGGTGTGAAGGGTCAGTGGAACTTTCCATCCACCTTGCTGCGAACTTTCTGGTCACCTTCGGCGGCAGCTTCTTTGTTCCAGCTGCTCAGCTTTGCCCTCTACAGTCGCCTAATTTCCGACCTAACATTTAATTTTGGGATGATGAAAAGTGCTAGAGATGGTTTGTGTGAAGGTTTTACAACATATGAATTTACTTGATGCCACTGAATTTGACACTTAAATATTCTTAAAGGTAAATTTTAAAGACTGGAGATGTATTTGAGCTTGGTGGTAGAGCACTTGCCTAGCACATAGGAGGCCCTGGGTTTGATCCCCAGCACTGCAAAACAGAAAAGGGTAAATTTTACATTACGTGTGTTTTAACATAGACACACACACAACCCTAGCCTAAAATGTAAAACTTAGACCACGAAGTATGTCTCTAGCATTTAGCACATTGTGGGTATTATGTATTAGAATGACAAGAAGTTGTTATGTATCCTTCTTTGAAATTATTTTCCTGAATGTCTTGAAATGTGAGACAAAGATAGCAGCTTCCTAATTCCTTGTTTCCTATGTTACACACAACTACAAGTCAGCCATAGAATTCTGCAAACAGCCCCCTGCGTAAGGTGTCGCACACACAGCTACCTCAGAGGTAGACTCAAAGGCAACACACCCATTTGTAGGGCCTTCTTGGAGCTATTCACTGAGACGTACTTGCAGAAAGACACAAGGAGGTAGAAGACTTGTCATTGGTGCTGGAGAGGAGTAGGGAGAACATCAAGCCCGGTCCAAGCTGATGGTCATTACCAGGATTCCCAGGGTTCCAGATGGCTCCCAGCCCCGCTTACTCAGTGTCTCCTCTCCTGGGAGTGTTTTGTGAGGCCCTGAGGCAGACCCATCTGGGGCTTGACTGTCAATTTTTGATGTGGTTGAGTGGCTGTATCCAGGGGAGACCCAAGCTGAATGCAGTGAGTCAGGTAGGTGTACGTGGCTCCCTAAAGTCAGGGACAGATGAAAATGGCTCATCCTAAATCTTCCAAACAAAGGTCAGCTGAGGGGCTGGAGTGCAGGACACTGTTTCCCCGAGGCCTGTGCTGCTGTGTCCACTCCCCCGCCCCTTGTCTCAGAGCCCTCGAAGAGTGTCAGGCTCACAGATGAAGTCAGAGCCTCCGGGCTGGCTCTGAACAACCAAGATAGTATCCTATGGTCTCAGCCAGCCTGTCTAAAAATGTCTACGGCAAGCGTACAGAACTCTCTTAACCACCATAAGATACGGGATAGTATACATTGCTCGAAAGGAAGCAGAGTCTGGAGATAGCTAGGAAGAACTGTTCTTAAAGAGATCCAACCTGCAAGTGCATTTGGGATTCACAGCAGCTTGAGGTCTGGGCTCCTTCCCTGCAAGAGAGTGAGTCTGTGGATCTGACTGTTTTCAATTGATGTAGCTCAGGGTCCTTCTCTACAGATACCCTCAACCCCCTCATTTTCTACCCAGTATTGCTTTCCCTTGCCTTTGGCTTCTGCCTCCACATAGCTGCTGAATACTTCTAAAATTGGACTGACTCCTGAACCATCATCTTTCTTTCCTCCAGCCTGATGCATTCAATCCCTCCCTCTCTCTCTCTCTCTCTCTCTCTCTCATTCTCTCTCTCTCTCTGTCCTTGTCCTGTCAGCTTCACCTTCCATTATCAAACTTTAGATTTCCTGCCTATATCTCTCAGTTCAAATTTCACAAAGTATAGTCTTCCCTTCTACATGGTTTGGCTTTCTGGTTTGGTTATCTGGTCAACTGCAATTCAAAAATATTAAATGGAAAAATTCCAGACATAATTCATAAACTTTAAATTGTGTACCATTCTAAGTGGCCCAATGAAATCACTTTTAAAATTTTTAATATGCCAGCTAGGCTGTGGCTCAGTGGTAGAGTGTTCACCTAGCATGCATGAAGCCCTCACGTGCACACACACACACACACACACAGAAAAATAAATAAATAAAGGTATTTTGCCCACCTACAACTAAAAAAATATATATATATATAAATTTTCAATACATTCAGTTTTCAATAATGGGAATGTTTTCTGAAACATTACTATGTCAAACATCAAATGAATACTTGCAGTGATTTTTTTCCTAGTGAATCTTGAAATTTTTTTCTTCTTCTTTTTAATTTTTTTTTATCATACTGGAAATTGAACCCAGGGCCTTATGAGTGCTAGACAAGTTCTCTACCGCTCAGCTAAACCCCCGCAACCCCTTAAAGTTCTTTTTAAAAGAAAGTTTGTCCATCCATCAACTGAAGGGCATCTAGGTTGGTTCCATACAATGGAATATTACTCTGCCATGAAGAATGATAAAATTATGGCATTTGCAGGCAAATGGATGAAATTGTAGAATATCATGCTAAGTGAGATAAGCCAATCTCAAAAAACTAAAGGATGAATGATCTCGCTGATAAGCGGATGAGGACATATAATGGGGGGTAGGAGGGGTTAGCGTTAGGGTTAGGGTTAGGTTTAGAGTTAGGGATAAGGAGGGTGGTAAGAATGGAGGAAAGAAGGACAGTATAGAGGGAAAAGAGGGGTGGGAGGGGTGGGGGGAAGGGAAAAATAACAGAATGAATCAAACAACATTGCCCTATGTAAAATTATGATTTTTAATAAAAATAAATAAATAAATAAATAAATAAAAGAATACCAGTAAGGAAAAAAAAAAAAAGAAAGTTTGAAATATGTAAACACAGCACAACAAAATCTTGCACCATCCTGTTCCATACCACACAAGACATGAATCATCCTTTTGTCCACTGTATCCACTGTATATATGCTACCCACCTAATAGTCATGTAGTTATCAGATCAGTTATCAGATCAACTGTCATGGTATCGAAGTACTTGTATTCAAGTAACACTTATTTTACTTATAAACAGCCTTTAAGTATAGGAGCAGTGATGCTGACAATTCAGATATGCCAAAGAGAAGCCATAATGGGTTTCTTTTAAAGTAAAAAAGTGTAAGTCTTCAACTTAATAAGAAAAGGAAAAACTTACATGCCGAGGTTGCTAAGATCTATGGTAAGAACAAATCTTCCACCTGTGAAATTGTAAAGAAAGAAAAAGAAATTCATGCTAGTTTTGCTGTCGTTAGAAATACCAGGGTGTGCCAGGTACCATGGTGCACACTTGTAATTCCAGCGATTTGGAAGTCTGAGGCAGGACAATCATGAGTTCGAACCCAGTCTTAGCAATTTAGTGAGGTCCTAAGCATTTAATAAGACCCTGTCTCAAAATAAAAATTTAAAAAGGGTTGGAGATATGGCTCAGTGGTTAAGTGCCCCTGGGTTCAATATCTGATTACCTCCCCCACAAAAAGAAATACTGGGGTGTGCAAGGAATCAAACATGTTCATTGAAGTAGCTTGGCAAGGCAAACTTTACTTCAGCAGAAGAGTGTGCTACTGATCATGGCAAGCAAGCACACTTGAGTGGACAGTCCACCTGACTTTATCCCTAATGCAGCACCGCCCCTTGCTCTGATAGGAAGAGCTCAGGGTTACAATCTATGTGATTGGCTAATTTTAAATTGGAAAAAGGTTATAGTTAAAGGGAAATGATATGGTTAAAATGGCTACGATTAGATCTTACATCCTAATTAAAGCTAAATACTATTTTCTGAAAATGGAAGACCAAACTTTCTATTTCTCACGAGGTCACACCTCAAGCTGAGTAAGCTACAGTCACAGTATGTGATAATTATTTCATTATGATAGAAAAGGCATTAAATTTGCATATGTATGTATAGGAAAAAAACATAGTAAGTATAGGGTTTGGTCCTATCCTTTGTTTCAGGTATTCCTTGAGGGCATTGGAACTTATCTCCCATGAAAAAGGTGAATCATAATATGCAGAAACAGAAGAAAATAATCTGGTGGGCTAAGGGGACGTAGTTTCCATTCAGGGCACCTTGAGGGTGCAGGCAGCACATGAATTGACTGCTGGTAGGACAATAAGGCTGCCTCCCTCCCCGGTGGTGTGGATAGAGCACTTTCCAGGGGAGGGCACCAGGCACTACATCTTCAGGAAGCAAGACCATGTCTTCCGTGTGCATCACTGCTTGGTACAAGTTATCCAGAGCAGTGTCAATAGGCAAATGGAGTCCCTGTACCATTACTTCACTTTATATTTTCCCCTAAATTCCTCTTTGCATTTTCTCTGCCCTACATTTTAAGCCTTTTCTTAGCTTTCATCACAGCCTCAGCAGAGGACCCATTTTCCCTCTCCGGTTGCTTTCTGTACCCTCCTAGCCATTTATTCATGTACTCACATGTTTACTCAATATCCATTGAATGCCTGCTCTGTAACAATACTGAACAATAATACTGGAAGTCTCTATGTGGGATGGCACAAGGTACTCAATGTAAATGACAAATTCAATTTCACAGATTGAATTGGGTCTTTGGATTTCTCCCAGGACCTT
Organism: Sciurus vulgaris; assembly: GCF_902686455.1. Lineage (NCBI taxonomy): Eukaryota > Metazoa > Chordata > Mammalia > Rodentia > Sciuridae > Sciurus > Sciurus vulgaris. Next base: position 114,857,522 of record NC_136463.1, on the reverse strand, counting down.
GTTTCTGCCTGCATGGAGTTGGCTGAGAGAATGAAATTGTATCCACTCCCACTCACGTTCCATGAGCAAGAGCTAGTCATTGGGGTTCTCTTAACGTCAAAACAGGCTTGGAGAGGTAGTCTGATTGTCTTCCAGGAGGAAGTGATTTGGGGTGGTAGCAGAACCCCAGAGAAATTTCTATGGAGTGGGCAGATAGACAGCTATGCAGGAATCCCTTATCTCAGCTCATCCAAAGAGGCCGATGGTGACTACGCGGGATGTCTGTGTACAGAAACTCAAGACTTAGGAAAGTCTCACTTGCCTGGGGATCTCAATCAGACTCTTATCGTTGAATACCATCAGCTTCATATCTTTCAATCCAAACTGATGATCCCACATTTACAGTTTACACTTTGACATTATCTCCATTTCCAGATTTCCATATCCAGCTGCCTAAGTGGCATCTGCATTTGGTTATCTTCTAGCATCTCAAACTGATCATGTTCTTGATTCACTTCCTCTTTCCCCAGTCTAACCTCTCTCAGTGAAGAGTATCATTCAGTTTCTCAGGCTAAAACCTCTTTTTTTTTTTTTCATATCCACATCCAATCCATCCATAAACTTTCTGTTTTCAAAGTATCTCCTTCATTTCAAGGATTTCCGGTTTTTTTGTTGTTGTTGTTTTGTTTTTTGAGAATCTCTATCTCTTTGTTGAGATGATCTTTTGCTTCCTGCAGGTGCTCTTTCAGCTTATGGGTATTATCATTCATTGCCTGCATTTGCTCTCTTATCTCATCCTTTGCTTCACGAATCATCTTAATCATGTATAATCTGAAGTCCTTTTCTGACATTTCTTCTAACATACTGTCATTGGATTCTATTACTATAGAATCTAGATTTGTTTGGATCATTTTCTTCCCTTGTTTTTTCATGTTGTTCATGTATCTTCCCCTCTAGCAGTGCAGATCTGGGATATTGCAGATTTCCCCCTATAGGCTTATAGTGGCCCTATAGGTTTCCAAAACCCTTTCTTTAAGGGGAGATCAATATTAGCAGTGCCCAAATCAGACACTATGCAATCCTAGACCAAATAGCCCCTATGGGACAATAACAAAATTGTCATAATAAACAAAGTGAGTTCAAATATTATCTTCGGTAAAACAAACAGGTTTGCAATAAGGTCTGCTTCAAAGTATCTCATGACCACCTCTTCCTCCTACATCACCAACATTCTAGTCCCAACCACCATTGTGTCTGTCCTCAACAGTCACACATTACTGTTTTGCCCCAAACACCTTCCGACCTTGCCACATGCATTGTAACTTCCACAGTAGACGGAGTGATTCTCTCTTTTTTTTTTTTTTTTGGCGGTGCTGGGGATTGAACTCGGGGCCTTGTGCCTGCAAGGCAGGCACTCCACCAACTGAGCCATATCCCCAGCCCCGATTCTCTTTAAATGTAAATTCCATCACATCATTCTGGATTTCCTATGGCACTCTAACTTGTTTAAAATTCAAGGTCAAGACTATGTATGATCTGACCACTGTCTCCAAACCTGACCACTTTCCCTTTCCCTTGTCATACTCTACTTGCCCTTGAAATTCCTAGCGTGGGGCTGTCTCGGTGTCTTAGCACTTTCCTGTGTCACCCATGTCATCTAGGGCTCTGTCAGATGGCATTGGTAAAGGAGACTCTCCCTGAGTATCGTAAATAAACAAACACATCCTTGCTGTCCCCCTTTCCTTTTACACAGCTTTATTCTTCATCCTAGCCCTGATCACTTCCTGATCTTGAGTCTCTCTTCCCACTACTCTCAAGCCTAGAGAATTTGCTGCAAGAGTTCAGAACTTGATTGTTATTTTTTTTTCCCCAAAGGGCACAGTCTCTGTTTCAAGGATGATATCTGCATTATGGAAAAGAATATCGAGTTTCTTAAAAAATAAAAAAATTTAAAAAAAACTAGAAATAGGACAATCATATGATCCAGCCATCCCACCTCTAGGTATATATTTGAAGGAGAAGAAATCAGTATGTTGAAGAAATGTCTGCACTTGCATGCTTATCAGAGCACTATTCACATTAGCCGAGATATGGAACCAACCTAGGTGTCCATCAGTGGGTGAAAGGATAAAAAAATGTTTTATGTGCACAATGGAATGTTATTCAACCACAAAAAAAGAACAAAATTCTGTCTTTTGTAACAGTATGAATAGAACTGGGGCTTATTACATTAAGTGAAATAAGTTAGGCACAGTAAGAGAAATGCCACATGTTCTCACTTATATGTGGAAGATAAAAAGTTGATCTTAAAAGGATAGAGAATTCAATAGTGGTTACCAGAAGCTGGGAAGGGTGTGGGAGAGGGAGGGATGGAGAGAGGAGGGTCCATGGGTACAGGGAGAAATAATGCTGACTGTTCTAAAGCAGAGCAGGAAAACCGTGGTTGAAAACAATTAATTGAATATTTCAAAAGAGTGAATAGAAGGGACTATAAACATTCCCAACACAAAGAAAGATACATATCTGAGGTGAGAGGTGTGCTAATGACCCTGATAGGATCATTACACACTGTATGTGTGCACTGAAATGCCACACTAGACCCATACACATGTATCAGTACTATGTGTCTATTTAAAATAAAATATATTTTAAAAGAGTGATACTTGGCACAAAACCAGTACTCAGTAAATACTTATTGAATGAATGGATAAATTACAGTTAATAGTGGATTTCTAAAGTGAAAGCAATATTAGGGACACTGAAAATGGAAAAGCAAGCTAAATAAACTTGTAAATAAGAATTCCATATGGGAAATGTCTTTTATCCAATTAAAAAATAAGAAAAGGGTGTTTTATTTTCCCTAACCTAACTTCTAATCTTCCTGTAAAATAATATTTTTATTTTTCAGACTTCCTTTTAATTATCTGCAGAGAATTTAACATGGAATACAGAAACCTCAGGTATTTTCATTTAGCTTGTTTCTCTTTTTTACTCTCCTTACATGTAACTTAAATGCTTATGTTTTATTTCACATCTTTACTGTTTTCATTAAATTAAAATTATTATAGGAACAATCATATTTCAATTGCTCTTTTGACATTTCATTGATCAGCATTTCACTAAAGATATCAACTTTCTCTAGGATGCAGAGAGACTAATAGAACTTACACAAAAATTTCTCCTGAATGAATTTCCCCACCTTCTTGGTGATTGTACACCTGCCTTCCTTATAAGGAGAACAAGGAAGTAAATCATGTTGAAGTTGCTTTTAAACACAGCTTTTCTTCTTTACCTGTCCAGGTAGTCTCTGTTTTCATTTCAGTCTTAATGAAAACTTTTTAATTTACATCTCGAGTTTCTTTTCAAAGCAGTGTAAGTAGTATTTAAAATTTTACACTTCAAGAAAGAAAGCCTTTAACGATCTTCAGCTTTGGTCTTGTAACGTTGAAGGTAATTCATTTTTTAATCTGCACAGCGAGAACTGAAACGAATGGGGATTGAGCTGCTCTGCCTGTTCTTTCTATTTCTAGGAAGGAATGATCTCGTACAAGGTAAGACCTCCGTTCTCGGATATGTTGCTTTCAAGATATGCTTGACAAACCTGTCATTTGGTTCAGAAACTAGACCTACAGTCATTTTTTATTTGATCTGTTTGATGGCTCTTTTGCCACCGAGCGAACACTTTAACAAATTACAGGCAAACACAGGGCTGGTCCCACCGTGAATGTTCTAGGCCTAAAGTAAATAAATACGAAGGTTACACAGGCATTTTAATGAGGAGAATTAAATAGCATTACTGCACAGTAGGACTTCTTAATGCCTTTGTGACAGTCATTTTGGAAACTTCTATTTTCTTATACAATAAGTCCCTCCTCTTGAGAGTAATAATCTTGAGAGAGAAAAAGGATTTTACTTCACAAACAGAAATCCCACATCTGTAAGAGAAGCATTTTAAAGGGGTACAAATAATTTTAAAAATTAATGTGGCAGGTATTTAGTAAGAATAATAAAGAGGATGATTCTGTACTTGTGAACGATTATGTGTTCATATTTTAATAAAGAAAGAGAATGATGATTTTTGGTTTATAAGGCACACATATTTTCAACACGGTAGATGTGAAATGTAAATTTTTATGTGAGTTGCTAGCATTTTGAGAATTGACTTTTGAAGACGAAAATACATTTTGATATTGTTTTGTTCAAGTAATTCAAGAGGCATAAGTCTCATAAATAGAATGAATGAAAGTGTACTTAATCCCTTGCACCTTGCTGGGTTTAAACGTAGGTGGCTGTGCCGTGGGAGGAGCAGAAACCTGTGGAGACTGCTTACTCATTGGACCTCAGTGTGCCTGGTGTTCCCAGGAGGTAAAACAAATGACCTCAACGTGTTTTTAAAAGTTCTGTGCAGTTACACTTATGTTGATTTCCTCAATGATAGCTCAGATAATGTCCTTCTTTCTGTGGGGTTATATGAGTAAAACAAATCAAGAAAGGATAATGAAAGTATTAGTGGATCAAAGTTGCATTCACATGATTGCTGTCAAACACAATTCATGGAAGGAACGCATGTCGAATTATTCCAAATAAAATACTTAACCCAGAATCCTTTATTTAACCTGGTTCCTCTTCTTATTTTAAGGTCATTTCTTATGGGTTGCATATAAAATGTTGAGACTTTCTGGACAATCAGCAATCATGGAGATATTTTCTGAAGTTAAACACACATTTAATATCAGTACTATAGCTGGGTTCTATCTGGAACTAGGATCCATTGTGAGCCACTGCTAATTTCTATAAGCAGCATTCTAGTTTGAGGGAAAACATTATTACTCAGACCTTATTCAGTTCTTTTAAAAATTATATTTTCATAATCTCAGTCACTCTGTATCACACCAATGACAAAGCTCCAAATAGACCTTCCTTATCTAAAACTGAAAACTATATGAAGTTGTGGGAGGATGACTGGGGGGTGTACAGAAAGCACTCTAAGTCACTGCCAGTGCTGTGATACCATAGAGTGGTCCGCAAAGGTGTCATGGTAAGACACCTAACTCTGAATTTTAAAACAAGTCTCTACTTACTGGATCTCGTAGAAAGAATCTAAACACACATCAAGCCATATAAATGCCAAGTTCAGCAGGAGATGAGTAGCAAGCTCAAAGGGAAGCAAATCAGACCCGGGCTGTAGCTGTTAAAACCCAAATCCCACATTAAACGTGTATCCAAGGAGGGCGGCCTCCCAGACAAAAGAGCACCAACCTGGCTCACTGACCTGGCTCACTCCCTTGACTGATGGGGCCACAAACAACATTTGAGGGAATTATTCTCTTTTGAACTCATGTATCAAACGCAGGTTTGAGAGTGTACATGTGGAGGGTAGGCATTTTTTTTTTTTTTTTTTTTTTGGACATTGACTTTCTAAAGAAGACAGCTTTAATTTCATTACAGAGACACAAAATAGCAAACCATTCTAGAATTTTTATTTAAATGCACTTTTTAACAGTCATTTAAGAGAATTTCCTAAGGTACGACAGATAGCTTTACTTGTGGATGACGCTTGCTAAATGATTGTCATATTTTATGACAAGATTAGGAGTCCGTTCCAATAGCAAAAGTAGTTATCGGGTTATCAATTGAGGTAATTGGAACAAAAAGGAAAATAGACATCTGCTTGGGAAAAACACACAATAGGTTGTGTGGTTAACACCACCTCTGACCTCTGGCAAAAGCTGGGACTACAGCTGATAGCAACTGCATTGTGTTGAGAAGTCTCTTGCAGCTTGCTCAGCCACTGTCTGCCTTTCTTACATTATGAGAAGTACAAGGGTTAGTGTTAGGGTTAGAGTTAGGGTTAGGGAGGGGGGCAAGTATGGAGGAAGGAAGCACTGTATAGAGGGTAAAGAGGGGTGGGAGGGGTGGGGGGAAGGGAAAAAATAACAGAATGAATCAAACAACATTACTCTATGTAAATTTATGATTACACAAATGGTATGCCTTTATGCCATGTACAAGCAGAGAAACAACATGTATCCCATTTGTTTACAATAAAAAAAAAAAAAAAAAAAGAGAGAAGTACGAGAGTTTGCCATGCCTGACCCAGATCCTCAAATACACATAGGCCTGACTGGTAGATAACAAATTATATTCTCGAAATTTAATTTCAGAAGAGAGGTAGCTTTTTTACTTGGTGAAAACATCAAGAGTGGCTTTGAATTTGAAGGGACCAGGAAAAAATTTGGGCATTGGTTTGGTTCTAAGCATAAGGGTCAATGGGCCTTGAGTTCAACTTTTCCTAGTGCCAGCTCTAGAGCAGCCAAGCTGTCAGGTAAGATAGGTATCTCTGGGTTCCAGTTCTCTGCTCTCGGTGCTACAGGAATGGAATGGCTACATCTCTGCTGGAAAACACTATACCATGCTGCCCAGGTGAATTCAACGGGACCTGGGAAACTCCAGAGTCCTGTATAGAAAAGCAGGCTTTTAAACCATCATGTACTTCCCTTCCTTACTTCCAAATCTTGTGGAAAGTTCTAAAACCTTGAACTAGTTCACTTTAAGATACTGAGTTTAAGGTTCCTGAGAGGTCAATTTTAGTGAAGTAATGCTAATCAGGGTAACACAGCAGTAAAAGTGTGAATAAAACCAGTAAAGTATCAGACAGGGCAATGTCTAATCTCTGTTCTCTAGGAATCCATAGAAACAATCTCTCTTTGCTACTGGATTTGGTAATAGACGCACTGTAAAGCTTGGACAGTCCTAGGATTCCAAGAACCAACAGGTCATCCCAAACAAACAACAGACAGAAAAATGTCAACTCAATGAACTCAACTATTTCAAGAATCTGGTCATAGCAAAGGAGAAGCTTTAAATAAACGAGCTTTAAAAAAAAAAAAAAAAAAAAACTGCTAATGAATTCAAATGAATATAATTAAAAGGAGACTCCAGTTTAACTTGTAACTTTGCTGGCAGAACTCACTGGTTATTCAACTATAACTTAGCTTGAGACCCACAATCAATCATCATATGGGGATATGATGTACTTAGGATGGCAAGATGCTTAACTAGGAAAGCATGTAAAAAATTTTAATTACTGGCATCTTATAAAGAAATGCAGATTTGTCTTCTTTTTCTCTATTTTTTTCTTTTTTAGAATTTTACCCATCCATCTGGAGTTGGTGAAAGATGTGATACCCCAACAAATCTTTTAGCCAAAGGATGTCAATTAACCTTCATCGAAAACCCTGTCACCCATATAGAAATCCTTAAAAATAAGCCTCTCAGTGTAGGCAGACAGAAAAATAGTTCTGACATTGTCCAGATTGCACCTCAAAACTTGATACTTAAATTGAGACCAGGTAAGTTACAATTTCTTAACAGAAGAGAGGGGATCTTTCTTCTGTGTTGGCTCATGTAAATAAACATAATGCTATGTGTGTAATATTACCATTGCACTAATTCAGCTGCTACATATCACAGATCATTGATTATTATGCCTCCAATTGCCCACTCTTAAGGAAATATGAAGTTTCTCAGCTAACACTTTTCTTTATTCATATTGGTCACTTCTACTCCAAATGTGTTACCAAAGAAGTCTTTTCTAGTAGCAACTATTTGAATTGTTCAAATGTGGCTTAGATTTGCCTCACATTTTTTCAAGGGTTGAAATGTAGATTTAAACTCCCTTTTATTTGGTTCACCTCTTCTAAAGCCACACACAAAAAGTTCAGCTTATCTTCCATCTAAATGGACGCTAGTTCTCCCCAGGAGATATAAAATATCCTAACTTATATTTCTTCAGTACTTATAAACTCAGTGCTGAAAGATTTTTGTGGATGTATTCATTTATAAGCTCTACCACTTAGTTCATCAAATGGTATGCATCCTCAGTAGTAAGTTCTTAAAGAAATGAAATAGCTAGCTGGCCCAGAGATTAGCCAGTTACAAATAAACCTTCTTGTGTTTTATGAATTTGCTTTTTATTGTGGGGCTCTGCAGGTGGTGAACAGACTCTGCAAGTGCATGTCCGCCAGACCGAGGATTACCCTGTGGACCTGTATTACCTCATGGATCTCTCCGCCTCCATGGATGATGACCTCAACACAATCAAAGAGCTGGGCTCCCTGCTTTCCAAGGAGATGTCTAAATTAACTAGCAACTTTAGACTGGGCTTTGGCTCTTTTGTGGAAAAACCCGTCTCCCCTTTTATGAAAACAACGCCAGAGGAAATTGCCAACCCTTGCAGGTAAGTGATTCTCTGGCATCTCTGTGCACTGATTTCCGTAGCGATACCCCCTGCCCTCCCTGAGCCGCACTTGCCAGGAGCTTGCTAAATCCCTGGCATTTCTGTCTGGCTGTCTGATCTCAGCAGTTCTCTCAGATGCCCAAGCTGCTTGCAGCCAAGAATAAGTCATCTTAAATGCACAGTTCTAGCCTTGCAGCATCTGCAAGCATCTGCCTCCAGGGAAGGCCAGGGCGCAGCCAGTTAGGTTTTCTGTTCTGTAGACAAGGGGGCTGAGTCTTTCACTGTAGGTTCCATTGGATTTTGTCCCCCTGCCTGCCCTTTGGAGACCTTCAATCTCCAATGACCACCACTTTCTGAAGCTGTCTGACAGTAACCTCCATTTGTTTCCAGTCTTTCTCTACTACGATGACTTCTGTCAAAATAATAATTTTTGCAGCTTCCTCTGACATACTTTGGGAAATGTGGGTTTCTCTCGTTGCTTGGAGAAGGCCTTTGCAGCCTTCACTTCTATTAAATTCATAGGAAATGAGGCAGTGACTCCATTATTACGTGCTATAATCAGCTATTAAAACCATGTATTATGCAGGATGGTCAAAGACAAATAGCTTTGTGATGGCTTACCTGTGCAGCCAATGACAAGTTCAAAATCAAATTATTTAAGATCCTTCTATTGAAAAATAGCCACCATCTGCTCTATGCCAGATCCTGCACTGAAGGCTTTACATACATGACCTTATTTGATCTCTGTAATGACAGCAGGTTAAGGCAGGTTTCATCAGCCCTAAACTCAGAGGAAGTAACAGAGGCTCTGGGTAGTTAATAACTTGCCCAAGGGCACATGACTAATAAGTATACCAAGATCTGGTTTGGTCCAAAACCAAGCCCTTTACTACTATGCATCTAGTATATATGAAATAATTTTCCAAATGTTAATTTTTAATATTTTCATACACCAAAGCAAGCAATCTCTATAAAAGACAAACAACTTTTATTGTGTTTAAAAACACATCAGTGTACTTCTCAACTATAATCTAACATAGGTAAAAATAATTTAACTGTGAAAGGAATGTACCACTGATTTTAATGCTTAGGAATTGTGTTTGGTTGCAAGCGTCAGAAACAGTAGCCTTAAAAGGAGAGATTGTTTTTCTTTCTTTTACAAAAGCGAAGTTCATGTAAAGTCAGAGCTTGGGTGACAGCTACACAAACACCAGGAGTCCATGACTTCTCTGCTTTTTCTCCACCATCTTTGGCACTTGGATTTTGTCTTCATGGTCCAAGAGGCTGCTAGGGCACTAAGCACCACTTCTTCACCCCAGGCAGGAAGATAGGAAGAAAAGTGGGGCAGATTAGTACAAGGGCATGTAAATATGTGCATTAGTAAATGTGTGCATTAGTAAAATGCACACATTAAAAATACTGTTTGATGAGATTTAATAATTGAATATACCAGTAAAATCAACACCCGAAACCTGATGTAGGCACATGTACCACCTCAGAAAATTCCCTCATGCTCCGTTCCAGTCACTTCTACTACCTCAGAGGCAATCACTTTGTGATTTCTAAAATTTAGATTGGTTTTGCCTATTCTTGGATTTCATACAGCTAAAAATAAAACAGTAAACACCTTTGTGTCTTGCTTCTTTTGCTCAGTGTAATGTTTTTGAGATTTATCACTGATCTTGTGAATACCAGCAGTTTGATCCTTTTTGTCAGTCATTAATGGGTTTGCTACATTTATTCCTTCTTCCATTGATGGACATTCAAGTCGTTTCCATTTCTTAGCTGTCATGAAAACTGCTGCTATGATCATTTGCCTATACATCTTTATATGTATGTCTGTTTTATTTCTCTTAGATGGATACCTAGACTGGAATTGCTGAATTGTTTAAGTGTACTTCTAATTTTTAAAGAAGCTACCAAACAACTTTCTAAAGTAGATGTACTCCTTTGCATTTTCATAAGCAATGTGAGAGGGCTCCAGACATTCCACATTCACCTTAATGCTTGGGGTTAGCACAGATATTCACTTTTACATTTGCTAAATGCTTTTAGTCTCATAAAAGAATTAGTCTTTTTAGTTTTAGCCATTTTAATAGGTATGCAGTGGTATGTCACTGTAGCTTTAATTGGAATTTCCTTAATAACAAATGATGTTGAATATCTTTTCATTTTCCAGTCTCATTTTGTGTTTTGTGAACCATCTCCTTATATGTTTTGCCCATTTTTAAAAAATTAGATTGTCTTCTTAAAATTGTGTTGTGAGTTCTTTATATATTCTGAATACAGGTTCTTTGTCAAACATGCTTTGCAAATGTTTTCTTCCAGATGTGGCTTGTATATTTATTTGTCTAACAATGTTTTCAGTCAAACAAAAGTTTTTAATTTTGATGCAGTCCAATTTATCAATTTTTAATTTTGTGATTGGTGTATTTTTTGTCCCAAGAAATCTTTGCCTACTCTAAGATCACAGAAATTTCTTTTCTCTTTTCTCTAGGAGATTTATGGTTAAAGTACTTACATTTAGGAAATTTATGATCACAAATGAGTTTTTGCATTGGGAATGAGAATAAAAGGTCTAGGTTCATCTTTTGTTTCCTTACTGATATCTAGTTTTTTCAGCACTGTTTGTTAAACTAAATTTGCCTTTCCACATCAAATTATTCTTGTTGTCTTTGTTAAAAAGCAACTGATTATATGTATGTACATCTAATTCCACACATATTCTCTTTCATTGCTCCATTGATTATACCCATGTAACTACTAATGCCTTATAAAGTCTTAAAATCAGTAGTGTAAGTCTTCCAACTTAACTCTTATTTTTGGCTATCCTAAAACATTTGCATTTTCGTATAAATTTTAGAATCAATCATTTTCTTCAAAAAATATGCTGAGATTTTGACTGAGATTGTATTAAAACCCTAGATCAATTTGAAGAGATTGGACATCTTAAACATATTGAATCTACCAGTCACTTCATATGACATACCTTCACTTTGTTATTTGCAGGGTAGAGATGTTTTGTTTTATCTATTCCTAGGGTTTTGTTTGTTTGTTTGTTGTTTGCAATAGTAGAGATTGAACCCAGGGGAACTCTACCACTGAGCTACATACCCAGACCCTTTTTTAAAATTTTATTTTGAGACAGGTCCTTGCTAAACTATGGAGGCCAATCTTGAACTTGCAATCCTCCTGCCTCAGCCTCCCAAGTAGCTTGGATGACAGGCATGCACCACTGTACCCAGTTCCCAGGAGTATTTTTTTTTAAGTTCATTTTTGAATGGTGTGCTGGTGATTTATAGAAATGCAGTTGATTTTTCATGTTAACTTATGCAAGTTTAATAAATTTTCTCATTTATTCTAGTCTGATTTTTATAGATTCCTTATGATTTTTCAAGGAGAGTCAAGTGAAGCTAGTATTTGCTTTTATTATTATAGTGAATGGTTGCTGGTAAAAATATTAGGACTGTTAGTAGAGTTGGTGCCACTGTCTGGTCACGTGCAGAGGCACCAGCAGTTGACTACTGCTTTTCCATCATCAGTGCTCATGTCAGCACAGCAAAAAAGCAAATGATGTTTTCGCATACTATGGAAACAGTGTGACCTTAGATGCCCTCTGGAACATCTCAGGAGCCCCAGCCTCTATGCACCATTCTTTGCAAATCCCTTTAGGGACTGGGGATGTAGCTCAGTGGCAGAGCACTTGTCAAGGATGTATGAAGCCTGGGGTTCAACCCTCAGCACTGCAATGAAAAGAAAAAAATGCTACCTTTTTCATCTAATTTCTAATGGCTTTTGGAGTATTTTTATTTTCACTGGAAGGACAATCACTAAAAATTCATTTTGCTTTGTAAGAAGTCTGAAGCAACTTACAGTTTTGAAAGAGTTCTCTTCGTTGTTGTCTAAGATGAAACACAAAAGACAGTTTTTAAATTTTTATATTGATAAATGAGTTATAATGTATATTGTAAAATAATAGCACAAAAATTAAAATTTTTCCCTCTAACAAACATTTTGAAGAATTTCTTCTTATCATCATTCCATGTATACTAGGTTGTGATGTTTTATTTCAAATTGGCTTCAGTAGTGAAGAATTCATTGTAGTTTTATGAAGAGGAGAGACAGAGTCAAGAAATGCTTAATGGATTTCCTATATATACTCGCACATAAACATTTAAGTACAGAACATACAGTTTCTTATTGCAAAAGTAATAAACCTGTGTAAAAATACAGACAAAAAGAAGAAAATCAAAATCATTTCTAACCCTAAGAAAAAGATGATGTTATATACCTTTTATATAAGGTATATGTTATATACCTTGATGTTATATACCTTTTAGTATATATCTTTATGGTCTTATCAATATTTACTTAAAATTTAACAAACTATTTAAGTAGTTCTTCTTTATTTTGTGTTTCTTAATTATCCTACATTTTAAACATAAATCCATTGTCGTCTAAGAATTCAAAAGTCTCCATTGGTAAGAGTTTCCTACTTCCCTAGACTTGCTGTGCTCAGCAAGCAACATTCAAACGTGAGCGTTCATTAGAACTATTCAGGCCCAAATAGGGGTCTCCATTCCGATCCCGAGGGCAACCCCTCTCTATTGCTCTGCTTTGCTTTGGCCACATGAATCTGCTCAGTGAGCTAAATTAATATTTCATCCACTTTGCAAAAGCATGAATTTCTAGTAAGATAATTAGAATTATCTGCTCAGGACACAATTCTAACCAACAAAAATGCAAATTTCTCACAAGAAGGTAGGAACTGCCAGTTCTTTGTTTCTAGGAGATGCATCAGCATCACTTGGTTACAGTGTGAACCAACAACCCCAAATAAAGATTAAACGAACAATTTCCAAGAAGAGTCAGGTCCCAGGGACAATGTTATGACAAATATGTACATGCTTTTTATCTCAAGTAATCTTCATAGCAACTTTGTGAAGTACGTCTTATCATGCCCATTTTATGGATAAGGGCACTGAGACCCAGAAATGTTAATTAACTTGCCTAGGGATAGTTAACTCCTCAGTCTTTTTATTCTAATTTTAATGCATTTTTCTACCACCTCAGAACTACTCCAATCACTACAGTAGTTATTAGGACACATGCTGAATTATCATCATTAACCAATTGGAAAAAATGTTAGACCTCTTCCTGATATCACACTTTAAAATACTACTCAATTTTGAGGGTAGGGAAAATTTTTGACTTTAAAAAGTTTTAAGGTCTATACCAAAAAAAAAAAATCATAAACAAAATTAGAAGATGAACTAAAAAGACAAAAGTTAATATTTTTAAGAGAGTTCTTCCAATTAAATTGGAAAATAAAAATATCTCAATAAGAAAATAAGCAAAGGATATAAGCCAGCAAATTGGTAAAAGAATAAATACAAAATGTCAATAAATATAGACAAGTGGGTCAGTCTTATTTATAATAAAATGAAAATTAAAAATAACATTCAGATTTCATTTTAGCTAATCATCTGTTCGGTTTTGTTAAATGGTACAGTCTCACAATTATCAGAAATGGCAACTGACATAAACTTATTGGAAAGGGGTTTGCAAATAAGGGTCAAAAGATAACCTACCAATCTCCCATCAAAGAAGTTGTTCTAAGCAAAGATATAGAATAGTTTACAAAAATGTATGTAAAGAGGTCACCATATTATTGAATTAACAAAAGATTTCAAAATAAATTTTCAGCAATAGAGAGATGATTGAACGCTGATATTATCTCATAGTTATTAAACTTTGTTTTACTTTCTTCTTTGCACTTTCATCTGAAACCTAAATTTTTTTCAATGAACATGCATTTATTTTAATCAGGAAAAAACACGATTCTAGAGATGTTATTAGCCAAATCTATTCATTATTTGTCCTCAGGTCTATGCTAAACTCTGTGTGAAGTAATTGATATAAGAAATGACACTAATGTTTATCAAGTCCCAACCCTGAAAAGCTCATTGTGCAGTGTGCTTTGCATATTTTGCCTCTTCAAGCTTCACAATGACCCTGCTAGGTAGACACTATGTGTGGGCAACACTTCAGAGTTTCAAAGAAACCTGATACATGATATTTTTTAAAAAGGAAATAAGATTGACTTCTGTAAGTTGAGCTGAAATGTAACGAATTAGAAAGAAATACAAAAAGTGACCTGGAAACAGCAGGCTGGCTCCTTAATCACCAGACCAGGTGTCTCGGCAGAGCTGAAATAATGGACAATCCTGGTGGGTTGGGAGAAGAAAGAAAAAGAGGGGTCACTGAAGACATATGCACCAAGAATCTCAGTCAAGTCACTTCCAGAGTTTCCAGCCCCATTGACCAAAAGAGCTTATAAAACTTTTGTTAGGTGAGGAGGTTGACCACAGATGGAGGAGGGACTAGATGTAGTCAAGAGCTTCCATTCTGAGATGACCATCTTGGGATAGCTAGGAGTTCTGAAAAATGGGGAAAAAATGGTTTCTGACCTGCTTTCTCTGAAAGCCTACTGACAGGAAGGAAATGACTTCCCTCACCAACACAGACTTGCTGGTCCCAGTGAGAGCTTTACTACTCAGTATAAAAGAATCCATAGTCATTCTGATTTGTATGCACATTCAATTCTGATCACTTATGGTAGTCATTCTATAAACTTGTCCCAGGCACTGAGTTATCTAATACTGAACATTGCTCCAAAAGGAAAAACAGATTAGGATCCTGTGAGCCTGTAGTTACAAGTTTAAATCAACAGACCAATACATAACCTTGTTTCATGTGTGTTTATATTTAAAAACATCTTATTTAATAGACATTGTTGATTCCTTACTATTGACACTCAAACAATAACATTAATAACTTATGCTTGAATGAAGTTTATCTCACACATGCATTTCCTAGATGAGGCAATCGCAGCCTTTCAGCACTCAGGAAATAGTGCTTCAGTCTCAATGTCAGGGACCATTTTAAACAAAGAAATCATCAATAAAATGCACACATGCAAACACACAAGAAAAAGCCTTGGTACTAAATAGACTATAAAAAGACACCTTGTTGACACTAGGAGAGATGATAAGAGAAAGCAAAACATCACCTTCTTTGACCCCAGCAGGTAATGCGCACATAGGGGAACTCACTTTTTTTTTCTTCTCTGGTAATGTCCACAGATGATGAAGAAAATCATGTATCAATTTACTAAAAATAAATTTAGCAAGTAAGTGAATTCACAAATTACAGACTTCACAAATGATGAGGATGTGTACGCAGATGAACTTGGTACACAGGAGTCTGACCTTGAAAGATACACCTGCTCTGTAAGTGCTGACAAGAAAGGCTGCTGCACCTGCAGAGCTGAAGTCCAGGCCTGTGTGCTCTCCACGAGAATCAACCAGGGCTCCCCAGGCAGCACACCACACCCTCAACAGAGGCTACTCCTTTCTGTCTCTTTGTGCTTCTGTGCCAATGGTTATCAAATCTTAGCATGTGTCTGAAAGACTTGGTACCACACAGACTGCTGAGCGCATTCCTGGCATTACTAAGTCAGTAGGTCTGAGGTAGTGCTCCAGATTTTGCATTTCTAACAATTTTTCACGTGACGCTTATGCTTCTGGACCAGGGACCTCACTTTGAGAACCTCTGCTTAATACTATTATCTTGGTTTTATAGATGAAAGCCCAAATCTCAGAACAGTTAAGTAACATACCCAAAGTTTCATGCATAGCTAATAACTGACTTTCAGAAGAAGATGTGGTTGAACTCATGATCAGCTCTTAATGTTCTACTATTAGGAGCAGATTTCACCCTAAAATGACATAAGTGGTGGTTCTATTCTCAGGTTGGGCCCTAGCAATCTATTCAAGCATGGTAGAGTTGGACTCTAGAACCCAGGCCCTGCTATGATCTCTCTCTCTTTTTTAACCTTCAATAACATCTTTTAAAAATGTTTTTATAATTTGTTCTTTTTAGTTACACATGACAGTAGAATGTATTTTGACATATTATACATACATGGAGAATAATTTCTTATTCTTGTGGTTGTACATGATGTGGAGTTACACTGGTCAAGTATTCATATATGAGCTGTCAATCCATTCTACTGTCTTTCCTATTCCCATTCCCCCTCCCTTCTCTTCATTGCCCTTTGTCTAATCCAAGGTATTTCTAGTCTTCACTACCACCCCCTTATTTTGTGTTTGCATCCATATACCAGAAAGAATATTTGGTCTTTGGCTTTTGGGGATTTAATTCACTTAGCATGATAGTCTCCAGTTCCATACATTTACTGGCAAACAAATGCTTTAATTTCACTTGTCTTTATGGCTGAGTAATATTCCATTGTATACTATAGTTTCTTTATCCATTCATCTGTTGAAGGGCACCTAGGTTGGTTCCATAGGTCAGCTATTGTGAATTGAACTGCTATAAACGTTGATGTGACTATATCATTGTAGTATGCTGATTTTAAGTCCTGTGGTATATACCAAGGAGTGGGATAACTGGGTCAAATGGTGCTTCCATTCCAAGTTTTCTGAGGAATCTCCATACTGCTTTCCAGAGAGGTTGCACTAATTTACAGTCCCACAACCTGTTCTGATTTCTGAGCCTTTGGTAGGCAGAGCAGGGAGTATTCAAGGGAGCAAAGGAGGAAGACAAATTCCTATCTTGTCTTGCTATGATGACTCATACTTGATGACAGCTTGACATATCAGAATACAAAGGAATTGTCATCAGGTACACTTAATGGAGGATTTTAGTTGGGAGGTAATAGAAAATAGTTATTACACACACTGGAATGGGGAGTCTGATCACTTGATTATCTGTTATCTAAGTTTGAGTCAGTGAAAGACATACTCATCTCTAAATAAGTACTGGTTAAAAATATTAGCTAATATGGCCAACATGGAAGAAATGGGCAGAGTTGATGACAATGACCTTAATCCTGAGATTCACAGCCAGGTTACAGAGTCAGGCCCGGTAGAAAAATTAATCTTTATTTAAAGAACTGTTGCTAGGTTCTCGGATCTATTAACTGTGTGTTGCCTTATATTTCAAAACCCTTTTTGCATCTTACTTTTGCAGTAGTATTCCTTACTTCTGCCTACCTACATTTGGATTCAAGCACATTTTGCCTCTGACAAATGATGCAGAAAGATTCAATGAAATTGTGAAGAATCAGAAAATTTCTGCTAATATTGACACACCTGAAGGTGGATTTGATGCAATTATGCAAGCTGCTGTGTGTAAGGTATGATGAGGGAGCACATTTCATTCCATTAACATGAATTTCATCTCTTATTAACAAATCAACTCTGGAAAGATTATTTAATTTTCTTTCCTTTAATCACCATATTTCTACAATTAATGCTTAAGACACAGAATTTCTGTAAAATTTTTAATTCAATTTAAATGGATACTTTTGTACACCTAATATTTGAATAATCAAAGAAAACTACAGTAGCCTTGGGAAAATTTTGATTTGAACAATAGTCTTGTTTTAAAGATCTAGTCTATTTTAAAGATCTAGATCAGGTGAATTTGGTTTTGGACTAACTATGGTGACAAAACAATCAATAACTGGGCACAGTGGCACACACCTGTAATCCCAGTGGCTCGGGAGGCTGAGGCAGGAGGATGGCAAGGTCAAAGCCAACCTCAGCAAAAGTGAGGTGCTAAGCAACTCAGTGACACCATGTCTTTAAATAAAATACAAAATAGGGCCAAGGATGTGGCTCAGTGGTCGAGTGCCCCTGAGTTCAATCCCTGGTACCCCCCACTTCCAAAATCAAAAGCAGAACATTAATGAAAAAAGTAAAAATATCCTGAATCAACATATGCTTATACTTAAGATCACCTATCTCTTGTTTTGAACAATAAAATAAGCCTCAGAAACCATGCTGTCTTTATGACATGCTAGGATTCTTGCTCCTCTTTGACTGATTCACAAGAGTGGTGCCCGTCTTTAGACAACAGCCCTTCGTGGGGAATATCAGAAATGGGCAGGCCTGAAGATTCTAGAAGGTTGGAGGGCCAAGAAATTAAGAGGAAGACAAAAGGGATAAGCAGGAAAGGCAGGCATAGCCAGGATGAGTTTTGGCTCGCCTAGTTCCTAGACGGATATGAATTAAAGGCAACCGTTCTGCTAAGGCACAGACTCAATGTGGATGATAGCAACAAACAGGACCTTGAGTCATCCTTTGATGAGCAATTCTTGTATTCATGTTAGTTCTGTAATTTTCGATGATATCATTAAAAAGAGAAATACATACCTAAATGTTGGGTGACATTTTAATGAAAATGGCTTACTTTGTACCATTTTTTATTGCATTTTGACTCGTCTTGCTTGAGCTCGGAATTGGGATTATCTATGACCTCCCCTACCTCCTCCTCTCATTTTTCTGATTAATTGAAAGTTGGGCAGCAAAAATAATTAAGTACGTAAAAATCAAGATCAACTGAATGCTAATATCATGGAGCTATTTTTTTCTGCAGCATAAATCATCTGAAAATGTTATCCAGGGAAAAGCAAATGCCACAGAATTTCATGTGTTTCGTATGTTATCAACTCACAATAGATGAAAAAAGATAAATTAGATAGACCAACAAAATAATTTTTTAATGATCTGAATGTGTCCAAGCAGAACTGATCCACCTTCAGTGGGTGCCTGCCTCTCTCCAACACAACCTGAATATTTCTTTATCACTCTAGGAGAAAATCGGCTGGCGGAATGACTCGCTCCATCTCCTGGTCTTTGTGAGCGATGCTGATTCTCACTTTGGAATGGACAGCAAGCTGGCAGGCATCGTCATTCCCAACGATGGGCTCTGTCACCTGGACAACAAGAATGAGTACTCCATGTCTACTGTCCTGGTGTGTAACCCACACTCGCTACTATTTTCAGGGCCACAAGCAGGCAAAGGAAGCAACAACTACTGTAACACAACACAAAATAGTTCCCACTTGGTGAAAGCAGTGCACATTTCTGATCTGAGATTAACAAACTGTCCCCTCTCAATCCTCACTGTCATTGGAGGATCCCCTGGAATACGACTGAGTGGTGGCAACATATGAGAAGTTTGGATATGCTATGCATAGGTGATCCCAATTTCTCAAAGATCCTGGAGTTAGCAAAAAGCAGGGTAGCAAGGTCTTTTTGCTCTCAATCATGGCCCTAGAAAGGGAGGTCTGGACCGAACAGTAGCACCTTAGGGTTGCTGTGGATGCCTGTCCCTAAATCATGTGATGCTTCTGTTGGATATGGGGTTCCCTGGGAAACAACTAGTCAGGAATGGGTAAGTTAGTGCATATTAA
This sequence comes from Sciurus vulgaris, assembly GCF_902686455.1. Lineage (NCBI taxonomy): Eukaryota > Metazoa > Chordata > Mammalia > Rodentia > Sciuridae > Sciurus > Sciurus vulgaris. The sequence goes on along the minus strand of NC_136463.1, from coordinate 114,838,017 downwards.
TGTTTGGCCCCTCCCCCCCCCCCTTTTTTTTTGTCACATAAAAAAATGCTGCTGACATTTTTTTAAGTCAACTTTTGTAAAACACGACCAAAGCTTTTTTGGCACACATGATCTCATCTGCCCTCAAGAAAACCCTGTGTATCCAACCGCCTTCCCTGAACAGATCATGCGGCTGCTGTTTGTGCACATTATTCCTTCCACCTGGGATGCCCTTCCTCCTAGGCTGCCGGGAAACTCTTAATTGCTCTTTAAAACCAGCTCAATCATTACTTCCCCCAGAGGGTCCTCTTTGACTTCTGTGAGGCCCCGGAGCAATTGTCACTCCCTTCACCCTTATACATAGATGTCTTCCTGCAGATCTCTATATGGAGATGTGTTTGCTTACATCTGTCTGTCTACTGCATGATCCTCGGGCCATGGCTGGTTTATTATCTGTTTCCTGACAGCATAGTGCCTGGAACACAGTGGGAGTTGACTAATGTATAAAATAGAGTTAAATTATGAAGCAGTCACCCAGGCAGGTCACATTATCCTCATTCGACACAGGAGAAAATATGGTTCAGAAAATTCAAGCCATTTCCTAAAATGATAATGTATAAATGAAATGCATGAAGGGAAGAGAGTGAAAGTCCACAATTCTAATATCAATTGAAAAAACTCTTCTCTATAAGCTATTAGTTCATAAATCACTTGGTACTATTCCTTGGCCTAAATTTCTAAACTTCAACATGAATGATTTTCTGTAACTTTTGATCAGTTATATTCTCCAAATACACACATACACATACACACACACACATATTCTTTTATATATATACATATATGTATCCTTGTATCACATAATTTGACTTTCCATATTACAACAGCAATGAGAATAATAATGTTTTGTCTTTTAGTCAATGGAACTGCTTTCAGATAGGAAACTGAGAAATGAATTCCTTCCTCATTACCTTTTTCTTGCAACTTTTCAAATGTCCCATAATAGATATCTTGAAAACAGGAAGATCATAGAAGTAGATGCTCCCCATTATCTAATATGACCTTCTCATGTAACACATGTTCAATTTGCTCCTGCTGAATAAGCTGCTACATATATGCAGAAGCCATGGACCATTTATATACCCCCTGGATCCTTTGAGCTTTTTTTTTTTTTTTTTTTTTTTGAGACAGAGTCTAGATAAGTTGCTGAGGCTGGCTTTGAATTTGTGATCTTCCTGTCTCAGCCTTGTGAGCTGCTAGGATTACAGTTCTGTACTACCACACCTGGCCCCTTGAGCATTTTCTATGTACTTACAACTGGGCCAGATTCTAGGGGGCCACAAAATAATAAGATGTGGTTCCTGGTCTTGAACCCACAAAATAGTTGTGGAAATTAAACCAACAGATCTTATTCACAAAGAAAATCACATCCCTTGGGGGTCACATGCTGAGATCCTGGCTCTGCATGCATAGCAACTAAGAGTTACAAGAATGTGTGGAGATAAGGAGGGACCAGCACTGGTGGGATTTAGGCTTTAGGGTGAAGTATGCTTAAGATTTGGGCAGTTGAGAAGCAGAAGAAATGGAACAAATCTGGTATCTCTCCTAATAAAAATCCAAATGTGAAAGAAAGCCCATACATAGCCAGATTTGCAGCTGGGAAATTTACCTGAATATATTAGGCAAAACTATCCCTTTCTCTCAACTTGAACTTTGTATCTAAAGATGACTTCAGAAAAAAATACTCCAGAGTACAGAGAATAAAAGAACACGTCAGCTAGTGCACAGAAGGGCTTATTTTCAGCGTTCCTCAATTTTGCCTGACTTCAGTCATAAACGACACTTTCTTAATTTGTTTAGCTGCAAAGTTACTCCCTCATCTGAGCGTCCTCTCTGTGCATTATCCGCATTTGGATTCATATGGACAGGCACATGTGCTTACATTTTCCAGACTGGAAAAGTAATGTCTATCTTCAAATTTGAAAATTAATGACTTCTTTTATTTTTTAAAGTTCTCATATCAGTTGGGAATGAATTCGTCAATGGACAAGAAGTACAATGTGTTTCTAATTATCCTGTAGGATCCCATACAACCAACTAATGACATTTAAAAGGCAATAAGACCAAACTCAAGAACCAGTAAAAGAATGTCTCAAATCAGACAGACGTAGGAAATGCAGTGTGTCAATCCGCAGCAAACTGTTCCTTTCTTAACCTTCATGTCACCCTCATCCAATTCCAGGAAGGGTTTCAGAGCCACGAGAGCCACCTCAAACACATACATCATAGTCTAACTGCCCCTCCCCAGTCAAACATTCTTACCTGCTGGCCAGTGTCATCAGGAAAAGAAATGTATCACTATCCTTGAAAATATGACATGCTGTAAGGAGTGATCTCTCACATTGTACACGATACACTAACATTCACAGCAAGTGACTCTTAGGATTTAATTGCACTTGTAAGATTTAGGAAATAATTATTGAACCAACTAATGAAAAATGCTAATTGTGTATTTGTTTACATAGTGTGATACAATAAAGCCTGTGAGCAGCAAAATGCCTAACTCAGTAAAATATTTTCTGTATTCTTTATTAAGGTGATACTTAAAATCTATGTGTTCATTTTAGGAATATCCAACAATTGGACAACTCATTGATAAACTGGTACAAAACAACATGTTATTGATCTTTGCTGTAACCCAAGAACAAGTTCACTTATATGAGGTAAGCAAACAAATCTGGGAAATTCCTTCAGGGAGATGATGTCATGAAACTCTCTCTGAATTCAACACACAGGATAATCACTAACACACACCAGATGCGCCGGGCACTTGACAAAGTGAATTCATTTACAGCTTGTCGTTTAAATAAGAAACGTGGAGGTGCAGTAGAGAGTAAGGGCAGACGTGGTAAAATATGGAAGAAAGTTATGGAAATGAAAAAGCTGAGCTGGAAGAAAGTACTAGTAAACACAGGACCATCTGCCTAGAGGAAAATCAGAACTATTGCATCTGATGAGGAGAGAGTTAAGAGAACAGAGAAAATAATGAGAGTGGGAGGAGAATTGACTTTATATTCTTTGGCATTTGCAAATTAAATTTGTAGAAACAACACAAAAGACACAACTCAAGCTATGCAAGGGTGGAAAGCTAAAAGAAAAACCTTGTTAAATTGGGTAAAAAATAATTTCTCCATTAAAGTTTGAATTTGTAGTTTAAGGCTTTGGGTGGAAGCACCATTTCCAAACAGGGAATTGTTTCATTAGATGAAATAATGTTTGTAAGTCACCATATAAACAGTAAAACATATATGCAAATGAAAAAGATTTCTATGGTTTCTTTCCAGCCTAAGAAAAAATGTATGTCAAAATGATACGGTACTAGCAAACGGCCTTTTTGTAATCTGCAGTTTCACAGAGGAGGAGACCTTAGAATAGGCCCCAGAAAATGTGGGGAAATCAAATCGTCTGTGCCATGCAAAAAGTGTCAGATACTCCTAAATTTAGAGTCTGATCTCTCATTCCTTTTGAAAGGACCTCTTAACTTGCTTGATGACTTCACAGGCTGGGGAAACTCAGATTATTTCGCAGGAAGCTTTGATTATATGTGCTTACTACCAAGCACAGTGCAGCCCATGAACTTGCATCAGGTTCTGTAGAAAGGATCCAGGAGGAGATGCTATCTTGCATTTTTAATGAGAGAAGGGTATTGTACTCCCAGGTGAGACTGCCTTCTGCTACAAACCAAGGAAGTCCCTTGCAATCCAGCTGCTCAGAGACCATGTGGGTTCACCTGATCTGGGCATTTTCTTAAGACTAAATCATGTGATACCTGTTTCCATTGGTTTTAAATAGTAGTTGTGGTAAAGATTTTTTTAATAGCCCCAAATACAATAGTGAGTCTATTCTGTCTTGGATCCTTAAGGCTAAAGTGAGCGGACCCTTGGGGTTACACCACCTCCTCCCCAGCAAGGCTCCAGCTCAGAAGGGGGAGTAGGAGCTGTGCAGAACTTGTCTTCAAAATGGAGTCTGGGGAACACGATTAATGATCATGAACACACACTCCCATAATTCACTTTGGTAATAGTCTTTAAGACTCACAACTCATTTAGACGCCTCCCCCGAACTGCTATTAAAAAGACAGAGGAAGATGAAAAATAACTATGTGGCAAAACAGAATCTGTTGGATTTAAGCTAGTTGCATCCACGGTTCCCCTGTTGCAAAAGAAATGATCGTTTCCAAGGAAAACACCAGATTAAAGCCTGCCTGTAATGTAACAGCAGGACATTTATTTTGCCTGCCTACTAATCTCATTATGAGCTGAATTTATGTTCTGTCATGTTCTATGGTCTTTGCCATCCAGGCTCCACTAAATTCAAAGGGACATTTTCAGGAAGCCAGGCAGTAGACCAGGTCGGCAACCCACTCATGACTCTGGTTGTTTCATTATTTTATTTTTATTCTGATGGGCTCATCATTTCATCTGCATTAGTGGGGCCAGGCGGCAGCCTGGTCTAGAGATAATGACAGCAACATTGCACTTCCCCAAAGGCTTCACACAGCATGAAAATGCTGATCTCTTGTTTTATTGATAATGAAAACTGAAAATAGACCAATAATGGCCTGTGCTGCCTTTCAATTTAAATCTCTTAGAAGGAGCCCTAGGTGTGCTGGAGTCCTGTGCAAACTGGTGTTTGGATAGAAGGAAAATAACCACCAAAGAATCATTGAAAAATAAAACCAACGGAAGGATAAATAAAGCAACTAAGTGTTGAGACCTAATGAAAATTCCAGAAGGCCAATTATTCACCCAAGTTCTGTGCCAAGCGTAGCTCAGTGCCTGCACAGCGGGCAGGGGATGGTCAGGTTCAATGGCGGCTCTGTCTTGCAGCAAATAAGATTTATGTGGCCCACTCCTGGAATGCAGGAAAAATGACTTTTTTTCAGTAATTTTGGTAAGATGCTTTGGACTGCCCAGGTGTGCAGTGTTGCTACATGTTGTTGTAACAGAGGAACAATGGAAAGGGTACAGTAAGCAGTTTCATCTTCAGCGGTGTGACTGCAGTGTGCGCCCCAGACTCCTGCAAACTGATGGTTTTGAGCAAACTTATTATTATGAATAGTTTCCTGTTTGTCCAATTACAGGGTTCAAAAGATAATGATAGATAATTGGCTGAGCAGTAGGTAGTATATTACATTCTAGTGCTAAATACCATTTTGAATCAGGATTCAATTATTCAAGTTAAAAAAAACATGTTTATATCTCCTCTGTTGTTTTTAAATGTTTACTGTTAATTTACATTAAGATAGTATCAGGCCACTAAACCCCAACTGTCTAATTTGACTAGTCTTTCCTTCCTAGTGAGATAGTGAGATAAAAGCAATTAAATCACTGTTCTTCACTACATCATCAAATCACGTTATGAATCACCTCAGGTTATTTGCAAGACTTTACAATTCCTGTATCTTTTCAAAAATGTCTACATCTAGCTGGAAAAGATTACTTTTATGAAGTTAATAGCAATAATTATTATATGACCTGGTGTTTATGATGTGATGTGGAAACCCAGTACCCAGAAAGTAAACAAGAAGTTCATTGGTAATAGTTACTTCCAATTTTCTTCAACTTCTAATTGATGTTCCTGTGGTTATTAGGACAGAGTGATGTATCTAAAACACAGAAACAGGGGTACAAACAGATTTTTACATCACCAAAGTACTCTTTTCTCCTGGGACAAAAAGCCCTTGTTATCACTTCAATTAAGGGAGTGTGTTGGGTCTTGCTCATCCTCCTGTTTAAAACAATTCTTGATGCACAAGGGAGTCACAGTATTTGTTGAACAAATAAAAAGTGCAGTAAAAGCACCTGACCTTTGCTAAAATTGGGTTCAAATATTCTAACCAGGGATTTGAAATTTTGTGTGACAAATACTTACCAAGGTTGAGGAAGCCCAGGCACAGAGCAGGTGGAGGACACCTAACTACTGCTAGGACTCTCGGCAGCCCGAGCTGTTCCTTCTTCCTCTTTCCACCCTGGACCTGGATGGCACCAAAGAGGGAAGCAGCACTCTACCATCTGTCTTAGGACAACTGGCTGGAGAAACTCTACCACCTTGCTACTGGGCCATGAGAGGAAAACCCCTGAGCAATTACCCACCATCAGACTTTTAGATCTAAAAGCAAACCTGAAGAGCAGCCACAATATGCTACAAGCTGATGTACTTGTGCAGCTTGTGAAAATTATACACCCTACTCAAGTTTCAAATTTTCAGGCATCAGTAACCTCATTATTATTTCACTCTTCTTTCTTCTTCTGCCTCTTTTAAACTTTACACTGTAGCAAGGGGAAAAAGATAATTTAGTGAAAATAAAATCATCTGGAAGTAAAAAAAAAAAAAAAAAACAGTTTCTGGATATGAATCATCTCCATTGGGTTAATAAATTACTTGGCTTATTTGGGGGATAGAGTGGTACTGGAATTAAACCCAGGTGCTTTACCACTGGGCTACATGCACAATTCTTTTCATTTTTTATTTTGAGACACTCTTGAAATTGCTGAGGCTGATCTCAAACTTGCAATTCTTCTTTCTCAGCCTCCAAATTCACTGGGATTACAGGTTGTGCCACCATGCCTGGCAATGAATTGCTCTTAATTCAAATGTAATGGAAAACATTTTGATTTCTCCTGAAATGATGGTATCTGGGAGGAAAGATTGAGAAGTGCCAGCTGCCTACACTTTCCTCATTAATGAAAACATCCCTCAAAAAGGGAGGATTTGGAAATAAAATTCCTGTCCTCAGATTAGCAGTCAGAGTTGTTGGGAGTATTTTCCAGGCTAATTAGTAAATCCCAATCATGAAAAGTCATCAGTACTTACCACTTCAATCACACATGGTACTCTGGATAAAGAGTACCATGCTTCATAATCCAGAAAATACACATAATCCAGAAAATACACAATAAGAAAAAGGGACAGATTTGAAGTAGGGCCTTCATGAGAGACCCTCTTTGGCCAACCCATGTAGAAATATGAGGTTTTATCAGCATGAGATCTGAGTATTTCAGGATTCACACAATACCTGCAATATCCAATGTATCATTGCACCAAGATGCTACCGACTGCATAGTCATTCATTCATCAAATGTCTCACGAGTAGCTTCCATAAGCCAGGCCAGACTGGTGATTATAGTGAACAATAAACACAGTGCCCACCTCAAGGAGCCTCACAGAGCATTTCCGGGCTTAAAAGCCAATAACGTGCTTTAAAAAAAAAACCAGAATGCGGGCATTTTAGAGACAGTGTTCTGCTAGAAGACCCCATGGTAGAGATTTGCTGGGGAACCAGAGTTCATGTGTGTCAGTGTTTTTACTCCTTTTGGTTCTGGAACAGCAGATTAATTGGCAATCATAAAACTGCTTTCGAGGCTAATAGTATCATCATGTTGAACCAAGCCCTTCACTGCATAAAGGTGAAGATGGAGGGCCAGAGATGGGATACAACAATGACTGTGATAATAATAGCATAGTAAGGAATGTCAGCAGAGAGTTTATTAAATGGGGATTAAGAGTATCACACTCATTTTATCATTTAATCTCCATTTTATGGCTATAGGAACCTAAAATAGCAAAGAAAGTTGCTTGTGAGAACCAAGATTTGGATCCAGACAAATTGACTCTGTATCTTCAACTATTGAGATAAGTTGTTGTTGAACCCTGGCTGTTGTAGGGAAAGTATATGCCAACTCCTAAACACTAGAGCACCAGAGCAACAACCTTTAAAATACAATAACCATTTTAAACTTCACTTTAAAAGCACAGAGCCCAAGGGTAGAGCAGAGTTGCCTGACAGATGAACCAACAGATGAATTTCCTTTAAATGACGGAGTCTTTCAAGGTCAGGAAATACTTGACTTAGGGTCCTTTACTGTTGCTGTTAATTTAGATGAATAGAGCAATTTTAAGATGTGTAGTCCTGAAAAAAGGAGACAATTGATTCTGCCCTATGGATTATTTAAGCTCTGAGTGGTAAGAACAGACCACACAGCCAAGGAGCATTAAGTATTTGGCCAACTATCTAAAACTGCTATCTCCAGTAATCACTCTCTCTGGTTCCAGTCAAAGGGCCAAATGGAGCATGGAGATTGACAAAGGTTTATTATGATGATATCGTTTTGAGCATACAGATAAACAGAGTAAGATAAGGAATATCCGAATACCTTCTTCCAAGTTTCTTCAAATCTTAACCTTTGCCACCATATTTGCTTCAGACTTTTTAAAGAAAGAAAACATCGCATTAAAATTGCCTGCCGTGTAGCTGCCCACTTATGCTCCTCTTTTTTTCCAGAGGTAACCAGCTTTCTCAACTTAATACTCACCATTCTCACATTTTGTGTGTTATTAAAAATATTTGTACATCCACAAATACTTATGTAGTTATGGCTTATAAACTTAATTTTATTTAAGCTTAATTCACATATTATTTCTGCAACTTGATTTTCACTGTTAAAGATCTGAACCCGATCACGTCCAGCTTTAAGACTCAGTGACTGGTCCTGAGAAGGGGTATTATTATGAATTCCAATGATTTCTTTGTTATATTTTCTTATCGTGATGAAATGTTTATAACATAAACATTGCCATTTCAATCATTTTTCAGTGTATAGTTCTGTGATGTTAAGTACATTAGCATTGCTAGATGATGCTCTGAGTTTGAGACTCACCCATGGACACACCTGTAGCTCCCGTGGACTGCGCTCCACTGCCGCACACATGCTAATCAGCATTGGGTACCACCTCGTGTTCTTCTTGTGATTGAGGGTATTGAGTCACTTCCAACTGTGTGGATCTGAAAATGTGTCAGTTGTGCATTTCCTTGCGCTCATATTCTCTTGTCAAAGATCCATATTTATCAGGCTGGGATTGTAGTTCAGTGGTAGAGCGCTTGCCTAGCATGCGTGAGGCCCTGGGTTCGATTCTCCCTACTGCATATAAATTTAAAAAAAAAAAAAAAGGTCCATTGACAACTAAAAAAATATTTTTAAAAAGATCAACATTTATAAGTGAAGTCCCTGGGTCACAGGGGAATGACATCTTCCATTTTTTTGGATTTGTCTGAGTTGCTTTCCAAACTGACTATATCAGTTACTGTCCCACCAGGAATGTGATGTAGAAATGTGACCAAAACAAAACAAAACAAACTTCAGTTACTTTTCCTGGTTACAAAATTAGCATATGTCATTTGTTAAAAAAAAAAAAAAGGCAGTGGGGAATGGAATACTAAAAAGCACATGGAAGAAAACAAAGATCAGTCATAAACTCACCCCCTCAGACAGAGCTCACCATTGTTGACATTTTTAGAATAATTCTTCCCTGTCTTTTTCATTGCATGCATTTACATATTTTAACATAATTGGCAGCATACTGTACATATTAAGTATGTTCAAAATTTTTAATGAATTTATATAGTTATGGTTTTAGAAAGGCATAAAAATTAAATTGTATTCAGTTATACATCAATTACTTGTATTAACAAGAATAACTTTAGAAGAAGTCAGGGTCATCCTATAACATGACAAGCCTAATTGCCAAGCTTAGAGGTTGTCTGCTTTCAAGTAAACCTGAACTTCCACCCATCATCAGCCCCCAAACGTGTACAAGTACTACACTTTGACCTTCTGGATCACTTTTTTTTTTTTTTTTTTATTGTAAACAAATGGGATACATGTTGTTTCTCTGTTTGTACATGGCGTAAAGGCATACCATTTGTGTAATCATAAATTTACATAGAGTAATGTTGTTTGATTCATTCTGTTATTTTTTCCCGTCCCCCCACCCCTCCCACCCCTCTTTTCCCTCTATATAGTGCTTCCTTCCTCCATACATGCCCCCCTCAGTAACCCTAACTCTAACCCTTCCCTCCCCCCATTATGTGTCATCATCCACTTATTAGCGATATCATTCTTCCTTTGGCTTTTTGAGATTGGCTTATCTCACTTAGCATGATATTCTCCAATTTCATCCATTTGCCTGCAAATGCCATAATTTTATCATTCATTATGGCTGAGTAATATTCCATGGTATATATATACCACAGCTTCTTTATCCACTCATCAATTGAAGGGCATCTAGGTTGGTTCCACAATCTGGCTATTGTGAATTGAGCAGCTATGAACATTGATGTGGCTGTATCTCTGTAGTATGCTGATTTTAAGTCCTTTGGGTATAGGCCAAGGAGTGGGATAGCTGGGTCAAATGGAGGGTCCATTCCAAGTTTTCTAAGGAGTCTCCACACTGCTTTCCAGAGTGGCTGCACTAATTTGCAGTCCCACCAGCAATGTATGAGTGTACCTTTTTCCCCACATCCTCACCAACACCTGTTGTTGCTCGTATTCTTGATAATCGCCATTCTAATTGGGGTGAGATGGAATCTTAGGGTGGTTTTGATTTGCATTTCTCTTATTACTAGAGATGTTGAACATTTTTCCATATGTTTGTTGATTGCTTGTAGATCTTCTTCTGTGAAGTGTCTATTCATTTCCTTAGCCCGTTTGTCGACTGGATTATTTGAATTCTTGGAGTAGAGTTTTTTGAGTTCTTTATAGATTCTGGAGATTAGTGCTCTATCTGAAGTATGATTGGCAAAGATATTCTCCCACTCTGTAGGCTCTTTCTTCGCATTGCTGATAGTTTCCTTTGCTGAGAGAAAGCTTTTTAGTTTGAATCTATCCCAGTTATTGATTCTTGCTTTTATTTCTTGTGCTATGGGAGTCATGTTAAGGAAGTCTGATCCTAGACCAACAAGGTGAAGATTTGGACCTACTTTTTCTTTTATAATCTGCAGGGTCTCTGGTCTGATTCCGAGGTCCTTAATCCATTTTGAGTTTAGTTTCGTGCATGGTGAGAGATATGGGTTTAGTTTCATTTTGTTGCATATGGATTTCCAATTCTCCCAGCACCATTTGTTGAAGAGGCTATCTTTTCTCCATTGCATATTTTTGGCCCCTTTGTCTAGTATGAGAAAATTGTATTTATTTGGGTTTGTGTCCGTGTCCTCTATTCTGTACCATTGATCTACCTTTCTATTTTGGTACCAATACCATGCTGTTTTTGTTACTATTGCTTTGTAGTAGAGTTGAAGATCTGGATCACTTTTTAACATGTTCACATGATACATGGCGGTAACTTTTTTACGTGTCCATGTTCTAATATCAATAGAAACCACACATGACTTTAGTACCATTTTCTTATCCTGGAAAGTGCCCCTTTGGTGAAGACTCTGACATCTGTGAACAGGACTCCTCTATAAACTGCAATTCTCAAGACTGTAATCACACTTCTCCTTGCTTTCTCTGGGTTCCTAGGAAGAGAGGACTCCTGGTTCACTCAGACACCAATCTACCCCTGAAGCCATTTGGCCACTCCATACATGTGTCAGTGTCTGTGAGGCTCAAATTACAGCTATGTTTACAGGGAACACACCCCAGCTTGGACCACCTCGCAAGAGTCTGGCTGGAACTAAGTATTTTCCACATAGCACAGCCTTTAAAACAGTCATATATGGCAATAACACACAAGAGGACAAATTAAGTTGACAGCCCCTGACATAAAGTTTGGGAGTGTCATATAATTTAATTCCATGCCCAACTATCTGAGAGCCCAAAAAATGCTACAAATGGGCCTAACATTAATTATAGCATGATTTAATGTTTCATTGCCCCTACAATACTCAATCTTCAGAAAGTAAACATAAAACTTTTGAAAGTCGTTTGTTGAATTTGAATAGTTTGTGCACACTTTATTCATTAATTCAGGGGCTGACATACTGATTCTGTAGAGTTGTTGGATTTTACACACAAAAAATAGGATAACCAGTGACTTCAATTTTAAATAAACAAATACTTTTTAATATACGTAGACCATACACTATGTTGGGGAGACACTTATATCAGAAAATTTCCTGTTGTTTCTCTGAAAATCAAACTTAACCAGGCATGCTTTGTTTTATCTGTAGCCTATCATAAAGAGTCAAATAGTAATTTAAGCTCTGAGGGCCATATGGTGTCTGTCATGACTACTCAACTCTACCATTGTTGCATGAAGAGTCATGGACCATAAACAAATGCATGAATGTCGTTACAAAAACAGGTGGAGGACAAATACAGTCCACAGGTCATAGTTTGCTGATCCCTGCCTTTGTTTATTCAGTCCATGCACTTTCATCTTTTGTGCTTTCTACGTGCAAAGCACTGAACTTGGCGTTGGGAGAATAAAAACCAGACCCTATTTTTGTCCTAGCAGGGAGAAATAGGCAAGACATAATTACTGAATAAATAATCAACTACAACCTCTAATAGTCTTATCAAAGAAATAGAAAATAATGTACATTAATTGAGAATACCATTGAGGCAAGAGTGATTGTCTCTTGGACAGTGTCTTCTGGAAGACTCCTTTCAAGAAGTGATGATGAGGCAGCAACCTAAAAAGGCATTTTCAAAAGGTGGAGGCAAGTGCAAAGGCCCTGAGCCAGCAAAGGACTCTGTGTTCAGTGTGTTTGAGAAACTGGAAAAAGGCCAGTTAGCCCAAAGTGAGAAGGGATAGAAGGAGATGAAGTGGGAGAGGGATGGTGGAAACAGACCATTCAATCTTGAAGGCCGAGAGAAGAAAGCTTGGTGCTAATCCCTGGCCTGCAGGCATTTAGAAGTGTCCTTTTAGTTGCTGACTGTAGATGTCATAGGTACATGACAGGCTGAAAACTCCATATGAATTATGGATACTTAGGTTTAAAAGCATCATATTTGATTTTCTAAATTTCCACGATTCCTCCTGGACAGACACTTGTACACCTACAATTCTCCAACTTTGGTGCTTACTAGAATCACCTAGAAAGCTTGTTTAAAACCCAATGTCCAGGTTATTCCCAGATCCTGGGCTGAGAACCGGGCATCATGTTTTTTTAAGCACCTCTGATATATCCAATCACCCACCCCAGGAGCTTATAAACATGTAGATAGATTCGGATTCAGGAGGTCTAGACGGGGGCTCGAGATTCTGCATTTTTAACAAGCTCCAGGAAGATGCTGATGCTGCCAATCCACCTGCCACATTGGAGTATGGAGGGCCGATAGCACCTCAGCAGTCCTTGCACACACACCTGCTTGCTGTTTTCTTGTCCCCTTCATTGCCTTCCTACTATCATCCTTCGAAATTTTATTACCTGTAGTTGGTTTGCAAAGCCCATAGGCTGCTACCAAACCCCACATTACTTCCCATTTTAAAGGGACTTTCTAAAGATGGGAAACTTGTATTCCCCAGCAAAGATCTGCAATCTCTCTGCAAAGGCAGGTAATCTTATTAAGGAAAGATCTGAAGTATCCTTAGTAACAAATACTCAACCCAGCCTCTCTGTTCTCCGAGGCTCTATTCTCCAATGCCTCTCTGTGCATTTGTTTGTCTCAGAGCAGTCATGCATCGTGGGTCCATTCGTCTTCCCTTATCACTCTGTTACTGCCGCTGAGCACTCGTTCAGCTGTACACTACGGCTTCTTGGCTGACAAGATAATTACATTCCGTACAGACTAGGAGAAAGACAGGTAGTGCTCAAAGTTCCAAGGCCGACTACCCAGTCATTGCTGGTGCAGACTTCAAGATCAAGCACCTGATCTAATTAGCACACTCCCGTGCTACCTGCCCGACTGCGGAATGCTGACAATTGGAAGCCCGAAGGCAAAGCAGATATCATGCAACCCAGAGACAGACATTCACACTACCCTTGTGCCAGAAACAATTACATGTTCTTTTTGGAATCTTGGGTGTCCTAGTAACACAGTCAAGCCTGGGGGTAAACTTTTGCATAATACCAGAAGCCCTGCATTTACCGATAATGAACATGATGAGAACCAGAGAAATAAACCCCACAAGAATGAAAGACCTCATGGGAAGAAAGCCTTCTGATTGCCTTCAGAAGGATTTATTTTAGCAAACCCAGCCAGCTCCAGTTATGGAAGAACACTTCTCCACGAAAGTGAGGCTTCACCAGCAAAGAGCTGTTTTCCTCTGAACAGATAAATAGCAGAGCAGAGTCTCCTGGGACTTTTTTTTTTTTTTTTTTTTTTCCCTGCCTCTATGCTTTTGCTACTTCCTACATTTCTTTCAAGATGTAGCCTTTGAATTTGAAAATTATTACAATCACAATCCTTTTCTTCCTTTCTTTTTGCTTTGGGTAGAAGTGTTCTATAATCTCAGACAGTCTATGTATGTGTGTGTGTGTGTGTATATATATATATATATATATATATATATATATAGAGAGAGAGAGAGAGAGAGAGAGAGAGAGAGAGAGAGAGAGCATTATTATCTTAACTTTCTAAAGAAATTCTCATCTTCTCTTCCTGCTGGCATTTGCACCAGTTCCTCCTGGAACCTGGTAGAAAACAGAGAGCATTGACCTTGGGGTCAAGATATATCTCTACCACTTATGACTTCTGTGTCTGGGCAATATGCTCATCTGTCCAGTTTAAATTAGGGGTATAAAGTTAAAGAAATCAAAGAGTTAAAGAAATCAACTTATTCCTGTGTTATGGGTTGAAGCATGCCCCCCCCCCCCACCAAAGAGATACATTAAAAATCTAACACCCAGTACCACAGATGTGACCTTATTTGGAAATAGTGTCATTGCAGATATAATTTTGTTAACATGAGGTCACACTGGATAGGGTAGACCCTTGATTTAATATAACTGGTGTCCTCACGTGAAGAGGAGAAGAGATGCAGACACGAGTTTAGAATACCATGTAATGATGGGTTAGGACTTGGAGGGAAACATCGAGAGGATTTCTGCCACCATGGGAAGCTAGAAAGACGCAAGGACAGATTCTCTAGGGTCAGGTTTCAGAGGGAGCTTGGCCCTGCCCACACCTTGATCTCAGTCTTCTAGACCCTAGAACTGTGAAATAATAAATTCCGCTATTGTAAGCCACCTGATTGTGGTGCCTTGCAATGGCAGCCCTGGGAAATTAGCATACCCAGTCTTAGGCTTACTCATTAACCTTTCTCAGGGTCAACAATGATAGCTCAAGAGCAGGAGGGTCATTGCCAGGCATCTAACAGGAGTGATCTGGTTCAGAGACCTGTTGCTGAGCAGAAGTTGAGTCCAGATCTACTTTCTGGGGGATCATTTCAGGCAAATTAACTAAATTCTCTGGACCTCAGTATTTTGGCATTCAAACAGGAATAGTGTGGTACTTAAATGACAGAGCGTCCATGAAGAATGAGAGGATGACACTGGCAGGCAAGGATCTGAGCCCTATTACTCTTTTCCCAGTCACGTGGGAGGCTCTGGCATCTTTAACCCTGTCTAGAGTGTGGGCTCCCTGCACTAGCACCCCAGGTGGAACCAGAAATCCTCTCCTCACGGTCCCTTTCCTGCCACTTCCCTAAGGACACCCAGGGTCCCCGCAACTATAAACGCTTCAGGAGCTGGAAACTGTGGTTTCTGAGGTTGCAGGTATCCGAAAGGCAATAGGTGCCTAAGGATATCAGGACCACTCAGCCCTGTTGCAAGGTCCCCTAAATTGGAAATTTTAGCTCAAGGGAACTTAGTCCTTAGCAGCTCTTAAGGAAAGGGAGAGACATACAAGATGCCTGTGAAAGCTGAACTCTGCCTGGTGACACCTCTCTTGGCTCCATCCTCAGATAGAAGGAATCAGGTAGGCACTGATTATTCCTTGCAGCCAAGTCCTTGACAGATCTGAGCCCCTTTCAGAAATACTTCACTTTCTGCAGTTTAAGTGACATCTTGATCACCCAGCCTGCACCTCCTTGACAATGTCAACAATAAATGCTTCTCTGTGCAAGCATTTGCTTCAGAATAGCCACACATTCTGTGGGCCTGTTTCTGTTGGGTATACATCCTTCGGGTGGAATTATTAGGTCATAGGGTATGCTTATGGTTGGCTTTAGAAGATATTAACAGCTACACTCCCATTACGAGCACATGCAGTCATTGTCTGTTTTTTAAATTTTTTAAGCATTCTAGGCTGGACATGGTGGCCCTAACCAACATAGAGAGACCTTATCTCTAAATAAAATATACAAAGGGCTGGGGACATGGCTCAGTGGTTAAGTACCCCTAGGTTCAATCCCTGGTACAAAAAAAATTTAACCATTCTAGGGGTTAAAATATCAGCATTTTGCTATGGTTTTAATTTATATTTCTCTAATTATTAATGATGCTGAATGCTTTCACATATTTATTTGCCATGTGTATGTTTATTTTTATTAAGATGTCTTTTTCTTGTTGATATGTAGTTCTTTAGATAGTCTAGAACTGAGTCCTGTGTTATTTGCATACACTACAGATATTTTCTCCTACTCAATGGCTCCTCTCGCTTTCTTAAAAGCAGCTTTATGAGAACAGAAATTCTTAATTTTAAATAATAGACTTTATTTTTTTAGAGTTGTTTTAGGTTCACAGCAAAATTGAGTGGAAGGTACAGAACTTTCCGGTATATCCCCTGTTCAGCCCATGCATGGCCTTCCCTGTTGTCATCCCCCATCAGAATGGTACATCCATTAAGAACAATGGATGTATATTGATACATTCTTATCATCCAAAGTCCATCATTTACATTAGGGTTCACTCTTGGTATAGCACATTCGGTGAGTTTTGACAAGTATAGAACTGCACATATTCACGATTGGAGTATATGTTAAATAGTTTCATTACCCTAAAAATCCTCCTTGCTCTGCCTGTTCAGTCCTTTCTCCCTCCTATCCTCTGACTGCCATTGATCTGACTGCCTGGATCCATACTTTTCCTTTTTCACAATGTCATGTGGTTAAAATAATCCATTATGTGGCCTTTTCAGATTGGCTTCTTTTGCCTAGTAAAAGGTTCCACCATGTCTTTTCATGGCTTGATAGCTCATTTCTTTTTAGTGGTGAATAACATTCTATTATTTGAATGTACCACAATTTATTTCTCCATTCACCTACTGAAGAACATCCTGGTTGTTCCCAGCTTTGGTAATTATGAATAAACATCTGTGTGTGGACCTAAGTGTTCAACTGTTAAGTAAATAACAAAAACTGACTGCTGGATCTTATATATTGTATATTTAGTTTGTAAGAAACTGCCAACAGTCTTCTACAGTGGATGCACTATTTTGCATTGCTGCCAGCAATACATGAGAGTTCCTGTTGTTCCACACCCTAACCAACATTTGGTATTGTCAGTGTTCTGTATTTTGGCCATTCTCATAGATATGTAGTAAAATCTCAGCATTATTTAATTTGTATTTCCCTAGTGATTTGTCATGTAGAGATCTTTTCATGTGCTTATTTGCCATCCGTATATCTTCTTTGGTGAAGTATCTGTAAGGTCTTTGCCTCAGTTGTTTGTTTAGATTAGTTTAGGTTTGTTTTGTTTTGGTATTGGGGATTGAACTCAGGGACACTCAACCACTGAGCCACATCCCCAACACTCTTTTGTGTTTTATTTAGAGACAGGGTCTCATTGAGTTGCTTAGTGCCTCACTTTTGCTGAGACTGGCTTTGAACTCTCCATCCTCCTGCCTCAGCCTCCTAAGTCACTGGGATTATAGGCGCATGCCACCACACCTGGCTTTTGTTTCAGTTTTTAATCAGGTTATTTGTTTTCTTGTTGCATTTAAAGAGGTTTTTGTTTTGTGTTTATTTTAGAGAACAAAGCTTTATCAGATATCTTTTACAAATGTCTTCTCTCAGTCTGTGTCTTGTCTTCTCATTCTCTTGACACTGTCTTTCCCAGGGTCTAGCTCATCAATTCTTTCATGGATTGTGCCTTTGGTGCTGTATCCAAAAAGTCATCACCAAACTCAAGGTCATCAAGATTTTCTCCTACATTACCTTCTAGGAGTCTGATGGTTTTGCATTTTTTAATTACATTAGTGATCTGTTTTGAGTTACTTTTTGAGAAAGGTGTCTAGTCTGTCTAGATTTTTTTTTTTTTTTTTTCAGAAGTGGATGTCCAGTTGTCCCAGAGCCATTTGTTGAACAGATTGTTTTTGCTCCACTGTGTTGCCTTTGTTCCTTCATCCAAGATTAGCTGATTATATTTATGAGGGTCAATTTCTGGTCTCTCTCTTCTGTTCCATGGATCTATCTGCCTATTCTTTTGTCAATATCATACTGTCTTGATTAATGTAGTTTTATAGTAAGTCTTGAAGTCAGGAGTATCAATCTCCAACCTCATCCTTCTCCTTCGATATCTAGTTGTCTACTCTGGGCCTTTTGCCTCTCTGTATAAACCTAAGAATCAGTTTGTTGATATCCACAAAATAATTTGCTGGTATTTTGATTGGGATGGCATTGAATCTATAGATAGAATTTTTACTCTTACGTACTATGTATTAATCTTTTCCTTTATACGTAGTACTTTTTGTATCCTACTTAATACATTTTTTAACCCTAAGGCCATGAAGATACCTCTCCTGGCTTCCACAGTGTTAAAACTCAGAACAGTGGTTAAGCTTTTGACTGGAGGAGTAATAACTGGGGAGTAGTAGAAGGGAGGATTCCAGGGGGCTGTTCACGTCCCATTTCATGAACTTGGTAGTTACACTTGCTTGTTTACTTTTTAAGTACACAACATATGTACTTAATAGTGTCCACTGTGTATGTGTGTTGTACCGCTATTAAAACTAGAAAGAGAAAAAGAACAAACAGGAGCAAATGACCCAAGAGATCCAAGGGAAAAAAATTCTTTGAAAGATTAGATGAAATATTTGTGAGCAGATTATATAGCACTATAAATTCTTTCAATTCTCAGTTTATAATAAGTTAAATTTTTACTACATGTAATTTATTAAAACTTGTTTATTGAAAGTAAACAATGCTGAGCTTCAAGCCATTCTGAGGATAAGATAAAGTGTGCGAGTAGTGACATTTCTCTGTCCTTAGCCAAGAGGAGTGCACACCTGACAGCTAGTTCTGGCAACCCGACACTGAGGGGCACTGAACTTGGAGACAGTCTCTGAGGGGAACCCAAGTGTGCAGATGTGAATTCAAGAGATCTCCTCTGTATCGTCTGCCACCAACCCACAAAAAGACCTCCGCCCGCTCGTTCTCCATCCATTTTCAGGGAGCAAATGTGAACTGTGGGACACATAAGAAATCTTTTTTGAGATGGGAACAGAGTGAACAAATAAAATAGGGCTTGAAGAAGAAAGTTAAGAAAACTGAGGTCATCAGAAAGAGGGAGTGAGAAAAGCAACTCAGGAACTCCGGGGTGCCATAGCAGGGAAGAGTGGAGAAAATTGATAATTAAGATAATCTACAGAAATATAATGGAGAATTCAAGCCCAAGCATAGGAGTTTGCATTTCTAATCAGCTCATGCACCATTGTGTTTACAGCATTCACCATTTCTAATATTCAAGCATCATCTTTCAGAATCACAATGCTATAATTCATCCCATCCGGGCATGCAAAATCATCTTTTTTCTAGCATTAAGCATGTTTAATCATGACGATTTATAATAGCCCTTTAGGACTTTAATGAAAGGAAGGCATTTGATACATGATATTTACAGCAATCATAATACTACAAGATTTAAAGTATAATTTTTCACAGTGTTAGACCACAAAGCCAAATTGTCCATGTTTTTAGTTAATTATTTTAAGTGCTTTGGGGGGAGATCAGCATCCAGAAATTAATTAATAGTTTTTCTCTGTACAATTGTCAGTGTTGTCACTGGTTGCTGCTACTGGCTGCCAACTCCTTTATACTCTCGCTCTAGTGGCAATCAGCAAAGGCGATTAATGTTAACCACTTGTCCTAATAACCAAATGCCAAATGTCAAACCACACGCAGGATCATAATTATGCTTTAGGAAGTAGATGGGTTCAGCTTTGTTAGCCAAGAGTTAACCCCAAATTTGAAGGCCTCTCGAACTAGTGCCTGCAGAAAATACCCCTGACACTGCATCCTTGGGGACACCAGGATGGCAGCTGCATATAAAGCTAAGAGCCTTAAAATTCCTGAAAGGGTCTAAGCCTTTCTTTGTCAAGCTCTAAAGGTTTCCTCTGCCTTCTCTTCTGGCATTAGTCAAATTTGCACACATTCCAGCTCCATTTGAGTGGAATTCAAGTTCCTATTTAGGCATTCGCTGTTAACCACAGGTCTCATGCTTCATGGCCCTTTGTGACATGTGTTTATTTGAAGAGGTAAATCCATGAAGCCGTGCCTTCCTCCTATTTTATAAGTTCTACCTGACTCAGGGAAATCGAAAGGGGCCTTCTGCCAACAGGCAATGATGTAGGGCAAGGATGAAGTTGAGGTACTTCCCTGGCTTGCTGCCAGCAGTCCCCTCAGTATTAAGATGCAATGTCAAAGCAGAGCAGCATGTGACACATTCAAGAGTTCAGGTTTCTAGCAACTTCCAACATCAGCACTGAAATAAGCAGAACATTACAACACCCATAAAACAAAACTGAAGCGTGTTGTTTTGCACATAAGAAGTGTAGAAAGTCCCCCTCTAGCAAGTGCCTGGGACCTCCTGCATACCTTTGTGTCCTGCCATCACCCTGGCCTCAGATGTTCCTCTCCTTCATCCCCCTCATCCTGATTTATTATTCAGTTTCACTATCATTATGATGATTATTGATTCTAATTTAGTTTCATGCATTTTCTAAACTACTTAATTCTTCTATGGAATAAGACTATCAAGATTATGTTGGAGCCATAGGAGATGCCCTCAATCCATCATTCAAAGCTTATTTACTCTTCTGTCTGTGCAGTTTTGGTTAATCTCAGTCATCTGATTTCACAACACACAGCAACATAGAAGCCTGCAGCTGACAGTGTTGTCATCTGTTGATGTAGCACAGCATATTAAGCTATTTAATAGAAGTTGTTGAGTGCAACAGTAAATAAGTCAGCAATGATACCTAGAGCCAATCGAGAAGGTAGAAACAAGTTAAAAACAAATACAAGCTGGGTGCGGTGGCACACGCCTGTAATCCCAGGAGCTTGGGAGGCTGAAGCAGAAGGATTGAGAGTTCAAAGCCAGCCTCAGCAACTTAGCAAGGCCCTAAGCAACTTAGCAAGACCCTGTCTCTAAATAAAATAAAAAAAGGGCTGGGAATGTAGCTCAGTGGTTAAGTGCACCTAAGTTAACCCTAACCCTAACCCTAACCCTAACCAGCCAGCCAGCCACTGGCTCAGTGGTTAAGTGTTCCTGAGTTCAATCCCCAGTACAAAAAAAAAAAAAAAATCCTCAAATACAAGAAAAGCATAGCAGTTGGGGCCCATGTGGTGCATGTGTGACCTCTTCCTGGATTTTGAAAGCCTTTGATGATAGAGCAATAGCTCATATTGATAGGTACGACTATTCCTTCAACACATTCTGGGGAGTCTTTGCTCAAGAAGACAGAAAACTTTTCATTTGAAGGAAAGGAAGTTTTAAAACATAAAGCTTAAGAGAGGAATACTATTGAGCTCTCTGGAAAATTCACTTCTTCCCAATGCCTCATTCTGGGAGAGTTGATGAACTGGTCTGAGTCCTCCTCAGGTGGAAACATCTCAGGAGAAGCAAGGTAAATGCAGAACACAGACCAGTTAGAACTAGGTTGACTCATTCAATCATGATGGGGAAGGGAGAAATTCCAGCCCACCCAAGACTGTGCTGAATCCCTGAAGGAGCGCTCCTTACCCGTAGGAAAGGGAGAGTAAACAGCAAGCATCCAAGTTCACTCCCATTCTCCAGCAAGCGATTGCTTTTCAGGTCCTCTCAACCCAATGACACACAGAGCAACCTGACTCCCTCGCCCCCTTTGTGTGTGTCAAACCTTGGTTTCTGCAAGATTAGAAAATGAGAAGGAAGTTCCTGGATGCATGCTCAAGATTTTTTGGATAACTGATGCTTTAGGAGTGGAAGACATTATATAAATGTTATTGTTATTTGAGACTTGACTCCTGTCGTGATACAAATCACAGCCCTAGACAAAGGCGAACACTGACTCTAGATTTCTCAGCAGCAGCTCTGGGCAAACTGTTTCCCACTGAGCCCAGTAAGCAGTAACATGTAGGGGCTCCAGTTTCAGGAGAAACACCCCTTTATTATCTGGGGTCTGTTTTCCCCAACCAGTTAAGTATGGGGGAATCACAGTCTGGATGCTGAACCCCACACTTACTGTTTCTCAACTACTAAGAACAAACAGAGATTGACTTTTTTGTTGCTGTTGTTGTTTCCAGAATTACGCAAAACTTATACCTGGAGCCACCGTGGGACTACTTCAGAAGGACTCCGGAAACATTCTCCAGCTAATCATCTCAGCTTATGAAGTATGATATTTTATAAGAAGTTGACTTCTTGTTTGTATTTCTTTAGTATTCAAAAACTCTGTTGTGTTTTAGGCAATGGAATGCACTGTCATTTGTTGATAGTTTATCCAAAGTTTATGTCTGTATGCACGCAGCCAAAATATAAAATTTGTTTACTTTATTTGCAGATCTCCTTTCTGAAAGGTGGAGCAGCAGGTAGAAAATCAAAAACCTGACCCTAAAGTTGATGAAGTTGAGGTTGTTTTTATAACAACCAAGAGCAGTACTGTCCCCAGTAAAATTTTTAAGTTGACTAGAAAGTTTCCATAAGTCATACAATCAAGTTCTCCTCTGTCTGCAGGAAGAAAGAAAGAAAGAAAGAAAGAAAGAGAGAGAGAGAGAGAGAGAGAGAGAGAGAGAGAGAGAGAGAGAGAGAGAGAGAGAAAGAAAGAAAGAAAGAAAGAAAGAAAGAAAGAAAGAAAGAAAGAAAGAAAGTTAAAAAAAAAAAAAAAAAAAAACCTATTTGTAAATTGCCATTGAGCAACGGAGTGATGTAGGGAACTAACTTCCCAGATTGAATGAGACAAGATCGTTAATTCAACCTAGAATACCTAAGCTGGTTACATATCTAAATATCAAAAGCACACCAGCATGCTTCCTTCAAGGCTTTGGACTTTAGTGAACCAGGGAAATTTCCACTGGTTTAACAAGTATGTAGGCGATTTTTTTTTTCCCTTGACTGTGAGTTAGTACTGAGGACAGATTTCCTCTCTTAAAACGAGATTTATACCTACAGGGTTGTCATTTTCCTTCTTTGCCGCCGTTACCTAACTCAGTCAACAATGGCCAGTTGCCAAATCTTCTTTATCTTGGTTCCTGAATATCATTCCCCTTTTTTTGCCTTTACTTACAAAATAAAAAATGAAAAAGCGAAACCCCACAAAGAGGTAGATGAAACTCTACATTAGGATGGGCATAAAAAAAGTAAATTTTTAGGACTCAGTAAAGCTCCAGCATTTGCTTTAAGTGGCATTTACATAATAACAAATGAATAAAATTCTCCTAATTTTTGATGTTTTAAAATTGCAAATAAATGGCCCAAGTATAGTATATGCCGATACTTGGCATACCAGTGTTCCCTAGTTAAATGACATATCAGAATTATCTGGGAAGCTTTTTAAAAACAGGCATGCTGAGATTTCTTTGTGGTTAACTTTGAAGAAGTTTAGGGAAGTATGAGATACACATTTTGATAAAAACTCCACTATGATTTTGAGATCACCCCACCAATTTTGAAATTCACCTGAAGCGGGAGGAAGCAACATATTCCTTTTCAAATAGTTCATTTCCTCGAAGAATAAAATAAAGATGTATCCATTAAAATTGTAAGAGGATGGGGTTTTTCTCACTGATGGGCCTCAGAAATTTCAGTTTTCTTAGCTCACATCAAAAATTAATCACATTAGCTCATGCTTGAGATTCTTCCAGACAGGAAAGCGCATCAACAAAACACTATAAAAACCTTCCTCCCTCTCATGCGGTAATTAAAGTTTTAATGTGTAGGATCAAATAAAATTACAAAGCAATCCTTCACTGAATTATAGCACTCTCTGTTTTCTTTAACCCGATACTCTCCAAAGTGTTGACCACTAACATCTTCCCCAAAATCAAGCAAATTAGAAAACAGCAAATAGTCAAAAATATTTCCTCCTCCCACCTGACAAGCCCATCCATGCCCCTATTTGCTCTGCCAGAAGTTACGTCTCACTTTACGGTCCCAAATCACCACATAACTTCAGGGTAGTTGAAGTCAAGGCATTAAACATTTGAATTGAATCTGTGTCCTCATTTTACTCTCCCAAAAATACCAGTAAGCATCCATTATTCTTCTACTAAACAATCTTGCTCTAGAGTTATTGGAACTTTATGATTCACAGGGTGAAGGATGCAATCAATCATGGCACTGGTTGAAATTATTTTTCTACTCTGTTATTTTTAAATGTATTCTGAAAAAGACTTTACAATATAGAGACCTATAGACAATTTCTTTTTCAGTCTATAAAAAAGAAGGAAAGAATATAGTGAGAGAAAACATAAAATGCTTCTGTTTGACTTCTTACAGGGCAGAGGCAGAGGTGTTTATAGTTTGTAACTACAAACATTAGCTGAGTGTTTTATGGTGCCATATTGATATTTTAAAAAATCTTAAATACTGGGTGTATATTCATCTGACCATCTCTCACTGATTTCCTCCCTTCCCCAACCACATTATAAAAGCTGCTGAAATATCTGTGATCCCAAGGGCAAGCTCATCTACGGGGAAGGAATTCACTGGTTTGTTTTGGTTGTCCTGGCTGATAGGAGATGTTCAATCAGTAAATGAATAAAATGATGAAAGATACAAATGAACATTTATGTCCTTTCATTGGAAAATTTACACTAGAATATTTCTGGTCAAATTTGCAATATGATTCTCAATTATACCAATGCTGAGACTTCCCTCAGTTAGGTCAGATGATGTCATTCACTGGTCCTCATTATTGCTGTCACCTACAGTTGTATCCCTCATTCCTCATTTAGCTCCTGGAGATTCACTATGCCACTATGTCCAACACTTCTTTTGTCTTAATTCTTTATGATTTCAGAATAAACAGAATTTTGAGGAGGCAGGATTAAATTTGAAGTTGAATATGCTTATAAAATGCCATCAATGAAATGGGTGTATGAACTCAAAACCTTTTAGCTGAATTGAAGTATAACTTAATTCATAATATTTTAAAATTTGTTTTTATTCTATTTTTTACCTTTAGTAATTTGGTTTTATCCCTCAAAATATATACATTGATGTTGTAAGATCATAAGAAATAGAAAAAGTAGGATGATAAGCTTCTGAGAGCAGAAATTCAGTCTCATCCTAGACTTGACTCTACATTAAATGTACAATAGACACTCAATGAATTCTAATAATGACTTTAAGGCAGTTTCCCCTTACATTTTGCCTCCTCTAAACCTTGGATCCATCTTGTAATTCATGTTGCTTTACAACTACTACGTGTCAGATGGCAGTCATGACATGGTTTTATTGACAGTTGTGATCAACGGGGTTTCAACTCATTGAATGCATTGTTGCTATGCAAGCACTAAGTTTAATTGCCATTTTAAATATCTTTGAAAAGTTTGTCCTATGAGTTGAAATTAGATGAAAAGTTATTAGGTATGCAGAAATGTACCAAAACAGAGCAGCAGGGTGTAAATTTGATATCAGTGAAGCAAATATTCCTTGTTGGAGGAATGACTGCAATTCTGTATTTCTTGCAAATCGACAACCAGCTACTTTATGGGACCTAAGAAATGAAGGCACTTACAAGTACAGGAAACTGTTATTATATTTTGTTATCAAGATACAAGCAAAAAAATTGTCTTTTCTATGCCAAATTATGCAACTCAAAGGAATTTGCTAAATGCTTCAGAATGGATGGAATAATTTTCAAAGCATTGATAGACTGATGATTATCATGTGTTGTACAGAACTACCTTGAGTTATTTTATCATAGTTTATCATATGATAATAGCATATCTTATAATTAATGACATCTTAGATTCAATAAAATATGATATATATTGATTGATCATTTCCTTGCTTGATTAATTCTATGGTAAATTTCTTTTAGATCCAATTTAATTTTATTCATTTGTAGTTTCTTCTTCTGGTTGTACTTTTGGTTCATTTAACCCATTTTGTCTTAATTAAAGGAACTGAGGTCTGAGGTGGAACTGGAGGTATTAGGAGACACAGAAGGACTCAACCTGTCCTTCACAGCTGTCTGTAACAATGGCACCCTCTTCCCACACCAGAAGAAATGCTCTCACATGAAGGTGGGAGACACGGTGAGTAAATGGACAATTCGGCTGTTTGAAAAAACATGCAGATGGGTCAGGATTAGCTTAGCTTACTGGGGCTGGACTCCTTTCAAGAATTTCAAAGATTTCCTAATAACGCTTTTGGCAAAGTTGATTTCCACACAGCCTTGTTTCACCTCCTGCAGGTTAGTAGATGGAGGAAGTAGATAATTGGTATTTTCTTTCCAGGCTTCATTCAATGTGACTGTGAGTATTCCAAACTGTGAGAGAAGCAGGCGCATTACCATAAAGCCCGTGGGGCTGGGGGACACCCTGGAAATACTCATCAGTCCGGAGTGCCACTGCGACTGTCAGAAAGAAGTGGAAGTGAACAGCTCCAAATGCCACAATGGAAACGGCTCCTTCCAGTGTGGGGTGTGTGCCTGCAACCCCGGCCACATGGGTCCTCACTGCGAGTGTGGTGAGGACATGCTGAGCACAGATTCCTGCAAGGAGGCCCCTGATCATCCCTCATGCAACGGAAGGGGTGACTGCTACTGTGGGCAGTGCATCTGCCATTTGTCTCCCTATGGAAACATTTATGGTCCTTACTGCCAGTGTGACAATTTCTCCTGCCTGAGACACAAAGGGCTGCTCTGTGGAGGTAGGCCATGTCTAAAGGCATCTTACAGCTATTCAAGTATCAGGAAAGGGCTTTCCAGCTTTTGCACCTTCCTAAGTTTCCTGGGCATAGTGGGTGCTCTATAAATATTTAATGATCAACTCAGTGGGTTAATCTTCAGACTTAGGATAACTGAATCATCTCTTGCATTTTCTTCTGGCTTTTTCTAATCTATAGTTATCATCCAGGCTCCTCAAAATTGCCTGGGCTCTGAATTCCGTTATCTTCTGGAATTTTCTAGACCGAGCTGATGGGTGTGACCCAACTCTTAAATGCCTATTGCTTTAGGAAAATAAAAAGTTAGACTGCTAAAGCGGCATACTTCCTCAGACAGGAGCACAAGGACACCAAGCACACTCTCATAGCCCCCACTCATTCCACAGCTTTCTATTAAGCACCTATTATGTGATAGGTATTAGGTTAGGTAATAAGTCTAATAACAATGAGTGGGAACATAAATGAGGAAGCCTATGGAAAAGATTCAAAGAAAATTTCTTAAGAAATGAAGAAAAGTTTAAAATAGAAATATTTACATTTTAATGTTCATTACAGATGTAAAGTCCCTGTAGTTTATGAATTCATTGCCTATTATAAAATCATTCCAATATGCATACACATTTAAGTATGATCTATTCAGACAAGAATTACACATATCTTAATATGCTTTAAAATTATATAAATTTCTACTACAATTGGAATCTTAACTGACTGTTGAATTTAAGCTCTAATGTCTCAGTTTTTCACAGTATGTAAGCAGAGGGCTTTTCAAACAGAGAGCCATTATCTCTACAGAAACTAGGCAAGTTGTGTTTTCAAACCACAGTGTTGGGAACATATAAAAAAGACCAATTTCAGGGGAGAAGAACCTGAAAGAAAAGCCTCAAAGGACTCCACGCTTTTTGAAAACCATTTGATATCCCTAGGAATCCACTACCTTTCATTTCTTTGCTGCAGCTGTGGCTACCAATAGGATCTTCTGAGAAAATCCACTTTCTCACCCCACCCACAATACAGAGTGAAAAACTTAGGATCTGCCTCAGTTGAGACCTGTTTCTCTCCCAAAAGTTTATTTCCTAAGGGTTTTTGTTTTGTTTTGTTTTGTTTTTGGTTTTGGTTTTTTTTTTTTTTTTTTTTTTTGGGGGGGGGGGTGTTGGTCCTTTCTTTTTTGGCTCTAGGGATCAAATCCAGGACTTTGGGTATTCGAGGCTAGCACTTCACCACTGAGCTACATCCCAGCCCCTTATTTCCTGAGTTTGTGGCTGTGCTTCCAAGGTCACATCAGTGCTGTCTTCACATGATGCAGACAGGACACAACCTGGAAGCAACAAGAAGCCAGCCAAAGGCCGTCGCCACATCAGAGAAAGAATATATTTGTCAGAATCCCACACTGCATTTCTAATACAAGGCTTTAAAAAAAAATACACGTTTAAAATATTTGCAATTACTTTCATAAAAATTCTAAATACAATGTGATCTAATAGCTATACCAACACCAGCTGTATGTCACTCTTAAAGTCCTGGATCTAAGGAATCCAGAACATTATAAATTGCTGATGTGCTCAGCAGCACAGCGCTCCCTGACTGCCTTTTATTTTATTTCATATGCATGGGGAAAAGGGAATAAACGCAAAAAGAGTTGACCTGCTCTATTCATTGTAGTTATGACAACAGCGACTTTTTTGAATCAGAGACAGCAGTTGCTAAAGAAATTCTCTTTAAAAAAAAATACAATGATTTCTTTAGCCAAATTCAGAAAACGTCACCAATGTTCATTTCCTTCACACTGTGGAGGAAATTATGATCCTCAACCACAACTGTTTCTCAGAAGCTGTTTTGTTTTTTAGTAGCATCACAAAAGGTGATAGTAACTTTCTCTTTTAAAAGGTATAAAGAAAGTAAATATAATTCTTTAAATTTACCAAGTAGTTTTGGAGTATCTATCATGTGCCTGGCACTGTGCTTAGTGCAGAGATAAAAACCATACTTGGTTCTAAGGTGCTGCTGCTGCTGTTGCCGCTGCTGCAAAATTTGCAAAGCAGATCAAATATGCCCCAGCCTTGCCACTGGTGTGGATCTCACTTATTTTACCACTAATATACTTGGCAATGTGCTCCTTTTCTGAAGGGCCATTATCACAATGTTCTTTTTCATGCAACTTCTTTCATCCATCTGTAAGCACTCAAAGATACAGGGATCCATTGATTTTTTTTTTTTTTTTTTTTTCCTTGCCCAAATTCCATTAGTCTCTTAAATTTTGATTTTAAGAGACTGGAAGCAGTAACAGGAAAATGGCATTAGAGAAAAAACTTCCTGCCATTATTCACTTACAGTTGTTTGCCAATGACTTTCCAGAAGAAATCTATCTCTCTAAAATGATCTTGGTAAATTTTCTGGATCTTTAGTTATCATCTTGCCTCTATATGAAACCCATAGGAAGGTGTTGCTCCTGTTGTCGTCATATGAACAGATATGTAGATAATTGGTTGCTTGAGGATATCAATTAGTGGCTTCGGTGACCAGGCTGATGGTTCTAGAAGGCCCGCAGAAAGGAGGGTTTCTAAATTTGAAAGGAGTGCTTTGTTTTGCCGTGATGGTCCTTTTTACCTGCTCCTGGAAGGATTTTTTAAATTTCTGCCAAGTAACGACTCTTACACAAATGATTCACTTGGGCATTCTCAAAGCATTTGGAAATGTACATTTCATTTAGTAATATGTATTGATCATATTAATTTTTCAGAATAAATTGCAATTTCAAAATTTCTCCCCACCATGAATGTAAGTTTCCCCTTTTGCTAAGAAAGAAATCAAAAAGCATTATAATTTTTTAAAAAATATGTTTTTAGTTGTAGATGGACACAATGCTTTTATTTTATTTACTTATTTTTATATGGTGCTGAGGATGGACCCAGTACTTCACATGTGCTAGGTGGGCACATTACCACTGAGCCACAACCCCAGCCCCAGAGAGTATTATAATTTTGAAGATCACTTACATATGAAACTTAAATTGGCTCAAACTACTTAATTATTCTTATCTTTAAATTAACTAGTTCAATTATTAATTGCATAGGGTAACTAACCATGACATGCAGTTGGAATATGTCTTAATGTCATCGATCCAGATAAATTTTAATTCATCTTTCGTTAGAGGAGGATGCCCTTTTCAGTATATGTAGAGAAGTAGAGAGAGAGAACATATAAATATACCCACAGATACATTTTATATATATGTATATCACACACACACATGCACACACCAGGAACCCAACTTCACAATCTTTATGGTTATCTTTGTTGTATAAGCAGAGCATTAAGCCCAGGACGCTCCTACTCTCAGTCCCTTAGACCTAGTCATGAAGACAGAAGAGTATTCAGCTACCAGACAAAGATTGCAAGAGAAAACTCAGGATCCTTCACTCTACAGTGAACTTGGCAGTGTGTCCTACAAGTGGAAGCATACCTCATTTGTGATTTTTTTACATCCACTTTGTTTTCAGTGATGACATAAAAATTTTAATACTGATGAATAACTTTGTTTACCTGTTCTTCCTACTGGATAATTTTAAGGAATAATGCTAATAACTAGCACTTAGGTAACACTTAGTGCTGGGCCAGGCACCGTTATAAACACTGTTATATACCATCTTAGGTAATACTAAGTTTTTCTGGAGGATCAAAACTTGTGGGGCAAAACGCCTAAAAGCACAGTTTTCATTTCTGAAGAAAAGTGTAAGTTAGGAGACTTTGTTTAAAAAATGTTATTTGGGGCTGGGGATATAGCTCAGTTGGTAGAGTGCCTACCTCGCATGCACAAGGCCCTGGGTTCAATCCCCAGCACCACAAAAAAAAAAAAAAAAAATGTTAATTGTTTGGAACATCAAATGCCTATTTTAGTATCCTGGGCATGGCGGGCACTCAAAAATATTAAGGAGTGGATGCACACCATTATCTTAAACACATTTATCATATCAGAGTATTTCATACACCTTTATGTGGCCGAATCTAAAAGGGGCTTTCAAGATTAGCTGAGACATTTGTCCACAGCAGGTTTCCATGTGCCTTCTCCTTCCAACTATGTCTGCCCAGGCTTCTGCAGCCACTTTGCTCCTGCTTCCCTTCACTTCTCAGTCTCTCTTCTGATGGCCTTTTAAATGCCAGTGTGCTCTGGAGCTTTTCTCACTCTACCTGCTCACCCTAGATGGCCTGGTTCACAGCGGCCTCAAACACTGCTTTCTCCTTATGGATACTCAACCCCAAACTTCAGGCTCATTTCTATGCAATCAACCACCTATAAGGATGTCCCACAGGCCCCTCAAACTCAATAGTCCCCAAACTCTTTTTCTTCCTCTGCTTCAGAACCACTTATTCATTCAATAATGAAGCACTACTATGTGCCAGGTGTTGGGATACAACAGTGACCATGTGCTGACTTCCATTCCAGGTCAGTGGCGAGCTGACTCCCGCCCTGGCCACCTGGGGAGGATCCATTCCTCTCTAGTTCCTCTTACACTGCTCCTGGTACCTTCGTACCTTTCCCTGAGCACATCTTCCCTGAATTGCATGTTCTTTCCTCTCTCCTCCCACCACACTACATGGTTGTTCAGGCCTCTGTTCATGTAAGACCTCTCGAATGGTTTTTCTGTCCTTGGTTTGACTCTCTACTGATGGCAGCATATATCTAGACACGGATCATCTGTTCAGGTCTCTACCCTTCGTAAGATTTCATAACCTTCAGGATGAAAGCTCCAGCTGTGCCCACGGCCATCTCACGATCTGACTTCTGGCATTTTGTTGACCTTTCCATCCTTCCCTCTGTCACACCCTACATGCAGTTTGGGCTCCTTCCTTATGAAACTGCTATGGTTATTAAGCACATCACATGATTCTACAATTTCTACATTTGTTTGTCTTTCCCTTTGCCTAAAATGCAGGTAAAACTCTTCTTTCATCTTCTATCTTTATCTTCCAAATTCAGTTCAGGTATCACTTCCTTTGGAAACTTCCCCAAATCTCCAGTTTAATTTGGAAACTTTTGCCCTGTGTATATAGTCTTTTCACTCTGTATTGTATTTAGTAATAGTAGTAATATTTATTTGCCTGCCTCCTGCACTAAATTCTAAATTCGGTGACCTTGTCTTATTTAATTCTGTATCTTCAGGTCTAATACAATCTTTGGCACATAGTATATGCTCAATTGAAGTTTGTTAAACAGTGAACTGGTTCAACACTCACTCCATGTCCACGGGACATCAACCTGGTGAATGCAGAAGTAGGAGATGTACACGTTACCTCATCCTACCAAAATGATTAGAAGTAGATTTTATTCCCTCTGGGTTTTAGATGAGGTTTTCATGATCACTCAGCTTGAGTTATGTAGAGGAATAGGCATTAATTTAGGCCTGTCTTGCATCTTTATCTTACATCGTACTAACTAAAAGCAAAAAAATCAAAATAACAAGTATATATACATATGTACACACATGCACCAAGTAGCTACTATGGGTTTTTCTGGATTTTCTCACTTCATCTGGTTATTAATTCTGTTTCCTATAACATCAGTTAATCAAGTGGATCTTCAGTTAGGAGACCAGGTCAATAAGCAGATGCAGTTAGCATATTATATTCAATAAAATGTCTATGTCCACCCCCATACGCGCTTTTTTCTCCTTTGGTTCTTCAGTCCCTTTGCTGCTATTGAAAGGCAAAGAGAAAAGATGCCCCTCCCCCCAAACCTACAGGTGCCTTTGGCCAGGAGCAGCACAGAATAGAGTGTGTGTTTTGCAGATAACGGGGACTGCGACTGTGGTGAGTGCGTGTGCAGGACCGGCTGGACCGGCGAATACTGTAACTGTACAACCAGCACAGACTCATGTGTCTCTGAGGACGGAGTGCTGTGCAGCGGGCGCGGGGACTGCGTTTGCGGCAAGTGTGTTTGCACAAACCCTGGAGCCTCAGGACCCACCTGTGAACGATGTCCTACCTGCGGTGATCCCTGTAACTCAAAGCGGTAATGTCTCTATGGCTTTAGTCCCTTTTGTGGAAAACTTTCCTCATGATCAAAGTTCTAATGATATTTTGTAAACTCAGACCTCAGATTATCTTTGCTGGATTTGGTCTCCAGGCATCCACAAGAACACAAACCCACCGGGCCCCTGTGATCCTCAGCCTGGAACAACAGTCAGTCTCTGGCTGGAGGCTTTCTCAGTCCTGATTATCCAGAATCACAATGTCACATTTCTGCTAGAGACAGCATGGGGAAGTGGAGCTGATGTCCCACACTGATAACATCTGATGGCCTCTCAGTTACAATACCAGCCACACAGAAGGAATGCCCTGGAGGCATCCTGCTGACACCCACAAGCAGTCAGTACCTTTTCAGGGGAAACAGACAAGCTCCTTTCTTATCTAGAAGTTTATAGCCTGACCTTGTGGGATTCCTTCCCATCAGCAGAATCATGGAGGCAAAGAGGCTGAAAGAAGATCTTAGCTTCCCACTGCCCCCCTCTTATCACCCAGGCTCTTTGGCACCTTTTTGTGGTTGTCATTGTACATAGCTATTGTGTATTGTATTTTTTAAGACTATAAGAACATTTTCTTATTTTCCAGTAAGAAAGCTGTTTCTTTGGTTAGCAACTTCTTCATGAAATTCGGGCAAAATTTGCCAGTTCAGTGAAGCAAGTCTCCAAGAAGGCTTTTAGGATATTGCTTAGAGGTTCATGTTTTCACGATCTCTGATACCCAAATGGTGACATTTGCATCTCTGATGTAAACAGAGTGAGAAAATCAATTTTTCACTGATTGGTGACTCGCAATTTAGGAGTCAAAACTTCTCTGTCACTTTCCCTGGTAAACTAAAACACATGCCAGAAGCAGAGAGAAGAAGCAGAATTATTTGAATAGGACTAAATGTAAAATATCCCTTGGAGATGTTCCTCTCATTACTCTTCTAGTTCATCTCCTCTGTAAACATGATTCAATCTTAAATCTGACTTGGAAGATATGAACTTCATAGTCAAGTATTTCAAATTTGGGAATCAGATTAATCTTGATGTCTACGTTAGCTTTTAGATGAGTCTATTCTTCCAGGTATCCACGTGTGTATTAAAGTATTAAGTACCTACTATATGCAAAGAATGGTGTTAGGCCATGGTCATGCAGTAAAGACTGAAACAGTTATAGTTTCTACTTTCACAGGTGCTGGGAGCCTAGTGGGCAACATAGAGGTTTTTAAAGTAATGACAGTGATGTTTGGGCTGCCAGTTCCAGTAGAGGATGTAGAAGGTGCTGAGGAATCACATGGCAGGGGTAGGGGCATCAGTCTAGCTGCACAAAGGAGACTTTAAGGGCTTCCACAATCTCCACCAGGCCCGCACCAAGCCACTTCAATAAAACATTTAACCTAGGAAAATGCAATATAATTGCAAGGTGAAAGTGACTTCTGAAGAAGATTTTTATTCCCACTCCAAATAGGTTGCCACTGCTAAGCCTTCCTGTAGAGGAATTCTAGTCCTCCCACTTCAAGGGAACAATCTAGATTAAGGTTAGGAAGGCTTGGTTGAGGAGGTGCAGCTTCACCTGAGTTTGACAAGCATTTATAAGAGCACACGTTGTTTCCATGTCTGGGGGAAGGAGGCAGCGCCACAGGTCCCCACAGTGAGAAAACTTTTGTTGTTTTGGATTACTCCAAGCACGATCTATTTGCAAATGAATTGCAGCACAAGATTAATTCAGGGCCTAATTTTACTTTGCTCCCTAGACATCTTGAAGGTAGCTTAATTTACTTATGTTCTTGGACACACACTTTTCTGTAAGTAGCAATATTTTATTAAAAATCTTGAATTAATGAGGATCCAGGCTTAATCCTAAGCTTTTAAAATACTCCTATCAAGACTTGGATTTATTTAAAAGCATAACAGAAAAGTGAATTTTAAACTAATCATATATGACATATATGAAGATCATTAATCATTCTTTGGATTCTGGTTAAGTTATAGATCAAATTCAGAACTTTGCCTAATATCTAATCATATTTATAAATGTAAGCTTTCCCTGGAAAAAGTAAAAAATGAAAATATAGCTAAATCAAAGATCAATCAGAAGCAATCACTACAGAAAAATGAGTATGGTAGCAATTATCAAGACTGCCTCAGGGAACATTGATTACTGTGTGGAATTCAGAATAATTCAGTGTCCTCTTGTACATCACCCAACCATCTTTTCAAAAAATGACAAAAAGCCAGAGTTACCCAATAGATACACTTGTAGCACAATCTACAACCAGAGCATAAAGTAATATTCCAGCTATGTATCTATTTTCCACCAGCATGAACTGATAAACTCTGTGAATTCTGTCTGTCTGCAGAAGCTGCATCGAATGCCACCTGTCTGCAGATGCCAAGGCCCAAGAAGAGTGTGTGGACAAATGCAAACTAGCTGGCGCAACCATCAGTGAGGAAGAAGGTGCTTCTTGTCTTCAATTGCTTTCATTTCCTTTGCATGGGTCTCCAGAGGCAGAAACTCTGAAAATCAAGAGCCTTTCAGGCTTGACCCCATTTATACCAGGGCATTAGATCACTAGCATTCTTTGTTTAAAAGTAAGTGCATTCTATAAGGCTAAAAACTCCATGGCTTGGGGTTTAAAATCCCAATTTAAAGTCATGACTGTTTTATTGGACTTCAGCTCTGTTGGCAAGTTCACCTCTGCTTAACAAATGCAATTGTAGAGAATTCCAGAATGCTCTATTTACCAAATTAGAAAGGAAGAAAATTGAAGAAATGACCAAATGTTAAGCCCCCAAACCATAAATTGTCCTCTATCATCTGATAGCCTTATTTCAAGATAAGATAAAGGCAGCTGTAAAACGGTTTTCCCAATTGCAGCTCCCAGACCCTGGGCAGGTTCTGGTCAGTGGCCATTTTTCCTCCTCCTCTCAAAAGCTTTCACTTCCCCTCCCTCACATAGGGCACGTCCTTAATTTCCTTTTGCCCTGCCTCCAAAATTCAGAGGTTCCTGTCATCTCTAACTGCTAAGCAAACTGTATTCTTGCTTTCATCTGTTATTTTAAATACAATTACTTAAAATAAGATTCTTCATAATGGCAAATATTTCATCTCAAATACTTAAATTGATTGCCTTT
Source organism: Sciurus vulgaris (assembly GCF_902686455.1). NCBI lineage: Eukaryota > Metazoa > Chordata > Mammalia > Rodentia > Sciuridae > Sciurus > Sciurus vulgaris. The sequence goes on along the minus strand of NC_136463.1, from coordinate 114,802,080 downwards.
TAGCTAGGAAGGCCATTAAAAAAATAATTTGTGGGCTTTAAAACAAAGAAGAGGACTGATTTTGACTAAAGGGACAATCTAGGGGAATTTGGTTTTGTATCATCACAACCCTGCATTATCATGCCGCTCAGGTGGAATTGCTACTCTGCATGCAATAGCAATGTGACCAAGATGTATCTCAGGTGAAGGGAAATAATCAAGACAATAATTTATGACACTGTAGGATATGTATTTTGAATAGATGGCATTAGAATATGGAAATGAGTCCATTTCCAAAATGGAATAACATAATGACATTTATATTCTTTTGAAAATTACTTGCCTTGTTTCAAAATTGAGAGTTCTGACTGCACAGTTGAATTACCCTATGTGCAGGGACACGATTAGTGCTCATAAGACCCCTCATCAGTGCTTTTCCAGTGACCAAAGATAAACATGCCAAATAGCAGTAAATGGGACAAGATGGTGTGTACCTTAAACGAATACCAAAGGTAAGATACATTAAAGCACTGAGCGAAGCAGTATTTGTGGGCTGCCCACATTAGTAACTAGTACTGAGTCTCAGCATTTCCTTCTAGGTTCATTTCACAGCAAACAGTGGGAATATTTACCAGATGTCTCTAAGAAATGAGCAAAAATTGCAGAAAATGCCTGCAAATGACTAGAACTCAATTCACTAGCAACATGGGAAATCAAATGTGCTGAAGGAAAAAGGGAGCGAGCCTTAGAAATGTGTAAATCATAATGGCTTCAACAGGGTAGTTACTATGTTAAGTACACAATTTTCTGAGTAGATTGTCATAAATGCTTGGATTTCAGAGGAAGACCAGTCTTGAGAGGCATTTAAAATATTTACATTATTCTTTTTGTGTGTTTGACCCAATTATCTTGAAGAGAGGGGAATTCAGCTATTTCTAACTTGGATATTGAAAATAGTAATTGGATTATTAATATCATTTAAAGCACTAATCTGGATGAGCTTGAGAGAAAAAAGGTATCTGTCAGACTGTGAATTTAAAAGCCACTTTGCCAATGAGCCTTTTTTATAAATCATGCTTTGAGTTACCCAGTTTTGTTAGTGATCATACCTCCTTGAAATGATCACATATTTGCTCTTTCACAGAGTCTTTTAGCAACCACCTTTCCCCCACTAGGACATGGAGACTAAAATAAAATAAGCATAACTTTACTATTTGTGTGAATTGGTCCTAAATTGTGCTGTTGGTGACTTGGGCAGGCACATCTAAGAACATGTGATGAAACTCACTCTTCATTTTACTGAGCCATGTTAATTTATGCTTCCATCCATGTACTCAGAGAATTGATATTCAAAGGGTGTTCCTTGGAACACTAGTTCTGAAAACATTCAATGGAATAAAAAGTACCCTTGGTCATATAAATGTTAGAAATGGAAGGTCAAGTTTTTTTCTTTTCTTTGCAAGACTTTTGAGAGTTGTTGTGCACATTAAATTAAATGTGTGTGTGAATCACCAGGAAGAACAAAAGGAGGGATTCCCAGATGTGTTTGACCACAGAACCGCATTTTTTCCCCTTGCCAAACTGTTTCACTGAGAACTGCTAACTGATTCCAAAGCTGAGGCCTTAAAACACGCGGTTGTCTTGCCTCAGTGGAACAGAGTTTCCATTTTCCACATCCTTCCTGGACCTTCCAGACCCGACCTCTTCACTCCATTCTCACATTTCTTCCTTCTCTGAGTATGATTTCATGGGCCAGCGGAGATCATATTTTCACTGTATTATTCTAGAGCAGCCATGTGGGCACTCACAAAGGAAGATAAAAAGAAAGGGCCATTTTTTATGAACAACAAAAGAAAACTTTAACAGCTAATTATGCAAATCTTTCACTGCACACTCGATAATACTCTTTCAATACCCAAACACTACAAATAAGGCTACATCTAGAGCTGCAACCGTCAGGAAAGGAAGTGGTGAAGTAATTAAAGCAAGACGGGAGTCGTGACTCAAAGGTCGTATTGGCAGTGCCATTAAAACTTAAATAATCCTGGTCAAGGAAAGTAAGCCTCCCTGCGCTTCAGTGCAGCTATTTAAAAGAAAATAAAAAAAGCAGGATTAATATTACTGAAATGAGTATGATAAACCATCCCACACATTTCCTATCTGAGAATAAAATGTTCCATTAAGTGTACTCAAGGGAGCAGAGTGGGCCTGCACCTGCCGTGGCACAGAGAGGAAGGAGGAAAACCCTGCACTAAGAAACAGCACGTTCTTGGAGACTTTATGAATCCCAGGTGATTGGAGGGACGAGATAGGCAGAGGTGTGGTGAAGGCCCCAAAAAGTGACCGAAGTGCGAATCATATATGCAGTGCCATTTGCAATCAAACACATGAGATGACACAGATTCCACTAATCAAGTGTTGCCCAGAGGTTCCCAAACTTTCTAATCAGAATCATCTCATTAAACTGCTTATTAAACCACACAAAGTCCAAGACCCCATGCATACCGGCCCCTCACATCAGAGCACCTGGGGATAGGTCCCCAGAATCCATCTTTTCAAAACCCCTCGGTGATTTAGATAGTCAGAAACATTTGGAAATGACCAAACTCCAATGGTTTGTCATTAGATTTCTTCATATTCCTATGTAAATAAATAATGTTTTCAATGAGTTCAAAAACAGTTTATTCTTTTTAATCTATTATCTAAAATCACATTTATAATGCAAAATGTTTGCCAGTCCTGGTTTTCATGAATAATACAAGGCACACTTCTCACAGAACTTGCCAGGTTCTTATCTTATAAATTAGGTGGAAAGACAACAAACAACAACCTCTTATTTCTCTCTTTCTATAGCTGTAGCATTTTTGTACCCCAAATGGGCTATTATTTTTCTTTGTAAGAAGCAGGGAAACACATGCAGATTCTGTTTCATTAACACCTTGGTATTTTAAAGCTAATGAGAGAAGTTATAAATGTGTCCAAGATTATTTGGAGCAGTCTCAATTTTAATATTCTGACCCATCGTGTCAAGACACACTAATATCTGACCATATGTCCTAGAAGTTTAAAGAGCAAATGCTCATTCGACTTCGGGTTTCTGAAAAACAGTGTTTGTAATAGTATCATTGAAAAGTCTCCCACTTAGAAGATGGGGTAACTATGAGGCAAGTTTAGGGGGTTTTGTTGTTGTTGTTTTGCTTTATTTTTAATTCAGAAAAGGCTACATCTTGGCAGAGGAGCTGGACCACTAGAATTTGTAATAAACAGATCAAAGATTGGCCTTTTACTTTATTTTCAGTTTCCGTTGTGATACAACACACTGTCTTTTGGGTTCCTTTAAATCTCTGGTTTACCTTTATCCTGTTGGACCCTGAGCTATTTACTTGGTTTCTCAATATTAATTTATTTTTACTGTTTTGACAATACATGGCCAGCAATCTTGACTAACCCGTTGTGAGGAAGGCCCCTTTAAAAGTATCAGTATCCATTTGGACTGTGCAGCAATGTAATCTAGACGTCCTCCCAGATGCTCTCAGCAAAGAGGAACCTATAGCCCCCTCATTACCATAATCAGGGCCATTCTATTCCCAAGACAGCTGTGGGCACCTGCCTTGCAGTTCTTTCACTCCATTGAAATCCTGCCCGTGTCAGTTTGATAGGTACATTTGATGGTCAGTCCTGATTGACCACATCTGGAGCTGTTCTTCTGGAACATGAATAAAAATGAACATCTCCCTTGGTGGGAAAAATCCTATGCCTTTTCAGTTTTCATTCTGCAATATTGAAAATCCTCATTAGCATATTAAAACTCAATACTACTTTGCTTTATAAATAATCTCTTTTGGAATCTCATTTAACCTAATGAATGACTCCTTTATCTACAGATTTCTCAAAGGATAGTTCTGTTTCCTGCTCTCTGCAAGGAGAAAATGAATGTCTTATTACATTCCTAATAACTACAGATAACGAGGGGAAAACCATCATTCACAGCATCAATGAGAAAGGTGAGTGACTTGCACCCCATTTTAAATGGCAAGAAATATACTACATGGGAGAAAATGTCCAGAAGGTCACTTTAGGTCGTTTGTCAGGGAAGACATTTCAAATTTTGGACAAAGTGTCTCTACTTTCCCAAAGAATGAAAGATACCTGTTAAAAGGTTTGCTGTGTTCCAATATTTTTTATTAAGGCAAGATAACACAATGACTTGGATTTGCACCAATCATTGTCTCCCTGAAAGCTGACTGCTGACCTGTAGAAAGGTAAACTGATGAAATGAAATATAAGCAAAAGATATATCTTTCAGAAAAGCTACAGGGAAGAGTCTGATCAGATTTTAAATGGATTAAATCAGACCATGGCTCAAATCCTGCCACCATTTATTAGTTGCTCAGCATTCTGAAAGATACTTGCCTGAGTCTCTATTTCCTCATCCGTAAAATAACAGTACTTTCTTCTAAGAGTTGACTTAAAGATTGGATGTAAAACATGTGGCAATAGCTAACTTAGAGCAATGAGTCACTGAATGATAATGCAGAATCAGCAAAGACAAGCAGCAGCAAATAAGGAAAGAAGTGACCCATAAAGGATGCTAAAGAGTTCATTGCTTCTGTGGAATTTCATCCACATCACCTCATAGAGTCAGTTTGGCACTTTGGGGGACACTTGAAAATTCACATTTAGCAAAGGGAAGATCCAAGCTTGTATTAGGTAGAAAGGAAATAATGGAGAAGGTACTGTTTCCAAATTTTCATTCATACTAAATTCACCTGCAAGCTTGCTAAACAATGCCTATATCCTAAGCCCCAATGTGTGGCTCAGAATGCTGTATTTTAACAACGTGACCCTAACACAGATGGCCCTGAGCCCTCTCTTTGAGCAACTGCCCTAATAACCCAAGCTGTGTTCTCACAGATCCTCACAGGTGCCTCATTTTCTGTCTTCAATTAATGATGTGTCCCTCCCTAAATCTTTCCAGCCAAAATGACAGCTACATTAAGTCACATCTCATCAGTCTTTGTCCACAACCTCTTCTTCACCAAATCTCAGAGCCTGAGTTCTGGTCCAGGTCACAGCAGCAGGCCAGGCTATGAGGCAGAGGTTCCTTTGCTCTATGTGCTTGCTCTCTAATGTGCTGACAGAATTTAAGTTAGTCCTGATTGTGACACCAAGGTCACATTGGTATCACTTAAGAACCCAAAAACCAAAACAATACAATCATAACCAAAAAGTAAGTTCAACACATCCTAATCCAATCAAGAAAACATGATCAGAAAAATACCACATTGCTATGCTGAGGGGAAGGGAGAGATAGTAGTTGTCACCATTTGATAGGATGAGTGTGAACTTGGTTTTGAAGCTCAAGTAGGCAGAGTGTGCTCCTGGAGACTTGCTCTTGAAAAATCCTGTGTAAATGACCTTCCTTGAAGTGCATACACAAAATGCAGCGTGCAGCATTCAGTTAAAGAAACATGAGGTGAATCTTGCTGAACACGGATGAATTACTTTCTAATACAAAAACCCTGCCTCCTTATTATCTGTTTCATAAAGTCAAATTCTCCAATTACATCCCCAACCCTCTATTTGTGACTATGACCGTGGCTTTAGTGGTTATCTTGAAATCAAAGCCATCCAGTAATCCTGTATAATATAGATTCTGTTGGAAAAACACATCCCTCAAAATAAATTTCCAGAACAGGCCCTGACCCTGTTTTTTATTCAAAGGTTTTATATCTTGCTGGTTTGATTTGTGTGTATGTGTATGTGTGTGTGTGTGTGTGTGTGTGTGTGTGTGTGTGTGCTTGAGAGAGAGAGAGAGAGAGAGAGAGAGAGAGAGAGAGAAAGAGAGAGAGAGAGAGAGAACATGCCTTTGGCTGATAAATGCTTCCTCATTACTGAATTGTTGGCTATTCTTTTATTCTTCCACACAATATGAGAGGCACATCAACACGCCACCCTTCAGAGCACACACAGATGCCCTGGTGCATTTTATTATAGTATTTTATTTATCTCTGTGCTTTTGTGGTAGGGAAAGTGAAGAGGAAAAATTACCTCCTGAGGCGTCACAGAAGTCCCCTGATGGCTCTAAGGATGCCTCTTCCTTCACCACACCCTATTTCCTGGGTAGGCTGGTGCTTATAGACACTCTGAGGGCAGAGCCCACCCCGGAAGTCAGAAGTCCCTTCTCTCCCACAGCTGTCAGACCTGGAAATCTCAGGTCAGCCAGTTGGAAGTCTGGATAGAAAAGAGGCAAAATGAGAACCTAGGAAGGGGAGGGGAAGTTAATGCTTCCCACATCCTCCAAGCAAATGGTGAAAGGAGTCAGAGAAGCCCCATCAGGGCTTTTGTGGACACAGGCAGAACTTCTTCATCTTCTTACCTCAGGAGGGACATCCATGGGCCTAAAAGCCACATCACAGTCAAGGAAAGAGTGGAAGAGCCTTCCAAGCCAATGCTGAACCTGCCACTTCCAGTGTGGAAGATCCAGATCCTTGTGCTTTAGAGGAAGAAAAGAGAGAAGACTGCATTTGCTACTACTAGTACTACTAGAAATATAAGAGACACTCTAGCTTATGGAGTCCTTACCAATACCAAATGCAAGGTGTCATTCCATATGTCTTACATGTATGAATTCACTTAATATCCTCAGCAACCATACAAGGCAGGTGCTTTTGTATAGGCAAGGAAACTGAGGCATAGAGACATAAAGAATTTGCTGAATCTTGCAGTAATTAAGCACCAGAGCTGGTTGAGGAGCTCCAGCAGTCTGGCTTGGAGCCCAAGCTCTTAACCATTGTACTACACTGCCTCCCACTGGCTATATGATCATAACAAACATGTGAATCACAAAACTGTTGGTTAGATCAGCATCGTCCAATAGAACTGTTTTCAGAACCATATATATAATTTTAAAAATTTCAGTAACCTATTAAAAAGTAAAAGACACATGAAATAAATTTTACTTACATTTTATCCAAAATATTGTCATGTCAACATGGAATGAATATAAAATTATTAATGAGATATTTTACATGTTTTCAGAGTATGTGTTCAAAATCAGTGTTTATTTTATACAAATACCATAAAACTTGGAAAAATCATATTTCAAGTGCTAAATAACCACATATGCTAGAGCTACCAGATTAGACCGAGCAGCAGCATTCAACACTCAGCACCCTAGAATTAGGTGTGACATTGACCTGGACTCTATAGGAAACATCACACAGTGATGGAGGTGACTCTCACTCCCACCCAGAAATCTAACTTCAGTCTGAGTATCAAAAGAATTATCAAAAAAAGTATGAAAAATGAAGATCACTATTGTATAGTACTTGTTTTGATACTTGAGCCAAAATCATGGAGAAATACACAATGCCCAATGGATTTAAGTTCTTAAAATAAGTACCTCGGCCAAGTCATTCCTCTTCCTCCTTTCTTCCTTACTGGAAAGTCCTCCTAATTCATTTTCTGTCTTAGCAAGCTTCATTCTGCTTTGGGTGGGAACGCACTATGCCCCACCCTACACATTTCTTAGCAATAGGGTTTATATTTTTCATTGACACAAGTCCTTTTGCTTTCTTTTCAGGAATTGAGTTAAACTACAAGAGGCCAGAATACAGTCTTTAGATCTTTGTTTTGTATTAGCTAGGTCATTGGCAACTCTTCTTATTTCTTCACTATCTCCTTACATGGTTTCTACAAAGAACAAAAGGCCAGGCGGACATCATTAGGCCCCCTCTGATTCAGATCAGCTACAAAGCCCACCTGAAAAGCAGCATGACCAGTTCTATATGTATAACTCTCCTTATAAATATCTAAGAGCAATAAGAGTTAGGATAAACTAAGTATGAATCACTTCCTCCCCAAATACCATGGATTTTGCCTCTCTTCTTGCAGAGGGTTGCAGATATTTAATGATAATTTTTATGTGGGGATTTTTTTTTCATGAAAGCAAAAGGAGAGCTTAATTATAATGTTTCATTAAGAAATGTATCATCTCCTAGGCATATTGCAAGGATGATTAGTCATTTTGCTGTCATTGAAGGGAGGTACTGGATAATTGTAAAATTATATTAATACTCTTAATAGAGTCAAAATAACATTTCATGGAATCTTCAAGTTGAGAGGACCATACAGAACACTTAATTCTCAAACTTCCCTGAAGATAAGAATCATTTGGAACACCCTTAATTAAAAAAAAAAAAAGTCTGTGGCCTCATCCAAGACCCATTGAATCAGAATCTAGGGAAGGAGCCCAGGAAGTCTTCTGTTTAACAAACAGAGCACCTCAGCTTATTACCATCATCAGGAAAGTTGAAGGAACAGTGAGCTTTGTTTTGCAGATGAGGCCAAAGGACATGACTCAATTCTCACAGCTGCTGTTCATCTGTTTGTCAGATAGAGGGAAATCAAACCCAACACTCCCTGCTGTAGCCTAGGAACTTTCCAGGAAAGCAGAGCACTGCATTAGAGATACGCCAAAAAAAAAAAAAAAAAAAAAAAAAAAAAACCATGGTTGTCTTCTATCTGTGAAAAAGGAAGCCGCCACAGCAAAGTTATCTCTCAGAGGATAGGTTTTACATAATTTAGAATATAATCTCCTAGATTGCTCTTGATTCAGGAGGATCACTGAAAAGGTGTTTGCAAATATTAAACACACATGCACACACACATACACATTCCATTTCTACTTTTTTATGTACTCAGAAGAGGCCATCTTTAGTGATTAAGCTGTAGTTTTTTTCATGATGCTTGAAATATTCCATGTGCATTAATTGTCACTCTTCTGGATTCTAATTAGCTCTTTTCAAGTCATTCCTCCAGTATATGGTCCTCCCTGATAACTGTAAGGGGATTGGTTCCAGATCTCCTGCAGATATCAAAACCTGCAGATGAATAAACCCTTTCTATAAAATGGGATAGTATTTGCATCTTCCTATATGAATCATCCTAGATTATTTATAGTACCTAATACAATGTAAATTCTACCTAAATTGTTTGTTACAATGTTTAGGGAATAGTGACAAGGAAAAAAAGTCCATACATGTTCAGGACAGATACATTTTTTCCCAATATTTTTAAACCATAGTTGGTTGAATCTTGAACATGCAGAACCCGAGAACATAAATAACTGTATATTCATTTATTTTGAATAACCAAACACTTCCTTTGTTTTTTTGCTCTTTTTTTAAAGAAATAGAGAGTTATCCTTCAACAAAACTTGCTTTTTAAAATTTCAGCAAGACAAAGAAAGTGTCAATATTTACCCTCTACTGTAGGAAATGTATAAAAGGAAAACCCAGTGAAAAAAATGTCTTTCTATAGTCTGGGAACTCAGCTCAGTGGTAGAGTGATTGCTTAGTATGTTCGAGTGTTCAAGGCCCTGGGTTCCATCCCCATCACAAAAAAAAAAAAAAAAAAAAAAAAAAGCTTTCCTACATCAAAACATTGACAGTGACAGCTTCAACTTCTTAACATAATTTCATTTGTTTCCACAGACTGTCCAAAACCTCCAAACATTCCTATGATCATGTTGGGAGTTTCACTGGCTATTCTTCTCATCGGGGTTGTCCTTCTGTGCATTTGGAAGCTGCTGGTATCATTTCATGATCGGAAAGAAGTTGCCAAATTTGAAGCAGAACGATCAAAGGCCAAGTGGCAAACGGTATGTCTACACTCAGGGCTACTCTTGGTGCAGCAGACAGAGACCAGGTAGAAAGGTCTAAGAGAGGGTTTGGCTGTCACATTTTTCTCTACCACCCTTGTCATGATCCCAACAGTTTTGGTTTCTGTTCTGCTTTGAGAGCAAACCTCTTCAGCCATTATCTGTCACACGTGTCCCTCATGACATACGTTGTCTCTCAGTGCAGTGGGGATCTCTGCCACTCGGAAGAGTTCCATGAAATTCCTCATATGGAACTTAGGGACATCATGGAGGTATATTCAGTACCTCCTCACCACCAGGGAGATCCCTCAGGCTCCATTTGATAACACATAGGTGCTGGATCTAAGTATTTCCATAAATTAGTTATGTTATAGCTAATGGAATAATGTTCGAGAATAGTCTGACAGTTCATGCCAATTTCCACGGAAATACTTGTTACTGATATAATAGGTTATAAAACAAAGTTGAGGAGACTTTTTAAATGCCAGGCAGTTTTTCTGAATAACATAAATTTTAAAAAGCTACCTGAAAAATGAAGTATCAACCTTTAAATATATGTACTCAGTAGACATCATTTGTGTCTTCTCTCACAATAGGCAAACAGAAAACAGGACTACAATTTTATGTGTTTCTTTTCCACAGGAGGATAATTACATTTCTAGAGACCCCTAGAAACAATTTCATGGTTTTAATTTAATCTCTCTATCTCTAATGGTGTGTCTAGCTATCTAATAGCAATTATCTTACATTGCTGATTCTCAAAACAGTGACATCACTGGAGAAAATACAGGCAAACATAATGCTCCTGTGGGCTCATCTGCCCAAATAAATTGAAGTTAACACTTTTCTCTAAACCTATACAATATTTTCAATTTCTAAAGCAAACAGAATTTTCCCTTTTGCATAAATTTATCTTGATAAGGGATATTTATATTTTAGGCAGTTGTTTTAAACTAATCATAATATATGATGCAGGACAAAGGACAATGAAAATTTTTATCTACTTCATCTTCCCATTAAAAATGCCTTTGGATACAATAACCAAGTGTAATGTATAGATCTTCTCTGAATCCTGATTTGAACAGTCCAACTATAAAAATGTATTTCAAGGCAACTGGAAAAAGACAAATACACACTAGATATTAGAACAAGAGCAAGGAAATATGCTTAATTGGATTAGGTATGATTAAGGCATGATGTCTTTGCTAGAAAATATCCATATTTTTTTAGAGATGCAAACTGAAGTATATAAGGGCAAAAGGAAATGAAGGCTGGGGTCTGCTTTGAAATGATTCAGCCAGAAGAGAGAATGGGAGGAAGGGATAGTAAAAGCAGTTTTGGCAAAATTTTAATAACTGTTGGATCTGGGTGATGGGTCTTTGGAGGTCTGCTATATAACTTTTCTCTTTTTGCATATGTATGGATTTTTTATAACTAAACAAAATCCTTCAGGAAAATAAACTGTGGACTTGCAGTGAGGAAATAATTGATTCATCCTTAACAATGTAAACTGTAACCTGATGGTTTAGTTTGGTAACTTAGAACAAATTAATAATGAGGCCAAAGTTGTGAGACAATGGCCACAGATATTATTTTAAACTTATACAGTGGCCACAGATATTATTTTTAACCTTCACCAACTGCCAAGCAAATGCCTGGCAATGGTCAGAAGGGCAACCAGGCAAAAGAATGTGGGTAAGCCAGCACAAAGAGCAATAGCAGCAGATAGTTGGACAACCATCAGCCCTGTAAAGTAGTCTTGCTGTCCCCATTTTGAAGGTATGTAAGCTGAGACTGAGAACAATTAAGGGGCTTCCCAAACTGTAGTTGCAGGTGGAGTAGAATCATGAATTGTTCTCCCAAGCACAGCCTTTTGTTGACCCTCCCGAAAATAACAAGCAGGTTTTTTACAAACAGGCAGTTGGGCAATTATGTGATGCCTATCTACCAACAAGCATGTTTTAATGTTCTCACACACAGGCATGAGTACGGGCAAATGATTACCATCTTTAAAATAACATTTTAATCAACAGTTAATTTCCCCCAAAACATAAATTGTTCTCCCTCTGGATGTAGAACATGACTGAAATTCAAATACCAAATTTTTGCTCTTTCTTCAACTAAAATGGGGGGAAAACTTGCATTAAACAGATAAAAGCATAAATGAAAAATATTATTCCCTTGTTCAGTTGAGTTTCTTTGAATAACAAATGTGTGATGTTCCTGACTAGATAATGATGGAAATAATTATTCACTTGGATGCAAAAGAGGTTTAATTCAAATAATTCGGTTCAAATTTCACTAATATATCCTCCTAGGAAAAAAATTAGTGTTGCTCAGTGCAGACATTTAAAGATCTTCAATTTAACTCATGTTATATATAAAATCTATATTTTTTTTCAAGAGGAGAATTTGACTGATCTTTAAAACCTGGGGACAGAAGGGACAGTAGGGTCTCCTGTCCCCATAGGGCCCCATTGGACTTCTAAGGTAACAGAAGTTAGGACAGAACAGTCTTCACTCTTGCCTCCTGAAACTTCATCATAGCTGTAAAGAAAAGTCACCTTTTTATTACACTTAAAAATAACCCCCCTGCATATTCCTTATGAAAACACAAATGGAAGATATTTAAATTCATCTTTGATGAGACATTTTTTTCTAGGATGACAAGTCATTAACTTGAGGCAAAAAAATGTTCAGGCTGACATTTCTTGCAGTCATGGATTGATTTTGCACTGTGCTAAGCAAATCAGGTCTGCTTTTGGCAGTTAGGCGATCATTAAGGAAGCTGTGGGTCATGACAGAATTTTCTTATTACCACTTTTTTCAAGCTTGAAAAAAAAATTGTGCCATTGCTTTTGCAGAATCCACAACCTAAGTTAGAACCCCAGTATTCCCTGGGAGAAAATCAGCCTGGTCACTCCAGATGATTAGGGGAAAACTGTCTAAACAATGGAGTGGAGACTCTCCCAAAATGGAGAGGAACTAAGTCTGCATCTCCACACAGGAAGTCCACACAGGGCGGTGGCAGCCTGCATAGCACTAATGTAGGCAGATCTGAACCCCTCTGCTAGTGACATCCTTACTTGCACCCATTCTCCTGGGCTCTGAACATCCACTGAGGTCAGGAGCCACCCCATTATACATACCCCAACAGCAACACGGCTTGCTCTTCTTCCGCCTTTGCGTTTCCTCCTTGACCTTCAACTGTGATGGAGTCTGCTTTACCCATCACCCCCTTATGCAAGGGACCCCCACACACATATTAAAGACCTAAATAAATGAAGTCATTTCAAAATACAGAATATAAACTGCACAAAAGTAAGCATTCGACTACAAAATACCATTATTCTGTCAATGGCCACTCATGTCACCCCTCCACCTTTATAGCACAAATAAATTCTAATTAATGTGAACTGTGGGTGCATTTTAATATGTTTAAGATGACATGGGGTAAAGCTTACAAACAAGTGCCTGGTGCTACAAAGATCTGGCCCTGCTCACAGTCTGTTTACTCTTCCAGGGTGTCTTTTCTGTTCACTAAGTTTCCTTCCTTCAGCAGAAGTTCCACCCTCCATTCCCAGTCTGAACCTCTTATATTTTCCATCTTGCCTCTTCAACTAAATTCTGTGTTCTTCTGTAACCAAGTAGTTTCTAGTGTCCTAAACTTCAAAGAATTCCATGCATGATTTTTTGTTTCCAAATGAGACTCTATCGTCATCTGAGACCACGTCAATCTGCCGTTCACCCTCGAAATTTCCAAGGTTTGAGGAATAAGGACTAGGGAACCTTCAGAATTATACAGTCTGATCTCAGAAGTAGAAATAATACAGCGACCTGGGCTTCACCCTTATCCACCAGCAGACAAGGCACCTTTTCCTATTTACCCTCAACACAGAGATAGCATCTCGCTCCAAAGGCACTGGGTCAGAGGCTGAGTCACTAACTTCCCCAGCAGCAACAGGTACAGGTATGACTCCTGCTCACAAAGAAGACCCTGCAGCAAGTCCAAAGGCAATGGGTGGGAGAGGTTAGCGAATGTTTTTGTTTTGCTCAGTTCTTCGGAGAGCTGAAGGAATGTTCTAAGTTAGCAAATACAATCTTTTCTTCAAGTCTATGTGTAGAAATTGCTCCTATCTCTACAATCCATGGAATAAAGAGACCAAAATATAAAATTTAGTAACTCAGAGGTACACCTGGACTTCACACATATGGGTTTGGAAATGTTAAGAATAACAAAGCCCTAGCAGAAAATATCTTTATAACCCTCTTCAGGACCTAAAGGAGAAAGATATTCCAAATTTGAAGAAAAGCTTTAAGTAAGAACTAATAAGAAGAGGCAGCATGTATTGAGCAGTTAGTGTGTTCTAGACACAGTGCAATAGTATCTTACCTCATGGACAAAGTAGGGAATTTGTTAATCCCTCTTTAACAGATGAGGACACCAAGGCCCAGGGTTGCTTAAGTAAGGTCACGCGATAGGCTGGGTTTAAACACAAGCTGTCTGATGCCAAAGCCCGTGTGTCAACCTTAGAAATTAGGAGAGAAGACACTGTACCCCACACAGACCCCTTGCTCCTACTTAGGACAGCTTGACTGGCTTTGTCCTTGATCCTCTGGCCACAGCACTGCTGCTGTGAATACATCTTCAGCCTCAACAGCACAGCTGCGCTCTCCGGGCTTCATCACTAACCTCCGCATGGCCCCAGGGGCAAAGCCATTTTTCCTGGTCTGCCTTGGGACCTCCACTCATTCATGAACCCAGGGTCTCATATTAATCACTTGCAGTCCATCTGCTTTACGAACAGTTTTATCTAGTAAGCAAATGCTGAGAGAGCAAGTGTTAGCTGCCCAGGAGATCTGTCTCTGCTCCTTCCAAGCAGCTGGCTCCTCCTCCTTCTGAATTTTGAACTTATTTGCACAACATTATTATGCCCTTGTCTGATAACTCACCAACAGCAGACAGTTCTTCAAGACAGATAATGTGTCATTCATGTGTAAGTTTCTATCAGTTTCACTTTTCCCATTGTTCATTTTACCTTACATCTCACTTTTGGTTTACCTACTAGCGTTCATTCTGTCCATTCAGTACAGACTCAGTACCTGCTATAAGCTGAACACTGTTTTCCCAGTGCCGAACAGCTGAGTCTTGTTTTCTATTCATAAATTAGTGTTTCCAATGAAGGTAAGATTTTTAGAATGCACACACGGAGGTCTGGGAGTGCAGTTCAGTGGTCAAGCACTTGAGTAGCATGCCCGAGTCCCTGGGCCACCACACACACACACACACACAAGAAGAATACCCAGGTATTCTGTGGGACTAGTTTTGCCTATTAGAAAAAAGCAAAGATGTATAAATTTGAAAATGCTAAGAGTATATAATATCAAATGGATCAAAATTATTCCAGAGGCTTCCGAGATTGAAATTGACTCTCATCTTCCAATTTGAACTATAATGAAGGTACTTAGGGATATTAAAATAGTATCATAACAAAGTGTACATACTTTTATTTGAACCTTTTTTTTTTTTCTTTTAGGGAACCAATCCACTGTACAGAGGCTCCACTAGTACTTTTAAAAATGTAACCTATAAACACAGGGAAAAACAAAAGGTGGATCTCACCACAGAAGGATAGAATCACTTCATGCACGGGAAGAGTTAGCTTCACTGATGTGAAATGTTAATGCACTATTTGATTTTCCTTTCTTTGTTGCTTCAAGAGGAGGTTGGCTTAAGCTAATAGCAGGTCATTTGGAGATCAGTCATTCTCTGTATGAAGGTGAGACACTATGTTGACAGGTTCAAAGTAATCAAGAAGAGGAATTTCCTTAGCAAAGAGGTGACTTTGGGGATCATTTGAGGAATACTAACTCTGTTGCATTAATGCTTCAAAAAAATCATCAAAATGATTCATGGGGGCCTGATTTGTGTTTGAAAAATGTTGAAAATTAGAATCTCATTTGTTGCAGGAGTACAGCTACCTAAAGTCTTTGTCCCAGCAAAGTCACAAAGTCCATATGCTTATTGTATACCCACACTTTCCAGTTATTCTAAACTTGCAGTAAATCCATCCTAAAGGAGATTTTTTTTTTTTAACTAGGAGAACTGAGATTCTGATTTCACTTCAGTTGAAAGGATGCATTTCTTCCACAGATATCCCAAATTGTAAGATTGAAAATTATGTTGATAATTTCTGTGAATTATCTGCATGCACCTGTAAGTCAGGTACAAAAACAAGCACTTTGTTTTACAGTCAAGGAAGAAGTAATTTATAAATTAAGTCACTAGTAAAAACAAAAATAATAACCCTACCATTTAGCCTGTTTTTAAATTACCTGGAAAATAATCTATGCTCAGTTTCCTTTTTGTCCTTGAGTTTTCAAACTGTTACTTCTCCCTTGTTTCTCAATCATCTTATTCAGTGTCAGAGTCTTCTAAACCTGTAATTGTCACATGAGAGTTTTCATTTCTTTTTGAAAAATTACTTTAAATGGTTAGCTTATTCACAGAGAGTTCCAGTAATATAAAAGGAACCTGGGTAAACAGAACAAATGTTTAAATGGCTTTAAATCAAGCACAACGAGAGTACACAGCTCCCTCATGAATTGCAGATTTTAAAATCTATGTTCTTTTCTCATTAGCATAATGCAACATGCACATTTCAGCTACATGTGGTTGATACGCACTATATGTTTAAGAAGTAAGATTTTACTTACAGGTGGACAATTAGGGGTTCATCAGTTGATTGGCGAGATGGCCTCTGTAGAATGTTATTTCTTATGGTTACTGCTGTGTCAGAAAGCACTTTCATCTCACTTGATCCTTGCACGGAAATAAAGGCTCAGAGAGTATGTGGAAGAACTGGGATCAGAATCCACATCTTCTAACTCCGAGGCATTTCCTCTTCCCTCTGCATGGGGTTGCCTCTTTTGTCATTAAAATGATAGAAACATTCTATTAGTTAAGCAATAACTATCATTTGTTTGAAATGTACTGAGACTAAACAAATAGCATTTCAAGCACTGGAATACAGGTGAGTTGTACTTTAGTGCAATGTTAGCTATTAGCTTTGATTAAATTGTAATGTGAAGCCTTAAAGAGTTCCTTACATACTGGAGGCTTCATGGTTGTCCATTGAATTGCCAGTGTAATCTCGAAGTTTCTTCAATCCTACCAGATTGATGTGTATAAATTTGATCACTTGAAGACTTTTCCCCTACCCCCCGGTTTCTAAACAACTCAGGTAAATCATACATTTAGGGAGTACTGGGCTATATGCGAAGGATTACTGAACAATCTCCTTGGACATCTGAAGGACTGATGTGCCACTCCATTCTTGATGGGGAAGTCTAGAGCAACCTGCTGCAGCCCTTGCCGGTGACACAGCAGTAGCGGTCCCCTGTACATGAGACTGCTTGTGTTGTTTTTGTATAATTACTGAAGTGGGATTTTAGAAAATGGATTTTAGAAAATAGGTTTTAGAAAATTTGTGTGTGTGTATTACGGAAGAATCTGCTCTTTCTTTAAATGCTGTTTTGACCCAAGGCAGGACCTTGAAAAGGTCAAAACATTAACAGTAGTACTTCTATTCACTGAAGAGTTATGTTACATGAAGATAAAATGTTTGTTCTGTAAGTTGTTGTATTTTCTGTTGACATAAATAAACATGGTAATTTAAACAGAGACACTTGGATGATGATTCTTTTCATTTACTCAGCACAAAATCTGAAGTTCTGGATACTTCTATGACCTCCTCTGACTGCCTTGCTGGTCTGAGTCTGGGGTCAAAGAAAAGAGCAGGAAGAGGCAGCCACAGAAGGCAGTGAGCAGCAGGAATGGGCATGATGGCTGCATGGTGACAATACTTACACCATTAGCCTTTTAAAAACGACCTGGACATTAACCTGGACTTAAAATTAGCATACTACAGCAATGCAGCTACATCAATGTTTATAGCAGCTCAATTCACAATAGTTAAACTATGGAACCAACCGAGATGCTCTTCAACAGATGAATGGATAAAGAAACTTTGGTATATATATAAAATGGAATATTATTCAGCTATAGAGAATAATAATATTATGGCATTTGCAGGTAAATGGATGGAACTGGAGAATGTCATGCTAAGTGAAATAAGCCTATCCCAAAAAAACAAAGGCTGAATGTTTTCCCTGATAAGTGGGTGATGATATATATGGGGCGGAGGGGGGGGGGGGGGGGGAGAAGAACGGGGAAACTTTAGATTATGTAGAAGGAAATGAGAGGGAGGGGGATATGAAAAATGGTGGAATGAGACAGACATCATTACCCATGTACATGTATGATTACACGAATGGTATGAATCTACATCGTGCACAACCATAGAAACAAAATGATGTACCCCATTTGTGTACAATGAATCAAAATGCAGTCTGTAAAAAGTTTTAAAAATAAATAAATAATTCAAAAAAGTAAAATAAGGAAAAATCAGAAAAAAAGAACATGAAGACTAAATGAAAAAACTGATACAAATCCCTTGACCTTCTATTAATTAATTATTTTAAAAATTATTATTATTATCATTATTATTATTATTTTAGTACTGGGGCTTGAACCCCAGGGGTTAACCACTGAGCCACACATTCCTGGTCTTTTTTTTTTGAGACAGAGTCTCAATATGTTACTCAGGGCCTCACTAAGTTGCTGAGACTGGTCTTGAACTTATGATCCTCCTGCCTTAGCCTCCCGAACCTCTGGGATTACAGATGTGTATACTGTGCCCAACTATTTTTAAAAATTTTTTTAAAAACACAAACTTACATAAAAGTCATAGATACAACAGAAAGAACTTTTTTTCCTAGACCATTTAAAAGCAAGTGGTGGACATGATATATCGTGATATCTAAATGCTTTAGCTTGTGATCAGTTATTAATTACAAAAGTAACATTAGAGTAGATAAACCTTGTGGCAACCATCTTAACCAAATGATAAGAGTTAATATCACCGATAATGGGATAAATAAACATCATGTGCTTCCTGATGATTCACTAAGAAGGGACATTCTCCAAAGAAAATGACCAGTGCTGTTTAAAATCTTTTTTTTTTTTTTTTTTTTTTAAGGGGAAGGGTACCAGGGATTACACTCAGGGGCACTCAGTCACTGAGCCACATCCCCAGCCCTATTTTGTATTTTATTTAAAGACAGGGTCTTACTGAGTTGCTTAGTGCCTTGCTGTTGCTGAGGCTGGCTTTGAATTCATGATCCTCCTGTCTCAGCCTCTGAAGACCCTGGGATTACAGTGTATGCAACTGTGCCTGGCTCTTTAAAAGTCCTAAAGAGTCTTAAAATCTGAAAGAGTCATTCAAGACAAAAGAAATAATGAAGATCTGTCCAAAATTGAAGGGGACTAAGGAGTCATATCAACTAAGTGCAGCCTGGGGGCCTGGAATGAATCCTTGACTTCAGAAAAGGAAAACTGGTGAAATTTCTAATTTTAGGGACTATAAATTAATTAATAGTATGGTAGCAAAGCTAATTATATAACTTTGATAATTGTACTCTAGCTACATAAAACATTAAGATTGGGGAGCTGAGTAAAGGATATATGGTAACTATATGTCAACCATTACTACTTATTTGTAAGTCAAATAATTTTAAAAAAATCGGTCTGGACATTAATCACAATTGTAAAATAAAATACTTTAGGTTAGTGTTCTGGGCTGAAATGTGTCACTCCCCTAGGTCACTCTCCCATACAACCCTTGAAGTCTTAACCCCCAGTATCTTAGTTTTGACTATATAACTGGAGACAGGGTCTTTAAAGATGTAATTAAATTTAAATGGGGTCCTGGAATTGGGTTTTCATCACTAGTATCCTTATTAGAAGAAGACAATAAATAGGTAGAGAGGGACCAGATGAAGACACAGGGAGAAGAAGGCCACTTCAGACCAAAGGAGAGAAGGCTCAGAAGAAACCATCCCTTTGGATAGCTCGATCTCAGACTTCCTGGCCTCTAGAATTGTGAGAAAATAAATTTCTGTTGTTCAAATCACCCAGTCACTGGAACTTTGCTGTGGCAGCCATAGCAGACTAATATAATCAGTGCTATTTTTCTGTGCATCATTGGGTAGGTTCCATGGTGCCCATTCTCTGCATCAGGAAAATTAAATATAGATAGATCAAATGCCCCCAAAGGGAGTCAGTTATTTTCTATTTTGTTTATTTTGCTTTTTGGTAAAGCCCATTCCTTATAAAAGAACAGGTAAAATCAAGAGAACTTACTCTCTGAAACACACAGTTTCTTGTGAACTAAACGCAGGAGTCTAGAAATGTAGAACCTGTTCTCATTTTGAAAAGCACTGAGAAATCGTTTTTCTCCTTGATTTTTCCATCTGTGAGATGGTAGCAATGTCCGTCTCTTCCAGCACCAAGAACAATCCCTGACACATAGTAGGGCCTCAATAAATTCATTCAACAGGTATTTATTGAGGGTCTCACATAGGCCAGACATTGTTGTTACAATTATGGACATAGTGAACACTGAACAAAACAAACAATCTCTGTGCTTCCAAATGAGGGAGATGATAATAAATATGTAACTAGACAACATCAGGGAACTAAACCCAGCTTCTGCATGTCTCCCATCCACTCCCCTGACGCCAGGCCTATCCTCAGAGCAGCACCAACTCCCACAGTCCTCTTGGTAGTAAAGTCCCAGTTCTGCTCACCCCTCACAGGCAGAGGAGCTGCAGCAGTTCCAGTGCCCAAGAGCAGAGTGGCTTTGCCAGTTGCTGTTCCAAAGGACCATGGAGCACAACAAGAAAGGCAAGGGAGTTAGCAGCCCAAGGAAGGAACACAGATCCCTAAGAGACAGAGTGGGAAGGAACCAGCAGCTGAGCAGAAGCTGAGTCACCAGCAGTCCTCAGCTTCCTAACGTGTCATTAAGTATGTGCTTTCCCTCATTCCCTGCTTCTCTGCCCTTTCTCCCTGGGATGGCCCCTCCCAATCAAGCATTAAAATACGACTTTGCTTCAGGTTCTTAATTTACAGGGACCCTGAGCTAAGACTTCCTAACAGTCCTAAGAGCTAGGCAGAAGGAGCAGTTGGACACAGCAATCCAAGGGCCCTGGAGGATATGCCCTAGAGTTGACACCTGGGGAGAGACCTGCATAAGGAAGGGAGTGAGCAAGTGCAAGAGCCCCAAGAGGGCAATATTGCCAAAAGTAAAAAAGAGCAAGAAGGTCCAATGGGGGAGGAGAGAATAAATATGTGGTAAAAACTGAATCTGATGATTTAATGATCTATTAAAACAAAACACCATTTTCTGGACATGGTTTCTGGACATGAGTTTCTGCAAAGAAAGCCTTTGCAGTTCCCAGTATCACTACTCAGTAATCGCTCACAGGAGCATGGCTGAAATCAATCCTCAAGTCCGTTGCTAGAAAACATCCCCGTGTTTTTGTTCAGACACAATACGTAGCACATCAGGTGACCTGATCCCTATTTACTCTTGCACAAAGTAATTAATTATCAAAGGTTATGTGACGGCCTCAAAAAATGTTAACACCTGGGCGATCCAAGATGGCGGACTAGAGGGTGACTGCATCTCCAGTCACTCCAGAACCCAGGATTCAAGAAGGGGAGGTATTGAGAGACTCGGACTAAAATAGAACCACGGGGTGAATCTCCCCCACCTGGTGAAGCTCGGCCTGGGCGGCAGGCCCGGATTCGGGCAGCTTATTAGAGTAGGGCAGGGCAGCTAGAGTCTCCCCCAGGCAGCCCTGAGCACTCCAGCGGTGGGTTCCTCCCACAGGGCCAGATTCTCCAGCTTCTCGGGGCAGGCCCCCCAATGAGAGCCTTTTTGCACAGAATCAGCTCCAAGTCCCTGAGCCAGCGCGTGAGCTCCTGCCCGCCCGCAGGTTGCTTCAGAGACCAGGACAGGGCAGCCAGGGACTTCCCCAAGCAGCCCGGCTGCCTCCAGCGGGAAGCGCCTTTCTAGGCTAGCTTCTCGGAGCAGATCACCCAGTGAGAGCCTTTCTACATAGAGCCAGCCACAAGTCCCCAAGCCAGCAGAGACCTCCAACCCACAAGCAGCCTTTGGGACCAGGGCAGGGCAGCCAGAGACCTCTCCAGGTCTCTCTCCCTGGAACCAGTAGCGGGCTAGGGGCAGCTTTCTTCAGAAGCACTGCATTATCAAGTTACTCCAAGATTTCAGGCTACTGAAGGCTGGGAGGTGATACACTGGAAATCCACAGGGACACTATAAGCCAATAGAGGAAATCTGCAATATCACAGAGTCCCACTGACATATGACCAATATAAGAAAACAAGGGAAGAAAATGTCCCAAACAAACCTAGATACTATATCAATAAAACCCAATGACAGCACAGCAGAAGAAATGTCAGAAAGGGAGTTCAGAATGTACATAATTAAAACAATCAGGGAAGCAAATGAGGAGATGAAAGAGCAAATGCAGGCATTGAAGGAGGAGATGAAAGAGCAAATGCAGGCATTAAATGATCACACCAATCAACAGTTAAAAGAGCAAATACGGGAAGCAAGAGATCATTTCAATAAAGAGTTAGAGATACTGAAAAAAAAACCAAACAGAAATCCTTGAAATGAAGGAAACAATAAACCAAGTTAAAAACTCCATAGAAAACATAACCAACAGGATAGCACACCTGGAAGACAGAACCTCAGACATTGAAGACAAAATATTTAATCTTGAAAACAAAGTTGACCAAACAGAGAAGATGGTAAGAAATCATGAACAGATTCTCCAAGAATTATGGGTTACATGAAAAGGCCAAATTTAAGAATTATTGGGATTGAGGAAGGCTTAGAGAAACAAACCAAAGGAATGAACAATCTATTCAATGAAATAATATCAGAAAATTTCCCAAATCTGAAGAATGAAATGGAAAACCAAGTACAAGAGGCTTACAGGACTCCAAATACACAAAATTACAACAGACCCACACCAAGGCACATTATTATGAATATACCTAACATACAAAATAAAGACAGAATTTTAAAGGCTGTTAGAGAAAAGAACCAAATTACATTCAGGGGGAAACCAATAAGAATATCAGCAGATTTTTCAATCCAGACCCTAAAAGCTAGAAGGGCCTGGAACAACATTTTTCAAGCCCTGAAAGAAAATGGATGCCAACCAAGAATCTTATACCCAGCAAAACTTACTTTCAGATTTGACGATGAAATAAGATCCTTACATGATAAACAAAAGCTAAAGGAATTTACAAAAAGAAAGCCGACATTACAGAACATTCTCAGCAAAATATTCCATGAGGAAGAGATGAAAAACAACAATGCAAATCAGCAACAGGAGGAACTAGCCTAAAGGAATAGCCAAATAAAGGAGAAACCAAATCATGTCAAAAAAACAAAAATGAGTCAAATGACTGGGAATACAAATCATATCACAATAATAACCCTGAATGTTAATGGCCTGAACTCATCAATCAAAAGACATAGACTGGCATATTGGATTAAAAAGAAAAATCCAACAATATGCTGCCTGCAAGAGACTCATCTCATAGAAAGAGATACCCATAGACTAAAGGTGAAAGGATGGGAAAAAACATACCTTGCACACCGACACAGCAAAAAAGTTGGAGTGTCCATCCTCATTTCAGATAATGCGGACATCAAGCCAAAATTAGTCAGAAGGGATAAAGAAGGACATTACATACTGCTTAAGGGAAGCATAAATCAGCAGGACATAACAATCATAAATATCTATGCCCCGAATATTGGCTCATCCATGCACGTCAAACAATCCTTCTCAATTCCAGAAATCAAATAGACCACAACACAATAATACTAGGCGATTTTAACACACCTCTCTCACCGCTGGATAGATCGTCCAAACACAAATTGAATAAAGAAACCATAGATCTCAATAACACAATCAACAATTTAGACTTCACCGACTTATGTAGAATATACCATCCAACAAAGAATGAATACACTTTCTTCTTAGCAGCACATGGATCCTTCTCTAAAATAGACCATGTCTTATGCCACAAAGTTACTGTGAGCAAATACAAGAAGATAGAGATACTACCTTGTACTCTATCAGATCATAATGGATTGAAATTAGAAATAAATAAAAGAATAAAAAACAGAAACTTCTCGAATACTTGGAGATTAAATAATACACTATTATATGATGAATGGATAACAGAAGACATCAGAAGGGAAATAAAAAAATTCTTAGAAGTAAATGAGAACAAAGACACATCATATCAAAACCTCTGGGACACTATGAAAGCAGTACTTAGAGGAAGATTTATTTCATGGGGCGCATTCAACAAAAGAAGTAGAAATCAACAAATAAACGACTTAACACTACAGCTCAAAGCCCTAGAAAAAGAAGAGCAGACCAACACCAAAAGTAGTAGAAGACAGGAAATAGTTAAAATCAGAGCTGAAATCAATGAAATTGAAACAAAAGAAACAATTGGAAAAATTAACAAAATAAATAGTTGGTTCTTGGAAAAAATAAACAAAATTGATAAACCCTTAGCCACACTAACAAAGAGAAAGAGGGAGAAAACTCAAATTACTAAAATTCGGAATGAACAAGGAAATATCACAACAGACACGATTGAAATACAAAACATAATTAGAAGCTATTTTGAAAATCTATACTCCAACAAAACAGAAAACCTCGAAGACATCAACAAGTTTCTAGAGACATATGAATTACCTAAACTGAACGAGGAAGACATACACAACTTAAATAAATCAATTTCAAGCAACGAAATAGAAGAGGTCATCAAAAGCCTACCAACAAAGAAAAGTCCGGGACCAGATGGGTTCTCAGCCAAATTCTACAAAACCTTTAAAGAAGAGCTCATTCCAATACTCCTCAAAGTATTCCATAAAATAGAAGAGGAGGGAACCCTCCCAAACTCATTCTATGAAGCCAATATTACCCTGATACCTAAACCAGACAGAGACACATCGAGGAAAGAAAATTTCAGACCAATATCCTTAATGAACATTGACACAAAAATTCTCAACAAAATTTTAGCAAATCACATACAAAAATATATTAAAAAGATAGTGCACCACGATCAAGTGGGTTTTATCCCAGGGATGCAAGGTTGGTTCAACATCAGGAAATCAATAAATGTCATTCACCATATCAGCAGACTAAAAGTTAAGAATCACATGATTATTTCAATAGATGCAGAAAAAGCATTCGATAAAATACAGCATCCCTTCATGCTCAAAACACTAGAAAAAATCGGGGTAGTGGGAACATTCCTTAACATTGTAAAGGCCATGTACGCTAAGCCCATGGCCAACATCATTCTAAATGGTGAAAAACTGAAAGCATTCCCCCTAAAAACTAGAACAAGGCAGGGATGCCCTCTTTCACCACTTCTATTCAACATCGTTCTTGAGACTCTGGCCAGAGCAATTAGACAAACCAAAGAAATTAAAGGGATATGAATTGGAAAAGAAGAACTCAAACTATCCCTGTTCGCTGATGAAATGATTATATATTTAGAGGAACCTGGAAATTCCACCAGAAAACTCTTAGAACTCATAAGTGAATTCAGTAAAGTAGCAGGTTACAAGATCAACGCTCATAAATCCAATGCATTTTTCTACATAAGTGATGAATCTTCAGAAAGAGAAATTAGGAAAACTACCCCATTCACAATAGCATCCAAAAAAAAAAAAATACTTGGGAATCAATCTCACAAAAGAGGTAAAAGACCTCTACAATGAGAACTACAGAACACTAAAGAAAGAAATCGAAGAAAACCTTAGAAGATGGAAAGATCTCCCATGTTCTTGGATAGGCAGAATTAATATTGTCAAAATGGCCATACTACCTAAAGTGCTATACAAATTCAATGCAATTCCAATTAAAATCCCAATGATGTACCTTACAGAAATAGAGCAAGCAATTATGAAATTCATCTGGAAGAATAAGAAACCCAGAATAGCTAAAGCAATCCTCAGTAGAAAGAGCGAAGCAGGGGGTATCACAATACCAGATCTTCAACTCTATTACAAAGCAATAGTAACAAAAACAGCATGGTATTGGTACCAAAATAGACAGGTAGATCAATGGTACAGAATAGGGGACATGGACACAAACCCAAATAAATACAATTTTCTCATACTAGACAAAGGGGCCAAAAATATGCAATGGAGAAAAGATAGCCTCTTCAACAAATGGTGCTGGGAAAACTGGAAAACCATATGCAACAGAATGAAATTAAACCCCTATCTCTCACCCTGCACAAAGCTCAACTCAAAATGGATCAAGGACCTTGGAATCAGACCATAGACCCTGCATCTTATAGAAGAAAAAGTAGGTCCAAACCTTCAACTTGTTGGCTTAGGATCAGACTTCCTTAACAGGACTCCCATAGCACAGCACAAGAAATAAAAGCAAGAATCAACCACTGGGATAGATTCAAACTAAAAAGCTTTCTCTCAGCAAAGGAAACTATCAGTAATGTGAAGAGAGAGCCTACAGAGTGGGAGAATATCTTTGCCACTCATACTTCAGATAGAGCGCTAATTTCCAGAATCTATAAAGAACTCAAAAAACTCTACACCAAGAATACAAATGATCCAATCAACAAATGGGCTATGGAAATGAACAGACACTTCACAGAAGAAGAACTACAAGCAATCAACACATATATGAAAAAATGTTCAACATCTCTAGTAATAAGAGAAATGCAAATCAAAACTACCCTAAGATTTCATCTCACCCCAATTAGAATGGTGATTATCAAGAACACAAGCAACAATAGGTGTTGGAGAGGATGTGGGGAAAAAGGTACACTCATACATTGCTGGTGGGGTTGCAAATTAGTGCAGCCACTCTGGAAAGCAGTATGGAGATTCCTCAGAAAACTTGAAATGGAACCACCATTTGACCCAGCTATCCCACTCCTTGACCTATACCCAAAGGACTTAAAATCAGCATACTACAGAGATACAGCCACATCAATGTTCATAGCTGCTCAATTTACCATAGCCAGATTGTGGAACCAACCTAGATGCCCTTCAGCTGATGAATGGATAAAGAAATTGTGGCATATATATACAATGGAATATTACTCTGCCATGAAAAATGATAAAATTATGGCATTTGCAGGCAAATGGATGAAATTGGAGGATATCATGCTAAGTGAGATAAGCCAATCTCAAAAAACTAAAGGATGAATGATCTCGCTGATAAGCAGATGAGGACATATAATGGGGTGTAGGAGGGGTTAGCGTTAGGGTTAGGGTTAGGTTTAGGGTTAGGGATAAGGAGGGTGGTAAGAATGGAGGAAGGAAGGACTGTATAGAGGGAAAAGAGGGGTTGGAGGGGTGGGGGGGAAGGGAAAAAAATAACAGAATGAATCAAGCAACATCGCCCTATGTAAATTTATGATTTTTAATTAAAAAAATGCTAACACCTAAGTATTCACAGCCTCTTCACCTTTCCTTTACCGCTAGGAAAGTAAATACTAAAGTTGGTTTGGTCGTGCGGAAGGTGGAGGGTGTTTTCGGTCATGACAACTGTCAGGTACTCCTTTCTTGTAAAGGATTTGTGTGGAAAAGAAAATCAAAGTCTCAAAAGAAAAAGGAAGATTAGGCTGATGTAACAGAAAAGCTCTGAGCCAATGAGGAGAGAGAAACCACACAAGTTTATGGGGAAGAAGTCTGGACCATCTGAGAAGAGGAAGGTGGGAAGTCAGGGCAGCAGTGATAAAGGGGTGAAGTTGAGAGGGAGATCTCTGGGGTGGAAGATGCGGGAATTTGGTTTTAAGTCTGCTCTTCCTTCCAGGGCTGCTGTTCCCCTGCCCACCACACCTCCTGCGGATACCTTCAAGGCGAGAGTGACGGGCCCAGCTTGGAGGGGCTTCGGCTGTGAGATTCCAGGTGGTGGACTTACTCTGGCTCAGGTTTCCTTTCAGTATCCCTCAACACCAGAAACAATTGTGTCCTGCTCTTGTGAAACCCTGCAAGTAGCGCGAATCTTCTTCACCTCTCAGTGCCCATTACTTCTAGCGCTCCTTGAAGGGACGCGACACTAGAGAAGCAATCCCAATAACACCCCTCAACTACAAGAGAGAGTTCGACCTTTAGAAAATACATTCATTGAAATGTTGATGATTCATAAAGATTCTGTATCATTCTCATTCTATAGAAAACTAAATGCGAAAAAAACCCCAGAGAGAAAAAAAAACAAGAATTGAATGAAATGTGATAAATAGAAATTCTCCCTTTTGTTAAATTTCATTATCCTTCAACAAATTCAACACAGCCACAAAATGCCTTTGTAGCTTCATGGTGGCTCCTTTAACAGGTCAGTTGAGCTGAGGTGCGTGAGCACTCATGAGTGAGTTCTGGATGCGACTTCTCCAGCTGGGAGGGTGGGTAGCAGTGGGATGGACCCACAGCTTGAGCCAAGACATTGACTCCTTTTGGGCTGTGAGATCTACAGGGGGTTAAATGCCACCCCTCTATGCTTTGGGGACATCTGAATATGAACCCCTCTAGACTAGCAGCAGGTGGGAAACTTGATCTTCTGTTCTTTCCCACTGGACGCACAGCCCTCAAGAGTGAGTCGCATAACCCCAGAGCTTTTCCACCCAAAAGCTTTTTTGCCCTGGGAGACTGGACTCAAAGGCATGCATTAGACCCACGAACACTTTTTGGTGTCACTAACAACTACAAGGCTTTACATCGCACAGAGGATCTTGTTCAGTTTGAAATATCAACTGACCTATGCGATTTCCAGGTATGTATTTTAGGAAGAACTTACTGCTCAGATTGTATTCACTTTTTCAGCCTAAAATGTATTTACATTCATCACCTTGCATACTAATCAATCTGATCGGTCAATATCCAGGAATATGGCTTCATGAAATGCTATTGTTTGTCAATAACTGACTAGATGAAAAGACATTGTCTTTATTTCTATCATCAGGATGACTTTGCTATACTGATAGAGGGGAATGTGTGTGTGAGTAAATACACATACAGATATTTCTTTCTTATTTTAATAGCTTTTTCTTATTATTAAATAGTTTGCATGGTTAGAAAAAATAGGTAACACCACTGTTCTCTTTTGGGGGGTACCAGGGATTGAACTCAGGCGCACTCAACCACTGAGCCCCATCCTCAGCTATTTTATTTAGAGACAGGGTCTCACTGAGTTGCTTAGGGCCTCACTTTTGCTGAGACAGGCTTTGAACTCTCCATCCTCCTGCCTCAGCCTCCCAAGCCACTGGGATTATAGGCAAGTGCTCAGTGTTCTAAATACAGTACTTTTTGCATGCTAATTCATCCAGAGCTCACAATGACCCTAAAGGGTGGCATCATTATCTCCTTTTTTACAAACAAGGAAAATGAGACACAGAGATGCTAAGTAACTTCCTCAGACACACATCTAATAAGCTTTGGAGTGTCAGATGTAGCCTGACACTAGTTAAACTAATAAGGAAACTCTTAAATTTGTAATATACTATTGCAACAGGGAAAGATATCAGCATGACCTGAACTCAGATTTTTATTTGTTTAAAGACAACTGAGTATTTTGAGTGAACAGTAAGCTCGTAGAGAGGGCAGTGCATGGATACTCAGTAGAGTTAGGGAAATGGAAAAAAAACGCAGCAAGAAGGCTGTTGGTCCATGTGAAATTCACATGTGTTAATTGAAGCTAGACTCCTGTCCTCCCACAGAGGCTGAGATACAGGGGCCCTATCTTTAGGTGTTGGCTGAATAAACATAATTCTTTTGGCCGTCCTGAGAATTCTCAGGAAGGCACTGTAAGAACTCTTAGGGTCATCCTAGGATGTGGTGTTGAGCTGTTAAAAACTATGTTGATATAGTGATGGAGTCTTTATAGGCCAACACAGAGGTCTGGTTAAGAAGAGAGTTCAGAGGAGACTGCCTAGAGTTTGGTCTGAACTGAAGCGTCCTAGATCTGAAATGCACACTCTTAACCACTCTGCACACTATCTTATAAATTCCAATTGAAGATATACTAATGATAAAAGCCACCATTTGTTGACTATCTGCTCTAACCAGTATTATGAAAGCATGTTATGTATCTTATCATATTTGTGTCCAAGAGGCTTATTTTGTTTTTCTCTACTCTTCAGAAACTGAGTCTCAGAAAGCTTGAGGGATTTGCCTACAGTTACTGTGTGTGTAAGTGATAAAGGTGAGATTTGGACCTGAGCACGTCGTCTTCCTCCAAACTCCTCAGTCTTCAGCCCCAGGTAGGCCCTAGAGGTCTCACCTCTGCTGTGTCCCTTCTTCTGTGTACAGGAAGGTGCTACTATTAATCCGCCTGGAGGAATATGTCTTAAGTTGCTTTCCCAGATGGAGTAACGGATTGGCCCTGGTCCATGTAAATTCAACCACAAGATTAGGATGAAATAAACACAAGATTAGCTACAAAATAAAGGCCCTTCCAGGGCATTGGGCTCTAACAAACCAAGTAAAGTCAGTTCTCATTCTATAACCCCATCTGCCACCCTTTCAATCAGATGGGACCGTCTACTGTGCACTTAGGTGTGAAGTCTTATCTCAGTATCATGAGTCCTAGGAAAAAGGTTTAGGTTGTTTTGTGGGGAGGAGATCTTAGCACAACAAGGAATCAGTTCTCAGCAGCAACGACTTCCATTTGCACAGTGGCATTTCTGGAAAGGCTGCTGTTTATACTCAAATGGGTGGAATTGGTCGCCTGACAGCAGACCCCTTCCTCCTGCAGTGTCCTTCCCTTTGGGGGCTGGTGCCAGTGGACGCAAAGCTACATTCTGTGAAGCGCCCTGAATTCAAGTTTTAACCTCCAACTACCAAAAATGAAATGAAAGTGGCATGTTTTAATGTTACTTATTATTTCATGAAATTTTTTGAATAATAAACATTTTACTTCATATTCTCTTTAAATAAAAATTTTATGCTCCTTGTTTATTCATCTCTTTCTGTTATACATAACTATATTCTATTATACTCTGCAGAATACTATCAGTTTCATAAACATTGTAGTGGGATAATGAAAATTTAAATTAAGTAGACTGTTAAATGTATTTTGCTTACTTTCAGTATATTAAATATTCATTTCATTGATTTCAAGAAGTGAGTTGTATTTTGGAAACTTTTTTTTTTTAACTAAGAGATGGAATTGGAGAGAAAAGATATAAATAAAAGAAGATTGAAAACACTGAGCACAATAAAAGATATGAACTTGTCATCATGGCAAAAAAAAAAAAAAGAAAAAGAAAATATACAATGTTTTTCTTTCAGGCTTTCTTGGGCTTAGCCACATCGTGTTCAGTCATTGTTTGATATAATCAAATCTAATATTCATTTTAAGAGATAACCAATTCATGCTTTAATAAAATTCCACGATTCATTCAAAAACCTAAAAATGGTTTCAGTTTCAGATGGACACAGAAAAGCACACATTATAATTTTTATGCTGTAGTTGCCAAGCAACTTTATCATCACACAAAGTTATCATTTAATATCCTTGATTTAGAATTAGTCAATAACTGGTGGTGAACATTTGTGTCTTAATGTTACCTGCTGAGAAGTTCACAGAAAAGATGGCAACCTGATGACATGCCTGTCCTGAGTCTGAGCTACCCATATATCCCCACCTATTCCCTAGCATCTTTGTGGGAATTAACCGAAATCAGAGATTAAACCTTTGACATAATATGTTCACAGGGGTCCCTGCGGTCAGTGCATTCATCCACGAGGTGCCTCCAACCATCACCCTCTTGAAAAAAAAGTGGAAGCCCAAAGTTGGTATCTAAGGTATATTTGGAAACTGGTTAAGGGAGACAATAAAAAATAAGTTTTAAGAAATAACCGTGAAACACATGAAAAATAATAACAAAATTTTCTCTAATACCATGAATTAAACAACTCAGAACAAAAGTCAGATTTTAAGAGGAGAGTGCTGGTTCTGGGTAAATACGGTGATAGCTTCTGAAACCAACTCTTAGAGCATATATAAACTGAGTCTAACCTAATAAAATGATGGGGCCCAACCAAACCTCGAGGGCCTCTTGGAGACAAGGGGACCCCAGAAGATAGGAGCTGCTTCCCAATGGCCAAAGACAGTTGATCCAGACAATGGAGCCTCATGCTGTGGAGCAGGGATGGGCAACCTCTGTGCTGTAGATTGAGCAGTGCCTGGAGACAGGCAGCAGGGAACATGGTAGGTGATGGTAGGAGTTCAGCACAGGGCTGGAGAGTGGGGCTCATTCTGGGACTGAGTATGGGACAGTGGAGGCCACTGCCAAGCGGCCTACAGAAGCACCAGCAAATTGCTGTGGGGCACGTGAGGTGACCCCAGAAGATTTCCAGAAATCAGGGGTGAGTATGAGCCTCCAAAGAGCTCCTCGAGTCTTCTAGGTATCTGGTAAGGAATGCAGTCCACACAATTCAGGTCTGAATGTCAAAAAGACTTCATTCATACCCACTGGCTGTTGACACTTGGAAAGGTTTGAGACCCAAAGGGCAGACTATTTGATAGGAGTCCTGACAAAGGAAAAACAATTTAAAACAACATTTCTCAAATTAGCATTTGTAGACCCTTAGAGGTCATTGCTCAATTCTAAGAATAATTTCACAATAACGTGTCTTAGTCCTTTCCCTAACCAGTCCTCCCAGAGGGACAGCCCACAAAACAAATCACAGGCTTTTCTGAGAAACAGCCTGGCATGGGGAAATTTGGGGAGATGGAGTAGAGAAATAATGTAGGTCATGAGGACCTACAGGCAAAAATAAGAATGCTGATGGAATCACAAAGCCACAGCTATTTATGATAAATAAAGAGGACAAGTGACAGATTTCAGATTTTGTTTTTAAAGAAACTCAAGCAATCAAGTCAGGACCAGTTTGGATTTGGGTTTAGCCTATCTTGAAAATAATTGCTCTTACTAATAAACAGGAATTTGCATGAATCAAATGCACAAGTCAAAACACAGAAAGATTTAGTAAAAAGAGATGCACTGGTTTTCTGCAGCTCACATAGGTGAGTCACACAGTCCCCTCAGGGGGTACAGTTAAAGTCAAAGGACAGGGAAAATTCCAGAAGGTGGAGCATTTCATCACAGTAGGAGAGTGTGGGATGGTTTAGAAAGTACCTCCATGCCTTCTATGTCATTTGGTTTAAGTTCAGCAAACCTTTATAGAGCTCCTGGAGTGGAAGAAAGGGCACCGCCTCCAGATTTGGAAATCAAATCACTCGGAGAGTGAACAGTCTGCACAACCAGAGGTCACGACCCTTTGTGGAAATAATGCAAGAGACCATCTTTGAATATATGATTGGGAGGTATGTGGAAACCCACAAACAGAATTTAGGAAACCAGAATAGACTGGGATGTAATTTCTGCAAAAAAGGACCAAAACAATTGATGGTATTTTTTTTTACTATATAGCCTGAGGAAAAACAATATTGGTAAAAAGCTATGTTCTTCACAGAGTCAGGAAGGAAAAGTTGAAAGCAGGATCTGGATTACAGAAATGTAGGGTTATTTGAACATGAAAAATCAGTAAGGAAATCCACCAAATTAATATATCAAAGAGAAAAATCATGTGATCATCCCACAGATACAGAAGCAGTATTTGGCAAAATTCAGCATCTTTTCCTGATAAAATATCTGATCAAACTAGAAATAGAAGCTGATAAAGAATATCTAAACCACTGCACATCTAACCTAAACCGCTAAATATCTAACCACTGTGGTTTTAATACTAAAGCCATATAGTTGATGGTGAAAGCCAAAAAGATTTCCCTCTAAGATTGTAAGCAAGACAAGGTATGTCCCCTGTCAACCACTGCTATTCAACATGCACTTCCAGTATTGTACATTCTAGCTAGAAAAATCAGGCAAGAAGTAAAATAAAAGGCATCCAGATTAAAAGAGAAGAACTAAAACTGTCTTTATCCACAGAATACATGACTCTCTGTGCAGAAAATCTGCTGGAATTTGCAACAAACTACTAGAACTAATAAGTGAATTTATCAAGATGGCAGGATTCAAGAGTGTTATACAAAAAAATCAATTGTATTTCTATATACAAGCAACAAAAATTAAAAAATTAAATTTTAAGAAACAGTTATTAATAATAGCATCAAAAACAAAACTAAGAAATACCTAAGAATATATCTGACAAAATAAGTGAAAGATCTGTACATTATAAACTACTGACAGGTACAGTAGCACATGCCTATCCTAGGGGCTAGGCAGGCTGAGGCAAGAAAATCTCAAGTTCAAAAACAGCTTCAGCAACTTACCAAGACCCTAACTAAATTAGCGAGACACTGTCTCAAAATAAAAAATAGAAAAGGCTGATGGGTGGGAAGGAGGCAGGGGAAGGAAAGATAATAGAATGAGACAAACATCATTACCCTATGTACATGTATGAAGATGTAAATGGTATGACTCTACTTTGTGTACAACCAGAGAAACAATAGCTATACTCCATTTGTGTACAATGAATAAAATTAAAAATAATAAATAAATAAATAAATAAATAAAAAAGGCTGGGGATGTGGCTCACTGGTTAAGCACCCCTAGGTTCAAACCCTGCTACCAAATAACTAAAATAAATAAATAAAAATAAAAACTATAAAACATTTTTGAGAAAAATTAAAGAAACTAAACAAATGGCTCGACGTTCCTCATCCACTGAGTAAGAAGATTCAATATTGTTAAAATGTCAATTTTCCCCAAATTGAGCTATATGATTCAATACAATGCTAATTAAAATCCCAGCAGAGTTTTTGTAGAAACTACTAAGCTGGCTCCACAATTCAAATGAGAAAGCAAAGCACCTAGAATAGCCAAACACTTTGAAAAATATGAACTACATTGGAGGGCTAACCATAACTGATTTCAAGACTTGCGATAATACTGCCATAACCAAAGCAACTTGGTAGTGATGTAAAGATAAACAAATACATAAGTGGAACAGATGACAGACTGTAGAAATATACCTATTTAGAGAGCTTATTTTTGACCAAGATAAAAAGGCAATCCAGTGGAGAAAGGATAGTTCGTTCAGTACAGTGTTGGAACAAATGGATATTCATACATAAAAATGTGAACCTCATCACACCCAAATATCATATCAAAATGGACCATAAACCTAAAAGTAAAAATCTAAAAAATATAAAGTGTTTTGGGGGAAATATAGGAGAAAATCTTTGTGTCCTTGGGTTAGGCAAAAATTCTTTGGATTCAGCGCTTCATCTATGAAAGAAAATATTGATAAAGCGGTCTTTCCCAAAATCTAAAACTTGTGCTTTTCAAAAGACAATATTAAGAGGATGGAACTATAAGATGCACTGCAAGAAAATATTTTTTAATTATATACCAGATCAGGAACTTATACCCAGAATATAGAAAAACTCTCAAAACTTATTAAGAAGAAAACAACCCAATGGGGGGGGGGGGGAAGAGGAGGCAAAAGATTTGAACAGATACTCTGCCAAAGAAGATATGTGAATATCAAATAAGCACATGAAATCATTTGTAAAATTACTAGTCATAAGAGAAGTACAAATTTAGACCACAATAAAATGCCATTACACTCCTATTAAAATGGTTCAAATTTAAAAGACTGGCCATACCAAGTGTTGACAAATATATTCATTCTTGAGGGCTCCCTTAATATAGCACCACTAACTAGGTGGCTTAAACAACAGAAATGTATTGTCCCATAGTTCTGAAAGCTAGAAGATTAAGATCAGAGTGTTGGCAAGGTGGATTCCTTTTGAGAGCTGTGAGGGAGAATCTGTTCCATGTCTCTATCCCAGTTCTGGTGGTTGCTGGCAATCTTTGGCACCCTTTGGCTTTTAGAAGCATTATACCAATCTTCATCTAAACCTGGTGATCTCCCTGTGTGCAGATCTGTCTCTGTGGCCAAATTTCACCTTTTTTAAAGGACAGTAAGCATTTTGAATTGTGGCCCCTCTAGTATCCTCAATGTAACCAAATCTTTGGCAAAGATCACATTTCTAAATAAGGTCACAGTTGCTGGTCCTGGGTGGTAGGACACCAACACCTTTTGGAGGGACACAGTTCACCCATCATGGCAAGAATGTGAAGGATCTGGAACATGACTGGTAGGAATATAAAATGGTACAACCATTTTGGAAAATTATTTGGCAGTTCCTAAAAATTTAAGTGTATAAATTCTATATGATCCAGTCATTCTGCTCCCTGGTATTCAGCCCTCGAAAATGAAATGGCATGTCTATACAAGGATTCATATGTGAATGTTCATAACAGCTTTATTTTAAATACTCAAAACTAGTTGTTTTAGTCAGGTTTTTTACTGTAAGACCTGAAAAGAACAACTGCAGAGGAGGAAAAGTTTATTTGAGGGCTCACTGTTTCAGAAGTCTCAGTTCTTAGACAGTTGGCTCCATTCCTTGGGGCTCGAGGTGAGGCAGAACATCATGGCGGAAGTGTTGCAGAGGGAAGAAGCTCACATGATGAAGGAAGCAGAGAGAGGGACTAAGCTTATCTCTCCAATTATATACCCACAAAGGCACACCCCAATGTCCCACCTCCTCCAATCACACCTTTCCTCCCTCAGTTACCACTCAGTTGATCCCTATCAGGGGATTAATTCACTGATTGGGTTAAGGCTCTCCCAACCCAATCATTTCTCCTCTAAACCTTCCTGCACTGTCTCACACATGAGCTTTTGGGAAACACCTCACATGGAAACCATAACACTAGTAACACCCCAAATATCCATCAATGGACGAATGGGTAAATCGTGGTGAATTCATACAATGAACTACAACTTGGCAATAAAAAAGAATGAACTATTGATGAATCAATAACATGACTGTGTCTCCAAATATGCTGAGTAAAATAAAGCAGACAAAACAGAATATGCATTGTATGAATTCAGTTCCATAAACTTTTGGAATTTGCAAACTGATCTATAGTGACAAAGCAGTTCACTAATTGGCTGGGAGCTGGGGTGGAAGGGGTACAAGGAAGGGCTTACTGAGGAACACGGGAACTTGCAGGACTGGTAGGGATTATTATCTTGATTATGGTAATGGTTTCATGAGTGTATAATTATGTCAAAATTCTCAAATCGTAAAATGTATAATGTATTGTTTATCTTTAATACTTCAATACAGCTATAACAAAGGGCTTACATAATTTTATGTCACTAGATCCACTAACAATATCTTAAAATTTTTATTTAACATATCAATCCTACTTTTAAAAGCTGAGGTTCTGTTTGTATATTAATAAAATATCAAATAAAGCAATTATGCAGAAATAAAACTACATATTATTTGATAAATATAATGCAGGAAAAATTAGTTTACATTCCTGGATTCCTGGTCACGCATCACCCATATCTTCCCTTTTTACAAAATGTACACATTTGACAACATGGTGATTCCTGTTTTAACCTAGAAAAAAAACTTAGTTATAGGAAAGTTACTAGCACGCATTGTATGCTTCCTAGGAGAACTAGCAACCTAAATAGGTTCACCAATTACTTAGGGCTCTAAGCACATAGCTTCTTCACAGAAAGCTACACTGGACTTTAATATTTTAACCAGTTTTACAATATGGGTAGGTGAAGACCTTTGTCTATAAGTTTCTTTTTGCAGACCCATAACTATTTCATATCTAATGCCTATTATCTCTTCTACCCTGAGCTTTAGCATTTGAATTGCTTAGAAATAAAACTTGACAGTTTCTAACCTTCCAAGCAAGCAAGATAGTAAAACAACAGTGAGTACACCTCAGGTTCTCTGTCTCCAATCTTGGAGGACAAGTTTCCCTCCAGTGAAAGGGCTGTAGCGGCACTGCTTGTGTGGAGCATTTAACTCCCATTATTTCTCATCTTACAATAATCATGCAAGGCAAACTTTTATTGTTCTGCAATATGAAGGAGGAAACTCGGCATGATTATATAATTTGACCTAGGTGACATAACTAAAACAATGAAAGAAAGATTGTTCACCCACCAGTTCCAACCTGCTCTGGGTCTGCTCCTCTTTCTCCCCTTAGCCACTCCTTCCAAGTGCCAACATGCCCACAGACTCTGTTTCCATTCCAGGATATTTTGCATAAAATCAAAAGATGTCAGCCCTGTATTTAATCATTTTTTATTTAAAAGGAGCATTGGTGGTTATAAAAACTATCTTATATAGTTTCTGAATATTAAAAGGAATAGACTATCTAAATTACTAGGAAATGATTACCAGATGATAGATAAACATCTGTTCACTCCCCATCCCCAGCCTTTTGCCTTATGTTCTAGGAAAGTTACAGAGCCTGCAGATGATAACAGAAGATGCAATGCACTGGGCATGGTGGCACATGCCTATAATCCCAGCGACTTGGGAGGCTGAGGTGAGAGAATCATAAGTTGGAGGCCAGCCTGAGCAACTCATCAACAAAATAGAGTTTCTAGTCTCAAAATAAAAAAAAATAAAAATAATTGAGGGCACAGCTCAATGGTAGAGGACCCTAGGTTCAATGAAAGAGAGAGAGAGAGAGAGAAAGAAAGAAAGAAAGAAAGAAAGAAAGAAAGAAAGAAAGAAAGAAAGAAAGAAAGAAAGAAAGAAAGAAAGAAAGGGGGAGGGAGGGGGAGGAGGGGAGGACAGAGGACACAAAGCCTGGGAAACCCCTCAGTGGAATGAGTTCTGAAAGTGGGGTTCCTGTAGTCAGAAAGCAAACATCTCCCGCAACAGGTGCACCTTCCTATGCTTTACCTCATTTCCCCTTTATAATTACAACACAGTCAAATGAAAATTTTATTCTAAAAATCATCCTTCATTCTGTCTGAGAGGCTTACTGTTGATTCCCCTTCTTTTTCATGTCCTAAGCATTACCTCCTAGACTTCTCTATTCAGAACCCAACATGAGTTCTGAACACAGACCCAGCTATTCTACTCTGCCTACACATTAGAACCCAGCACCAAAAGATCTTTAAAAAAATACCAATCCCCAGGTCCTACCCAGACCACCTGCATCTGATCTCTGGGACTAAAGGGATGAGCACTGGTGGATTTTAGAAGCTCTGCAGGTGACTCTGGCCACAGTCAGTGCTGAGCTCTGCTGGTTTCAGAAATACATTGTTATGGTTAAATGTATTGTCCCCCAAAAGCTCATGTGTTAGACAATGCAAGAAGGTTCAAAGGGAAATGATTGGGTCCTAAGAGTCTTAACCCAATCGGTAAATTAATCCCCTGATAGGGATTAACTGAGTGGTAATTGAAGTGGTGGGGTGTGGCTGGAGGAAGTGGGAATTGGGGTTTGGCTCTGGGGTATATATTTTGTACCTGGAGAGTGGAGACTCTTTCTCTGCTTCCTGATCAACATATGAGCTGTTTCCCTCTGCCACTCTCTTCTGCCACGATATTCAGGCTCACCTCGAGCCCCAAGGCTTGGAGCCGACCTTCTGTAGACTAAGACCTCCGAAACCGTGAGCCCTCAAATAAACTTTTCCTCCTCTACAGTTGTACTCTTGGGTCCTTTAGTCACAGCAGCAAAAAAAGCTGACTAAAGCACACATACTGCAGGTACAGCTGAGTGCCCCTTTACCTGCTTTCTCTATGTGTCCCCAACAAGGTTATATATAGGAAGCAGAGAGGAGGCCTGCAGAAATCAGGTTCAGCTCCCTGGCAGAGGCAGAAGGACAGCCCATGCAGACACAATCAAGACAGGCTCAACTCAAACTTCTGAGGAGGTGGAACTTTCTCTCTGGCTAAGTACCACACACTGGGTGTGCTGGTTAATTGAATTAAATTGATATAAATTACTATTTAGACTAAGGTGAAAATCTAGTTCATTAATTCACTACTAAAATTGGCCCTTTGCCCAATAAATTTTCACTTCTTTTCACCTCTTGTACTCCAGCCACTGTGGGTGTTATTGGAGTACCATGATGTTACTGAATCACACTGTAAAATAATATTTTGAACACATCCAGATGTGTTTAATAAATGACTGCAAGAGAGTTGTCAAATATATGTATTTAATAGGTTAGAAACCCCCTGACTTATATAAACCAAGACTCTCTTTTATGTACAGTACTGTTCCCTCTTAATGAGATAGCTTATTACATGAAGTTAATGGGGAGCTCAGGGCATGACTTTGACAACACGTCACTTAACCTTTTGAAGTGTCTGTATCAGTGCATAATGACTTTAATAATCTGTACTTCCTGGTGTCACTGTTGTGGGTGTCATCTGATAATCACAGTTACACCTCATCAGCACGATTTTCCAGGTTACAAGTGCTTTCCATGTATTGTTACGTGGTGAATACTCTATTACCCCATTTTACAGGAAGGAAACTGAGACTGGGCAAGGTGCAGAGATTTTGCTTGTCACGGAGCAGATTCCCACCCAGGCAGCTTAAGCGCCTAACCACTGCATGTGAGCATGATCTACGTAAAGACTGCCACGTGCCAAGCACTCCCCAGATGGTAGCCCTTAGAAGGACCAGGGCAACAGCAGATGGCTTTTCTCTCCACCTCACAACAAACCAAATCAATACTCATTCTTGATTTGCCCATGAGATACTTTTGTTTGTTTCCAGTGGTGAAAACTACATCTAGTGAGTATCTACTATGTCAGTCACTGTTCTAAGAGCTTTTCAGGTATTAACTCATTTAATCTCCATAGCAACCCAAGGAGAAGGGTACTGTTATTGTGATCACAGTTTTGCAGATGAGGCAATGAAGACACAAGGAGGTTGAACAACTTGCCAAGTCACATAACTAGTGAATGACAAAGCCAGGACCTGAAATTGGCAGTCTGGACCCCACATTCCCTTGGCTTCACACCATTTGTCATCTGTGATGGCACAGCTGACTCCTGGAGAACCCACCCCCACAACCTTTTCCCTGCCCAGGCTTCAGCTCCCTCATGTGAACATCCTGATCGGATCAAGCTACTTGAAGCCCAAGGTCCACCTTCCTCCTGCCTATACCTGAGCTGCTGAACAGTGGTAAGAAAAGCCACTATAAATTCACCTCATTAGGGTGATTCCATTATTTCCAGCTAGGTTTCTAAGTAGCCGTCTATGCTGTTCCATGTTGGAGCCAACCTTAGCCAGCAGATAAACTTCCCTGCTGCTTCACAGAGGAGGTAGAAGCTAGCAGTTGTGTGATTTCTCAGCTCTACCCATAGTTTACAGACCTACTACCTCTATCCATAACTTATTTCCTTCATTTCTGCTGAATGGGAGACGCCACCTTCCTTTCTAAAGTGAATCCTTTTACTTTTTGTTCCAGACAACTCTGCCTAAAGAACCTGAGTCAACGAATTTTCCAGAAGTATCTTTGACTCTTTGCTCTCTACTGGACCTTTCCCGTCAACATTCAGACATGCTGAAGTCTTGATATAATGGAGCTCAGTGGTAGAGCTCTTGCCTAGCACACATGAGGCCCTGGGTTCCATCCCTAGCACCAATAAACAACAGTAACATAATAAGAACAACAGTAACAGCAACTTTCTATGCTCCCAGTCTGTTTCTAACTTTGATACTCACATAAGGAACTGCCTCTGGACATTCTCCCTCTTCTCCACCCACACTCATAGTGTCTTTCTCCTTCTCCCTACAACTACTTGAAAGAGTTGCTTACCCTGTTGTCTCTGTTCCTAGTAATCCTCAAACCACCAATCTGACTTCTATCTTTGACCTTTAAAAGCACTCTCCCCAGGGTCTTAACTACTTGTCCCAAAATTCAGGGCACAAATCCTTTGGCCTCTCCTGAGCCTATAAACTACTGAAAGTTCTTTCCTTGAAACACTCTTCCTCCAGCTTATGGAACTGTACAGTTTGCCTTCATATTCCCACTCTCTAACTCCATCTTAGTGTGCTTCTCTAGCTGTCCTTCAAATTTTGTTTTCTGTGATTCTTCTCTCTCAATCATACTACCTAGGCAACTCATCTAAGCCATGGTTTTAGTTATGAACCACCAGTAAGCCCACGTCCATGTTCCTAGCCTGTTTTTTACTATGACATCCATAAATGCAACTGCCCCTGGAAACCTCTACCTTCGTGACCCATAAGCCTCTCACATATCCCAAACTGAAACCGCCCTCTTCACTCAGAACTGTTTCTCAGTGGGCAGAGCCACTAAGTTGACCATGAAATGGGACATCATTCTTGACTACTCCTTCTCTCACTCCAATATAACTTGATGACCCTTTATTTTAAATAAAATGAACTATGTGTTCATACTTCTTTCTCTTCCCCTGCCTGCTTCCTAGTCCAGACAACTG
The DNA here is from genome assembly GCF_902686455.1 of Sciurus vulgaris. Classification (NCBI taxonomy): domain Eukaryota; kingdom Metazoa; phylum Chordata; class Mammalia; order Rodentia; family Sciuridae; genus Sciurus; species Sciurus vulgaris. The sequence goes on along the minus strand of NC_136463.1, from coordinate 114,760,148 downwards.
CCATCTCTTTATCAGACTCATGAAGCAGCCTCCAAACCACAAGGAATGTCTCACTCCCATCCATTCTCCATACTACAGCAAGAATGTTCTTTCTAAAATGTAGAATATAAGCATGGTCACAATGAAACCCTTCAATGGCTTCCTGTTGGCTTTAGCATAAAGTTCTTGACATGATTTTGGACCTGGTACCAGCTTTCCTATTTAGCCTCAATGTTCCTGGAATATCCCAATGCAATACACAATCTCTCTGCTAAAAAAGTGCCTCGAGCACCTTATGTGCACTCTCACCTCTATTTCTTCTGTCTGGGGCAGTTGTACAATTCCTGTTGCCTCAGCTAAGTCTCTCCTCCTACTAGTTCCCTATTCCCATTCCCAGGCAACTACTAATCTGTTTTCTGTCACCATATGTTAGCTTACATTTTCTAGAATTTTACATGAATAGGATCATGAAATTTCTTCTTTTCTTTGTCTAGTTTCTTTCACTCAGAATAATTATTTTGAGGTCTAACCATATTGTTGCATGCATCCATAGCCCATTCCTTTTTATTGTTGAGTAATATTCTGTTGTATAGATACACAATTATGCATCCATAAAGGATGGTCAATGACAGACCACCCTTATGATGGTGGTCCCCTAAGATATTCCTAGTGATGTCATAACCATCTCAGTCTAAAAATACTCTATGATGTTCACATAATGACAAAATTGACTAATGACATGTTTCTCAGAACCTATCCCATTGTGAAGCTAACAATGACTGTGCCACTATTTATTCATTCATCTCTTGGTGGGCATTTGGATTGTTTCCAGCTTTTGACTACTAAAAATAAAGCTGCAAATTGTATGTCTGCATGCCTTTCTTTTTCTTGGGTGAATACTTAGGAGAGGAGTGGCTAGATCATATGGTAATTGTACTAAATTGAATAGAGTTCCCCCGAAATTCATGTCCACCTGAACTTCAGAATGTGACTTTATTTGGAAATAATCTTTGCAGATGTAGAGATGAGATCATATATATTAAATTAGGGGTGAGTCCTAAATCCAATGACCTACATCCTTATCAGAAGGTCATGACACAGAGAAACACAGGGAAGAAGGCCATGTGACAACAGAGGCAGAGACTGTGATGATGCAGCCACAAACTGAGTAATGCCAAAGATTGCCAGAAACCACCAGAAGCTGGGAGAGAGGCTGGGCCAGGTCTCCTCCATCCTTGGGAAGGAATCAAGCCTTATTTCTGACTTCTGGCATGCAAAACTGTGAATGAATTCCTGTTGCTTAATGCCATCTGGTTTGTGGCACTTTGTTATAGCATCCCTAGGAAATTAGTATAGTAGTTGTATGTTTGGGGAAGCTTTTGGTTTATTTTTATTGCATATATTTAAGGTATAGGACATGATGTTTTGACATAAATATACATAGTGAAATGGTAGCCACAAATTAACCTATCATTACCTTCCATAGTGTGTGTATAGTGAGGACCTAAAACCTACTCTCTTAGCAGACTTTCAATATGTAATACAATATTAACTATCACCCTTAAGCTGTTGTATATTAGATGTCTAGATTTCATCCTACCCAATTCAATTTGTATCCTTTGACCTGTTTATCCCTATTTCTACCCCCTCATCCTAGTAATCACTATTCTACTCTGTTTCTATTTGTTCAACTTTTTAAGATTCCATATATATATAAAACCATACAGTATTTTTCTTTTTGTGTCTGGCTTATTTCACTTGGTATAATGTCCTCCAGATTTATCCATGCTGTTGCAAATGGTCTTATCTCCTTCGAGGATGAATAATATTTCATCATGTGTGTATGAGCATGTGTGTGCATATATGTATGTGTGTATGTACACTGCCATTTCTTTATCTGACTCTCCATCAATGGACACTTAGGTTGTTTCCATATCTTGCTTGTTGTGAATAATGATACAAGAAACATGGAGCACATATATCTCTGTGAGATACTGATTTCATTTCCTTTGGGCATATACTCAGAAGAAGGATTGCTGAATCATATGATTGTTCTGTTTTTAAATATCTGAAGATCCCCCATAATGGTTTGCAGGAAGGCTATATCAGCTTACATTCCCCCAAATAGCATACAAGAGTTCATTTTTCTCCACGTTGCCAACACTTCTCTCTCTCTCTCTCTCTCTCTCTCTCTCTCTCTCTCTCTCTCTCTCTCTCTCTCTCTCTCTCTCTCTCTCAATAAGCACTCTAACTGGTATGAAATATCTCATTGTGGTTTTGGGTTTGGGTTTGGGTTTGTAGTGCTGGAGATCAAACTCAGATCAAACCACATGCCCTCAGTGTGGTTTTCATTTGCATTTCCCTGATAACTTGAGAAGCTAACAGGTATATGAAAAGGTAGTTATGTTTTTGTCCTTTTAAGAAAGTGCCAAACTATTTTCTAAAGTGATTGCCCCATTTTATATTCCCAACAGCAGCATGTAAGAGTCAGTTTCTCCATAGCCTTGCCAGTACTTAGTATGGCCAATCTTTTCAATTTTAACCATTCAAGTAGGTATAGAGTAGTATTTCAGTATAATTTAAATCTGCATGTTCCTGATGACCAGTTGCCTTGACAATCATTTCGTGGATTTATCTGACATCTGTGCATCTTCGAGAGTGAAAGTTCTTTTGCCATTTGTTATTTGGATTGTGTATTTTCTTATTGTTGAGTTTGAAAATTATATATTCTAGATACAAATTCCTTATCAGATATAGGATTTGCAAATATTTTTTCCCAATTGGTAGCTTTTCTTTTCATTGTCTTAACTAACTTTTGAAGGCAGCTAAGTATTCCTGGTGCCAGTGCGGATGCTACTTTTTCTTGGAAGACTTCTCTGAGCCTTGAGCCCTTCAAAGCACATGTAGAGCTTCAAATATATTCTCACATCCTGACATACATTGTCCTCTACTACACTGCTTGGTTCACTGTTTGTTCCTCCCCCTGGACTCCAACCTCTATGAAAACAGGCAAGGACTCATTTGACCCTGTTCTTTGTGGTATCTTCTGCATCAGCACAAAGACGGACAGCAGGTGCTTGTGTTGGATATTCTTCATTTACCTCTTCAAACTTTCTGCTTGTAGCTTGTCAGTCTGCTCTGTGGTCTGGGAAGCTGACTTCTGTGGACTCAATGGGAAATAATTAGAGGGCAGGAGAAGAAAGATGGGATATTTATTCTGTTAGCCTCCTCCCTGCCAGCCTTTAGTTGGTGGTCCTGTTCTATTGGATGTCTCCTGTCCCAAGAGCACAACACACACTAGGCTTCTGTAATCCCTTCCTGCCCTTGTTCCTTCAGGCTGAGGTATAGTAGTGATAGCTTCCAGCATTTGCCAGAAACTTGGTGATCCACTATCCTTTCACTTTTCCCATATTTTTGTGAATAGTCCCTTATGTAATCCTCCACTATGAACTAGAGTCTTGCTCCTTCTTGCTGAGACCCCAATTCCTACTCAAAACAAACTGTTCATTTTGACCTTAACCACAAACTATGCCTTAAGTGAGTTTTATATCCCTGTATTCTCCACCATTCTCATTCAACACAATTCAGGCTTCTAATATTTTTCTCAAGTTTCAAACACTATATTCATTTCAACTTATTTATTTCCTTCCTCACTTCCCTCACTCAAGCTGCAGAGATTCTTCAAGAGCTAAGGGCCAGGATGTGTCCTGACCTGGAGATTGAAAGAGAAGTAAGAGATGGTTCCTCAAGCACAGCACAATCAGGAGAGAAGATAACTAAATAGCTAGCTCTAACTTGAAAGATAAATAGGGCGATGGAAGAGGTACAGAGGCCTGCAAGGGCAGAGCCCTGCCCAGTGTTCTCCTGGCTGAGAGCAGGAGATACAATTGCCGGTGGCATAGTGCTCTGCAGTCTTGCTTCTGAGCTCTCCTTTGCTCTCGTTCTCACTACCCCACTCCCACCCTGCACGCTCACAGAAGTGAACATTTATAACAAGCCAGATTCTGTGCCGCACACCAGGCATGCATTATCTCATTTAATACAACACTAAATATTTTCAAAAATTGGCAAATATTATCCTCTCCATTTTACATTATAGGAGATGAAGGCCAGGCAAGACTAAGAAACCTGCTGGTAAATGGCTGAATGGCCTCTTTTAATTATGCCACTACATGGCCTTATAAACTTGAAACATAACTCAAGAGTGGAATAAAGTAATTCTCAGTGTCTGGGAGCCTAAAAAGTTCTCTACCACAGATTTCCACCCACCTCAAAGCTGCAGTGCGTCAGGAAGACATGAAAGATGGTAGCTCTTGTCTGAGTCTTCTACTGTTGAATAGGAGATGCAGGGTCAGTATGGGTGGGCCAGAACGCTGTCCATACCTCTCTTCATTACACTAATTGCTCTGAAAATGAAATGTGACCTGTTTCCCCTTTCTTAGCCTACTTGGTTCGAGCTCTGCTATTTCATACTATCTGCCACGGGTCAGGGAAGGCTTTCCCCTCTTCCTCTGGTTATGCAGAGGATAAAACTGAAGTCCACAGCAACTGAACAACTTACCCGGGTCCCCCAGCCAGTGGGAAGTAGCCCAATGTCCCAGTGATTGGCCTCATTTTCTGGGGCGTCCCAGTGTCTGCCCTTTGTTCCAGCCAGGCATGCCTCCTCCCTGCCTCCATAGTGTTTCTCATTCTAACCTTTATGGTTTTTCTCACAGTTTCTTCCTATCCCAGGCAGCCTTTTCCTCTCAATATCCACCACCCTATCTGCACATATTTGACCTTCCATGCCTACTCAAGTTCCTCCCAGTCTCTCCTTTATTCTCACTGTCCTGCCCCTCATCAGAGATTGATATCGTTATCACACTCTGTTACCTGCAATCGATGCTGGCCAGCTCAAGCACTCTGGAGATATTCCCAAAACAATGTAGTCATGAGGCTGTAGGGAAGACGGACATAGCTTGTGATTGAAATCAGTATGGTCTGGTATGCTAAAAATATCGCCTTTCTGCATGTCTTCAGGCAGGAAGGCTGATTTCTACATATAATTACGTGCTAAAGACTGAGCACACACATTGGAATTTTCTCTTAGCCCACCTCTGGCTCCAACCTTCTGTATATGAGGTTTCCTCCAGTGATCCCCATGCCCCGCCCAAACTGCCTGGAAGTAACCTGACTGGGCCTCACCTTTTGCCATGCCAGGCACCTGTTGCCTCCAGTCCCAGCACTTCTCAAGTCCATCCATGCTGCAAAAGTATGCTGGGGAATTAACAACCCTAGGATCTCCTTAACCAATGGGAATCATGAATCTACAGGCAAATGTTATCCCTCTTGTCCTCATTTCTGAGGGTCTCAAAGGTTCCTACAGGACTGAGCCAAGGCGATCATCTTCATGTCTTTCCTATTTCACTCTGACCTTCAATCCTGGTCCTTGCTGGGCATTTCCTCCAGGGTTGAACTTTTCTTGGCACATTTACTGAGACTGGGTCAGCTCTACTTGAAAACATTGGTTTAGTAATGGCCAGTCAGCAGCTGAGACAGACAGTTCCTCTAAGATCCCACTACCTTACCTTACCTTTCCTTCCTTCCTTCCTTTCTTCCTTTCTTCCTTCCTTCCTTCCCTCCCTCCCTTCCTTCTTTCTTTTCTTCTCCCTCCCTCCTTCCTTCCTTCCTTCCTTCCTTCCTTTCTTTCTTTCTTTTTTTCTTTCTTTCTTTTTTTTTTTCTTTCTTTTTTTCTTTTTTTCTTTCTTTCTTTCTTTTTTTCTTCTTTCTTTCTTCAGCCCCCTTTTGCTTTCCTCCCTCCCCTAATGTTTTAATGACTACTGTCAAGGTCCTGTTTAGGATAGATGTTATTTTAGTCTGTTCCCAAGAGTATTAAATACTTTCAGTGTTCTGGTTATCTGAAGGGCTGCAGTTTGGACCATATTCAGGGTCGTCCTACTTACTAGTAGTTTAGGGACTAACTCTCGTTGGTTTAAGGACTAACCTAGAGCAAATCACTTCACCTTTCTGGGCGCAGTTTCTCAACTATAGGGTGGGATATTTTTCTGGATAATATAGGGATCCAAGGAGATAGAAGCGGGAGGGAGACTATTTTAAAACAGAAAGAAGGTCAACAATGGAAAAACCTCCAGTTTACTCCGGAGCGAGAAGGATGGAGACCAGCACGGGCCCCCAGGGGTCTCCAGTGCTCCACATTCCGGAGGAGTTCAAAGCCTCCCAAAGCGCCTGCGTTCACCAAGCAGCTCGATTTAATCTCAGCTGTCCGCCGCCGAAAACCTCAATGTTTACCCGAACCCCAGGCTTTGCAAAGCCAGATGTCAGACTTCCTGTTCCCGGAGATTCTCAGTTCGTTTACTCCCAAGTCCTTTTGGGTCTCCGGGCAAAAAGAGAACGCGGCTAGGAACCGACGAAGCGAGCACCCAGCAGCCTCACCCCTCCGCTCTCCCCACCCCAAAGGCAGGAATTTCTGGGATGGGCAGATGGTCCACTCCCTCTTCCTCCTCCTTCCCCAAGCCAGAGTGGGTAGGGCGGGGGAAACCCGCGACGTTCGCGTCTCCCAGCCCAGAGCCCCAAGTGCCTGCACACTGCGGCAACAAGGGGTGGCAGAGGGGGTGCAGGGGTGGTGAAGCCAGCGGAAGAGTGGAGCGCGGAGGAGGCTGAGGTCCCGCCTCCCGCATCGCAGCAGGGCGCTGCGGGCGCAGCTCTGGCCCCAGCAGGAGCCTCAAAGAGCGCTCAGTGAGGCCAGTGGTTAGCGATGCTGCTGCCGCTGCTGCTACCCTCGCTACTGCTGCCGCTGCTGAGGACCCCGCTGGCCTACGCCGCGGGTTTGGCGACGGCGCTCCCCGAGTGGCAGGGTGAGTGTCCCCAGGGCCGGGGAAGCAGATCGACCCCCAGGAGCGAGTAATGGTCAAAGGGGAAGTGAAAGGGGAAAAGCTGGGGGCGGGCAAGGGCAGCGGGTTTGAGTGGTGGCTGCTTGGCTGCGGTCCCAAGGCTCTGAAGACCAAGTGGTCCCTCTGCCCACTCAGCGCGGGGGGCACCTGGCTCCCAGGTTCGCGCATCATCCAGGTTCCTGACCCCAGGGCGCGGCGAGGGGCGGGGCCTGGAACCCTTTGACTCAACTTTGAGAGGGTCTCAGGCATTCAGACAGGCCTGGGATTAGAAGGCAGGAAAAGTTTACTTCGTCCCCTCCCAAAGCAAGCCCGGAAAGTATGCCCCGCCCCATACCGAGTAGCCCCAAGCAGGCCTTTCTGCTCTACCCTTTGGTTGGGATGGGGGGACTTCAATTTTATTAACACTTCTCAGACCAGGTAGGAGAGAGAAGCTCTGTGGTCCAGATGAATTATATGAGCTTGCACAAGTTTACTCTTTGCTCCTTAGTTTCTGTAAGTGGAATATTAGGGTCTGTAGTATCCATGGACCACTGAAGATTGTTACCCCCAAAACATTCACGTGCACACAGGGATCAATTCAGCAAACATTTATTGAGCACGTACCTACCAGTAAGGTTTTTAAAAGGGATGCGTAAGGAGCCCTAAAGAGAGGTTTCTGACCTGCGAGGTCTCTCATTCAGGAACAGGCCACCTCTAAGGTGGAGAAAACTGCATTCCAGAGCAAAAGTCTGTGTTTAGAGGAGTTAGGGGTAGTTAAACCAGGAGGAACCTCTTGGAAACCTCATCCTCTCTGCCTTTGTGTAGAAGTTTGGAGCAGCCGGGTAAAACAAGTTGTGATCAATGTCTGCATTTTTCTTTGTGCCTTATCAACATAGGTGTTTTTTGTTTGTTTGTTTGTTTGTTTTGAGATATTCTTTTCTGTACTGAACTTCCTAACACTTCCCAGAGGCTATATCAGGACAGGTTGAACAACACCACTCATTCGAAAGTGGCCAAAGGTCAGAAATAGTCTTACCTTCTTGGTCAGTTCAGTAAAAACTGTTCCTGTGCATGCACATAAGACCTCATAGGTATAGTCCATCCCAATGAAGAGTCTGCCATGCAGTGGTTATCTCTTTTCATTTTGACATGTGGGATTTCCCTGAGCACTCCGTGGTAGGTCAGGGCTGCAGCTCATATGACAGAAACTGGAACTGGGCCACACAGAGAGCAGGTGCTGGTGATCCTCTGAGCCAGAGTTAGCATGATGGGCTAATCCTTTCTATATGTGGCAGATCCAAATCCTGGCCTGAGATGGTTACTGAGTGCCTTCTTTTTAGTACTCAGGGGCACTCTGAAATCAGTACTCTGCTACCTCCGGTACCTACCTAGTACAGTTTGCAGATCTGAAGGAGTTCTGCACAGTCAAAGTAGATATTCTTCGCTATGAAAATGCTGCTACTGGTGTCCCAAAGAGCAGAGTGTGTAGTAATCCTCACCCAGGCTGATCTCCCAGACTGTAGTCACCTGCATTAGTGGAATTTCAAGTGTACTCTAGACAAGTTTGAAATCAAGATTTTATCTATACAAAGAGAGAAAAGTAAAATCTTAGTGTTGGAAAGGAACTAACACGTACACTCCAACCATACATTCTTTAGATGCAGAAGCTGAGGGTGCGGCTACCATGTAGTTAGCCTTTTTGGGGGCGCCTCAGTTTACCGTTGTGTTCATATACTACATCAATTCATCTTTAGCCACGATTGATATCCGCAGAGCAACTGAAAGAAAAATGCACTCATTTTTCTCATATCTGCTAATAATGAATATATAATAACTCACATCAGATTTTACATATAATATTTTTAATCTGAATTATTTGGTATGTTATATCTGATATGTACTGTTGATTGATCAGGTATGTATTATAAGTATACCAGCCTTGGGAGACAAATGATGGATTTTATTGTGCTGACTTTTCAATCATTTGTCAATAATTTTGTATTCAAAAATCAATAGATAGAATGTCAAATAGTAGTTAAGTTCATGCATTTCAGAGCCAGATTCTAAATTCAACCCCAGCTGTGCCACTTACCAGCTGTGTGACCTTGAGTAAGTTACTTAGCTGCTCTGTGCCTCAGTCTCCTCTTTTGTAAAAACAGAGGTAATAATAATATTTACCCAAGCATTGTCACTTTGTTGCACTGTCACTATGGCACCTCTGTCCTCTGGCCAGTTCAAACCATTCTGACAAATTGACAACCCTGTACCAATTATTCACCATTCTGAATACAAGTACAGTCCTGTACTTGGTATGTCTGGAGCCTGTCTCCTACCTCTAGTTGGCTATACCAAGGGACTGTATTGTGTTTGTTTCCCTTTACCCAGAATCTGGTCCATTCTTCTAACAAGGGCTAAAACTTGATAAGCAGAATGAAGACTGGTCAGAGCATCCTGGTGAAAGGTAGGCATAGTCATTGCTACAGGAAATGACCTGAGTACAAGAAAAAATTTTGAAGCCTTGTTGGGGATTGACTATCATAAATGTGAACTGGCCCCAACCAAGACAGAAGGAGTTTCCTCCAGCAGTGCTCAGCTTCCCAGCGGCAGGAGTGTGAGGAGCCCCAGGCTCTATCAGGCCTGGGAACAGGTAGGGTAGGCTCTTCTGAACAACCAGTGAGGAAGGGGAGAGAAGGTGCAGATGAGCATGAGGTCAGCTTGCTTGGCCATGGGGTGCTATGTAAAGAGAGAAAGTGAAATGGAAGGGATGGCATCTCTTGACATCTCTGCCAATGTGAAGAGAGACAAGTGACTAGAGGCCTCTGTCTTCCTTCCCTGTTAAGCATTATGTGCCTTTGTTGTCTTGGTTTGGTCTCGTCCAAAAGCAGTTGCTGAGATATGTACTCATTGGAACACAAGTAGTTTATTTGGGAGGTGATTCTAGAAAGTACAGTAAGTATCGAGGAAAGGAAGCAGAGAAAGGAAGTCTCTACAGGCAACTGGGGCTCGATTTCATAAAAAACTCTCTGGTGCCCTGTGTAGATCCCAGTAGCCCCCTGAGGGGCAGGAAACTGAGGTGTATACCCCCCCAATCCTGCTCTCATTGAATGAGGGTCACTCCTGGCACGTAAGTCACCAGGTTTCTGGTCTGCCTGAAACACTCTTAGAAAAAAGTCACAAAGTGAGCTGCAGTACATGCCTGTAGGAGAGTGAGCTCCAGGGTAGGGGTGTGAGTCCTGAACCAACAGAACCTGCTAGACTCTCCATGTTGGAGAGAGAAAATCGTGCATAGGCTATGACACAGTTCCCCAAGAAGCCGAGAGTCCAGAGACAGAAGCAGAAACACAAATTATTACAAAACAGACCCGTAGGTGTTATGATAACAGCAACAAGCAAAGTGCAGAAGGGATGCAGAGGAGGGACTGGCCTGGGAACTGGACACTCACAAAGGGGCATTTGTTTTCCTAAAGGCTGAGGAGGTAGCTGCCATATGGGAGGAAATATGAGAGAACATTCCTGGTAAAGCATATTTTATGGGAAAAACAGAATCATGTATTAGCAACAGTGAAAGTTTAGTGAGCTGAAAGATCCTATCTGAGCTCTTTTAGATGCAAGGGGAAAAGTCCACAGAAGGTCACTGGAGTTGTAAAGGCCCCAGGATCTCAAGAGGACCCAGGAATAGGTTTTCCTATGCAGCCAGGCCTCCTAGGACCTGGGAATTGGTCACTGGAATGAACCAGCTACTTCCTGTTTTGCTCTCAGGAGCTACATGGTGGCTCCTGCTGGTTCTTTCTGTTGTCTGGTTTCTTCTGCTTCTACTTGCAAGACTCTCATGTGTAGCTCCCACAGCTTCCTGGGAAGAGTCCCTCGACTTCCTAGGAGGAGGCTAGTCACACTGTTCCCAGCATGCTGGCCAGTCCCTGTGCTCTAATACTGAATTGAAGGCCTTCCCATGGCTAATTGGCCATGGTAGGGATGTGAGCTGCACACAGGGGTACTGCGTCATCAGGGCCTATGGATAGGGTAGATCCCCAGGGTAGGGTCAAAATCAGGACAAGAAGCTGTGATGTGTCTATATTTGGAAGCATGAGAGAAATGAAGAAGTAAAGAGTTTAGTTGGAGTCATTCTTGCTGGAAATAAAATCTGGGTGAGTAAATTGGGTACAGCAGAGGAGAACCTCATATTGGACAAAGGGGAACTAGATCACACTTTTAGGTTTAGGGATGCCATGGTCAGTTTGAGACGTGAAAAGGGTAATTGTGGAGAGCAGCAAAGAGATCGCCTAGAAAGTTCAAATTCAGCTGAGTCAATTCTAGCAGGAATGTTGAGGCGTTAGAAGTTCAGATTCAAGAAATAAGGTTTAAAAATAAAAAGGTAATAAAGATGTTGCAGAATAGGAAGAGTACTGGTAATTCAATGGAAATTCCAGGTTTTGGAGAGGGGTCCATTCTGGGTAGTGACCATATATAAGGTGTGGTTGTAGAAGTGGTCACAAAAGTGGAGAAAAAAGGTCCTCACAGCAAAGAAGGTCAAGGAACCAAACATCTAGAGCAGTATTAAATCTGGAGTCAAGAGCTCAGAACTCTCTTATTGGTGAGACACAATAAGAAGTGTACTTTGCACCAGGCACAGTGGCACATGCTTGTAATCCCAGCAACTCATGAGGCTGAGACAGGGGGAGCAGCAACTTAGCAAGGCTGTGAGACTCTGTTCCAAAATAAAGAATAAAAGGAGCTGGATGATGTAGCCCAGTGGTAAAGTGCCCCATAGCCCCCCAAAGCAATATATCTTACATCACAACCTGCAATACACACACACACACACACACACACACACACACACACACACCCCTATACATACCTGAAACAAAAATTTCCTTTAAAAAAAAATCCTTACCTAGTGTGACCTGCTGCCTCTTTTCTAGTTGATTCCATTCTGTTTTGTTTTGTCATGCTGGTCATGACACAATGCACTTGGCCAGAGTGCTGGGTCATCCATGGGAAAGTTAAAGACCATGGGGTGGGAAGGTAATGGGGGTGTGCTGCTATCAAAGTCATAGCAAATGTGGAAAAGAGTGGTTCAGGACAGTGGGGCCAAGTGGCAAGAAAAGGAAGAGGAATTACCACGTGGGGAAAGTTTCTGAGAGCCACTTCCTGGAGACAGCAGTGGGGAGCAGCTGTGGCCCCACAATTTCCCCAGAGCTTCCATTTCTAGCACAAAGGTAAAATTGCCCCTCTTCTTTGCTCCTAATATTTCCTAACCCTTGGGGAGTAGTTACTCTGTGCTGTTTTACGTACATCCCCACATAGAAGCCTCACAGCAATGAGGTAGGTGGTATTAATACCAACCCTTTTGCAGATGAAGCAGAGTTAAGTAACTTAGGCACATTCCCATTGGCATAAGTTACCTAACCTTTCTTCATCTGTAAAAGAATATGTCCTGAATCCTTCAGGCACTTGCTAGTTCAGAGGACCCCTAGACATAGCTATGTGACCCCATGACCTAGTTCACTCTGTATCCTGCTGCAAGGCAGGAACATGCAATTTGAACTTGCTGCAGGAGGAGCAGGAGGTTAGTTCCTTGCTTTCTGCAACTCCTCCCTTTCCAAACCACTAGTTCCACATGTGGGAGTGAATATTTTCATAAAGCAGAAATGTGCAAAGCTATTGATTTATTTATTGTGCTAGGCAATTCCTATGTCCCTAGGCAATGAGCCATTCCCTTAATCTGGAGATTTGAAATTTAAGTAAAAGCATGATCAGAGAGTGGTCTAGCTGCCCTTCCTGTTGGTGAATCACTCCAGCCATCTGGACATAGTTTCTGCTGTCTCTGTCCATCATCTTTCAGCATCTCTCCACTTTCTGGTTTTATATCCTGCCTTCTCAAATGGGCTCCTTTCCTTGTGAGCTTTTGCATATCAGAATAGATTTCCAACTTTCCTGGTCCTATTTATGCTTTCTCATTAATCCTTTAACCTCTTTTCCCATTGGTGTTGTCACAGTAACTGACACTACACAGTGCACATTCCTACCAATGCCCAGAAAGGTTGAGCTGCAGGGATAGCCCACATGTTCCCTCCACTCCTCTTCCTTGACCTAACAATGTGCTTATTTATCTCAGGTTTTCTGAAGCAACAGTGTCTTTGTGTTGCCTCTTCTGAACACATCCCTATGTGGCAAATCCTCATATAATCTATCAAAGTAAAATATTTAAGGCATTTATAGACACTCTCTCAATTTGTTTTCATAACTTATTCATGGAAGCTTTTTAGGAGATATTCCAATACACAGCTAGGAACATAAATTTTATAGCTCGAATTGATCAAAATGAAAAGAAATATTATTGTTTATAAAATTACAAAAGAGCACCTTATAAATACTGTCTCAAGACATTTAGGGAAAAATATTTTATAAACCCATCGAAAAAGTAGAGGATTATAATTAGGATTTCTATAATGTGGATTCTGTGATACAGAGCCAAACAAAACAAGAGGTTTCTACTTTCATGTGTGACCATATGACTTTTCAATTTATGATACTTTCCAGACTACCATAGTTTCAAAGAAATGTGTTTAAAAAGTTTTGCTATTTCTTACTTTCTGCTTTCTGCTCTTGAGAACTTTTCAATGATGAAACTATAAACAGGAAATTCAAAGTGATTATTTAACTGTAAACATGATCTTATTTTGCTGCTCTTTGGTACCATCCATGTTCAATCTCAGTTTGCTTTTATTCTCATTACCACTGAAGAACTGAGGCCATCTTATCAAGATACCAGGACACCAGCTAGGAACAGTGGCGCAAGACTATAAGCCCAGTGGTTCAGAAGGCTGAGGCAGGAGGATTGCAAGTTCAAAGCCAGTTTAGCAACTTAGTGAAGCCCTAAGCAACTTAGCAAGAACCTGTCTCCAAATAAAAAATAAAAAGGACTGGGGATGTGGCTTAGTGGTTAAGTGCCTCAGGGTTCAATCCCCAGTACAAAAATAAAATAAAATTAAATCCCATGTTGCCAGTACTGATAGGAACCTTATTTGTAGATGGAGAAACCAAGCTAATCTTCTAGCTTCAAACAGATCTACCCTAAGAGAAGGGCTCTGTAGTTTGTCAAAGTTTTGTTTTGTTTTGTTTTGTTTTGTTTTGTTTCCACAGTGTTAACTGTTTTCAAATAAGAACAGAGCAGGCTTCATGGGCATGAACCCGGTACAGTCACCCAGAGTCCCATGCTCAGGTTTGCTTAGGTTTGGTGCTCTGTAGTTTGGGCTCCTGGTTCCTTAACTTTTGAATTTTTGTGCCTTGTGTGAAGGGGCTCAGTTCCACCTGGTGAAACTTCCCAGGATGGGTTCTCAGTTACCACTCCTGCTCAACTGTCGCTGCTGCCTTCCACCCGAAGTGGCAACTACATTGCCTTGAGGTTTGGGGGCCAGAGACCTTGGGCCTGGGGCCTGGGATTGGACACTCTGTGGTATCGCAGGGCAGGACAAAGCAGCTGCTGCACCCCCTGAGCTGGCAGTCCCATTTCATGTTCTGTGAGGACTGTGTGGGAACCATCACCTGTGTTCCATCCAGGTACTGAGTGTGTGCCAAGCACAGCACTCACGGATGTTGTAATCCCTTGTGGGCCCTTGGAAAGGAGAAATTGATTTGACTTCCCCATGTCCAGCCAGTGCCATGCATTTTCAACTTACCCTGAACCCTGTGAATCATGTAGCCAGCCTGAATAAAAGGGATGGGGACAGTCACCCCCAAACATATGGTTTTGGAATGAGATCTTATTTGCAGATAGGGTCCTTATAGAGGTAAACAAGTTAAAATGGGGTGATTAGAGCTGGGCGCCATGGTGCACACCTGTAATCCCAGCAGCTCTGGAGGCTGAGGCAGGAGGATAGAGAGTTCAAAGCCAACCTCAGCAAAAAGTGAGACACTAAGCAACTCAGTGAGACCCTGTCTCTAAATAAAATACAAAATAGGGCCGGGGGTGTGACTCAGTGATCTAGTGCCCCTGAGTTCAATCCCTGGTACCATAAAAAAAAAAGGGGGTGATTAGAGTGCTCTAATTCACATGACTGGCATCCTTATCAGAAGGGGAAACTTGAACACAGAAATATGCATGGAAAGTAGATTCTATGAAGAGACATAGGAAGAAGATAGTCAAGGAGAGAGGCCTGGAGCAGATCCTTTCCTCAGCCATCAGAGGCAACCAAGGGCACCACACCTTCATCTTACATTCAGCCTTCAGAAGAGTGAGGAAATTAATTTTTGTCATTGAAGCCACATAGTTCATGGTACTTTTTTAGGGTAACCCTAGCAAACTAATATAGAGATTAATAATATGTCTACCATTAAAAGTTTGTTTTGCTTTTTTTGGTTTTAATTTCTACCTTGAACTTAAGTAAATATATGTGTGTGTGTGTGTGTGTGTGTGTGTGTGTGTGTGTGTGTGTGTGAAATAGGCATATAATATAAATATAGTATGAAATAGGCATATTCTTAAAGCAGTTAAGATGGATAGCTCAGTGTAAACACTTTTGCCTTCAGTAATGTCATATTATTTCCAGACTTGTTTTGGTTGATGGTGGAGCTATTTTCTGTTTTCGTTTGCTTTGGTGACCTAGTCTTTGTGTCATTTCCCCCAGGGCTTTAACATGCAGGCATCTGTGAGGAAAGTTGAACAATGTCTGTCTTCTCCTTTCGAGCCATAACTCCAAAGCTCCCTGGTGACTGAGATGATATGTTTGCAACACCATCTATAGGATAATAACAAAGCCACTGTGAATAATGGTTTTTATACCAGCAATGTCTTTTGGGTACTTTGCAGTTAAATAAAGGCCAAGTGATGGGGGAATAGACCATAAGCTAAAAGGAAGAAAAATGTTTTCAACTTAGTTTAAAAATGCATTGCTAAGATAGCGAGTTGTAGCAAAGAGCCAGGACAAAGAGAGTGGAACTGAGAGAATGGGAGCAAGAACCGCAAGGGCCCTGTGAATGGGTTAACCCTCCCACAGTGGTTGGTAACAGGCAATTTGAAGCCTCACAAAAGTGCAGCCCAGCGGAGCTGATTAAGCTGGGTTTCATTTTTCCCACATGTGAGAGAGTATTGTGTTCTTCTTGGAACTTGGAGCAGCAATTTGGGGAGATTAGAGAGAGAGGGGAAGAGAATATGTAAAAAGATTTAGCAAGAGGGGTCCCAAGGGCCTGTGGAGCTGCTGATTATCCAGGTTCAGAAGCTGCAGGAGAATAAAGAAGGCTCAGAGTCAAGGACAATGCTAGGACAGGAAAAGAGAAGGATGTCCTGCAACAGGAGGAGCGAAGGTGGCTGTCTTGCTTTTGTTTTTGTTTTTATTTGCTTGCTTGCTTTTTGTGGACCTGGGGATTGAACCCAGGGGCACTCTACCATTGAGCTAAATCCCAGCCCTTTTTAATTCTGATACAAGGTTTTGCTAAGTTGCTAAGGCTGACCTGGAACTTGTAGTCCTCTTGCCTCAGCCTCCCAATTCAAGAAGTTTTTTTTTTTTTTTTTTTTTTTTTTTTTTTTTTTTTTTTTAGGTACTTATGTAACTTTTGAGTTAATAGAAGGCAATTGACAAAAACCCAAAGACTTCAGATTGTTCAAAGACATACACCAAAACTTGGATGATTTGACCTAAAATGCACATTTTCATGCAGAAAGGGGTCAGAAGAGTGGGCACACTTTTCACATGGTCCAGTGAATCTGTTCTTTCAAGAACTTTACATGTGCCCCTTGCTGCCGGCATGGGAAATTCCTCACTTCCTGGTTTAGAAAGTCATGCGAAGAACCCAGATTTCTCATATTGCTCAGCAGTGAGCAGCTTACAACATCCCTTTATTGTTCACTGAAGGGGACATGACAAACCCAAATCTGTGATGCTGGAAAAGGCGGACACATCTCCAGAAGAAGCTGCCCACCTTCTGGTTACAGAGAGATGCCCTCCCCATTAACTTCTGGGCCCCATCCCTGCCAAAACAGAAATGCTATAGGAACAGCAAGAAAACCGACCAACTCGAGAGAGGCTGCAGGCAGGAAGTGCGTGAGTCCAGCATGAGCTGCGTGGGCAAATGGAGTAGAAGAGGTTGAGCCCAGGGGACTGGGCTAGGAGATTGAAATTGGGTTGCAGCTTGCAGGCTGTGGCTTCCTAATAGCTTGTCTTAAACATTGCACTTGACGTGAACCATATACTTGAACTTTTCCTTCCAGTTCTCTTAACACAGAGCAGCACAGGGGCCAGCTGTATGTGTGTAGTTGGATTCAGTGAACTCTGTCATAGTGAAATTTATTGAATACCAGGAAGCTCTTTGCTTTCTTAAAATGCCACCATAAAAAAATAGTATTTCTTTAGGAATTTTATTTTATTGTTTCAAGTGTTTTTGTTAAAAGTGCAGACACTTCATTGAGGTCTACCAGTTCAAACCTCATCCTAGTCACTTAACGCTCCAAACCTTCACTCAGCCAGTGCTAAAAGAAGAGTTGTCTCAAGTCAAAGACAGTATCAAAGGCAGGTAGAGGTATTGGAAGGGGTCCTAAGGTCACTTCCTATAGGAACCTCCAGTTGGCACTGTACATATCAAACTGTACTCTCAGCCCTGGGCTTTGGCCTCTGACATCTTGGCACTGTAGGGATTGGCAGGCCTCTGACTGTCCTTTGAATACTTGAAGTCAAAAAAATGATTCTTTACAACTACCTTTCCAGAATCTTCGTGTATTAGTCAGTTTTCTGTTACTATAATGAAATAACTAAGACTTGGACTTCATAAAGAAAATAGATTTAGCTCACTGTTCTGCAGGTTCAAGGGTATGGTGCTGGCATTGATTCAGCTCTGTGAAGTATCTCATGGTAGATGGCATCTTGGCCAAAATGCATGCGGGAGGGAGATCCCCCATGGCAAGAATGGAAGCCAGAGAGAAGGGAGGAGGCAGTTTTGTTCCTTTTCTAAACAATCCTCTCACCAGAACCAACCAGAATCCCATGAGAACTGCATCAGTTCTTTCCAAGGACAGCACCCTCAGTGACTTCATTACTTCCTACTAGGTCCCGTGTCTTAAAAATTCGACCACATTGCCACACTGAGAACCAAGCTCCCAACACATGAATCTTTGGGGGACACACTCAAACCATGTCCAACCGTAGCACAGCACGTTCCATCCATCACCTAATCCACTTACTTCTTCCCGGTATGCAGTGTCTCCCTGTTGGCTAGGTCTCACTGCTTCCTCTTGTCCTTTGCATCACCATTGGATCACATCAGTAGTCTCCAGACTCTTTCTCAAGTGTACTCAGGTACCATCTCCTCCCAACTAAGGGAGAACTCTGGGACAGGAGCTTGGTCATTTTTCTTTGATTGCCTTGGCACCTAAAACAATTCTGGGCACATAGTAGGTGCTCTGTAAATGTTTTTGCTGAATGATTCGCCACCCTGATTCATCTTTTACACCACAGCCTCAGTCATGTCTTGTCCTAAAGCTGCCTTTCATCTGAAGAATAATATTCAAACTTTTGAATAAAACTCAAGTTCTTCATAAAATGGCCCCAAACTACCTCTTTCTAACCTCACATTCTACTACTGTCAGTATCTTTTTTAAATTGTATTTTTTATTTATTTTAGATATACATGACAGAAGAATATATTTTGATGTATTTATGCAAACATGGAGTACATCTTATTCTAATTAGGACCCCAGTCTCGTGGTTGTACATGATGTGGAGATTCACTATGTTCACATATGTACGTAGGAAAGTCGTGTCAGATTCACTCCACTGTCCCTTCTGTTCCCACGCCCCCTCCCTTCCCTTCATTCCCCAGACTGTCATCACCCTGGAGCTGATTATTTCCATCATCTATGAGCTTTGGTGACATTCTCTCTCCAGAACGTCCCCTCTGCATGATCTCTTGCCTCTCCATCTATATATTGATGCTCCCCCCTCTCCTGACCACTGTGACAAGGACAAGAATCTTTGCCTGTCTTGTTCGTGAGTGTACCCCTACTGTTACAAACATCAGGTCCCTAATAAGTGTTTGTGGGTTGAAAATGCAAGGGGGTTGGTCGACTCTCCGATCTTCTACACTCAACCACTGCCTTTTCCCCTTGACTTCCTCCCCATTGTGCTCTCATCTCTTAGGTCTAAATATATTTTGGCATTGAGTTATAATTACTTATAATTACTTCCACCCATTTCAGTGATTGCCAAGGAGCATATGGGTGGCTAGAGGACCAGCACTGTGACATAGCACCATCCCCACCTGCTGGGGTCTAGCACATGCAGGATTAGGCACCCCACACACGTTGGTTGTTTGAAATTTCCAGAGACCTACTTCAAAAAGTTCAGCAACAATCTACACCAGTTCATTTTCTTCCTTCTACGTTTCTAGGTTACAAATAAATGCGTGTAAATACAGCTATGTCTAGACTGAATATGGTCCTCATTGGTTATAGGGGCCTAAAACTTCTAAGACAAAATAGATTTGGTGGGGACAGTAAAAGAATTGTTCAATCAAGTAATCCTTAGAGTCCCATCCAGCTCTGAAGCTCATGGTTTTGTGAGCTTCTGGGTAAAGTTAGTCTCCTCTCCACACCCATATTCCTGCAGCACTGTTCTGTTTTGTCACCCCTGAAAAATGTGACATCTCTTACCCCCACCTCTTACGTGACATCAGTTGAGGATCCAGTAAGATGTCTTTAATTTTGGTCTGTTTTCTTGTTCATGACTTTTATCACTTGTTTTTAAAGGGCTTATATTGAGTGCGATTATAGTGTTTCCTTTAGAACTAATGGAACTTCTTTCTATTTATTAACTAGGAAAATTTCCATGGTTTCAGAATAAACAGATACAGTTTCAAAGGACAGATATTTAGGCAAATAATTTCTCTATCTCTAGCATCACATATAGTGAATGCTTATTGAATTAATGAATGAATGAAATATTTTATTGAAATAATATGTCATGAAAGAAATTTCCCAAATTTAAGTTTAACAGTTGATCAAAGAAACATTCTCAGCCCACTCCTTAAAAGAGTACATGTTATCTGATGGCATCCAAAAATGGGTCCTAAAATCCCTATCCTCCTAGAAGGAAGTCAGAAGTAGAAAGTAGAAAAACTGTCTCCCATGGACTTTTTTTTAAAGGATGGAAATTAGCTTATAAGTTACTTCTAGTAAATTAATCCTTCTTCTTCTCCTCCTAAACTTATAATTATGAAGGGAAGCATAATAACATTTTCCTGCAAAGAGATTTAGTAATTCTGGCAGTACTTCATTAATCACTTAATCAGTGTTCAAGCAGAACTGATGTCCTTGACATATATAATCAATCTTGATTCCTCCCACATTTGATTTTCATCCTTTTGGAAATCCAGCAACTATGCACACTAAGGATTAGCAGCCCATTTCCACATTATAGTTTTGTTAGAGACAACTCATGTGCACATAGTAATAATCAGAATATTGATACTTATAGTGGGTTTCCTCACAGTCTGTTTGAAACAGTTTTCTCTTTAGTGGATTTATGGAGTGCTTAGACTCAGATTTTATTATAACTTAATGGGAAAATGGGATCAGGTCATTTATTAGCTTAATATATTTGGAGGTAGCATGTTTACTTTTATAAGTGATCCCCAGGTACTTGTTCATGAAACACTTTGTAGAACTTTTTCAGAGCTACATCCTATAGGCAGCTGACATGGGCATGTAATGGTACCCCAATATCAAGCAGCATGGACTGGGTTTGTCTGATATCTTCTGCTTTGGAAAGGTGTTGCTCTCAGAGATCAAGCAATCTGCCCACTTCTGTTCTCCAGAGCTCTTAGCCACTGGGCCAGCTATTCTACCTATCTGTGTTAGGTATATTAACTGAAGCCCAGATCTGGATATATTTGAAAGTATATATTAAGTAAAAGCTAAGCTACAGTACCATCATAGTAAAATAATTATCCTTTAATGAAAAATTAATGGAACTCTGAGCTAGCTAGAAAGTAATTAGTAGATTACAACAGAAATTAAAGTTAACATTCTACCCAGGCATGAAAAGGTGAAAAGGAGGGTTGGAAGGAAGGTTAATTATCAGAGTCCAGATCACATTGATGAAAGGTGGATTAGATTTTGAGTGACTATTACTAATAACCATATAGACGTGGCCTTCATTAGGAAAACAAATTTCCTGATCTAAATGAAATCTCCCTAAAACCATTCATTCTCTAACTCCCCCCCACCACTGCCACTCCCTTCTCTTTTGCTTTGATGTATGGTGATCAAAGCAATTTTCTGACAACTAATTTAACTTCTCAAACACATGACTATAAGAAAGGTTATCAATTATTAAATGAGGTATGGCTTTCATTAATACATTGACAAATTTTTTTAATGGTGTCTTAAGTGATTTTGGTTACCATAAATCCATTCTCCTTGGCCAGATTAACTTTGGAGAAACCAAAGAAGTTTACCAAAAGTGAAGCATTTTTCCCTAACACCCAAACATGAGGAGGTTCATTCTGCACTATTCCAAATCTCTTTAAAGACGTATCTTGCTCCTGGCATGACAAGACCCTCCCTAAACCCTGGCCATTGTAAGGGAACCTGATTATGTGCCTTGGGAGCTCTGAAATAGAATCTAAGATGGGAGCCTAGCTAAGGAGAGAGCAAAAGAGCTCTCGGCCCTGACCAGACTTTCAGAGCAGAGGGGAGCTTCAGCAACCATGGGCCTCAACAGCAACTACTGGAAATTTCAGTCAACAATGAGCACTTACTGAGCTTGGACATTGTGTTCAGGATACTCTGTGCTTGGACATGATTGTCATCTTCAAAGTCATGATTATCTTCTTCAAAAAATGAAGACATGATTATTATCTTCAAAAAACCTGTGAGAAAACACAGTCATAATTATTGTGCAATAGATGACTTCCAGTCACCAGCTTGAGGTAAAGTCAGGTAACTGGCAGGAAGATAGCATATTCCCTGGCTGGGCCCCACTAGCTTTTGCACAGGAAACTCACCCAGATTCCTTCTTCTGGCTCCAGAGGGAAGAGTTCAGGAATATGTCACAAAATGCCTGCTTCCTCCACATGCCTATGTGTACTCTGGTTTCTACCACTGTCATGATGCTCCAGCACCTATCTTTTATCTAGTTGTGAGGGCGTTAGCTAGTGTCCTGCATTCACCTGCTGCCGCCAGTCCCATGCAACCAGGCTACTCCTGAAAAAGAAAATGTTGCCACCTTCCTACTCCTGATGGATTCAGCACAGTGAGCAAAAGTGGAGAAGGATTATTTTTTTTTGCCAGCATGGGAAATTGTCCAGCACTTTACTATATCCTCTTGGTGGTAGAGATTTTCATTTCAGTAGCTCAGCTGTCATGTTCCTAACATCCAGGCATTTGTTTGAATAAAACTTAAAGTATCACCACATTCCTGGACCCCCAACGCCCTTCCCCCTTGTGCTGAGTATCATCACTCTCTCTCCAGTTGGGTTAAGTGCTTTCTCTCATCAATACCACCAAATGATTGACAGGTAGTTTTGTTTCTCTATGGCCAAGGGAATCTTAGATCAGAGGTCTCCATTATCTCTACTAAGTCCTTTTATATTTCCCCCAAATACTTCTGTTTTATACAAAGGAAGCCCTTCAAGTACAGCCTACCCATCTGCTCCAGTTCTATCTAAAATGTCTGGCAGCTATGACCTAGCCCAGCTTAGATATGTGCACAGGATCCTCATGGCACTAGTTAATTACATCAGGAAGTTGCATACCACATCTTTTATTTTTTGTTACAGATAAAGGAATATTCATTATCCAAAGTGAGAGTCTCAAGAAATGTATCCAAGCAGGTAAATCTGCACTGACCCTGGAGAACTGCAAACAGCCAAACAAGTACATGCTGTGGAAATGGGTTTCAAACTACCACCTCTTCAACGTAGGAGGCAGCGGTTGCCTGGGCCTGAATTTATCTAATCCAGAGCAGCCACTAAGCATATATGAATGTGACTCCCCCCTCGTTTCCTTGAGGTGGCGCTGTAACAGGAAGATGATCACGGGCCCACTCCAGTACATGGTGCAGGTGAAGCAGGACGACATGGTTGTGGCCTCAAGGAAACATCTTCATAAGTGGATTTCCTATATGTCGGGTGATGGAGACATTTGTGAACATCTTCACAAAGGTAGAGTTACTTTAAATCAGAGCACACATGGGAATAGTACACAGTGTTTAGAAAAAGTAGATATTTGCAGTCTGCAATGCCAAGGGACTCGTAGCAAATCTATTTTAGTGGCTTCCTTGATTATGATTACAATTATGGTAAAAAGATTACTAAGGTCTTGGAGTGCATGTGCCAAATTCTGGTAAAAAGGCAGAACTTCTCACAATTTAAAGATATTGAAGGAAAAAAACACTTAACTTAGCTTTGGAAATCAATAGAAAAGAGAAGAAAAAACAAAAGGGAGAAAAAAAAAAAAGGAAAGTGAAGAAACGATCTTTGAGGTAAAGGCTTTTGTCATGACAAATATAAGCCTCCTGCCACTTGTCTTACTGCAGAGAATCAGTCGACCTGTGGAGGTGTGTCTGAGTGGCACTCAGATGACTCCTAATGCCTGGCTGGCATCCGTGCCATGGTCATGCTAAAGGTACTGGATGATAAATAATGTAATATTTGGTGTGTACCAAGCATGGTGTGTGGGGCACAGTTTATAAGGGGACTTATATTTTCTACAGCTCTATTATCTTTGGCATTTTAAAACAGAAAACAAAAAGTCACATAGTTAAATTCTAAAAACCTAGTTATTTCCCTGAAGGTTTGTTGTGTAGCTTTCTCCATCCATCTAACCTGTACACACTTATTAATTGCTACCTATTCTTCATCACAGTGTTAGGCACCTGGTTTATAAAAGCCAACAAGGCAGATGAAGTCCCTCCTCTCATGGTACTCTGCAGAATTATGCCTGAATAAGAGCATGTCCTCCTAAGGACTCTAGAACATCCTTGGAAGCAGAGAAAGTAATTCCTAAGGCCCAAGGCAAGATCTTCCCCTGGACTGCAAAGAATGAGTAAACAGAGCTAAGAGCAAGACATTTTCAGGGCTCGCTACAATAAAGCAAGTACTGCAAACCAGTACTCAAAACTTTATCATTATAAAGAAGAACTCGTTATTTTGCTTTAACTTTTTAGCCATATACCCACACTCGCAGGGCACACGGGGGAAGACTAGCAATATATGCTTCTGAGTAAAAGGAAGGGGATTGAAAGAGAAGCACATGTCCTGAAATGCTCTGGCTCCTAACAGACGTAACTGCTAAGGCTCCTGGTGTGCCGTGAACTCAGTTCAGCCCCTGACAACTGTGCGAAAGGGATGGAAATCTCTACAGCTGACCTTTTGTCCAGGCCTGGTTCACTGAATTGAGGATGGCCCTAATCACCCTTTACCATAGAAAGCCCCAGCTGGGTCATGAAGTTTTTGTTGATTCCTTCTTAACTCAAAGGATGATGGATGATTGTGGTACTCTGAGAACACAGCCAGCAGACCACCTCTGTATGGTCATCTTACTAGTCAATGAGCCTCCATCACTCTCTCCATTTAGGCTGTTTGCCACACTGTACCCAGAGATTCTTTAAAAATGGAAATCTATCCCAGCAGCTTAGGAGACTGAGGCAGGAGGACCTTGAGTTTAGAGCTAGCCCTAGCAAATTAGCAAGGCCCTAAGCAACTTAGAAGACCCTGTCTCTAAATAAAATACCAAAAAAAGGGGGGTTGGAGATGTGACTCAGTGGTTAAGTGCTCCTGGGTTCAATCCCCTGTACCATAAAAAGGAAAAAAAAAAAAAAAAAGTAAACATGATCTTGTTACTTTTCCTTTCAAAACCTGCTGGTGATCTTCCACCAAACTCCCACCACCCTCAGAGTGAAAGGCAAAGTCCTTAGCAACATGACAGACATGGTCCTATGGGAGCAAGGTGCTTCCCTGATCCGCCTTTCCCTGAGCCACCTCGCTCTTCTTCATTCACCCACACAGTCCTCTCTCCAGTCCTTTACACATGGTGCTCCTTCTGCTGGAACAACTCTTTTTCCAAGAGCAACACCCCATTTTACCCAGTTCTCATTCAGAGAGACTTGACGCTGGTGCACACATGCACACTTGCACATGCTAGCACATTCTTCTTACCCCATATTATTTATCTTCATGGCACTTACCACAACCTGAAATTATTATATGTTTGTTTCTTTGCTTTCCCTTCGTCTCTCCCCACTAAAGCAGAAGCTCCTCATGAAAAGGAATTTTTCTGATTTGTTCATTATGATATCCCCAGTGCAGGGTACATTAAATGCTCACCAAATATTTATTGAATGAATAAATTAATAAAATCCTATGAAACCATGGAGGTTTAAATACCAACACTGGTGTATTGGGAACTGGAGGATACTTTGAAGTGAAATCTTTCATTCAGTTTTCCTTTTCATCCATTCACAAGTTGGGTGCTACTATGGCAACCCACGGTAGTAAATAAACAAGTAGATGAATGTACAAGCAAACCATTTAACAGTGTTTTCTCTGAACCCAGCCCTGGAACTAGTCCTTCTACAGTCACTATACAGTGAGGACCAGGGACCTCAGGAGGTTTCGTGAGTGCCTGCCCCTAGAAGGATTTCAGTTGATAAAAATGCAAAACCAGATGACAGTTTGTGAAGATGATGCTGATCTGACGTTGTAATTTTTTTTTCTCCTAGACTTGTATACAATCAAAGGGAACGCCCATGGGATGCCCTGCATGTTTCCCTTCCAGTATAACCATCAGTGGTTTCATGAATGCACCCGGGAAGGCCGGGAAGACGACTTGCTGTGGTGTGCCACCACCAGCCGATATGAAAGAGATGAGAAGTGGGGATTCTGCCCAGATCCCAGTAAGAATAAATCTAGTCTTCTCTGCATGTCATGAACGAATCGAGGATGATTAGAAAGCATGTGTATCTAAAGAAAAACACCAGCGTTGGTGTATTGAAGTCTGAATAAGCATCCTGATGCCATTAATCCAGATCTTAATTTGAGGTTTGTTTTTACCTTGAAAAAAAAATTCAGATGTATATCCCTTTTCCCCCCTCACATTCAAAAAGATGTTAATTAGCCATTCTTCATTAAGCTCAGTGAATTAGGATGCTTTCACCGGAATCAAATTATAATACTCTGTGATCTCATTAATCCCAGCTTCCCAGCAGGATCCTTCAAAACAAACGGGAATACATGGAAAACCCAGTTATCCTTTCAAACCACTTCCTCTTCTGAGCTGCCCTAATTTCCTCACATCCATACAGCTTGTCTTGGCCATTGTCAAGTCCAGGCATCAACTGGTCCCTTGGTGATCTTTACAAGAAAATCACAGTTCCCTCATTCTTTCTTCACAGTGAGTTCTCATCTTGACTCCCTTTCCTTACTATTTACTCTCTAACTATAGCTCAAAATCTTTTTCTCTTCTTAACTTGACTTTCAAGTTCCAGTGACGGATGCAATGTTCTTTTTTTTCAATTAGTGCTTTATTATTTTTATCTTATTTTTATTTAACATAAAGGTTTCTAGTTGTTCCTACATATTGGAAAATATTTATATACACCTTCTGCTTTCTGTATTTCATTTCTTCCATTTTTGCTCCTGCAAGTCAGAGTATAATCTTTACAACCTCTTCATATTTCATGCCTCCTTCCCCTCCATAATGAAATGAAACAAACAAATTTAAAATGAAAGCAAATTGAAGAGATTAAGTCCAAAGAATCTGATTTACAAATTATCTGTAGAATTGTTTTCTATTCTAAGAGCCAGTACCGCTTAGTAAATAAGAAAGAGTATAGGCTTTGAAGTCTCATAAGCCAAGACTGGAGTCCTATTTCCTCCCAACAGTGAGATTTTGAGAAGCTCCCTCTGTCTCTCTGAGTTTCAGATTCCTTGGTCATAAAATGGAGATAATAGCACTACCTATTAGAGTTACTGTATGGATTCAATTAGTTGATCTACCTGAGGGATTTACAGTACCTGGCACACAGTAAGCACTCATAGGGATTGGCTGCCACTCCTGCCACCATCATTATCAAACTTAATTTATCTTTTCAGCGTACTGGTTTTTCCTCTTTATTGCCCATCAACAAGCACTAGGCTAGGCATGGTGGTGAATACCAAGAGTTTTAGAACTTTGGATCCTCTCTTCACTGACCTTGGCATCTAGACCCAAGGCATGATAGACAGGTTGGCTCTATGCCAGAAAATGCAGACTGTATTTGATATGATGCTCTAGAATCACCTGAGATATAGTTAAAAATGCAAGTGCTTGCTCTTCTCCCAGAGATGCAGTGCGTCCAGGATGCAGGACTCAAGTATCTGCATTTTTGACAGGTGCCTCAGGTGATCCTGAAGCAGGTAATTCATCATCAGACAATTCACAGTAGGCAGGTAATTCCATGCAACACACATCTATGAACAGGTGACATTAGGAGTGTTAACAACCAATATGGTATAGGCTATTAAACAAATCCAAGTGGAGATCTTAGTGTGGGGTTAGAAGTTCCAGAAGCCCGCTGCTGGTATTAACCCCCTAGCTGCTGATGTGAATGAAGAGGTGCAGTGAAGTCTGGAGTAGCAGGGTGCTTAGGACAGTAGCTATTCAACAAGCATACATCATTTCATCATTTAATAAGTGTCAGATCACCAGCCTTCTCCATCTGAATCTAAATGTGGATACATAGATGTATATGCAAGTAATCCCTGCACATTCTGGATTCCTGAACTAAACATCACATTACCTGCATTATCTTCTCTATTTCTACCTCCAGTAGATGTCATTAAAACCAAATAAACAAACCAATACTAATACAATTAACACATATTTCACATGGACATAATAGTGGGGACTTTAAAAAAAGAAGAACTATAGTATTCTCTTTAAGGTTCTCAGAAGAGCCCTGCCACCACCCTCTGTCACTTAGAACCAATTACAACTTCCCCAGTAGGAGCCTGGGTTTTGTGGGGCTCAGGGTTTTCCATTCCCCAGACTATTTGCTCAGCTTCCTACAGCCCAGAACCTTCCTCCACTTGACAGACTGCCAGATTCCAGCTCTCCCAACCTTTACCACAACCACCAGAGAGCATGTTTATTTGTAGTGCTGAACTGCAGTCCCAGTTTTCTTCCTTTCTTCTTACTTTTGGTTCCTGGTGGCTAACATAACATAACTCAAAATGATGTGTCAGAGACTGAAATCTGAGCAAGCTGGTAGCTCTTTCCGTGGGGTCAACAAGTGGATGGGACAGAGAGAAAAGGAATAAAGGTTCATCCTTCTGGATTTCATCTCACATTTCTCACGTGAAATCTTTTTTTTTTTTTTTTTTTAATGATGCTGCCTTTAGAAAAAGTTGATTGTAAGTGCTTTAAATTTAAAATAAATTTAATACTAAACACACACATTCTCTCTCTCATACACACACATACCTCACAGTGAAGGATGTGATTAAATACCTTCCCAGGAATAAGCATGATGCCTAGGAATCTCTCTGGGTTTGTTCAGATTCATTTGGGGTCATGCTTGTTCTCTTGGGGTTACACGCCCTACACAGCTGGAGCGTCATAGTTTGAGATATTTTTAGAATTCCAACCTCCAGAATGATCTGATTGCCCTTGAACTTTATTCAGTTGATATAATTGTGACGAGTAACTTGAATGGCATACAGAGCACATTGGTACCAATATCAGTGTATAATTGCCAACTTCACCTGAGCCTTCAATATAGACCAGCAAAGCTATTATGTTTCTCTCCATCAAAGTGAAAAACTTTTGCACTTCAAGGACACTATCAAGACTCTTGAAAGAAGGGCTGGGGATGTGGCTCAGTGGTAAAGCACTTGTCTAGCATGCTCAAGGCCCTGAGTTCCATTCCCAGCACTGAAAAACTAAAAGAGGAAAATTAGATGGTAGCCCACAGAAGGGGAGAAAATATTTGCAAATATTTTCATAGAAGAAATGGAAAATATTTCCTATGGAAAATATTTGCAAATATTATGTGTCTTACAAGGAACTTATATCTAGAATATAAAAAGAATTATAATAAGTTAACAATAAAAATAAAAACAAATAATTCCATTTTAAAATAGGTAAAGTATCTGGATGGGCACTTTTCCAAAGATTTAAAAATGGCTAATAAACACATGAAAAGATACTCAACATCACTAGCTATCAGGAAAATTCAAATACAAACCAAAGTGAGACACCATTTCACACCCACTAGGATGACTACAATCAAAAAGAGATAATAACAAATGCTAGTGAAGATGTGGAAAAATTGGAACCTTATCCACTTCTGGTAGTATTGTAAAGGATATAGCTTTTTGTAACACAACCTATAAATTCCTCCAAAGAGAAAATATAGATCACTGGTTGGTCGCAGTAGCATAGCGAGCTGGTGGGTGAGTCAGGCCGCCTGCACCGCGGAGGTAGCCGGTGGGCACCCAACCCGCCTGCCTTGCAGAGCTAGGTGGCAGGCAGCCAACCCGCCCAGCCACCAGGCTGAAGACAGACACCATCACTGAGCCACCACACTGAGGTATGTCGCCATCGCGGAGCAAGCTGGCAGAAGAGCCAGCCCGCCTGCATCGGAGCTAGCCAGAGGCTTCTGCACAGGCTGGTGCAAGCATTTCCAATTATTCCTGAGGGCGTGGCCATTATCATCGGAAGGGCAGCTCCCTTCCTGAGACAACTACAGGAGGCTAGAGGACCTTTGACAAGACCCAGGAATCAAGAAGAGGAGGTATTGAGAGACTCAGGACCAACTCAGAACCACTGGGTGAGTCTCTCCCACTGGTCGGGCTCCCCAAACACAGGGAACTTCGTGGAGTAGAGTGGCCCAGTGAGACTCCCCTGCTGGAGCAGAGAACCCAGTCAACCAGGAGCATTGCAGAGGAGGGCCGCACAGCGAGAGGCTTCGACACAGAGTGAGGGTCCAAGGCCCAGGCGTTAGCTCCAGTCCCCAGGGAACATAGCAGAGGAGGGCTGCTCAGAGAGGGAGTCCCTCGCAGGGCCAGGCTCCCCAGCCCAGGTGGTAGGTCAGGACCCCTGGGAACATCGAAGAGGAGGGCTTCCCAGTCCAGGTGGTAGTTCTGGACCAAAGGGAACTGCTCCGAGGAGAGCTGCCCAGTGAAACTTCCCCACCAGGTGAGTCTTCCCCGCTGGGTGAGGCTTTCCCACCAGGGCAGTAGAACCAGAGACACAGGCCCAGACCAGACATGCCCTAGGCTGCAGTCTAGGACCCCTTTGGCTGACCATCAGTCAACAAGTGGAGGCGCCTCTGCCCATTGACAGGGAATATACCCCACCTGAAGGCCACCACCCCTAGAGGGGCAGCTTCCTAGTGGAGCACCGCATTATCAAGTTCCTCCAGGACTCCAGGCTACTGAAGGCTAAGAGGTCTACAGAGACAATATTAGTCAATAGAGGAAATCTGCAATATCCCAGAGTTCCACTACTAGAGGGGTAGATACCTGAGCAATATGAGAAAACAAGGAAAGAAAATGTCCCAAACAAAACTAGATGGTATAGGAATAAAATCCAATGACAGCATGGCAGAAGAAATGTCAGAAAGGGAGTTCAGAATGTACATAATTATTACGATCAGGGAAGCAAACGATGAGATGAAAGAGCAAATGCAGGCATTGAAGGAAGAGATGAAAGAGCAAATGCAGGCATTGAATGATTGCACCAATCGACAGTTAAAAGAGCAAATACAGGAAGCGAAAGATCATTTCAATAAAGAGTTAGAGATATTGAAAAAATCCAAACAGAAATCCTTGAAATGAAGGAAACAATAAACCAAATTAAAAACTCCATAGAAAGCATAACCAAAAGACAGAACACCTGGAAGACAGAACCTCAGATATTGAAGACAAAATATTTAATCTTGAAAACAAAGTTGACCAAACAGAGAAGATGGTAAGAAATCATGAACAGAATCTCCAAGAACTATGGGATATCATGAAAAGGCCAAATTTAAGAATTATTGAGATTGAGGAAGGCCTAGAGAAACAAGCCAAAGGAATCAACAATTTATTCAATGAAATAATATCAGAAAATTTCCCAAATCTGAAGAATGAAATGGAAAATCAAGTTCAAGAGGCTTATAGGACTCCAAATACACAAAATTACAGCAGACCCACACCAAGGCACATTATAATGAAAATACCTAACATACAAAATAAAGACAGAATTTTAAAGGCTGTGAGAGAAAAGAATCAAATTACATTCAGGGGGAAACCAATAAGGATATCAGCAGATTTTTCAATCCAGACCCTACAAGCTAGAAAGGCCTGGAACAACATTTTTCAAGCCCTGAAAGAAAACGG
The DNA here is from genome assembly GCF_902686455.1 of Sciurus vulgaris. Lineage (NCBI taxonomy): Eukaryota > Metazoa > Chordata > Mammalia > Rodentia > Sciuridae > Sciurus > Sciurus vulgaris. The sequence goes on along the minus strand of NC_136463.1, from coordinate 114,728,946 downwards.
ATGCCAACCAAGAATCTTATACCCAGCAAAACTTACCTTCAGATTTGACGATGAAATAAAATTCCTCCATGATAAACAATAGCTAAAAGAATTTACAAAAAGAAAGCCGGCATTACAGAACATTCTCAGCAAAATATTCCATGAAGAGAAAATATAAAGTTACCTATGACTCTGTGATTTCAGTACTAGGTATATAATCAGGAGAAATGAAAACATGCCCACACAAAGCTTGTACTTAGATGCTCATAGCAGCAGTATTCATAATAACCACAAAGTAGAACCAGTACAAATGTCTGCCAACTGATGAACACATAAATATAGTATGATATAGCCATATGGTGGAATATTACTGGGCAGTAAAAGAAAAGAAGTACTGGTACATGTTACAATGAAGATGACTCTTGAAATATTATGCTAAGTGACTGAAATCAGTCACAAAGACCACATATTGTATAATTCCATTATACGAATTGTCCAAAATAGTCAAACCTATAGAGACAAACTAGATTCATGGTTGTTGTGGGGCTGGGGGTATAGAGGAAGATTGAATGGGAGGTGGGAGTGACTGCCAATGGGTACTGGGTTTCTTTTTGACATGATGAAGTTGGTCTAAAATTGATGGTGTTGGGCTGGGGATGTAGCTCAGTGGTACAGTGCTTGTCCAGCCTGCATGAGGCCCTGAGTTCAATCCCCAGTACAGCAAAAATAAATAAATAAATAAATAGAATTGATGGAGTTTATGGTTGTACAATGCTTTGAATATACAAAAAAATGCAATGGATTATAAAGTGTTTTTTGTTTGTTTTGATTGAACCCAGGGCCTTGTGCATGCTAGTAAAGCACTCTACCAACTGAGCTATATCCCCTGTCTCCCAATTGTAAAGTTCTAATGGGTGAATTATATGGTATATGAATTATATTTTGATAAAAATGTTTTTAGATAAATGGGAAATAAAGAATTGTAGATCAAATGTGTATTAAAGTATGTGACTGGTGGAGACAGAGAAAAGGCAGTGACTGGGATAGGGAGGTCAAGGTAAGGAGATTTTTGTAGTTGTTGTTTGTTTCCTGCTTTTTAAAGATGAGAGATGCTGAACCATCTATGAATGCATCTGTAAATAATCTATAAAGAGGTTTAAAGTACACGAAAGTGGGTGACGGGGAGGCCATGTGGTCTTTCAGAAGACAGAAAGAAGTAGAGTCTAGATCAAGGATGCATAGACTGGCCCTTTTAGAGATATAAAGCACACTGTTGGATTAGGTGATGGGAGAAAAGGAGAGAAACCAATCTATTGCAAATATTTTGACTCAAGTTTCTCTATCCAATAACTTTGAGAATTGGCACAGATAATCCAAAACTGAGGAAAGCCTAACATCAACTGAGCCATATGATGTGCAACACAGACACGATCACCTGCAAGCCTTTAACATTAAATATGTTGAATATGTAAGTCCAGGCAGGTTACTACAAAAGGCCATATTGAAAGGGCAAGACTAACACTTGGGGGGAAAAAATGGAAATGAGATCAACTGAAGTGCCCTGCAGACTTTTTCTTGTCATGTATTTGGCTGTGGCCTGAGGCTTATAATCAGGATTTATTGCCAAGTCTTTCTCCATGGCAACAGATGAGAGGCAGATACCCACTCCCAGGATTGACCCTCCTCTCTTCTCAGATCTCCCTTTCTAACATTCAACCACTTGAACCTGCCCTCCTTGGGAAGGGTTTTGAATTTTTTCCTTTAAGACAGTGTTTCCTAATGTTTGCTTCATAGAACATCTGCCTTGGAAACCAGGGACATGTTTTAAAGGAATGTTCCTAAATCCTGCCCTAGACCAACTGATTCAGCATCTCTGAGACTAACAATCTACATTTAAAAAAAAAAAAAAAAAAAATCTGGCTACATGAATCTTCTGCATCCTAAAACTGTAAACACTTCCCTGCTCACCCTTCATGGTCTCAGCTGACGCGCTGGATGAACATAGCGGAACTAAGCTCTAAAAAATGCTGAGGGTGTTGTGCATCTCAGGGAAGGCCTCGCATTTTAACTGAAGACAGTCTCTAAGGATTCCATCTCGACGGGGAAATTTCAACCACCAGGGCAAGGTGGTTACTGAAATTTCCCTCCCTCTTTTCCTTTCCTTTTTTCTATCTTGTTTTGTGATAGCCTTGCCTTCTGCCCACCTCAGTCTTGGACCCTTCCATAAATTCATGTATCAGTCAGGAAATGCTAAAGACAACCTGAGATTTATATGTGATTTAATAACTTCAGATTAACTCAGTTATTTCTGGGGAATGTGTGTTGTCACCAAACGTGAAAACAAACTTTCTACATTCCCCAAGGGAACCACCTAACTAAGGATGGGAAAAAGAAACTAAAAGACTTTCACCATCAAATAAGTTTGAAGAATACTGAATTAAAATTACTCTTAACTATAACACTTTTCAGTCTTTAACATGCTGATATACACTGGGAATTTCCCAGGGATGCTGATGTGCATTATGGCCTGGATCTACTTGGGGAGCCTCCTGAAGTATCTTACTTTGAGGACCAACTTTGGGAAAGAATGTTCTAGATTGTAGCAGGTAGCCGGTCCATCAGCTACATTCATGCTATAGAATGGATCACATTTTCTACATTCTAAAATTCTTTGGCTGCTTACTCCAACTTGGGGCTTAATTTAACATTTTAGCAAAAGTGGTCTTCGTTTTCTGTTATTTCAAGGAACTTCAGATTTCAGATCCACATTTCATACTTCATGAAATTTACTTGCAAGCATACTATGCAATGTTTGACCAATATCTTACAAGTGGATTTTGCTTGTATTCCTCTTGACTGAAATAACTATTCAAATATCAATGTTCCTGTGCGTGATGTTTATTTGAAAATTTGTGTTCACTATTGGCTCATGTAAACACTTTATTCTCTTTGTTCCAATTAGCGCTTTGGTATTTAGGGAGAAAAGTTTTTGAAATAACATTTGTGTCTGTTTCCAATACACGTTTAAATTCACACAGCTTTTGATGTAATGCTGTAAATAACTACTTACCAAAGAAAACAGGTGTTATTTTTACCAATGTTTCACTTTTATTTCCTTTTCTTAAAACTAGTTTCTATTATTTTCCTTGAAAGTATCAGAGCTTCTCTACTGATAATTTCTTGAGTTTCCTTAGGTAAATCTTGAACAAGTTTAACTAGAAGACATCAATGAAATAGCCACGCAGATCTTCAGCATACGGACCTAATCAAGAATAGATAAGGCACTGAAGTTTTAGAGGTTGCAAGTTGAAAACATTCCATTCAAAAGCATCTTAGAAATATATGTCTGTATAGATAAAATAAGATTGTAGTGAGTGTTTTAAATGAACTTTTTTTTCCAGCCTCTGCACAGATAGGTTGTGATGCTGTCTTGGAGAAGGACCTCAATTCACATATTTGCTACCAATTCAACCTGCTTTCATTTCTCTCTTGGAGTGAGGCACATTCTTCATGCCAGATGCAAGGAGGTGCTTTATTAAGTATTGTGGATGAAAGTGAAGAAAATTTCATAAGAAGTAAGTAGGTGGATGATGCACATTGTTATGGGTATGGTAAAATGACTATTGTTAAGTTATATTCATATATGAGGGAATATGATCTGAAAAAAAGTTTCTTAAAAAATGTTTTATTTTCATGATGAAGACCAAATTCTCAACCAGAATTTTTACATGAATGTTGGGCCATTCCATTTGGCACCCAGTAATGTCTTTCTTATATTTACCCCATGAAGAAGAGAATTTAAGACCACAGCAAAGGACCCAGAAGAGTTGCGGCTCTAACAAGTGAATAGAGCAACTACTATCAATTCTTGCTCTTTCAATTAGTCATTCAATTTTCATTTATAAATTATTAAGCAGTCTAATAACAGTTTATCTATCACACACTGCATGCAGGTACAACCTAGGCTTTCTGGTAGATGCCAAAGAATAAGTTCTTTTATTTACATTTTAGTGGGAAAACCAAAAGCACATACATGTGAACTAACAGTATAAGAAAGACAACAATATAAAATGTCAAAAGAATTGTAATAACAAGCTGAGACTGTATTTCACCCATTCCATAAACCATATTTTTACTTTTTTATAGATTAAATGTGTTTGGGAAACGCTTTAAAAATGTTTGGAAACATTAAAAAGTGTGGCAAAATTAGTCACTTTCATTAAAAGTTTTTGACACTTCTTTCTCAAATTTTATTACACATGTACGACAATGAAAATAATTTTTTTAAATCAGCTATACAAAAAGAAAAGCAAATGAAAAATTGCTGTAGTTCTACAAACCAGAGTTAACCACGTTCTTTTGCAAAAATATATAAATGCATGTGATAGACATAGCATATATGAAAAAATGGCATTGTATGAAAATATGGGGCAGTTATTGCACAGTGTATAGGTGAAGGGACCAGAGAGCCACCTACCTGGGATTGAATCCTGCCTCTACTACTTACTAACAAAGTTACCCAAGCAACTCGTTTAACTGCCCTGTGCCTCAATTCCCCCCCTATCTAGAGGAAATAATAGTAGTACCTACTTCTTGGTGTAGTTTACATCTTATCATGCAGGTGAAGTCTTAGAAAAGTGCCTGGCATGCATAACAAATACTCAATGTAGGTTAACCATTTAACAACTCTGCACACAGTTGGGTAATCTGCCTTTTTTATTTGCCTGCCTGTACTAAACATGTGTCCATGTCTATAAATACATAGAATATACATCATAATTTTTAATGATTACCTAGTAGTGTAGATTAGCAGTAATATATTGATGTAATCTCCTCTTAGGAATAGAAAAATTATTTTATTTATTTACTTATTTGTTGCAATTATAAACCATTCCTGCATATTCCATTGTTCATAGTTCCACAATTATTTCTCTGTAAGTTTATAGAAGTAGGTTCCCTGAATGGAAGAGGAGACACACTTAAAAGCTTTTGAAAGTCAGTAACATTTTCCAGAAGAATTGTAACACATGGATAAACAGTGCATGCCTGTCCTTCCCCCAGATTTGAGTGAAAACACCAATTTCCAAAATCATTACTAACCTGCACTGTTTTTTATGTAAAAACTTGCACACCATTTATGAATTACAGTTGTTATCTATCTTAACTGCAAGAATCTCTCGTGAGAAGATTTGAACTTATGCATTGAACTTGAATAACAATTTTTGGAAATAAAATGTCAGGGTCTTTGATTTATATACCTCAATCCTACAATGAGACTTTGGAAATTGTTTAGGAAAACAGAAGTCTATTCATAATGACAGAAATTCATTCTAATTAACCTATTTTTTAATGATCAGAATAATCTAATGTTTCTTGCCAGTCACAGGTGAATATTAACTATGGTAATAAGGAATTATCAAGCTGTCATGTATGCCAAGCAATATCCACAGGAGTTTAGGTTTGAGTTTATTATTATAATATTGAGGGTCAATTTAGTTGTAAAGATGAATAGACAGGTTTTTTGAACTTTAAACATAGATCATAAATTGCACAATGATTTTGTGTGTGTTGATAAAGCAATTACACAATGGATATTCAAAATAAGCCTAAGAATGATTAATATTTTAATTTGATTATTTTAAAATATCACTTGGCATTTACTTGGATATAAATTATGGAAATTTCTCCCAGTTTAGCCGTGCATCTTTCAATTCACTTCTTGTCATCATGAAACCTGTTAAGACCTGTTAATGGTCATAGAGTACTATTGAAAGGAATAATTAAATCAGCATTAGGAAGAGATTCCATTTCCAATCACTGAGGATGCTGCAGACTTGCTATGTGAATACCCTGACCTCATAACTTGGATAATTATAAGCCATGAGTTGCTGTGTGCAGAGGTCAGCCACAGGAGCCACAGAGTCAGCCTGCCATAAAACTGTCTCTGGCCTAGGTAGTGAGAGCAGCCTCAAGTTTATACTGTGTTTTAGTCAGCTTTTTTGATGCTGTGACCAAAGGACCTGACAAGAACAATTTTGGGAGGAAAAGTTTATTTGGGGGCTCGCCGTTTCAGAGGTCCCAGTCTACAGATGACTGACTCCATTCCTCAGAGCTCAAAGTGAAGAAGAACATCATGGTGGAAGGGTGTGGCAGAGGAAAGCAGCTGGGGACATGGCTCCAGGAAGCAGAGAGAGAGCTGTGCTCAACCAGGACACAATATATACCCAAAAGGCATGCCCCCAGGGACCCACCTCCTCCAGCCACACCCTCCCTGCCTAGACTACCACCCAGTTAATCCTTATCAGGAATTAATGCACTGATTAGTTTAAGGCTCTCATAACCCAATCATTTCGCCTCTAAACTTTCTTGCACTGTCTCATACATAAGCTCTTCCACATGGCTTTAGTCCACACCTGCTGGAGATCTCTCTGGATGCTCTCTGGTCCCTTGGATTTTGCTGTTTCTTTTGGCCACACATTTCTGATTGGCTCTCTCTGCCCTGCTGTGCTTCAGCACACCTTTTTAAATTTAAAAACTTGCCTCCATTGCCTTTCTGGGAGTGGCCCTGAACACTTCCTCCCCTACCCTCTAAAAGTCTTAAGTGTATGAGCCCATGAAAATAAGATGGCTTCAGATTCTTAATAGTGCACATTGACAACCTTTGAAGGCCAACATTTTTGGATGCTTGAATGAAGCACTGACAGCTAAGAAGAGGTCTTCTTAGCTGTCAGTGCACCTTAGGAGTTTGCTAGGTTTCTGCAGACAGTGGAAGCATCAGAGTGGGTTTTAGTAGCACCTAAACCCCTTCCTATTAACTAAGATTGATTGATGACTCCATGAACCAGGAATGGGAAAATCAGAAAGAAGTGGAACAGTAAAAGCTTTTTTAATTCCATAATTTTCTTTTCAGAGCACATGAGTGGTAAAGCCATAGAAATATGGACAGGTTTGAATCAGCTGGATGAAAACGCTGGCTGGCAGTGGTCTGATGGAACCCCACTCACCTATCTGAACTGGAACACAGGTACCCACAGGGTTTACTTACCTTTGTCATGTGACATCATTCTGGGGCCTTAAACAGGAGCATTTCCCATGTAGATCTAAGACTTTATTCTCAAAGTGGTTTATAAATATTTTTTAGCCGGACTAAATATCCTCTAATGCAAGCTTTTCCAGACAAGTAGAGGCCAGCTAAGGCTGCAGAAGACTGTGGGTCAGAGCCAAGGTTCCATCTGCTGTTTTAGAAATAACAACACTGCAAAACCAATTACTCTAAAACTTACTTTAAAGTAAAATTGGCTCTTCTGCCATCATTGGGAAATCACTTAATTGTCATGTGTGAACTTTAACTGCAAAATCATAACATCTAATAGGCTTTGCTATCTGTGAGAAGTATCCCCTGATGCTAAAATTGCATTTCAGTGTGTATTAAACTCACTTGACACACACACACATTGTATTTTCAGAGACAAATGTTGATCCATTCGTTGAATATCGCTGTGGAGTATTTAATGCATTTATGTCAAATGCCTGGAGGAGTAGGGACTGTGAGTTCACCTTGCCTTACATATGTAAAAAATATCTAAACCACACTGATCATGAAATAGTTGGTAAGTGTTTTAAGTTGTTCTTACATGTTGTTAACTCGTCCTCTAAATACATTCAAATTCCTCTATTTTTGCTAATTCATAATTTAAATTTAACTAAAGCTGCTCTATATTTATATGAATAAAAATGCATAACTAGGTAATATCTGTAATTCTAAAAGCACAATGAATCTAACAGATGTATTTAGGTTTTCACTAAAAGCTGAAACAACCAGAGCACTGCAAACATTTTCTTCCTCTTTTTTAAAAATTTGCCTTCATTATCATTCTGCATTAGATGTGTGCTCCCTTTGCTACTCTAGATTTGAGTTTTATTTATGGTTCCCCTGGAAATTAAACATACAAGAAAATAATTTTATAAAATTATTTGCTTCATTAATTTTCTTTTTTGTTAATTTTTAATTGCTACTTAATAATTATACATATTTATGAGATAGGATGTTACGTTTCAATACATGTATGCATTGCATAATGAGCAGATTGGGATAATTAGTTTATCCTTTATTTCAAATGCTTATCATTTCTTTGCAGTAAGAACATTCAAAATCCCTCTTCTGGCTATTTTGAAATATACAACACATTATTTTTAACTGTAGTCACCCTATTCTGCAGCAGAACCCCTATTTAATTATAACTTTACACCCTTCTTGATTTTGTATCACATTCTGTATCTCTTGTTAGTAACACCCTCCCACTACAATAACAACCAAAAAAAAATTGGTATAATTAAGACTTAAATAATACCAAATTACAATATAGTCCAATTGTTTCTGTCTTTAAGGTCTATTACCTCTTTTAGTTCTTGTGGGAATTAATGTCTTAACTCAAAAGTAGAGATAAAAACATAACCATTTTTAAAAGAAACATTACAAGAATAATTAGAAACAACTCTACATTTTAAAAAGACTCAAATGTCATGTTTAAATATTGCCCCTTACAATCAGGTTTTAACTGTTATTCTCTTTTAAACAGCTCAGTCTGCGAATAATGTAGAATAGGGAGAGAAGCAGCCTGTAGTTTTTTCCCCCATAGGAATTTTTTCATTATTTCAAGAATTTGCTAAAAATGCTACCAACTGTTATCGTCCTTTTCCCTGTCTCCTCCTTCTTTCACCTCTCTTTGTTCATGTCTTCCTTCTTCATCTTTCATTATTTTTTATGCCCTTCTGCATTCTCTCCTGCCTCCTTTCTTGTTTTGTTTTTCTTATCTCTAATTGAGGCTAGAAGACCAGAAATGAAAAATAGTGGTGTTAGATTTGTTTGAAGTATATGCTGTTGCTTTGAGTTCAACAAATTCTTCTGATGATTCAGTCCAGTGTCCTTGCACTATGCTTCTGGAATTCCAGGGGTTTTTGTTTGTTTGTTTGTTTTAATTGACACATAAAAACATAAGAAATTTACATATTAACTGGGTACCATGTAATGTTTTGATACATGTACATGTTGTACAATGTTTATTTTTATATCAGGTTAAAATGTCTACCTCCTTAGACATCATTTCTTTTTTTATTGGTGTGTTATAGTTTTATTAGTAGAATTCATTGTTATTTATTCATATATGCACACAACATAATTTGGTCAATTTCATTTCCCAATAAAACTTTCAAAATTCTTACTTGCAGCTTCTCAAAACGCACAGTACATCATTGTTAACTACAGTTACCTCATGGTGCAATAACACCCAGTTCCCCCCAAGCCAATCTAACTGTAACTCAACACCCATTGGCCAGTCTTTCACCATCCCTCCCCACCTATTCTCCGTAGTCTCTGGTAACCACCTTTCTTTTTTTCACTTCTATGAGATCAACTTCGTTATATTCCACATATGAGGGAGATCTCCAGTTCCATCCATGTTGCTGCAAATGATAGGATTTCATCCTTTTTTTGTCTGACTAGTATTTCTATTCCTTCACCAGTCTTTACCCATTCACCAGTTGGTGGAAACTTAGGTTGTTTCCATTTCTTGGCTCATATGAAAAGTGCAGCAATGAACATGGGAATACACATGTGTCTTTGACATACTGATTTCATTCCTTTGAATATACAGCCAGTAATGGGATTGCTGGGTCATATAGTTACAGTTATATAGTTATTCTTGAGAAACTTCCATATTGTTTTCCTTAATGGCTATACTAATTACATTCATACCAACAGTATGCAAGGGTGCCCTTTTCTCCACATCCTTGCCAGTATTGATTATGGTTAGTCTTTATTATAACAGCCATTCTTATTGGAGTGAGGTGATATCTCATTGTGGTTTGATTTGCATTTTCCTGATGACTAGTGATATAAAGCATTTTTCATATCTGTTGACCACTGGTGTATCTTCAGTTGAGAAATGTCTATTTAGATCTATTGCCCACTTTTTAATCATGTTATTTGTTTTATCCTATTGAATTTTTGGAGTTCCTTTTATATTCTGGATATTAATCCCTTGTCAGATGTGCAGTTTGCAAATCTTTTTCCCTTTCTGTAGATTCTCTCTGTGCTCTGTTGATTGATTCCTTTACTGAACAGAAGCTTTTGAGTTTGATGTCAATCCCATTTTGTTGTTGTTGTTGTTGCCTATGCTTTTGGGGTCTCCACCAAAAAATCCTTGTCCAATACAAAGTACTGAAGTATCCTCCTTTTTTCTTCAAGTACTTTCATAGTTTCAGTCCTACATTTAAGTAGTTAATCCATTATTGTTAATTTTTGTAACTGGTGAGAGATAGGGGTCTAGTTTCAGTTTTCTGCATGTAGATATCCAGTTTTTCCAGCACCATTTATTGAAAAGACTGTCCTTTCTCCAATGTGTGTTCTTAGCCCCTTTGTCAAAAATCAGTTGGCTACAGAAGCATGGGTAGATTTCTAGGTTCTCTTTTCTGTTCCACTGGTCTATGGATCTGTTTTTATGCCAAAACCATGCTGTTTTGATTGTTATAGCTTTGTAGTGTGTTTTGAAGCCAGGCAGTATAATGCCTCCGATTTGTTCCTTTTGCTCAAGATGACTTTAGCTATTTGGAGTTCTGTTTGCTTGTTTTCATGCTAATTTTAGGACTGTTTTCTCTAGTTTTCTGAAGAATGTTATTGGTATTTTGATAGGAATTACACTGAATCTGTAAATCATTTCATGTAGTATAGACATTTTTAAAACAGTGATTCTTCTAACCCATGAACACAGGGTGTCTTTCCACTTTTTTGTATCCTCTTTAATTTCTTTAATCGATGTTTTTAAATTTTCATTGTAGATATCTTTCATCTCTTTGGCTAAATTTATTTCAAGATTTTTTTGGTAGCTATTGAAAATGAGATTGCTGTCTTGATTTTTTTTTTTGAAACAGTACTCAGATATAAACATTTATAACTTAAAATACTTGTATCAGAAATAAGCTAGAATAACAATCAAATTATTTTCAAATTATGTAGTAGGAAGTAAAAAATAAGAGTAGGAGCAGAAATATATGAGATAGAGAAGAAATAGTATAGTTATAATTTGATAAAAATCAACAAGTCTAATCATGAAAACAGCAAGAACACAAAAATTAATGTCAATGGAAAGGAAGTGATCAAAATAACCTTACAGATGCTAAAAACATATTAAGTTAATATTACAATTGTATGCCAACATATGTGATAGCTTACATAATATGGTCTATATTAGAAAAGGATCTGTGTACTGCTGAGAAGAGAGTATATTCATTGATAGATGAAATATTCTATGTATGTTCATTAAGTCTAAATTATCAATTGTATTTTTTACTTCTATAGCTTCTTTATTTAGTTTTCATTTGGAGGATATACCCAGTGGAGACAGAGGCATGTTAAAGTTACCAGTATTATTGTGTTGTGGTCTATTTGATTCTTGAGATTGAGAAGGGTCTGTTTGATGTACATAGATGCTTCATTGTTTGGGGCATAAATATTTATGATTGTTATGTCTTGTTGATGTTAAATTTCCTTAAGTAGTATGAAATGGTTTTCTTTGTCCCTTCTGATTAACTTTGGCTTAAAGTTCACTTTATTTGATATAAAGATAGAAACCCCTGCTTGTTTATGTGATCCATGGAAGAGAGATGTTTTTTTCCCATCCTTTCACCTCCATTCTATGGATGTGTTTGCCAGTGGGCCTTTTTTTAAATCCAATCTGCCAGTCTGTGTCTTTTGATTGATGAGTTTAGACCATTAATGTTCAAGTTTATTACTGAGATATGGTTTGTGTTCCCAGTCATTTGGATTTAATCCTGGTTTTTAATTTGAATTAGTTTCTCCTTTGACTGACTATTTCTTAGTATAGTTCCTCCCTTTGCTGGTTTTCACTTTTTTTTTTTTTTCCTCATTTCCTTCCCATGGAATATTTTGCTGAAAATATTCTGTAGTGCAGGCTTTCTAGTTGCACATTCTTTTAACTTTTGTTTATCATGGGAGGCTTTTATTTCACCTTCAAATCTGAAGCTTAAATTTTGCTGGATTTAGATTCTTGGTTGACATCCATTTTCTTTCAGAGCTTGGTATATATTGTTCCAGGACCTCCCAGCTTTGAGAGTCTGGTTTGAGAAATCAACTGTGATCTGAATTAGTTTCCCTCTATATGAAATATGATATTTTTTCTCTTGGAGTTTTTAAAATTCTATCCTTATTCCGTATGTTAGGCATTATAATGTGCCTTCATGTGGATCTGTTGTAACTGTGTACATTTGGGATCCTGTAAGTCTCTTGTATTTGATTTTCCATTTCATTCTTTAGGTTTGGGAAATTTTCTGATATTATTTTATTGAAAAAAATTGTGCATTACTTTGGTTTGTATCTCTACACCTTCATCTATCCCAGTAAATTTTCAGTCTTTTCATATTACCCATGGTTCTTGGAAGTTCTGTTCATGGTTTCTTAACATCTTCTCTCCGTGGTCAACTCTATTTTCAAGATTATATATTTTGTCTTCATTGCCTGAGGTTCTGTTTTCCAAATGGTATAGTCTGTTAGTGAAGCTTTTGATTGAATTTTTAATTTGGTTTATTGTTTCCTTCATTTCAAGGATTTCTGGTTTTCTTCTTTTTTTTTTTCAGAATCTCTATCTCTTTATTGAAGTGATCTTTTGCTACCTTTATTTGCTCTCTTACATCATCCTTTACTTTGTAGATCAGTTTAATTACACACATTCTAAACTCCTTCTCTAACATTTCTTCTATTATGGGGTTGATGGATTTTGTTATTGGAGTATCTTGGTTTGTTTGGGGCAGTATATTCCCTTGCTTTTTCATGTTGTTTGTGTGTCTATTCATCTAACAGTATGGACTTGAGGCAGTAGAGTTTCTACCCTGTGGATTTATAGTGTCCCTGAAGGTTTCCAGTACCTTACTCTTTAGGGAGAGACAAATAATAAAAACAATGAATGTGAACAAATATATAGCATTAAACCAAATAGTTCCTACCATGACATCTGTATTGTTAATTATCACAGTAAATAGAAATGATAAGATCAGTTAAGCCTACAATAAAAACAGCAAATTTGCCAAAGCGTTTATATAATTTTAGATGGTGGACAGGGAGAGAACAAAAGTGATATAGGATGTGAAGATTATGAGGGAGGAGGGGAAAATAAGAAGTAAAAATATAAAGGAAGAATGAAAGAGAAAACAATAGAGATTGTTAGCAAAAGAAAAGAGAATCAAGGAAAACAGGTAGGAAGAAAAAATACACATATATAAAGTAAAAATTAAAAAACAAATTAAAAATAAAATAAAAACACAAAACAAAACTAATCAAACATCATAGTTTCAAAAACTAATCCATGAAAAATAACTGTCTTCAAAAATGCTAAAAACGAGAAAAAAGCAAATATGAATATGTATAAATGTCCATGTACCACTAAGGTCATAATTAAACAGAGAAAAATAATTTTTAAAATTTTTGATGAAAAGTTAAAGTAATCTTTCTGTTGGAATTCAAAAGATTCTCACCTTCTCTTCTCAGTAGTTTCGGGTGGGGTCATCTGGAATATGATGCTCTACCCTCTGAATTGCTAGAATGAGAGAAATAATCCCATAGGTGGAATCCTGGAGGCAGGATTTAGGCTTAGGCAGGCTCTAGGCTCTTGACTAAATGCCAATTAGTCTTGAGATTTTAAATCAGCACACCTCCAGCACCCAGCATTGCTGGTCCTCGGCGGAAGACTATACCCTAGGAATCTCCCCTGGGTTTCACTCATGTGGTGGGGGACTCAATTCTTGGTCTCCTACATCATCTTCAGACTCCACATTTCCTGATCTTGGATTCAATCTTAACAATTTCTCCTACCCCCACTCTTCTGAGTTACCAGTCAGATATGTCTCTCCCAGTCGATCCTGCAAGCAGTCAGCTTGGAGGGGGAGGGGTAGAGCTGGGTGGGTTTCCACAACCACTTGTCCCCTGTGTAAACCTGTCTCCATATTTGATTGTCTCCTGGTCACTTAAGCACACTCTATGTTGTGCAGAGTGTGTTTACTGGGCCTGTATTTCAGGCCAAACTCAGGTTGGCCAGGAATTAGCCCCCTCAGCTGACCCTATGCCATGGCTACAAAATGGTTCCTTCCTTTGTCCTCCACAAGCCACCTGAAGAGGTGGGGCTTCTTTCCCTGCACATGGATATTGTACATCATGTCTTTCAGATTTGCCAGGCAATGTCCTTACCCAAACACACCTTGGGCCTCCCAAAAATGTGGGTTCTTTTAATTCCCTTATCCCTCCACTATGTTCATGGAAGGAACACTCTGGCTGGAACTTCAGACCTGGCTGCAGCAGAGGCTGTGCCACTGGGGACTTCTTCCTTATTTTATTATATCCAACCTCCTGAGTCCTCAATCTGCTATGAATGTCCAGTTTTAAATCCCAGTAAAGCCCCCCTCTTTTTTGTTCACCATCTTGCTGAGAAGCTGCCTATCTGCTTTCTTGGTTTCACTCAGCTGTCTTGATTTCTATTTCAAACAATTTGTTATTGGCATAAAGCAACATCACTTATTTTTATATATTGATTTTCTATCTTACAACTTTGTTGAATTCATTTATTATTTGTAAAAGTTGTTTGGTTAAGATCACATCATCTGCAAACTGACAATTTGACTTCTTTTTTTCTAGTTTGGTTGCTCTTTATTTCTTTCTCTAGCCTGTTTGCTCTGGCTAGGACTTCCAAGACTATACTGGCTGAAAGTGCTGAAATTGGACACCTTTGTCTTGTTGTAGATCTTAAACAGACAACTTTCAGTTTTTCCACATTCCATATAATGATGAGCCGCATCCTCAGTCCTTTTTTATTTTAAGTCAGGGTCTTGCTAAGTTGCAGAGGCCGGCCTCAAACTTGTGATCCTCCTGCCTCACCCTACTGAGCTGCTGGAATTAGTTGTGTGCCACTGTGCCTGGCTACCCCTTATTATTATATAATGTCCTCCTTTGTCTCTGTTTACTGCTTTTGACTTAAAGTCTATTTTATTTGACATAAGTATGGCTACTCCTGCTTTCATTTGGATTCTATTTACATGACATATCTTATTCCGTCTCTTCACTTTCGGTCTGTATGTATCCTTAGAGGTAAAGTGAGTTTCTTGTGTTGGGTCTTGATTTTTATCCAATCATTCTGTCTTTATTTGGAGAATTTAATCCATTTACATTTGAGGGTAATTATTGGTGCCTAAGGTCTTACTGTAACAACTTTAAACTTGTTTTCTAGTATTGTTCTTCTTTCTCTCTCCCTCTATTACAATCTTCCTTTGTGGTTAAGCGACTTATTCTGTCCGTGTGTTCGATTCCTTGCTTTTTATTTTTGTTTTGTCTATTATAGATTTTTTTTGCTTTGTGGTCACCATGAGGCTTACAAAACACAACTTTTGATTACAAAAGTTATTTTTAATTAATCCCAACTTAAAGACACAGAACCAAATCAAACACAAAAGAACAAGAGAACATATACTTCAGTTCCTCCCTAAGGACACATTTAATTTTTTTTTTGGAGGGGGGTACCAGGGATTGAACTCAGGAGCACTCAGCCACTGAGCCACATCCCCAGCATTTTTTTTTTTTTTAAGAGTTAGGGTCTTGCTGAGTTGCTTACCACCTTGTTTTTGCTGAAGCTGGCTTTGCAATCCTCCTGCCTCAGCCTCACAAACCACTGGAATTACTGGCATGCACCACTGCACCTGGCATATTTGAATTTTTTGATAGTCCATTTTATATCTTTCTATATTGCCCGTCTCTTAACATATTAACATAGTTATTATTTTTCATCATATTAGTTTTTAGTTTTCATATTAAAGATATGAATGCTTTACACACCAATGCTTACAATATGAGATCATTCTGAATTTGTTTTGTGTACACTTACTAGGGGGTTTTACACCTTCCCACTACTTTATTCTTACTCACTGATGTCTTTCAATTTTAAGAACTTTCTTTAGCATTTCTTGTATAACACATCTGGTAGTGATGTATTTTCTCAAGATTTCACTTGGGAATGTCTTTATCTCTTCTTTATTTCTTTTTTTTTTTTTTTCCTTTTTATTTTATTGTAAACAAATGGGATACATGTTGGTTCTCTGTTGGTACATGGCGTAAAGGCATACATTTGTGTAATCATAATTTACATAGGGCAATGTTTGTTTGATTCATTCTGTTATTTTTTCCCTTCCCCCACCCTCCCACCCCTCTTTTCCATCTATACGTCCTTCCTTCCTCCATACTTGCCCCCCTCCCTAACCCTAACTTTAACCCTAACACTAACCTTCCCTCCCCCCCATTATGTTGTCATCCTCCACTTATTAGCGATATCAATTCGTCCTTTGGTTTTTTTGAGATTGGCTTATCTCACTTAGCATGATATTCTCCAATTTCATCCATTTGCCTGCAAATGCCATAATTTTATCATTCTTTATGGCTGAGTAATTATTCCATTATATATATATACCACAGTTTTCTTTAATCCACTCATCAATTGAAGGGCATCTAGGTTGGTTCCACAGTCTGGCTATTGTGAATTGAGCAGCTATGAACATTGATGTGGCTGTATCTCTGTAGTATGCTGATTTTAGATCCTTTGGGTATAGGCCAGGAGTGGGATAGCTGGGTCAAATGGAGGGTCCATTCCAAGTTTGCTAAGGAATCGCCACAATTGCTTTCCAGAGTAGCTGCACTAATTTGCAGCCCCCCCAGCAAGTATGAGTGTACCTTTCTCCCCACTCCTCGCCAACAGCTAGTGCTTGTATTTTGATAATCGCCATTCTAATTGGGGTGAGATGGAACCTTAGGGTGGTTTTGATTTGGCATTTCTCTTATACTAGAGATGTTGAACATTTTTTCATATGTTTATTGATTGCTTGTACATCTTCTTCTGTGAAGTGTGTGTTCATTTCCTTAGCCCATTTGTCAATTGGATTATTTGTATTGTTGGTGTAGAATTTTTTGAGTTCTTTATAGATTCTGGAGATTAGTGCTCTATCTGAAGTATGATTGGCAAAGATATTCTCCCACTCTGTAGGCTCTTTCTTCACATTACTGATAGTTTCCTTTGCTGAGAGAAAGCTTTTTAGTTTGAATCTATCCCAGTTATTGATTCTTGCTTTTATTTCTTGTGCTATGGGAGTCCTGTTAAGGAAGTCTGGTCCTAAGCCGACATGTTGAAGATCTGGACCTACTTTTTCTTCTATAATTTGCAGGGTCTCTGGTCTGATTCCGAGGTCCTTAATCCATTTGGAGTTTAGTTTCGTGCATGGTGAGAGATATGGGTTTAGTTTCATTCTGTTGCATATGGATTTCCAATTCTCCCAGCACCATTTGTTGAATGGGCTATCTTTTCTCCATTGCATATTTTTGGCACCTTTGTCTAGTATGAGAAAATTGTATTTATTTGGGTTTGTGTCCGTGTCCTCTATTCTATACCATTGATCTACCTTTCTATTTTGGTACCAATACCATGCTGTTTTTGTTACTATTGCTTTGTAGTAGAGTTGAAGATCTGGTATTGCAATACCCCCTGTTTCACTCTTCCTGCTAAGGATTGCTTTAGCTATTCTGGGTTTCTTATTCTTCCAGATGAATTTCATAATTGCTTGCTCTATTTCTGTAAGGTACGTCATTGGGATTTTAATTGGAATTGCATTGAATTTGTATAGCACTTTAGGTAGTATGGCCATTTTGACAATATTAATTCTTCCTATCCAAGAACATGGAAGATCTTTCCATCATCTAAGGTGTTCTTTAATTTCTTTCATTAGTGTTATATAGTTCTCATTGTAGAGGTCTTTCACCTCTTTTGTGAGATTGATTCCCAAGTATTTTATATTTTTCGAGGCTATTGTGAATGGGGTAGTTTTCCTAATTTCTCTTTCTGAAGATTCATCACTTATGTATAAAAATGCGTTAGATTTATGGGCATTGATCTTGTAACCTGCTACTTTACTGAATTCACTTATGAGTTCTAAGAGTTTTCTGGTGGAATTTCCAGGTTCCTCTAAATATATAATCATGTCATCAGCGAACAGGGATAGTTTGAGTTCTTCTTTCCCAATTCATATCCCTTTAATCTCTTTGGTTTGTCTAATTGCTCTGGCCAGAGTCTCAAGAACGATGTTGAATAGAAGTGGTGAAAGAGGGCATCCCTGCCTTGTTCCAGTTTTTAGGGGGAATGCTTTCAGTTTTTCTCCATTTAGAATGATATTAGCCATGGGCTTAGCATAAATGGCCTTTACAATGTTAAGGAATGTTCCCACTATCCCTATTTTTTCTAGTGTTTTGAGCATGAAGGGGTGCTGTATTTTATCAAATGCTTTTTCTGCATCTATTGAAATAATCATGTGATTCTTGACTTTAAGTCTATTAAAGTCTATTATGCTGAATTATGTTTATTGATTTCCTGATGTTGAACCAACCTTGCATCCCTGGGATGAAACCCACTTCATCATGGTGCACTATCTTTTTAATATGTTTTTGTATGCGATTTGCTAAAATTTTGTTGAGAATTTTTGCGTCGATGTTCATTAAGGATATTGGTCTGAAATTTTCTTTCCTTGATGAGTCTCTGTCTGGTTTAGGTATCAGTGTGATATTGGCTTCATAGAATGAGTTTGGGAGGGTTCCCTCCTCTTCTATTTTATGGAATACTTTGAGAAGTATTGGAATGAGCTCTTCTTTAAAGGTTTTGTAGAACTCGGCTGAGAACCCATCTGGTCCCGGACTTTTCTTTGTTGGTAGGCTTTTGATGACTTCTTCTATTTCAGTACTTGAAATTGGTCTATTTAAATTGTTTATGTCCTCCTCGTTCAGTTTAGGCAATTCATATGTCTCTAGAAACCTGTTGATGTCTTCAAAATTTTCTATTTTGTTGGAGTATTGATTTTCAAAATAGCTTCTAATTATGTTTTGTATTTCAGTCCTGTCTGTTGTGATATTTCCTTGTTCATTCCGAATTTTAGTGATTTGGGTTTTCTCTCGTCTTCTCTTAATTAGTGTGGCTAAAGGTTTATCAATTTTGTTTATTTTTTCAAAGAACCAACTATTTATTTTGTCAATTTTTTGTATTGTTTCTTTTGTTTCAATTTCATTGATTTCAGCTCTGAGTTTAACTATTTCCTGTCTTCTACTATTTTTGGTGCTGTTCTGTTCTTCTTTTTCTAGGGCTTTGAGCTGTAGTGTTAGGTCGTTTATTTGTTGAGTTTTACTTCTTTTATTGAATGCGCTCCATGAAATAAATTTTCCTCTAAGTACTGCTTTCATAGTGTCCCAGAGATTTTGATATGATATTTCTTTGTTCTCATTTACTTCTAAGAATTTTTTAATTTCCTTCCTAATATCTTCTGTTATCCATTCATCATATAATAGCATATTGTTTAATCTCCAGGTGTTGGAATAGTTTCTGTGTTTTACTCTTTCATTTATTTCTAACTTCAATCCATTATGATCTGATAGAATACATGGTAGTGTCTCTATCTTCTTGTATTTGCTAACATTAGCTTTGTGGCATAGTATATGGTCTATTGTAGAGAAGGATCCATGTGCTGCTGAGAAGGAAGTGTATTCGCACTTGGTTGGATGGTATATTCTATAAATGTCCGTTAAGTCTAAATTATTGATTGTGTTATTGAGATCTATGGTTTCTTTATTCAATTTTTGTCTGGAAGATCTGTCCAGTGGTGAGAGAGGCGTGTTAAAATCACCTAGTATTATGGTGTTATGGTCTATTTGGTTTCTGAAATTGAGAAGGATTTGTTTGACATACATGGATGAGCCACTGTTTGGGGCATAGATGTTTATGATTGTTATATCTTGCTGATTTATGCTTCCCTTTAGCAGTATGAAATGACCTTCTTTATCCCTTCTGAGTAACTTTGGCTTGAAGTCCACATTATCAGAAATGAGGATGGATACTCCAGCTGTTTTGCTGAGTCCATGTGCATGGTATGTTTTTCCCCATCCTTTCACTTTTAGTCTATGGGTATCTTTTTCTATGAGGTGAGTCTCTTGCAGGCAACATATTGTTGGATCTTTCTTTTTAATCCAATCCGCCAGTCTATGTCTTTTAATTGATGAATTCAGGCCATTAACATTCAGGGTTATTATTGAGATATGATTTGGTTTCCCAGTCATTTGGTTCATTTTTTAAATTTTATTTATTTATTTGTTTGACACAACTTGTTTCCTCCTTTATTTGACAATTCCTTTAGGATAATTCCTCCCTTTGCTGATTTGCTTCTTTGTTTTTCATCTCTTCCTCATGGAATATTTTGCTGAGAATGTTCTGTAATGCCAGCTTTCTTTTTGTAAATTCTTTTAGCTTTTGTTTATCATGGAAGGATTTTATTTCATCGTCAAATTTGAAGGTATAAGATTCTTGGTTGGCATCCATTTTCTTTCAGGGCTTGAAAAATGTTGTTCCAGGCCCTTCTAGCTTTTAGGATCTGGATTGAAAAATCTGCTGATATCCGTATTGGTTTCCCCCTGAATGTAATTTGGTCTTTTCTCTCACAGCCTTTAAAATTCTGTCTTTATTTTGTATGTTAGGTATTTTCATTATAATGTGCCTTGGTGTGGGTCTGTTGTAATTTTGTGTATTTGGAGTCCTATAAGCCTCTTGAACTTGATTTTCCATTTCATTCTTCAGATTTGGGAAATTTTCTGATATTATTTCATTGAATAAATTGTTGATTCCTTTGGCTTGTTTCTCTAGGCCTTCCTCAATCTCAATAATTCTTAAATTTGGCCTTTTCATGATATCCCATAGTTCTTGGAGATTCTGTTCATGATTTCTTACCATCTTCTCTGTTTGTTCAACTTTGTTTTCAAGGTTAAATATTTTGTCTTCAGTGTCTGAGATTCTGTCTTCCAGGTGTTCTATCCTACTGGGTATGCTTTCTATGGAGTTCTTAATTTGGTTTATTGTTTCCGTCATTTCAAGGATTTCTGTTTGTTTGTTTTTTTTCAATATCTCTAACTCATTATTGAAATGATCTTTTGCTTCCTGTATTTGCTCTTTTAATTGTTGATTGGTGCGATCATTCAATGCCTGCATTTGCTCTTTCATCTCATCATTCAGTGCGTGCATTTGCTCTTTCATCTCATCGTTTGCTTCTCTGATCATTTTAATTATGTACATTCTGAACTCCTTTTCTGTCATTTCTTCTGCCATGCTGTCATTGGGTTTTATTGATGTAACATCTAGATTTGTTTGTGGCATTTTCTTTCCTTGTTTTCTCATATTGTTCAGGTATCAGTGAACCGCTGAGATATTGCAGATTTCCTCTATTGACTTACAATGTCCCTGAAGATTTCTATATATATCCCCCCTTAGCCTTCAGTAGGCTGAAGTCTTGGAGGAAGTTGATAATGCAGTGCTCCACAAGGAAGCTGCCTCTCTAGGAGTGGTGGCCTTCAGGTGGGGTATAATCCCTCCTAGTGGGCAAAGGTGCCTCCACTTGTTGACCAATGGTCATCCAAAGGGGCACTAGGCTGCGGGCTGAGGCAAGGCCTGTTTGGTCCTGAGTCTCTGGTTTTACCGTCCTTGTGGGGAAACCTCACCCGGCAGGGAAGACTCACCCGGTGGGGAGGTCTCGCTAGTCAGTTCCCTCCTAGAGGTTCCCCTCAATTTACAGCTACTGCCTGGGCTGGGCTGCCTTCCTCTGCAAAGTTCCCAGGGGCCCGGCCCTACCTCCTGGGCCTGGGAGACTCACCCTTCACAGATGAATCTCCTTAGGCTGCCCCTCCTCAGAGAATCTGCCCGCAGGCCTGGAACCTTCGCTCCGCCCCTAAGCCTGTCTTTGTGCGGCTCTTCCACCCAGAAGCCTCCTAGATCCTGGGACCCTGCTCTGCACCTAATCGCCTGGCTATGCGGCCCCTCCTCTGAGCAGCCACCTGGGGCCCCGTGCAATCGCTCTGAGTCCCAGAGACCCGCCACACGCCTCTTCCTCCAGACAGCCGCCCAGTATTCCGGTGCGGTCACTAGGAGTCCAAGCAACTCACTGCGTGCCTCCTCCTCCCACCAACCACCCATAGCCCTGGGCAACCAATCACTCCGAGTCGAAGTGATCCTCCCCGTTCCTCCTCCTTCTCCAGATAACCCCCCGGCTGTTCAGGAGCGGTCGCTCTGAGTGGCTCTGAAACCACGTGACCCGCTGCACGCTTCCTCTGGGCAGCCGCCCGGAGCTCTGGTGCGGCCACTGGAGACCAAGCGACCCACCGCGCTCCTCCTCCAGGAAGCCCCCCTGTGATCAGGAGCGGTCGCTTTAAGTCCAAACAACTCACCACTCGCCTTCTCCTCTGAGCAGCCGCCTGGAGCACTAATGCAGTCACTGCGAGTCCACACGACCTGCCGCGCTCCTCCTACTCCTACTCCTACTCCTCAGGGCAGGCCCCGGGGTTCAGAAGTGGTCTGAGTCCAAACAGCTCGCCACGCAGCCCCTCCTCTGTCAACCGCCTGTAGCTCCGGTGTAGTCACTCTGAATCCAAGCGACCGCGCTCCTCTTCCTCCTCTTCGTCCTCAGGGCAGGCCCCGGTGTTCAGAAGCAGTCGTTCTGAGTCCAAACAGCTCTCCTCGCCACTCCTCCCCTGGGCAGCCGCCCGATGTCTTTCAGTTTTAAGAACTTTCTTTAGCATTTCTTGTATAACAGATCTGGTAATGGTAATGATGTATTTTCTCAAGATTTCATTTGTCTTTATCTCTTCTTTATTTCTTTTTTTTTTCCTTTTTTTTAATTGTAAACAAATGGGATACATATCGTGTCTCTGTTTGTACATGGTGTAAAGGCTTACCATTTGTGTAATCATAACTTTACATAGGGTAATGTTGTTTGATTCATTCTGTTATTTTTTCCCTTCCCCTCACCCCTCCCACCCCTCTTATCCCGCTATACAGTCCTTCCTTCCTCCATTCTTGCCCCCCTCCCTAACCCTAACTCTAACCCTAACACTAAACTCTCCCTCCCCCCATTATGTGTCATCATCCACTTATTAGTGATATCATTCATCCTTTGGTTTTTTGAGATTGGCTTATCTCACTTAGCATGATACTCTCCAATTTCATCCATTTGCCTGCAAATGCCATAATTTTATCATTCATTATGGCTGAGTAATATTCCATTGTGTATATATATATATATATGCATACCACAGTTTCTTTATCCACTCATCAATTGAAGGACATCTAGGTGGGTTCCACAATCTGGCTATTGTGAATTGAGCAGCTATGAACATTGATGTGGCTGTATCTCTGTAGTATGCTGATTTTAAGTCCTTTGGGTATAGGTCAAGGAGTGGGATAGCTGGGTCAAATGGTGGTTCCGTTCCAAGTTTTCTAAGGAATCTCCACACTGCTTTCCAGAGTGGCTGCACTAATTTGCAACACCACCAGCAATGTATGAGTGTACCTTTCTCCCCACATCCTCGCCAACACCTGTTGTTGCTTGTATTCTTGATAATCGCCATTCTACTTGGGGTGAGATAGAATCTTAGGGTGGTTTTGATTTGCATTTCTCTTATTACTAGAGATGTTGAACATTTTTCCATATGTTTGTTGATTGCTTGTAGATCTTCTTCTGTGAAGTGTCTATTCATTTCCTTAGCCCATTTGTCGATTGGATTATTTGCATTCTTGCTGCAGAGTTTTTTGAGTTCTTTATAGATTCTGGAGATTAGTGCTCTATCTGAAGTATTATTGGCAAAGATTTTCTACCACTCTGTAGGCTCTTTCTTCACATTGCTGACAGTTTCCTTTGCTGAGAGAAAGCTTTTTAGTTTGAATCTATCCCAGTTATTGATTCTTGCTTTTATTTCTTGTGCTATGGGAGTCCTGTTAAGGAAGTCTGGTCCTAAGCCGACATGTTGAAGATCTGGACCTACTTTTTCTTCTATAATCTGCAGGGTCTCTGGTCTGATTCCGAGGTCCTTAATCCATTTTGAGTTTAGTTTCGTGCATGGTGAGAGATATGGGTTTAGTTTCATTCTGTTGCATATGGATTTCCAATTCTCCCAGCACCATTTGTTGAATGGGCTATCTTTTCTCCATTGCATATTTTTGGCACCTTTGTCTAGTATGAGAAAATTGTATTTATTTGGGTTTGTGTCCGTGTCCTCTATTCTGTACCATTGATCTACCTGTCTATTTTGGTACCAATACCATGCTGTTTTTGTTACTATTGCTTTGTAGTAGAGTTGAAGATCTGGTATTGCAATACCCCCTGTTTCACTCTTCCTGCTAAGGATTGCTTTAGCTATTCTGGGTTTCTTATTCTTCCAGATGAATTTCATAATTGCTTGCTCTATTTCTGTAAGGTACGTCATTGGGATTTTAATTGGAATTGCATTGAATTTGTATAGCACTTTTGGTAGTATGGCCATTTTGACAATATTAATTCTGCCTATCCAAGAACATGGGAGATCTTTCCATCTTCTAAGGTTTTCTTTAATTTCTTTCTTTAGTGTACTGTAGTTCTCATTGTAGAGGTCTTTCACCTCTTTTGTGAGATTGATTCCCAAGTATTTTATTTTTTTCGATGCTATTGGGAATGGGGTAGTTTTCCTGATTATTCTTTCCAAAGATTCATCACTTATGTATAAAAATGCATTAGATTTATGTGCACTGATCTTATATCCCGCTAATTTACTGAATTCACCAATGAGTTCTAAGAGTTTTCTGGTGGAATTTCCAGGTTCCTCTAAGTATATAATCATATCATCAGCAAATAGGGATAGTTTGAGTTCTTCTTTTCCTATTCGTATCCCTTTAATTTCTTTGGTCTGTCTAATTGCTCTGGCTAGAGTTTCAAGGACGATATTGAATAGAAGTGGTGAAAGAGGGCATCCCTGCCTTGTTCCAGTTTTTAGGGGGAATGCTTTCAGTTTTTCACCATTTAGAATGATTTAGCCATGGGCTTAGCATAAATGGCCTTTACAATGTTAAGGAATGTTCCCACTATCCCTATTTTTTCTAATGTTTTGAGCATGAAGGGGTGCTGTATTTTATCAAATGCTTTTTCTGCATCTATTGAGATAATCATGTGATTCTTGACTTTAAGTCTATTGATATGGTGATTTCCATTTATTGATTTCCTGATGTTGAACCAACCTTGCATCCCTGGGATGAAACCCACTTCATCATGGTGCACTATCTTTTTAATATGTTTTTGTATGCGATTTGCTAAAATTTTGTTGAGAATTTTTGCGTCGATGTTCATTAAGGATATTGGTCTGAAATTTTCTTTCCTTGATGTGTCTCTGTCTGGTTAGGTACCAGGGTGATATTAGCTTCATAGAATGAGTTTGGGAGGGTTCCCTCCTCTTCTATTTTATGGAATATTTTGAGAAGTATTGGAATGAGCTCTTCTTTAAAGGTTTTGTAGAACTCGGCTGAGAACCCATCTGGTCCCGGACTTTTCTTTGTTGGTAGGCTTTTGATGACCTCTTCTATTTCAGTACTTGAAATTGGTCTACTTAAATTGTGTATGTCCTCCTCGTTCAGTTTAGGCAATTCATATGTCTCTAGAAACCTGTTGATGTCTTCAAAATTTTCTATTTTGTTGGAGTATAGATTTTCAAAATAGCTTCTAATTATGTTTTGTATTTCAGTCCTGTCTGTTGTGATATTTCCTTGTTCATTCCGAATTTTAGTGATTTGGGTTTTCTCTCGTCTTCTCTTTGTTAGTGGCTAAAGGTTTATCAATTTTGTTTATTTTTTCAAAGAACCAACTATTTATTTTGTCAATTTTTTGTATTGTTTCTTTTGTTTCAATTTCATTGATTTCAGCTCTGAGTTTAACTATTTCCTGTCTTCTACTACTTTTGGTGCTGTTCTGTTCTTCTTTTTCTAGGGCCTTGAGCTATAGTGTTAGGTCGTTTATTTGTTGAGTTTTACTTCTTTTATTAAATGAGCTCCATGAAATAAATTTCCCTCTAAGTACTGCTTTCATAGTGTCCCAGAGATTTTGATATGATGTTTCTTTGTTCTCATTTACTTCTAAGAATTTTTTAATTTCCTTCCTAATATCTTCTGTTATCCATTCATCATATAATAGCATATTGTTTAATCTCCAGGTGTTGGAATAGTTTCTGTTTTTTACTCTTTCACTTATTTCTAACTTCAATCCATTATGATCTGATAGAATACAAGGTAGTGTCTCTATCTTCTTGTATTTGCTAACATTAAATTTGTGGCATAATATATGGTCTATTGTAGATAAGGATCCATGTGCTGCTGAGAAGGAAGTGTATTCGCTCTTGATTGGATGGTATAGTCTATAAATGTCCGTTAAGTCTAAATTATTGATTGTGTTATTGAGATCTATGGTTTCTTTATTCAATTTTTGTTTGGAAGATCTGTCCAGTGGTGAGAGAGGCATGTTAAAATCACCTAGTATTATTGTGTTATGGTCTATTTGGTCTCTGAAATTCAGAAGGATTTGTTTAACATACATGGATGAACCACTGTTTGGGGCATAGATGTTTATGATTGTTATATCTTGCTGATTTATGCTTCCCTTAAGCAGTATGAAATGACCTTCTTTATCCCTTCTGACTAACTTTGGCTTAAAGTCCACATTATCGGAAATGAGGATGGATACTCCAGCTTTTTTGCTGAGTCCATGTGCATGGTATGTTTTTCCCCATCCTTTCACCTTTAGTCTATGGGTATCTTTTTCTATGAGGTGAGTCTCTTGCAGGCAACATATTGTTGGATCTTTCTTTTTAATCCAATCTGCCAGTCTGTGTCTTTTGACTGATGAATTCAGGCCATTAACATTCAGGGTTATTATAGAGATATGATTTGGGTTCCCAGTCATTTGGTTCATTTTTTTAAATTTTATTGATTGATTGATTGATTGATTGGACACGACTTGGTTCCTCCTTTATTTGACAATTCCTTTAGGATAATTCCTCCCTTTGCTGATTTGCTTCTTTGTTTTTCATCTCTTCCTCATGGAATATTTTGCTGAGAATGTTCTGTAATGCCAGCTTTCTTTTTGTAAATTCTTTTAGCTTTTGTTTATCATGGAAGGATTTTATTTCATCGTCAAATTTGAAGGTAAGTTTTGCTGGGTATAAGATTCTTGGTTGGCATCCATTTTCTTTCAGGGCTTGAAAAATGTTGTTCCAGGCCCTTCTAGCTTTTAGGGTCTGGATTGAAAAATCTGCTGATATCCGTATTGGTTTCCCCCTGAATGTAATTTGGTCTTTTCTCTCACAACCTTTAAAATTCTGTCTTTATTTTGTATGTTAGGTATTTTCATTATAATGTGCCTTGGTGTGGGTCTGTTGTAATTTTGTGTATTTGGAGTCCTATAAGCCTCTTGAACTTGATTTTCCATTTCATTCTTCAGATTTGGGAAATTTTCTGATATTATTTCATTGAATAAATTGTTGATTCCTTTGGCTTGTTTCTCTAGGCCTTCCTCAATCTCAATAATTCTTAAATTTGGCCTTTTCATGATATCCCATAGTTCTTGGAGATTCTGTTCATGATTTCTTACCATCTTCTCTGTTTGTTCAACTTTGTTTTCAAGGTTAAATATTTTGTCTTCAATGTCTGAGGTTCTGTCTTCCAGGTGTTCTATCCTATTGGATATGCTTTCTATGGAGTTCTTAATTTGGTTTATTGTTTCCTTCATTTCAAGGATTTCTGTTTGTTTTTTTCAATATCTCTTACTCTTTATTGAAATGATCTTTTGCTTCCTGCATTTGCTCTTTTAACTGTCGATTGGTGCGATCATTCAATGCCTGCATTTGCTCTTTCATCTCATCATTCAGTGCGTGCATTTGCTCTTTCATCTCATCGTTTGCTTCTCTGATCATTTTAATTATGTACATTCTGAACTCCTTTTCTGTCATTTCTTCTGTCATGCTGTCATTGGGTTTTATTGATGTAACATCTAGATTTGTTTGTGGCATTTTCTTTCCTTGTTTTCTCATATTGTTCAGGTATCAGTGGACCGCTGAGATATTGCAGATTTCCTCTATTGACTTATAATGTCCCTGAAGATTTCTAGTATCTTTCCTCTTAGCCTTCAGTAGGCTGAAGTCTTGGAGGAAGTTGATAGCGCGGTGCTCCACAAGGAAGCTGCGTCTCTAGGGGTGGTGGTCTTCAGGTGCTAGTGGGCAGAGGTGCCTCCACTTGTTGACCAATGGTCATCCAAAGGGGAACTAGGCTGCGGGCTGAGGCAAGGCCTATTTGGGCCTGTGTCTCTGATTTTACCGTCCTTTTGGGAAAACCTCACCCGGCAGGGAAGACTCACCTGGTGGGGAGGTCTCGCTGGTCAGTTCCCCTCCTAGAGGGTCCCCTCAATCTACAGCTACCACCTGGGCTGGGCTGCCTTCCTCTGCAAAGTTCCCAGGGGCCCGGACCTACCTCCTGGGCCTGGGAGCCTCACCCTTTGCAGACGAGTCTCTTTAGGCTGCCTCTCCTCAGAGAAGCTCACGCAGTCCTGGAACCTTTGCTCCGCCTCTAAGCATGTCTCTGTGTGGCTCTTCCATCAAGAAGCCTTCTAGGTCCTGGGACCCTGCTCTGCACCTAATCGCCTGGCTATGTGGCCCCTCCTCTGAGCAGCCACCTGGAGCCCCGTACAATCGCTCCGAGTCCCAGTGACCCGCCGCCTGCCTCTTCCTCCAGACAGCCGCCTGGTGTTCCAGTGTGGTCACTAGGAGTCCAAGCAACTCACTGCGTGTCTCCTCCTCCCACAAACTGCCCATAACCCTGGGCAGTCACTCCGATTCCACGTGACCCGCCCCATTCCTCCTCCTCCTCTGGGTAGCCCCCCGGGTGTTCAGGAGCGGTCACTCTGAGTCCAAGTGACCCACTGCATGCCTCCTCCAGGCAGCTGCCCGGAGCTCTGGTGCGGCCTCTCCGAGACCAAGCGACCCACCGCGCTCCTCCTCCGGGCAGCCCCCCAGTGTTCAGGAGCGGTCGCTTTGAGTTCAAACAACTCACCCCTCGCCTCCTCCTCTGAGCAGCCACCTGGAGCTCTGATGCAGTCACTCCAAGTCCAAGCGACCCGCCGTGCTCCTCCTCCTCCTCCGGGCTGGCCCCGGTGTTCAGGAGTGGTCGCTCTGAGTCCAAACAGCTCTCCTCCCAGCTCCTTCTCTGGGCAGCTGCCCGGAGCCCCAGTGGTTGCTCCGAGTCCAAGCGCTGTGCTGAGCGGCCTCTATGATGCTTCCAGTTGTCCGAGTTCACTGCTTCAGCAGGGGAAGGGGTGTCTCGCTGGGCAGCTCTACTTCACAAAGTTCCCTGTGTTCTGGGACTACCACCCCATCCGGGACACCTCCCCAACAGGAGAGACTCACCCGGCTGCTTTGAGTTGGTCTCAAGTCTCTCAATATCTCCTCTTTTGAATCC
Organism: Sciurus vulgaris; assembly: GCF_902686455.1. Classification (NCBI taxonomy): domain Eukaryota; kingdom Metazoa; phylum Chordata; class Mammalia; order Rodentia; family Sciuridae; genus Sciurus; species Sciurus vulgaris. The sequence goes on along the minus strand of NC_136463.1, from coordinate 114,699,550 downwards.
TGAGTCCTGGAGCAACATGAAATGCAGCCACCATCTAGTCTGCCATCTTGAAAAAACCCTCTTCTTTATTTCTAAAGGCTAGTTTTTCTGGGTATAGTATCCTCAGTAGATTTTTGTTTCTTTTTCCTTTGTTACTATGAAAATCTCAGGCCACTCTCTCCTGGTTTATCAGGTCTCTGCTAAGAAGTCTACTTTCAGGTGAATTGGGAGACCCCAATGTGCTATTTGTCTCTTTTCTCTTGCAGTTTTGAGAATCTTCTCTTCATCTTCCACCTTTTAGAGCTTGATCATAAAATATCTTGGGCTAGACCTGGTGTAAGTTAAATCGGGTACCTTTGACGTTCTTGTACTTGGATATTTGTATCCTTCTCTGGGCTTGAGAAACTTCATGTTATTATTTCTTTGAGTAAGCTTTTTACCCCTTCAGCATTTTCAAGTGCTTCTTGAACACCAATAACCCCAGATGCCTCATCACCATTACTGGCTGGTGGTCACACTGAAGGATTTTACCTGGCCCTGGGTAGACGGATGGACCACCCCAGGTTTCTTTATCATACCTGTGGCCACCCATGCCCCCAAACTGTGTCACATCCTGAGCCCACAGCCCACTAAGACCAACGCAACATGAGTAGGAGAAAGGCTCACTATGGGCTGCCTATTACTGAGATGGATTTATGGCCTAATCTGCTGTTAGCTAGAATAGAAATACAATAGACTGAGGCCATGTATCTTCCCCTGGCACTGGTACTGTTCCCAAGGCTGCATCTTCAGACAGGCCTGGGGATGAACCCACCAGGATCTGCCTGGTGTTAAGGTTCACCAAATTAGCACTAAGTTCCAGGGCAAAGTCTTGAGCTTACTACCCTCTCCTACCCACAGTGAATGGCATCTTGCACCATGCTGTGCTGCCCAAGGTTGAGGTCGTTTTGTGAAGGCAGTCCTTTGACCACCAAGACTGACACTAAGCAGGTAACACACGTAAGTCTCAGTTGCAAAGACCTGCACAGTATCAGGGGTGTTTGGAGGCCCACACCATAGAGGGCAGTGAAACAGGCCAAAACATGTCTGTACCAGTGGGATGCAGGTCTGTCGAGTTCAGGAGCAGTTATAGAACGTATCTTAGAGCACTGGCCTCAGACGATAGCTGGCTGTCTGAGACTGGTGGTGGAGGACACCAAGGTTGACTCTAAGCTAGTTTGTACCTGACTCTCATAGCTGCAGCAGCCTGCACAGTCTCAGGAAGAGGGTAGGTGTGCCCCAGTTCCATTCTACAGCTAGAGATGATGCAGGCAAAAATTGAAGTCTATTCTCTAGTGAACATATTTCCACCTGATGCTGGGGCTGGTGTAGAGGCTCTATCTATGAACTCTGGCCTGTGAATGAGGTCTTCAGTTTCTAATAGGCACTGGGGCTCCAACACAGCCCTGTGCTGGCTTTCATGCCCTGCTCCCAGCTGTGCTGCTAGAGATTGGAGGAAATTTGATGGAGGCGGTCAGCCACCTGGCCTAACAATTCCTGTCCACGGGTATTGGTCTGGCAGTAGGGGTCACAGGGCTTTTCCTAGCACTGGATTTCACCATGGTGGGTCTGGCAGGGGGCTTCAAGTCTAAGGCCTTTAACTCAGTTCTCTCTCCCTCCCCCAAGGGAGGACTTATGTGCTGGACACCTTGAAGTTGGAGAAGGGGTGACACTTTCCTTCCTGCCTTCTTCTGTATGTCTTTTTATTTTGTTATACTGAAAGCAGGTCCTATAATCTCTTATCTGATTTCCTTGGCTCTTGTGAAGGCAGTTCAACTTGGTGCTCTTTGGGGAGACATCACTGGAGGCTCTTACTCAGCTGCTATCTGTGAGAGAGAGAGAGAGAAAGAGAGAGAGAGAGTGTGTGTGTGTGTGTGTGTGTTGATGTGTGTGTGTTTGTGTTGGTGTGTGTGTGTAGAGGAGAGCGAGCATGCTGGGGAAGGACCCAGGGCCTCCCACAAGGAGAGGGTAGTAAGCTCAAGACTTTACCCATGAGCTGCATCCCAGCTCTTAACCACCACCTTCTCCACCTCACCAGGTTCTTGCTTGACTCTGCTCTTGCTTCCATAAGAAAAAGCTCCTCCTTCACCTTTTTACCTATCTTACCTTTAGACTGTGGTTTAAAATTCCATGTTTTAAAAGGGTTCTGGGGCTTTGTTTCCCAGTTTGAAAACCATTGGATGATATCTAAATGTTCTACATTCTTCGACCATATTCTAATTGTCATCAGAGTCCAAGAAGCAATTTTAAAAGACTTTTGTCTTCCCCAAATAGTAGTGAAATCATACCTAACCCTATTAGCTAGCCCTGACTTTCAGTTTTCATTGTATGATCTTTGTAAAGTCTCCTATTATTTCGTGCCTTCGATTTCTCATCTGAAAAATGAAGAGCTGGATTCATTAGACCTTAGATCTAGATCTAGATCAGAGACTAGACCCTTCTCAATTCCATGATTTATACATCATTTCATTTGTCTTGTTTTCCACATTTTCAAAGTCATCATATTGATGGTCATTCATATAAAGAGTAATGAGTAATGTTAAAATAACTGTGGGAAATTACATTGTTTTTTGTGGAAAAAAGATAAAGATGCTTGGAAATACCATGCTACCCACTGTGAGCCTGGATGGAATCCCTACAATCGTAATTGCTACAAACTTCAGAAAGAAGAAAAGGCCTGGAATGAAGCTTTGCACTCTTGCCAGTCTGATAACAGCACATTAATAGACATAGCTTCATTAGCAGAGGTGGAGTTCCTTGTAAACCTGCTTACAGATGGTAAGTACCTTTGCCTTTGGTTTAAGAAGCATGAAACATGATGCAGTAACTGTTTTATTAGTGGAGTTGAAAAGAAATTTAAGCTGTCTAAAAGTGATTATTTATTTAGATTTTCTAAATAATATTCAGGAATGCAAATTCATTGGATTTTTACTAAATGTAGGTTCAGAAACATTGTAACACCTCTACATATGCCATATGTACTATATGTCTTTTAATTGTTTTAAGGAGTAAATGTCATTTCCTGAAACTAACACAAAACCTTAACCTATGAATTAGTTTTATGGCCATTATATAGCAGTTGTGTGCTGGTCATGTAAAGGGAATTCCTCAAGCAAAGAATTAAATGAAATAACTTGAGCCAGTGAAAAGAGGTCATTTATCTGGCATGGTGATTTTCAGGCACAGGGCCAGTCTGCTCCTCCCTGCCTCACGTAGTTGACAGGAATCCTGCTGGAAGACATTGAAATCATTCATTTTTCAGTGTTTTAAAATGAAAACAAACCAAAAAATACCCAGGACTCTACTTCGATGACCTTTTTAATGCTAGATTATGGTTTGGAGTGAAAACACAAATCTTCCTGTCACTTTCTGTCTAAGACTGCCTCTGTGCCCACAAGGGCACTTACACATCTCTTAGCCACCTCGGTTCTCCTGACCCTACCCAGACTGTCACTCTTTGTTACTTTTCTGGAAATCCATTGCTCCCATTTTTTTTTTCCATATCTCTTATTGGTGAGTTATAATCATACATAATGGTGGGATTTGTTGTTACATATTTATACATGCACAATGATATAACAATATAATTTGGCCAAATTAATTAATTTAAGGACTTCTGTTCCTTTTCTCCTTGGTGTGTGGGGAGGGGGTGAAAAAGGAAAAAATATTAAAACTAGATAGCTTTACAAGTGTTTTTTCTTTTAAAAGTGCCCTTTTCACAGTCCAATAAACCTTCCCATTTTTTCCTTTTTCTAGGCAGAAGCAAAACCAGACTTTTCAGATCTATTTTACATACTGTAATAGGAGATAGAGTCCCAGGAATCTGACTTGCTTCAGTTTTCTCATTGGGGTGGCTTTAGCACACACTCTGTCTCACTTAAAATGTCTTGAAGCAGATCTGAATATTGTAGGAGGGAAAAGTTTAGACAGATACTTATACTGAGACTTAAACAGGTTTCCTCACATGAAGCAATAACATGCAAAGTAGTATGCTTTAGTAATAATCTCAGTGCATTATCACCTTTGCAAATAATAGAATCTCTTAAGTAATTTACAATTGTCTCTTACAGAAAATGCATCTGAAACATGGATTGGTTTGAGCAGCAATAAAATTCCAGTTTCCTTTGAATGGTCCAATGGCTCCTCAGTCATCTTTACAAATTGGCACACACTGGAGCCCCAAATTCTTCCAAATAGAAGCCAGTTATGTGTCTCAGCAGAGCAATCTGTAAGTTGATTCATTTTTTTTCAGTCTTTTATTGGACCTGTGTTGAAGACCACCTTTACCAAGGATTTGGGCCACAACAGAGACCAAGACACTTAGTTCTGTGACACCTTTATTGTTGTATGTCTTACAGCCTGCATAACATGTGCAGTCACAATTATACATGCTAATGCAGTGCCTCTGAGTTCCTTTAGGGGAGGAAGAAACAGTGACCTCCTAAATTTTTGTCATGGGTCTAACTCTGTTGAAATCTACCACAGCTACTATAGTCAAAGACCTATTGACTAATTGGTTTTGATATAATTATAATGACCTTCATTTCCTATTGACTGACAGGAAGATTTCGCTTAGCATTTTTATAGAACAGGAGCCAACATTTGGATAGGATGGCTTTAAGAGAGGAAGGCAGGTATTCTCCTCTAATGGTATATTTTGTAGCCCACTTTTTGGCATCTTAGCTTCTTAAGTAGAGATATATAAAAATCAACACTTATTTTCCTCAAATAAGCCTTAATATAAAATACTTGTTATAGTTAACAAGTTACTTAATTATATTTAACACCTAAATTTGAATATGAAAGCCTAGGAAACCACTCATTCATCCATCCATCCATCCAACAGTTATCAAGCAACTATGGTGAGACTGATTGGATGATTTACTGACTTTATGGAAGGGACAGTGCTTCCCTTACAGATAAAGATGTCAGACCTTGACAGTGTTTCTGAGGGTCATGGAAGGACTCCATATTCCCTTAAAATTCTGTATACCTGAAATACCAACTGAAATTTGAATTGTGTGATTTTAGTCTTAGGTTCTGATTTGATTTAAAATTTAAAAATCATTTGGGAAATTAAAATTTTAATATGCTGGCAGATATTATATTATTGTTCATGAGGAGTCTGAGAATAGCCATTGGTAGAGCTAGGAGAAGACATGAAGGTATCTGCCTCTTATGTAAAGAGCTGGGTGATGCTCTGAAAACTCAGTGATGAAGAAGGACTTTGGGGTTGAACATGATTTTCAACCATGCCAGTGTTATCTAGGATGATTCACAGTGGCTTCCAGGTATTTCCCCAGCATCAAGTTTATTCATGAAAGCAGCAAAGTCTTTGATTTAGTACTTAGAAGTGGTTGGAAAGAGGAAGCAGCACTCTCAATCAATCAGAGGAATGACTCCATCCAAGTGGTTCTCAGGCATGACCTAAACCCAGCAGCGTACCGTCACCTGAAGCCTCATTACAATAGCAAATTCTCAGGTCCCACCAGGACCACTGAATGAAACATCTGGTCAAAGACTACAGCCATCAGTGTTTCAGGAGCCCCTCCAGGTGATTCTGGTACACACTAATGATTTTGAACCACTACTCCATCCCATCTTTTTAAAAGGAAATTTGAGAGCAGCTTCATGCAAAACCAGACTGACCCTGCTATCAATCCTTGCTCTAATTGTTTACCGACTGTAGAACTTTGTGCAAAGCATTAAACCTAATCTTCAAAATAGAATAATTGTTACCTGTTAGGAACAATGAAATTCATGAAAATCACCCAACATTAAGCCTAGCACACAGCAGCAACCAAGAAATGTCAGTTGTTTTCTCCCTCCTGCCCACTGATTCTAGATTACAGGCCTCAGAACTGTCTCATGCTGGAGAGATAGGGGACCTTGCCATCCTTGGAGAGGCTACAGCCCTTTCCGTGACTAACCAGGGTCCTGAAACATTGCCCCACTGGAAACACTTTCTATTGATCAGATGTTGGGTCATAATAAGGGGTGTTGCCCACAAGCATCAGCATAGAGTATTCATTCATCTTATAACATTTCCCCCGACAGGAGGGACATTGGAAAGTTAAAAATTGTGAAGAAACCTATTTTTACATTTGTAAAAAAGCAGGCCATGTTCTTTCTGATGCCGAATCAGGATGTCAAGCGGTAAGTACAGTTAACACTGAAATTTAGGTACAGGGTCTACAAAGGTAGAATAATATATCTGCCCCCAATTTAAAGTAAATCTCTGCCCTCCCCACCTTTGCTTTCTCTTCCCTCTCTTTCCTCCCTCTCCATTCCTCCTCTCCTTCCTCTCTCATTTTTTGTTTTTTTGTTTTTTCCTGAATGTGGGCTACGTTTTACAAACCAAACAATCACCTGAAGGACTTTCAGCCCTGAGAAAGATGGTTGTCTCGCTGTGCTCTTTGACCCAAGACTACTCTTTTTTTTTTTTTTAATAAAAAGTGTAAATGATCCTGTTGCACCATCTGTACAAACAATGGCTGTGGCATGATGCCTCGCCTCACACATGCTTTCGTAGTTCTCAAATGGGCTTGTCAGAGAAATGCAGACGTGTTCCTGGGAGTCAGGGTGAGCTTCTGCACCCGGCTTCTCGCCTTCAGCTTCCCCTTCTGAGACTTAAATATCAGAACAGAATAAAATAATGGAGAGAAGAGCATGCTTCCCATGTATACTTTATTTGGGAAAGGGATAATAAAGATACTTTAAATTTAATATAAGTACCAAAGGAATTTAGATAGTTTAAATTTAAAAAAAGTAATACTTTAAATTTAAACCTAAAAGGGAGAAAATTCTCTCTTTAAATTTTCTTGAATAGTTACTGCCCCCAAATAAAATTACATTTTTAAAAATCTACCTATCAGTGTCCCCAGCACATGGACTCATGTCCTCTCTCCCTCCCCCTCTCCCTCTCTTCTTTTTTACAATATTTTTTAGTTGTTGCTGGACCTTTATTTTATTCGTTTCTTTATATTCTGTGCTGAGGATCGAACCCAGTGCCTCACACCTGAGAGGCAAGCGTTCTACCCCTGAGCCATGACCCCAGCCTTCGCCCTCTTTTTCACTGGAAATTTTTATGCTGTGTGTTATTCTCAAAAATTTCCCAGACTGGTTTTTATGTAACTCCACTTTAATTCTTTTCTTCTTTAATCCAATTATTTATGTTCAAACTAAACAGTGATCCATCTCTGCAAAACTATGTTTCATTTGTTAATCAATGCATAAACACAGGAACTATAGCTTCAAACTCCAGCTGGACACGCGATGAGCCATAGCTGACCCTTCGCCAAACATTTTACCTAAGGATTCCAGTTTCTGAATTAATTATAGATTAATTCACTGACCTAATCTCTACCTTATGTGACTTTCAAGACAACTCCACATGTTTTATTTTTTTGAAAGAGCAATTAACTTCTTCTACAGCAAAGGCGGAATGCTCTTTTTGAACTTCTGTTTACTGCTTCTTTTTCCCGTCTAGAATTACCAGTATTTCAAGATTCTGAATCTAGTTCTTTAGTTGTATGGGAAAAATCCTGATAATTTTTGCTTTACATCAGCCTCTGAATATAGTTTCCAAAGATTCCTTTCTTTTATCCATTTGCTTTAATGGAACTCTCTAAACAGTGTCCCCTTGCAAAATCAATTTATAAAATCAGTCTTATTCAAAGCCAAAAAACAAAGTAATTTTTTTTTCCTCTGAGTCACTTTTTGGGGATTGGACAGTATAAACAATTGCTTCAGTATTGTTACCCTCATCCTTTTATTTAGCTATCATACAAAGGGTGACTGTCCACTCACTCTCTCTCCACTCTTCCGTTACGTGGACAAGGCCTTGCACTGCAGAGGTTTTGTTCTCCCGATCACTACTAAGCCACTTCTTTTTGCCCTCCCTTTTCTTGAGGATCTTCAGTTCTTGGATTTTTGTTTTGCTAAGCTGTCCATGATCCAAAAACGGCTAATGAAGAAGGAATCGTTTGTTAGGAGGGTCAAATTGTCAGCCTCCCTCCACCTGTCCTTCCAGGCACAAAAGCAGTCTAACCTCCTGCCCGGCCCCGGAGTGACGCTCACAGGGGTCTGCCAGGAGCTTCAGTTACACAGAGAGGACTGGGAGTGGAGGTAGAGGGCAGTGAGTTCAGAGCAGACCCTGCACGGCTGGATGTGGCAGCTCTGGGATCCACGTCATTTCATGAAATGTTTTGAACCAAAATATCAGATTTTAAAATTAAGAGTTTCTTTAATTGACCACAAGACTGAGACCTTTTCCAAGAAATATTCTAGAAAGCATTTTATGCCCAATCAAAAGAAGGTAAGCATTGGCATGATGCAAAGTAGAAAGAAAAAAAGGGACATATAAGTGGTGTAGTTTAATAATACTGAAACAAAGATAACTAAATTACTCAGTTGAAATATAATGAATGTATGTTTCCTGTACCATGTGATTTTTACAAAAAGAGCAGCCCTACCTTGCTCCTAGGGCTAAGCCATAAAGCAGCATATATGTCATTTTTGTCTGAGTACCAGAATTTGCTTTCTTCTTCTCTAAAAGTCCAGCCAGTTAATTTAGGAATAATCTTTGCCATCTATGTGTGTATATACTTTTTGACCACTCTCTATTTGGAAGTATCATAATCAAACTAAGACCACCCTCAATTGCAGTAGAATTGGGTTCAAGGCTCAGCTGGTCCACTAGTTGGTGATTTTATTTAAGTCCCTAAGCTCAATGAGATAACATGAAATAATCAATATGAAAGAAAGTTGAAAATAAAAACTCCAATATTATCTAGACACACTTTTCTTCTTTGCTCATACTGATTCCCTTCCTCTAAGATCTCTCTGCCTTCATTGACTCTTTGGTTTACAATAGCCCCATGAATATTATACTATTCCATTTTACAGATAAGAAGACTAGGTGTGGAGACATTAAGTTTATCAAACTTCATTCAATATTAATAGATAAAGTCACACAATGGTAGAACCAGAATTCAAACATGCCTTCTAACTCCAGAGCCAACATGCTTAATTTCTACTCTAATGTAAAGGCCATTTGTGTGAAACTGTGGACAGGAAGGGGGATATCTTGAATGAGAGATCTTGAGTGAGCATTCCTTTATTTTCTTTTTAGTTTGAGGGTCTTTTGTTTTGTTTTGTTTGCTCTGTTGTCCCCTTTGTTTTCATTTGTGTTTGATTTTTTGCATTATTAAGTTAATTAAAACTTCTAGTTTGTTCAGATAATTTAGAAAGTGTATAGAAATGGCTGTAGCTAATGGCACCACCAGAGAGAAGAAATATGAAGATAGCCAGACAAAATTCAAGGCGATTTGAGTGAGTCTAAGAAAAAAAGTTATGTATGTAAGAATATGCAAAAAAGATCTATTGGTATTTAACTAAATCAGAATGTGTTGTTGATTTTCCCTTTTCTTGTTTAAGGGATGGGAGAGACATGGTGGATTCTGTTATAAAATTGACACCGTCCTCCGAACCTTCGACCATGCTTCCAGTGGTTACTACTGTCCTCCGGCACTTGCAACCATTACAAACAGGTAAAATAAAAATTTTCTAGCAGAAACATGACTATGCGTTGACATGAGGGCTCTTGGAATGATAAAATCTAACCATAATCAGCACTTCTCAAAAATCTAAATTGTGCTGTACAGTAGGGTATTAAATCATCTATAGCATTTATGGAGGTGAATTTAAATCTTCCGATGTTATTCCTAAATTGATTTTTCAAATGACAAATAGTAAAATTTAAGATGACTTGTACTTTCCACAAAGATTTATTCATTACTAGCTTTGCTAATATATTTGGTCATATTTAGGTTTTTATTTTCTAAATGCTTATCATGGAAAACAAATATTTAACAAGTATTTTTTTCAACATAATATGTGTGAGCTGCATTGGGTCTTCCTTAAGCAGAAAAGGAAGTGTAATGAAAATGTGGAAGATATTCAAATACCTCACCATTGCTTCTCAGGTCTATTTTGTTTAAACTTAAACTTCTCCGTGCACAGATGTCTTCCTGATCCTGCAGAGGGCTGTGCCTTTTTACATACACTTCATATCATTTGCAGCATGCTGCTCGGTATAAAAGTGCCATAACAAAGGTGACCTCCTGTCACAATCAATGTCAAGAACAGTGAGTGCTGGAAGATCACTGCTAGGCCCCCTTAAACCTTCTGCAAGCACCTTGGGTCAGAAGTCCCCAATCAGCAAGTCAACACTGGACATTACAGAAACTTGACCAATGAAACCAGGGTCCTCCATTCCTAAAACAGAAGGAGAATAGAACTCTTCCGTGTTTCCACAGGAAATACACCTGCAAAACAATCTCTCACTTTTGTGCCTAGCCACCACCTTTGAAAATATCCACTGAAAACTATGTGTGGTGGTACATTCTGTAGCCCCCAGCTACTTGGGAGACTGAAGTTGGAAGATTACCTGAGCAAGACCAATCTGAGCAACATACTGAGAGCCAGTATGAAAAAAAAAAAAAAATCCAATGACTTCTAGAAAATAGAACTGGTGCTGTGGTTTTATCTAAAGACCCTTCATGCATCTGTCTGATTTCTAGAAGGACCCTGTATGCTTTCTCTGATCTCCCTTGATTTGGAAGTAAACATTCTTAGCCACCAGTGTTTTCTCTCATCTCTCACCCTCTTTCTTTCTTCACTCCTTCCACCTATCCTGAAACTTTTCTGGTATTTCCTCCAAAAAATGCACAGGAATGTGCACGCACTTGTGTGCAGAGGAATGGATGATCACACACAGGGAAATGGACTGATATCATGTGGCACACTAAATGATCTTCCTCAGGGTGTAGCACTACCTTTGATGTATCTCAGCATTGTTTTTAGTTCTGCCTCCCTGCCCACCTCCGCACACACACACACCCCGCACCATCCCAGGTATAGCTACCAGGCAGAAGGAAGCCTTTATCCCCTCAACTAGCTAGGCCCCCTCAAAGCTTCCACAAGCACCTTGAGTCAGAAGTCCTCAATCAGCAAATTAACACTGGACATTACAGAAGCTTGACCAAATAAAACGAGGGTCCTCTATTCATTATAACTTAATTATTCTGTACTGAAGAAAATAAGTATAATTATTTCATCTATTTTTATGTCTCCTTTCTTTTCTTTTTTTTAATTTTTTTGTTTGTTTGTTTAATGTTCATTGAGGACCTGTCGCATACCTGGCACAGTGTTAATTACTTTTCATATGTTATCTGACCATGCAAAAAATTAATAGTCAAGAGTTTATTAGAAAATTATTTACTGAATGCCTGTTTTGTGAGAGGTACTATATTAAACACTGACATGGTAGTAAATAAATAAATGGTATAACTGTCTAGTGTCTTTGGCAGTACAACAGCTGAACAGAGAGACACATGGAACAAATGAAGACAGTGGAGTAACAGGACAAAGTGATAAACTCAAAGTCACATTATAGATTGTTCACAGTGCCAAAGATTCTGCCCTTAGCGTTCAGATGCTTCATATTATACCAATGATTTGGGGACCTCATACAAATGATAAAAAGCATCTGGGGGGAAAATCTGTTTTATTTCTCCAAACTGGATACAAATATATGTTGTGAACACAAAATTTTTTCTTTGCTTAACTTCATTCAGTAGCTAACACTCAAGTGTGTTCCAACTCTGAAGCAAAATTGTGGCATAGGTAAATTTGTTATTAATCCCAGTTTCAGCTACCTAGGCCTGTCCAGGTTGCCTTGTACTGACCACCAGCCCATTTGCTAACCAGGCCTGCAGGACCACCTCTGAGCAAATGTAGCCCCTCCAGGTCAGTTAGCAACATGAACACTACGTGGAAAACAAGACCATATCCAAAGCAGGAAGTTGAAAAAGGGAAAAACCTGGGCTCTTGGTTTTTATCCACTCAAACCCCATGAGGCAAGAAACTGCTCTTTGAGTAACACACATGTTGGAATGTTCTCCAGCAGCATCTTCTGTCTGAAAAGGCTGGACGGTAGATGGAAAGCCTCCTCAGACCCAGGGGCATCCACCAGCCTTGGTAATCATTTTCTTCCATTACTGATTTCCTGTTTGAGTTAAGACACTCCTGTCACTCTCCAGCACCCAGGCTTGTAGTTGCTAATTGATTTTCCACTCTTCTGCACAATTGAGTGACAGGTTTGATGGGCACAATTAGAACCACCTGCTACAAATTACTTATTTCTTTTGTTATCCAGCAACCACTCTTGCTCTAGGACTTTTTAACACTTTGAGGAATAGAGAAAGGAAGAAAAATAGACCCTTATTACTAAGTAACAGATTTTTATTTACTGGCCTACTGTTACAAAACCTTTTCAGGCCCAGTAACTTTTGCTTCCAATCAGAGCAGAAATGGAAAACTCCAGTTCCAAATTTATCATGGATAATGTCTAGGTATATGTATGTTGAAATCTTGATCAATAGGCTATGAAATAGTTGGCAAAAAAATAATAATACAAATGACATTTGATTTTGTGAAGTTTACCCAGAGAGAAATCCTGCAATATCTTTTTTTTTCTGTTTAAATATGCATTCTACTTGTATTTTTAAAGCTTTGCCATTTCCCTGCAAGTGCCAAATCCCAAAACACTTTGGCAGTTAACTTTTTTGTGTGCGTGGTAAAATACACATAGCATAAAATTTGCCATTTAAACCATTTTAAGTGTATCATTCAATGGCTTTAAGTGCATTCACACTGTTGTGCACCTACCACCATCATCCACCTCCAGAAGTTTTTGCATCTTCTCATAGTGAAACTCTGTACTCATTAAACAAACTCTCATTTCCCTCTTACCACCAGCTCCTGACAACTACCATTCTATTTTCTATCTCAGTAAGTTTGACCACTCTAGATAGCTCATGTAAATGAAATTATAGATTATTTTTCCTTTTGAGCCTGGCTTATTTCACTGAGAATAATGCCTTCATAGTTTTTTCATGTTGCAGCGTACATCAGAATTTCCTTTGTTTTTAAGGTTAAGATAGCATAGTATGTATATACATTTCGTTGACCCATTTGTCCATGAATAGTTACTTGGGTTCCTTTCGCCATCTGACAATTACAAATAATGCTACCTTGGGCTGGGGATATAGCTCAGTTGGTAGAGTGCTTGCCTTGTATGCACAAGGCCCTGGGTTCAATCCCCAGCACCACAAAATAATAATAATAATAATAATAATAATGCTACCTTGAACATAAATATACAAATTCAAGTCCCCACTTTGACTTTGTTGAGTATATACTCAGAAGTAAAATTGCCAGGTCATATAGTAATTCCATTTTTTAATTTTTGAGGAAGTGCCATACTGTTTTCCATAGTGGCACTACCATTTTGCATTCCCACCAACAGTGCACAAGGGTTCCAAAGTCTCCACTCTGGCCAATTTGTTATTTTTTGGTTGTTTTGTTGCTTCTTTGTTTGGGTGTTTGGTTATTTTGATAATAGCCATCCTACTAGATATCCCATGCTATTTTATGGGGCCTTTGGTTGCATTTCCCTGAATGAGCATCTTTTCATGTGCTTATTGACCATCTGCATATCTTATTTAGAGAAATTTCTATTCAAGTACTTTGCCCACTTCTTAATTGGGGTATTTGTTTTTCTGTCTTTCAATTATGGAAGTTCTCTATATATTGTTTATATTAATCCCTTATCATATATGTTTGAAAATATTTTCTCCCATTTTGTGGGTGACCTTTTCACTCTAGAGTGCCCTTTAGTGCATGAAAGTTTTTCATTTCGATGAAGCCTGATTTATCTGTATCTTATTTTATTTTCTACACTTTTGATGTCATAGCCAAGGTATCATTGACAAATCCAATATCACAAAGCTTTTCCCCATATTTTCTTCTAAGAGTTTTTGAATTTTAAATTTTATATTTAAGTTTTTTATCTACTTTGAGTTCATTTTTTTTTCATAGTATAAGAACCCAACTTCATTCCTTTGCAGGTGTATATCCAATTTTCCCACACTATTGGTTAAAAAGACTGACCTTCCCACAGTGAATGGTCTTGGAACCCTTGCTGAAAATCATTTGACCTAGAGTTTTTGGCTTTTTAAAATTCCATTGACCTATATGTCAATCTTTATGTCAGTACCCCACTTTTGATTACTGAACTTTGTAGTAAGTTTTTTAAAATATCGTATAGATTTTATCTGGATTCTAATTGTAATAAGTTTTGAAATCAAAAAATGTGAGTCCTCCAACTTTGTTCTTTTTTATTGTTTCAGCTATTCAAGTTCCCTGAAAATTCCATATGAAATTTAGAATTAGTTCTATATCTATATCATTATTTATATTATAATGATATAATATCATATAATATGATATATATTATGTGTTAATTATATAACTAATGATGATATATCATTGGGATTTTGATAGGGATTGCATTGAATACATAGATCATTTGGGACAGTATAGACATAGTAATAATAGTAATCTTTCCAAGCCATGAACATGGGTATGTCTTCCCATTTATTTGTGTTTTTAGTTACTTTCATTAGCTTTTTAATTTTCAGTGTACGAGTCTCTCGCCTCCTTGGCTTAACCTTATTCTAAAGTATGTCATTCTTTTTGGTGCTATTGTAAATACATTCGTTTTCCTAATTTCCTCTTTTGGATTGTCCATTGTTTTAGAATACAGCTAACATTTGTGTGTTGATCTTATATCCTGCAATGTTGCTGAATTCATTTATTAGTTCAAATAGTTTTTATGTGTGTACAAAAAAGCAGTTAACTATCTTTTTAAAAGCACATTTTAGTTATCCACTTTAAAATAATATAATAAAAATACTCTCATTAGTAAAAATTCAAGTTAACAACAAGAATATAGACTAAAAAGTGACAGTGCCCCTTCACCTACTGTTCTTTCCCTTTTAATCCCCAAAGAGAACCATCACTAACAGCTTGGAATTTTTTCTTCTGTGCTTATTTCTTCTATTTTAAGTATACTTTCTAAGTCTACATTTGTTTTCTAATAGTTTGCAAGAAACAATTTTGAGAGAAGAATGGAGGAACTTTAGATAATGTAGAGGGAAATGAGAGGGAGGTGGGTATGAAAAATGGTGGAATGAGACAGACATCATTTCCCTATGTACATGTATGATTACATAAATGGTATGAATCTACATCGTGCACAACCAGAGAAACAAAATGATGTACCCCATTTGTGTACAATGAATCAAAATGTAGTCTGTAAAAATAAAAAAATAATTAACATTCCTGGTTATTACAGGAGGCCACCAGAAACGTGACAATGATGATCATGTTATGCGTCTCCATCTTAAAACTATTGATATTCTATTTCCATTCTTCATTTACAAGAAGGAGAAAGAAGCTGATCATTTTTATATTTTTCAACAACAAAGACTGTTATTTCAAATGACATGGAAAATGTTGATAATCGTGTAATTGGGAGAAAGCGAATTGCAGCTACTCAGTTAAAAACCAAGTCTTAATGGAATCAACATCTTCACACACACAACCACTGTTTTTTAAATTTCACTTGCTAACAAGTAAAGCTACTTTCCATGTGTTACAACGTTTGTTTTCAATTTGTTTTGGATAATACAAACACAATCCTTATAGTGCTGCTATCTGCTCTGTGCTATGTTGTTCATAAACAAGAAGCTTTTTATCCAGTTACATGCTAACTTTTTTCCAGTTAGCCATCACTTGCTAAACTGATGAAGAAACATAATGTTCACCTAGATATTAAGTATAAAGTGCCTCCTCTTAAAGTATGTACTTTTGAAGTACAAAATGCTTTTTCTAAAATGAAAAAAATTATCAATGCATATTAAAAATATGTTGCATTTCTAAATTAAAATTTAATATTTAGCACCATGAGCAATTTTTTGCTAACTAATGAAAGTTCAAGATTTATTTTTCTTGTTTACATTGAAAACACAAGTGATTTCTTAACTTTTTCTAAGGCATTAATTGAAAATGAATTTCTTTCTGATTGCAAGAATTATTCTTCTAGAATGTTTAATTTTGTAAGTTAGTGCACGTGAGCAAATATTTACCACTTTTTTAAAGATAATGAATAGTTTTTACTTTATTAAATTCCTAGAGATAGTATGCTATCCTGGCTCAAATAATAATACAGAAGAATGTACATTGTATTAGGTTATTTTTGTTTTCTCCTAACAACATTTGAATTAAACAATCTCAGTAAATCAGACAAAAAGCCCAGGTAATATAAAATTCTGGAATGTTCTTCAATGAATAATTCTAAAACACAGGGCTAGAAAAGCCTCTGAAAGATCATCTTCTGTATTACTGTAAGTCAGAGCTTTCTTACCCTATCAGTGTTTGAAATAATGAGTGGTAAAGAACATGTCCTCTTGCTTCTTTACTACCTAGAAACAGATACTCAAGACATTACAGGCTATTATTCAGACAATATATTTAGATTGTTTAGAAGAAAGAAGTATTATATATATATATATATATATATATATATATATATATATACACACACACATATTTTTAGATCGTTTAGAAGAAAGATACATTTGTCAACTTTCTTTACCTTTTAAAACTAGGTCAAGAAAACCAGTCTTATTTTGACTGGAAGGCTTTAGGATTTAACATACGAGTATTATATACACTACTTAAAAAATACACTTGCCAGTTCAAAGAGTCAAAGGATTCTATTGTTTCAAGTAATGATAAATAGAAATAAAAATACCAAATCAAAATGGACTAAATAAATCTACAGCCAACAGGGGACAAAAGCAATATGTTGTCATGAATAATGATACCCAAGGCCAAGTTCACAGACAAGGTCATTTCCCTGCATTAGCTGATAAATGTCTTAGTAGAAAGTAATGGGAAAACCAGCAATACCTCCAGACTGAGCGCTGGCATAAGTAGTGCCTGATCATCACACCTGTGGTGCATGGTGCCTTGCTGGCCTCTAACACAGCAATTTCAGGCACCATGTGGGGACAATAACCATGCCACATTGCCTCAGAGGGGATCAGGAAAGCAAACCTTATGTTATGACATGTGAACCAACAAAGTATAAGGAAAATTACACTAGCATCTAGGCAGCATTCAACTTGATATACCTTCTTTCTGAAGCACATTTATGTAAGGTTCTGCCCCTGTGTGTGATTACAAAAGAACTTTTCTAATTTCAAATGTGTGCGATTTAGACTGTTAACAGAGTATTTGCAGAAAATATTTACTAAAGCATGATGAAAATTCATAAACTCTGCAAAGATGCATGCCATGGATGCCTTCAGTCACTAAGCATCGCTAGTGGTGTCCCTACAGCACTTAAAATTTCACTTTTTTCCCCCTCTCTTATTTCCTTTGTGACACCTGTTTTCAAATTATTCCATTGCTTTTCCCTTAGCAAGTTAAGAATGCATGGCAATTTTTTAAATCCAAATAGTATTTTAAAAGTCTCATTTGCTTTCTCATTGGATTCCTAGGTAATTATGACTTCATTTCCCATCAACTCAACAGATCTGGCCAGAACTCACCACTGTTTGAAATTTCTTCTAACTTTATATATCTTGAAAATAGATTTCTCAAGATAGTTTCAAATTTAGCTTTAAATTCAATGCTAGTTAAGTTTTAACACGAATTTCTTATCAGGTATGCATGTGGAGTTTTCTAGATTCTGTTTGGATGTATTCATGTTGGAAAGGAAGCATTGCCACCAATCATTGAACACTAATTCATTCAACGCTAATGGATGTACTGCCTTGTATTAGCTCCTTCAGCTTAAATTTATCTTCAGTGAAAATGCACATTTGAATAAGCCAAGAAGTCCATGTGCCCGTAAACAAATTGATTAGGGAAACACACAGTTACTACTCCAATTCTTTTCTCACCAAGCAAGTGTGGTGAGTGGGTGTGTGTGAACTCTGTAGTGTTAAATGCTCATTCAAAAAAATGTATTTTTCTTGTTCCTCCCTCCTGCCAGCCCCTACCTGCCCTGCACATTATGGCATGGTATGTGGCACATGGCCTAAATACAAAATAGGCCCCATCTTACTCTAAGAAATGTATGGTTGTGGGGCTGGGGTGTGGCTCAGTGGTAGAGTGCTCGCCTAGCATGTGTGAGCACTGGGTTCAATTCTCAGCACCACATAAAAAATGAACAAATAAAATAAAGGTATTGTGTCCATCTATAACTAATAAAAATGCTTTTAAAAAAAAAAGAAATTTATGGTTGTCTACCTGTACTTTCTCCCCTACACTCCTGAAACCAAAGCCAAACTCTGTTCCTTGAAACACTTTGTTACAGTTTGAATATGAGGTGTCCCCCAAAAGCTCCTATGTTTAATGCAGTAGGTAAAAGGATTGAATTTTGAGAGCTAGAACCTAATCAATCTATGCTAGTTTGAATGAACTGACTAGGTGGTAACTATAGGAGGGTGGGGCATGGTTTGAGGAGGTGGGTCACTGGGAAGAAGAGTGTGCTGGGAGGGTTCACTCTCCGTGGCCCCCTCCTCCTTCTTCTCTGCTTCCTGGCCATCATGAACAGAGCAGTACTCCTCCATCACGCCTCTGCCATGATATTCTACCTCACCTGGGACCCAGAGCAATGGAGTCAATCGACCATGGACTAAACCTCTGAAACCATAAGCTAAAATAAACTTTTATACCTCTAAGTTATGGTGGTTGTTGATTTTGGTCACAGTGACAAAAAGCTGACTAACACACAGTTATAAAAGTCTATAAGAATGAAATTCTCCTCACTTATGCATTTCTGGAAATTACACTGACATTCAGGGTCTTTGTGTATTTTTTCTGCTCCATGTTCTAAAGAATTAGCCAAGAAATGCTTACTCTGGTGCCATTCTGTGCACTTAATTATGTTTCAATGACATCTTTTATTGCCCAGAAACGTAATCTAACCATTTCCTTTTTCCCTTTTCAAGATTTGAACAGGCTTTTATTACCAGTTTGATCAGTAGTGTGGTGAAAACAAAGGACAGTTATCTTTGGATTGCTCTGCAAGACCAAAATGATACAGGAGAATACACTTGGAAGACCACAGGACAGAAGTCTGAGCCGGTGCAATACACTTACTGGAATGCACATCAACCCCGTGAGTAGACAGGGCTATAACACCTACTCTCCCTCACTTTTTACTTCTCTTTTATTGATTCTAAATCCCTTCCACCCCTTGGTCACCTCCTTTGATTCCCTCCTTAATGTTTTCTTACTGCCTATGTTAACTAAAATGATCACATAGTTTGCAGGAGGTAACATATAGTTGCTATCAGTTTCTAAAGTACAGTCCACAGGCAGCTGTATGATTTGGGGAAGTCACTTAATCTCTCCATATGTTTCCTCATTAGTAAGGATAGCAAAAGTATCTACCTCACAGGATTACTGTGAGGACTAAATGACATATTACACAGTTCCTGCTGCATTGTAAATCATAATTACTAGCTCTACATACAGCACAGAAAGAATGTGTAAAAAAATTTTTTAAAGCTACATAGAATATAATATCATGGTTAGCCTGTCAGGATTCCTCACCCATACAGTCTAAGATGTGGAACCTCCTCTGTGCTGGACCAGCCACCAAGGTGAGCACCCTGAAAAATCATAGGACCCTACAGGAGGGTCTGATTGTTGTCTACACTCTTACATTTCCTCAACACTTATGAACCAGATTTAACTGTTTAAAAAAGATTCCCTAGACTTCCTGAACTTAGAAGAAATGAAAGAGAGATCAAAGAAAGTCCATTTACATTCTCTCTGTTGAACACATGATTTAAATACTTTTTGAAGACTTTCAATTCTCTTCTGCATGTAAGAAACTTAGAAGTTGCCACACCATCCTAAACAAGCAAAAAGCCGAACAAACTGAGAAACCAAAACTCTTAGATCCACCAGAGACATGAGATTACAGAGCAAACCACTGCCCGCAAAGCAAAGAGAGACAGAGGATACAGAGATGACAACTTTCTGGAACAGAATCTCACAAGCAGACACCTCCACTTGATCCAGTACTGGGTTTAGAAAACTTGAACTGCAATGGAAGAAACTGCTGGAGGCTCATTGCAGACAACTCTGAGAGTAAAACTCCCGGGGGACACGGTCATAGAAGGCTCCCACATTTTCACAAGTTCTCCCTCTTGAAACTCTAACAGGTCCTCACAGTGAGGATCAGAGAAAATTTTCCTCATGCTTTCAGTAGGAGAGGGAGAGGAGCCATTTTTAAATACACCACAACATTCTGTTCTTAACGGAGTCTCACCAGAGCTTGACCAGCTTGAGTTTAATCAGAGTATAGGCTACCTGAAGGAAGGAGCTACTCAGCTCCAGCACTCTCCAGCTGTTCTGTCATACGCAGCAGAGGGACACCTGAGGAGCTCTCACTGATGAGAGCCACAGTCCAGGGGCACAAGATGGATCTTTAAAAGACTGAGGCCCAATCATAGGATGCGGACACTGCCCCCACCACACACCCTTCCCACCACCTTAGTAGAGGGCCGTTTCCTGCAATTCCTTTTTCCAAGTACCTTATGTCCACCCTTCAACAAAAGGCACACTAAAAAGCAGAAGAGATGGACATTCTAAGAAAAAGGTCAAGAAGAAATGCTATATATAAATATATGTATATATGAGAATAGAAGAATGCCTTAGTGGACTTGTGAGTACAATGACTGAGGAAAGAATCTTCGAGCTTGAGGATATGACAATAGAAGCTTTCAGGACTAAAAGAAAAAAAAAAAGATTGAAAGAAATGGAACAGAATATTCAAGAATTGTGGGCCAACTACAAAATACTTGTAATAGGGTTATCAGACAGAGAAGAAAAACAGAAAGGAACACAAGCAATACTTAAAGCAACAGTAACTAAGAATTTTTCCAAAACCAGTGTCGTTACCAAACCACTAATCCAGGAAGCTCGGAGAACACCAACTAGAATAGTTGCCCCAGAACAACTACACCTATACAAATCAGATTCAAACTTGAGAAAATAAAAATATAATGAAGTCTTGTAAGAAGCCAGAAGGGGGGCAAACACCTTACCTATAGAGGAGCAAAGAGGAAAATTAAATCTGACTGCTCCTCAGAAATTACGTAAGCCAAAGAGAATAGCATGAAATTTATAAAGTGTTGAAGAAAGAAAAAAAAAAAAATTCTATAATTGTGAAATTATCCTTTTTTATAATTTATTTATTTTGATCATTTTAAACAAATGGGGTACAACTTGTTTCTCTGGTTGTACATGAAGTAGAGTCATACCATTTGTGTAATCATACATGTACACAGGATAATGATGTTTGTCTCATTCTGTTATTTTTCCTTCCCCCCACCCTTCCCACCCCTTGAAATTATCCTTTAAAAGTGAAGGCGAATTTAAATATTTTATGATGTTATCACAAAAAAAAATTGAGGGAATGTGTTGCCATAGGCTGGACTTGCAAGAAATATTAAATGAACTTCTTTAGAGAGAAGGAAAATGATATAGAAACTGAGGTCTATTGAGGAATCAATAAGTGAAGATAAAATGAATACTTTTGTTTTTCTTATTCTTAATTGACCTAATATATGTTCCAAATAATATATACACATACCAAGTAACTATCAGGTATTTGCTTCTGTGTAAATGAAACAAATGACAGAGATAGGAGGGACTTTGGGTGGTTGTGATGTGTCAGTGTAGCTTCAATTGTAACAAATGTGCCACTGTGATATGTGCTGTCAATTGTGAGGGAGATTGTGTAAAAGGCAAGGGAGAAGATGATAGGGGAACTCCCTGTGCTCCACAGCTTTTTGCTGTGAACCTAAAACTGCTGTGAAAATATTTATTTTTTCAAACATTGTACATTTTAAAGATACAAGCAAGGTGAAATCAAGACAAATTAGGGTTTTTTTTTGTGTGTGTGTGTATAAGGTATACACCTGTAATCGCAGCAACACAGGAGACTGAGGCAAGAGGATGACAAGTTTGAGGCCAGCCTCAGCAACTTAGCAAGACCCTCAGCAAATTAGTGAGAGCCTGTCTCAAAACAAAAAGTTAAGAGGATTGTAGGTGTACCTTCGTTCAATCCCAAGTATCACCCACAAAAAAAGAAGAAAGCATCAGTTAGGAAATTGTATAGAAACTGGTGACTTCCCATAGCTCAAAATGAGAAACATCACAATTCACTCAAGAGAACAACCTTCTTGTTCTGCAACTCTGTATTATTAAATTGCAGAGAGCTGTGAAGTTCCATGTCACACCATACGACAAAAAAAATTAAAGCTCAGGTATCATTTCTATACACTTTGGAATTTTGTTGGGAATATACCTGTCAAAATAAATTAATACATTTTGAGAAGACAAAATTTTGGGGTTTTAATGTTAACTTCCTTGGGGCATATTTAGATGTCTAAAGTCTGGAACTAAAGCAGAGCTCCTTGTCATTCATAAGTTTCTGCTATAATTTATTTGAGTGGCACTACTCTTTTTCTCTTTTCCCTGAAGCAAAAATAATGCCGTGATGCTCAGTTTGGCTGCTCATGCTGATTGACATTGAGTAAATTGTCTCTGAATAAGATGAAAATGTAAATCTTTTTTGAAGAAAATAGCAATATAAAAGCTCCTGTGTTCCCCTTTTTTCTTTTAAATTACAGCTTGTAGAAACACCACCCTAAATCACTTTTTCTTTACCGCCTGTCACAAAAGAATCCATTATCTTGGGCCTCATATCAGAATCTTAATCCAGCATAAACTGACTATATGAACTGACCACTGAACAGGAAGCCTGCAGCTTTTTATGAACTCAGCCAAGACTCTGTCCTGATGTCATACCAGCAAAATATGCCATCTGTGCTAGAATCACAGTTTGGCTATTTTTTATCAATTTTCTATTATGTTCATCAAATAGTAGCACATACCGCCACGTACCCCTCACCAAGCATCAGCAATGACCAACCCATGGCCAATCTCATCTCAGCTATACCCCCAACCACTTTCTGTATTTTCTCATAGCAAATCCAAGACATCATATTATTTCACCCACAAGTATTTCAGAATTGTTTCCAAAAAATAAAGGTGTATCTTTTATAAAAACATGATATAATACAATTATCAAACCCCAAAATAATTAACTATAATTCTATTGTAACATCATAAATCTTCAGTTAATGCTCACATTTCTAAGTGACCCATAAATATTATATGGCATATTTCACAGTTTGTTTGAATGAAGACTCAAGTAAGTTCACACATTGCAATTGATTAACAAGTTTCCTAACATCTGTTTCCAACTTCCCCCACCCATCCTTTATTTTTCTTAGAATTTTTTGATGATGCAAATGAATTGTATGTCTTAAATTTTCCTAAAGTTTATGCTTTATTGTCTAGCACATATTGTCTAATGTGTTACTCTATCCTCTTTATTTTTCATTAAAAAATCAACATTTTTGTTCATAAACAGAATTAGAGACCTGATCAAAATCAGGTTTTGTTTAATTTTATTTTGGAACACCATTGCTCACACACTCGCATGTTTTGTCTGGAGCCACATGCTGTCCAGTTTTCTTTCTTTTTATGTTATTAGCAGTTTTTAAAATATTTTTATGGGTTCTTTTTAGATATACATGACAGTTCAGTGTATTTTGACATATTATACATTCACAGATATAATTTATTCCAATTAGGATTCCATTCTTGTACATGAGGTGGAGCTATACTGGTCACGTATTCATATGTGAGCATAGAGAAGTTATGTCCAATTCATTCTACTGTCTTTCCCATCCCCCCTCCCTTCCCTTCATTCCCCTTTGTCTAATCCAATGACTTCTATTCTTCCCTCCCTACCCTCCCTTGTTGTTCATTAGCATCCACATATAAGAGAGATTCTTCGGCCTTTGGTTCTTTGGAACTGGCTTATTTCACTTAGCATGACTGTCTCTAGTTCCATCCATTTACTGCCAAACACCATAATTTCATTCTTCCCTATGTCTGAGCAATATTCCATTGTGTGTATACACAACATTTCCTTTATCCATTAAACCGTTGAAGGTCACCTAGGTTGGTTCCATAGCTGGGCTATTGTGAGTTGAGCTACTATAAACATTGATGTGGCTGCATCACTATAGTCTGCTGATTTCAAGTCCTTTGGATGTATACTGAGGAGTGGGATAGCTGGGTCAAATGGTGGTTCCATTCTAAGTTTTCCAAGGAATCTCCATACTGCTTTCCAGAGAGGTTGCACCAATTTTCAGTCCCACAACAATGTATGAATGAACCTTTTCCCCCACATCCTTGCCAACATTTATTGTTACTTGTGTTCTTAATAATTGCCATTCTGACTGGAGTGAGATGAAATCTCAGTGTCATTTTAACTTGCATTTCTGTAATTGCTAGAGATGTTGAACATTTTTTTCATGTATTTTTGACCATTTGTATTTTTTCTTCTGTGAAGGGCCTGGTTTTGTTTTGTTTTTTTTCCAAAACTCTTAAGAAGTTTTATTGATAATGATAAAATACAGAAACATCAGATTCTCATTTTAAAGTTAAAAATGACATCATCTTCCAGAACTCTCCTAGTACTGCACCAAAAGCAAAACCAAGTTTTCGATCCAAAAGAACAAATGAACCCACTGGTAAATTTTTCTCAGGGTCTAAGCCCTACCTTTGTTATTTTTCTAAATTTACTCTGTACCTGGTTCAAGAATGAGTAGCATTTTTAAAAACTGGTTAATATTTGTGAGAACTGGACTTTCTTAAAACACACACACACATATACACATATTAGCCTATTTATTAGCCCATCCTTAGCCCATTTACTGATTAGGTTATTTGTTTTTTGGTGTTGAGTTTTTTGAGTTCTTCATAGATCCTGCAGATATATCTGAAGTAGAGATGGTTAAGTTTTTCTCTCAGTCTATAGGCTCTCTCTTCACATTCTTGGTTGTCTCCTTTGCTGTGAAGAAACTTTTTAGTGTGATATCATCCCATTTATTGATTCTTGATTCTACTTCTTTTTTTAAAATTTTTTTAGTTATAGGTGGTCACAATATTTTATTTATTTATTTTTATGTGGTACGAGGATCGAACCCAGGGCCTCCCATATACTAGGCAAGCACTCTACCCTGAGCTACATCCCCAGCCCTTGATTTAACTTCTTGAACTTTAGGAGCTTTACTAAGGAAGTCTGTTCCTAAGCAGACATGGTAGACAGTGGGTCTATTATTTTTCTAATAGATACAGTCTCTAGTCTAATGCCTAGGTCCTTAATCCACTCTGAGTTGAGTTTTGTGCAGGGTGAGAGATGAGGGTTCAATTTCACTCTACTACATATGGACTTCCAGTTTTCCCAGCATCATTTGTTAAAGAAGCTATCTTTTCTCCACCAAATGTTTATGGTGCCTTTGTCTAGCATGAGATAATTGTACTTATGTGGGTATGCCTCTGTGTCTTCTGTTCTGTACCATTGGTCTCTACGTCTGTTTTGGTGCCAATACCATGCCATTTTTCTTACTATAGTTCTGTGTTATGATTTAAGGCTTGGTATTGTAATGCCTTCTGCATCACTTTTCTCTCTAAGGATTGCTTTGACTATTCTGGGTCTCTTATTTTTCCAAATGAATTTCATGACTGCTTTTTCTATTTCCATAAGGAATGTTATTGGAATTTTAGTAGCAATTGTATTAAATCTGTATAGCACTTTTGACAGTATGGGCATTTTGACAATTCTAATTCTGCTTATCCAAGAACATGGGAGAGCTTTCCATCTTCTAAGGTCTTCTTCAATTTCTTTTTCTAGTGCTCTATAGTTTTCATTATCTTTCACCTCTTTTGTTAGATTGAGTCTCAATTTTCTTTTGAAGCTACTGGGAATGAAATAATTTTCCTGGTTTCTCTTTCAGCTGATTCGTCTTTGGCATATAGGAACACAACTGATTTATGGGTGTTAATTTTATATCCTGCTACTTAGCTAAATTTGTTTATGAATTCTAGAAGCTTTCTGGTAGAGTTTATTTGGGTCTTCCAAATATAGAATCATGTTGTTAGCAAATAGAGATAGTTTGAACTCTTCTTTTCTAATTCATATCTCTTTAATTTCTTTCTTTTGTCTAATTGCTCTGGTTAGGGTTTCAAGAACTATATTGAACAAATGTGGTAAAAGAGGGCATTTCTGTCTTGTTCCAGTTTAAAAGTATTAACAAGTAAGCATTTTAAAACATATTTGATATATTTTAGTCCACTTCAATTATACTTTTTTAATGCTGAGGTTGCCCCATCTTTGTGATGGGAATCTCTTCAAGGACTACTATCTGAGCCCTCTTGATGTGAGGCTAACTGTCTCTGATAGCATTCTTGCTATCTGATATGACAAGATGTAAATTTCTGCCTCAGACCTAGAATCATCCAGGTCATTAGGGAACCTGGGTCATTTTGATGGGAAGTGGTATTATTTCCATATGCAATCTAAGCATACAGGCACTCATTAAATGTTTGCGGGTTTGTTCTTATTTCTAGGCCATTTTCAAGGACAGATCTAGAAAGTAAGGGACGTGTGTGTGTGTGTGTGTGTGTGTGTGTGTGTGTGTGTGTGTGATGAAATACTTTTCTAGTTCAAACTGATAAGTGATACTTTCAATTCAAATTCAGGCCTACAAGATTTTTAACCTTTGTCTATATTTCCTTTCTTTTGCTCCAAAACTCTCCTTTCTCAAAAAATCAGGAAATTCTGGTATTTTTTTTAAACAACAACAAAGGCACTCTATGGTCCTTGCTATTTTGAGAGAAGTAAAATATTCAGGTAAAGCAGGAAAAATGGTTTTGATGCTCACTACCATTGCCACTGATTAAAGGGAAAGATGATAAGATATTTTCTATTCAGGGAGAAGCTAATGGGTCAAAACTGAAATGTACTTTGTACTTAGATTAAAGATGCCATTATAAGTAGAAGCCACTCTATGGGAAAGAAAATAGGTGACATACTTGTTAAGATATTAAAAAGTTTTTCCAGATTACCTGAGAGCTCCATAGGAATCTTAACAGGAAAAGAAATGCTTGAATGCTGTTTTAAGGCCATCCATAACTGAGGCCCTGTGACAAAGTTCCCTTCCTAGATTTAGAGGCTGCAGAAGACAACTTCAGGGCACTTGCCCCAGTTGTTCCAAGGCAATGGAAATCTGCCAGGGGCAAGGAAAATGGGATCCTAGCAGAGCAAGTCAGATTTGTTCTCCTGAGAATGCCCTATACATAGTGAGGACCGAGACTACATCAGGTCAGCAGATGCAGCTAGACTGATGATCCATTCGAAGGCTCATCAGAATTCTGAGAAGATCCACACAAAGGTGACCAACTCAGCCTTGTTTCTGAGCACCTTTCAGACATGTCCATGTCTTTTCACAATCTTACAAGTAATTGCCATACAAGTAAAAATGTGATAGAAGATCTTCAAAGAAATTCTGTGACCACACAAGAGAGAGAAACATGACCAGGGAAATGAAAGAGAGCTCCATGGAAAAGGAGGGACATAATTTGAGCAGAATTCATTCATTCATTCATTTGTTCAGCTACCCTTTATTGAATGCCCCCCCCCCCACCTTGACACTGTCTCACAATAGACTCAAGTAAATCTGATTTCAAATCCTGGATCAAATTCTCATTAACTATGTGGCCTTGGCAAGTTACTAACCTTTGGGCCTCAATTTTTCTATCTGCAAAATGCAGATGCTAACTGCTGCCTCAGTGAGCTTCTGAAGATAGGGGAAAGACCCTATAAATGCATAACATGGTGCCTGGAAGAGGTACGGAGCCATGAACGCTCAACTTCCCTGCCTGCAGGGTTCTACTTTTTTCTGTGGATAAGGAGAGAAGGAGGGAAGGGGAAGGTGAGGGATGGCAGAGGACTTGAGAGGGTTATTGCCGGGAAGGGAAAAATAACTAGACAGATTCAAGTAAAATATTCATCCAGAGGCACAGAGACCTGACATCGTTTCCTGCTGCCCTGAGGCCACAGGTTGGCTTGGTTGGTTGGTTTATATTTAGGTATTTGACCAGAGACACCAGAGGTGGAGAATAATGGAAGAGACTAGAATAGCAAATTAGAATTCCTTAATTATAGAATGTTTTCCCATTCACGTGAACAAGAATGGGACTAAAGCAAGTAAGGAGAGTCTATTGAAATGTGAGATTCACCACTGAGAAAAGCAGTGATAGTTTTTCTCCAATGAGAAGAGCTATCAAATGTGAGAACAATTTCTCTGGGAGAAAAACCACCTCCGCTCTTTCCCACATCCCTCCCCTTATGATTTGGCTTTGCAAGCATCCCCACGAATTGGCTTATAAATTTGGTTTATATCTCCCTTAGCCTAGCCTCCCTTTATTACACCATTTTACTGCTTCTTTGGGGCTGAGACTCTAAAATTTGGGTCAAATGTTCCATTAAGTTAACCGCTTTAGAATACCAATAACACGCCTGCAGCACTTTTCGTCTTTGTGGTGGTTCACAAACATCTCCTTCTTCACTAATGAAGACGAGTTGAATATCTATAGCATCTAAAACCAAAGCTATTTAATCATTGTCTGATGTGGGGAAGTGAGACGAAATGCAAGACCAACAAAAAAGTATATTACATTTTAAAGTTGCTGATTCAAACTTTTTAAAAATTCTCTGAACATGCAGGCAGAACTCATGCCACAAAATCCCAGCTTTTGTAATGAAAATGGCCATAAGAAGAATAGTAACATCTTAGGGTGTTTGGGGCTATTCCTATCTTACAGAGTGCTGTATGATCTTCATGAAAACCCATTTTTAAAAAAGAAATTATTGTCCTTAAGTTTTAGACAAGGCTTGTTGTGATTAATTAATCTGCCCAAGTTTCAAGTTACTGTTTGTGCTGGGACTAGAACCCCAGACCTCAGGTTCCAAGTGAGAAATTCTTGCTAGGAGGTTTTCTACCTATGTTATACAATAAATGGATGTTCTACTAGGATGTCTCAAAGGAAGGACAAGGGAGTCAGGCAGGATGCATATTTTCCTTCCTTTTTCGACTAGAACAATTCCACACAGCACCTATGGGACTTCCATAGGGATCTCCACAGTTCAGGTTCATTGCACAAAGCATGCAGCATTTCCCCTATTGCTCCATAGCTGGGCTATGGAGCTACCTTCCAAAATTATACTCAGTAGGCCTGTGAAGTTCCATTTGTGGCAGAGACAATGACATACTATAACCTCTCTTCCTTGCCTACCTCTCAACTCTCCATCTTTAGTTCTAGCTAGTTCTTCTGGGCCAATGGAGAGAATGATGCCTTTGTCTGGACTGACTTTCTCAACTTCTTTCATCAAGCCATGCTTAGCATGTTCCCTCTGTTATGTCTGGCCATTTTCACCTTTGTGGGTCTCTTTGATGCATCAGGACAGACACCCACAGGTCTGTGAACATCTTGTAGACTATCTTGTCACCATGATGCCTGATGCCTATGGCATGGTGTGCACCCCAGATTGTCGAAGACATAAGCATCTATTCTTTAGTTCATTATTCTGTCCTCTCTTCCATTAAACTCTGTTCCCTTCCTCCAGGAGAGTTTCTTTGTACATTTCCCTCTACATCTTCTTTCTTCTCACTCTCATTCTTCATTTTCTCTATCTTTAATCTTTTTGTGAACATAAAACAATCAAAACATGCTTGACAAGGATAATGCCAGTTACCTAATAGCTTAAAAAAATTGAATCCATTACTTCTGAAGGGAAATTCAGCAAGATAAATATCTAGTACCAAGTGACTACATTTTTTTAAGTGCTTTTAGGTCCAGAATCATCACAAGTCTTCAGATGCTTCCTCGGTTATGGCTTGCTATTTTCAAGTTCACCTTGAAGACTGTTCTTTTTCATCCTTCAAAACTCAGTTCAAAGGCTCAGGGTGTAGCACAGTGGTAGAGAGCTAGCCTAGCATCTTTGAGGCCCTAGATTCAATCCCCAGTACTAAAAAAACTCATCTCAAATGTCACTTTCCACATATACTTTACGGATCCCTCCTGGCAGCTCCATCACCCCTCAGAAGCCTCCCACCCCACTTTACCATGGTGTTCTTGCCTAGGACTCTTGCCCAGGGCTGCATATTTCAGGAGTTGGGGACTCAGTCACAATCAGAATCCAACACTGCTGCCTCTTCTTGCCCTGGCCTTCTGCAGCCTCCACCTGGATGACTATTGCCATTGTTTATTCATCTTTATCTCACACTAAGAGCTAGCTCTTGTCTTGATCTGTCGCCCTTCTAGCCAGTATACATACTTTTCTGTGGTTACTGAATGTTGATTTAGTTCATAGAATGGTCACCCTGGATTCAAAGAAAAAGAAAAATAAGCTCATTCTTATTCAATTTTTTTTCTATTTTTAGAGTAGAAACATTTTCTACTCCTCTTCACTGAAATTTGAAGGATTTTTTTTTAAGTAGTCTTATAAGGTTTTTCTGATAAACTTAAGAATTTTAACCCAATTTGTAAATTGTTTCTATGCAAAAATATAGTTCTTGTGATAAAACATTCCACAAACATAAAAGAAAAACAGTGAAGTTTAGGCCATAACTAACTAATCTATCACTTTTCCCAACGTTTCACACAAACTTTGCAAAGGGTGGTAGATCTCTGAATTTTCCTTCTCATTTAAAGGCCACCACCCGCTCCTGCTTTTGCTGATGTCTGCCCCCTATTCTGCCCCCAAAACTTTTTCCCATTGCAAGAATTTATCTCATCCCCTCCATTCTCTCATGGTTTATGGCTGACTGTTTGTTTCTTTGTTGTGTACTTTGTAGTCTACCTTGAATCCATTATTTACATATTTTACCCTGTTGAATCTAGTTCTCAGAGAATGAGCATTATACACTTTGATTTGTTGATTTTTTACAATGGGATTTCAAAGCACAGCATTGAGCTATGGGGGATAGTGCCGTTCCCTGTAGGAATGGCTCCTAGTTTCCCATGATTTGCCGTCTGAGCTGAAAGTAGACAATGTCCAAATTTCAGGCTTCACAGCCTCTTTTCTCTCTTTTTTTCTGGCTTCTTTTCTCCAGAGATGAAGAGAAATGAGATAATCATGCCAATAAAGCATCCTTTTTAATCTTTATTGTTCTTGTCTGGGTGCTTCATTATGAGATGTCAATTATTCAACACTCTGAAGAGCTGTCTTTTTGAGCGCAAAATGTTTTCATTGTCTGGTATTTAAAGTTCTTGTTCTCTGCTTACAGGCTCCGGGGGTGGCTGTGTTGTCATGCGAGGCAGTAGTCCTCTTGGTCGCTGGGAAGTGAAGGACTGTAGACAGTTCAAGGCGATGTCCTTGTGCAAGCAGCCAATCGAAAATCGGGACAAAACTGAGCGTGAAGAAAGATGGCCCTTTCACCCCTGCTATTTGGACTGGGAATCAGAGCCTGGCCTGGCCAGTTGCTTCAAGGTGATACCAAGGTTACTTGGGCATTCCCAGGACCATTATTTCAATTTGATCCATGTATCACAAATTCCTTTATTCCAGCATTTTTTTTCCAGAACAGTGCCTGGCACACAGCAGGTACTTAATCAATATTTGTTGCTTGTCTCTCTTTTCACTTATATTCAAATAATTTTTAAGTAAAAATTGGCATATTCCTGGTGACATTGAAGGCCTCCTCAGTTGAAATACATGCACCAGTGTTAATGCCAGGGAGGGGGAACTCCATGCACTGGTTATCAATCCTGGGGGAGGACTCTAAACACCCGATGAATTTCTAGTAAGGTTCCTTTCTCTGGCAGGAGATTTTGCACAAACTCAGCTGCCAGAGTCTGAGTCCACTGAGATAGAACACTCACACAACAAGTCAGGCAAAGCGACTTCATTATTCACAGATGGACTGAAAGAAACAACAGAAACCTAGGCTCCCTAGCAAGCCCAACTCCCAAACCTCAGGAAAATTGCCCTACTTTGCACTGGGATATTCACAGAGGCACTCCTCTGTGGGTTTAGACCTCAGGCACTACTTGTGTCACTGGGTTAGCATTACAAGACATCCTGTTCTAAAAGGAATAAGGACACTTCCTCCTTCCCTCAGGATGTTGCATTCTTAGTACATTCTGCCCTGAAATTGCTATCAAGAGGTGGAAGATCTGGGTTAGCCAAGGTCATTTCAGGACCTGTATAATACTGAGACCGCTGTCATTGCTCTTATTGCCAAGCATATACCAAATGATGGAGGTCAATTCTCACTGGGTATTAAAATTAATGCAATACTATATTTTTTGTAAAAATGTAAATAAAATAATTATTATGGAATAATACAATTCTGCCACTAAGAATAGCTTTTGAAGCTTTCCATGTACCAAAGATAAAACAAATTTATAGATTCAGTTAATATATACCTGTGTTTGTGTGTATGGGTGCATGCACGTGTGCATTTATTTGTGTGTGTGTTTGAAGAGACTGTGTGTGTGTGCAGGTATGTGTGTGTGTATTTGGAGAAAAAGACTGTGTGTGTGTGTGTGTATGTGTGTGTGTGTGTGTTCATTATTGGAAATGCTTGGGACCAGAAGCGTTTGGGATTTTGGATTTGGGGATATTCGCATATTCATAATGAGATATCTTACATATGAATATTTGCATATATATAATGAGATGAGACTTACATCTGAACACATAATTCATTTGTTTCATATACAACTTATACACATAGGCCAAAGGTAATTTTATATAGTATTTTTAGTAATTTTGTGCATGAAACAAATGTTGTGGACATTGAATTGTAAGAAAGCAAAGCTGTCACTATCACAAAATGTTTTGATTTTAGAGAATTTCAGATTAAGAATGCTCAAATATATTTATATTTATATTTTTATATATTTATATACAAATGTATATTTAAATATGTCTATTTGCAAATCAGCTTTAGATCCTAGCTTTAAATCAGTTCCTGAAATTTTCTTATCAAAAATACATTTTTTGAAACATGATGTTTGGTACTTTTGTCTTGACTTGTTCTATAAATAGAAATTCCCCAAATCCTGGAAGAAAGTTCTCCAGTAGCTGGGCACATGCAGAGAGGATGCAGACAGACTCTAATTCCACAGATACTGTAGCTCATAGGTTGCAGGAAACACCTGTGAATGCACTCTGTTTAAATGTACACATGCAAAATCCTACACTGAAATCATAGAATAAGAGGCCCATACATGACCTCATAGAGCAATAAGGTAAACCTTAGAAATGAGTAAACTGAGGCTAGTGAGATGAAGTGATTTGCACAAGATCACAATTATTTATTGACAGAGTTGGAATAAATCCCTGGTCTTCAGATTCCTGGTCCAGCACTTTTTCTACTATCTATCATCCTGATGTGTCAACAAATGCATGGTGTGCTTGATGTGCATGGTGGTAGGATTTATGAATTTAGAGTGATTCAGGAAGATGTTCCCAGAGGAGGCAAGTTTTGACATATAATTTAAAAGATGGAAAGGCTGTGCTGTGGTCCACAGGACTTGGAAAGCTATTCATTCTGGTCTCAGCAAATCAGAGCCTGGTGAAGGCTGGCTGCAGGGTGTATCTGCCTGACATCAGAGGTTCAGGCTTAGTACTAGGCATTTAAAAATTGGGAGGATGCAGAGGCCCAGAATCAGAAGCTCTGGGTCTTTAGTCCCTCACCCTGATCTTAAAGTCAAAAGCAGACCCTCCCTTCAACCAGTTTCTTCCTGATACTATGAAGATAGCAGAGAAATAGCAGATAATTTAGACATAACCAAACCACTGCATCCTGCCAGTTCAGCAAAGACCCAAAGACCCTATAAATATACCTGCCCTGGGCCCCAGGCCTTGTGTCTCATTTCTTGCCATGGGTCAGCGAGATTCATGATCATTCAGAATGTTAATCAGCTTTTTGTTGCTGTGACAAAATACCTGAAATAAACCACTTTTTAAAAGGAAGAATTTATTTTGGCTCATTATTTCAGAGGTTTCAGTCCATGGTCACTTGGCCTCCTTAATTCTACATCTGTGGTGAGGCAGAACATCATGGCAGGGAGGGAATAGCAGAACAAATCTACCAGGAAGCAGATAGAGGGGTGGGGGGAAGCACCCAGGGACAAAATATACCCTTTAAAGGCATGTTCAGAGTGGCCCACCTTTTCCAATTAGGCCCCATTTCCTGAAGTTTCCACCACCTCCCAACAGTATCCCCAGCTAGAAACCAAGCCTTCAACACATTTGGGGAATATTCCATAACATTCTGCTAATTCTAATTTGTCAGAAGGCGATCTACTGGGATAGAAATTCATGGATTCAGGAAGCAAGGAGTCATGGGGCTAATCCTAGCTCTGCCCATTTGTAGCTGTGTGACCTGAAATTCTTAACCTTTCTTAGCCCAACCTTTCTAATCTTTTGCCAGACAGTCATATATGTAAGTTATAGGAGATTAAGGGTTTATTTTTTTATAAAAATCTTCAATGAGTTCATTTATAAAACTGAGCTTTATTCATATTCTCCTAATGAATGGTTGTAAGGATAAAATGAGCCAATAGTTTTACAATGACTATGCACATTCTATTTCAATAAATGATATTTCTATTTCCTTTCCATGAAAGGTCAAGCTTTCAATAAATAATAACGTAGGGGTTTCCTTAATATGGGAGAAGACCTGAGTTCCTTCCCAGTATCACAAAAGGAAAAGAACAATAAAAAATATACTACTATTATTTCCTTAAGCAGAAGCAAATTGCCACACCCAATCCACCACAGTGTTAACAATTTTCTTTTATTATGCAGGTATTTCACATTGAAAAAGTTCTGATGAAAAGAACATGGAGAGAAGCTGAGGCATTTTGTGAAGAATTTGGAGCTCATCTTGCAAGCTTTGCCCATATTGAGGAAGAAAATTTTGTGAATGAACTTTTACATTCAAAATTTAATCGGCAAGTATTTGTTAATTTTGAAAAATTACAGTTGAATAGACCATCTCCTAGTAATGGCATTTTAGGGGTGAGTATCCCAAATAATTGTTCAAAATTCCAGTATTTGTTTCAAGCCTAAAACCAACTAGTCACTAGTTGTGAAAAAAAGTCTACACACACACAGTTTTATATTTATATTGTATCAAGCTCACATTCCATAAAACAAAGAACAAAGTCATGACAGTTTTGATATTTGAAATGTTTTCTGTGTACCTCAAATCAGGTTTGTAGATATCCAGCTTAGTGATTTTCAAAGTGTCGAAGTACCCCAAGGGTCCCAGACCCAAAAAACAGAAAGGCCCAAATGGACAGAGCTCTAGGTCCTTGCTAACTGACCCACCAGAGCAGCTCCAGTCAACTCCATTGCTAATTATTTTCTATATAAAAGGAGTTTACTTAAGATTTTGGGGGTGGGGGGAAGAACTAGTATTTTTTAAAAAATCCAATCCAACCCCTATTTCTTAATTTGAGGAAAGAGGCATTCACTTATTGGTGTCTATTTGTAACTTCATACAATCTTGAATTTCATGGAGTGAGAAACTCAATTATTTTGAACTGAAAAAAAAAAAAAAAAAACTAATGGTCTTGGGTTAACACAGAACTACTTTTTGAGGAAAATTCTGTCCTTCCCCATAAGTTTCCTTGCAGGACAATCCCATGAAGCATCTATGGAATTGTTCATCTTCAGCATTTACAAAAATCACCTTAAAGTGGGAGTTTGTGTGTTTTTAATGGTAAGGGAATACAGGACAGACATAATCTTATTAATCTTATTATCATTAGATTGAACCCAGAGACTTGTGCATGCTAGGTAAGCACTGAACCACATTCTCAGTCCTAAAGATGGGAGTTTTGATGACCTCCCCCATGTAGTTTGATGTAGTATTCCATGGGGAAAAGGTGTTATGTGGTTAAATATGATTGCAAAACAATGTGCAATCTTGGAAATTTGCTACATGTATTATTGTTTTGCTATGTATATTATTACTAAGATTTTAGAAAGAAGCATTTCCTCTGTTGAAACTTTTCCTTTTTTTTTTTTTTTTTTCTTTTTTTTTTTGGTGTGGTACCCAGGATTGTACCCAGGATTTCAACACATACCACTGAGCACTGAGCTGCATACATCTCCAACCCTTTTTACTTTCTTATTTCCAGGAAGAATCCCACTAAATTGCCCAGGCTGGCATTGACTTGCAATCCTCCCACGTCGGCCTCATCAGTGGATGAAATTACAGGCAGTGCCACTGTGCCCCAGTGCAAAATCCCTTTTTTTGAAAACATTTATTAACATCCCACCAAAACTGCTAGTCCCTAACAGTTGTGGTTCCAGAGCCTGGCCAATCACCACACTTTGGTCCCATATCAGAGGTGCCAACTCAGACTTTCTGAGGCTAATGTTTAAGAAACTTCCTGGTTAACTGGATTTTTTTTCTAGATTCTGAACCCAGGGGTGCTTAATGACTGAGTCACACTCCAGCCCTTCTTACTTTTTATTTTGAGACAGGGTCTTTGTAAGTTTCTTTGGGCCTCGCTAAATTACTGAGGCTGACTTTGAACTTGTGATCCTCCTGCTTCAGCCTCCCAGTTGCTGGGATTACAGGTGTGGGGTCACAGATACAAGGGATGGGTGATGAATTGTGCCATGCTTTGCTACTTTAGTTCCTTATAAAACATACTTGCATATTCTACCCTTTGATTTTGGAGAGGTTTGCTAGATAAAACAAACACATGCAAACGGCCTATCTTAAAATTAAATATCATTATGTCATTTCTGTTTACATAAATTCTCACACTTGTAATTTCTAGTAGCCAAGCATCTATCAAATCATTGATCTTCAGCAACTAATCATAAAAACTATATAATGTATGTTTTAATTAATTTTTGTACAGATTATCCAGGGATTTCAGTCAAATCCTGTACATAGTATTTGCTTTTAAATTATACAGTGTTGGGGAATTTATGAAGAGAAAGTACATATCAACTTGTCTTCTCTGAGCAAAGATATAGCAAGAAAAATGAAGAACTCTGAATTCAGTGAGGAAAGAAAACAAGAGTTCTCAGCCTGGGGAGAATGTTGTGGATTTCCAGCCTGTTTGGTGATTAATGGACTTGGCTTAACCCTAGGGCAGTCATTCTCACCTTCTTACAACCTTGGATACACTGTGTCACCTCAATAGGCACAATGATGGCTCAGACTTTCTAAGTTGCATTGGACTTTAATTTGTATCATTCAGGCAGAGTAACTCAAATATCTGAGAAGCAGTGCTTCAGAATAGGCTTGCTTCTCTGCCCTAAGGAAAATAAAGCATCTGTCATGACTTCTGAATCTTTTAAATCTTTAATTCTTCAAAATTATTCTCAGAAAATTATCTTAGTGAGATGGTTCATTGTACAATTAGGCTTTATTGCTTGATTTATTGAGTACTCTGAGATTTGACATATTTGTACTCTGCCTAATAGGAGGGAAGATGATTCTCTGTGGAGCTTCTTGCCAAGTCTAAACCAGTGGTAACTGCTGAAGCTAATCTACCATGGCCCAGGCTGATTTGCTATACAATTATTTATGTTGAAATCTTAAAAA
Organism: Sciurus vulgaris; assembly: GCF_902686455.1. Classification (NCBI taxonomy): domain Eukaryota; kingdom Metazoa; phylum Chordata; class Mammalia; order Rodentia; family Sciuridae; genus Sciurus; species Sciurus vulgaris. The sequence continues at coordinate 114,662,024 of NC_136463.1, read as the reverse complement.
AAAAAAAAAAAAAAAAAAAGCCTACTGTGTACCTTTTATTAAGTGGAATGATGGTGATTAACTTTCAGAGAATACATGAAAATTTGACAAAAGAGCAACAAATCAAAGCATAGAAAATTAGTATAAATAGTGAAGTAGTAAGTGGAGTAAAGTAGTAAAAAGTCCTCTAGGAAAAAGATTTTCCAAAATTTCTTCCCAACATGCTTTCGTGTGTCCTCATCCTGACTGAAGAGGCATCACCATTTCTGATGAGAAACCCATGTTCTCAATATGCACTGACTTTCCTCCACCTGCATATCACCAGTGAATAAGCCACACAAACCAAGAGAAATAGGATGTGACTCTAAATCTTAATCAGCTCATTTTGTAGCACAGGATTTGCCATTAAAAATATTCAATAAGTTTTTGTTGACTGAATCAGTCCTGCCAGTAACATCAGTTGTTTCTTGCACACATAAATATTTTTTTAAAAGATTTTTGAACCTTTTACATAATGTAAATTTGATCAGAAAGGCAACGTTTTGTTTCTTCTCTTCCTAGGACAGAAGAAAGGCAGTTCTGGATTGGATTTAATAAAAGAAACCCACTAAGTGCTGGTTCATGGGAATGGTCTGATGGAACTCCTGTAAGTCTTCCCGAACTGAGCAAAAGGAGTTGAATTCAAAACAAGTGGCCCTGAAACCACTTGGTAAACTTGGTCAGTTTTCTAAGTGATTCCTACAAATAATGACCCTTATCTCCCATGACACACTGCACTGGACCATGGTACCAAAAGAATTATTTTGTCAAGGTCCTGGGAAACCTTCACTAACCAGATTGTTCTGAGATGCCTATAGTTTCTCATTCTGAAAACAAAATCTCCCAAAAGTAATGCCAGACTTCCTTTACCCTACCCCTCCTAGCCTGCATAGTGCCTGACTGTCAGCATGGGATCCTTGTCATGTCACAATGAAAAGGAGACTATTTTGGAGAACCATTTTTAGTTTATCTCACAGTTATGGTTTTGATATGAAGTGTCCCCAATGTCCTCCTCTGTTAATGCAGGAATATTCAGCCGTGAAATGATTAAATGGTCAGAGCTGCAACTTAACCAGTCCATCCTACTTTGAGGGGACTGACTAGGTAATTGAGGCAGGTGGGTGAAGCTGAAGGAGGAGGGTCACTAGGGGTCCTGCCCTGGAAGTTTGCATTTTTCCTATGGCCCTTTCTCCTCCTTCTCTCTCTTTCTCTCTCTGCTTCCTGGTTGCCATGTCCTAAGCAGCTACCTGCTGCCATGCTCTTCCACCTCACCTTGGGCCCACAGCAATGGATTCAGCCCACCATGGACTTGTCTCTGAAACTGAAAACCAAAATAAACTTTCCCTCCTCTAAGTTGTTCTGGTCAGGTACTTTGGTCACAGAGATGAAAAGCTGACACTAACACACTCACTCTAAAATGACAGAAATGTTAGCCTTAGAAATACCACCTCCTTCTCAGCTGAAACAAATTGTTCCAGAAGGGGGGGAAAAAAAAGTATTGCTATTCAGTCAGTCTCATTACTTGCAAACCTATGCGAAGGAGAGGGAGAATTCATCACTGAGTTCTTTCCTCAAGTGCAATGAGGAATTCTCACATTTTCCCCCAAGGCAGTGGAAATACTGAAGCATATAATATCTGAGACCAAAATGGATCCATCCTAGGGCACGTGCAAAATCAAGTTATTCAGTTTCACCTGAGAAACAAGGAGCCTGCAGTGAACGTTTAATGCTACTGCTGTTTATTGAGCCTCCACAGTGTTTCACATACTGAGCGGAATGTACTCCGACATGATCTCATTTCATCCTTACAATGGCTCGCTGCAGTAGGCAACAAAGGATGAGTAGGTTGCCCAAAATAATGCAGAGGAGAGTCAGGATTTGCATATAGGTGGTTTGACTCCAAAGTCACAATATTATGATATTTCCTGGTTGGCAAAATATCAGCTGCCAAACTTTGAAATAGTAAAGACCAATAGAAAAAAGTCCACTACATAGTTGGGACTCAAATTTGTAATTAGGAAGGAATTTATTAAAAAAAAAAAATCTGTGCTTCTAATTGGAAAAAAATGATAGAGGCATGCTAATTAAAAAAACAATAATAATAATAATATTTCTGCTCTTTTTCAATCAGCTTTTTCACTGCTCTAACAGGACCCAATCAGAACAACTATAGAGGAGGAAAAGTTTATTTAAGGCCTCATAGCTTCAGAGGTCTCAGTCCATAGACAAGCAGGCTCCATTCCTTGGGGCTCGAGATGAGGCAGGACATCATGGCAGATGAGTGTGGCAGAGGGAAGCAGCTCACATGATGATCAGACAGCAGAGAGAGACTCCACTGGCCAAATATAAAATATACACCCAAAGCCACGGGCCAATTCCCAGCTCCTCCAGTCACACCCCACCACTTCAGCTACCACTCGGTTAATCTCTATCAGGGGGATTAAATCACTGATTGGATTAAGACTCTCACAACCCAATCATCTCTCCTCTGAACTTTCTTGCACTGTCTCACATGTGAGCTTTTGGGGGACACCTCACATCCAAACCATAACACACTCCAATGTTGCTTCTTTGGAAAGTGCATCAGAACAAGAGTGAAAAGACATCTTAGAGCTCACCCAGCTGCACCCATCAATTTGTTAACAAAGAAACTGAGACCCGAAATGAAAAGGCATTAAAAACAATACAGCACTTTAAAAACTAAACATGCAAGAGGGAGTGGGGGTATGAAAAATGGTGGAATGAGACAGACATCATTACCCTTTGTACATGTATGATTACATGAATGGTATGAGTCTACATCGTGTACAACCATAGAAACAAAATGATGTACCCCATTTGTGTACAATGAATCAAAATGCAGTCTGCAAAAAATTTTAAAAATAAATAAATAATTTTTTTAAAAAACAAGCATGCTACATAGAGGTTGAGAATAGTTTGTTTTATTTTAATAAAACAAATTCATTAGTAATAGGAAGAGAAAAGACTATTTGGTCAAGGAAAAAAAATGAGAAAAAGGCCATGAAACTGTAGACTGAGCCTCCTCATCACTTCCTGCTGGACGGAATGAATTCACAACAGTCTCTGCACCTGAGGATAGATACATATATATGTTAGGTAAATTGTTGCATGGCTGTGTACATATTTGAGGAGGAGTATAAATGGTTTAAAAACATCCTCTATTTTTCCAGTTTTTTATCCCAATTTTACTTGTGGTCCATTCACTCTTCTCTCAGGTAAGCATTAAATAGTTGAGAAGGTTGAATATTTAAACCTAATTTTGGGAATTATGTGACTTATGTGGTCACTCATGGAAATTTTGGGTAGTTTTCTGATTGAAAAGCTAGCTATGGCTTAGAATATAGTTATGAAAGACTTAAAGCTTAGCATATACACAAAGGAGCCAACATCAAAGGTGATGCCCAGATCTGACCCATCCCTGAGCCTCTAAGAAGTTTACCCAGGATCCCAGGGTGAGACTAATCCATCCCGCCAGTTAGAAAATAGTGCAGGCTCTGAACAAAGCCTGCACCAGATTTCTTCCTTCTAGAGAAAGGAGTAGCATGCCTCTTTTTAAGAAAAAGCATCTTTAAGAAAAACTGCTAAACATTAATTAGCTTGTTCTTCACAAATGTGGAACAACTCTTAACTGGAATGACATGCAAACATTTCTGAAGTTTCCTCTAGAAATCTATGATGATTATGTGCACGGTATTCTTTTTTGATCTTTTGAAACTTCCATCATTAAGGAATAACAAACTTCATCTGCTGCAGGTTGTCTCTTCATTTTTAGACAATATTTATTTTGAAGAAGATGCAAGAAATTGTGCTGTGTATAAAGCAAACAAAACATTGCTGCCCTCACACTGTGGTTCCCGACATGAATGGATCTGCAAAATCCCAAGAGGTAAAATATTAATAAGATCTTTACTTTATGTTTGAGCTAATAATGTGTATGGCACTTCCCCAAGTGAAGAGATACAGAGATTCAAAAATCTAAGCATGCTGAACCACAATGCCAATGACCTGCACAATGAAGCAAGTTGCACTATTTTAATAAATACTATATCACAGGGAACTGATGAAAGATATCACCAGAGCTCTATGCCATTAGTCCCTTGGGAATTAAGGCAAACAACCAATATTGCAGAATATTTATTATGCATGCATGGTTGGAAAGAAATATCACTCTGATATTACAAGCAAATAGGATTAATTGGACCATGAGTGAGTAGAAGCACCTAGAACAGCATGTGATACACAGTAGGCTCTTGGCAAATGTTCATGTCCTTTCTTCTTGAATCAGAAACCTCTCTGGAAAAAAAAAAAAAAAAAGAAAGAAACCTCTCTGGAGACTCCTATTCAAGATGTAACTTGCACTGATCATATATTCCAAACAGCACAAAGCACCTGGTTTTTACATGATTTTTTTTTTAAAGGTGAAGTGAAATATAGTATGTGTAGAGCTGAAGTGAGTCAGAGATACCTGTGAAGAAAGGTCAGTCAAGGTGGTTTGCTTTCACTTTGCAGATGTGAGACCCAAGATTCCACCCTGGTACCAGTATGGTAAGAACTACCCTGGCATTTCTCAAATTTCTAATTATAAACCATCTAAGTGCTATTATGTACCTTTACTATAATATCACATTCCTCCCATTGAGTCTCTCTTTTCTTATGCTAATCTAGAGCTAATTTGTTCAAATTAATAAGTCAATAATTAATAAATTAATTGTCATTAAATATGATTGAAGACTAATATCATAACTTTATCCCATTTTCATAACACATGACTTTAAAATATCATCCATCCCTGACCTTTGAATACTAGTGTAAGTTTCTTGTATTATGTGGACCAAAAAAAAGCAAATCATGTATGTATCTATATGTGTGCATGTCTGTGATTATGTTTGTGTGTGTGTGTGTATACCCTGACCAAATTGCAGATTTGGGGTCAATCATAGCATACCCCTGTTACATGTGCATTACATCCCTCAACAGATTTGGCACCGTTTGTATGGTTGATTTTTCTTTCAGATGCGCCCTGGCTCTTTTATCAGAATGCAGAGTACCTTTTTCATACCTATGCCTCAGAGTGGTCCTCCTTTGAGTTTGTCTGTGGCTGGTTACGCAGTGATCTTCTCACAATTCATTCTGCACATGAGCAAGAATTCATCCACAGCAAAATAAGAATGGTACTTGAATATAATTCACCTAGAGAATTTCTCATTAGCACCTTCTTCTGTCCTTGTGCAGGATTTTTTTTTAAATTTGACTTCAGAAATTCATTTAAATTTCAGTAAAAGCCATGGATTTTGAGAACTGTTTTTCTTCCAGTTATAGAGATTAAGAGAAAATAATATAGAGAGATTTACTATGTTGCTTAATCATTTCACATCTCATTATTCATTAGCAACATTAAGGAAAAAGTAAAGTTTGTTTTTTGTGAGTACACTGATTATTTAATACATACTTATTGAGTGCTCTCTAGGGACTAAGATTCCAGTGGAGATTTAAACTGACCAAAATTCCTGCCTTTATAGAGTTTATAGTCTAGTCCGGGAAGAAAAACCATAACCAATACAAGTAAACAGAATTACACGGTACATTAGAAAAACATAAATGGATAAATGCAATGAAGGAAAATAAAGCTCAAATGAGAGAGGAGGAATCCCTGGTTTGGTGGGAGGGATAACAATTTTGAAGTTTCAAATCTTACATGAATATATGACTTTTAAATTTGTAAAGATTCAACATACAGAAAATTACGGTTTTCAACATAAGATAAAGACTAGCCTGAATCCTTTGAGGAACTAGGAACATACAAGAACTGACCTGATAAATAATAAAATAAACTGTCAAGGAATAGAATAGTTTTTCAATGCATATCTGCAGTATTTTTTGTTTCTAAGCATCAAGCATGTTCCAGGCACTATGAGATTTGTCCATGACATAAAAATGTAGGAGACAGTCTGTTTTCAAAGAAGCTGGAGATAACACATACACACAAATAGAAAATATATACATATATACCTCAAAACATCATGTTACACATGGTAAATACACAAACTTAATCTGACAATTTTTTCCAAAATTAAAAAAATAAAAATAAGATGCTGAAAATGAGAATGCAGTAAGTAAAAAAGGGAACAATGGGCACAATACCATGGCGGCTCCAAGGAGGGCAAACCTCCCTCCTAAATCTCCCTAAGAAACATTTGAAAACAAAGCCAGTCGTTTTTTTTTTTTTTTTTTTTTTTTTTTTTTTTTATTTAACTATATTTCATAATCTCCCTAAGTCTTGTAATAATCTTTTCATGTCTTCATAAATTGACTGTTAAAATGAAACATGAAAGCATCCTAAGCTTGTAGGAAAATGTCTTTTCCTATAGCTCATGGGGATTTTCCATTTCTTTATCCTTTGTGTTGCACATGCAGCAAGCAAGGTACAGGCAAGTTGGGACTTCTACCTCCTTATGAGGGAAAAGCCAAGATACAGAGATTAGATGACAACCACTTGGTCCCTAACAGACTCAGTAGCAGAACAACCCCTACTGCCAGGACGCTCCCATTATTGGTTCATATACTGTTTTGCCACCTCTGCACAGTACAAAGCAGTAATGTTCAATATCAACACAACACATACCATGATGTCAGAAAATTCATCTTTCTTTAACCAGATACCAGATTTTAGCTCCAGGTGGTGATAACAGGAAATCAGGTGAATGGCTGAAAACCAGTCCATCAACAAGCGAAGTACACATTCCAAAAAGTTGTGATTTGGCAATACTTACCAAACAGAGCCAGGCACTGGGCTAAGTACTAACATTTAATCCCACTGAATCTTTCTGTGGAAAGTCTGTTATTAGTATATTTTACAGATGAGGAAGCTAAGACTCCAAAGAACCTAAGCAACTTGGATACACAGCAACTAAACAGTGGCATTTGGAAAGGAACCCAGACCATCTGACTTACAAGATCACTTAAAAACTGTACACTGTGCTGCCTATGACCACAAAACAGTAGTGTCCAGGGTGAATAAAAGTACAATGTCTACACTATATTAAAATGCTCATTATAAAATCCCTCCCCAAATGTGGTTGTCAGCTATGTCTCAGACATGAAGAGTGAAGGGTTTTTTCCAACAGAGCTGAGCTCTCCTGGATACCTCTGTAGGTCTTCCCTGTTCGACTTTCCTCTTAATTCATCTCCTAATCTTTAGGAGGTAGAAAGGCAGCAGAGATAGCAAAGTTGATACCTCTCATAGAAGAGAATGCAAGGCCACATGGGTTTAGCAGTTTGAGAAGTGACGGCCAGTGCCATGATGTCATTGAGGATTCTGATCTAAGACAAACCTTGCAGTGCCTTATTCAGCAAAATTATCACCCCACCTACGCCCATGTGAATATAGAGTGCCCCGTCGATGTTAGAGGGGAACTACCCCTATGTGGATAGCCTGCTGTGCCACAAAAGAAACTTATTGGAAGACATACAGTGTAGAGACTAAGAAAGGGGAACAAGGACTGTCTTAGTCCATTTGGGCTGTTATAAGGAACTGCCATAGACTTGAGGCAGGAGACTCAGAGACAACAAAATTTTATTTCTCACATTTCTGGAGGCAGGGAAACTAAGATCCAGGAACTGGCAAATTCAGTGACTGCTGAGGACTTGCTTCCTGATCCAAAGATAGCTGTTTTCTCACTGTGTCTTCACATGACAAAAATGAGTTCAATCTCTCGAGTCCCTTTTATCAGGGCACTAATCCCATTCCTCAGTACTCCACCCTCATTCCCTAACCATCTTCCCAAAGGCCTTGGAGGGTTAGGCTTAAAGCCTGTAAACCTGGGGGACACAAACCTTCAGCCTATAGCCGGGGCCAAGAGGAAAGAGTATCAAATTAGAAAAATGAAAGTTGTAGATTTCCAAGCAATTCTTATGTCTGCTATGTTAGCCACTTTGTCTTGGTGGAGGTGATGGTAGTATTGATGGCAATTGTTGACGTATAAGTAAGAAATCCCATACCTAAGAATGTCCTACTGCGATGAGTCAACCCAGGAGAAATTATTTTATTCAAGGACAAGGAGCCAGACTTGTAGAGATCACACCACCTGCCTATGTGGCACATCCATCCTATAAATGTAGGAAGAACTGGAGTAAATAATTAAATGCTTTTTAAATTACAAATGTGTTCTATATAGTTTCCCTATGAAGAGTTATGATTAGAGCTGTAAAAAAAAATAATGTTTAGTTGGAGTTTAAAAGAATTATGAACCAGAAACCTAGTACTGTTTTTAAAATCTGAAGAAAAAAAGTTAACAAAATCTTTCCATCTCGTGGAAGAAATAAGTCAGTGCTTTCTCCCAGACTTTTTGAATAGTAGAAGACCACAGGACACCATCAGAGTGAATTTTGAGTATTTCTTTGTTGAGTCATCTTGATAATTAGATTAATGCCATATGTAAAAAGCAGCAAGGACTTAAGAGTTGTTAGATATGAACACCTAGCATCAGTTCACTTAGTTAACATTTTTATATTATATTATGCGATATTTGCATTTCAAAATGAAAACAATCTATTACCATTATTTTTTAAACTTTATTTCTAATATCTAAAAATATATATTAATGGGTCTGGGGTTATGGCTCAGGGGTAGAGCCCTTGCCTAGCACATGTGAGGCACTGGGTTCAATCCCCAGCACCACATAAAAAAAACTAAACAGACAAACTAAAGGTATTTAAAAAAAAAATTAAAATAAAACTATATATTGAATCCATTAGTCCTCCTCCAAAACCTAGTTTTAAACTCTTAAGATGACTTGGTTTTGCCATTTTTTATGGAAATATTTTAAAAGATTACAGGTTGTTACTCCTTATATCTCTTAGTAGATTAAATATATTGACTGTTGTGTTTTATATCTTTGTGGTAAATTCTTCCCACATGACCCTACCTGTGTACAACAAAACATAATTGATCTTATAAAATCCATGATCATATCATATCACATTTCTTTTCACAAACTTTTATTAATAATGTTTCTATTGTCATGGTCTTATACCTAAGATAAAATATAAAAGATCCATTTTTCATGGGGATTTTTCCATCTGGGTATCTTCTAGCTTGTCCTGTGAAACTTTGTGCCATATCTCAACAGGCCATGATATGCTGTGTGGGAGATTACCCTATCATAATTGAGATAGTAATCAATATGCCACTTAAGATGCAGTAGTTATCATTTCCCTTTAGATATCCTTAATTGGAGGAGTGTACAGTCAGGCCATGACTATTTGCACTATTGTGGCATAGGAGACCTGTTTAGATAGAACATGTTGTGGTTCTCCCACTAAGTTCCCATCAGTCTCAATGGACCCATTCCCAAGTCTGACAATGGGAATCTAAATTCAGCATGTAAGAACATGTCCATGAAACAACACCTCAGGGATCCAAAATTACAGTTGTTCCACCTTGCATTATTCTCAAATTGCTGATATGGCAGACAGCCACACTGTTTAAGGAGTACATATACCTATTTATAAACCAGAATGTTAGCAAGCTATTAGGTTTTGTTGTTTGATGACCTGAAATTCATATGAAAAAATAATATATCTTAAAATTTATTCCCATCTTTACAAAAGAAATAAGTGCAGACTTAAATATGTAATGTCTTCAAATAAACAGATTTTTAGCTTATAAAATTAAGTTCCATTTCAACACAAACCTACAGCCCACACACCATAAAAATACTGACTAAAGAGCTCAGAGAAACTCCCTCTTTCTCTCTTGTAGATAAAGAAGAAATTATAATTCTCTGATCAGCTCTAATGTGTGTTTATGTGTGCAAAAACACATGCATGTAGATTGTTTTGATTTTATACTTTTTTGTGCTTAGGCCTGAGTGATTACAACTAGCATAAAATAAATAAAATATATAATGGATAATTTTCTAGTTGTCAAACACTGGAATTCTGTAATATTCTTTTGTCCTGTATTTTGTCTCTCTGTTTGAATGCTAATATTGTTTAAAGCTTAACAATGAGACTAACACCTAATATTCAAAATCTTTATTCTATTGATGTCTTTTTATCTTGAATTGTTTTTCAAATAAATGTGACACCTGCAATGAACTTCTAAAATTCACTAAGAAAAAAAAAAAAAAAAAAAACACTAATTTTTTAGTCAGGAAAAGAATCCATCTTCTATTTTACTTCACAATAAACTTTTTAAATCCCTTTTATAGTTAGAAAATTTATTTTTCATGTTGTACGAAACTAAAATGATTTCAATGTTTGATTCCAATTTTCCTTCATAATGAGGAGAGAATATTTTAGAATAATGAAGTTTCAGGCTTTCTCAAGATCATAGACCTTACAAAAAATCCTCCTTCTTAGATAATTGGGTGAAGTACTGAAGAATAGAAAGCTATTAGCCACAACTCCATTAATCTTACTAGTGAAAGGGGAAAACAAGGAGAATAAATACTGACATTTTCTTTATTTCTTTTTTTTAATAGCTATCAAAGTATGGTGCAAATTGGTGGATTGGACTTCAAGAAGGAAGAGGCAACGATGAATTTCAGTATGAACCTAGATTAATTTGCACTTAATTTAGTTTGACAAGTTTTATGTACAGAATGATTAGACTAGATCTTAGTGATCAATTTGTTGAATAACCTTCAAACATTATCTTTAACTTATAAATTTTCATTTCCCTAGGCAAAGACGTGAGTATTTTTTAAAGTCTACACCCATGAAACCATCACCTCATTCTATGCCATAAACATATTCATCACCTTCAAAAGTTTTGTCACGTCCTATTTCTTTGCTTATTTTTGTGATAAGAACACTTAACATAAAATCTACCCTCTTAAAAAATGTTTATACAATACAGTGTGTTGTTAACTATAGATGCTTCACTGTACAAGAGTATTTTTCTAAATTTAATAAAATATTATACCTTCAATTCATACCACAGAACTCCAGAACTGGTGTTGGAGATTAAACATGCAAGATGAAAAGCGCTTAAAATCTTTAATTTTCCTACAGTTGGAGAGATGGATCACCAATAATATACCAGAACTGGGACAAAGAAAGAGAAATATCTGTGAATAATCAGAGCCAGAGATGTGGCTTCATTTCTTCCATAACAGGTTATTTTATTTAGTCTTGATTCTGTTTATAATACAGACTTTTCTGGAAGCTTGAAATCTCCTTTTGATTGCATCAGTTCAGTGAGGAGTTTGGTTACTTTTCTTTTCAGTTGGCTGTGTTTAATTTCATCAATATTAAGCTTAATGACATTCCTTCTGTTTAATCCATGTCCTTGAAAATAATTTACATGAGGATAAGTCCCTCCTCATGAACCAAAACAGCACCAAAATGGGCCCACTGAGACTGTTACAAAATGTGCCTGGTAAATCTGATTCTGTATGAAATTTCAGTGTAGAACCATTTTTTATCTATTTCTAGTATCTAATCTAAAATTGTTCAGAACTTGAACCTCGGTGAAATTTACTTCTATTTTCCCATTTAGCAAAAATTTTGATTCAATTCACAATCTTTTGCTTTTTTTTTTTTTTTTTTTTTTTTTTTTTAAATACCCGGCATTGACCAAGCATGCTTTGGGAGAGCAAGTGTTTACAAGTTAGATTGAAAACCACATTGATGCTGAAGACTGGCTTATTTTCATCAGTACAGTGCTTTGGGGGTTTTTCTTGGGTTGCTTTTCCACTCCTGCTCACCCACACTTTCTAATTAAAAATCATGATATCCCCAAATCTAATAGATTCATAACTAACCTGTGCCCCAAGTCAGGAGAGGGAAAAACCGTGGAAAGCAATCCTTAGTGGGAGGGCCTCTGTAGAGAGTTAGGAAAAGAAAAAACCATGTGGTTAATCAGCTTGCTTTTGCCAGCAGGTGTCACAACAGCCTACAGAAAAAGACTGTTTTGTGAGTCTGGGAGACTAGCAGCTCATCTGCATTGAAAATAGCATTCCAGGATCTTTTTGTCTTATATTTCTGATACTAGAATCCTGAACTTGCTCTTGCAATTTGCATGCATTCTGCCCTATTCTGGAATTTATTACTTGAATGCTAATAAAATGCACTCCATAACACTTACTCTGAAAACAACTTTTGTAAATTAAAAAAAAAAAAAATCAGTTTTCAGGAGGATAAGGACTTGAGGATATATCTTACAGTGGACATGAGTCTGTTTTTGTTAAGGGTCAGTACTAGAGAACTATTAATTTCTTAGAAGTTCCTGAATTAATTTTCTAAATTATTATATAGGTTGGCATCCCTTACATGAAATGCTTGGGACCAGAAATATTTAAGATTTCAGAGTTTTATATATTTGGAATATTTGAATAGGTTTTGCCAGGTGAGCATCCATAAGTCAAAAATCTGAAATCTGAAGTTTCAAAACCTGAAACTTATTGAGCATTATGTCATTGTTTTAAAAGTTTTCAATTTCAGATTTATGGATTGAGAATGTTCAACCTGCATTTTCTCCAAAAAAAAAAAAAGTAGAAATGATCATTTGTTGTTTCAGAATCTTTTTTTCTCTGTTCATTGAAGCTGAGTATCTTAAAACAAAAATCTTACTGTATTAAGTATTATTATACTACACAAGTCAAATATGCTTAGGATTTTAATCAGTTATGGATTTCAGTTGAGTTACTTTTGTTTTTTTGCATTCAAAAATTTTAACATTCTTAAGAATTACTGATTTAGCACCTTTCCCAGTTAGCCATTGTCACTGTACTCAGTAATTAAATTCAATTCCATTTCTAGATTTAAAGAAACCATAGCAGTCGCATAGCATAGAGGGTGCCTACAAAGAGTCCCCACTGTTTCTAAGCCCTTTCTAACCCTCTCTCCTCCAGGACTCTGGGGTGGTGCTGATTGTTCAGTCTCTATGCCTAGTATTTGTAAACGAACCAAGTTTTGGATCATTGAGAAAGAGAAAGATACACCAAAAGAACATGGAACATGTCCCAAAGGATGGCTATATTTTAACTCTAAGGTAAAATTGTTTTCAAGTGCCGCCTTAGTTTCTCTGTTGTAGGTTTTCACTTTGGAAAGTAATCAAAAGGTTGGGGTGACTTTTAAAAACCATGTTAGAGGCTGGGGTTGTGACTCAGTGGTAGAGCACTTGTCTAGCATGTGTGAGGCACTGGTCTCAATTCTCAGCACCACATATAAATTAGTGAATAAAGGTCCATTGACAACTATATATATATATATATATATAGTTATATAGTTATATATATAAATATTAGGTATTCAAAGATCTGAAACGCTCTTGTCCAAGTTTCAAGAAGTTGGAGAAGCTTTCCACTTAGGAACAAATCTTTTAGAACAAAAAGGTTTTGAGGAAAACAGCCTTGACACCACTCCTCATTGTATGCTCAGTCCAGTTCTTCCTGCCGGCACAGCCCTTCAGTATACTGAATGTTTCATCAAGGGCGATGCATGTGTGTGCATATGTGATATGTGATGTGTGTGTATTGTGTGTGCATATGTGGTGTGTATGCATATGTGGTGTGTATGCATATGTATGTGTATATGTGGTGTATGTGTGTGCACCTGAGTATGTGCTCATGTGCAGGATGTGTGTGTGTGCACGCACGCGTGCATGTCTGTGTACACATGTGCCTGCTTGCCTGTGTGTCTAGGATCTGCTCCCAAATGAGCTGTGAACTCCAGACTCCACGACTCCATTTTCCCCTTTTGTGTCTTCCCTGCCTGGAATCAGCAAAGAGCTCTATGCACCTGCAAATTGATGAACTAATAACTTAGCTTGGTCAATGTCATCTTGAGCCTCATAAAGTCGATGTTTCCATGCAGAATTGAATTTTAAAAAAAAATTGCCAGTGGGGATATTGTAAACCAGATTTATTATTTCTGATACTGCCTTCAATTAAGGCCTAGACTTTCCTTCCACTCCTTATGTTTTGTAATAAAATAACTTTATAGGCCTTAGGTGGAAGTAATTAAAATGCATCCCAAATTATAATTGTTTAACTCCTAGAGAATTAAAAAACCCAAACTGTGTCATAATTTCATATGCTAATATGAAATTGGTCTTCAATTGTGGATAGCCAATTTTCAATCTGCGTGTTCAGTTACATTGGCAGGGCATTCTCTCCTTTGTGACTTACCTCTCGTTGTTAATTTGTAACATAAAGTCACTTGGATTTTATACACAATTATTTAGCACTCTCTCTATATTTCACACTGATTTTAAAATTGTTTTAATCTGTGGTAAAATACATATAACATAGAATTTACCATCTTAACCACTTTTAAGTACAGTTCACTAGTGTTAAGTACGTTGACATTATTGTGCAAGGAGTCTCCAGATGCTTTTGATCTGCAGAACTAAAAACTCTACAGCCATTAAATAATAACTTCCTATTCTTTTCCCTGACCCTACCAAGGCCCCAGACAACAACTATTCTCTGTGTCTCTATAGATTTGACTATTTTAGGTACCTTACATAAATAGAAGCATACAATATTTATTGTTTTGTAACTGGCAAGTTTCACTTAGCATAATGTCTTCAAGTTTTGTCCAAGTTGAAATAAGTGATTTTTTAAGTCTGAATAATATTCCATCATATGTATGTACAACATTTTGTTTATTCATTCATCACTCACTGGTGGACATTTAGATTGCTTCCACCTCTTAACTATCTGACTTTCTTGGATGATTTCATATGTATTTCTCATTTTATTGAATTTTTAAAAGCTACGGTTACTATTCACAATTTGCATATTGAATAAAATTATGTGACCTTTCTGAAAGTTCACAGTAAACAAGCATTAGACCAAAAATTAACCTCACATTTCTGTCCTGAATCTGATAGTCCTACCCTTTCCTATACTATTCACTTTGTATTAGAACTTAAGGATTGCTCTCCAAAATGTAACTTAGAACAACAGTAGGACTCAGTCTTTCTGTTAGAATGGCCAAAACCTAGTACACTGACACCACCAAATGCTGATGAGGATGTGAAGCAACCAGAACTCTCATTCATTCCTGTTGGAAACACAAAAGGGTACAGCCCCCAAGGGAAACAGCTGGAATGTTCTTGCAAAACCAATTATATTCTTACCATACATTCCACAACCACACTCCTTGACCATGACCTAATGGAGTTGAAAATAACATCTATATGAAAACCTGCATATGGATATTTATAGTAGTTTTATTCATAATTACCAAATTTAGAAACCAAGATATCCTGCAGTAGCTGAAAGAACAAATAAAAACTATGGTACATTCAGACAATGTACTATCATTCAGTGCTGAAAAGAAGCTACAGAGCCATGAAAAGACATGAAAGAAACTTAAATGCATATTACTAAGTGAAAGAAGTCAATCTGAAAGTACTACAGCAATATATTATTCCCACTATATGACATTCTAGAAAAGTAAACTATATAAATACAATTTAAAAATCAGTGATTGCCATGGGTTGAGGGGAGAGGAAAAATGAATAGGCATAGCACAAAGGGGGTTTTAGGCTCTGGAATACTCTATTCGACATTCAATGAGGGATACATCTCATTATACATTTGTCCAAACTTGTACAACAAACAAAACCAAGAGTGACCCCCAATGAAAACTGTGGACTTTGGATGATAATGACTGATCAGTGTAGGCTTATCACTTGTGACAAATGTGCCACTCTGCATGTGCAGAAGTGAGGTCATATGGGGAATCTTTGTACCTTCCTCTTAATCTTGTTCTGAAACTAAAACTGCTCTTTAAAAAATAATGTCTTCAACAACAACAATAATAATAATAATAAAAAGAATTGCCACATCAGCTTAGTCCCTTGATAAAATCAGCCTGGTGGCACTTTGCAATATTTTCTAGAATACTACAATTATTCTCTAAAGTTTTACTATAGTATTGAAGTATACTATTTTTAATAGCTAGTACTTTCTATTACTTCCCATTTTCTCAAACTTAGAATCTTTCTACCAGTTGTAAATTTTACATTCTATTATGAAAATTGCATCACTTATATTCAATAAGACACTTTTACTAAATTTGTGTGTGTGTGTGTGTGTGTGTGTGTGTGTGTGTGTGTGTAGTGCTGGAGATTAAACCCAGGGCCTTGTGCATGCAAGTCAAGCACTCTACCAACTGAGCTACATCCCCAACCTAAAATTTTCAACAGTTAGTTTTTAAAGCATTTTTATTGTGTGTGCCACCATACCCAAATACTCTAACCTATGTTGCGTCTCTATGAATTTGAACTGTGTTGTCTGACTTATTTCACGTAGCATGGTGCTTTCAAACTTCATTCATGCTTTTGCATATATCAAAACTGCCTTCCTTTTGGTGGTTGAATAATATCTCCTTGCATATTCTATGAATTACTGTATTTTGTCTATCCATTTATCTGTGGGTGGACACTTTGGTTATTTCCACCTTTTGACTACTGTGAGAGTAGAAGAGTCTTCTAAAGCTAGCCATGAAGCATGTGAAAACACCCTCATGCAGCTCAAGGTTATAAAAAAAATATATTATTGATAACTAGCAGTTCATCAATAGTTCCCAGCTGCCATCAAATATTTAGAATCATCAGCAGAACTTTTTAAAGATATCAAGATGTGAGTGGCATCCTGAAAATTTGGATTTAACTGATCTGGTTTTTAAAACTCCATCAATTATTGGAATACGCAGCCGATATTTGCCTGGTAACTCAACAGTCATGGTTCCTCAACTTCATCAAGCCATTGGAGGATTCGATTACTGAGGATACTGTCACAGCAGGCTCTATGAGAAGATGACCCTTCACTAAAGCAGTGTCATAGTGCCTGTGTCCCACACAGGGTGCCATCTTCTGCCCATGAATGGCTAAATTCCGCCTCTGGATCTGTATTCCCTTAAAATTCTCCCTTATTTTCCAATGGGAAATATTCCAGAGAGTTCCTCATCTGTCATCTACACCTTGGCATACAGGAGTCCTCTCTCATTTACAGGGATGCATTCCAAGACCCTCTGTGGATGACTGAAACCACACAGTGTTGAGTCCTGTTGGATTAGCTTTTCATTATTCCAATTGAATACCCGAGGTGATTAACATATCAAACGATGTATGAGCTCACAGTGTTGGAGGTTCAGAGTCCACAGTGGTGTGGGCTTGGCAGGGGCGGCCCCTTGGCTGCATCCCTCGTGGTGCAGATGGCAATGACAGGAGTGCATGCTGGGAGCAGGAGAGTGAGGACATCTTGAACCAGGAGCAGAGAGAGAGGAAGAGACTGGGCTCCCACAGTCCTTTTCAAGGGACACCCTCAGTGACCTAGGGATCCCCACAACAAGGCCCCACTTCTTTAAAGATTCACAGCACCCTCCTATACAACCACCCAGGGGACCAAAACTTCACATAAAGACCTCTGACAGGACACTCATCCAAGCCATAGCACCTGTACATACTGTATTTTCTCCTATATATACATATCTGGCAAAAAGTTCCTTTTTCCTAAAAGAAAAAAAAAAAAAAAAAAAAAAGTGCACGTACACACAAGAAGAATCTTTTCATGAAATTTTTCACCCTTAAGAGTCTTGACTACCTTTGAGTTTCCAAAAATACATTCCCTCAGCCCAGGAAGTAATGAAGTCTTTATAGGAAACAAACAAAAAAGATACCTATCATTCTTTTTTTTTTATGCTTTTATTAGTGTATTATATTTATTCATTATATTGGGGCACAAAAGTTTCATTTTTAAATTAAGCACATTAAGATATTAACAACACTAACAGTAAAACAAAACAATTATAGCAGTGTACTGTAACAAAGTCATATGAATGTCCTTCTCTCTCTCTCTCTCTCTCTCTCTCTCTCTCTCTCTCTCTCTCTCTCTAATATCTTGTGCTGTACCTGTCCTTTTTTTCTTTTTCTGACTATGAGTAACTGAAACTACTAAAACCAAAGCCATGAATAAGAGGGGACTAGTGTACATGGGTTTATCAGATTATTAGAAGAATTGGTACTAGGAGCATTGACAGCTGAGAAGGGTGGAGAGCCCAGGTGGAGTGGTTTCTCCTGATTAATAAACAAAGCTACAAGGAGTAGTACTGGAAGGAATGATGACAGACCTTACTTCATGATTCTGGATGAATTCAATGTATTATGTCCCATCAAACTGTTTCTTCTTGGTCAATTTCTTAGGACTAATTTTTATGTTATCAAGTGAAATAAGCCAATCCCCAAAAACCAAAGGCCAAATGTTTTCCCTGATAAGTGGATGATGATATATAATGGGGGTTGGGGGTGGGGGGTAAGAGATGAATGGAGGATCTTTAGATTATGTAGAGGGAAATGAGAGGGGGGAGGGGAAGGGGGTATGAAAAATGGTGGAATGAGACAGACATCATTACCCTGTGTACATGTATGATTACACGGATGGTATGAATCTACATCGTGTACAACCATAGAATTGAAATGATGTACCCCATTTGTGTACAATGAAATAAAATGCAGTCTGAAAAATGAAAAAATAATTTTTTAAAAAAACCTACTCAGTTGACAAGTAACTTTTCCAATGTCTCATGACTACTTTTCTCCATGACTGATAACGTAGTTTAGCTAGGTAAAAGAGGCTTAACCAGGGGTTTCCCCGGAAGAGAACATTTGACATGCTTGTCCCAGTAGAGCTGCATGAGGAAGAAATTCTAAGCGTGTGTGTGTTCAGTTAATTCACATGCTCCCACTCATTCATTTTATTCAAGACCTAGATTCATTGTAATGGCTGCTTAACACCATTTTGTTTGGGATTAGCCAATATTTGATTTTATGTATTATATAAATATATATATATATATTTTTTTTTTTTTTTTTTTTTTTTTGCGGTGCTGGGGATTGAACCCAGGGCCTCATGCTTGCAAGGCAAGCACTCTACCAACTGAGCTATCTCCCCAGCCCTGTATAACATATTTTTATTAAACAATATTCTCCCCTTTCTTCTTGGAATTTATTTAAATTATTCGCACTTTATCCATTCATTCATTTAACTATGTTGCATAGTGGGAATTCAAAAACAGACACAATGCCCCTTTCTTTTTTGGAGATTATAGACAGGAGGGAGAACAAACTTGAGTAAGTCAGCCAGGAAAACAACTATATAATTTAAAACCATGATGTATACGATAAAGTTATGCAGTTCTATAAAAGTATGTAATAGGAGGTCCTGACTGAGGTGGTCATAAGATAATTATAAGTAAAGGGAGTGGCATGTACTAAGGTCCTGTGGTGAGGGGAAATGTAACCATTAAGAAACTAAAGAACTAGACTAATAGAAGGTGAGACAAAAGAAGTAAGCAAGTGATATCATGTTAGAGTTTCTGTTTTTATCTAAAAACAATGGGAAAACTCAGAAAGGTCTTTAACTAAAGAAAGCTACAGTGCCAAGGATAGATTGGAGGTAGGCAGGGTGAGAAAGGTAAGAACAGCTAGGTAACCATTGCAGTAGTATAGGCAAAAGATTAGTAACTTGGACTAAGAGGGGTGGCCGAGATCATGGGGTAGTGGGGGTAGGGGAAGGGGGTGTTCTTTGCAAAGCAGAATGTCCAAATGGTAGAGCTGTAGGGCTACCTACCAGTTTCCAGGCTTCAGTGTGTGCTGACCGTGCCATTCAGGGTCAGCAGGAACACTGGGAAACAACCAAGTGTCACGAATTCCATTTTCAAATGTTGAGCTAGAAGTGATTTTGAGACCAAAAATAAATAAATAAAATAATTTTATATGTGAAACTTGTTGGGAATACAATAGGACCTCTCTAATTCACAGCAATAATCAGAGATGCATTACACTCTATCGAATTTTGCAAATGAGTCAGTAAACAATGTTAAGGATGTTGTACCGCATCTTGCTGCTGTACTTTAATTATTAACGACACCATTTCAGAGAGTGTTAGTAAATATGTCATATTTTTAGAAACAATGAAGTTGTGGAAAGGGAAGGCCACCCTCGCACTGTGCAGCTAGTCAATCTTGGCTGAGGCGAGCATGTGGGGAGCAGGGAGGGAGTGTTTTTCTAGAGAGATTTATTGGACTAACTTAACCAATGAGGTTCATTGGTATTTGTGAATGGTTCGATAGTGTGACTATCAGAAAACAAGGTGAATTCACATTAAGTGATAAGACTTCCTAATAATTAGTGTGTGCCACTCTTCAGAATTTGTAATTAGAAGAAAGAGGCAGAATGAAAAGAAATAGATAAAAGGATAGTTGTTATAAAATTAAACTCCTTAAAGCCAATTCAGTTTCTTTGTGAAGCAAACAAGGCAAAAGGAACCAGAAGAATTGAAAATGCGCTTCCTCTCTTGGTTGGCAACTCAACTTCAGGCCCGATCTGGGTTTCTGGCTGTTATACTAAGAGCAATGAAAGCCCTCCAAAGTGCTTAAACTCAAGAATGACATGTCAGATTACTTTCCTATGTTCACACGGTCAGTGTGACTCCACATCCTGTACAACCACAAGAATGGGAAGGTATACTCCATGTATGTGTAATGTCAACATACATTCTGCTGCCATGTATGACCAAAATGAACAAACAAAAACTTTAAAAAAAAAAAAGAAAAAAGAAAGAAAGAAAGAAAGACGTGTCAGAACTGAGTTTTGAAAAGGATGATCTCACACTGTTGGCACTCTGAGCCGGATGGTTCTGGTTATGGACAGGTGACTTGCTCTATGTCCTGCAGGGTCCAGCAGCAGCTCTGGTCTCCACTGCCAACATCAATTGCAACCCTCAGACACTTTCACAAGATCCCCGAGGGGCAAAACTGTTTGAGAACTGCTGTGCTATATCTCAAATGCCTGAGGATGTCACTTGACAACCATTTTAGGATCTGTTGTCTTATTTTGTTCCACAAATGTTTATTAGTCACATTCCTCTGGTGTGACACTCAAAGAGGAATAAGACTTCTCCACTTTTCAGAAGTTTCCGATGGTGGGGAAGGGGTGGGGAACTGACGGAATTTAGAAAGTAAAGACTGATGGGGAAGGACAGGCGTCATTCCAAGGTAAGACAGGGAAGGATGCACTCTCGAGTTGGGTTTCTATGTAGTGTGGAATCATCCTATAACTGAAAATGTCTTGGTAACAATCTTGGGATCTGGCCTACTGATGACTAGGATTGCTGTGTTTGTTGATGATCAAATTGAGCACGAGAGAGGAATTCTTAGCAAATTCTAGATGGACCAGGCTTTGCATAAAGTCTCTCCTGATTTCTCTGGAACTTTGCCTTTTCTGTTGCAGCCTTTCTCTTCTGTGTCCTCCTCTCGCCAACATACAGTTGGTCCTACCAACATGTTTAAATTTCATTGAGGTTTAGGGAGAAAAAAAGAAAAGCTTATCTTCAGCCAGGCCAGTCCTCCGTTTCTCACCCATCCCATAATAAGGAACCTCTGCCGTGATACAGGTGTGAACGCTCATGACCACATCCCACAGCCTTCCTTTCCGGGTTCCACTGAATGCTGGTGGCTGACCCTTGCCTTCCTTTCTCTTTTTCCTGGATGTCCTTGGTCCTGCCCTTACTTCTCCTCCCCTTGGGCTCATTGTTTTTCTTTTCCGGCTCTCCTGATGGACTTACTGACCAAATGACTCTGAGTATTCTGTGGATTGAAACATTTGATGTAGCCCCATCTTCCTGTATTCCTTTCCCACTCAACGTGAGGAAGGATGCATGGAAATAAATTCCAGCTGAGCTGTTCTTGGCCACTCCCAGACTTCTTCTGGTAGATTAAATCTGCCAGTGCAAACTTTGTAAGCCGACTGGCTCTGTTTGAGGAGCCAACTGCTCTGACATCCCACAAGACAAAACACACTTTGGCTTCTTTTCTACCTGATGTCCACACAGGCAAGTCATTGGCCCAAAATTGTTTCCCCTTTGTGTTACTGTAATGCCTTTGGAGCAGCTGAAAGAAAAATGAGTTATTTCTGCCCAAGTAATTTTCAAGGCTGATCTCTGGGAAATTTTTAATTCATTTATAAAACTACAGAAATGAGCACTTTATTTTGGCGTTTTTTGATAGTGCCTTTTGGTGAGGATCCCCAAAGACCCAAGTGATCTGAAGAACTGGACAGGTGCTCGAGATTTCTGCATCGAAACAGGGGGGACACTGGTTGCCATTGAAAGTGAGGTGGAACAAGGTAGAGTACTCAGTGTGCAGCCAGGCCAAAATAATCATTTTTATTCAGGTATTAATTAAAATATTCCAAAAATACTAACATTTCTAAATCAACATTTAAAATATTGTACTGATACATAAACTTTCAGTTTACCCAATAAGCTTTTGTGTCATGACATCTATAAATGTCAGCATACTGCATTGATCATAACATAAGCGGCTGAGTTTTGAAGTCAGTAGAAAGAATAAGATCTGTATTTCAAAATGGCTAAAATTATCTCAAGTATAGCCTACTATAATTGCACAGTATGATTTTTTTAAATCCCTTTAGATTTAACTACACACTTTTATTTTTCATTTAGGTAATTATATACTGTAGTTTAACTACAATAGATAAATCCTCTTTTGTTTAAAAAGGCATTGAATGAACACTGGAAATTGTTTTGTTAATGATATGATAAAATCTCCCGTTATCCAGCTAATTTTTGTCAATTTAAACTCAAACAAAAGTGGGGGGGGGGGGACTGCATTACCTTAACAAGGACAAAGTAACACATTCCTACAATTGATTCATAATTAAGTTTTGCTGTCATTTAAATATAATCACAGTTATAAACAGAATTCGATGATTACCCTAATGGTTTATATGGTATTAAATTAGATAACATATTCCTCTCTTTCAGCTTTCATCACTATGAATCTTTTTGGCCATAACACTAATGTGTGGATTGGGTTACAAAATAACAATTATGAAAAATGGCTAAATGGAAAGCGTGTGACATATTCTAACTGGTCTCCATTTGATGTAATAAACGTAAGTTTTAAGATTTATTTTTTAGAAATCATTTTAGCCAGAACCCTGATTCAAGACTTGCTTATCAGAGCTTTTTTCTTCCTTTATTTTGTAGGTATAAATTTATAGTAGTTTATTATTAACATATTAACTTTTAGTAATGTAATTTCACATATTTTTCATGTGTTTCATAAATGTAATTATTTTACTCATTACAATGATTGTTTATTTTGGAGGTTATGAAGTGATCTGTGAACTGGCTTATTAAATGCAAATAAGGAGGGGCTGGAAATGTAGCTCAGTGGTAGAGCTCTCACCTAGCATGTGCAAGGCCATGGGTTCAATCCCCAGTACTGCAAAAAAAAAAAAAAAATGTAAATAGATGTAATGCTGTTTAAATTTCTAAAATTACATCCTAAATAAAAATGTCAATGTTATATATTACCATATTTTTATAACATTTATCATTTATATTCTTTTAAAGATTCCAAGTCATAACACTACTGAAGTTCAAAAACACATTCCTCTCTGTGCCTTGCTGTCAAGTAATCCTAATTTTCATTTCACTGGCAAATGGTATTTTGAAGATTGTGGAAAAGAAGGCTATGGGTTTGTCTGTGAAAAAAGGCAGGGTAAGAAATATGTTTTTTATCCCTTTTCTTTCCATATGTAAAAATAGTTTTTTTATTCATTTCCTTAATCCCAGCCCCCTTATCTTCCATATTTGTTTTCCACACCCACATAGCAGTTCCACAGTTAATAGTATACGGCATTTACTCTTTCTCTGTGCATAGAGTCATTTAATCTCCAGCACCCTAGGACTATGCCTTTTAGTTGTGTTCTCAGAACTGCAGAGGCCACTTGACTGATGGGGAAGTTTATGCGTTCTCTTTTGCCCTTTTAAGATTTTACTGCTTTGCTCTGGGATTACATGTATGTGTTAGGCCATTTTCTGATACTACAATGAAGTACTATTAGCAAAGTTAGAGAACTAACTTATAAAGAAAAGAGTGCTATTTTGGCCCACAGTCTGGTCCCAGGTAAAGGGTCCCTACCTGGTGATGGCCTTCTTGCTGGCAGATTCTCATTGCACAGGGCATCACATGGCAAGAGACAGGGAGAGTAAGTGTACCCTCTGGTCTCTTTCCTTATAAAGCCACCAGTATTCAATCATGAGGGCTCACCCTGGTGATCTCATCTAATCTTAATCACCTCCGAATAACCACATCTCTAAACCTCATAGTCACATAAAGTCTCCACCCTCTTAATACCTCATAATGAGGATTAATCTTCAACATGTGGCCCTTGAGGGACACATTCAAACTACATGTGAACCACAGCAGTATCTATTCCAATAATTTTTTAAAAGTCACCAAGAAAATGTTGGAAAAGAATCAGAGAAATAAACCAACACATACTCCTCTCTTGGAACCTTAACAATGGTCTCTGTGGCTAAATATGATATGTAGTATGTTTCTAGATCTGATAGGCAGAATACCCAGTGATTTCTGGTATAAAATACCAGATTCATGTGTGTTAGTTAGTCATCTTTCCATGAGTGTAACAAGGTACCTGAGATAATACACTTATGAAGACATAAGTTTTATCTTGGCACACATAGTTTTGGTGGTTCTAGTCCATGATTGATTGTCTCTGTTGCTTGGGGCCTATTTCAAAGCAGCACATCATGGCAAAAGCATGCATCAGAGCAAAGCCACTTACCTCATAGCCAAGAAGCAAAAAAAAAAAAAGGAAGAAGAACTTACTGGGGTCCCACAATCCCCTTCTAGGTTGTGCCTCCAATGATCTAAAGACTTTCCACTAGGCCTTACCTCTTAAAGGTTCCACCAACCCCCAACAGTGATACCCTGGGGACCAAGTCTTTAACACTTGGACCTTTGGGATATTTTGCATCCAAATCCTATCACCATACTGATACATGTAGCCAATGGGGTCAAGAAGCAACATGAATGCATTGTGAGTGACCTCAAGTAATAAAAATGGAAACAACAACAGCTTCCTTTCACTGAACACTGGTTGTCCCTGTACCACAGCACCCTCGAGGGCTGCAGTTAACTGCATCTGGATGTGTGGAACTCTGGGCAGCCTAGCCTATAATGCTTACTAGGAATATGAATTACACTTCTTGGTCCTGCATACCTGTGAGCTCTCTGATGATACTAAGTGTCAACCCATCCTCAGCAATTCCAGGGAAGCTACATTTCTGGTTCTCAGTTATCACTGAGGCACAATGGTCAGGAATGTAAGAAGATACTGATCAGTAATGGCAAGAGTGATATAGAAAGCACCTTGTAGGGAAAGAAATGACATCAGGACCCTATGGATTTTCACACTTACCATGGACCTGGCACTGTGCCTTGGGTTTACGAGCATTATGTCATAAAACACTGAAGAAATCTATGAAAGAGGCCAAAGTCTCCCCATTTTACAAAGAACATGAGGCTTAGAAAAAAATGAGTAGCACTCAACCTTGAGGGTGATCAGTGTCTCTCAGTTAAATACGGTATTTCTATTCTACTGTAATATTGATCTCTTCTTGAAATTTAACCTCAGATCACTAGGTCTCTCTGCTATTTTGGGATTTTCTTGTGGAGACAGTGTAGAGCAGTGGTGGATGAGAAAAGAGGCCCTGGAGTGCCCCACCCCTCCTCTGTAAACAAGCTTCAGTCAAGTTACTTATCTTCTGCAAACCTTGATTTCAACATTTATGCTCTATGCATAAATAATACTTAGTACTGTTCTCAGCACATGTTTAACGAATGATAGAGTATTTTCAATTATGGCTATTTGACTTAACAGATGCTTGCAAATTACAATAAATACACAAGTTCTGCTCTTCTTCCTTATAAATATGCCTTATAAATATGTGCTTACTTTGGGCTTGAGACTAAAGTCACTTGTCTACCTGAAAGAACAAATAAATCTGAATAAAAAGAGAAAGGCAAAGTCAAGACCCTCAGTTTAGGGCTTAGGACGCAGCACAGTGGTAGAGCACTTGCCTAGCACGTGCACGGCCCTGGGTTCATTCCCAGTAGTGCAAAACAAACAAACAAATCCCACAAAAAGATCTAAAAGCTCCTAATTTGGAACCTGGCTTCCAATAGATCTTTATTTTTCAGGGGAATGAATGGAAAATCATGTTGCTCAAATTCACCTGTTTCAAAAATTTGATGGAATTGATTACATAGGAAGAAATTCATATATGTAAAAATGCAGATATGTAATTCAGTGGTGGGGAGAGAAGTCAAATTGGTATTTGGGTCACATATACAAGGATTTGTTTCTTTAGTTTCACTAATCGTTGTCATTTATAAATAGCTACTTTGGTATTATACTGATTTTATAAAAATAACCATAGACGATGCATATAGGCTGGCAAACAGACTTCTAGCAATAAATAAACTGATAATAGTATTCAAACCTTCACAGGTTGGTAAATATATTAATTTCACTTTGATTTTTTAATATGTTCTACTGCTATATTGAGATAATAGTTTCAGGTAAAAGCCAATTTCCCACTTAGCCATTTTTACAGGCAGGCAGCAGGTAGAGAGTGGGGGTTGTGGCCAGAGGTGAGGAAAGGGGAGCAATAAGCAACATTGACTGAGTGCCTGATGTATGCAAGGTACAATGGTATATGTCCTATGAGCATATCTCAAAGAATCCTACCCACACTCCTCTAAGGGAGATCATATCAATTGCTCATAGACCAGAAATCTGAGTCCAATTTGCTCAAGGTCTCTTAACCAGTAAGGAGCAGGAATGGGATTAAGCCCCAGGTCTTCTGACCTATCCACTCCTGGCCATACTCTTTTCTAACCCCAAGTATGGTAAAACCACAGAGAGAAATTCAAGGCACTTTGGATGCACAGAAACTTTTACTTTGTTTTCATGTTTTAGTGGATCTAAACTCAGCCTATGCTAGCACATAATGTAACGCAAAACAAAAAAGCAAATGCACATACGAAAGAGGAAATAGCTATAGGTCAAACAAGACTCACCTTCCCATGATCACAGCCCCTCCTGCACAGGCAAGCAGCGATGGCACAGGCTGGAAACTTTCCCTTTTGATTTATAAATCTTTTTTTTTTTTTTTTTTTTTTTTTTTTTTTTTTATTGTAAACAAATGGGATACATGTTGTTTCTCTGGTTGTACATGGCGTAAAGGCATACCATTTGTGTAATCATAAATTTACATAGAGCAATGTTGTTTGATTCATTCTGCTATTTTTTTCCCTTCCCCCCACCCCTCCCACCCCTCTTTACCCTCTATACAGTAGTTCCTTCCTCCATACTTGCCCCCCTCCCTAACTGATTTATAAATCTTGACATAGTAATAGTAACTTTTTATAGGAAGTGCGTGTCTCCAGTATTTGTTAACTTGAGTTTTTAAAATTCTTTTTAGAAATTATAGACTAAATATGATAATGACCATTATACAGTGTCAAAAGTGTAGTCAAGCATTTTATCTGAGAATATATACTTGTAAAATTAGGTCTGCAATGCAATTAAAGACTACACAATATATGTTGATATTCTATCATGAAGCATGACTTTCCACCATGGCAGTGTGTTAGGCAGAGAGTAGCTAGTGAAACCTGGCCAAGGAGATTACTAGCAGCTCTACTAAAAGTGGTTCGTTTGATAAAGGATGGCCAAAAATGGGAAATCTTTCAAAATTGATTCAATCCATATTTATATGTTTGAAGAAACTCATTCATTAAATTCTCTAAAGTTTCTAATTTTTAGCATCCCATATACTTTCAGGTAGTGCCTCATTTAAAACAGTCAATTCAGGAAGAAAACTCTCTGGTCAACATGGATCATTGTGTCAGGGATTTTGCCTCCTCCTTTCCCATCCAGATGCTACAAATGATTTTGTTGTTGTTCTTTTTGTAGATATTTCTGGACATGATGTGAATACATCTGATATGTACCCAATCCCCAATACCTTGGAATATGGAAACAGAACATACAAAATAATTAAGGCAAATATGACTTGGTATGCAGCAATAAAAGCCTGCCTGATGCACGGGGCAGAGCTGGTCAGCATTACAGACCAGTATCACCAGTCCTTCCTCACTGTTGTCCTCAACCGGCTAGGATACGCCCATTGGATTGGACTGTTCACCACAGATGTAAGTGTCCTAAATCCCTTGGAACATCTTTACATAGTTAAATTTCACATCTATCGCCTTCATGATGTGATCACTGAAGTTAGCACAGAAAAAAAATTTCCCAGAAATAACAGTAAATGTAACATTTAAATAATTGGTAAAACAACAGACTAAACTTGTGAGCAGCCTCTAACTAGAAAACAAGAGTGTATGTCTTTTTAGGATAAATATCCACTTGCCTAATTTCTAGACATAATAAATAGCCTTCTGAAATTTTCCAGGCACATCTGAATCCTACCCCATACACTGGAACACATTTTAAACTTGGGTCATTTGTTACATTTAAGGAATCACCAAGAAAAATGGCTCACCACCTCCTGCCTGGAAACTTGATTAATAATTCAATACCCCTTGTAATGTAACCATTGTTTTTGTTTTCCTCTAGGAACGTGATTTGGAGAATAAGGTTTTTTTGCTTTATTGCTTTTTAATAAAAGTATTATATGCTCAAAGTAGTGAAAACTCTATTCTCTCTTGACCCCTAGTTCTACTCCCTATGTTGTAAGCAGTTTCTAGAAATTTTCTTTGGATATACATGTATGCATCTATAATGAGTGAATGTGTACCTTGTTTTTAAAACACAAATGAGATCACACTGTATCTGCTATCCTTAAATTTGCTTTTTTAATTTAGTATAGTTTTTATAACCTTCTATGTAAGCACATAAAAAAATCTCATGTATTTACATGGAACAGCAGTATGTAAGAATATACCACAATTCATTAAACCATTCCCTGTGAATGGGACATTTGATTTTTTTCTCAGTTTTTCACAATCACAAACAATGCACAACAACCATTCATGTGCAGGTAGGATAATTTCCTAGAAATAAAATTGCTGAATACACTAAATTTTAACAAGTACTGCCAAATTGCCTTTCACAAGTTTGCATCAATTTACATGCCAAGGATTGCATCTGGTTTTTTTTACATCCTTTTTTTTGTTCTTTTTTATTTTTTTCGGTATTAAGGATTGAACCCAGGGCACTTAACCATTGATCAACACCCCCAACCCTGTTTTTTTAATATCCTTAACACTACTATGAAAATTCTAAACCGTGTCAGTGGGATGGGTAAAAGAGTGATATTTTATGATTATTCGTTGTATTTTTTTTGTATTACTGAATATTTTATCTTTCTGTAGTCAATTTTGCATTATGGTCTCTGGATTTTGTATGCCTTAGAAAGATTCTCCCCACACCAAAAGTATTTTAAAAATTAACCAAGTTTTCATTAATGCTTTAATGTTTTCAACTTTTTGTTTGAATCTTTGATCAATCTAGAATTTATCTTAGTGTTAAAATCAAGGTATTAACCTATTTCTCTCTGATTACTTACTAGGAAATTGTAGTTGCAAGAAGCCAAGTGTTCTTAAAATTCCAAAAAGATGTCATTTGTGGTAGATATTCCTTTTTGTGAGGCTATCTTCATAAGTAGTTCTAGGTCCTCTGAAAAAAAGAATAGAAGTGGAGATCTAGGTGGGTGATGCCACAGCAGTAGTGGCAAGGAAGTGATGGCTCACGTTCCCTCCACAGAATGGTCTTCATTTTGACTGGTCAGATGGCACCAAATCCTCCTTCACTTTTTGGAAAAACAAGGAGTCATCCTTCATTGGTGACTGTGTTTTTGCTGATACTAATGGACGCTGGCATAGCACAGCCTGTGAGTCATTTCTGCAAGGTGCCATTTGCCATGTGCCCACTGGTAGGTACAATTCTATTCAACTCAACAAATTCACCATGTGCTCCTACTAGACTGAGCAGGAGATATGAGCATGACTAATAGAAATCTCAGCCCTTAATAAGTCTCTGGTCGGGTCGGTGATGTAAAGACAAATGTAACTGCTATTGCAACATGGGTACCAAATGAGATAAGAGAGGTAGCAACTGTTATTAAGAAGTTATCAAGGAGCTATCAATAAAAGAAAACTTTTCTGTGTTTACCTTAAAATTTTCTTTTTCTTTAGAAAGGCATGACAGTGAAGATGAGCCTTGAAGAATGGGTGGGATATAAATGAGCAGTAATAAGACATTAAAAATGAAACTTGGGCTGGATACAGCTCAGTTGGTAGAGTGCTTGCCTTGCATGCAAAGACCCTGAGTTCAATTCCCAGCACTGCAAAAAAAAATTTTAAAAATTTAAAAAAAGATGAAACTTAACTCACAGCATTATATAACTTCCTGAGAGTTCAGCTGTCCATCAATAGGACCAGGATGAGAAGCCACATGTCCTCACTCTCTGATGTGTGTTAATCCCATTTGAATAAGTCCCCTCTCCCTTTATTACTATAGTGCTTAGAGAGAGTTCCCTAAACTAGAGAGATGACATTCATGCCAAAAGTCAGCTTGAGGGTAGCTAAAATATATTTCACTAAAATATAAGCTCTGTAAGGTCACAAGTACTTTGCTGATATACCTTTAGCAAACTGTAAATCCTCAATAAATATTTGTTATTTGTTAAAAAAAAAAAAAAGAGTTCCATAGCACTAGCTGGTCTCCTTTTAAATCTCTCATTTCACAAAAGCACATTATTTAATTATATTCTGGGTACTATATCAAATAGTATACACCATATGCAACTTTGTGTGTGGTACTGGGGATTAGAACCCAGGGCCTTGTGCATGTGAGGCAAGCACTCTACCAACTGAGCTATATCCCCAGCCCAATATGTAACTTTAAATCAAAATAATTCAGAGTTAAATGTAAATAAATATACATATACTTAAATATATATGAAAAATTAATTCTGCCTCTAAAACACCATAAAAGCTATCCCTCTATTCAAGAACAATGCATCAGTTGAAGACTTTAGAAGTGTCCAGCTCTAATGAATTTAAATTCTCAGATTGTAAAAAGATATTGTTGTCAGTTTCCTTTTACATATAAAGAAACCAATGTGGATAATGGAACCACAGTCACAAATCTAGTAAGTGGCAGAGCCAAGATCTCAGTATGGATGTGTCTGACTCTCCCGCTTGCCCTCTGAAGTAAAGTCCCCTCAAATTTACCCCTTTTATTTTATTTCATGTTATATTACATTATAATACTTTTTTGAATGCATTATTTTCTCTCATAGGATTATTAGTGAGTAAGGATTTTTTAAATCTATGATATTCAGCACTGCATAAAATACATTTTGTACATTTGGAAATCCCTTTTGCCGGAATCATTGAGCTGTCACTGTTTCTATGAATCATATCCCCCAGATGTCCCAACCTTTAGGATTCCAGTTGTAAACAAGAAAGATAGCCACCCTCACCCAGTCAGCCCTCAAACTAAGCCTACAAAGCTATGTATTAATATACCCTGCTATATTTAGGTAAAGATTATTTCTGCCCGAAATGCTAGAAACTGGCCCTAGTTTTATAATCATTTACACTAAATCCAATCTTTCAGAGTATTACCATGAAAATCTTATTACATATATTTATCTTGGTGTTTCATAGAATATAATGTAATGTTTATCTCAATAAATGGAGCCAGTCACCACCCTAAAATCATAACTGGTTTTTCTTCATAGAAACAAAACCATTTGAACACCCAGTGTTGTGCTCAGAAACATCTATTCCCTGGATAAAATTTAAAAGTAATTGCTACAGTTTTTCTACAGTCCTAGACAGCACGAGTTTTGAGGCTGCTCATGAATTTTGCAAAAAGGAAGGTAATTCTTTTGTGATGGTAAAATTCTTTCATGTGCTCCTTCTTGACATTTCAGTAAACAATGTGGTTTTCTTCATTTGTCTGATTATTTAGTGATGTTAGGAGCAACAAAAACTATTGAAAGCAATAAATACTATTGAATTTGCTTGTCTGGGGACAGGTAATATATGCAGTGTAGAATTTGAAAACCTAAGATGATGTCTCAGCATACTGCATTTTCTGAAGAAAAATGTTCCTTTTGAATGCATTTGCATTGTAAATTTTTAATGTTCTCTAAAATTAATATTCTATGTTTTAACCTCTTTAAATGCAATCTCAGTAAATGTGCTTTTACCTTAAACATTTTAATCAAAATTACTTTACTCATAATGGAGATTTTTACTTTTCAAAATCTGAACTTTACAAATAATGGTATAGAGGACATTTTTTTAAATGTACAAACACAAATACTTGCTCTTTTGCTACTTGTCTCTTTTATAGGATCTAATCTTTTAACAATCAAGGATGAGGCTGAAAATTCATTTCTCCTGGAAGAGCTTTTTGTATTTGGTTCTTCTGTCCAGATGGTTTGGTTGAATGCTCAATTTGATAGTAACAGTAAGTGATTTGGGTAAAGAAGAGGAGAGGGCATAAATAAATACACAGTTGTTAGGGCTAATGATAATGGCATCTGTGAGCCAGAAAAATCTCCTTGCACACATTTGCGGTGAAAAAAAGCATGAATCCTAAAGCCATTTCTTTCACAAACAAGATTGCTACCTTTTTCTATACCCTCTTATCCTCTGAAATAATCCCAGAATACCAAAAATAAAAACGAACAACAACAAGTTTACCTTTATGGTTACTGTGAAGAGCTTGGCTGGAACTCTGTATTCACAGACTTCAGCATATCACACCAAAACCAGACTGACTTGAAAATGCCGCAGGTTCCTAAATGTTATAAAAGCACAATAGAGTTATGGAAATGTTTCAGTGATAAATTGTGCTATTAGAATTCTTATTTGCTACTCATAAAAACCAGGGTTTGTAATAAAATGGAAGCCTGGTATTCTTTTCTTTATGTAATTGATGGTTCTTGAAAGGTACTTGTAAAGAAAATTATTTTCATCAGCATGAAGAGCTTGTTATGGTGGTAAACCAAGGTTGGGGGTGAGCCTACCCTTGAGGGGAGCATTTTAATCACTAACCTTATAGAATTTCTAGCAGATGGTGATAATAAAAAGCAAATCGACTTTTAGCATGCTTTGTTTCCATTTTACATTCTTTTCAGTCAATGCCCCCCTCCTGTATATGGGATGGTTTCCCACTGCCCCTAATCCCATGGCATATGACTGACTTGCTGTTTAAAGAAACTCACTGTAAAATTCTTTTAGAAAGTAAACCATTTTGTAAAGACATAGACATTAGGACCCAAAGAGTGGCCTTACATTGATTAGCTTCATTTACTCAATTTCTCGAAATTGGCTAGAAATTACATAGACTATTTCAAAATTCAAGCTGTTACATTAATAAACATGATATTCTAAATGAACTAAATTCAACAATATATCTAAAATAAACACAGGGTTGTTCACAAGTCAAATTCTTTAATGTCTATCTTTGATGTTGAGTTCATGACTGTCCTCACAGAGCTAATGCATCAGAGGAGTCTCATTAAACTTAGGGATTGATTTTTATGGTTCATTGCAGTCTTCATGTGTTTGATAACCATGTACATAACTTATAATAAGTCAGCTATTTTTTCACAGATGAAACCATAAAATGGTTTGATGGAACACCCATAGACCAATCAAACTGGGGCATTCTGAAGCCAGACGTGGACTACCTCCAGTCCCATCAGTGTGTTGCCCTGAGGGTCCCTGAAGGAGTGTGGCAGTTATCACCATGTGAAGAAAAAAAGGGGTTCATATGTAAAATGGAAGCAGGTGGGTACATCAGAGAGTAAGTCTTCATTTTGATTCTACCCTAACAATGTTGATCCACCACTTTCGCATTTTTTAAATCTAAGTATTTGGACAGTATTCAGATAGATTCTGGAATTATCATCTTGTTCTACATCAAACAAGTCAGAGAACATTTCAGCTCCTTCTTTCTCTGATATGAAGGGAAAAAATCATTATAAACTAACTCAGTCAAAGACTGACTTTCTTGTGTCATCTTGGCTGTTAACCCAACAAGCAAATAGAACTAGAAGGTAAACCAGTCAACTGCATTCCAATGATGCTACTCAGAAGGTTAAGGTTTGTCTTTGGCCTCAGAAAATACAATCTATATATCTGGTATATTTGTTGAGAACAGATAGAAGTGATTCTCTGTTGCAAACATGATGTGTCTTAAAAGTCACATTTAACTTCATCCTGAGCAACTTGCTTAGTTTAGAGTGATCAAAAATTAATTTAGAAATCAAGTCAGAGGATTCTAGTCATTTGCAAACAACAGTAAAGATTTTTAAGGTAAGATGTCAAGAAAGATCATTGACTGTGAAAAGGTATCTATAATGGAATAGTTTCTAGATGACAATCTTATCAGGAAGGAGGAATTTGTGCACCTGGAGCTACTGGACAAGACCTCAGAGAGATAAGGCTGTAGAATCTCAAAGGATGAAGGGACTATGAGGAGATGGAACAGAGGAGGAAAGAGGCATTTTAAACAAAAGTCCCAGCTGACTAAAAGCAGGAATGGAGAATGAGCTTACGCTGGAGTAGAGGGCTCATGTTTGGGAGTGATGGAAAGAAAACTGACCAGTGAAGCAGGATTCATTCAGAGAGAACGCAGGCTGCAGAGCTGAACTTCACAGTAGAAAAGTACCCCATGTGCACTGTAGACACCTGCCATGAGGTTGCACTCATCCGGTGTAAAGAGAAGTATTCTTAACTTGAGTGACAGTATTAAAAAGGAAGGGAGAAAAGGGAAGACAGAATCACCAGGTCTTCAGGACTGATAGACACTGAGAAAAAAGAAGAAAACTGTGGCTATGGGCACCAATGTTTAAGGCTCCAATAATGTATCAATTCTTTATGAGAAACATGATTAGGGCTATAATATAGGTTCCCAAGTTACCACTAGCACTTAAGAATCAAGAACAAATCAGGGGCTGGGGCTGTGGTATAATGGAGTGCTTGCCTAACGTGTGAGGCACTGAGTTCGATCCTCAGCACCACATAAAAATAAATTTAAAAAATAGAGGTAAACAGAGGTATTGTGTTCATCTCCTATAAAAAAAAAAGGAAAAAATCAGAAGTACTTCATGTCTGTAAGGACTTTAAAGTTTTTTTAGTAATACATGACACCTCTTTTATCCTCCACAGCAACTTTGTAAAATAGTGGAGCAATTAAATATCCCCACTTTAGATGGAACTGGAGCTACATACTAAGTGAAATAAGCCAATCCCAAAAAACCAAAGGTCAAATGTTCTCTCTGATATGCAGATGCTGACTCACAGTGACTTCACAACAGAAGTTCATTGGATCAGACAAAGGGGAATGATGGGTAGGGGAAGGAGAGGGGAATAGAAAGACAATAGAATGAACTGGACGTAACTTTCCTATGTTCATGCATGAGTACACGACCAGTGTAACTCCTCATCATGTACAACCATGGGAAGTTATACTCCATGTATGTATAATATGCCAAAGTACATTCTTCTTTCATGTATAGCTGAAAAGAACATGTTTTAAAAATCCCCACTTTGCAGATGAGAAAAGTCCTTGTCCAAATTGAGGCTGCATCAAAGGCTACAGTCCCAATTTTCAGAGTTCCTTCTATGCTTCCACTGCCTTTATCCAGAGAATAAATATCTATTAACTGTCTTTCATAAAGAAGTATCCCATACAAAATAATGTGTTTTCAATAATTAATGCAAAATTGTGTGACATTATTTTTAAATTAGAGAAACAAGGCTTTTTAAATGTAGTTTGCTGTAGGTAACAACAATGATGTTTCTTCTAAGTCTGACAGAGTGAGTGGGTGGAAGCAGAGCTCAAGGCACCTCCTCCACTCACAGATCCACTCACTCATCTTCTGGATCATCCTCTATATTTTCCTTTGAATCTTTACCTAGGTCCAAAATTGCAGGGATTGAATTTTGAAAAAGTTACATGTTTACAGTAAAAATCCTAAAACCTAGCCATCTCAGTTTTTTTCTTTTTTTTTTTTTTACTGGAGGAGCTATTTATTCATTTCCCAAGACTCTTGTGATCACAAAGGTGAGAAGATGCTGCTTGTAAAATCCTTGCATAGAGGTATACAGGTTATCCTTGCTGGACAAACTCCACATCAGATATAAAAAAAACTGTGAACTCCTTATGTGTGGGGACTGTGCTTTACTTGTATTTCCATTGCAGCACAGGGCTCACAATGGATGGGGATTCTTTGGCTTAAAAAAGAATACAGTGAAGCCAGGCGAGGTGGTGCATGCCTGTAATCCCAGCAGCTCCAGAGGTTCAAAGCCAGCCTCAACAAAAGAGAGATGCTAAGAAACTCAGTGAGACCCTCTCTAAATAAAATACAAAATAGGACTGGGGATGTGGCTCAGGGGAAGAGTGTCCCTGAGTTCAATCCCTGGTAATCCCCTGCAAAAAATAAAAAAATGAACACAGAAAAGAATGCAGCGTATACATTTGTAATGCTAATAATAAAATTATCCCTATAAATGAAGGGTCACTGAGTTTTTCCAGTAAAGCCAGATAGTAAATATTTTGTGCTTTGGGGGCCATCGGATCTCTGCAACACTGGCATTGCCTCATGAAAACAGTCACAGATGATATATAAGTGAGTGAATATGGTTGAGCTCCAATAAAACATTATTTATAAGAACAGGTGACTCCTGGGTCATAGTGTGCTGATCCCTGCTATAATTAAGGGGATAATTTTGCTGAATTAAAAGAAAAAAATTTATTTCAACTTATTTTTATTTGATTTTAGATATTCACGCTGTGAAGGAGCACCCAGGAAAAGGTAGGTTTGGGGCAGAAGGAAGTATTTTGATTTTTCTTAGAAATAATATAATAGAAAGCAACAAGGTGATAAGATCTATATTTCCTCATTGTCATTTAAATTTGTATTTTTTTTTAATCTTCTTTCAGGACCGAGTCACAGCATTATTCCTCTTGCAGTTGCACTGATATTGATAATAATCCTAGCGGTTGTCACAGTGTTCTACATACACAAGCAGAATAGTGGCTTCTTCTGGAGACTTACAGGGTTTCGGAATCCTTACTATCCTGCAACCAACCTTAGTACAGCACATTTAGAAGAAAATATTCTCATTTCTGATCTTGAGAAGAATGACCAGTGATAATGAAGTCAGACTAGCACAGCTCTGGAGATGAGCAGAGAGAACAGCAAGGGGAGTCCTGTATTTCCCTTTAACTAGATACCATTAGAATGGAATTGTGTCACTATTTTAACTAATTGTTAAGGTGATTACTGGATTTTAATTGTAACCAAATCAAATGGGGCTTGATTTATCCATTTTCCTAAACTGTGATCCATTCTTAAAAAGGGGAAATTATGCAATGATTATTATTCAGAAGACAGGAGCTATTAAAAGAAACCCCTATTGAAAACTCTTAAACCAATGTTAATAATTGCTTTTGCACTGATCCTACTAAAAAAAATTTTTGGTATTGTAAAACCAAGCTGGTACCTATTCAGACATTCACCCAAACTCATTACATTAAAAGAGGGAGAAAGAGGAAGACAAATTTCTAAATTCTATACTTACATAGGAGAGAAATAGTCTTCTTAGGTTTCTTGTTTGTTTCTAAATCAATCATTTCCAATAGCCAGATTTGAAAAGTATTAATTTATTTCTAAATTTCTAAATTTAAAACACATGTTCTGGACTCTTAACATTTAGTGATATTAATTTTTAATTAGGTATGACTTCTCAAGTGAAAGGGAGGAAAAAATGATCTTTCTTTAAATAGTACAGTTGTTGGTTTTATGAGCAGCCACATAGTTAAAATGTGACTTGAACACTTTGAATCCTTAAACTGCTAAATGATTATCAAGTTTGATATTTAAAGATATCTTATAGATAAGCTTAAGGGAATATATTGATATTTGAATACTATTAAAAATTCATGAAATTTATTTAAAAATATATATAATATATAACTTTCTCAACAACCAGAAGATATAAAAATAAAACTTGAACTTAAAGGGGAAAAATTGGGGATCTAACTTACAGTCCTATAAGAATGAGACTAGAGGATGCATTGAGAAGTACTAAATAAATTAACCTCCACTAATAATCTAGATACCTTTTATGATATAAATGACTTGATTTAGATGTTCTTCTTAATAATGTCTGATTTCTGGGAACCATCTCCTTTTGTGTTAGGCTAGTTAGTTCCCTTGGTTAATAATAATTACTGCCAGCAATAAAAAAAAAAAAATCACAGGTTTGATCTTCCTTTGTTAATTTCTTGTAAAGACAAATGACTCCAAAATCAATATTCAGAAGTTCACTCATTGCGTGTTTGCTGAGCTCCTATTAAAAACAACATGCTAGTCTGGCAGCTGGGGGTGCCAGGCTGCGCAAGCCAGGGAGTCTCAATGTTTGTGGCATTTATTCTCCAACAAGGGAAACCTAATAGCACCCAGTAAAGAGTTCATATGTAGAAAATAATGGGTAGTTATGAAAATTAAGTAAGGTTCTGTAATAGAAACAGGGAATCTCAGGGCCTAAATTTCTAAATTTAAAAGGAAGTGTGCATTTTTTGTTAAAACCAACTGCCTCAACACTGGTGGTCACTAGTCACAAGGGGGAGCTCCCGGAGAAAATATGAATGAATTTCCAAGTGGCAAACCAACATCTTTACGAACACATTTGAAGAGCATATAAGAACAGAGTGCTGTGGACTGAAACACAACTGAAATACAACTTCCAACAGCAGTTTTTTGCTACGGCTGTGAGTCTACACACTGGAACAATTGACTTTTATAATTTTTTGTCTTAGGACTTCATTTTTTAAAAGATATATAATGCAGAAGGTGTATATTTACAACTCAAAAGAATAACAATTGATCTGAACTAAACAGAACTAAGCTCAATTTAGCAATCTGTCAAGTGAAATTAAAATTCTGCTCCTTTCTGCAGACTTGATAAAAGCTATAATCAATTAGCCTTTCGAACAAAGGATATAGTCACACATAACAATTTGACAAAGTATGTCATTAGGAAAGTACTTTAGAAGAAAAAAACTGTTGCTTGTCAATGCTCTATATTTTGCTATTAAGTACCAAACCACATCTCCAGAGAAACTGTCCCTGTAAACAGATCATTTGCCATTGCTGAAATTTCAGAAATACAAAGTACCAAAATATTCTCCTTTACTCATGCATGTATATATTTTAAAACTTTTTCCATATCTATTTTTAATCTGAATTAGATTTTATAGTCACAACATAAAATGAAAAAAAGAAGTAGTAGGGTCACAAACTCACACATAATTAATATGTTCTCCCCTTTTAAAAGTCAGTCTTTCCCTATTTTTATAAACTCTGGATAATGGAGAATCTTGGGTTTCCAAGTTAGAATATCTTGACTTCTGTTTCCAACAGTATTCTTCCAGGTTAAATGTTTCTTCTGTTGAAGGATCTGTGCCCCATCAAGGGTGAATTAGATGATCTCTTTAGATGCGCATTCATTTGTGGCGTTCTTTCCTTCCTTAAAATGGCAGCTGGATAGATGGGAACTTGCTGTTCCCTTCTGGTATTGGGAGGAGAAGGTCATAACTGACTGCTGACATGTGTCATCTGGTATCCACTAAGAGCAGCTGTCTGGGCGCACTCCCTGGAGATCTTATAGCTTGTAGTCTCTTCTCTTGCATTTGGACCTGTCCTGGCTCTTTCTGGCACTGCCTCATTTCCTGAGAACAGGCTGTGATTCCCATTCAGTGCCCTCCCAGGATACTGCAGTGCTTGACTACAAGGCCACCTCACGCCTGCAATGGAGAAACCCTATCCAGCACCATCAGTTACTCGATTAGTCAAGACAGACTAAACACTGTAATAAACAATCCCCAAATCTTGGAATTGGAGCTCAGCAAAGGTTTATTTCTTATCCACACCTACATGGATGAGCAGGAGGACTTCGTTTTATGCAGTCATTCATGGATGCAGGCTCCTCCTATGTAATGGGCCAGCATTTCTTAAGTGCTTGGAGTCTTCCAATGGATCTCCTACCTGTCGCTAACAGAGTTAACTGGAGATCTATGATTGATTGATTTATGTAGTTTCTATGAGTTTTTTTTTTTAAAGCTTCTCACTCTTTTTAAAAAAATATTTTCAGTTGTAGATGGACACAATACCTTTATTTTAGTTATTTTTTAATGTGGTGCTGAGGATCGAACCCAGTACTTCCTGTGTGTTAGGCAAGCACCCTACTACTGAGCCACAACCCCAGCCCATTTCCATGAGCTTATTTGTGTCTCGTTTTAGTTTTTGCACTGGGGATTGAACCCAGGGCCTTGCATATGCTAAGCATGTGCTCCACCACCGAGCTACACCACTAGGCCCCATGTACTACTAAAATACAATCATGAAGTCAACAGTCTTCAAACTGAGAACACACACCAGAGGTACATAAAAATTTCCAAGGAACACAGGGGTATGGATATTTGTAAGGATCTCAATTTCTAGACTCTTAACCTTCCTGTGTTATTCCTCCTAGGAAGTGACTCACCTGAGAACACCCTATGATCAAAAGTGTCACTCTGGTTCTTTCCCACCTCTCTTTGTACAAATGTTTTTCTCTACCTTAAAAATATATATATATAAAAAATTTTAACCATAGATTTCATACCAAATCTTACTATGATGGCTTACCTTTGGAAACTCCTCTAAGGCACCAAAGAAAGAAAAAAATGCAAAATATTGGTATCAGTAAAGTTTCTTCAAAAAAAAGAAATCATAAACTTTGTGCAGAGCCTCCTGTCTTTCCCTGCCTTCATACATTTTTCTGTTAAGGATGAAGCAATGAGTCAGAAATGAGTTACCGTCCCTCATGTTCACACTCTGGGTTGAAAAATGGACATGCGCCCTACAGTGGAAGAGCAGCAGTGCTTCCTACCTCGTTTGAGACCTCAGCTCATCCATCCCCTGTCTATTGTCTAAGAATGTTTTTCTAGAGAGACTATCTGGTGAAACAACGTGAAGAGAGTATAGATATTGCTGAGAGCCTCACATTGTGTGCTATCAAGGTAAAAGCTCATGGCTTTATCTATGTTGGATTTCTGAATAGTGAGGATGCTTATTTTAACTCAAAAATGAAATCCAACTTTTTATGAACATTGACTTATTTGGCTCATTGGTTTGACAGTGGGATACTTCTGAAGTAATACAAACAAGAACAGGAGGAACAGAATCTGGGGGGGAAAAAAGGGTAGGTACTGATTAATCCTGTCAGAGGTAGAGAAAAAGACTTAACAGGGTAAGCAAAGTCTAAGAAGTAGTAAGAAATTTAGATAAAACAGCTTTCTTTGGTATCTTTTTTAATCAGAAAGTAGCTTTTTCATTTAGTGCCTACAACAAAGAAAAGATGGACCAAATCTATGTGCTGTTAACTTTTGAATTCTCAGGGAAAAACATGATCACCTGATTGACATTTTTTCACCTTTATACTGTGGCTAAATCCACTTACACCCTTATACTGTGGCTAAATCCACTTAAGCCAGCTTGTTTATAGTGAATCCTAGTTAATACTGGAGTGAATTAGAAGAGGCAAATAAGTCTGGATTGTTCATCATCATGATATTCAAACAGTATCTTACACAAACAATTTTTATTTATATTATATCCTGTTGTATCAGCAACATAACTAACATGTATTATGGCTCTCTCTTATAATTCTTAGGCATAAAAATAATGGCTTACATTTAAAAATACTAAAACTAAGTAAAAATTAGAAATAAGAATTAAAAATTTCTATCTAGCCAAGTGAGGTGGCACATGCCTGTAATCCCAGTGGCTTCGGAGGCTAAGACAGTAGGATCATGCGTTCAAAGTCCACCTTGGCAACTCAGCAAGGCACTAAGCAATCCAATGAAACCCCGTCTCTAAATAAAATACAAAATAGGGCTGGGGATGTGACTCAGTAGTCGAGTGTCCCTGAGTTCAATCCCTGATACAAAAAAAAAAATTATATCTATTTTAGAAATATTAACTTAGCTGCTTATGGTTCTCTAAAGTCTTGCTTAAATATTTGGTATCATGGATTATATACAAGAACTTACAGCCGTTATAATTTTTTCTCTGTGCTCACAATTCAATATAAAATGACTAAAATTCAGATTTGTTAATTCTTTATGTTGCAAAATTTGAAGTACTATATAATTCATATGCAATTTTAAAATTCAGCTATAATACTCAGGTTTGCAGAAAATGTCAGTATTTTAGATATACTTATAAATGTGTTGTACATTTTTTCTTCCCATAAGTCAATTCCATTATTGTTGTTGCATTTTAAATGTTTTTAGAAGAAAATCAACAAATGTGCCCAATTCTGAAGTGCTGGATAAAAAAGCGAAAATCTGCACGTGCTTTCAATGCCTAATGATGAATTCTAATTGCAGAAGAAAATCTATAACTAAAACCACAAAATGAGCCCTATGTATACCAGTGACCTTCTTTACTCAGAGTTAATTAACACAAGCACTTGCTTCTTGCAGAGCACTTTGCTGTAATTTAGAACAAATTAAGGGAAAAAAGTCATTCAAGTGCTGTTTTCTTCACACCATGAAGTAAGTGTGATGGACCAAAGTTAACTCATTTAAAATATTATCTTCCATTTCTTGTAATTATGAACAGCAATACCATATCTTTTAAAAAAAGACATCCTGGTCTATGCTATTTTCAATTTGTTTCCTGTGTTTCTGTTTATTAATGGAAATTAATTTCCAAAATTAATATAAATGCCATTTTCCATTTCCCCCATTATGTCTCATACTTACATTAGATTCAGTGCATATTTTCCTAGATTTTTTTTAAATAAATATATTTTGAATTTAATATGACAAATTAAAGGACCATTTCTGTGTTTTCTCCTGCCTCTCCCCCAACCTTGAAATTCTGACTTTATCATTATTTTCACATGGTTTGTGATTTAGCTGGAGCTCCTTGAGTCCCAATTTATGAGGTAGTGTCCTCAGAGGTTACTTAAACTTTACTTTTTAACTTCTTAGAAGATGGAACTTGGTCGGAGCTGGAAACCCAGCTCACGGATGTGGGAATGAGCAGGGCTCTTGCCTAGGGGAAGGGAAGGTAAAGAACAGAAAGCAGAACCAGGAAAGATTCCCAGAAAGGAGTCGGGAGGGGTGGGGACTTAACAGCAAGTGTCACCTCAGTGAATCACCACGGGCTTTGAAGTTCCTGATTAAAAATGTTCTTCAGTGGAGCTTGAGAAGAAACTCGATTCAAGACCAAGTATGGGCTGGGTGGTAGGACACTTGCCCTAAGATTTGAGAAGCCCTAAGAAATTCAAGTTAGATCTCAGTACTTTGAAAGAGAGAGAGAGAGAGAGAGAGAG
Organism: Sciurus vulgaris; assembly: GCF_902686455.1. Classification (NCBI taxonomy): domain Eukaryota; kingdom Metazoa; phylum Chordata; class Mammalia; order Rodentia; family Sciuridae; genus Sciurus; species Sciurus vulgaris. Next base: position 114,618,680 of record NC_136463.1, on the reverse strand, counting down.
AGAGAGAGAGAGAGAGAGAGAGAGAGAGAGGAAGAAAGAATGCCTTAATGGAAGTAGTGTTCATCCAAGTCATTGCCACTTACAGTCTTTAGGCAAGAGCTCCTCTAATCAGACAAGAAATTATTTACTGCAGTTTTACTCTAGATGACACGTAAAGGTATAAAAGAAAACCAGTCTCTGCACACTAACAGTTCATCTGCACCTCCTGGCTACAGGGAAGGATCAGTGAGCTTGGCAAAACCAGCTCAGTTGATCCCTGGAGTTGATACTGTATCTTATACTGAACTTCCCAAGGGAAGCGTAGGGAAAAAAGAGACATACTGAGCAAGAAGTCCTCCTGTTTGTGTGGTTTTAGAAGATAATCTGCAATTGCATGTTAATAAGTAAATTTAATGTTACACTTAATAACTTGTATTTGTTACAAAATGTAGTTTTATGAATGGTAGCTATGGTAATTGTCATATTGATATTACACTGCATTCGAAGCACTCATATCTGACTCAGTGGGGACCTCAGTAAGGGAATCCAAAAACTCAGTTATAGCAAGGGATCATACAAATTGAGAGATGTATACTGAGTTTACACATTTTATTTTCTACTAGAGCACATAAATATACATTTAACCACTAATATTTTGATTTAGGGACAGTATCATTCATTTTAATATTCCTGCTAGTCAGTCTTACATATAACATATATCCCTAGTCTTGTTCACAATCATTAGTTTCAGTGTATTTATTAGGTAAAATTTTATTGATATCTGTCAACCAATCTGAGTACAAGTCCTAAATCTATATAATATTCCTCCATATTTGGAACTAATCTTGCTCAATGACAGGGTACTCACATATAAGTCTTGGCAAAGCTTTTAGCTGTTTTCATAAAAAAATTCTCTGTTCATACTCATGTTTTATATTATGGAATTAAATTAAATTGTAAAATTAAAATAGCCAGTACAATTGGGATAAGTGTATTTGAGGACCAAGAGTCAACTAGTGTTAAAGGTATGAAGGAGTCAGTGGGCATGGCAGGTGGTCAGGCCACACTCCACAGATGACTTGGCTGCCTTCTGTGTTAAATTCTGTGTTTTCTTCCCCTAGGAACTTAACTCTGAAATCCACAGAGGAAATCTGAGCACAAATAAACAAGATAGAGGGCTGCTCCCCAGGCCACCTGCCCTAATTGTAGCTTGATTAAATAAATCTGAAGGAGGAAGGCAAGAAAGTAACCAGGAAGGGGTAAGAAGGGGCAGCCTCTTGCAGAAGCAAGCCCAGAGAAAAACACTCTCTGCAGTCTCGGAGGAGACCTGGACTTCCAAAGGCAAGGTTCCTAGGAGTATTTAGGATTTTAGGATTCTCAGGACGTCCCTCAAGTGAGATGGATACATTATTAGACTCTCTTCTGCTATGAGCATGCTTTCCTTTGTTCCATATTCACCCTCACCAAATATCCTAGTTAGGATTTAGGTCCTCAGGGTAGGTCTGCTGAGTATTGAGAGAATGTCTGATAGGGTTCTAAGAAAGAATGACTTTTGGTACTAAAGGAAAAGGCATGTGATTGAGCTTACATTCCCCATACAGCTTGAGCAAAGGTGCTAATTGTGTATTTTTGTCTTGAATTTCTAATTGTAAATTAGTAAATTGGCGTTTGATGTCTTCCCCATTCCCATGTGTGACTTTGCTGGAGTGGTGGTAGCTCTGGAATGTTACTGTAGAGAGTGCACAGCTGTGGGCAGTCTCACTGGAAAGGGGATCTAGACCCCAGGAATCTGTCCTGCCGCCAGGATTCCAGAAAAAGGGCATGGTGCTTATTCACTGGTAGAATAGTTATAAACTGGCCCTATGCTACCTACCTCAACTTCTGTGGGCATTTAGTTAGACTGAGCCAAGGCATGACATCTCCTTGTCCCAGAAAAGAGTTTCTGTGGTTTAAAAACATGAGCCAGGTACTGGGATTGTAATGATGATCTTCAAGGTCCAACCCCTCTCCACTCAGTCTCCCTTTCCTTTGAAGGGCCACTTCCAAAGCAGCTCTCATGGCAAAGTTGGAATCAGAATCTAAGTTCATGATTCCCAGGTCTGAGCTTACCAGTAGTCTGTGTCACCCACAGTATAACTGACCCCAGAGCACTGTAAGAAAGATAGAGCCGCGAGTAGTAGAGGTTGATTGACTAGGGACTTTGAAACAAACCAGAAAAACAGAGAAGGGTAAACAGGCTCCTCGTTTATCTCAGACACCCAAGGTGAGACAGTTGGAATCATACTCTAGGATCCAAATAGACCTGAGAAGTGGGGAAAGAGCCTTCTGGAGAACTCTGTGAGCAGGGAGTTGAAGTGGGGAGGGGGAGGAACAGGAGATTTGGGAACCCCAGAGGAGCACTTGGCAAAAAATTAAAAGCAAAATTAAAAGCAAAATTTGTTTTTTTCAAAGGATCCTAGAAAAGGCAAAACTTCCTCCTTTGGTTTTAGAATCAAGTGGTTGTTTCTGTTTCATTCTATGGTCCTAAACACTGAAAGCAAATGAAAGAGAATGCAAAAAGAAAAAGAAGTGGAGATAGACTTCAACAGATCGATGGTGTTTTATTACGCAAGGGAGGGGCACATTTTCGAGAGGGAAAATGACGATGAGCTTCAACAGAGTCTGGATCTTATAGGGTTTAGCAGGGTCAGGTCATAGGAGGAATTTGCATGGTGGGCTCATTTAGGGCAGGCAGAGGGCAGGTAGGGAGCAGCTGTAGATAAAGAAAGCTGCTGGGGCATTTGCTCATATCCTTCAGATACTGAAAGCCAGTGAGTTACATTTCAACCTGACTGAAGATGTAAAACAAACAAAAAGTCACATAACCTTGGGTCAAAAGAGAACTTTACTGAAGACTTTTTTTTTATTATTGTAGAGAGACTTTTTATTTATAGTGACTGGAAAACAGAAAAATGGGAACGAGAAGATCACTGAGCTTAGATCCTAATTGATCACCTTTATATCAAATATAAATGCCAAGGCTTTTAACATTAGTTTTGTTCATTCCTTTCTCCCAGTCTTATCTGCTTGCTGGCTCTTTCTCCAGATCCAAACACCCTTCTGCATGCTGCTTTGTACCTCCAATTGAAACCAGAGTTTTGAGATGAGACTAGACTCCCCACTTTGCTAATTTCCTTTGGGTTCTTGTCTCTTAAATTTTGAAGAATAAAATCCATGAACAATCACAGAAGGGTAGAATAAACAGAGCAGAATTTATTTAAGCAAGAAGAGATAGAACTTCCGCCATGTAGGAGGGGGTCTGATAGCAGAAAAATCCATTTTGATGTGCCAGTTCAGGAGTCTGGATGTGGTTTTGGGCAGAGTATCGAGCAAAATCGATGTAAAGTAAGTATTGAAAAAGACATCCTGGCTACTTCAGGTTCACTTCCACCCTCCTTTCTGTGAGCCATCCTCCTTCCTGTAACTCCCATCTGGGTTCACCCCCACCTTCCGTTTTCCAGCCTGGGAATAGGCCTCGAAGGTACTCATTAATATGTCTACCTCTGTGTGGTTGAATGGAGCCCATTATCCTGAATGCCTGGTCATTTTACTATCCTATTTTATCCTCATTCGCAATGATATCCCTGGATGTGCTAGCCTTCTAGCTTCAGGGAGGTCCAGCTCAAAGATGGAAAAAATGATGGAAAAGTTTGGGGATTTAACACCCTCCCCACCCCCTGCGAGATTCCTCCCTGCTCTGCTGCACATTCTCTGCTGGGGCTTCCATGCCTGTCACCTGCCTCTCCACAGCTCTAGCATTTTCAAGGTCCAGAAACACCAAACCCACTAGCCTCTTCAGGCCTGTGTAGCAAAGACTCCCTGCTGCCTGGAACTCCCTGGGGGTTTCAGTATCCTTTCTGGCTTCCTTTAACCTCCTGGCACCTTTATCAAACTCTCTCCAATTACCACTTCCAGTGAGCCACCCTGTTCCTGGAGAGCCCCTCCTGATACAGCAAGCTTGCAAACATGGAACACACTTTTGATGTTGGAATCGTTCGCTGTTTAGCCATCTTTATTCTCCAGCTTTCAATTTCATTTTTGTATGAAGCTTTTCCAACACAGCAACATAAAATTCCAATTAAACACATGTTCAGCCCTACTAGATTCTAAAAGCAAGCATGGTAAATCATTCCCCAGTAAGCCATTCTTGAGCTAAAATAAGAGTGGACACTGTCGAGGGAAAAAAAGGTTATTATAAGCCCAAACTGTTAAATTATACTTTCATGACTGAACACAACTGTAATCCATATTATTATTTTAAATTACACTATAAAAAGCAGTCATTTATTGCCTTTCCAAAACAGTGATAATATATTACCAAATTATCAAGGGTCCTTTAATAAAGCTCTTGAATTTGATTTATAATGCACGATGTAGCTTATCCTTGAGAAAGATCTACTAAAAGGTATACTTAGTCTTAGAGCCAGTGAAATAAAATCTCCCTCTAATCAGCTGCCAGAAAGCTTCCGCTTCAATGCTTTGTTGATACTGGTGTCAGCAGGACATTAAAAGCGTGAAGCTTTTTATGTTTGATCAAATACCAACATTATGCTGAAGCAGAAGTATTAATTCATAGAGTGAAGCTTCCAAAACCTCTACAGTTCTCCTTCATCTTTCTTCCCCCAACCAAAAAGGTCACATCAAATCAGGATTCTGGGAATTTTGTGTGTCGGATATATACACATAACTACTCAAGAACAAAAGGAGATTAAGGACTAAAATATACTTTCCTAAAAATGTCAGTCATATCTAAGAAAGGGGACAGTAACTGGTGCTGGGGAATAAGACAGTGACCTGGCTATTATTCTTATCTTCTAATGAGAAGTGGAGCACCAGAAGGGTCAGGAATTTGCCCCAAACTTTCAGCTAGTGTTTGGGGAAGCTGGGATCATTGTCAGTGACATCATACTACTATGGTCCCGAACTGAATAAAAATCTCTCAAGAAAGAAGGAAGAAGCCTCCAAGGTTAAAGAAAAAAAAAAAAAAAAAAAAAATCATTCCCCCTCACTATTTTAATTTTTTTTTTCATTGCTTTGATTCTGGGCCTTCTAAAAGAAAGTTTCTATTATGCTGCCAGATTCACAAAAACACTCTAGGGAACAGATTGAATTTTAAGTGTGTCTCAGAAACCTGCAGGAAAATGTCAACAATGAAAACAATGTTCTCAGAAGATTATTTACACATAAGAGCCCAAACTGTATTTATACTGATAGCTATGTAGCCGCTATAAACGTTAATCTCAATAATCTTTTGCATGGTTCTCTCCCTCTCTTAAATACATACCCATCCCTAAATGTAAAATTACTGTTTCACCACAATATTATGAACACTATACAGGAAAATGCTTACCTCCTTTATAACATTATTAAGACAGGTCAGATCTACAAAGATTATTTGTTAGTTGTTGTTTTTGTTGTTTCTAATAGACTGGTTAGGAAAATAAGAGTTAGCACCCCTATTTCTACCAGGTATATAGGTGAGAGTAGCTGGGAAATTCACTGCTAACATGGAAAAGCACACATGCACTCAGGGGAAGAAGTAGATACAAGAAGAATCATTCTGGTTTGCTTGACAATTATATATCACGGAGCAAAAGAAACAGCAGTTGTTCACTTCCTATTGCCCACGTCCTTATTACCATAAATGTATGGTCAGTGCTAGGCACTGCAGGAACAATATGCATCAGATCAGATAGGAAATGAAATTCACCATGACATTATAACCAAATGTTATTCTTAATGAAAAATGGAATCGAAGTGAATTGGCCATATAAGCATCCTAAAAGAGATTTTTAAATTTATTTTATTTTATTTTTTTACTGTGATGAAAAGAAGAACATACTCCAAAATCTGTTCCTCAGCTGGGCACAATGGCACATGCCTGTAATCCCAGTGGCTCGGGAGGCTAAGGCAGGAGGATCGGGAGTTCAAAGCCAGCCTCAGCAAAAGTGAGGCACTAAGCAACTAAGTAAGATCCTGTCTCTAAGTAAAATACAAAATAGGGCTGGGGATGTGGTTCAGTGGTCAAGTGCCCCTGAGTTCAATCCCCAGCACCAAAAAAAAAAAAAAAAAAAAAAAAAAAAATCTATATCTCATTTAAAAATTTTTGGTTTTTTCCACCCTCCCTCAACACCCAAGTCAAACTAAACTATTTTCTTGATATATATAGTCAATATTTGTGAGACTTGAAATTTGTGGCCAAAACATTCAGCAATCGGTACCTTCTCCTGGTTTAAAGATTCTGGCTAGTTCATTATATTGAAGTTCATTTTTTATGAAGCTTTAGTGACTATCATAGTTGATATCTTCAAACACCTTTTCTAGCAGGAAGCTCCCTTCCCAGCCTCTTTGGGGCTCAAGTGATCTAAACTCCACCAATAAGATATGTACAAGTAAGACTTCAATTCAGAAACAAACAATATTGTCATAGTCTGAATAATGGCCCCCAAAGATTTCAGGCCCTAATCTCTGAAATCTGTGAGTGTCATTTATATGGAAAAAATCTTAGCAGATGTGATGAAGTTAATGAGTTAAGGCAGAGGTTATCCTGCATTAATCAGGTAGACTCTACATGTCACCACATGGATCCTTCTAAAAGGGAGACAGCACGCACACGCAGAGGAAAGGCAATGTGAAGACAGAACAGAGAGGGATATGCAGTTGCTGACCTGGAAGATTCTAGAGACACAGCCATAGTCAATAAAAGCCAGAGCTGAAAAAGAAGGGACTCTCTGCCTCCAGAGGGAGCACAGCCCTACCAATACCTTGATTTCCTCCTGGTGAAACCTGATTTGGGCTTCTGAATTGTGAGACAATAAATACTGATAGCTAATACAAACCTGAAGTAACCCCCACACAGAATCCATCCTGGTGAGTCAGGTGGTGGCAGACACGTACAGCTTTCACAAAACTGAGTGACAGATATTTCAGGACTACTTTGTGGCTCACAGTGAGCAGAGTCTATGCCCTGTGTGGCCATGGAGTGCTCTGATGTAATTTGTGCTTTGCTTTTGCTGTGTAGTCTCCGATCCTCTCAATAATCCTGTGAAATGCCTAATAGACTTTTTTTTTATTTTAATACTAGGGATTGAACTCAGGGGCAGTTGACCACTGAGCCACATCCCCAACCCTATTTTGCATTTTATTTAGAGACAGGGTCTCACTGAGTTGCTTAGTGCCTCGCTTTTGCTGAGGCTGGCTTTGAACTAGCAATCCTTCCATCTCAACCTCCTGAGCTGCTGGGATTACAGGCACACACCACTGCGCCCAGCTCCTAATACACTTTTTCATGAAGCACTTTTCTGCTTGAACTAGAGTGGGTTCCCTTTATTACACTTCAGAACACTGGCTATAATAATTACAGTATATAAAACATGTCAGGTCATACTTACCTGTAGCAGATCACAAGTGGAACATCCCCTTCTTCCACATATTTATCCTTGTGAAATACATTTTAACTGACAAGGATGGGTAACAACAGGGTGGAAAGAAAAGGAGGTGATGACGGAAATTGTATTCAATGCAATTAAAATAAATCCATCAGCCAGGTGCAGTGGTACACACCTGTAATCCAAGAAGCTTGGGAGGCTGAGGCAGTAGGATCATGAGTTCAAAGCCAGCCTCAGCAAAAGCAAGGCATTAAGCAACTCAGTGAGACCCTGTCTCTAAATAAAATACAAATAGGGCTGGGGATGTGGCTCAGTGGTCGAGTAGCCCTGAGTTCAATCCCCGGTACCAAAAAAAAAAATCCATCAAGTCACTGCATTCAATCAATATAATGATGAACCATGCCAAATTCCTGTCTTTTCGAATGTAAAATGAATACTTTAAAGACTGTAGAATATTAAAAGCAAATAATTTAAAGTTCCTACCTGAATTCTTGCCCTATGGTTAGTAAAGATCATTCTTCTCTCTAGGGTCTCATTGCTCCAACTGTGGTCTAGGGACCTGCAGTGTTGCCCAAGAGCTTGTTAGAAAGGTAGAAAGAATCTCAGACCTCAACCGAGAACTACCGAATAAGAGTCTGCATCTTAACAAGATGTTTCCATAATCTGAGTGCATATTAAAGGTAGAGAAGCCCTTTAAAAGGGGACAAGTGGGAGGATTTTTATGGAGGAGATGCACTTGAATTGGGACTTTGGTTGAACTACAGAGAAAGAAACTCCAGATAGACAAAATCCCCTGGCAAAGGCATATAAGTAGGAAAGTATGAAACATGATTGAGAATCATAAGTTTTTTAAAAATCCTACATGTAGGATAAATCAAAGTTAAGGTTAGGATTAGATTGTAGAGGGTGAAGTTGGAAAGTTTCCACTTTAGCCTGAAACACGTAAGGCGAGCTGTGTTTTAGGAAATTTAATCTGAACATGTGTGTGAAGATGATTCATAGGACAACTCAGTAGGACTTAAGACAGTTGTTCACAGACAAGAACAAAGCAGTGATCTGACAGTAAGGAGGAAAGGAAGGATGTGGGTTACTGGGCAGAGCAAAATAAACAGAACCTGGAACTGTTTGTTTGAGGATATCAGGATTGGAGGAGATTGAAATGTTCAAGTATGAATGTCTGGCCAGGAAGGAGAAAGAATTACTCTCAAGATAAAGTTGGTGGGTCTGAGTTGGTCTTGTTGATTTCAATGTCAGAGTGCCATGCAGGGGATGTGATTTGGTAACACGAGATTAAACCAGGGTTTAGGAGAAAGGAGGAACCTAGGAAAGATTCAGGATAAATCAGCACAAAGATGATGAATGATACCTGAGAAACAAATGAGCTTCCCCCAGAAAGAGTGAGAATGTATGGAGTACCTTTACTTGTGCAGTGGAGGGAAGAAGAAAAGGAAAACTAGCCAGGGATCTTGGGAACAAACTACAGTAACCTGGCTCACCTTGGCAGAAAAGACATTTATTGATCGGGCAGAGGCTTGCTCACACAGAATAAGGTTCAGAAAGCTAAGCTGGGACGAGCTCCTGCAGGCCACAGGAGTGAGGTTTAATGGGACTGCCACCATGGTGCTGCCTGCAGGGGGCGCTCACCTGGGCCGATGCAGTACCACTGGCCTGGGTGGGAGACTTAGAGTGCGACTTCCATCTCCCTCCAGAAATGATTTATGATTGTCCCACACAGGAGCTTCTGAATCGCAGGGCACCAGTCACACGTGCCAGCACCCTAGCAGGAAGAGAAGGGATAAGGAGGAGGAGGGAAGAGGGCGGGAGGAGAGGGTGAGAGGGGAGGAGAGGAGACAAGAGCAACAGCCTCCACCCTCACCCCCTGGGTTCTGCCTGCCTCCCCACCCCCACCCTCTCTGCCCAACGGGTTCTCCAAACAGACACAGGACGGGGCCCAGAAATTAACAAATGTTCACTAAAACAACCAGGAAGAAAAGGCAGCAGAGAAATCTGGAGAAGAGAGAGCAGTGGTCCTGTGGTCACAGTGTCGGACAACCCAGAGGCCAAAGAGTATAAGGGCAAACTCTTCTGAGATCAGAAGTCGAAGTCATGGGTCACTTTAAGAGGAAATAAAGTCAGTCCACTGGAAGGAAGGTAAAAGCCAGACTTGGGGGTGGGGCGGGGACGAGAAGACAAGGAGACCCCAGAAAGGAAGATGACAACATGCAGGGTGCATATAAACTAATCTTGTAAAAAAGTGTGAAGGTGAAAGGAAGGATTCACAAGGTTGTTCAAGGATGTTTGGACATATTTCAAGTCCATGGGCAGGAATTTATAAAGAGATTGAAAATTCAAAAAAAGGAGTGAAATAAGAGGGAGGGGTGGAGATCAAGAAGAGTGATGGTGATGGTGGTGGGTGCCCCAAGGGAGAAGAGCAGTAAGAACAAGCACATCCAGGAGTGGTTCCTTTAATTCAATTTAATTACTATTTATGAAGTATTTAGCAGGCAAGTAATATGCTGGAAATTGTGGGGTGGACAAATATGAATAAGATAGGTCACAATTTCAGTGAGCTGATGAATTAGTGACCATTAGATTAGATGACTTTCGATGTCCATTCAACCTTAAATATGCTGGAACTTTTAATATTTTTAACTACAAGTATCAATAAGATCAGGCAAGGCACATACTGCTAGGAGAATCCAGGAGCTACTCAGTTTCAGGGAAGAAGCTGACTCCCAAAGGATAGGAGACTTAATGGGGACAGTAAGCATTTGGAAGATTTGCCAGAGGAAACTATCCCTGGAGTAGATATTTATCAGTTGTGAGACTCCCAGCATCTGTATCTTTTGTTTGAGGTTCTAAAAGCCAGGAAGGTAGAAGTTCACTTTTCAGGCCATCTTGAAGTCCAGGGCACTGGGACAAGACAGATTTTATCAAATAGACACACACCTCTGGGTTCAATAGTAGCACTTTCTGGGCTATGCTACCCCATGATTTTGTCCCTGTCTCGTCTACTGACTACATTCTTTCTCAGAGCCAGATTCTCCAATCCTCCAGCAATTCTGCAAGCTACCCAAAAGCCTTTCAGTAAATTTCTTGCTTTTATCAATTGGTTATATTTTCCTTCTGTCATAGGAGAGTGAGGAGCTGAAGCTCCAAACCTTGGTTTTTGTGTTCTGATGAAAGAAAATTTAAAGTCAGACATGAAAAGCCAAGCAAGAGAAATTTATTATAAGTGAAACTAAAATAAGGTTCAATCAGCGAGCATTCTCAAGAGACAGAGGGGGTTGTCTCTGAGCAGAGAAGACAAAGGAAACAATGTTGCTTTCATGTTAACCAGGTTACACCTTCTGCAGTCTTTAGCAATGTTTATCTCCTCCATCAGCAGAGGCTGCAGGCTGGGACTTTTCAATTTTCAACCCTAGTTGGTCCTCTCTGGAACTGTCATGGTGGTCGTCCTATTCTGGAGCGGGGAGCTTCATCTACAAGTCAATCCTGTTGTAAGAGTGGTCCACTTTATGCTTTGAATATAGCCCTTGCTGCTCTGCCACTGCAACTTATTTTTAAAATGGACTTGTTTCATTCTCTTCCTCTCTCTTTCCTCCTCCCTAATCTCTCCCCATCCCTAATCTCAGGGAAACAGATTTATCTTTCTTCCCCATTTTAGGCAGAGTCATCTGTCCCTGAGTACACACCCACCATAGAAAGGAAATAATTCAGACTGTGGGGATGGTACCAGAAGATTTCAGAAATGACCATCTCCCAAATTAACAAGTGAATTACAACATCAACAGAGAATACGTGGAATGTAGTCTTTGAATCCCCTGTATAAAAGCCTGCTGATGGGCACAATCATAGCCTCTGGGACAGGAGTCCCTTGTGTTTCTCCTTTGCTAGCAAAGCAATAAACCTTCTTTTTCCTTTTTCTCAAAACTGTGTCCTCTTTATTGGATTGGCATCTGGGACAAGGACCCAACTTTCGAAGCATAAAGTGGATCACTGTTAGACACCTGTGCTAAAGAAAGCTTTCTTCTGAAATACATTGAGAATCCCATGGCCATCAATCCAAACGGTATAATGACCTCAGTAGACTCTGCCAAGAGTTAGTCCCATTGATCTTGCTTTCTTGACATATTTCGTAATGGACTCCCTTTGTTTCCACTTGGTTATTCTCGGGGTTAGTAAACCTGTTATTGTTCTATAAGTTACTTGATGGTTCATTAAAGGCAATTCAAAAAAACCCTGTGACCCTGTTATTGGTTCATTTCACTGCCCATTACTAACTACTACCTAACACTTGTGTTGCTTACAACTAAACATTCCAACTGACGCAGACGTGATCATCCTGATACCCACATGATCCTACGAAAACTCATAATCTAGCTTCACTGAAGAACTGGGGGGGGGGGGGGGGATATGTTAGCTAAGATTATCATAGGAAAAAAGAAAACTAAGTATGTCAAGTAAAAAGGGATTTAACCTAGGAAATTAGAGGATTAAAGTCTCTGGAAGGCCTAGGGCACAAAGGTCAGGGAAGCCTCCATTGGAAGAAATTTAGAGATATATGGTTTGCAGAAACCACTACTGAAGATCTCTACTCTCTGCAGCACCAAAGTATCTGGGACATGTCTCACCGGATGTCTGCCAGCTGCCAATGCTCACGTTTACCCACAATGGCAGCTGAAGAATAATGGCTTGTCTTCTACCTTGAAAATGCCATGAGTGCCCTACACTGGAGAATTCTAAACCAAAACTGCTGGCAGGGGAGTCTGAGAAATGTAATTTTCAAATGTACAGTCCTGTCATGTAAGGGAGAGGCTAGAAGGAAGCTCATAGGATGATGGGGGATGACTGGTCCCTTCCAAAGTTTAAAATGCCTGGATCCAACTCTGCTCTCCTACAACTCCCTCACTCTCCCACTCCCCCTACATCAGCCAAACCAATGACTTCGTTGAGACTTCCAGGACCTTGGTAATCTCGATTTTCTTCAGTCTTTGTCCACCTTTCTGGCCATCTTCAACTCCCTTACCTCCTGTCCTCCGATCATTGCTTCTCTAGAACATGTAAAATCCCAGGTCCAGGCTAGCAGGCATCATTGGGAAAAGAAATCCTACACCATGCAGATTTGTGAGAGTAGTAGTTTGTAGCTTTTCAGGTCCCAAAAGAGCTACATCTCACATTCCCACAGTTACTGTTTAAAGCTTAATAAGACTCCTATCAATCTGACTAGCCTACCTCCTCACCATCCCACATGCACACTAAGTAATGGCCTGTCTCCTGCTCCACAGAGAAAATAAATAACATAAACTTGGACTTCCCCACATCTGTCCTTCCTCCTCCCCACATAAAACCTACATACTTACCTGTAGCTACTTCTAATCCTACCACTCTCCTAACAGAGTGGAGGAGGCAGCCTCCTCCAGCTTAAGGCAGGACTTCCTGACACTTGGGTTTTCTTATCAGCCATCATCTCTCTTGCCTAACTGCCTCAAAGTCTCTTATATATATGATATGTATATACATATACATATATAATTTTTATTTTTTAGTTGTCAATGAACCTTTATTTAATTAATTTATTTATTTATATTTGGTGCTGCGAATTGAACTCAGTGCCTCACACATGCCAGCCAAGTGCTCTACCACTAAACCACAACCCCAGCCTCTCGAATGCTCTTTCCTGCCTCATTCCCTTCACTTATAAGAATGTTCAATTCTTACACATCTTTTATAAAAATTCTTACAAAAAGGGAGGTGGGGAAGGTCCCTCTTTAACCTTACATGCCCATTTCCTTTCCGTCTTGCCCTCATCCACAGGCCAGTTGCCTGATGCCTGCAAGAACAGTTGTCCACACTCATTCCCAGCTCCACTAAGCAACCTAGCACTGGGAGTGCTAGCATACTTTTAAAGGGCTTAGTTTTTGAGAGGGGCTGGCTGGGTTCACATTCTGCTAGAAGCATGTACTTAGCTGTGTGCTATAACACAAGTCACTAAGACTCTGTAAGTCTCTGATTATTATCTTAAATTGGGAATAATCATAACTTCTTAGGCTACATAAGTGTCCTTAGAACAGTGTTTGGCACATACTAAGTGTACATTAATGCTACCTGTTCTTATTTATTCCTGAACCTCTACCATCTTCTGGCCCCTTCCACTGTTGGCACTACTCCCAAGGCCTCCAGTAACTTCCTAGTTGTTAAAGCTGCTAAGTGTTTTTTCACTTTTTAAAAATAATATTTCAACTTGGAATGGAACTACCATTTGATCCAGCTATCCCACTCTTTGGTTTACACCATAGGACTAAAAATCAGCATACTTCAGTGATGCAGCCACATCAATGTTTATAGCAGCTCAATTCACAATAGCCAAATTATGGAAGCAACCTAGATGCCCTTCAACAGATGAAAATGGATAAAGAAAATGTGGTACATATGCACAATGAATTTTACTCAAACTTAAAGAAGAGGGGCTGGGGAGATAGCTCAGTCGGTAGAGTGCTTGCCTTGCAAGCATGAGGCCCTGGGTTCGATCCCCAGCACCACCAAAAAAAAAAAAAAAGACTTAATGGAATTATGACATTTGCAGGCAAATGGAACTAGAGGATATCATGCTAAGTGAGAGAAGTCAATTCCAAAAAACCAAAGGCCAGATGTTTTCTCTGAGAAGTGGATGCTGCTCCAGAGTGGGTAGGAAAGAATGAAGGAATTTTGGATTATGCAGAGGGGAGTGAGGGGAGGGGTGGGGCGGTGGGGATGGGAACAATGGTAGAATGGGGCAGACATTATTACCCTATATACATATATGATTATAATACTGGTGTGACTCAGCACCATGTACAGCCAGAGGAATGAGAAGTTATGCTCCATTTATATACAGTGTGTCAAAATGCATTCTATTGTCATATATAACCAATTGGAACAAATTTTAAAAATTAAATAATTAAATAAAATAATATTTCTTTTAATATCTTCAAGGTTGACTCCTCCCTCTTAAACCCAATCTCCAAAGTATGGCACACAAGATGGTTCATTTGGGTTTGAGAAGAAATATCATGACTTCTACTGATTATAAGGTGCATCAGTATTTTATGTATCACTAAGAAGGAAAAACACTGCACATTAAATGTGGTAGAACTATTTTATCATTTAAGAGCTCAGGTAATATTCATTACAAGAATTCTTTTAAATTTATTTAAACATAAATGTACTTAAACTTACAAATAATGATAATATGATTCATTGTGACTAGTTCATGTATGCATGCATGGACACTGATGATGTCCAGCTCCCTGACGGACAAATATTGAAATGGAGAAAATATGCATCTTAATGTAAGTAAAGTAGGGCTGGGGATATAGCTCAGTTGGTAGAGTGCTTGCCTTGCAAGCACAAGGTCCTGGATTCAATCCCAAACACCAAAAAAAAAAAAAAAAGCTAAATATTTAGTTTTGGTCAAAAAAATCTTTAAATTAAATTTTACTAATATTTACTATATTGTATTAGTCAGCTTTTCATTTCTATGACCAAAACACCTGACAAGAACAATGTAGAGGAGGAAACATTTATTTTGGCTCACAATTTCAGAGTACAGTTCAAGGTCAGTTGACTCCAGTGCTCTGGGCCCAAGGGGAGATAGAATATCATGGTGGAAGAGCATGGCTGAGAAGTAGTCCCTTCATAGTAGCCAGGAAATGAGACAGAGAGAGAGACAGGAACCTGGGGACAAGATATGATCCCCAAGGACACATCCCAGTGACCCACCTTCTCTAACCTTGCCACACCTGCCTAAGGTTACTGACCAGTACTTTAGTCCTTTCAAATTATTAATCCATCAAATGGTTTAATTAGGTTACAGCTCTCATAAGTTAATCATTTCATCTCTGAACATTCTTACATTAACATAGGAGCTTTTGGGGGACATCTCATATCCAAACTATAACATATGTGGATTAAAATAGTATATGCATATTATTCATAAGTAAATATACATATACAGGTATGGTTCAAAAAAACTATACTGATTGGCTACACAAATAAAAAGGATTGGAGACCCTGATTTGAACCATCTCCTTGTAAGTCATAGTCTCTCGTAGTTTTCCTCCTCCACTCTGACCTGTTCTTCTTGTCTGCCTTCATGCCTCCTCTTAATTTTTCCTCTGACTTGCTAGTATTCCCCAATTCTTTATTGTTTGGAGACGCTGGTTATTTCATAGCCTGTACACTGGTAAAGCTTAAATCTCTGTCTCCAAGGTAGATCTCTCCTGCGTTCCAGACTGAAAAGATTAGTGATTGTTTTCCACTTTCATACAATGGATACTTCAAATTAATCAAATGGAAAAGATGAATTGCTCCCCCCACTGTCTTCCCCTCCCTGTGAATCCCTTATCATAGCAAATAGTGTTACCATTCACCAGTTGCCCAATTCAGAACCCTGGAAATTTTCGACCCCACTTTACTTCCAGATATTGTAATACTTTCCAATAGCTCTAGAATGTCACCTGCTCTTCTTTTCTACTGTTACTGTTCTAATTTAAGCTCTGGCTGGAACATAAAATGTGTTGTGCTAAAGGCCAATAGCTCCATCTACAATGTAAAATTTAAATGAAAAAATAATTTGCATCATTAGTTTATCATGCTAGAGTTACCAAGATCATCAAAATGGCCCAAAACAAAGACATCTGCTGTTAGGGAATATATGCCAGAACTCAACACAATATTGTTTTAAGCCTATAATTACCTGGGATGCTGCATTGATTTTTTTTTTTTTATCCCATAATTTGGTGTCTGGTGACTTAAGTATCTGGCTGTTAGAGAAAAATCCCATTACTATTTGGCAAACAATTTCAGACTAGATTGATTAGCCATGAAATGAATGTGAGTGATTTGCACAGTTTAAATATGCACTTAATAGTTTAAATATGAGATGACATTGACAACTTTCCAAATAGTGCTGATATTCCAATAGAGCAATTCATTAACTTACATCAGTATAATCTTTACCTATTACTATTTCATCATTCCATTTTTTCCACTATACTTCAAGAATTTTCCATGTTTATCTTGACAGTATTTCTAAATTCTTCATTATGATACCTTCCAGAGACAATAGATTATGGCAAATGCAAGTTAAGTTATAATGACCCACAAGAGATTACTGACTTTATTCTCCTCTTTAATATGTACCATTTAAATGGAGACAACAAGTTTAACTAGAAGGTATAAGAAAACCCCTGAGTGCAGTATGTAATTTGAAAAGAAATTCAAAGAATCTCAATTGTACAGGGATGGATAATCATTAAGATGACAAGTTTCTTTAGAATAAGAGGATCTAATTTTACCATAAATAACAATCATATCCCTAGCCCTTTCAATAGCAGCTTATTATATTCTATGTACTCGTAAGATTTCCATAATCATTTATCTCCCCTGTCCCACTGTTACTGGCCTAGTTAACGCTCCCATCACTTCTTACCTAACAGCTGTTAAGACTTTCTTCATAGCTCTCTCAGTTTTATAAACTTTAAATTTATCCACAATTGCCAGAGTCATCTTTTCATCTTTTCAAAACCCTTCAATGGTCTGAGCGTGCAGAGGATGAAGTTTAAGTTTCTTCATGCTGCATGTGGGACCCTGCTTGCCATGGCTCCATCTCACCAACCAGCATCACCTGTGCCTGTGTCTGAGCAGGCAGACCTTGCTCCGCTGCTGGGTTCTCATCCACTTATAGTTCTTAAATGCATCACACTGTATCACGTGTTCACGGCACTGCATATTGCAACTAGAAGGGCTTTTATGGCACCCTCCCCCATCCCCAGTGTCAGTAGGCTACCCCATGACCTCCTATCCTGGAAAATCTTCCATGACATACCCAGCAAAATTAACCATACACTCCTTTAAGCTGTGACCCTGGCTTTAAACAGTTTAATTGTTGCAATGAATACTACCAAACCACAAATATGTGTTTATGTGTCTCATTGTCTTCTAGCCTCAGAGCTACTTGAAAAAGAGACCATATCTTGTCCATTTCTTTTATTTCCAACACCAACTTAAATAGATAATTAATAATAAGGATATCAGTTATTAAACACTAGAACTATTTCAGGTACTGATCTAAGTGCGTCCTTCATTTAAGTCTCAGAATAACTACGTACTAGATATTATTATCTCCAATTTTATACGAGAAAAGTAAGGCACAGAGTAATTGTTCTGTAAAGGCTAGGGAATATTGTTGCTTTTTAAAAATATTAATGTCATCATGATATCGTCATTACTCCTGAGAAATCCCAGATACTCTTACAACTGGAAGTTGATCTCCTGGTGCATGTAAGGTATATCCAGAGAAAGAAATATAGTTCATTGGTTTATGAAGAGCTACATTATGTACCATTCTGAATCTCTGTATGTAGTGGGCTTCGAGATTAATAGCTTTGTTTTTATTTTTGTTTTCATATGCTACTGTACTAGCTTTATAAATCACTTTCCACTTCCCCAATCTCATCTACACCTAACCATGGTCTACATGGATGGTTAATATTAGTCCTACTTGTACATTTTCTTAATATGTCAGACAGAAGTAAGGTTCCTAGGCCTGGGGACAGAATGCCAACCTCCATACCACTGTGTTGGCAGTTCTTGTGCTGATTTAATGTTTATCTGCTTTAAGTTTTCTCCCTAGCAAGTCACTACTGAGACAGATCTAAGATTTACACTAGCTTGTAAGAAATAGTTATTCTTTGGAACTACTTTTGTAATTCTTTAGCTACACCATCATACATGAACACATGAACTTAAATAGTTTGTTAACTGATATGGGTTATTTCCAGAAAACATTTTCATTTTAATAGCGCTAATATGCCGAACAGAAATGCACAATAAATGGTGGAAGAAGAGAGGCTGAGGTATTAGTGGTCCAAAAATTGGCGCCAAATCACAAAGTGTGCTGGCAGTTATTGACTACACACCATGAAGCTGGCTCTGCCAGTGATGGTGAGAAAGTGTAACCAATACCTTCAGTTTCTACCCTAATTCACATGGTGACCCCATATGGAAAATCACAGAAGCTTGAGCTCAGTAACAATTGGGTCAGTACTCTCAAGTGAAATCCATACCTCATCTGACATAAATAGGTAGAGAGAAATTACAAAAAAGCAGGATAAATAGTTAAACACAAAATTCTGACCATCTGGTTCTTAGGGAAGAGTCATGCCTATTGTCCATCATTCTATCACTACAAACAGTAGTGAAAAAATAAAGTCCTCTTCCCAAGGGAAGGAGAAAATGCAGCGGAGTAAAACCTGGGTACACAAGTGCACACCCACACATACACACACATGTACACTTTTGCTTGTGTTCTTTTCAACTCCTTCCTCTTATTCTTGCTCCTGGACTCTCCTGCCTCATGAATTTTTGGTAGCTCTCTATGTATCTCATATCCAGAACCTCCAAGAGAAAGGATCTGATTCATTTCACTCACCACTATACTTCCTGCTGAGCATGTCTTATATGAGGCCTGCAGAATCTAATGGCAGGGCTCCATGCAGATCCCCTGTGATGGTTGTGATGCTTGTGCCCTTTACTTATGGTACACTTTCACTCTCAATAACTCTCACTTTCTCTGTTGGAGGGCTGCCCTCAGGTTGCATGAGGCCAGCTCTTATTGCATATTCAGAGAGTAGACTGAATCTGGGAATTAATATCCCCTAGGTTCAACCATTAGCCAATGATTGACAAGTATGGAAGTATAAATGCCCCAGCTCCCTCATCCCTGATGGCATTGTCTGTGATGTACCCCATTTGTCTCTAGATCCATTCTTCTAGTATTGAAACAAAGTTAACTTCTGTGGAACTTCCCTTGACATTCCACATTTGTTTCTCCTACTTCTCTTCCTCATCCCAAGTTCTCCACCCCACCCAACCCCTGCCATTCTACTAGTTTGTTTTTAGGAATACTTCCTACCTCAAAAGTCCTATGACAGCAAAACAAACTTCCTGGATTTTATTTGCAGATTCTTTTCACCAGGGCACTTTCACACAAATCTTCATCCCATTTCCTGCTTCTGGAGAACCCATCTCAGAAAAGGCCATTGCCACTGCTGCTAAGCCACTTAGAAACTTTTTATCGCTGAAGCAGGGACCCATTCCTGATCTGAACAAGCTGTGACCAGAGTTGCTGGGTCCTGTAGAATAGTGCATGGTAACGTGTGCATGCCCGTTATCAGGGGCTTTGGCTATGAGTCATGTCAGCTCTTGGAGTATGAGAAGCACAAGCCAAGAAACAGAGACCTCTCCTGAAAATGCATTCATATCCATTTGGGTAATTAATGCCTGCTGGGCATAAATCTGACAAAGGATAGCAAGTACGGGCAATGATTTTGAACCATGTATGTCAAATTGAAGAAATAAAAGTGCTCTCTGTACTCAAAATGGAAATGACAATGTTGTTGACAATCATGAAGCAGTACCTTAAAATAGGAAAGACAATGATATAAGAAGCATATCCAGAAGTATATCTTCAGTAGTGAGAACACACATATATACCTGTGTGCTTGTGTACCCCACCACGTGTGCACACACACACACACACACAAAATCAACCCTTCTCACCAAAAGCAATGTGAGGTTGAGCCATATTTAAGAACTTTAATAATATCTCCTTAGTAACTCACAGAAGTCTGACCACCCATAAGGCAAAAACCTATTATAACTATTTATTTGGCAACAAGGGTACACATTTATTTATGGTTGTATTCTGTTTTTAATTTTTGAATTGTTAGATATCTTTCTATCTGCAAATTGCACAAAGTACCCTGGTAGGTGACTTATAGATTAAATTATTTTGCCATGAGCAAAAGAAAACACTTTAAATTCAACAATCACGTAACTCACACACAAATGTCATAACACACTAGTAATGCTATAAATAGCCAAATAATGAATGAAGTTACAAAACATACCAGTTCTTTGAAGGAACCAAGGACATAAAGATCCATAAAGATTCTACCCAAATTCACTTATGGTGACCTCACATAGCATATGGATCTAAACCCAATGTCCAGGAAAGAAAACCCTATATCTTACAAGCAAGAAGTGAAGGTTCTCATTTCTATCCTTAAGTTACCACTCATTGTTGCCTAACAGTATCTTTTCCTTGTATTTAAAGGAATTGTGACAGAAAGTACAGAATAAAAATCTAAGAATTAATACCAGCTACCATGGGATGATGAGCATGCACATAGTTGTATTACAAAAGGCAACCCACCAGCACCCTCATCCTAACTGCTGGAAGGAGGATTGGCTTCATGGAAGACATCTATTTGAAATAGCCTTCAGGGAACAGTATGATTTTCATTGTATGGAAAGGAGCCTGGAATAGGATGCTTGAAAGACTTATTTTGGTCATTAGCATTTTTCTCTGCCACAGGTTAAAGTATTAATCCCTTTAAGTTTTAGCATCTTTCTTTTTCAGAGGTCTCATTCAAGCATCTTTAAAAAGAGAAGTCTGATGGTATCTTTTTCTTACGAATCGAAGTAATTATTTCATTTCTGAAAAGTCTCTCCAAGCTCTATTACCACTTCTACCTAAAATTCAGACCTTGGCAAGGGTCCTAATCAATTTCTGTATCTCCAAATCCCAATGAAATTGCTTCTACTTTCAGCCCAATATTATCAAAACAAGGTTCTCATTATGCCACTCTTTCCACTCAAAAAACCTTTAATGAGACCCGAACAACTGCCAGATTCCGTACATATCTCCCAGTTAAGCATTCAAAGATGCAAAAGATGGCCAAAGTGAAAAAAGAGCCATACCATGTTCACAAAGAAGGACAGATCAGCATCGTTAAGATGCTATCTCCCCATGGGTGCAGTGGTGCATGCCTTAATCCCAGAGGCTCTGGAGGCTGAGGCAGGAGGAGTTCAAAGCCAGCCTCAGCAAAAGCGAGGTACTAAGCAACTCAGTGAGACCCTGTCTCTATATAAAATACAAAATAGGACTGGGGATATGGATCAGTGGTCAAGTACCCCTGAGTTCAATCCCAAGTACCAAAAAAAAAAAAAAAAAAAAAGAAAGAAAAAGAAAAAAGATGTTATCTCCCTCCAAATTAACCTTTAAATTAAATGTAGTTACAAAGAAAGAGCAAATAGGGTTTTTTCACAAAACTTGACACACTGATTTTGAAGTTCATAGGCAAGAACAAAAGAGCAAAAATAGGCAAGATAATTTTGAAGAGGAAAAACAAGTAAATTGTCTCTCCCTACCAGAAACAAAGACTTATTTTAAATACAGAAAATATTAAAAAATGCTACTTTTGGTGCAAAGATGAGGAAAGTTTTGTTTTTTGGTTTTTGTTTTTTTAATGAAGCTACATACGGAGCCCAGATATTATACTGTTCTGGAAATCAGACAAGAAGCAGCAAATGGCACTGAAAGAGTGGGAGAAACCAAACTTTATTTTACACCAGCAGTGCCAGAGGAGACCAGCACTCCAGATTTTGAGTGCCCCTTACCAGTTTTTCCACATTTATAGGCTATCTACTGCATAAATGTTCAGGTCTAAAACAGTACACAGTTGTACACAAGGTTTCAAAAATGATATATGATTATATCCACACAATTATTACAGTTATGAAAGGGACTCTCTCCCTTTTCCAGGCACTAATTTTTACAGACTGTGTCCTTAATGTACTTTATATCCAGACCTGGGTCAGTTACCCACTATAATACCATGAATTTATGGATGTGTACATGGTTTTTTTTTTTTTTTTTGGACAGGATATATTAGAGTAAGTAACTGTTAAGGTTTGGATATAGAATGTTCCCCCAAAGCTCATATGTTGGGGAATGGGTCCCTAATGTAGTAATGCTCAAAGCTTGGGGGATTTGGGGGAAGTGATTGAATCATGAGGGTTCTGATTTCATAAGTGGATGAATCCATTGATAGCTGAACAGACAACTGGAAGGTGGTGGAAACTATAGGCAGGTGAAGCATGATGGCAGAAAGTAGATCATTGAGGGTGAAGGACTTCCAAAAAGGAGACCCCAACTCTACCCTCGGATCGACGGCAACCCCAATCAACCACAGGAGGCGTCACTTGATGCAAACCGCAAGAGGTGTTTATTCCAGCGCGCTGGGACCCGACTCATGACTCACGCAGGAGTCCAGGAGTCGAGTCCCTAGCAGAAAATCTTACAAGTTTATAAAGGCAGAAAACCACACATCGAGAGGGGTCGTACATGAAAGGGAGAAAAAGGGAAAAAAAAGAAAAAATGGGGGAACAAAGCTGCCGGGAAATTCCAAAGGGGGTCTGAGTTGTCTGATAACATACAACATGTTTTACAATGTTTTACAACAGGGAGTAGATTCTGGTCAATAGTTTCTGGTAATCCTACTGTTTGAGCACTATCTAGTTATCTGGCTCAATTTACTCTTTTACTCTCTGTTTGGGGCTATTTCTTGGAACAGCTTTAGGGGCTTTGTTCCCATTACTGGGAGGGAGACCTTAGGGAGTTGAGATAAAACAGCTTAAAAAAATGTCCATTCTTTCAAGGGCATGCCTTGGGGACTATATCTTGTCCCTGGCTCCTTTCTTTTTCTTTCTCTTTCTGCTTGCTGGCTGCCAATGAACTGAGAAGCATTCCTTCACCATGTCTTTCTACCATGGTGTTTTAACTCACCTGAGACCCAGAGCAAGGGACTCAGCCAAACATGGACTAACACCTCTGAAACTATGAACCAAAATAAATCTTTCCTCTTCTAAGTTGTTCTTGACAGGTATATAGCCAAATGTATGCAGGTGGCAGATTTAAATGTGCAAAGGAAAATTTAGAATGTTTATAAGAAAATATAGGGGAATCATTTTATTATCTTCAAATAGGGAAGGAGTTCTTAAACAAGAGTGAAAAACATTTATCATAAAGGAAGAAATTTATACTTTGAACAAATTAAAACTTAAAATGTCCAGACAACAAAAGAACCATAAAGAAAACAGTCAGCCTCAAATTGGAAAATATATTTATAGTACATGTAACTGACAGAGGTTTGATATCCAGATTATACTGAAAACAAACATGAAAAAGACAAGCGAACACTGAAAAGTTTATTTTAAATGGGCAAAACACTGACTATCAATTCACAAAAAAGAAAACACAAGCAATAAACAGGATGTGCAATCAATTTTTGACACCATGTAGACAAATGGGAACTGGGAATTTAAATTGGTTTGATTTTGGTGAAAAATTGAGAAGATTGCTCTTACATGTGTATGTCTTAGTATCTAGCAATTTGCCTTCTAGCTGTGCATGTGCCAAAAAGTTATGTGGCCACTAGTTTGCTCATGGTTCATCAAGTAATAACTTATGTCCACTTATTTATTTAATTTGGAGTTCCTCTAGTCCTTACCCTTGTGGAGGGGAGGGGAATGAATCACGGTCCCTATGAGGGAAAGGATTTTGAACTCCACAGTTGACCTCCACACAATTATTAGAGTTATGAAAGAAGCTCTGACTGGTCATGATGGTTTAGGCCTATAATCTTAACAACTCAAGAGGCTGAGGCAGAAGGATGGCAAGTTTAAGGCCAGTCTGAGTGACTTAGTGAGTCCCTGTTTCAAAATAAAAAGGACTGAGAAAGTAACTAAGTGGAAGAACACCCCTAGGTTCAATCCCTAGTGCCACCAACAAAAAAAAAAAAAAAAAAGGAGGAGGAGGATGAGGGGAAGGAAGCAAATCAGGAAGAGGAAGAGAAAGAAGAAGGAGAGGAGAGGAAGAAGAAGTAGACGCAGAAGCAAAAGCAGAAGCTTTATAAGTGACTCTTACCTGACTTTGAGTCATACCTCTGCCATTTGCTAACCATCTAACCTTGGACAAATTTGTTAATCTCTCTAATTCTCAATTTCCTTATTTCAGCCAGATTGAGACCCTTCTGATAACATGGACATCTTTGTTAATTAATTCATAAAATATTAATAGATATCACTTATGAATCACTTTCTGCTGGGCAGTTAAGGTTTACAATAATCTTATGAACCAAGTGTTGTTATCTATTCTTTTTTCAAATGAGAAAAGGACTCAAATTAAGTATTGTGCCTATGAACACATCTAACAAGTGGTGGAATGAGGTCCCAAAATCACAATTGTCTGATTTCAAAATCCATGATGCAAATAGTCAAATTATCAAGAGTGGTTATCCCTAATATCCAGTTGTAATCTCTAACTATGATTTCCTACTAAATAAAAGCAAAGACTCAGAGAAATGGGTGATTTCAAGTCTCAAACAGGAAGCACACAGGCTGAGCCTGAAACATGGTGTCATTCCAGATCATGAGGAAACTATGAAAGACTCCTAGAATCACATCTCTCTTGACTAAGGATTAAGCAGTGGGAGCATTAATACATGTAACTGTAAAGGATTTGAAACATATCAAGTGTGTTAGTCAGCTTTTCATTGCTGTGTCCAAATACCCAACGAGAACAACTTACAGGAAGGAAAGTTTATTTTGGCTTACATTTTTAGAGGTTCAGTTCATGGTTGGCCAACTCTATTGCTCTGGACCCAAGATGAGGCAGAACATCATGGTAGAAGGGTGTGGCAGAGGGAAGATACTCTACTCAAGGTAGCTATAAAGGAGAGATCAAGGAAGAGGAAGGGATCTCAGGAAAGATGAATACTTCCAGGGCACATCCCCTTCACCTACTTTCTCCAGCCATGCACCACCTGCCTAGGATTACCACCCAGTTACTCCATTCAATTTAGGATGGACTGATTATGTTACATATCTCATAATCTAATCATTTCACCTCTGAATATTCCTGTATGAACACAGGAGTTTTGGAGAACATCTCATATCTAAACCATAGCATCAAGTACTTCTAAATGATAATAAATAACAAGAATCTCACTGATCACCTTTGGAGGATGCTAGGAAACTACCTTCTTATTTCCAAAACGTATAAATAAATGGAGAGACTCAAATACTTTCCCACTTTTCCTGTCTGATCTGTACTTCTAGGTAGTACATCCAGAGATGATAAGGGAAAGTTCCTCTCAAAAGAAGAATCCAGCTAAAAAATGATGAAAAATGATGAGATTAGAATATCTTTATTTTCCAATCCTTAATAAATGAATGTATATAGATTATCAATGGCTGATAACATCACCAAACAATGAGGAGAAAAATGACATTATGTACATCATGATAGAACAGCACAACACATGAAATAGAACTGTTAGGAAAGAATTGAATCTCAAACTTATAAGGTTAGTACTAACTCATAGGAAACATGACATGAGGGTTAATGGAACATGCTAAATAAATAAACTTGTTTTTTCTCACTCAATTTTAAGGGGAAAAATAGAAAGATGAGGTGCCTAGAGATTAAGACACACTAAAGAGATATATCTATCTAGCAGTCTCAATGTAAAAACCTTATTTGGATTCAAATTCAAACAAACTTTTAAAAAAACTGCTATGACTGAGGAAAAGTGAATGTGGACTGGATACTGAGCAGGATTAAGGAATTATTGTCAATATTTTTAGGTGAATCATGTATTATAATTATGTTTTTAGAAGTCCTTATCTTTTAGCAATGCCTACTGATGTATTTGCAAATGAAAAATCTGACATCTGAGATTTGCTTCAAAATAATCTGTAAAGAACAGAATATGGGTGGAAGTAGAGGTGAAACAAAATTGGCCTGAATCGGTAACTGCTGAAGGAAGTTTTTGGGAACAGCAAGTTCGTGACACTATTGTCTCTGCTTTTGGTGTAGTTCTTAAGTTTCATAGTAAAAAAGTTAAAAATAAAAATTCGAAAACATGCTCAGGTTCCTCTTCCTCTGGTCCATGGATAGGAAGTGATAAAAAATGTTAGATAGAGAAGGAGCATGATTGCAAGTACAGAGGGAGCTGTACTAAGAAGTAGGGCTGGTTTTTCTTCCAGGGCTGAGAAACAGATGAGGTGAGAGAGAGAATTAGAGGGATGGTGAACTCAGATCTGGTGAACTTAAGTCTATCAGTAATATAAGAGGCACATTCCTGGGGTTGGGGTTGTGGTTCAGTGTAGAGAACTTTCCTAGCATGTGTTCAATTCTCAGCACCACATATAAATAAATGAATGAAATAAAGGTCCATCAACATCTAAAAAAAAAAAATTAAAAAAGAGACACATTCCTTTCCCTGAAAGAAACCCATGGGGAGATGGAACTGGGTCCTTGCTATGATTGGGATATGTTTTGAGTGTGTCCCCCAAAGGTTCATGCATTGGAAACTTGGTCCTCAGTGTGGTGATATATAGGGTGGGACATTTAAGAGGTGAGGGCCTAGAGGAAAGTCATTAAACCATTGGGGGCATTGCCTTCAGAAGGAATTAAAGTAGTTTTCATGGGACCCTGCTTAGTTTTCAAGAGAAGGTTGTTATAAAAGGGCAAGACTTAGCCTCTCTCTAGCCTTTATGTCTTCCTGTTTACCTATTGCATGACCCCCTCTTACATGCTCCTGCCATAATGCCATCTACCATGTGACACAGCCAAGGGACACTCACTAGAGCCAACAGATGTTGGAATCAGGACCTTTAAATTTCCAAAATAGTCAGTTAAATACCTCTTTTCTTTATATATTACCCAGCTTCAGGTATTTTGTTATATCAACAAAAAACTGACCAATACAGTTCTGAAGAGGAACAGGTTTAGATCATCTGCTTCATGGAGAAATTAATGAATTGACAAAGAGTCAATTAATGATAACATGGTAAATACAGTAATATCATACTTTTGATTGCTAAAATTTTTTAGTAGCACTCTTGCTTTAAAATGTTTCTATAAAATCAAGAATTCAGCATTATTATCTAATAGTTTATCTAATAATTTAAGCTTTCCTTGTAGTTTTGATGGTCCTAAACCTTGTCCCTAGGTTATGAGTTAGCTTTAGTAGAGGTTCAAATCACGCTCTGATTTCTGAAGCTAGAAAATCTTACCTTTTGCATCTTTGGCTGAAGTTGGGAAAATATTTGTTTTAAAGTGTAAACCTGATCATTTCCCCTGAGGAGCAAAGACTCTTGGGATTTGATTATTTTATCATTCTAACCGTTGTTTTCTTGGAACAGGTTTCAACAGTGAATTTAGTTAATTCTGAGGAAAAAGCTCAAGTTACATAAGTAAAAAGCAAATCCATCACCCCATTGCTTAACTCTTTGCCAAAACATAGTGAATGTCCCTGTCAAAGTCAAAAGTGGTCCCTTCATCACATTTCTCCCATCCAATCACCCATACCACTAAGAAATGTTTCCTTATTCTTCAAAGCATGTACATGTGATGAAAATGTTTCCTAGAGAATTCCTAACATGTGTTGTGAGAGCATGCATTCCTATCCAAACACATAACTAATCTTTGCAACATACTCCTACCAATATCAGCTTTCTCTTGACTTGTGACCCTTCCTTATTCACACCAATGTCACTTCTGTTCCCATCCAAAGCAGATAACTCGCTCTAAGTTGATCTCATAGTTATTTCTGGACTCTTCCCATTAATCTCAGGAGTCTCCATCTAACCTCTCTAATGCTTCTCACACACACAATGCTCTGAGCCTCAGTTTCCCTATCTATAAAGGCAGAGGAAGGGAACACACTCCAAGATCTCTGTGAGCTGTCATCCTATAGTTCCTTGGTTTCTAAACTAATTAGGTGAATAGGTCAACCACATCCATTCCTTGTCCAGTATCCTATGTCAATGTTCTGTAGATAGCCTAGCATAACATCTCCTCAACTGAGGTTCTAAAGTCTAGAGCCTGTGGAAGAAGTTCAGCTTATTATAATGAATTGTTTAATTTTGTTTTTGTTTAAGTAGTTGAATTACTACCTTATGTTTGCCCTGTGGAGTCTACCTACATCTATGACTATCGTCCTCAAGAGTTTAGTTATGACCCAGAATATGAGTAGACCTTTATTATCATGGTGTAGTGGGAATTGTTTAAGATTTATTTTTAGACCAGGCTCTTATCTAAGCCTCCTGAGTCCTCCTGACTACACCTGGGACCATCTATGGGCACCATCATTACTGTGGTTTAAATGCATCCCATACTGGCTCTCTTTATAGCACAGCTCCTCATGTGATTGAATAGCTTCATGAGTAGTTTTTCTTGTGTGTGTCTCACTCCATTTAGAATGCTGTCTCAAGGTCCAATTATTTCATATGTTGAATTAGGTCCAGTAAGGACACTAAAATCCATGCTAGGTAGTTTCACTGAAGAAATTTGATATGGGGAAATAATTAGGTACAAAAGTATTGGAAGAGCTCCAAGTAAGTGCTAGTGAGGCTACTCAGAAAATAACAACTACAAGAAACTACTTCCAAGCTATTTCCAAGTGGTGAATGTCCATAATCCCAGCCAATTGGGAAGTGAGGCAGAAGGCCTCAGTTCAAGGCCATCCTGGGCAATTTAGTTGAACACTGTGTCAAAATAAAAAAAATCAAAAGGACCAGGGATGTAGTTCAGTAACTGAGTGCTTGCCTATCATGTGTATGCAAGGTCCTGGGTTCATTCCCCGGTACAATAAATAAATAAGAAGTTACTGCCATCCATGGAGTCTGAGGGGTAGGGAAGAGATGATGTTATTAGCATTGGGACCAGGGCTGTGTGGTGGAAGCTAGAAAAGGAGAAAGAGGCAAGTAAGGGGGTTCCTGGTGGGAACTCGCGCACAAAGGGTAGGACTTCCAGGCAGGAGGTAGACCCTCAGCCTTGGCATGACTTGCTCCCAAAGCGGAAGGGAAAGAAGTACCCCCAGTTTCTCCCCTTCCCAAACTCCTATCTCCTGCCAGGAGTTCCCACTGTCTGCATCTAATCGGTAGGTAATGTAGGCAACCGGCAAGAGAAAGAGAGTCTGGGAAATGCAGTCTCCCAAACTTTGAAAGCAGGAAAAGGGCAGAGAATGGATTTAACAGTAAAAGGGGCAAGAAAACAGGCAAATAATCTGTAGAAGTACAGGAAAAGGGAACACAAATAACTAATAAACACAGGAAAATTGTTCAAACAGGGAAATACAATTTCAATCAGGACAATACAATTTAAATCACAGATTTTTTTTTTTTTGTACCAGGGATTGAACCCAGGGGTGCTTAACCACTGAGCCACATTCCCCAGACATTTTTATTTTTTTATTTTGAAACAGGGTCTTGCTAAGTTGCTGAGTCTAGCTTTGAATAGGAAATCCTCCTGCCTCAGCCTCCTAAGTGACTGAGATTATGGGTGTGCACCACCGTTTCCAGCTAAACCAGAGAAAATTTTAAATGCCACATGTTGATGAAGATGGTTAGCAGTGAGAATACTTGTGCTTACAAATATATTGGAAAATACATTTGTGTTGTCTTATAATGCTGATGCTGAACATACCCTGGACTCCAGGAATTCTATTTCTAGAAACATACGCTTAGGAAACTGTAACAGTGTGTACCAGGAGACAGCTACAAAAATGTTCACAGAAGTATTATTAAAGACAGCAAACTACTCAAATGAAAACTACCCAGCTGGAAACTACTTGAATGTCCACCAACAGGAGAATGGATAACCATGTGTTTTATTCACATAATGGAATGCTACATAAAAGAAACAAACTATAGTTACACACAGCAACAAAGATGAATGTCACAGGCATAATTTTGGGCAAAAAAAAACCCAGACAAATGACACAAAAAAACTTAAAGAGGATTCCATTTACATAAATTTTAGATATGAAAAATTGTAGACACTGTTTAAGGAATGAATCATATGGGGGAAAGTATAAATAAAGTGATAATAGGCTGGGGGGGGAAGTTTAATGGTAGAGCATATGCTCAGCATGCATGAAGCCCTGGTTTCAAACACCAGCAACAAGGGAGAAAAAAAAGGAATGATAAATAATTCAGAGAAATGGTTACCTCTGTGTGGAAATACAGTGGAAATGATCAGGAAGGGGCTTACAGCATAGCTACTCATTTTTTGGGTATGATATATTTTATAATTAAAAGAATGACTATAGAGACCCTAAAAGTTCATTTCCCTTCCTCCCTAGTTGTCTCTGGGAATAAAATATTACTGCCACTCACACACTCATGAAAATTCTCTAGTGAAATTTCCATCAAGGTATTTTCACATATGACTATTAACTTGGTTGAGTTATTGGTCCTCTCTGTGCTGTCTTAGTTTTCACATCTATAAAATGAGGATAATAGTAGTACCTACTTCACAGGATGATTGCCAAACAAGAGAGTACATGAGAAATGCTCAGCACAATAGCCTGGCACCTGGTAGCTGCAGATGTCGGTTACTTTGTTCACACCATTGCCTTAGCTTGGTATGTCTTCCCTCTGCCTGTCTTCTGAATGCTGCTCATCCAAGGACATCCAGTTCATGCCTGAAGACCCTCCCTCCCACTCAACCCCATCTCCCCCTCCTTTAAATGCCTAGACCTCCTGTTGCCTATGCCATTTTTGAGACATCTGCTATTTGTTTATTTATTTATCCATCCAGCAAATATGCCAAATACCAGGAACATAGAAATCAATAAAGCAGACATAGTCACTGCCTTCATGGAGCCTGCAGCCTAGTGAGGGAGACAAAGGAGCAAGGACAGAATTATCTAATCCAGTTTGCTAGGTGCTACCAGGAAAACGTGTGGGATGCTTTGAGCAACTGTTACAAAGGAAGCTTACCTAGACTATGCAGTCCAGAAATATAGATTTCCTGAGAGACTGACATTCAAGGTGAAATCTGAGGGATATTCTGCATACTGCTTTCTATTGTCACCATTGACAACAAACAATTATTGAGGTTCTATAACCTAAGTGGAGTATAATCATACATGTCTCTAAAGAAAAAAATAGCAGGAGGGAGTACATATTAAATGCCAAGTGAACAGAAAGTACAATATTATACAGATGTTTGGAGGAGGGATATTCCCTAAGGCCCTTTGGAGAAAGGTTTATATAAAAGGTGAAATCTGAACCAAAACTTACAGGAAGATAGAACTAAGACAAGGGAGGAAAAGAGGAACTTTTGATATGAGTATCTGAGCAGAGGTACAAAAAGGCAAGACAGGTTCAGACAGGTCACTGGAACCAAGGAATGGTGTGGAAATGAAGTTAAAAATCAAGTGTCAGATCATAGAGGGACTTGCTTTATATCGGATGAAGTTTTCTTTTTGTATCATGGCTTGAGATTCTCAAGCCTAGACCCCCTACTCCTCATAATAAAAAGTGCATTTATAAAGCTACATACAACTTCAGGGGTCCACAATTCCCCTGAACTCCCAGTTGGGAACTCCTGCCATAAACAAATAGCACTAAAAGGATTTGAGTAGAACAGTGGCATGTTGCAAAGTGTTTAGAGAGTCTCTTGCCAGAGAGGATAATGACTGTTGGCAGTGAGGTCAATTGAGAAACTACTGCAATATGGGATAATGCAAGCAGAAGCCCAGATGGCCCCAGGCTAAGGTGGTGACTATAGGAACTCTTTTATTAATTAAACTAAAATTTATCAACAGCTTACTGTGGGACAAGCCCTGTTGTATTGGGGACATTATAATGAATAAGAAATGGCCGCTGACTTCAAGGAGTTCAGAGTGGACAGGATCAGAAAGAAAAACAAGCAGCTATGGATACAGTGGGGGCTGTATTAGTGCAGTTTCTCTTATGCAGAATTTTCCAGTTTCTTAGAGAATAAAGGGACAGTCTTCAGGATCATAGTCAAGGCCCTTCACAAAATAGCCACAACTGCCTTTATGCTGCCTTTTCCACTTAGTCTCTTACCACAACCACCTTCCTTCCTGTCTGTATGTCTCTCTCTCTCTCTCTCTCTCTCTCTCTCTCTCTCTCTCTCTCTCTCCTCACTCTCTCTCTCTCTCTCACACACACACACACACACACACACACACACACACACACTGCAAGGCAGCTGCACTAGACTCTTCATTGTCTTCTGACCCTGCTTTGCATTTCCTGCCTCTGTTCTGTCACTTCTTCTCCCATCAACAGAACCTGATCAAATTCCTACCCATTCTTCAGGTCCCCAGTAGACACAGTGTCTTTCTTGAAACCTGGTTTGATCTCCCCCTGCTTTGCCCTGAGTCACTGTATGGGTCTCATTCTCCTCCCACTACTCAGTAAGCTCAACAGGAAAGGGATGTTGTTTTCTCATCTTCGGATTTCATGATGTGCCCAAGTTTCTGTGATGGTAAGTGCTTGCTATATCTACTAAACTGAAAGGCTATTCTACTTGGGGAGAGGGCAAAAGCCAGAGTAGGCTTGAAACCTCCAGAGCTGCAATCAGGAAAGGCAACCTAGACACATCCTCATGGAAACCTTTGGGGAACAGGATGGAGACCATCCCATGTACATATCATATGCTCAGTAAACATGGGATTTAAAAATATAGGACATTTCAAGCAACTTAGGTCACTAGGAATTTGGCCTAATTAAAATAGCAGTGTTCACAGGGAGACAGTACTGGGACCTGCAATTTCAGATGTTGAGAGCAAGACTTTTACATTTTTATTGGATTTGTATGCGATTATTAAGGAAAGAGCTTGTTTGCAAAAGTTAAGTGTTTAATAAGCCTAAATCATCCTTGGAAGTATCACAGAGTCACTGGGCTAACTTTTGCTTTTAATCAACAATTACAGGGTCAAACCATAGTGTATATTATCCCACCTTTGTTTGAACTATCAAAATACCCAAGACGTTGCCAAGGAACTGAATTCTTTGGCTTGGCCACAGAGGCCACACGACGAGTGTGCATTTTCCTCGTCGGGGTTGGGAGGGGATGTGGGTACCTTTCAGTCCAGCCTTGGAATGAAGTCATCACTGACTGAAATGCGCAGGACAGAGGGCAAGTTCCTAAACTGTTCGAACGAACTCATTCACCAGGATAGTGCCAATTCCCAGTGAGTGCCGCATCTCTCCAGTTTGCTGATGAAGAAAGCACGGGCCTGGACCCCCTACCTCTGTGATCCGTGCTGCGCAAGCTCTTTTCTTCGACGCGCACTTCCCTCCTTCTTGCGGTCACAACCCTCGCAGGTGTCAACAGCTCTCTCCCCGGAATCCCCCCTCCCTCCCTGGCCCTCCAGGCCGCGCCCTACCTGCCCCTCCGCGCACCAGGACAGAGGAGACGCAGGTCTGATTGGCCGACGGCGGAGGGGGCGGGGCCTGCGCGCCCGGGAGGTTCGTGGCAACTGCACTGCCGAAGCTGGCTGGGCTCACTGGGAGGAGTGGGTGCCGCGTGCGACCGAAGAGCGAGTGGGACCGCTTGGGCCCGCTCAGGATGAGGACGCGCTGGGCGACCCCTCGCCGCGCGGCGGGGCTCCTCATACTGCTGCTCCGGTGCTTGGGGATTGCGGAGCCTTCTGACCGCGCAGGTAACCACAGCCGCGTCCGCAACCACCCCGCTGGGGGCCTCGACGTTGCAGGTCTGCCGACTTTCCTTCGCCTGAGTCAGGCCTGCGCTCCCGAGTCAGGTCACCGTTGCCTTGCTTGGGGTCTGGAGCCCGACAAGTCAGCGGAGGAGGAAGTGTGGCGGAGAAAATGTCCATTGCCGGGAGGAAGGCGCGGCTGGGCGTGAAAGGGCAAGGTCTTTCTGGTGTTGAGGGTACCGGGATTCACCAAGAGGAGGCGCAGTCTTTTCTGGGAGGGTTCTTTGCCTTTCTCATCTACTATTCTCTACAATGTTACTTCCCTGGGTCATGGGGTTCCCCCTCTCCTACACGCTATCCCACCTGTTATCGCCCGTTGGTCACCTTAACCCCTCAGTGGCAAAGATGAAGTTCCACCCACACCCCAAGGATTCTCAATAATTCCTTGACTTCACTCCACCCACGGTGCTCATCAAAAAGGAAGTCGGGTTAAGATGTCATTTCCAAAAGTGCCCAGGACCAAGAGTCTGTTGTGATGCTCTTCCCCATCATCTGGAGTAGTGACCCTTTGTTCTAATTGGCTGATCAACACCAAATGATACCCCACGCCCACACAGGCCTACAGCACCTTGCTAAAGTGCACATCAACCCACTGCCTCTCACTAGGTAACTGACGCCCTTTGCTAATAATGCTCAGGGTGGTGCTAGCCCCACCATCTCCCTTGGTACCAATTGGACTTTGCTTTTACTTTCTCTTTGCCTTGGCAAAAGGTGTGCCTAGGTCTTTGTTTCTTGGTCAGGCTGCATAATGGGCATTCTTTGGGCAGTCCCCACCCACCACTTCTATAGTCTTGCTTCTATGAGGAAGGAAAAGATGATCAAGGCAGTTTTTTAAAACCATAAAGTTGACTGTGGCTCTTACTTTCTTTGCAGCCACGCTAAGTTACTGTCTGGTTTAAACTTTCTTCAAAAAGGCTTAGGAAGAGGTCTCTCAGAATGGCATCATCCTATCTACGCCAAGGGCCTTTTCAATGGACCCTGATCTGACATCTTCTCCATTCTCCATTAGCCTTCTGTTCTAGGTCAAAAGAGCCACGAATAATGCATTGTGTGTGTGTGTGTGTGTGTGTGTGTGTGTGTGTGTGTGTGTGTGGTGCTGGGGATTGAACCCAGGGCCTATGTGCAGGCAAAGCAAGCACTCTACTGAATGAGCTATAGCCCTAGCCCTAATGCTCTCCTTTATTGCTGTTAGAATTCTACTCTGCTTGCCCCACAATTCAAATCTCACTGCAGCAACTAACTGAAAACACTAACCTTTCAATTGCTCTCCTCTTGGCTTCAGTCTATGCCTGCCATAGTCCTGTTTTGTCTCCCCAACAAAATTCAAGGTTTTCTTAATTCTCACCATATCTACACCATATCTACAGTCCCTGTTCTGTCTAAGCCACCCATAGCAAAGAGCACCTGGTTTAACTATTCTCCCTGCACTAGATCCCCACAAGTGTTTGTTTCCCTGCATCCTTTCTCAGTCCTAGCATCTGCTCTGGATGGCTTTCTCTCACCTTCAGACCAGACTTGTGGCCTTATTAGGGGAAACACTGGAATGTTGAACACTTGGCCATTTGGGTAGCTGGTTTGGCAGTGTGTCAGCTTCAGGATGCTAGTGATAGTATGCACCTCATTTACATGTGTGCAGCTAGGCTTGGGCAGGTGGTCTTGGTCACCAAATGTTGGAGGAGCACTTTGTGTCCTTGAGGAGATGCCAAGAGCTTAGTTTGCTTTTTTTTTTTTTTGCCTCTTTGGAGAGCTAACAGCTTGACGCAAATTGATCTTCAGGGTCTCCTGAGGTTCTTACCAGTTCATATCATGGAGTCTGGCC
Source organism: Sciurus vulgaris (assembly GCF_902686455.1). Taxonomy (NCBI): domain Eukaryota; kingdom Metazoa; phylum Chordata; class Mammalia; order Rodentia; family Sciuridae; genus Sciurus; species Sciurus vulgaris. Next base: position 114,583,023 of record NC_136463.1, on the reverse strand, counting down.
TTGATGCCTTTTTGATGTCTAACATTTTGCCATGAACGCAAATGTTACTTCAGGACCTGTTTTTGATCTAGAAAGCCCAGACTTCTGATTCTCTCCTACTGCACCTGTATGCTCTGCATACTTGTCAGAGATCACAAAATGTTTAGCATTGAACTGGGAAAGTTCCCTTGAAATTATCAATGCCATGATCTTTATCCTTCCTGCCATCCCAAGCCATTTCCCTCTCCATTGATCTGCAGTTATAAAATGTTGATATCCAGCTTCTCTACCAAATCTGCAGAGCTCTTTGTTCTATGGCCTGTAAGTCAGGACTTACTTAGTGATCAGACAACAAGAAAATGTCGAGAGAGATGGTTTTTCTTTGATGTATATAAAAATACTAAAAATTCACTGTCAATTTATGATAATGCTACTTATCCATTTTCTCTCAAATACCACGAGTATTTATATAAAATGTAGCACATGAAAAGTGCTTCTAGGTGTGATGGCTCTTCTTTTTGTCAACCTCTTGCCTTTTAGATTTGTCCCAATCTTGTATTTGGAGAGGAACATGAAAATGCCATTGAAGACTGATGTAAAGTTGTAAAGTGAACAAGAAAAATATCAATAAAGAATTTGTTTTATAAATTGCTCTGTAATTACCTTTTCAAAGTGCAATACATTTCTAAAATAGTTTATATGCCTTCATATAACAAATTTCTAAACAAGGAATTAGTTATACATTCTCTCAGTTTTTCCCACTCTTCAGCGTATCATCCCATAGGGTCACAAGACTAACACAGATTGAACAGCTCCATAAAGAAAGATGGGGAACCGGGTGTGGTGGTGCACACCTGTAATCCCAGTGGCTCGGGAATCTGAAGACAGGAGGATCGTGAGTTCAAAGTCAGCCTCAGAATAAGTGAGGTGCTAAGCAACTCAGTGACACCTTGTCTCTAAAAAAATGACACCTTGTCTCTAAAATAGGACTGGGTATGTGGCTCAGTGATCAAGTGCCTCTGAGTTCCATCCCTGGTACCCTCTGCCACATTAAAAAGAAAAGAAAGAAAAATAGGGAAACTTGTGAGCAAACAGTTCTCTCCCTAGCTATATTGTATATGAGTGCTTATATACTACGTATGAAGGCTAATAACAAGTTTCCTCAAAACATATTAATAATGACTCTCTGTGCTCAGTGACCTCTTTAAGTGTCAAAGGTTAATATTGATTACAAATTTGGTTCAAACAGCTTTGGACTGAGTCAAGTTTCTACCGTTAGAGGTGTTAAATTTGTTTAGAATCTTGCTGTTTCTTAAGATGTTGCTAATCTGTACTACTCTACATCTCTTCTGTTGTCTGGCTTCTACTAGGTTAAATCTGCAGGTGTCCCAAAAGTAACATGTATAGAAGATAGGAAAGATTAAAATTTTTTTCTCTTCCAAAGAATTTTTATAAAGCAAAACTGTCACCAAATCATACATGCCCAATATAAATATTAGAATGACCTCAAGTACCACTAGCAGTAGTGTTACATAATAAAATTGTCAGCATGTGTTCAAGAACAATATGTGATGAATTTGGCAAAGGCTAGTAAAACTTACGAGGATGAGAACATTGTTATCTGGTGGAAACATAGGATATTAGCTCTGGAAGTGGCTTAAATATCTTATACTCCACTACTTTCATCTGATTTTTAGAGATGTGAAGACCTTGGGAGATTAAGTGGTTTCTACACATTCTCCCACCTAACTGGTAGCAAAAGTGAGTCTTCAATCTAGGACCTCTAATACCTTTCCACTATACTAAACCTTTTTTTTTTTTTTTTAACCTAATCAATTGACTGCTACACAGGCAGCTTGAAAAATACAGAATTCAAAACTGCAAAGGAAGGCAAAGCTGCCATTTGCCTGTATCACCTGTTTGGGGTCAAGTGTCAGAGCAGAGTGCCCAGGAAAGAGGAACAAGACTATGGGACAGGAGAGTGGAAGTTTCTAGCTAGGGTAGTGGCCATGCCTCCAGAGGAGCAGACATTTTTTGTGTGTGTGGCAATTTTTTATACTTTGGAACCCATATTTATTTTGAAGGGTTGAGAGAAAATTGTTTGGAAAAAGGTAGATCAGGCATCTGTGCAGCTCTTGAATATGTGGGAGAAGGACATTAGAGAAATTGTGAGTGGTCATCTCGTAAGAGTACATTTTCCTTTTCTCGTTGACTGTTCTCCCACTTCATCAAAGAGAGAATGGCCAAGGGATGTCAAAAAAAAAAAAAAAGAGCAAGGATGGATGCTGCTATAACAAACATACCTAATTGCAACCCTGTGCAATGCCTTAAAATTCATAATTGAAAGCAAAAATAATTAAACACTTTAAAGGGTTTTTTTGTGTTGTTTTGTTTTGGTGGTAGTTGTTCCTCTTGTTCTTTTTTTAGAACAAAAAAAATTCCACCCAAAGTTCAAACTGTAATCAGATTTAATTTTGTAGCTGCTATTTACATTATGAAATTTCCCCTCAAGTTACCAACCCAAAGTATGCGAAATTTTAACTCTAAAGCATGTGAGTTCTTACCAGAAAAGGCATTTGGTGTTAATAAAACCAGTGATTGTGAAGAAGGTATCAAATTGAAAGTGCTTTTGGAGAACCAAAATTTTCAGGTCCTTCTGCTGAACTCTGGTCCATTGACAATGATTGTTTAAGCTTGTCTAAAACATTTCAGCTTTACTCTCATCAACATAATGATTTGTGATAAAACTTTAAATTTATTCTTTGTAAAAAAAAAAAAAAAAAAAAAACTGACCAAATTGTTCGATTATTGTTTGTTGTAACAGATGTTAATCTTGCTCCACAAACTCAGGTGTGTAAGAAAGGATGTATTCCTATCTTATCAGGATAATCTAATTAAATTTGACTCAATTCCTTCCACCAGGCTGTCAGAGCTTTAATTGCTGTCATTGTTGGGGTCTTCCCCAGCTCATGCTAGTCACCAGGGGAACATTCAGGAAGGCTACTTAGTCTTCAATTCCTACTGGTTACTTCTCAGTTTCCTTTCATCCAGAAATGCTGAACTTGAAACTGGTGGCTCAGGTGACTCCTGGAGCTCATGGTCCAGTCTCCCTAGATGACCCATATAGTTGATTCCCCAACCGCTCTTCAGGTTCTGGTACTTTCCTGGAGGTTCTACCATAGGACTGGCCACACATTCCCCCTTCTTCAGAAGGCAGACCTCTTATTTCCTCCAGCTCCTTTACCCCACTATTTTGCCCTCTCAGAAATCTTCCCTCTGAAACACCTTGATGAATCAGGCTTCCATAAAAGGTCTAGGAGGTGGCTTTTAAGCAAAGTCTCTTTTCATGTGACCTTACTAACTTGCCATATGGCAGAGGAGCACAGAGGCCTGACTTCATACTTGATCTGGGGAAAGATCATAAAGTGAGAACACAGCTTTGATTTCTCATCTACTAGTTTACCCTGCCATGCTAGCCAAAGTGTAAGAAGACAGAATTTTGGTCCCAAATAGATTCAGGATATTTTTCATTGACCACAGACTACCTGTCTAGGTAAGATGAAAACTGAGCTTCTTTATCCTATTAAATAGGAGCCTTGTGGGGGTGGGGGCTCTTTCATGGACTAGCAGAAACAGATATACAAACTACTCTTGGTACTTTACGTGTGTTAGCTCTTTTTATCACATTTGTTAACACAAAAAGACCAGGCAGGATGCAAACCTCGTGCGTCATCTCAGCTCTTTATTCAGGGGGATGAAATGGTGCCCTTGAACACACTCTCCTGGTAGAAAATGAGCCACTGATCAAAGAAAGGGTCTGGGTTTGTATATGTTATTTTGAGAAGTGGTCTAATGAACATATATCAGTTTGCTTGGACAGTCAAGAATGTGAACCTTTTGGGTCAAAAGAGGACAGTGCCTGGAAAAGATTGACTTTGGAGGAGATGAACACCTCCCAGAGGCTGTGTCCTTTAAGGATGATAAAACGCCTCCTCCCTGTCTGCAGCTGGCTGGCGCCTGGAACACATTTGTCCTGGGAGGTGAAGGCTGTCACTGCATGGCCTTCATTTTTACTTCTTTTTCTCAGACCTCATTATTTTGGGAGTTTCTTATTCTCCATATCTATTAATATTTACAGTATGAAGTAGATACAATGTTAGAAATGAGAAAACCGAAGCACAGATTAAATAATTTGTCCTGATCTCATGACTAATAAGTAGTAGCAGAGGCAGAATTTGAGCCCATGCAGGCTGGCTGTAGAGCCCATGCTCTTACTGCACACTGAGCTGCCTCTGCAGCAACCATTGTCCTTCTTCCTTGTGTAGGACATTACAGTTTATCAAGTTGGTAGGGTGGTGCAGTCCAGTAGTTCTCAGACTGTCCTCAGCAAGCAGGGAGCAAGGCACATTGGCCACATCATTCCAAATCCTGAAGTGTCTTTTTTAATCGTCTTTCTTAATCCAGGTAATAATCCATTCACCATCGTCAGTGAAAACACAGGCAAATGCATCAAGCCACTAGATGGCTGGATAGTAGCAAAAGATTGTGATGAAACTAAGGACATGTTATGGAAGTGGGTGTCCCAGCATCGGCTCTTTCATTTGCAATCCCAGAAGTGCCTTGGTCTAGATATTACCAAACCTACGGATTCCTTGAAAATGTTCAGCTGTGACTCCAACGTCATGCTGTGGTGGAAATGTGAGCACCACTCTCTGTATGGTGCCGCCCAATACAGGCTGGCTCTGAAGGATGGATATGCCATAGCCAGTACAAATACATCTGATGTCTGGAAGAAAGGAAGTTCTGAGGACAGCCTTTGTGATCAGCCTTACCATGGTGAGTACTGGAGAGGGACTTGGAGCCATTTTGCTGTTGTGCTTATTAACCATGACATTGAACATGCACAGTCAAGTAAAAATGAAGTCATATGCTGGTAAAGGCAGTGAGCAAGCTACTCAGGTCCAGGCGCTGTGCGGTTTCATTCTTACCATGCACCTGTGAGGTCAGTGGTATTTGCCCCACTCCCATCCCTTTATGGGCAAGGCTAGGAGAGGTCAAGTGTCTTGCCAGAGGTCATAGCCATGTTGTGGCCAGCCTGGGATATGAAATCTGTGTGATGTCTGAGCATGTTTACCTCCCATGATGACATTCTGAACTCTATGAGAAAGGAAATGTTAGACTGATAGGAAATCCTGCTGGTAAAAAGACAAGTAATTTAATAATGTTGATCTTGTAAGTGAAAAAAGAAAAAGAAATGTATTTTTCCTTGTCTATGTGTTTCAGTATAGTGGGAATGTTTTAAAAATCTCGTGTGGGTATTTATTTTCATTTTTGGCATGACTGTCATGTGTTGATGTTTATATTTATGATTCAACATTCTAAGAGTAGATTTTTTTCTTGGTTCCTTCCAAAAATAAGCATGTGAATATTGCCATAGCCTTTGCTCTGAGTCTAGACTTGCTCAAAAAGAATTTCTAAGTTTAGAAAGAATAAAAGGGTATATTTTTTAAACTAAGTGCAATTAGCTATCACCCAAGCAAATCTTTTTGTATTATGTTGCTGTAAATTACATTGAATGTTGATATACATTTGTATATAATGTATATGTATATATTTATAATTATCTGATCTAAATCCTATTATCTTACTCTTATCCTTTTTTAAAAATATTTTTTATTGATTTTTTTTGTTGTTGTTTGTTTGTTACCTGGGATTGAACCCAGGGGTGCTTGACCACCCCTTTTTTATATATTTTATTTAGAGATAGAGTCTTGCTGAGGCTAGCTTTGAACTCAAAATTCTCCTGTCTTAGCATCCCCAGCCACTGGCCACTGTACCCGCCTCTTGTCCTTCTTTTAAAATTTATGTAGCTTCACAGAGGTTTTCCTTTTCTCTAAAACTCATTTAAGCTAAATTCAGTCACAGACTCAGGATAGCAGCTTTGTTCCCATCTTTCCTGCTAGGAAACTTCTATTTCCTAGTGAGAATCTAGAAAAATCTTCTGATAATGTCTGGTTCTATTAATGGAAAAATAAGACAGACTTAGAGATAGGGTTTTCCTTCTATTTAGTCCCCAACCTTTGAGTAGTCAAACAAATCTGTTTCTGCTACCCAGCTTCCTCCTAACTTAAATGTGGTTACCTAAACTTAAAGCAATTATCACCTGTAATCCCAGTGACTCTGGAGGCTGAGATTGGGAGAACCACAAGTTCAAAGCCAGCCTCAGCAACTTAGTGAGTCCCTGTCTCAAAATAAAAAATAAAAGGGGCTAAGGGACGTAGCTTAATGGTGAAGTGTCCCTGAGTTCCATCCACAGTACGAAAAGCAAAAATAGGATTCCATTTCCCAAATATAGTGTTTTTATTTCTCCCTTGGCTTTTGCAGTCTAAAAAAGTTTTTACTTCTGATATATAAAGATTACTTACTATGTGTCTTAGGTTGCCTCTTCCTTCCCCTAATCTGTTGGAGTTATGTTCATATCAGAGAAAGTTTTAGTGGTATAAAATTGAGTGAACTGCTTTTGACTAGCACTTAGATATGTGTTTATATCAGAAGCTATCTTGACCTGACCAGCATTCTTCAAATTTTGAATGTTTGGTGAATCATTTCAAAGATGAGAATTAACTGTGTGAACTATCTGAGCTTTTGGGCAACTCTTAGAAGCCTACCAACCTCTTTAACTATGGAAGCTATTTTGTCTCACATTACTGAAGAAATTTGTTTTCCATGTGAACACCTCATCTTACAAATTTGTGCCTCTGACATAATAAGCTGTTGTCTAAAGGATGCTATCACCCTAAAGCCACACATTCAGAGAAGTTTCTTCTCAGGAAAGCCTCTCTTGCTAAGAAACACCATGGAATTCAAGAGGTCCAGCCATAGCAAAGGATGTGGAAATAAAACTCAATGAATAGTGAGCATCATTAACTGGTGGTGAATGTTTGCTTCTTCAAAGCATTTAGTGACTGAGAGCTTTTTTTTTTTTTTGGTGGTGCTAGGGATTGAACCCAGGGCCTTGTGCATGCAAGATAAACACTCTACCAACTGAGCTATATTCCCAGCCCCAACTGGGAGCTTTTTAATGAAGCCCAGCTTTGAGCTATGATATGTGACTTGAAACCTGAGAGGACAACCTTGGTATTGAAATTATCCTTGTGTGTCTCTCTAATCAGAGAGCCCAGTCTCATCCCTGTCACTCACAGCTGGGTGACTGGACATTTCAAAACTACTCCACAAAAATGGGGATTTCACAAACAAGCATAATATCACATACTGATCTCCCACGTTTATGATAAAGAGCAAGTAAAAGAAATGCATATGAAAGCACTTTTTATTACAGATATAAAAGATTTTAGGGAAAAAAATATGCTCCTATAAGTCATAGTCATTACGTTGAGGAACTGTCCTCTGTGTGTTAAAATGGATTATGCACTATTGGGAGTTTTTGGTGTGGTCAGAAACAAACCATGTAATAAGCAGGATTCTTAGAAAACTTACAGTCAACATACTCTGTAACAGAAGTAACCTATTCAAAGCCATATATATGACATAGGAAAACAAACCAATGATCCTTAAAAGATTGTTTTTCAAAGAAAAGCACCCAGATTCTTCATATCTTTTTGCTTAATACCTTCCAAACTTATAAAGTCTCATACTTTGGTCAGATGAAAGATAAGGAATGTAGAATCAAGAAACATCTTAAGCACACTTTTAAGCAAATCTGTGAGACATTTCAAGGGACCCTAATAGACTGAGATTTGATGACTATGCTTTACCTAATAGTCTTTATTTGATCTGTTAATGACAGGGTTTTAAACAAATTGAGAAAAAGAAAAAGAAAAAGGTGACAGAAATAGATACTAGGGTTAGCTGTCCTACAGAAATACTTTTTCAAGAGAACTATTATTGACTTAATAATAATAATAATAAGCACCTCCTGTAGAATTTCCAGGCATATTTGTGATTGAAATCATTTTTCAGTACCTGAGTACAAGGGAAAATTATTAAAATACAAAGCTAGATCTGCTACCTTGTTGGCCACCAGCTGGTCTCATGAGTTCCCTATTGAAGCCAGTTCTTCTTTCTTTTCTGACATAAATTACTATGCCTTGCTCCTCCCCAAGAATCTACTCAGGAACTGAGCAGTTTCCTTTCACTTCCTGAAAACCACAGTCTCAATTCTATCACGCGATGAGCTGTTTGTCCATCTCTCTAACTTCGTAGGTGGTTCCAAAGTCCATACACGCCCTCTATGGTGCTAAGATATTTTTCTGGCCCTACACTTAACTAAAGAAAAAGAAGGTGAATTGTATCTCAGTCATGTTACTCTTGATAAAGTACTCTGCCACCCACAGTAGAGTCAGTTGATCCTTAAGCCAGGATCTTTTAGTGCTTATCACACCACAATAAAAGAAGCCTTACAAACATTATTTTACCAAATCCTGCATTTGCAAATGCAGAAACTAAGCTTGCCCACAGCCATAGAGGGGACCCCAGTATTCAAGTCCAAACCTGAACAGTCAGCATCCACACTCTTCTCTATGCATCCCATTCAGATATTTTATTCTCGCTGGGCACAGTGGCACATGCCTGTAATCCCAGCAGCTCAGGAGACTGTCAGGAGGATCTCAAGTTCAAAGCCAGCCTCAGCAAAAGCAAGGTGCTAAGCAACTCAACGAGACCCTGTCTCTAAATAAAATACAAAGTAGGGCTGGGGATGTGGCTCAGTGGTCAAGTATCCCTGAGTTCAATCCCTGGTATACCAGCACCTATAACAACAACAACAACAACAACAAACAGATATTGTATTCTCACAAGTGAAAACAACCCTTTCTTTGAAAACATTTTAGAAATTAGCTAACCAAAGATGATTATCCAGTTTTTAACTCTTCTTTCTTCAACTTCCTCCCCAACCCACAGAGATATATACCAGAGATGGGAACTCCTATGGAAGACCTTGTGAATTTCCATTCCTAATTGATGGGACATGGCATCATGACTGCATTCTTGATGATGACCATAGTGGGCCATGGTGTGCTACCACCTTACATTATCAATATGACCAAAAATGGGGCCTCTGCTTAATACCAGGTATGTATGGGCTGTTGAACTTCATGTATGGGAAGAAGAGTGCCATTTGTATGAAGGAGGCAAAAGGGAAAAGGAAGATGTCAAGATGACTCAAAAGTGCAACAAAAATTATGCTAAATAAGGAGTATGTTTGGAGGGGAAAAGAAGAGCAAAGTGTAGCTTTGAATTTATTTTCAGAAGCAGGTCAAGAAGACAACCAAGATAGCCTGTGTCCTGGAAGATACCAGAGCAGGAGAGTGTTGTTTCCAAGTTCTAGATAATGCTGAGGGTTTGATCTGTGGACCACACTTTGATAATTACTTACCTAGGTCAAGCCCCAGGCTTTTCAACACCTAGAATCTACTGAAATATAAAAATCCAATATTTGTTCCAGTTGTAACTGATAACAAGCAGAGTGTGTCCAGTCATGTAACTATTTCATTTAATTCTTATTGCAGTTTGGGGAAGGAATTTCAAATGTGAAAGGTAGCTTAGAGGTTATCTAGTGCAAACCCCTGTTTCTCAGGTGAGAGGCAGGTTGAAGGATGACCTGTCAGGGTCAGATCACATTTATGTGGAGCCTGGTGCAGAACCCAGGATTCCTGATCCTCATTCTCCAGCACATACATCCCACTTTATTTGATGCCTTGACTGGGATGTGTCTTGGTGCCTTAACCTGATGGGTAGTGTGGGTGGGAGGGGTTGTTAATGAATTCATATGCGTTCCAGAGATACTTTTATGAAAGAAGCAACATTGTGAGTTTCTTAAACCCAAAGATTGCTAAGTCACAGAGGTGGTATTGCACAGCAAACACACTACCATCCCACTAGCAGCATGTTCTATATTTACAATCAGAGGGCCTCAGTGGCAATAATGAACCTTTAGGCAATGTTCCTGCAAATTTGTTCTATTTTGTTTTCACCAAATGTCATGACCTTTGTTGATATGTAGTCCATAGGAAAGTGTCTGAAGAGGCAAAGTGTGCCATTCAGTAGAGCAACAGAAGGGATTGGTGCTCCAGTTATAGCTCTGCCACAAACACCTGTAGGTCTTTGTCTTTGAGGGCATCAACAAGAGGACCTCAAGGGCCTTTGCAGCAAATAGGTGCATGAGTCTCCATCTGATATATAATTGAGTATGGGAAGCCCTTTAGAAAGTCCCCCAAGTGGATCCTGGGACATACATCGCGTAGCCTACACTATTTTTTCCCCTCTTGTTGGGAGTACAGGAGAGACTCTGAGTCTGTTTTTGAACTAGTCTCAGCATATATATATATATTATCTGGAAAACAGCTTGAAAGTTCTTTGTCTGAAATTATACATAACTTTATATATTTGCTAAAGATATATATTATAATATATATATATACATATTTCTTTACTTATATTTGTAATATATATGTGCATATATAAAATGAATTATATAATATTATTTCATACATAATGTGAATTACATAATATTAATTATATCATATATTCAATCATCTGCTAAAATATTAAGAAGAATCTTGGAGTTGGTTTCCAAAATAAGGTGGTCACTGTGTTCCATATCTTAACCATTTAAATAGCATGTCAGTATATACACTTGAATACTCGGTGGTTTCTCTGCAGGCCATGGGCAAACCCTCTGCCATCTGCTACCACGTTCCAGTGAGCTCATTTTCCCTTAGCTCAGCATTCCACCCCTGTACACATTGAGACTGCCACCTTCAAGCAGAGGACACCCAGGAACACAGGTGAAAACGTGGCCTTGCAGCTGATAGGGGATTAAGGGAGAGTGGCAGCTTTCATCAGCCTGAGTATTTTATGTCCTGTGACTTCAATTTCATTGTGTAACCAAAAAATCAAAATATGGTCTAAACAAACAATGACAGCCTCCACTTTGGCACATCCTAAGAGTAAGCAAATTGAATTGCAGTACTGTAAGCATTCTGAGGAATAGAAAACCTTATGCCTTTACCTTATGATCACTAGGTAATCTTTTTATCAACAGAAAATGACTGTGAAGGTAATTGGCAAAAGAACGAACAGATTGGAAGTTGCTACCAGTTTAATAATCAGGCAACTCTTTCTTGGAAAGAAGCTTATGTTTCATGTCAAAATCAAGGAGCTGACTTACTGAGCATCAGCAGTGCTGCTGAATTAACTTACCTCCAAGGTAGGTTTGACTTGCATGTGGCATAGAAAATTGTTGAAAGTGTGAGGGTGCTTCCTTCTTCTACTTTCCCATATCCAGGCATGTTGTTTTGTGTGTATCTTTTCTGGCTTCTTTGGGAATTTAAACTTCAACACTGAAGCCCACAAGCAAAAAAAAAAAAAAAAAACTACTGAACATAAACATATTCCATGTATTGAAAATGTGTCTTGTGATGGAGGCTAAAGAGAGATGGATGCTTAGAAAACAAGGTAGAAGATTAAACTGCTAGACTAACCTAAGCAAAAGGATTTGAAAAAGTAAACATTAAGCTCTTTGACATTGAAAGGTAGAGAATTCAAGGAAGGTAAAGCAGATGACTGGGTCCTACTATATGGCCTCAGTAAAAATTCTTCACATTCAAGTGAAGAAATACAGTCCTCAAGGAGGAGTAAAGAGAGTTTTCCAAAATCTTAAAGTGAATATAACACAGATATATGGATAGAATTTTATTTTGTTTGCAGGATAGTAGTGGTAATTTTTAAATTTTTAATTATGAAAATTTAAATCATATAAATGAGAACAGAAAATTAAAAGAGATCATTTATTCTTTCATATGAATTTCAGTAATACCTTGTTAATTTCAGTGAAAACCCTATGAAGACTTTCATTGGAATTGTGTTGAATCAGATTAATTAATCTGTCTCTCATGAAGTTTTCTATATGTCTCTAATGCTGTCTCTATATGAAAGTCTTCTCATCCATAGAAATGGCATACCTTTTCTACTTTGGTCTTCTTTCATGTACCCAGTAAAATTCTGTAAATTTTTCTATCACACTCTTTAAAAAAAAAGGTTATAAACAGAAATTTTTATATCAGTTTTTAAATCAGAAGAAATCTAAGTTTCTCAGTCTTAATAATTTATTCTCTGAATGAAAAAGAATAGTGGTAACATAAGATAATGATATCCTAGACTGATTACTAAATTGTTTTCATACAATACTTCATTTAATGCTATATAACCACCCTCTGAGGCTGGTATTATTACTATGCTCACTTTGCAAATGAGAAATATGAAGCTCATAAAGAAAATACATTTTGTCCGAAGTCACTTACAAGTACATAACACAACCTAAATCTGAATAGTCTGACTTGAAAACAATTTGTATTGGGCATGTACCTGGATTCACCTTTTGTAGGACTGTAAGTTCTTTGTAGGCAGAGGTAGGTCGTTTTTTAACTTTGGTACAAAACTTTGTGCATTACTGGCATATAGTAAACAAATACCTATTGACTGAGTATTTCAGGTGAATCCTGTCCCACTGTTTTATAATGAATATAAATATTTGATAAATGCTAGCTATAAACAAGGTTTTGTCTCTAAAGAAATTAATCATCAGTTCACCATCACAAGTGTCTTTGTCACCAGATCAGGAAATTGATATTTAGAAATAACACACCCAATGTCACACAACTAAGAAATACCAGAATTAGGATTCGAATGTCAATCCACAGAGCCCTTAGTTTTTTGCTATACTTCTTACACCTTTCACAAATGTTTATATCATTAAAAGTCCACTAGTCTTTTTTCATGTTTTTTGGCTAAAGCTTTATCCAGACCTCCTTTCTTACTTAGAACTTTATCCTGTTCTTGTATTGTCTGGGAGTTGAATAAACAGAACTTTAGAATGAAAATCTGTCAAATAAGCCTAATAGGCTAGGTGTTTGGCAGTGGAATTCTATTCTAGACTTCACTTAAACCTTACAAAAAATATCATTGAGGGCTGGGGAGATAGCTCAGTCGGTAGAGTGCTTGCCTTGCAAACTCAAAGCCCTGGGTTTGATCCCCAGCACTGCAAAAAAAAAAATCATTGAGAATGGAAAGGGCTAGTGAATTTAAGCTTCCTAGAATATTGACTTTTGGAAAGTGATGACTTCGGTGAAAGAAGAGTGACTCTCACCATCCTACCCAACAGTAATCTGATGATGCAGTTGGGGCAAGGAACATTGTGAGTCTTTATGCATCAGAATTCTTTGCTAACACATAGAAATACAATAGTACTGTGAAGCACCGTAATGTCCCCCAAACTAGCAGATACTTGCCACGTTTTATGCATAACAATAACTTTATATCTGTTTCTCATTTTCCAAGCTCCTCTTCTAGCGTGGGAGCTAAATGGTTATATCAATAGGCCTAATTATGGTTGCTGGTTTCCCAAGACCCAAGAAAGCTGGGCTTTAACATCTAAAACTTAAGTATCTAAAACTCAAAAAGTAATTTCTATTAAGTATCCTTTTATAGGGAAGAGGGGAGAAAAAGGAAAGGTTCTAGGGAATGAGATTGATCATATTATGTAATATGCTTATAGGAATATGGCATAATGAATCCCACTAATATGAGTAATTTTAAAACACCAATAAAAATAAATTTGAAAAAGAATCCCTTTACTGCAAATAGTCACTTGTTAACATCGGACTAGGAGTAATGAGGCCAACAAAAGTGAATCAGAGACTTCATAATCAAAGTGCTTGATCTACTTGAGTTGTAGCATAATGGAGTATGTTATTCCCAAACAACCTTTAAGTTTGGTAGGTCATGGTGGGTTGAGACTAGGGAATCAACTACCAGAAAAAAAATGCAGAAGCAGCCCCATTGAAGGTAAGTCCCATGCAGTCTAAAAGACTTTTCTACCATGCACCTACTTAATTTTTTTAAATTTTATTTTATGAGTATACATTCTCTAGGGATAATAGATTTGGTTTCTTTGTGCTTATCAGATTTTGTTAGGACTCAGATTTCCTATGGCTCTGTCCTTGATCAGATCTATAACCAGCTTATTTACCCTAGAGCTACATAAGAGAACTCAAAAATTCCCAGAGCAGGAACAGCACACTTCTATTCTTCCTAATTTGCCTCCACCCCAGGGGTTATTCACCTTGAGCCACCTTCTAGCTTAGGACCCCTGCTGGCATTATAAGAGGTCTTCTCTGGCTCTTTTAACATACATGAATATTATCAGGTCAGTTTCTCATTGTGGGAAAAGGACAGATGTATAGTCATGTCTGAATAGGGGTCTCTGGAACAGTTAAGAAATATCCACCTTATAATCTACAGAATGGGAGAGAAATATTTTCAAATTATATATCTCAGAAAGGCAATGAATCAAAATTTTTAAAAAAGGGTTGATATTCAGAACTTATAAGGAGTTTGAACAACTCCTTCACACAGAAAAACATAAAACCCAAATAATTGATTAAAATGGGGTAAAGGACAGGTGCAGTGGCACATGCCTATAATCCCAGTGTCTCAGGAGGTTGAGGCAGGAGGCCCATGAGTTCAATGCCAGCCTCGGCAATTTAATGAGGCTCTAAGCAACTTAGTGAGACCCTGTCTCAAATAAAAAATAAAAAAGACCTGGGGATGTGACTCACTGGTTAAGTACCCCTGGTTTCAATCCAGGTGCCAAAAAAAAAAAGGTCTAAAGACCCAAAGAGCTAGTAGAGCTAAGCATGGTGTAGCGCACATCAGTAATCCCAGCAACTTGATGGTGTAGCGCACATCAGTAATCCCAGCAACTTGGGAGACTGAGGCAGGAGGATTGTGAGTTCAAAGCCAGTCTCAGCAACTTAACAAGGCCCTAAGCAACTTAGTGACATCCCGTCAAAAAAAAAAAAAAAAAAAAAAGACCTAAATAGTCATCCAAAAAAGATATACAAATAGCCAAAAGATATATTTAAAAATGCTCAACATCACTAGCCATAAGGCAAATGCAAATCAAAACCACAGTGCGATACCACCTCATATCTGTTACAATGGCTATTATCAAAAAGACCAAGAATAACAAATGCTGGTGAGGATGTAAAAAAAGGAAAATAATTATACACTATTAGTGGGGATGTAAATTAGCATAGCCATTATGATAAAAGGCATGGAAGTTCCTCAAAATATTAAAAATAGAACTCTCTAGCAATCCCACTGCTGAGTATATAGCCAAAGGAAATGAAATCAGTATGTCACAGAGAGATCTGCTCTCCTGTGCTCATCACAGCACTGTTTACAGTAGCCAAGGCGTGGAATCAACCTACATTTCCATCAGTGGATGGAATTGGTAAAGGAAATATGTTCCATATACACAGTGAAATGCTATTCAGCCACAAGAAAGATGGAATCCTGTTGTTTGCGACAATATGGATGAGCCTGTAGAACACCGTGTTAAGTGCAGTAAGTCAGCCACAGAAAGACAAATACCACATGCTCCCATCCATATGTGGAATCTCAAAACATTTCACTGAAATTGAGAGACGAATAGTGATTACCAAAGGCTAATGAGAGCTGCAGGGCAGATAGGGGTAAGGGAAGAGATTGGTCAATGGGTACAAAGTTAGTTAGGAGAAAAAAGTTCTGGTATGCTGTTGCACAGTAGAGTGACTGCAGTTGACAGTTATGCATTGATTACTTCAAAATAGGTAGAGAGGATTTTGAATGTTCTTGTCACAGGAAAAAATAAATGTTTAAGGTGACAAATATGCTATTACCCTGATATGATTATCAAAATATCACATTGAGCCTGGCATGGTGGCACACACCTGAAATCCTAATGACTTGAGAAGCTGAGACTTGCAACTTTGAGGCCAACCTCAGCAACTTAACAAGACCCTGTCTCAAAAATAAAAAAAGTAAAAGAGCTGGAGATGTAGCTCAGTGGTAGAGTGTCCCTGGGTTCAATCCCAGTACCACAAAAAGAAGAAAAAAAATTGTACCCCATAAATATGCACAATTAGAATGTGTCAGTTAAAAATAAATTAAAGAAGCAAAAAGAAATATCTGCTTCAGTGGGTCACCCATTTGATTAGGCCTGGAATTTTATGCTAGTACTCTGACTTTTAATGGCAAAGGTAGGGGTAGGCACAGTCTCAAATTAGTCAATGTCTTACCTGGACTATGTGTGGACAAAAAAGTCTAGCTCCAGATTATCCAAGCCATATGAGAAATCTCAGTTCTTTATAAATACCCTACCCATACTTTTAGAATTTATCCATTTCTCATTTTTATGTATGGAGCAATAAACACCTTAAAAACATGCATCTTTTCCAACACTATCACACTTTTAAAATCCTATGATTCCAGTGAAGTCATCGGTACAAATCACAAAGAGAGCACCATACTGAAGCAGATCAGGAGCACCTCTGTGTCATAAGATCCTGTGATGTAAAAGTGTCCTTGACATATGCAGATAAGTAGGAGAAGTGTTCAGAGGGAGTGATTGCTTCCTATTGGAAGATATTGGAACAGACTTCATGGAAGGCATGGAATTTAATTTGGGATGAGTAGGAAGGATTTATCCTCCATACTGCCCCAAGTAGAAACTAATGAAAGGAATTCAGAATACCAGGGATTATGATTCAGTGTGGAGTACCAGAAATATGTCAGAGTTTCCAGAACTTCTGAGGAATGCTAGAAAATCCATTGCATTTATTAATAAGGAAAATTTTATATTAGTTTAAATCTTCACAGTCTTTAGAGGCCAGTGCAGGCAGCCCTTGCATGTGCTTAAAGAAAAGGTTAAAGAGAAGGATGACTCCAAAGCCTTTCAGCCTTCTCCTCAAAGCATCTACCCCTATATCCTCCTTCTCCTTCCATATTAGAACATCCTAACCATCTGCTTCCTTGAGAAAAGAGAGCCAAACCTTGTTTGTATTTCTCTCCTGATCTCACATTTGCTCCTCAGTAGAGCAATGATTGAGGCTCTGTCCTCCCCACCATCTTCCCAGGTTCCTCCCATCCCTTCAGCATTGGTATCTGGGTTACTGCTCTTGGTCCCCTTCCTCTTTGCTGCTGCTCTTTCTCCTCTATCCAAGAAAGCTCTTCCAGTCCATTTTTTTTTCTTTTTTTTTAATTTTTTTAAAAATTTTTTACAGACTGCATTTTGATTCATTGTACACACATGGGGTACATCAGTTTGTTTCTATGGTTGTACATGATGTAGATTCATACCACTCATGTAATCATACATGTACATAGGGTAATGATGTCTGTCTCATTCCACCATTTTTCATGCCCCTCTCCCTTTCATTTCCTTCTACATAATCTAAAGTTCCTCCATTCTTCTCTCACTCCACACCCCCCAGCCCCATTATATATCATCATCCACTTATCAGGGAAAACATTCAACCTTTGGTTTTTTGGGATTGGTTTATTTCACTTAGCATGATATTTTCCAATTCAATCCATTGTGGATGGGTTTTCTATATGCAAACCACACAGTATAATATATATATGTTTGTGTATATATGTGAATAATATGTATATATATAATATTTATAGACTATATTGCAATATTGTATTTATTGCATGTATCTATAATACAGTAACAAATCATACACAATTTCCTGTGAGTAATTAAGAAACTGCTAGCAAGTAGTTTACTGTTGAAAATATTTCAACAAATATATAAAGATCCAACCTTTATAAAGCTCTTCCTATTTATTGGCATCCTCTTTATTGTTGGAGACCATTTCATCCCTTGCTGTATTTCTTCTACTTGGCCTTCAATTTATTTTTCAGTCTTCCTTCATGGTATTGATGAAGTTTTTCCAGGTTTCTGAGTAAGGCTGTTGGCTTCCTAGATAGTGGCGGAAACCCTTACAATCATTCACACATTTTTTCCAATACATATGGACCCATTAAGCACAATTGCATCTATATTTTGTGTATGTACATTGAGTGGCCTATCAGCAATTGGCCCCACTATGCTTTCTCGGTTTTGTTGATGATATCTAGTTGTCAAATAATAAATTTGAATGTCTTATGCACACACAAATGTGTATGTGTGTGTGTGTGTGTGACTCTTGTGTTTCTCTAGCCTAAATGTTCCCTTGGACTTCAGAGCCACATACTCTATTGCCTATGAAATAGCTCCTATACATATTTCTGACCCAGTCCAGAATGACTCATCATGTGGGGGATCTGTATGTTTCATTCCCCTAGATTAAAATTTTTATAGGGGTAATAATACCTGGCAAGTAATATGTACTGAATGAACTGAAATTGTCAATCTAGAATGAAATCAGATCTTCAAAATCTAGATATACAAGAGAAACTACATTTTTTGCGGGGAGGGAGGCACTCAACCCCTGAGCCACATCCCCAGCCCTATTTTGTTTTTATTTAGAGACAGGGTCTCACTGGATTTTTTAGCACCTTGCTGAGGCTGGCTTTGAACTCAAGATCCTCTTGCCTCAGCCTCTGAAGCCAGTGGGATTACAGGCATGTGCCACTGCACCCAGAGAGAAACTGCTTTTGATAAGAATTCTAAATCAGTACAAGAGGGTTAAAAATAGATGGTGTAACAGCTACTCTGAGAAGTCTGTTTTTATCTTAGAAGAAAGGGAACTGGACAAGATAACAGGAAAGCAGAATTGAGGAACTTACCAGTCCTTGGCCTTCTCCACAGTATGAAGCTATGTTGTCTGCCAACATCACCCATCTCTGCTGTCTAGATATCCTCCTACCAGAATTCCTGATACAATCAAGGCCTTCAGGAGTTTTGCTATTTATTGAAACCTAATCTGAGTAGAGAAAAATTTTGTCACTTTTTAAAATTATGTAATTTTTTACAGGACAAGAAGGCATTGCTAGAATGTTCTGGATTGGATTAAATCAGCTATACTCAGCTAGAGGCTGGGAATGGTCAGATCACAAGCCATTAAACTTTCTCAACTGGGACCCAGGTAACTGTTCTTCCCCCACCACTTTGCATAGAACAATAGCTTCGAAAATCAAGGGCTTCCCACTCACTGAGATCTTGCAAAAGTTTCAGGTATTAACAACTCTTGTGATTGCTTCTCAGAAGAATTTTTTTTAACCCATTCTTAACAGTTATGGCCAAGTCAAACCCACAACTGGAGCAATTGAGTATTTGTCCTGATCATTAGCACAGCCTTGCATTTTTAGGTAAGAATAGAATAAGCCCCACCACATGGCAAGGAATTATTCTCAATCCATAGGGGTCTTGACTTGTCTATGACTTACCCATGTTATATTCATCTGCAACTTACCTCTAAAGCAGAAACATTCCCTTATTTTCAAATCTGTGGAGTCTCCCCATTCCAACACCCAAGTATTAACAGCATAATGGCTATATTTTATTATACAAGTAAATAACTAAAGGAAAATTTTATAGTGAAAAAAACCCTATTTAACCAAAAAAAAAAAAGAAAAAGAAAAAAAAGAAAGAAATTCCCCCTAAAGGAAGTATGACAAATGAAAAACCCAAACTTAACATCAATTTTGGTACTAAAGTATTCTGTACACTTATGGAAAAATGGGTTAAGTACTATAAAATACTACTGTTACTTAACTAAATTTTCTCATTTCTAATGAATTAACACCCTATTAGCTCAGTAAATAGAATCTTTAAACCTAATTTAAAATTTTTTTTTTTTTTTTTTGCTGGTGCCGATGATCAAACCTGGGCCCTTGAATATGCTAGGCAAACATTCTATCACTGAGTTACACCCAATCCTTAATTTAATTTTTAATTTAAGGTCTTAAAGGCATTACAGAATCATAGATTAATATTTTTATCATCTTATAAATACTTATTTTAGATAAGCAGAACAAAGTTTATTATAGATCAGCAATAAATATTTATTACAGATTATCAGCCACAGGATATATGACAAGAATTTTCATTCTTGGGGACAAGTTTGGTTTTAGTTTGTGTTTTAAGTAAGCTATAATATGTCAGTATCCACTACTCCCCCTTGTATTTTAAAAGAAAGACATAGTTAAGTATATTATTTTCCATTGTATACAATTCAATTTAATTAAAGTTTTAACTAAATGATGAATTCCCATGAAAGTATAAAATTATAAATGTGAAATATTTTTTCTAACCACCACTCTGATTCTAACCCTCTTCCTCTAACTCTCTGAAAATCCTGCTTTTTAAGATATGCCAAAGGCACAAGTAATAGGTGGATCAAGCTGTGCAGGAATGGATGCTGAGTCTGGTCTGTGGCAGAGTATTTCCTGTGAAGCTCAACTATCATATGTGTGCAAGAAACCATTAAATAATACTGTGGAGTTAACAGGTATCTTCCTCACTTGCTCTTACAAATAAGTCTTAAAACTGCAGTTTTGTGAAGTCAAGTAAATCCATCTCAGATACCTATTTCCACCTTTCCTTCATCTGATACTGCCAATATAGAAGAGTAGTTAATTTTTTACCCTGTCATTAGATATTATCAACTGCAAAATCTGAAGGTGAGACAATGAAGAATATCAAGTAAAAATATGTATATGCCCATTAGATGGCAGAGATATTCTTCATAGGAAGTATATTTCTGCTTACAGGTTGCTCTTATTCCTCTAGAGCAGTGGTTCTCAAATGTGGTGCCCAGACCAAGCACATCGGCATCACCCTTGCTATTAGACATGCACATTCCCAGGGCTCATCCAGATTTACTGAATCAGAAACTATAGGCATGGGGTCTAGGAATCTATGTTTTAAGAAGCCCTCCAGGTGACCCTGTGCATGCTCAAGTCTGAGAGCCACTGCTATGGGAACAGGTCTTATCTATTGCATGCCTCTATGACAAATCAAAACCTGTGGATGCAGGAGTACCTCCAGGGTCTCCCAGGCCCTGTCCCACAACACCCAGACCTCCTCCATCCTTCTGTGCCAGGCTGGTTCTTTAGGTCTTTTTACTGAAAGAACCCAGTAAAAATGATAAGTGCAGGACAAAATATCTACAAGGAGGGGCTTTTTCAAGGAAGTTTGAGGAAAGAGACAGGAGAACAGCTGAGGTTTTTGAGGAATGGAGGTTTGAGGAGTATTTTACAAGAATAAGGAAGAGTTCCCAGACTGTGGAGCAACAGGCCTGGTGTACACCTGATATTTGATTAATTCTTCACTGAATGAGAAAAACTCAGACTCAAAACTGGGAGGGAACAAGGGAATGTTTAAATGTCTTGCTTTAAGGAATTATGGGGGAAGGGGAAAAAATCAAATTTCTTGTCATCCAAAAAGGAGCATTGAGCTATTTTTTTTTTTTTTTGAGGAAAAAAATAGTCATATAAAATAAAGAATATAGGGAAATGTTTTAAGATAATAAGGGGGATGAATATTTATCTTTCAAGTTAATAGAAACCAATGTGATCCATACAACAAAAAGCATAACAGAGAAGCCAGCACAAATGAAAATAAACTAGAGCAACTAATATTAGATTAAGTAAATGTCTCAAAGTAGCAATTATTAAGTAAATCATGATGTTTTCACATGACTGAATAATATGCACTCATTATAACTGTGCCAGCAGGAAATAGAAAGAGGAGCAGAATAAAATGATATGCCTACTTATCATTTTAGTCTTGTAAAAATATGTATTCATTGATACAAAGACTAGAATATGAAAATGATTGTTTTAAGTTCAATTATGTATGATTTTTCCATCTGTTCTTTTATAATAACTGTAAAATACAGTCGTAATAAATGAACACCATTCAGAAGCTTAAAGTTAATTATCTTGTAATTATGAGAGGCTAGTTGAACCTGAATTTTATCCTTTAGGAAAAAACTTTTTAAGGTGCTGTGTTTTCTTGCAGTAAACCTTCCAAGTGGTTCTGAATCAGTGAAGTCTGAGTAACCAGCTACTTTCTAGTTTTGTTAACAAGGATAGAAGTATTTTGTATCACTTTATACCTGACTCTTTCTCCAGAAAGACTACACCTTCATTTGTGAGTTTTAGCATGAGCAAAAAAAAGAATCGCGCTCTATGAGGACCATTGGTCCAGCAGAGGAAGGAAAAGAAGAGGTTCCGAGATATTGTTGGCCCTTTCCCTCCATTACTGCTGTCTCTTGGGTGTGGAGTGAGCCAATGTCTCATTTTATTCCTGAAATCTCTGCCTGTCCTTTATTCAAAAGTGAGCTTTAATTCACTTGCTAAGCTGACCATACAAGAAAAGAAGGCTTGACCTCATGCTAATCTTTAACAACAGACTGGAGGGGAACCTAACAAATCCCAGAACCAGAAAAAGATTCGAGCAGCTGGCTTACCCCACACCTTTCTTCTGTCTGTTAGAACTCAGGACAGTCTCTCCCTTGATTGTATCTAAACCTTTAAATAGTCCATCCCCAGCCATATAGTATATTTCTGTCACATTGAGGTCACATCAGATAATGATAATAATGATTCCTTATCTAAATCCCTGCCAGAATTCTTATGTCAGGTATACATTAGGTACAATGTAAATTCATATCACTCAAGTATCTGCCAACACATTGCTTAGTTTTCCAGAAGCCTTATGATTCAAAACTAAAACTTTTGCAATGTTATTGATTCAAAATAGATATATCTTTACTGGAATATAAATTGCTGCTTTTCTCCTAGATGTTTGGACATATTCAGATACCCACTGTGAAACAGACTGGCTGCCAAATAATGGATTTTGCTATCTGCTGGTAAATGAAACTGGTTCCTGGGATGAGGCACACAAGAAATGCAATACCTTCAGTAGTGACCTAGTCAGCATTCATTCTTTAGCAGATGTGGAGGTGGTTGTCACAAAACTCCATAATAGGGGTAAGTTTTTCAAAAAAACATTTGAAAATATCCCTGTTTTCAGACTCCTGGTGGGAACAAAAAGCTTACGATTTGACCCTGTCCACAGGCTTTTCTGTGGTGATCAAACTTTTTTAGCCTGCATTGTCCAATACAGTAGCCATCAGCCACACATGACTTTCGAATACTTGAAATATAACTAGGGCAACTGAGGAATAAAAATTATTATTTTTATTTAATTTGAATTTTATTACATTTGTGTTTATATAACCACATATGCCTAGTGGCTACTAATTTGGCAGTAAAATGGTTGATTGAATAATCTCCCTCTTTTCATAAGCTAAATTCTTTAGGTTCCTCCAAAAATCTAAGTGATGATTATTTCACTTTTATAATTATTTGAAAGCTAAAGACTGGTAAACAAAGCTATAATAGACTGCTGTTACCATGCCTTCTGCCCAGGATTCTCTAATACTAGCACCTAGTAGTAGATACCTGTTCTGTGCCAGCTTGGTGCTAATTGTTTTTAGTGGTGGACAATATTTCTATTCTAATTGGACTATCTATGCTTATATTTATAGGGGTTCAGTAATCCCCATAAAGTAAAATTTATCTACAGCAGAGATCAGGAACAGAGCTTACAGAGTCGTACAGCTGTTTTTTCCGTGTACTCTCCCTGCATAAGTGCCATGGAAATCCCTCATTACCTCACCGACCTGCCTCATCGACATTTTAATAGGCTAATTAAGAGTATCATAAAGGCTCTTAAAACCTGTATCAGAATGTAAAAATCAGTAGCAATATACATATTAAAGAATGTAATCTAGTAAAGTCAAACAAAACATTTTTCTTTTAGATGCCAAAGAAGAAATATGGACGGGTCTTAGGAACATAAATAGACCAACTTTGTTTCAGTGGTCGGATGGTACTGAAGTAACCTTAACATACTGGAATGAGAATGAGCCAAACATCCCCTACAATAAGACTCCCAACTGTGTTTCCTATTTCGGAAAGGTAGGAAACCTCTGTGGTATCTTTATAGTCTTACTGTTATATGTAATAATAATATTAAGATTGCTTTGGTTATAGTATTTGTGTATAAGCTAAGAAAATAAAAAGTTAGAGGTTTATAGACCATCTTTCTTGGTAAATAAAAGCAGTTACTAAATAAGCCATCAGTCCACATTCTACAAGTATCTACTGTGACCTGAGGCAGATCTAGAGAATCTCTGTGTAACTCAGATTCTCTGCCAGAGTGGCTCTGATAACCCACATCTCCCAGATCAGGGTCTCCATCAGCCTTTCTGCCATCAGTGTCATATTTGGCAGGTAGCCACAATTTAACCTGAAAAGTTCCATCTTTTCATGTTCAGATTAAATTTTATATTAATCCTAGTTCAAGGATTGAAGTGGAAAACACTTTTTAAATGTTTTAATTTTAAGTAAAATTTATTCGAATTTAAAAATTTTTATTTTAAAAGTTAGGACTAATTTGTTCAGAAAAACATCTTACTCCTCTGGATTGTCTAAATATTTATTGAACATACTTTAGTTAAGCACTTAAAACAGTGCTTCAAAGGACATATGCACCTCTGCATCTTGTTTATATCACTTTCCTGTGGACAACTCTCTCACTGATTATGACGTGTCACCCAGGCATCTAGAGAGACTTAAGTGGAAGCAATAAATGACATGTCTATTCAGAAGTGTTTTAGTAGTAAAGATGTGTTTGGAAAGACATCACATCTGGTATTCTATTTAAAAGAATATCCAAGAAGTCGTTTAGAAGAATATCAAAAACAGAGCAAAAGTGGCATAAACAAAAGTGAATGGAAGGCATACCTAGACAGCATTCCAGCGTTCAAAACCCTCTGCACAAATGATCTGTTGAAGTCTAACTTCAAGAAAGCAAAGTAACTTGGTCAATTAGGCAAAATTAATTTTAAGTAGCACACTTGCAAGAGACAACATTGAAGTATAGACTGAAGTAGACTTGAAAGAAACTTTTAATTCTGGAATTCTTGAAGACTAGCTCTTGGAACACTACCATCATGTGTCTGAGGAAAAGAAGACTGGAAGTTAGCTGATTACTCCCCAAATTGAACCTGTGCACAGACTTTGGCCATATCATAGGAAAGAAGAATAGAGTGCTGGAACTGTTTGTGGATGCATTTTTCTCAGCTTAATTTCTAGGCTGTGTCCTTTGGTGGTTTCATCGTTAGGCCTTTAAGAAAATGAAACTTATTCACACTATGACCAGAGGACAATGCTGCAGTAACAGGCCTGAGAGCCAGAACCTTCTCTCTGCGGATTCAGATCTAAATGTATGACAAATAATTTCTTTCATGAGTAAATATATTTATCTTTTTATTTTGAAGCTAGGTTACTGGAAAGTCCAATCATGTGAAGAGAAACTTAAATATATATGTAAGAAAAAAGGAGAAAAAATGAATAACTCAAGATCTGATAAAATGTGTCCTCCAGATGAGGTATGTAAAATCTTTTAGTAAATTTTCATATTACAGCTTCTTGGTTAGAGATGGTAATTGAGACCTCAACAATTTAGACTTGCAAAATAAAGAAATTATAGCTTCTGTTCATTTTCGTTAGATCAAGCCAGAAGGCAGGAGTCATAACATATTGGTGTTCTCACACAAGGAAACAAGATATTCCTATTTGCGAATTTCCATAAAAATGTAAATGATTACTATCATTAATACTGATATCCTTACTTCCTCTACTGATATTATTCCTGTTCAGAAATAATTCAACCAACAACTGTTTTATGGTGAGCCAGGCCCCAGGGGTAAAGCAGATTGTGCCACTCCTGTCTAGCACAATCTTACAGAGGTCATTTATGAAGTTACAACCCACCCTCATCACATGTATGACTTCACTGGCCATGTCCTCAGTTTCCACAAGTTGTAAGATGTTATCAATATAGCAGAACTTGATTGTCAGAGGGGGACACTATCAAGTCTGGGAAACAAAGTGACAATATTTCTCCTCTAATTTAGGGCTGGAAGAGACATGGAGAAAACTGTTACAAGATATACAAGGATGAAGTCCCTTTTGGGACAAACTGCAATCTGACTATCACTAACAGGTGTGGTCATCAATAGATCTGTACTAGTAAACTTTTAATTCTGAGTTCTGTACTAAACAATCTGCCTAAGAAAATTGGGCATCTTTAATTCAGTGATTGTGAAACATTTGCAAAGTGGTTCTTCTTTCATAGATTTGAACAAGAATACCTAAATGATATGATGAAAAAGTATGATAAATCTCTCACAAAGTACTTCTGGACTGGCCTGAGAGATGTAGACTCCCGTGGAGAATATAGTTGGACAACTGCTAGTGGAATAAAGCAGCCTGTAACCTTTTCCAACTGGAATTTTCTTGAGCCAGGTGAGTGTCTGAACCTGAAAAGTAGTAGAATAATGACTAGTGAAATAGCATTCCTCCCAAATGTTCTTCATTTGTGTTTGAAATGAGAGGGGACTGATGATCTTCAGGACTGGAGACTATGAAATGATCCAGTGAAAGAAGTTAGAAAACTCAGTTCTCCAAAACCATCATCCAGCAACACAGAGATAGAACCACCATCCACCAGCATGAGGTTTTTTGTTTGTTTGTTTGTTTGTTTTATCTTTTCTAAGTCTCAAACAGAATCTAGAAGCTTCATTGTGAAGCACTTCACATTTTCATCTCTTCCCTTAACTTCATTCTCCAAAACTGAAGGTGTTATTTTTGTTATTCTCAGAGAGTAAGAATAAAGAAGGAACTATATTGTAGATAGTATTTATTTTGTAAATTAGTTCCTCTTTCTCCTGTCAGCCTTAAACGTTTGCCATGGAGTCAGAAGATTTGACACAGAAAGGGCCTCTAAAGTCCCTTTTGATTTTATAGTTAAGGAAACAAAGGCTTATAAAGGTGATTTACTCGACAAAAGTTTATCTGGTTATTCAGTTAGCAAATTCAGATCTAATTTCCAAGTCAGTGTTTTTTTTTTTCAAGAGGATTTTAGTTTTGAATAAGACAGTGGTTCTAACACATTCTACCTTTCTCCCTTCATATTACTTATTATTTTCTTGTGTTAGTCTAATATGATCATGAAGACCATTTTTTATAACCAGGAAACTGGAGCACACAAGCTTATAATTAAACACAATATTTAAAATGGAGAACACCCACAAAATGTGTGACACGTGGTTATGACCATCAGTGTGAGTGTTGTTAATAATAACAAAATTGTCTGTTTACTTACAGAAGACAGAGGATACAGATGCCAATTTTGGTTGAATTTCACTTAAATTAGAAATATTCTAGAAAGTAAAACATAGATTTATTTAATGGAGTCACAGCCATCTTAGAACAAATGTCACCTTTGTCCTGGACAAGCCACAGTGGTTGGAGAGTGCTCAAGGAGTAGCTACCACTATGGTATCCTTGGTTCTATAGTCAGAAAGACTACCATTTAGCCCTCTTTGCCTTTATAACTCCAGCTTTGGCCTATCGTGAGCAAACCATGGATGGGTGGGCAGAACAGGGAAGAGGCAGCACACCCCTGCAGGGGGGCGGGTCACTATTTTTCTCAGTTCCTCTTGTTGCCAATATATAAATATGAGGCAATATAGCTTCTCTGTTTGGAGGTATAGAAGTTGTCCTCATTACTTCCAGTGCGTGCGACACTTCTTGTATTCTGCCCACTCAGGCAGAATTATAATTAAACCATCTTTTATAACATTGAAATTGGGTCATATAAGCTTATAACTAAACACAATATTTGAAATTAGGACTGCCCACAAAATTGGTGACATAAGGTCACAACCACCAATATCATGATATAATGGAAAGGAAGCATAGCATGAGTTCAAATTTCAACTCTACTTCTCACTAACTGTGAGTAGGAGCAAGTCATTTAGTCGTCATTTGAAAAGTAGATCTGAGGGCAGGGAATGTGGCTCAGTGGTAGGGCACTTTCTTAGCATGTTCAAGGCCCTGGGTTCAATCCTTAATACCACCAAAAAAAAAAAAAAAAAAACTGGTAATACAAACTTCCCATTGTTAATTTTTTTTATTTGTTCTAATTAGTTATATATGACATTAAATGCATTTTGACCCATCATCCATAAATGGAGTATAATTTCTCATTTGTCTGGTTGTACTTGATCAAGAGCTACATAGGTCATGTAATCATATATGCACATAGTCTGATTCATTCTACCATTCCTACCACCATCCTCCCTCCCTTTCCTTCACTCTCCTCTGTCTAGTGCAAAATGCCTTTATTCTTTTCCACCCCTCTTATTGTGAATTAGCATCCACATATCAGAGAAAACATTCAGTCTTTGGTTCTTTGGGATTGGCTTATTTTGCTTAGTATAATGTTCTCCTGTTCCATCCATTTAGTGGCAAATGTCATAATTTTATTCTTCTTTAAGGCTGAGTAATATTCCTTTGTGTATATATACCACAGTTTCTTCATACATTCATCCATTGAAGGGTATCTCGGTTGATTCCATAGTGAATTGTACTGCTATTGTGAATTGTACTGCTATAAACATTGATGTGGCTGCATCACTATAGTTTGCTGATCTTAAGTCCTTTGGGGATAGACCTAGGAGTGGGAAGACTGGGTCAAATGGTGGTTCCATTCCAAACAAACTATCTTTTAATGCTGTTATGAACAAATAAAATTATGACTGTCATAACATAAACAGTAAACAAATATGTTTCTACATGCCTCCTTCTACTTTTATTGTGCCTGCCCTTCCTTTGGATCTGAATCTGAGAAGTGTACTGAACTACTTAGAAACTTCTCAAAGTTTTTTAAGCTAATTGGAACCATTTCCCTGCAGCATAGTGGTTTGGGGTACCGCTGGAAGCAGACTGCTTTGGGTCAACTGCTTACTAATAGTGTGACAAGTCACCTCATCCTCATTTACCTCAGTTTTGACAATAGAATCCACCCTATGGTTTGTTGTAAGAATTAACTAACTTAATCCCTAGAATGGTATCTGATTGGGAGTCAATACTTCTCTATAAAACCTACTACCACCACCATCATCATCATCATCCTTGTGAACATCATCTTTCCTTTTTTTCCTCCATTGATTTTCCTATTCTTTCTCTCTACCTTGGCTCAAATAAAGAGAAGAAATAAATGAGAGGAAATGCTTGAACTTTAAAGTTGTAATTGAACTTTCCCATTCAACCCCAGCATCTCCAGGTGGGTGCGTGGCTATGTCTACTGGAAAGTTTCTTGGCAGGTGGGTGGTGAAGGACTGCAGAAGTTTCAGAGCACTTTCAATTTGCAAGAAAATAAGTGAACCACTGGAGCCTGAGAAAGCAGCCCCCCAGCCTGATGGCCCTTGTCCTGAAGGCTGGCATGGTTTCCCCTCCAGTCCTTCTTGTTACAAGGTAAAGTAGCATTCTCACCCGATCTTTCAGTGGGGTTATCTTTGCACTATCCTAGTTCATGTCCTTGTACAAATTATGTTCCTTGCCATAGACATACAACCTTAAAAAAAGTGTTTGGGAGCCCAGAGTCCTTGGCAGGACATTTGGAACCTCTGGTGTCAGGTGTTTTAGTCGCACACCCTGCATATGTTCTCCCTGCAAGAGTAGGACCAGAGCCAGAACTGGCATTCTGCCTGGCTTCTTTCCTTCTGGGAGTCAGGTGGGCTGCCACCATGCTGACCCCATGCTTGTGATTCTCATAGCCCTCTACTTCATGTCAAATTAAGAGGTTCATCCCTTCTCATTATGAAAAAAAAAAAATGGGTCAGTCAACCAGTCCCACCAACCATTAGGCACACCACCCCCAAACTCAGTAGCAATGACAGTGTTTAGTCTCAGGCCCACAGATCTCGGGGTCAGCTAGGATTTGAATGATCTAGTTTGAATGGTCAACTCTGCTTCCAGCTGCAGGTCAGCTGTGCAGGATTCCCTGTGATGACTTGGGGCCTGTTGCCCTTCATCCTAGGGCTCAAGCAGAAGGGGCAGCCACTATCAGGAGCTTGTTTTTCTTGTGGGAAATCACTGGAGCCAAGAAGGCAAGCCCAACCACATAAGCACATCTCAGGCCTCTGCTCACTTCAGCTGCACTAGTATCCCACCAATCATAGCAAGCCACACAGTCAGGCCCCACGTCAAAGTACAGAGAAATATACTCCACCCACCAGGAGACCGTGACAAGAACATGTCATTAGACTATAGAGAACTGAAGAATTGGGTCCAATAATTGGCCTGTCAGTGCATTTTCTCTTCCTACTCTTCCCCTTCTTCTTCTTTTTTGAAATAATGGTGATTTCTTTGACCCAAGAAACAGTCCACAGTGGCAGGTTTTGTTTTGCTACCGTCTGTCAATGTCCACACATCAGTACAGACTTTTCTTGGCTGCTTCTTCATCCAAAGATAGTCCTATTCTTACATAGGTCTCAGTGGCCCGTGTTCAAAATTATATTGTTAGCACACTTCTTTGAAGAATTCTTCTCCCAGAGCTTCCACATGTACCCTTTATAGCTGGACTGTTGGTTCATCTTCTCTTTCAAAGTCCTGGGAATGCATGAGAACCTGTTATCTAGTTTACCAGCCTAGCTGAGGTGTCATCCATCCAGATGGTATCATCCATCTGACAATAGTGGGCACCTGTACAGGCCTTCGGTTGACACTTGGAGCTTGAAGGATCCTTGGCTCAGTGTACACACATTTCCCTGTGCCTTTATTATGCTGCGAGGATTGGTTTTGGGGTCCACACATTAACTATAAAAACTATGCATACTTCATGATTATGCCAGAAAACAAATTAACATTTTATTTTGTTAAGGCATTCCACGTAGAAAGAATTGTGAGAAAGAGGAACTGGGAAGAAGCTGAAAGATTCTGCCAAGCACTTGGAGCACACCTTCCTAGCTTCAGTCACATGAATGAAATCAAGGAATACCTTCAATGGTTAAGGGACCAGTTCAGGTAATATTTCTAGAATGAGCTTCTGTGCTAAATGTGATATCTTGTAAGTATTCAGATTAGCATGTTTTGTTATCTTGAAAAACCAGTGCTTAGCAATCATGCAATATCAAGCACTTATGCAAGATATCATGAGAGATTCGAAGATGAGGGAGACACAGTCCCTGTCCTTCACGTAGTAAAGTTCAACAGCGGCATTAAGAAAAGTATGTCAAAAAATCTACAGCATGGGTAAGAGGGGGACCTTGGCAATTCAGAGAAGGGAGGAAGTGCTCCTGGCCGGTATGATCAGGGGAAATGTCATGAGGAAAACTGATTCTTGGAAGGTAGGTAATATTTTAAAAGGCAGACTAGAAGAAGCCAGTGAAAACAGGACACAAGTCAAGGTGCTGAGAACAGAATGTACAGATATGAGCAAGAAGAAATGAATCATACAACTTAGCTAAAAAGTAAGATTTGGATATGAAATTGGAATGCCCTTGCTTGTCAGAGAATGAGCTTGATTTTAAGTCAATAAGTAAAAAACAAACAAGTTAATTAGTCGCCAATTAACTTCATTTGTGAAGAGATTAATTGATATAAACCACTTATATTCCTGTATACACAAGCACACATATGCGCACATACTTACAAACGCATACATAGGTACACATACGTACAGAGAGGGGAGTGGCTCTGTAGGTCAATGCAGACCAACTAATTAGAAAGCTATTACAACTGGCCTGGTGGAAACTTGCATAGAGGAAGGGCAGTAAGAAAGGGGAAATCGGAAGTGATCACGGAAGAGTTACAGCCATTGTGATCTTAATGTTGGGGTAGAAGGAGCCTTCCTAGTCAATTTTCCTGATGTCCTTAAGGACAATATGGAAAAATATGGGCCAGACGATGCTATCATGGGAGCAAAATTTCTCTGAAGCTTTGCACACAGTCATGGATATTAGGGTCTTGAACTCCACAAAATAATTTTCTCTCACTTTCTGAACTGAAAAAAAGACCCAAAGCTGTTTTAAAATTTAAAAAATTCAAGGTATACCAGAATAAATTATATCTTCCCAATCATTTTGAATTCAACAAAAATCTCAAAATAGCAAAAATTTAAAAGTTTGCCAAAACACACAAAAAAAGTTTCACTAGCCTTCTTTGGAACTTTAAATAGAGAAGGTATTTGAAGACTGATATCTAAAGAGTTTTAAGGTGGAAAATGCCTATAATGTATTAATTTTGGTTTCCAATTGATTTCATTTGTGAAGATATTAATTGATATTAACCACCCATATTCCCTTCCTGGAAAAAAGAATTCAAAGACAAATTCCAGTTAAGAGATGAATACAGAAATCAAAAAACACATGAATAGGTAGTTCAGTATAAAAGAATTAGAAGCAATAACATAACACTAAAACAAAGCCCCAAGTCTAAGTAATTATAATATATATAATTATAAATACAGTGAAACTATTCTGTGTCTTGAAAGAGAAATATAAGAAAATTTAACAACAGCAGGTTTTTAACTGTTTATAAATAAATACTGGAATATAGAAAGTAAAATAGTTGTAAAAAAAATGAAAGCATAATAAATTTCTCATTTTACCTAGAAATCATATTTCAGAAACACTGATTACATAAATTTTTAAAGCTTGAAGATCAATGGAATGTATAATAGGTAGTGGTGGAGCCCATATAGATAAGAAGAAAATAACCAAGAATAAAGAAATAAAATAACCAAGGAACAAATCCAACATAAAACAAGTTGGCAAAATCTGTCTATTATCAGTTTATTGAGTCAGAGTTTTCAAATTTGTTCAATAATAATATCCAACTCTACATTTGCTATAAGAGACAAAAAAAAAAAAAAAAAACCTATGCAACCCAGAGTATGATGTTCTTTTCCTGGGAGGAAGGGGATACAAAGTACTACAACGTTAAGACAGTTCAATCAAAACCCATCTCTTTAAAAATTGAAACAACTGGCAATGAATCATATTGCACTGTATATAAGCCATTGTGAGTAACTGGTAATCCACTGAGATGTGACGTCATTGTTCAGTTTGCCTGCATCCCTAACTCATTACTTCATGACCCCCTTATGATATGTGCTTGTTCCATATTAACTCAAATAGCAAATGAGTTAATAATTACAAGTGTCACATGATCATCTGGATAGCTGCTAAAAATGCATTATTCTCTTCTGACTTAACGTATATACTTAATATATTTAATGAATGCAATTAATATATAAATTCTTACTAAATTAAAAATAGAAGAGTAGCTCAAATCAATAACCACATCTCAGTTAATGACAAAGTATTATTAAATGCATCTCTGCACCAATGACAGATTCTCGTTCCCATTATAGTTGGCATCAGGCCCACAATGACTTGACCCAGTTAGGGATCAGGCCCTCAGTGTTATTTCTAAAGGTACAACTATTGGTCTTACAAGATTCTTGAACCCTTTTATAAAGGATGAGAGTATCTCTAAATATTTCAGTTAATCCCCATGTCTTGAATAATTTAAATTTCACTAATGAGAGCCCATTTCTGACATCATGCTAATTAGCAATCTTCTAATTTCACTGACATAAACCCTTTTCTGACTTTCAGCAGAGGCTAATTACCATAGCCTCTGGTGTAGCTTTGGATCACACACATCCCCATGGTGGCCGCCTTTGGGGCATGGCCTTTTTAACACTGCTGATCCTCCCTGAAGTGAGAATTTTGAGCAAAGCAGCCTAATGGCACCAAGATCTCAAGCTTGACCAACACAATATCACACTGTCTAGATAAAGTGTTTTTAGTAAAATACTGATATACAAACAAACTCTAGATTCTAGACTTAGTAACTCGAACTGGAACAGGGAATCATGGGTAAGTTCTAAGCAGTAAAGGTGTAGATATTTGTGGGAGTCAATTAATGGAAAACATTGGAATAGCACATATAATAGAAATGACTGCTAAGAGCCTCTATATACCAGCTGGATTACACTAGGAAACAGAGCTAATATGAAAGATAATTAAAGAACTTTTCTTTATTGTTTTATCACACTTAAGCACTTGCCATTTAAGAATTAGTAAAATTTGGAAACTATTAAAAGGGTAATGAAGAAAGTAAGAATCACCTCAAATCCTAGTTCCCAGTTATGAACATAGTTAACATTTAGTGTAAATGCTTTCAATTTTCTTCCATTCCTATACATGTAGCTTTTACAAAATTTATTGTCCACAGAATTACTATGTTTAATTTTTTTTTCTAATCAAAAACAATACTTATGGAATTGGAAAACATAAAAGCTCAGAGGAAAGAAAACAAATCTCTTTAGGAATTATATTTTATTTGCATTCTTATCCTAGCAGCCAACATAATGCCATATTAAACAGACCGTGTTTCTGCTTAATAAGTGTTCCATTAATAAAGAGATTGTTTCCCTGTGCTGCACTTATAAAGAAAACATTCTAGAACCAAAAATGTAGCCATGGCTTAAAGGAAAGGAAGGAAGCAGACCCATTCATATTAGAAAATGATTCTAAAGCTTACTCCTTGAATGTACTAACTTTTATTGCAGGAATTGACCTTTCTCAGCAAGAAGTCCATTGCCCACCCAAATTGTGTACTGCATGCCAAAGAGTTAAGTCAAATTACTGCTCTACTTCTCACAATCTAAGTTCCACATCTCTATTTGTATTTCAATGAAAAGGATTCATGGCACACCAAGTCATTAAGGCTCTAAGATCTCTGCAGCTCTTAATGGCAGTCCAACAGGGAAAGCCATTGTAGAGCAAAAATAGTCATAGGATTAGAGAATAAAGGCTTATTTGCAATGCCATTGCTGCTGTGTACACTGCCTCCTGTGAAGTGGCATGAATGGATTTAGATATAAATCTAAGGCTTTGCAGACTAAGAGCCCTCATCAAATAGTATTTATTGGGGGTTATGGCTGAGATACTGTTTTTCTTAGCAACCAGATGCAGTAGGAAATTTGATTGAAGAATAGGAATTTTAGCACACTCACACATATTAACCTTTTATATAACGTCTTCTTTACCTAAAAGCCTTGAAACTGTATACTTAGTTTGGATACTTGGCCTGGAGCACAAGAAATTTAAAGAGAAAATTTTATTTTGACTTGATCCCTAGTATGGTCAGATACATAACTTCTATTTTTCCCCTCCAGTTTTCTGAAGTCTACATTGGGGGTTTGCAATGATACATATGATTTCCAGTTTATTCTTACTTTTATCTGGCTACAACTAAAGCAGATCAAACTTGGAACAAGTTGTAATTCAGAAAATACTTTCCACTTATGACCACACATACAAACACAAGTACCTACTGTTTTCTGTATTTGTAATGCACTAGTGAATCCCTTGAAATGAAACTGAAGACTAAATTTCTGGGTTGAAATGAAGTTCAGTCTCAGAAAGTAGTGAAGATTAAATATTTTTTGGACAATTGGGCAAACACTTTTTCTTTAGGAAACTGTCCCCTGAGATTTAGTGAAGGCTCCGGAAATGAACTTGAAAGCAGAGAAGCTTCTAAGTGGGAGGAGGGGCAGCCATTGACTGAGAGGAGACTGGGTGAGGGCACCAGGAGCCTGGAAAGCTGGGGACAGACCTCTGCAGACTGCTCGGGGGAACCTCTTGAATGCAGGGCAGTTGACCTTTGATCATCTGCCAAGCTACACTGTTGATTGTATAAAGAAGGTAAAATAGTGAATGTTTATTACGGGAAAAACAAAATTCGACACTAGTTCCGCAGGCCCGAGTACGTATTGTGCAACGATTTGGGAGAAATGAAGTTGTCTGCCAAGTAAGTATGAGGAAGGAAATTGAACCTCTTTATTTTAGCCATCTGGCTTTAATTATGCTGTATGTGGTAGTTATCTAGACCTGTAGTGTAGAAATCCAAAACTCAGACAGAATGAGACATTTGGAAGCTGTTAAGAGAACTCTAATTAATTGAAGACACAAACTGCAAATTTCTTTTATAGCTACTAAATTTAAACTGACTTATTTGTCTCCCCTGGATTTATCTAAAGTCCACAAATTGGTGATTGTCCTCTATGAAAGAAAATAATATAACACTAACAACCAAAAGGGACTATCTTCATATTCCATTGCAACAAGTTGAAAAACTTGGGATTAAAATGATGAAAAACTACTGATTGATATTAAGCTATGAAAGAATATTGAGCAACGGTAAGAGATAAAGGAAAGCAATTATTAAAAAGTGAAAAAGTAATTTAAAATAGGTTGTTCTAGCCTTTGATTCACTAGAAAATTTTGTAAAAATTTGCAGACCTATTATATTTCCCAGTAGTCTTGTGGTTGTCACAGTCCATATATTCCATATATTCTACTTAAGAATAGGTACAGTTTTTAGATTTGGATCCTACCCCTTCTCTAATATGTATCTATATTCATACTATATATATATGTATTCTGTATGCATACATGTATATAATTATCCATGTGCCACTGATGCCTTGTGCCAACAGAATATTAAATTATATGGACTGTAGGACCAGGAATGTAGCTCAGTGTGCAGTACTTGGCTAACATGTTGAAGGCACCTTGTTCAATCTTAGCACCTAACACACAAAGCCCTATTAAGCCTTAAAAAGTATAATGAATGTTAGAAAGTATTTTCAAATAGGGATGGAAAATTTTTAGTTGTATTACTTCTACTTATGCAGATCTATTTCCTGGCTAGAGCTTAAGTTTATTCGAGGCAAGGGATCACTTAAATGTGCATATTCCTTGGGATACCTGTTTTCCTCTAGGCCAATCTGAATACTGCACATGGTACATTTCAGATTGTGGCTAGAAAGAAATATTAGCCATTTTTGGAAGCTACCTCCTGACGTTGTCAAAATGTTTCCTTAGTTCCTGTAGTCCACATTGACCTCTCCTTCCTCTCAACTGTTGGGGGCTGTGCCCTGTTGGCGGCGCCGGGATGGCGCCTAATCACATCGGCAGCGAGGAGGTTAATTGACATAAGCACACTCAGGTGATTTTCTCGTCCACGCACACAATGTATGTGAGTCTCGCCTAATCTTTGCGTAAGAGGTGTGGCCCTGCTCTCCGCCTCCTGGAGGTGATATAAGCGTAGGCGGAGCGAGACAGAGACAGCAGCCATAAGCAGAAGAAAAGCAGGAGAAGAAGGACACATGCGGGACAGCAGCCAGAGGGAAAAACATGCTACAGCAGCCCTTAGCAGAAAAGTAGTAGAAGAAGACTCAAACACGAAAGCAGCTAGGAAACGCTGGACGGCAGCTAGCAGGCAGCGGCGGAAGGCAGATCGCAGAACGGAGAACTGAGACGCATCACTAGGGCACCTTAGGTAGACGTACCCTTAGTTCACAGGATGTAGGACTTTAAGGCGTGGCAGGTCTCTCTTCTTCTAAGCTCTAAGAAAAGCCTGTCCTTCTTTCAAAATCTCTCTTAAGCAAAGTCTCTCTCTCTCCTCTCAAAGCAAGTAAACCTCATTTCCTCTATCCTCTATAAACAAGCAAGAAAGCAGTGCACTAAAGAGAAAGATAGAAGTGCCTCAGTTTCCACTCCACCACCCATAAGACCCGTGCAAGTTGTTGCTGCAGGCGGTGACAAATATCCATGGATTTTGGAACCGCAAAGAGCCAGCGACATCAACTTTGGTAGTGCATAAATTTATACAGCTTATTTGCTAACTCTTATAAATGGTTTGATCATATTTTCTTATATAAACCTTGTCTCCCTAACTACTTTACTATTATGGCTTGTACTTCTCTGTATCATCCTTGTGCACAGCTCAAGGCTTTGTACATCAAAGCATACTACTTGTGAATATTAAATATCATCACTTAAGTCATTATTTAATTGTATTTCTCTAGCGTATTTTTTGGCACTTCAAAAATACTCAAATTTGTTTACTTTCAGCTTAATGGGCAGTAGAAATTAAAATATTTTTTGAGTCTTATTTAGTATAAATTTAGCAAAATGATTTTGTTCTTTATAAAATGCTTATTTAAAATACCATTGTTGTATTTGATTCTATCTGAAAATATTATCTAATATGAAAACCCTGAAGTACAGTTTTGAAACAATCACAGGTTTTTTTGTCTTTAAAGCAGAATGATTTTTGCCTTTCATGCAAAAAAAATCTCAAAATTTAGTTTTTTAAAAGTGTGCTTTTCCTATAGCTACACCATATTAAGTGTTCAGTTTCACTTCAAAAGTCTTCTTTTTTTCTTTATTTTATTATTTTTTTTTTTTTTGCCAGCACTATGGATTAAATCCAGGGCCTTGCACAAGCTAGACAAGTACTCTGCTACTAAACTACACCCCCAGTTCTTTTTTTTTTTTTTTAATTTTAATTTTGTGACAAGATCTTTATACATTGCCCAGGCTGGACTCAAACTTGCAATCCTCCCGTTTCCTAAGTAGCTAGAATTATAGATGTGTGCACCACAACACTCAGCTCAAAAGACATCTTTATATAGCTTGAAGTTGTGTTTTTCCAAACAGTGACAAGATAATCTGAATAAACTTACAGGACTGAAGCCTTTACTCATGTGAATGGCAAATATTTTCACCAAGTGTCCTCAAAAAATTTTTGATCCTTCCTCTTTATGTAGTGACCAGCGTTGGCTATGGATAGGTTTGAATAAAAGGAGCCCAGATCTACAAGGATCCTGGCAGTGGAGTGATCGTACACCAGTAAGTTAAAACTGTCTGTCGGGGTACTATGGAAGGAGTGTTTGTCTCAACAAGAAGTAAGTAGATTATTAAATAATACATCTGTACCTGAAATGCATATGGAATCTCTAAAGAACCTAAGTTACCATAGTCTTGAGCAAAAAGGAGGAGGTGTCCCACTTCTGGACTTCAAAATATGTTTTACATAGCTATGATAACCAAAACAAAATGGTAGTACCATAAAGAGATACATAGACCAATGGAAAAAATAGAATGCTCAGAAAAATAAAATCCATGCATTGAAACACAAGTGATTTCTGACAATCAAGAATAGACAATGAAGAAAAGATAGTCCCTTCGATAAGTAGTACAGATAACACTGGATACCCACATGCAGAAGAATGAAATTAGATCCTTATCTCACTCCATCTATAAAATCAACTAGAAATTAATTAAAAGACTTAAATGTAGACCCAAAACTACAAACTGCTAGAATAAAACATAAGAGGGAAAGTTTTATGATTTTGGCCTGGGCAATGACTTATTGGATATGACCCAAAAGCACAGGCAACAAGAGCAAAAATAGACAAATGGGATCACACCAGACTGAAAAGGTTCTGCACAAAAAAAAAAAGAAAAGAAAAGAAAAAGTCAACAGACAAACTACCAAATGGGAAAAATTATCTGTAAACTATCTAATAAGAGTTAATATCCAAAATATGTAAGGAACTCAAACAATAGCAAGAGAACAATAAACCAATTAAACATGGGCAAATGATCTGAGTAGACATTTCTCAAAAGAAGACATTCGGACACCCAACAGATATATGAAAGAATGCTAAACATTACTAATCATCAGGGAAATACAAACTAAAAACACAATGAGATATTACCTCACACCTGTTAGGATGGCTATTATGAAAAAGACAAAAGATAGTGGGGGGTGCATAGGGCACACCTGTAATATTAGGTATTAGGGAAGCTGAGGCAGGAAGATCGCAAGTTTTAAGCCAGCCTAAGCAACTTAGCAAGACCCTCTCTCAAAATAAAATGAAAATAGGGCTGGGGATGTTACACAGAGGTAGAACCCTCTTGGGTTCAATATCCAGTAACACACAAAGAAGAAAAAAGAGAACTACCATATGATTCAGGAATCTCACTACTGGATATATATCCCAATGAAATGAAATCAGTATTTTGAAGAAATAGTTACACTTCCATGTTTGTTGCAGCATTATTCATAATAGCCAAGATATGGAATCAGCCTAACTATCCATCAGTGGATGAATGAATAAAGGAATTGTGGTATATATACATAGTAGAATATATTTGGTCAAAAAAGGAAATCCTGCCACTTGGAATAACATGGATGAACCTGAGGTGAAAATGTTAATTGAAATAAGCCAGCCACAGAAAAACAAAAGCCATATCATCTCACTCATGTGGAATCTAAAAAAGCTGATCTCATAAAATTAGAAAGTAGAATATGGTTACTAGGGTTAGGGTAGATGGGAATTGAGGAGATGTTTGTCAAAGGATACAAAATTTCAGACATTGATAAGAGGATTACATTAGGAGATCTATTATTGTACAACAGGGCGATTATAGTTAATAACAATAATGCTGAGAATGGATGTTCAGTGCTCTCACCACCAAAATGATAACTATGTGAGGTAAAGTATATGTAAATTAGATTTAGTCATTCTACAATGCATATGCTTCAAAACATCATGTTGTATATGATAAAGAAATACAATTTTACTTGTCAATTAAAAAAAATAGAAAAATATATCCACATACTAAACTACCATTAAAATTGTGCAGATGCATCTTTACTGAAATAGAAACAGACTCAGTATATGAAATAAATGAAGTGGGGGGGAACAAGATGCTAATTTACTTTTATTTTAAAAAATGTATAGTTTATATATGGTCCATAAAAGATGAAAAATATAGGTACATAGATGTGGTGATCATCTTTCGTTAGTACAAGTGATTTTTCCCCCCAAAGCTTTTCTTTGTTCTGCTCTTAATAATTTTTCCTCCATACTGGGGTTTTAACCCAGGGGTCCTTACCACTAAGCTACAGCCCCAGACCTTTTTTTTTTTTTTATTTCAAGACAGGGTCTTGCTAAGTTCCTGAGGGCCTTCCTAAGTTGCTGAGGCTGGCCTTGAACTTGGAATTGTCCTACCTCAGCCTCCCAAGTCACTGGGATTACAGGTGTGCACCACCACACCTAGGTTTAGTTTTTTTTTTGTTTGTTTGTTTTTTTTTAATAATGAGAAACTTTTGTTTTTATTATCTAGAAATAGGAGTTATGTAAAAAGAAATTATCTTTATTGGGAGAAATGATTCACTGACGGGAGCCTAAAAAAAAATTCTCCAATATTATTTTAAATGTTTGCATTATCCTGAGAGAGGTTTTAAATAACACTAATAGCAAAATTTTCAGATATCCAATATTTGCTGCACCTTACCTTTCTGTTAATTTCCTTTATATTCTTTCCAATGTTAGACTCCTAACGTTTTTTTCTGACTTGGATTTTCAGATTGGAGCATATTCGAGATTAGTTGATCAAATAACCAGCATTTTAACATACGCAAAACATGAAAGAGAAGACAGAGGAGGAGGGCGGGGAGGAAGTAGTTGTTGTCATAGTCTTTGCACTCCGATTCTCTGACTCTAGCAGTAAACTTCCTACATCATTAACCTCCACTTCTGAAACTGTGGCTTCCTTTGTTTGAAAACTTTTGACATTATGACATTTTCTAACTCTTCTCATGATTTAGCATCCTGATTTTTAAACTGTTTTCTTTCAGTGGCATATGAACATGCTCTAGTTATTAAAGCTGCTCCAATTACATCTGAATTGCAAATATTTATGTATCATTCTTAAATTCTCAAAGGCTCTCTTGTCTTTTCAGGTATCTACTATTATCATGGAAAATGAGTTTCAGCAGGATTATGACGTCAGAGACTGCGCTGCTGTCAAGGTCAGTGCAGTGCTGGAAAATCCGCATTAAAAGTAAATAAATAAATCCAGGGGCTGAGGAGGTAACTCAGTGGTAGAGCACATGTTTGGCACATTTGAGGTCCTGGTCCTGATCTCCAGGAAAGAGAGAATGGGGAAGTGGGGGGCGGGGTTAGTTTTCAATGCTGTATGGCAACGACATTGGGATATTAGATTAATGCCAGGATAAGGTGTTTGTACATTTTTTGGATAGGCAACAGGGTACATTAAAAAGTCTCTGAGGATGGAGGGTGACATGAACCAAGAATATGAGGAAGATTTATGAATATGAGACAAGATAAATCCTACAGCAGATAGGAGTGGAAGACATAAAAGGCCCATTAGGCATTTACCTTTACAGAATCCATTCCTTTATCCATTTGATAAGTGACACGTCCAGGGGTTCTGCAAAAAGGAATAAAACAGTGACAGGGTACAAAACATGGTCATTGTCTTCATGGAACTTCCAGTCTAGTAGGAGATA
The DNA here is from genome assembly GCF_902686455.1 of Sciurus vulgaris. Classification (NCBI taxonomy): domain Eukaryota; kingdom Metazoa; phylum Chordata; class Mammalia; order Rodentia; family Sciuridae; genus Sciurus; species Sciurus vulgaris. Next base: position 114,541,137 of record NC_136463.1, on the reverse strand, counting down.
AAGACAAACAAGCAGCGGTGATACCATTAGGTTGGGGCTACGACAGGCAGAATATAGGTCACACACAGGAACAAGGTTGTCATGAAAGAATAATAACGGTAATGGTGGCAATGGTGGCAGTGGTGGCAGCAGCAAACACTGACTCCTTTATAAGTCAAGCACTGTGTAAGGCATGTTGCATATATTATTTCATTAATACACAACTGTGTGAGATTGGTATTGTTACCATAGTCATTATGTAGAGAAAGAAATTTGAGCTTTGAGTAACTTATTCAAGGTTACATGGTAACAGGACTAAAATTTTAAAAGAACATGTCCAAGTCCAGGACACTTAACCACTGTGTAATATGATTGGAAGGGGTACTAGTCTGTGGAGGATACGCTGTATTTTAATTTAGATAGTTTAAATCCAACCTTGACATAAGATGTGTCCTACAGTAATGTGAAATCAAAGAAACTTTGAAGGAATTAAAGGGGAAAAATGAATATTATAAAAAGGAAACAGTCAAGAAGTAGATTCCAGGGAACTGCCAATAATAAAGTAAAAGAAGATGAGGAAGAAGGAGACATCTAGATAGTATCTTTACTTTGTAGCCCAAGAAAGAGGATTAGACATAATACAGGAAGGTTAGGGCCAATAAAATTGATAAAGTCACTGGAAAACACTGTTTTCAAAGTAACTCTTCTTGTAATACATTCTTTTTAAAAAATATTTTTTAAAGATGTTGATAGACCTTTATTTTATTCATTTATGTATATGTGGTCCTGAGAATCGAACCCAGCACCTCACACATGCTAGGCAAGCACTCTACCATTAAGCCACAACCCCAGCCCTGTAATACACTCTTAAAGTATCATGCCATTGTAACAGAATTCCCAAAGTAACATAGAAAAGGTAAAAACTTCAGAGAAATTGCTGATTATAATTCCCAGTGAGCCACCCTGGACCATGTGGCAATGGGCAACATCCTAGAAATGTCAGAGCAACACTAAAGGAGTGTGACCCCTGAACCTGGACTTCTATGTCACCTTCTGATCTGCTCCAGTCACAATCTGGTACTTGAATACTGCTGAAATAATATTCTTTTATAACTTGATCTTTCCCAAATTTTAAAAGCACAGGATTCTATAATTCCTTATCAATAAAAGCAAGAAGAAAAAAGATAGGAATTAGCATTTTGGACATGAACATGTCCTTCTAGTTAATTTCAGTCCCCTTGGAAGTTCTTTCTCAGGCAGTTACTATTTAAACATTCCATTCATTCATGTATCATTTATTCTTTAGACAACTTAAGTACCAAGGCTGAAATAGGGACCAAGACCACAGTCCTTACAGTTTACTGTTTCATAAGGGCAGCAGCATCCTCCAAATATTCTACAGTCCTTCAACGGATGAATGGATAAAGAAAATGTGGTATATGTTTATACATATTACTCAGCTTTAAAGAAGAATGATATTATGGAATTTGCTGGTAAATGGATAGAGTTGGAGAATATCATATTAAGCAAAATAAGCCAAACCCAAAAAACAAAAGACTGAATGTTTTCTCTGATATGCGAATGCTAATTCACAATAAGGGGTAGGGGGCTGCCAGGGAAGAATAGATTTACTTTAGATTAGGTAGAGGGGCGTGAAGGGAGGGGAAGGGGTAGTGGGGTAGGAAGGATAGTAGAGTGAAACAGACATTATTACACATGTACATATATGACTGCATGACCTATGTGATCCTACAATATATACATTCAGAAAAATGAGAAATTATACTCCATTTATGTATGATTTATCAAAATGCACAAATGTACTCTACTGTCATGTATAACTAATTAGAACAAATTTTAAAACTAAAAATTTTTTTAAAAGATGGATTGATGAGCAAAAGAACAAAAAATTCTGCAATCCTTTTCCTCCTTTAGGTCATTCACAGGCCATGGCGAAGAAGCTGGCATTTCTATGATGACAGAGAATTCATTTATTTGAGGCCTTTTGCTTGTGATACAAAACTTGAATGGGTGTGCCAGATTCCAAAAGGTAAGTGGTAGCTATTTGTTTTCACAATCTTCTCATATTGACATTGTAAATGCTGAGTTAGAAGTATATAAGACAGCCGTTTAGTCCACAGTTGTAATCTTTACAGTTCATGAGGTGCAATTAATATATTAAGCCATCTCACCACTTCCTTACTTCCACTCCTAGAAGTCATCTAGCTTATAGAAATTTGGTAATATCTTACTCTTTGATCATAGAAGATTTTGTATAGAAGACAAAATTTAAGGCTCATCTAGAGAGATTAGATTTTGGAATGAAAGATTATTTTAACAATAGGAGAGATGTAGTAGAGAGAATCATTTCAATTTTCATTTTGATGCAAAATGAAAAAGGAAATGAAGATAATTTGAGGAAGAATTAGGCAGGAACCAAAAAAATCAAAACTTGGCAGATTCTTATAAAATTTGCAAACAATTGTCCATGAACTCCAAAACTGCTAATACTCCATGTAAATTCAAATCCAAGAAACCAGTTAGATATATAGCAGAGCCTTTGATGACAAAGAGAAAGAGAGAGAGAAATAGATATTTTTTGTTTAGCATTTTACAAGAAAATATTAAGAAAAATGCTAAGAAGATTTTACCTCCCAAATTATTTTTCTAAGCACACATTTTATACATTAAAGAGTAGAAAACACAAAGGAAGTTCTAATGTGAATTTCTGAACTGAATGTAATAGTTGAAACTAAAGGTGTATCCTATTACAGATTCTCTAAGAACTCCAAGGTTTGGGTCATTGTTTTGCCCATTTTCCTAAAAAGGATCACCATATGTGACCTCAGGCACAATAACTGGCAAGTCCCTTTCACCAAGGCCAATAGTAAGAACTCTTCTGTGCCTATGAATGTGTGTCAATGTGGTCATCCTCAAGGGAAAACTGTGCCTTGTTATTCCTGATTATTTGCTTAAACTTCAAAAAGGAGCAAAGGAAAACCAGTTTGGAAGGCCTTAGGAAATATCTAATATATACAACCAATATGGACAATATCTCTGGTTTGAAGCATTCAGTTGAGCCTCCCCTTTGTGGCATTTACTAGCCTGCCACAGAGTGCCCTTGCTCCCTCCAAGGCACCTGCATTGGTAGTTGCTACCCCCACATCCTCTTTGGGTAGAGGTGCAGACCCAAGAGTGAAAACCAGGGCAACTTAGAAATGACAAATCTGTAACCTCAGGAAATACCATGAAGAGCATGCAACTGTTTATATTTAAAGGAAATTAACTGTCTTGGGCAAATCTAAATCAACCAAACAATTCTAAATAATCGCACCCCCCTCTGCCTCCATGCAGAAACAAAATAAAATGCTATATAACTGCCCATCATTTGAATCCATTACCAGTCATTTAAAGCAATTAGTAATTGCTCGATCCAAGATTTAAATGTTATATTAACTCCCCTTTGACAGAACCTAACTTTCTAAGTTATAAGGTATTGCATTCGCCTGATTGGATATTTTTCTTGGTTATCAAAGCAGCCAAAATCTATTCAACTTGCATTAATTGGCATTTTCTGGTTTTCTTAAAGAAATTTTCCTCTTCATTAACCTAAATCACCATGCCGCTTCTCTTCTTGCCTTTTTATTACCTGGTTCTAATTAGTCCCCCTTTCTAAAAGGGATATGAACTTATGAATTTTAAGTAGCCATAATCACTAGGTATTCTTTTAAAATACTCTTTTTTTAATTGAGGAAAATATAAAAAAATAAAACTCATAAAAATGTTTTTAGGGAAATTACCACTACTGAAATACAGCAGTCATCCTTCTTGCTACCTTATATACACATATATATTTGTAGTCTTGTGTAAAAAAAAAAAAAAGAAAAAAAGCCTTGCATTCTACTTTTCTCACTAATTTAAAGATATTTAAAGATTAGGCATCAGTTCTTCAACACACATGTTCAGAAGACTTTGACAAGATTATAGACAAGAAACTATGTTCATTTTTAAATCGATTTGCAGTTCTATTGATGAAAAGTACCCAATCTGAAGAGAACTAACTTAGAAAAACCAAGGATGCTGGATATATAAGCAGTCCTCTCTCAGGAGGGTCTTCTGATGCCTTAGGCCCCGATAACACAACAAAACTAAGAACAGCTGTTTTACCCTGTAATTACTAAGATAAAGTGAAGTATGTCTTTGAGTTGAAACTACTGTGACCTGTGGCCAGGATGCCTAGCGGGAGGGAAGCAACTAGAATCCTGCAAAGACTGCTCTGTGCGTAGGGCTGTGCAGGTATCGCTTGGGGGTCATCAGGGGTCTTCATGCTCTTTATGAATAGACTTGTTTTTGCAGAGGAGATAATCAAAGCTCAGGGAGTTAAGCAGCTCAGCAATATTGGGGGCCTATACCCAGCTTTGAAGCCCATTATTCTGTGTAGCATATCATATTTCCCATTTCCATTCAGGAATCTGCAGTGACTTTTATTATTTTCCAACCAGTTTTATTTCACTTTCTCTAAAGGTTCAATACTGGATCATTGTATTCTTTGTCCAACAGCATCATGGGAGTCGGTAAACTCTTAACGCTCTGAGTGTACAGTACACTTACTTAAATTCCATTAGATAAAGAAATAATTCCTGAATAGCCTCATCCTACAGGGTGAATACCTTGCTGCAAATCCCTTAGTGCTTCTGTGTAAATTATACAAGCTCATCAATTATCTATTTTTACTTTCTAATTATTAGCTATATTTTATCCATCTAGCCTTCCTTTTGGCTTCCATGATACAAAGCAAAAGATTGCTAATAATGCATACATATGAAATGTGTATATGATACATTTTATATATATATGCATTTATATATTTTTTTATACATATGCATTTATATTTTTTTGAAAATATATTTTCCCTCAATGCTGGGGATCCAACCCATGACCTGTTCTATGCAAGTGCTCTACCACTGAGCTACATCCCAGCCCTCGACTGCTTGGAATACTTTATTAATTTTTAGCAAATCTGCCTTTTGCCACTAAAGCAACTTTAGTACAAGCCCTACAAAATTTAACTCAAGTGACATAACTTGAAGTAAAATGATTTGCTCAAAAATGAATAAACCTCCATAACAGTGTAATACTGTGAGCCCTTTGAAGTCACATTAAAGGCCCTACTTATAGTATGCTATGACCTGCAATCAGATACTAAACTCAAGCCACTTGCTTTCTTCTTTATACAGGTAGCACTCCAAAAACACCAGACTGGTATAATCCAGGTGAGTTAAGAAAACTGAAATTCAGCAAAAGCTGCTTGTATCTTTTTGACAATGTATATAGTTAATTATTTAAGTGCCAATTTCTTCTCTATCATGTCTTCAAGAGAAATAAATTGTCTCCAGGCAAGGAAAGTGGGTGGGTAGTGTGGAATGAGTCAATGAGGCGGCTGGATTTTTCTTCTCTGTGAATAGAGAAAAGTGGCAGAGTCACTAGCTCAGGAATCCTTAGTTCCTTGTAGTCAGCTCTTCCACAGTCAGAGAGAGCCAGTAATCTCGATGAGTTATTATGTTAATCAGCTTTCCCTTACTATAACAAAATGAATAACTTGAAAAGAGGAAAGGTTTAGGCTCACAGTTTTGGGGCCTGTGGCAAGACAGCACATCATAGTAGGAAGCATAGCAGGTGGAGCAGGCTGTTTATCCCTGGTGGCTGAAAAGTGAGAGACAGAAAAGGGAGACCCCAGGGTCCAAACATCTCTTCCAAGGGCATACCTCCATATGACCAGAAGACTTCCAACTAGGCACCGCCTCTGAAGATGTTCCACCAGCTCCCAATAGCATCATGGGCTAGGAATCAAGCCTGTAATACATGGGCCCATGGGAGACATATCCAAACCAAGACAGTTACTATTTGTAAATAGTTTTAAACATTACCCATGCTTAGAGGGGACAGCTTAGCTGGCATGGTTCTAACTCTAATCTTCTTCTTATTTAGAGCGTGCTGGAATTCATGGGCCTCCAGTTGTAATTGAAGGAAGTGAATATTGGTTTGTTGCTGATCCTCACTTGAACTATGAAGAAGCTGTCCTGTACTGTGCTAGCAATCACAGCTTTCTTGCTACTGTAACATCTTTTACAGGACTAAAAGCCATCAAAACCAAAATAGCAAATGTAATTTGAAAGAATGCATTTTAAATATATTTCTTATTAAATTTGCCTCACATATTCATTGTTCAATGTCTGAAAAGTTAAATGAGATTGTTTAATGTCTTAAAATATGCAAGATTTATAATAAATATCAGTTATAAGATGAGCATGAGTAAATAATATAAATTATCCTAATTCATTACTTTACTAAGAGTTAACTTACAGTTAAATTTCTGTTTCTACTAATTAATAAATTTATAAAATAGCTTTTGGGGAGAGAAATAATTTGTATATTTTAAAATTTGTCATTAATTATAAGACACTGTATGTTCAATTAATGTATTAGTCCAATTAATGTATGCCTATAATTATAGCAACCCTATTTTTAGACCCACAATAGGTCCTGTGAATATACAAAATAGGGTCTGCCAAATTACTTTTTGGTGTAATTTTGAGACCAAATAATGGAATGTCTAGAAAGTGGAGTGATTTGTGATTAAAATAAGATGAAATATTTAAAACAAAAACTCTTGAAAATTCAGCAACTCTAAGGATGGGTGTTTGTTTGTTTTGCAGATATCGAATGATGAACAGAAGTGGTGGGTGAGAACTAGTGAGCAGCCACTAGGTCGTCATTTTATGTAGTAAGTGACATTATTCTGCCTTTGTAAATTTATCACTTACTGCAGTCCCAGATTGCCCTTGACTAGATGGATTGCTTTTTATAAACAGTTTTGAATATTAATCCACAAACTGCCTAGATTAAAGAAGCAAGTCCCTTTGCATATTAGTGTCAAGAGAAAAGTGGCATAAAATAATGGCATTATCATTAAATTTAGAATTAAAATAACTTAGAGTAAAAAGCTAGAATGAAATATCTAATTACATTATGAGTTGTCAAATCTCTTATTTACTTTCAGCTCACGACATCCCTGGCACTACTTTCCTGTGAGATTTGGGGAGGAATGCTTCCACATGTCTGCCAAGAGTTGGCTTATGGGTAAAGTTAAGTCCAAACTCTTCCATGCTGACTATGTCATATGTGAACTTCAGTTTTGATTGCTAGCTTAATCTTGTTTTCATTTTGATTATGTACTTGGTATTTTCAGCTTATTCTGATTTATCGTTAATGACAATAACCCAAATTCCAAATCCAGAAAGGCACTTTTCACTGTGAATATTCTAACTTCCTATATCCTAAAGCAGTTACTTATAAATAAACTTAACACTTTCATAATTGATAAGCATTTAGACACATTTACAAAGATGAGTAGACAGTAGTTCTAAAATATAATTTATAACCCTTACTCCTCATTAAACTTCCCTTTCAACTCTTCCTGTTTCTTGCCATCATTCTTTGAATGGTGTGGTAGTTATACCAATTGTGTACTTTTTTATAGGCAATATTGGTGTGCTAGAACCTACTGATATGAATAATAATGGAAGATAAATGGTGATGGAAGAATAACAAAGGAAGGCTAGAGAATAAAGGGAATATATTCTAACTACTTGGGAAAGACTGATTTAAAGAGCCTTTCTTGCAGCTAGGGATGTAGCTCAATCAGTGGTAGAGCAGGTTCAATCCCAAGCACCAAAAACACAAAATAAAATTTAAAGGGGCCTTTGTTTACTAAGTTTATTTCTAAAATGTGCTAAATGAAAAATTCTCACCATTGCAATCCTGCTTTTATTTCTCAGACTTAAATAAACCAACAGACTGCACTACCAAATTGCCTTTCATCTGTGAAAAATACAATGTATCTTCATTAGAGAAATACAGCCCAGATTCTCCTGCTAAAGTTCAGTGTTCTGGAGATTGGATTCCTTTTCAGAATAAGGTAAAAAAAAAAAGAATTGCTTCACTGTGCAGACAGTGATTGCTTTCATCCTGGTTTATGGCTTGTGGTGGAAGGGCAACCCATCAGACATCTTCACTAAGCACCTCTGCATGCATCAGTATTCTGCCTGATCCTCCCAGTTGCCAGAAACCATGGGTGACATCAAGAGTTAACTCTCAAGTTAGTCATGCATGCAGGTATTTCAAAGTGCAGCACTTCTATTCTGATGCTACCAACACTTAAATTGCTGAAGTGGGTCTGTCAATGGTTAGTAATACATTACTAGTCAGGGCTATCTCTATGGCACATAAGAAACTGAATTTCTGGCTGCTGTTTTCTTTTCCCCCTCAAGGAGAGCAACCAGGCAACATCTGACAATCAAATAAGATCAGCATTTCCCAAACTACTCTTCAGAGACTACACATATGCTACAAAATATTAGTCATTGATTTTGCTTCCAAATGGGAGTTTTATGATTTAAAAGGTTTGGGAAATGCTGCATTCTGTATCTGCCTCTTTGAGATGCATAATCCATTTTGGTATACGTATCTGTGAGGAAATGTGTTTGGCTGCTAAAAGGAAATTGCTACAGTATGTTAAAACATTTATTCTCTCATATAAAAGAAGTTTAAAGGTAAACTAGCTGGGTGGGTATGGAGACTCTGTGAAGTCTTCAAACTCAGGCTTCTTTGTGTCTGCTCTGCCATCCTTAATATACGGCTTTCATGCTTAAGTTCAGATTTTCTGTCTAGGGTCTTTTCTAGAAGTGATTGAGTGACTTTGCCTATATTTTATTGGCCACTCCAGTCTATAAGAAAGCTGAAAAATAATTTTTGCAGGATGTTGCAAGGAACATAATTTGGGGCATAACACTCACACTAAGTGATCAGAATGTCAAAAAGAAAGAGATATTTGACACCTGAAAGCATCTTTAGTAAAGTTAGCAGTGTATTCTGACTTCTAAAAATTAGAGCAATCTGTTAAATTCCCCAATGCACTGGGACTGTTAATTTGCAGAGTTGATATAAAATCAAATTAAAATATCCTGACAAGAGAAAAAGAGACGCTTTTGTCGCCGCCCGCGGCAACAATCCCGTGGATATTTGTTACCGCCTGCAGCAACAATTGCGCGGGTATTTATCAGAGGTGGACTGGAAATAAACTACTTCTATTTCTGCCTTGCTTGCTTGCTTATTCCCTAGCTTATTGAGGAAAAAGAGGCTCACTTGATTTTAGAGGAAGAGAAGCTTTGAGAGAAAGATAGGCTTTGCTTATAGAGAAAGTTTTAGAGAAAGACAGGCTTCTACGCTTATCAGAGATCTATTTCTTCTTAGAGTTCTACTGCTTCTTCTTAGTGCTGCTTCTGCTTACTGCTGCTTCCTTCTGCTTGCTGCTTCTTTTCTCCGCTAGCTGCTTCTTCTCTCTGCTAGGTGCTTCTTCTTTCTGCTGGCTGCTTCTTCTCTCTGCTAGTTGCTTCTTTTCTCCTTCTACCTACTGCCCACTTATATTCCCTCCAGGAGGCAGAGGGTGGGGCCAAGCCAGTTGAGATCAGGTAAGGAGCCAGCTGCCCTATCACAGCAAAGGTCAAAAACGAGCAGGCCCAGGCAGAAGCACTTGGGAACACCTGTGCACGCGTTGTATGCGTTGTGTGTGTGGACTTAATTGAATACGGCCAATGATAAATCACCTGGGTGTGCTTATATTAATCAACCTCCTCACTGCCGATGTGATCAAAACAACCTCTGGCTGGCCGCCAGGTGCCATTCCGGCGCAGCCCACATGGCACAGCCCCCAACACTTTCTTTTCAAATGTGTTTCTTGATATAGGGAGGTAATGACTTTGAAATCAGATGTAACAGAGTCTAAATGCTGACTTACCATTTGATGGCTATTTCACTTTTGTGTCAAGTTGCTTAACTTTCCTGTGCTTCAGTTTTCCCAGTTGTTGTAAGAATTAAATGAGATAATACCACAAAAACTGCTTAGCACATAGGAAGCACTCAAGAAATGAAAGATTTTTTTTCTTTTTTTCCATATTTTTATGATCACATTATAGTTATATGTAATAGTGAGATTCATTGTTATGTATTGGTGGTACATGATATAACAATATAATTTGGTCAATATCAAGTACTTTATAAATCATTCACAACAATCCTATACAATGGTTTACAAGTGAGGTAACAAAGACTCAGAGGATAAGTGACTTGTTCAAAGACACAGAGTTACTGAGTGATGTGCTGGGGATGAAGTGGGAAGTTAACTATAACACAATATCTCCCCTTTGAGATTTTTTTTTTAATGAAATAGTTTGCAAACCACTCTTTAGTTCTTTATATAAGAGTATACCCCTGAATCCTTATGGTACTACTTTGCAAATTTACATATTTCACCTATGAAATGTCAGCAGCCCCCTAAAAGAGAAGCATTAACTTCCTGTGTGAGATTTCTTGTCTGCAATCTTATGCTTCATATGTGTATTTGTTTGCAGTGCTTTCTAAAGATCAAACCCAAGTCTGTTAAATTCTCTCAAGCAAGTGATATCTGTCACTCCTATGGTGGCACCCTTCCTTCAGTGTTGAGCCAGAGTGAACAAGGTACCAGAAATTTTTTGAGAAACATGTTTTATTCTAATCTGGGAATCAAGTAAGTTTTAGGAGACTGTGGGAAATTAATATATAAAAATAATCTTATTAACCAGGCATGGTGACTCACGCCTGTAATCCCAGTGGCTCGGGAGGTGGAGGCAGGAGGATCGAAAGTTTAAACCAGTCTCAGCAACTTAGTGAGGTCTTAAGCAACTTAGCAAGACCCTGCCTTAAAATAAAAAATAGTAAGGCTGGGGATGTGACTCAGTGGCCAAGCACCCTGGGGTTCCATCCCCTAAACAAAAAAAAAAAAAAAAAAAAGAATTATTAAAGTATATTTTTACAGAGCAGATAATAGATTATCTTGATAGGTAAACAAAAGATATTCACTAACATTTTTAGGACAGGTGTATCTTTAATTTCAATAAATCAAATTCTTTTTAAAAAATCTCATTCTAACAGATTTTATTACATCATTGCTTCCGGATATGAAAACTAATTTGTGGATTGGTTTGCGCTGGACCGCCTATGAAAGGATAAGCAAATGGACGGATGATAGAGAGCTGACATACAGCAACTTTCACCCATTGCTGGTTGGTCGGATGCTGAGTATACCAACAAATGTAAGCTTTTTTGAATTGATACTGTATTCAAATCTGTGAAACATCTGAGTCTGTCATCTATTATTGGATTAAGAACAAGGACATAGACAGGTGTGGGGATGCACACCTGTAATCTCAGCAATTTAGGGAGCTGAGGCAGAAGGATGGCAAACTCAAGACCACCTCAACAACTTAGCAAGACCCTCAGCAATATAGTGAAACCCTATCTCAAATTTTTAAAAAGGACTGGGGATGTAGCTTAGTGGTAAGGCACTCCTGGGTTCAACCCTGTACCATACACACACACAAAAGAACAAGGAACCTATTGTATGATTCCATTTATTTACACCTCCAGAATAGACAAATTGATAAAGATAGAAGAAACTAACTGAGTGGTCGCTAGAGGCTAAGGAGGATGGAAGAGGTGGGGGATAATGGCTATGGAGTATGGGGCTTCTTTTCAGAGTGGTAAAATTGTCTAAAATTGATGACAGGGTGGTTGTACAACTCTGTAGTACACTGAACGCTATTGAGTGTACACTTTAAATGGGTGAATTGCGTCCTGTATGAATTATAGCCCAACAAAGCTGTTATGAGGACAACAGGCACCTCATAACTCTAGCCTTCAGGTGGATGGCCTAGTTTTTCACAAAGTATCAGATGCCATAGCACTTGATTAATAAGCATGTAAAACTATCAGGCAGTGTGTTGTAAACAGAAGCAAATATTTGGGGGATGTGGATGCTCAACCTCAGCCTCCTGAGACAAAAATTATGTTTGGTGATCATTTTTTTGAAGAACTACATCTATAGAAGCCATAGACTTAATTTCTGGCTGATGATCTCTTTAATGGGAAACAAGGAAAGGAGAGAGGGCAATGTGTCGACAGTAGTCACACTGACAGGAAACTGTTGCCCGTGCCTTCTGTTCTTCCTACATGCTGGGTGCAGACCATCTGTGTTCTCACAAAGGACAAAGGTTGAGAACCTAACATGAAAGTCCAGTTTCAAAAATATATCCTAGGTAATAATCAATTGATTTTCCTAACAGTGCTACTTTGTTTAAGGTTGACGTTGGTAGCAAAGGGAATGCTGAATTTTGTCTAACAATGTACAAAGTAAATATCAAAACAAGACTTGATTATAAAAGAAAATGTGGAAGTTTCAGAAGGGTAAACACACATACATACATACACACACACACACACATACACACACACACACACACACACACACAGTCAACCCTGGTTCCACTTAAATTTAGGGCAGTGCCTTGTAAACTTCCAGCCATAACGCATGTTAAGAACTATATTTAAATCACTATCCAGTACATAGATATAGATATAGGACTGAATGAAAACACAAGTTTCAGAAGATAATAATTACCCTTAGAGACTGTACATTCTAATATTTCCCTTCTCTTCTCTTCTACTTCATTCCACTCTTCTTTCTTATCCTGTCCTATCCTGTTCTGTTTTATTATCACAAATGCCAGCCAAAATCCACTGAATTGATTTCATGACCTACTAAATGACTTACCATATTTGAGCCCTGATCTAGGGAACCACAATGTGTATTTCAGTGTCGTTTCTACATGTTGTTTTCCTGGTATAGATGAGTTCACAGTATAAATACTAATGCACTAAACTTTCCTCATATAGTATTCTATCATAAATAATTATAGATGTTATTAAGAGATCAACTTGAGAACTGGGAATACGGCTCAGTGGTAGAGCACTTACCAATGAATGTGCAAGGGCCAGGGTCTGATCTCCAGCACTCTCCCACCCCCCACAAAAAAACTACTTTATAAGCATCTTAATGTTTGCACACTATTTCTTGATATGCCACTATTTCCCTAACCAATGCTGTGTATTAGTTTGTTTCCATTTTTCACATTCATAAATAGTGCTACAATGAACACCTTTGTGCATAAGTTTTAATTCGGAATGAACAAGGAAATATCATGACAGACACAATTGAAATACAAAACATAATTAGAAGCTATTTTGAAAACCTTTAATCCAACAAAATAAAAAATCTTGAAGACATCAACCAGTTTCTAGAGACATATAAATTACCTAAACTGAATGAGGAGGACATACACAATTTAAATAGATCAATTTCAAGTAATGAAATAGAAGAAGTCATCAAAAGCCTACCAACAAAGAAAAGTCCAGGACCAGATGGATCCTCAGCTGAGTTCTACAAAACCTTTAAAGAAGAGCTCATTCCAATACTCCTCAAAGTATTCCATGAAATAGAAGAGGAGGGAACCCTCCCAAACTCATTCTATGAAGCCAATATCACCCTGATACCTAAACCAGACAGAGACACATCGAGGAAAGAAAATTTCAGACCACTATCCTTAATGAACATGGACGCAAAAATTCTCAACAAAATTTTAGCAAATCGCATACAAAAACATATTAAAAAGATAGTGCACCACGATCAAGTGGGTTTTATCCCAGGCATAAGTTTTACTTATAATCCAGATCACCTCATTCTGGTTACCTAGTCACTTTCCAGAAAGGTTTATAAGTTTATATTCCTGTTAGCAATATATTCTGATTTCCCTTCTATCCTCACAAGCATTTTAATAATTTCTAACATGTATATGCTAGACACTCTGCTACTGCATCACATACATTGTCTCATTTAATGTGCACAAGAGGTGTAAAATAGGTATGCTATCTCTATCCCATCTTAGAAATATGGAGACAGATACAGAGAGTGTCATCACTTGCCAGAGATCATGCTACCTATGCATGCAGAAGCAAAATTTAAATCCAGGTCCAAGATTCTGTGGAACCAGGGCTCTTACCCCTCTACTATATTGCCTCTAATGAGCATTAGCCTTTTAAAATTCTTAATAATTTTACAGCTTAAATAATTTCATATTTTCATTGACATTTCTCTGATTTTAAATAAAAATAAACTTCCCTAAGTTAGATAATAATTTGTGTTTCAAGTGTGAATATTTTTAGTCTTTGCAAATTTATCTATCAAAGACTTCCTGTATTTCTAATTGATTTTATGCCTTTGTAAAAACATGCTCACCCTGTGTTTCTTGTATTTATTACAAATATTTCCCTAGGTTTCTTTTTTGTCTGAATACTTCTGGAACATTTTGAATTTTGTTGGAATATGTTCAAATCTGTTTTCTTCTTTTTCCCTCCCCTGCTTTTAGTTTCGAAAGTTTATGTTAGCTAAATGTATACCTGTGTTTTCTTCTTGTTTTGTGTTATAAATTGCCTTTTTTTCCTGATAACACATTATAACATTGATATATATTATATACTGTCAGCAAATACTTAGTCCTTTTTCCTAATCTTAGCCACTTGTTCTTGCAGCATTTATTGTATATACTTCCATTTGTTGAAAGCCATATAGGATGCCTACTTTATCATATATTAAAAGTTTGTATATGAGATATTACAGTCATGTGCAACATAATGACCTTTCAGTCATGTTAGATTGCATATACAACAGTGGTCCCAAAAGATTTAATGGAGCTGGAAAATTCTTACCTAGTAATATTGTAGCCATGGTAACATTGTAGCACAATACACTATTCACATCTTTGTGGTTGCTGTTGCAAACAAACCTACTACACTTCCATTCATATGAAAGGACAGAAATGGCCAGGTGCAGTAGTACACATCTATGGTCCCATTTGCTTGGAAGTCTGAGGCAGGAGTATTGCAAATTCAAAGCCAGCCTGGGCAACTTAGTGGGACACTATCTCAAAATTAAATTTAAAAAAGGGAACTGGAGATGTGACTCAGGGGTTGAGTGCTTACCTGGCATGTATGAGGTTCTAGGTTCTATTCCCAGCACAGAAAAAAATATTTAGAAATAGAAAGATGCTGAAGGAATAAAGATAAAAAGGAAGAAGGTATTTTGTGTAATGTGTTTGTGTGTTAAGTTTAATGTTACTACAAAAAAAAAGTTTTTTTTTAAATGTAAACAAATGGGATACATGTTGTTTCTGTTTGTACATGGAGTAACAGCATACCATTTGCATGATCATACATTTACATAGGGTAATGATGTTTGATTCATTCTGTTATTTTTTCCTTCCCCCCCTCCCATCCCTCTTTTCCCTCTATACAGTCCCTCCTTCCTCCATTCTTTTTTTTTTTTTTTTTCATGGATTTTATTTAGATTTGTAAATCACAACTAGTTACAGATACTATAAGATTTTTAAAAGCTTTTGTTTGAATTCTGTCAATCTAAATTTCTGATATGTCTTAACATGTATACTTTTTTTTTTAATTGTAAATAAATGGGATACATGTTGTTTCTGTTTGTACATGGAGTAACAGCATACCATTTGCATATTCATACATTTACATAGAGTAATGATGTTTGATTCATTCCGTTATTTTTTTCCTTCCCCCCCCACCCCTCCCACCTCTCTTTTCCCTCTATACAGTCCCTCCTTCCTCCATTCTTGCCCCCCTCCCACCCCCCATTATGTGTCATCATCCGCTTATCAGTGAGATCATTCAAAAGTTTTTAAATATTAAGTATATGAGGTAAAAACTAATATTAATTTATTATTGAAGAAAAAATTTTTTTAGTGTAACTTAAGTGCACAGTGTTGATAAGGTCTGCAATAGTGTACAGTCATGTGCTGGAACTTCACCTTCATTCACTGCTCACTCACTGACTGCCCTGGAGCAAATTCTAGTTCTGTAAGCTCCATTTACGGTAGTGACCTGTACAAGTATACCAATTTTAATATTTTATAAAAGCAGTATTTTTACTGTACCTCTTCTATAGTTAGCTATGCAAATACTATCATGTCATCATTGCCTACAGTATTTAGTACAGTAACATGCTGTACACGTTTGTAGCAATACACTGTACCATATCCTAGGTGTGTACTAAACTACACCATTTGGTTTTGTGCAAATGTACTCTATAATGTTTGCTCAGTGACAAAATCACCTAATGTGAATTTTTTAGAAGGTGTCCTCCCCCTTCAGCAACACATGACTGTAGTTAGAATGGTGTTTGTTATTGAGAGAGCATCATGGAGTATACTTACACAAACTAAGACAGCTATAATATCACTAGGCGATAAAGTCTTATGGGACCACTGTCACATGTATGGTTTGTGGTTGACAAAAGTGTTGTTATATAGCACATAACTATACTATAATTTTGCCATATTTTAAAAAAGTATAATAGGATTAGTTTTCCTTTATATATGCCATTAAAACTGTCTTTAGCTGTTATGTCTATTCTTCCAGATAAACTTTAGAACCACAACAATTAAACTCCTAATGAGAATTTGACTACATTTGAGGGAAAATTAATATTTTTTTTGGTTAATCTTCCAATTCAGGAATGTGGTGTACTACTCTCTCCATTTATTCAAGTCTTTCCATAGATCACTCTATGATATTTGATAGGCATTCTGTCTCTTCCTTATTGCCATTAAAAATGGCCTTTTGTTCTTGATTTTCTACTGATGTTTGGAAAGCTCTTGTTTAGGGTTTTGTGTGTTTTTTTCTGTAGGCATCCACCTAACTAAGTGCTCTTATTCTTCTCAGGTTTGTTTTTTTTTTTTTTTTTACTAGATTTTCTTGGGTGTTTAATTAGGTAATTATGGTCTACAAATAACAATGACCCTAATTTCTATACTTACCCCTCTCATTTTCATTTCATGCCTCACTACATATGCCAGAACTTCCACAACTATGGAAATAACAGGAATAATATCTGTCACCCTTGATTTGATTTGGCTCTTAAGAGGACTGCCTACAGTCTTTTGTCGTTAAATATTATGTTGACTCTTTAAGATTCTAGAACTAAGGATAAGTTTGGTGGTATAGTGCTTGCCTAGCACCTCAAAATATATATATATATGTTTATGTATAATTTTATTACAAGCTTTTTTCAGATTTTTAATCAGGAATAAGTATTATATTTTCTAAAACTTTTTTTCATCTTTGGTTGAAATTATCATGTAGTTTTTACCCATTAAACCTCTTACATGGTATAACATTAATAGATGTGATGTTCTTAGTATAAAATCTAGTTGTTTGGAATGAATTGTTTTATTCTTCTACTGAATTGGATTCAGAAGAATTTTATTTGAAAATATTTTCACCTCTGTTCAAAGGATTAATTTTTTAAGCCATGCTGATCATGTTAGCCTCATAAGACAAATTAGGTAGCTTTCTATTTTTTCTGTGTTCTGGAATTATGACCTGGCCAGGGGTATTCTTTCCCTGAAAGTTTGAAACAACTATATATTCAAAAATGTCAGAATCCTTTTAAGACATCATTCTTTAATAACAAAAGGGTTTTGTGCAGTAGTTATGGCCCAAGCTCCAGAGTGAGATTGCTTAGTTTTAATTCCAATTCAGGCACTTACTGTGCCTTTGGAAGCTTATTTAATTTTTTCTGAGCCTTAGTTTCCCATCTGTTAGTTTTAGTAGTATTGCACCCACTCCTAGAATCATTGTGAGGATTACATAAGAAGAATTCCTTCAAAGTTTTACAAAGCACAGTACCTGACAGACACATCAGGAGTTTTTTCCTTAATGGCCATTATTATTAATTTCTAATTTTCTCCAAAGTTACTGGCACAGTTTGGAGTTTCTGCTTTTCTTTATGATTGGTATTTTTCAAAAAAGTTATATATTTCATTTAGATTTTCAAACAAATTAGAATAAAGTGGTATACAGTATTTGTAAATCTTCATATTTTATTTTAAATGCATTTACTTTTTCTTATTTTGATTTTGGAAAAACAGATGCATGTTATTAGTTTTTTCACACTCTTAACACTCTCTGCACCTATTGCTTTATCTCTGTTTATTCATACTACTTCCACATTTTCCTATCCTGCTTTTCCTGGAGTTACTCTTTTGTTCATTTTCTAGTTTTTTATATTGAATTTTTAGTTTGCTTTTCCTTTAAAAAAAAAAAAATAGAATACATTTAATAATACACATTTGCCTCCACAAAAAGTTCTGCCCATATCCCTTTTTTGGATTTTTAAAAATTGCACTTTATTATAATTATTTTATTTCAATTTTTGGTTTAATATTTATTGAGTAGCATTTTTTTTAGAATTTCTTGCTCCTGATATAAGGTTACTCATAATTTTTTTGCTTGTGATATGTTTCAAACACATAGAAAAATATAGGAACAATATACTTTGCATAATTTTTATGTCTCTAATTATTAATTATAGAATGAAATCTAGATATACTTTTATTTAATATATGAAGGTTCTTGTAGTGACTCATATAGGACCAAAACTTTAAAGTGAGTTCTCCATTATGTGGTACAGAGTTTGCCATTACAAAAAGCTTATAAACATTGAATAAATTTAATTAATCATATTTTTGCCTATTTGAACTGTTAAGACTAATAGAATGTTAAGTATTATTATAGCTGTTTTTATCTTATTTCTAATAGTTTTTCTTTATCTGTTTGAAGATATACTTATCATATTGCCAATATTTTATTTTTTTTAATTTCTCAAGTTAATTTTCCTTTTCTCAGACTTTGAAAGTTTATCTCAGTTTTCATAGAAATTTCATAGTAAGTGCCTTGATGGGATATCTCTACAGGGGGACAAAAACAATTTGGAATTCAAAATTTTCTTACTGGGTTCTTCAGACTATTAGTTTCATGGTTACATGTACATATTTGCCTTTTTGTTTAGTTCTTTGACGAAGAGTCCCACTACCACTGTGCTCTGATACTCAACCTCCCAAAGTCACCTTTTACTGGGACATGGAATTTTACTTCCTGCAGTGAATACTACTCTGTGTCTCTCTGTCAGAAATATTCAGGTATCAATTATTATCCAGATAACTAAGGTACTTTTAAGCTGTTAGATCCATATGGTTCTTTTTCCAAAAATCTTATAAATGAAAATCTTATAAATTTATAATCATGGATAAATTGTATTGACTCAGTGTGACAGATTATCTCAAATGGAATGTGATTTTTTTTTCAAATGGCATTCCCATACTAAATAAAATATATATATCATGGAATTTGTTAATAGTAGTTGTCTAATGAGAATAAGTTATGGGTGAATTCTTTCTACTCTGGCATTTTTCAGATTTTAGTTTTCATCTTGAGGAAAGGAGAAGAAAAAACAGTATTTTAAATGTAATTCAGTACTGTATAAACATTCACTGTTAATTTTAGCACTGATTTTAAAGATACAAAGTACTATAAATGGATCACTATGACTTCCTCTAATCCAAATACAAATAAAATAGATACTTAAAAATGGAAATTATCCATAATTTGAAAAAGATATTACACTGCTTCTCATTGACCCTAAAGAGTTTTTAACAAGCGTCTAAGAACAAAAAGAAAAATGGTTACACAATGAGAACCTTAAGTATATTTCTTGTACTTTGGCAGTTTTTTTGCTAAATTGATCTTTACCCATTTGCCTTATTCAGATAAATACTGTAAATCAGTAATTTAAATATGTCCTCTTGCAAATGACTGTTGCTTTGTACATTGTTTCAGGGTACTTTGTAAGGGGACACTTTTAAATACCTTACGTGGTGAAGCAGTTCAGACAAAGGAGGTATTTGGCACCAAACTGAAATTTATTTATTGCTGACTACTTTTATTTATAACTTTCTTCTTCCTAAATTAGAACGACTAAACAAAATCTTGTTTTGATCTTAGAAACCAAATGTCGCAGCTCTGACCTTTTGCCTAAGGTACACAGCAAAACATACCTAATTCTCTTACCCTAAAATACCTAAAGCAGATTTGTCAGGGAAAAAAATTGAAAAACTGTCCGCTGTCTTGCAGTGCGTGTGTGGGATGGTTGTTATTATTGTTTTCTTTTACAGAAATGGAAGACAGTCAGCCCTTGCAGAACACCTCAGAGACTGTAAAGTATCTTAATAACCTGTACAAAATAATCCCGAAGACACTGACATGGCTTGACGCCAGGAAGGAGTGTCTGAAGGAGAACATGCAGCTGGTGAGCATCACTGACCCCTACCAGCAGGCGTTCCTCGCCGTACAGGCAGTCCGACGGAACTCTTCCTTCTGGATTGGACTCTCCAGTCAGGATGTAAGTTTTCAGTCCCAGCTGCAAGGATTGGATGACAGATGCAACATTTTTATTGTGCATTGCATCTCTCATAGACTAAAAGAAACCAGAGGTTTTTTTAATCTTACTCCAGTAAATTTCATGAATATATGTTTATTGTTTAGATGAAGAAATTGTTCTAGTGAATAAAATACTTCAGCACTTTTTATTTATTCTAGCCAAAGACTGAGCTAGATTTAGGAGCTGCCATATCTCTTCAACCAACAGAAAGAGAAGAAGGAAAGAATTTAAAAACCAGATGGGGTTGGGAATGTGGAAGTGCTGTGGATGATGTTGAAGAAAACTTTCCATCAGTTTTGAAATTGGCAGAGAGAAGTTAAGCCACTCTAAAAAGGGATTAGAGTCGTGTTTCACATCTCAAGTTCAGTCCCTGGGTAGATGACTTGGGTACTTCTCATTCGTTGCACAGCCCAGCAGCGTGCTGGTCTCCTGTTGATTCCCAGCATTGATGTCCATACAACATGAACAGGGATTGGTATGCAGCTAAGCTTTGGCTCCAGTCAAATATTTTTTTTTTCTTTTTCTTTTTTTTTTTTTTTTTAAGAAAGCTATCATATTCCTCTCCACATTGTAGGCATATTTGCCTCTCTTCTTGGACATGTTATACCCCACTATACCAATACAGGTCTAGGACTGCATGGAGAATATATAATTGAAAACAATTTAGTCCTAGAACAAACCTAGAATAGAATTGATAAATGATAGAAAAAACAGAATCGTTACCAGAAGCTCAGTTAAAAGTAGCATTTAGAAATGGCTTTCGCAATAGTCTTTCTGGGCCTCTGAGGATTCTGAAATTCACCCCCAAATCAAGTCAGAGCTGCCTTCCCAGCTTCACAGTGTCCACTCTTTGAGGGTTTCACATTTACTTACTGTCTTTTCAGTGTTTAGTGTTCTGTGGAACCTGTCATTGTGTCTTTTGCAAAAGGTGATAATAAGTTACTACATTTCCCAGTTTCTCTCATCTTAAATCTGAGCAATATTGTCACTGGAGAAAATTTGTAAACTACAATAAAATAAAACAAGAATATTGAAGTCATTATTTCATGGGAAAGTTGCTGTTATTCAAGTACTTAAAAAGAAATGTAATTTAGTATTTTGATGTTTTCTTCAAGTTATTTTTCTGTCAGCATCTATTTATTTTTAAAACATTTGGGGTCATACTGTTTTATAACTTCTCCCCCCACCTCATTTAATGATTTTGATCTTTTTTTTTTTCTCTTATTCTATTTTCAGTCTTCACTTATGATTTTATTTTCCTTAATTTTCCCTTGATTTTAACATATTCTGTGTAGCTGTGTATCATATATCTTCATAACCTTCCCTAAATCTTAGGGAATATTTTTTAAAAAAAATTTTTAGTTGTCAATGGACATTTTATTTTATTAATTGATA
Organism: Sciurus vulgaris; assembly: GCF_902686455.1. Lineage (NCBI taxonomy): Eukaryota > Metazoa > Chordata > Mammalia > Rodentia > Sciuridae > Sciurus > Sciurus vulgaris. The sequence goes on along the minus strand of NC_136463.1, from coordinate 114,519,476 downwards.
TGCGGTGCTGAGAATCAAACCCAGCGCCTCTCACACACTTTAGGCTAGGCAAGTGCTCTGCCCCTGAGCCACAACCCCAACCCCTTAGGGAATATTTCTTACAATAGTAATAAATAATACTTTAGTTTGAGAGCAATGGGAAGATATTGGAAGATTTTTAAAGAGAGTAGTAACAATATGAGATATTTACTTAAGAAAAATGACAGTGGTGAAGGGTGGTTAGGAGGAGTGAGCAGTCTGGAGAGGGAAGGACAGTTGTTTTATGTGCGCTCATGCAGGATATGCTGCTGGCCTGACTGAGCCACGTTTACGGGTGTTGGAGGTGTAGCAGTTCTGGGTTACATAGTGCCCATGTGGCCCTAGCAGTGGATCACTAAGTATTTAAGATGTCTCTAAGTCATCGGCTGGGCCAGGAGAACAGAGCAAGACTCGGGACATCTTAGTGAATGTCAGGAAGGAACAAGGGATCCACATCCACCGTGAATGTCAGCAACAGGCAAGAATTCTGAGAGTTTTCAGTGATAAGAGTATAACCCTTAAAGGAAGTGATCCAAGGAGGTAAAAATACCTACTACTCCCTTCTCATAGCCTTTCCGTCTCTAAGAATGGAAGAACAAACAGCCTTCCCTTGTGGCAGCTGAAAGGTTATTCCCTTTTAAAAGCCAGCTTTGCATGAAGGTCAGTTGAGGCCAAGAATTCAGTAAGGAGATGTTTATCATTTTAATGAACAGCTCGTTTTCAGTAAGGAGACTGAGAGTGTGGGAGGGTTTACTAGGATGGAATGGAGGTTCCAAAGCCCAGGGCCTGGGACTGAGGGCAGAACAGTGCGAGGGAAGGGCGGCAGGCAGTATGGGTAAGAGTGTAGCAAGTCACACCTCGAAAGCCCACATGTGAGGCCTTGGGGGCTTAGGAATTGGTTGCCAGGATTACAACTGGAACTATAGTCAAGAACAGTTCAAAATGAAGCAGCTAATGGTGCTAAGGCTTGACTGTGTTTGCTGTGTATGGTTCACTAAGGAGCCCGAACCTACCCTTTGCTCAGGATTCCAAATAAACTAGTGAGGCAAATGGGCTCAGGAACACTTGGTTCAGTGGTTTGATTAGGCCAGTATTGGTTATGTAAGTCCCAGTGCCCTGAGAAAACTCAGACACAACCCCACAACCTATTCCCTGGACTTCTACTCTGTAAATCCTTTCTCAAGATAGGTGGGTAGTCAGGCCCCTGCCAGGGTGTACAGACAGGTGTCCCCAGACTTTTAGCTTTCGCCAGACTATATAAACAAGGAAACTTTGCCCCACAGACAAGTGTTAAAACAGTAGTGAGAAATCTACAAGGCATAAGGAATTAAGAGAAAGGGAACTGGGCTGGGGTTGTAGCTCAGTGGTAGAGTGCTTGCCTAGCTTGTGTGAGGCACTGGGTTCGATTCTCAGCACCACATATAAATAAATAAAAAAAGATCCATTGACAACTAAAAAAAATTTTTTTAAAAAGAGAGAGAGAGAGAACTAACATTTATGTAGCTCTGTGTGTCAGCTAACCATTGGGTTATATATTCTACACCTAACAATAATTAATTATCTCATTAATTCTAGTCCCATGAAGCTATCACACCTATTTAATAGATGAGAGGATGAAAATTTGAAGAGGTAGACTCAAAATCAAAAGCTAGAAAATAACCAAACCAGATTCAAAACCAGATGTGCTTAGCTCCAAAGCTCATATTCTTCCCACTACACCACTTAATCCTTGCTTACAGCAGTCCTCTCTCCATTTAACTTTCTGGTTTCCAACAACCAGTAGTTCCAATGATGTGCGAGGCAGCAGAGTGTCATGGTGAGAACCATAGACTCTAAGGACTAACAACCTGGATTAAAATTCCAGCACTGTGATATATATTCTGTGACTTTACACACATTACATACCCTCAGTTTCCCTCATCTTTAAAATGGAGGTAATAATAGTACCTCTCTCATATGATCATTATGAGGCTTAAGGAAGTTGATATTTTTAAAGCACTTAGAAAAGTACCTGGGACATAGTAAGTGTTATGTGTGACAGTAGTTCTGTTCCTTTCATTGAAATGTTCCTTTAATGTTAGAAGGTAAAAATAATACCGAAGGGATAAAATGAGTATTATCTCTTGGAATGTATTTCTGTTCCTTTCAGGATGAGCTCAACTTTGGTTGGTCAGATGGGAAACGTCTTCATTTTAGTCGTTGGGCAGATGACAACAGGCAACTTGAAGACTGTGTAATATTAGATACTGATGGGTTCTGGAAAACGGCTGATTGCAATAATAAGCAACCAGGTGCTATTTGCTACTACCCAGGAAGTAGGTGAATTTTAAATATTTTAATGCTTAAATTATCTATCTCCTTGATAGGAAAATTTTGAGTGGTTTCGTAAAATTTTATTTTGGAATTATGAAGAAATAATACTAATATCCTTTTTACAACAAATTTTATTGAAGGCATTTATATTGAATTATTCAAAAGTCATTTGTTTTTATTTTAGACATTTTATCTTCACTTTTATATCAGTTAATACTGACATGTAAAGTCCCATTTTTAGCCGCATTTTGCATGTATTTTGAATTCACGTTGTTTTAGAAAATCCACTTTCGTTGGAATTCTTTCATAATTCTTAACATCAACAACTAGCATGACTTTCGTGACCCACTGTTAAGATTCAGTTGGCTGCAAGTAACAATGACAAACTCAAGTTAGCTTAAAGCAGAGGGAAATTAGAGCCCTTGAATAAGGGAAGAGCTGAGCCTCCTGGGGAATGGAGATCAGGAATCCGGAGATGCTCCCTTCTACCTGTTTTTCCTCTGTGTATCTGCACTCAGCTCTTCATATACTTTCTGCTTATCTCTGCACATCGTGGAGCTTGGTGTCTCAGCGACTTTCACTTAATGGATGTAACTGGAGATGAGTTAATGTTTCTGAATTTTACTTTTCAAATTCTTAGACTCTGATGGACTTAGCCTGAGTCACATATGCAACCTCCAGCCCAATTAGAGGAAAGTAGTTTTACAACTGTCAAGGGCCCATATTTGTGGGTTTGTGGTAGGAAGAACATACTGTTTTAGAGACAAAAGAATTTATTGTGAAGCAGGAAAGATACTGAATGGTCTATAGTACATATTAAACCAGTTTGATTTATTGTGAGTAGAGCTTATCTATGTTTACATCTTCTTACGTATACAACCTTTCATAAAATGAACCTCCCCAAAAAAGATATTCTAGAGGCCATATTTTAAATGATATTTCTGTTTGATTTGGTTAAAGTAATAACTTAGTTAGAACATCAAGTATTTCATTAAACTGTTCCTTTAGCCAGGCACAGTGGCACATGCCTGTAACCCCAGCAGCATGGGGGGCTGAGGCAGGTAGCTCACGAATTCAAGGCCGGTCTCAGCAACTTAGCAAGACCCTGTCTCAAAATAAAAAATAAAAAGGGCTAGGGATGTGGCTCAATGGTTGAGTGCCCCTGGGTTTGCTCCCTGGTACTAAAAATAAATAAATGAATAAAAATTAATTAATTAATTTAGAGATGTCAATAATCAAAAAATTAAAAATGAATTCTTAAAGTTATAGTGAGGTGCCTATTAATTAAGAGTTTTGTACAGTTTCTCTGAGGTGGCCCCTTGTACTTAATGTTTCATAATGCAAGAAGACAGAAACTACATTTAACCTAAAAAATACCTCATTTTTTACATTCTTCCATTTCACAATAGGGGAAATAAAAATTTTTCCCTGCAGAAAGACAGTTTTCAATCCCTAATATTTGAATATAAACAGAAAAACAAGCATCACCAAGCTATTCCTCCTTGACTTCCTAAATATTTCCTATGAATCAGGTCTAATGACTATGAACAGGTTTTAATATTACATGTGAAATTAGAATTCTTACCATTAACTCTTTTTCTAGATGACACTGAAAAAGAGGTCAAACAAGTCAAAAGTGTTAAATGTCCATCTCCTGTTCTAAATACTCCATGGATACCATTTCAGAATTCGTGCTACAATTTCATGATAACAAAGAGTAGACATATGGCAACAACACAGGATGAAGTCCATTCTAAGTGCCAGAAACTGAGTATGTATATTGCACTGTCATTATACTTTTATTTTGTATCATACTAATTTTTTAAAGAACCTGTTATAAATATTTCTAAGTAGCACTAGTAATTTGATTGCAAAAACATTTATCTCCTTATTTCCACATTATGAATGACAATATATAAAATTTTGTGTTTGGTTAAAATGACAAGTACAAAATTAATTCCTTTATTCATCTATTTGAGAATTAATCTTTGTATGTGTAAACAAGATAGACTCATCTTGAAAAGGAAAAGAAATGACACTATAGAGCAGAGAACTGATGCTAAACAAGCTAGACAAAGGATAAAGTGAAAATAGATTAGTTCAAGTGGTCAAAAGCTTAGAAATAGCACTGCGTAGCAGCTGTGCTTAAAAGAAATGTATATTTCACACTTTTAGCTCTCAAGACTGGAGCTAATTCCAATGAACTTCATTGAGGATTTATGACTTCTATACGATAGAACTATTGGAACTGTGAACTTTGTGAGAAGTACCTTTGGAAAATATCAAGCCATTATTCCCCAAAGTGGGCTCTATGTAACACTAGTCTTGAGAGATGTCCTGCAAAGAAAAGATTGAGAAATACTAGACTTCAAAACCTCTTGTTTTAACATTCTCAAAGTCATTAACTGATTTTAATACTGGCATCAATGAACGAGTTTAACTTTGTTTTAACCACTATTTACAACATTTTACCTGCACAGATCGAGTCTGAGAAAACCCCTTGTTAATTTCCTGAAATACACATTTTAGAAATACTAGACTTTTTAAATCTTAATATAATAGTGACTTGATGGAGTGACCAGCACCCTGACAGAATAGGTTCCTGCTTAGGAGGTGTGAGCCACCTGAGAAAATGAAAAGTCTGAAATATTCAGTAAAAGATTAAAGACAAAGACAAAGAATGGGTTTAAAAAGAGGAACGCCTGATGGGTCTTCCAGTCCTGATAGGAACTGGAACTAAACAACTGAAGAAGGCCCCAATTCTTTATTTAAGGGGGAGCACATCAAAGGCAGGGATAAGGTTTCAGTGGGAGTTTTGTTTTGGTGCTTGTTTCCTGGTGTGGCGGGGGTCTTGCGGTAACAGGTTGACTGGCATTTGGCAAACTACACCCACCTCGGGGAGGCTGTACTTACGACTTGAACAGTGAGCAGGTCAGGATGCCAGCATGAAGTGGGCAGTCTCACACCAGGGATTTCCTCCTGGGAGTTTCCAAGACAGCAACTTCCCTGCCTATGGCTGGAACATGGCTCAATTCATGCACATGGTTCATAGATGACTCCCAGCAGTGATCTCTAAAGAAAAAGAAGTTGTGTCTTATAGTCCATTTTAGAGACTTTTTCTTATTACAGAGTATTCTTTGATAGTATGTCATTAATATAGGTGGATTTGTGCCACCTGGATGATGAGCTCTAAATGGGGAAAAGTTAAATGAATCAATGTCTAAAATTCTTTACTTGGATACTAGTTTTCCACTATACTGTAGGACCCAGTTTAACATTTAAATGTTTGAATACTTATTTTGTTCATTATAGTATAAAGAGATAGCTTTAGTTTACATGTCTTTCTAATTTTCCAGTATTGTTTTGAAGAATATTAAATTGGGGAATAAAACTTTCTAAATTTGTCAAACAAAATAAAATGTTCCAGATAATTAATTATTAAAATTATCAACTTCTTATTTAACAGATTCAAAATCACATATGTTGAGTATACGAGATGAAAAGGAGAATAACTTTGTTCTTGAGCAACTTCTGCACTTCAATTATATGGCTTCATGGGTCATGTTAGGAATAACTTATGAAAGTAAGTTGTAAATCTGCCAATTTTCTCTGTTTATATTAGTACTTCATTATAGCCTTCTTAACAAACTGTGGAAGTCTAGTTCTTCAAAGTACATGCTTATCAATATACAAAAATATAATTATACAGGGGCTGGAGATATAGCTCTGTGGTAAAACCCTTGCTTAGCATGTATGAAGCTCTGTGTTTGATTGCCAATATTGCCAAATTTTTTCAGAGTTTAGCTATGTACATAATATAATTTATACACATAACAAGACAGTTTTTATGTCTCTGCTAATGCCATTGTTATACCTTTACCACCAAGCTGAGAGTTAAATAGTGGGAAATAATTTCTGCCCTCCACTCTTCCTTCTAGAAACTCAAGACTAACTAAAAATGATTACACTTGCATATAAATCTCCAGTACTTACTTTATATCTCTACTATGTACAATGAATGAGAACAGAATCACACTTTATTACTAATGTTTCACCTTTGGGTTTATAACACTGGCTTGGGGTATGTGTAGGGTAAGCAACAGGGAAACAACACTCCTGGTCTAACAGTGGGATAGAACATTTGAAAATTGGATTAAATGCCACTAATCCAAAATGTGATTGATATGAAATTTTTAAAAACACTGCATCTAATATACACAAGACCAATTTAGGAAGACACTCAGAGGCATACTGAAACCTGTGAAAGTTATGAAATTACAGAAAAGAAAATCTTACTGTGGGTATAAGGTATGAAAAACATACATTCCGCCTAGAAAGGGGCACAGGACAAGAAGCCAGAAGTAGGGTAGAAAAGGAAGCTAAGTTACTCAAATCTGACATTTTAAAAAAATATGCTTTTTTCTTTGCTCACCCAGCTGCTGCTTAGAGTTGCCACTGTTTTCTTTAATATTTTTTTTTGTAGTTGTCCATGGACCCTTATTTTATTTATTTGTATGTCTAGCCTCATGCATGCTAGACAAATGCTCTACCACTGAGCCACAACTCCAGCCCCTTTAAATGTTTATTCTTGCAAGGGAGTTAATGAAGATTAAACTATGAAGCAATGTGTAAGACTTGAACTGCTAGATGAGGATGAGTTCATCACAGTAGGACTTAATTGACCCAAGGCTTTCTTCAACAGCACTTAAGTACCTTTAAATTTAGGGGTAGGAAAAAAAATGGAGAAAAATGTGGTAGAAAGTTCTAGGCTTTCCCTGAAAGTGGAAGAAACAGTGATCTTGTTTTGAGCATTGGAAAACAAACCCAGGATTCAGAGATTGAAAATAGATACTCTGATGTAATTTATAGAAATATCTTCTACATTCTGTAAAAGCATTTTCATATCTGAAGACTTCAAGTTATCTTAATTTCTTTTATAAAATGTATAGGTAACAAAAATTTTACTAAAACATGAAGACATATAAAGGGACATAAAAGGATTTTTTTTTCAAGCAAACACTAAATTTGGTTTAAATCTAATTTTTACTGACAATTTTATATCCACAAGTCACTGTTTTAATTACTTAATTTTATATCCATAAGTCACTGTTTTAGTTACTTTAAAATATTTACAGAATATTTAAAATGGGATATAGCACCTATATAAAGAGCTTTGGTTTTTAAAACCTTCTAGCTTTTCAACAGTGGGAACTTGAATAGAAATTACTAAGCTAATATGGCAGCTGAGAGCTACTTCAAGCCAGGTAAAAAAGTGAACTTTTGTCACAGCAACTTTAGAATATAACACTGCACGTTGCATTGTTCAGAAAACTGAAACCTTTAAAGTTCCAGAGAAAGAAAAAGGATGTGGGAAACATACAGGAATAAAGCAGCAAGCAAGAACCAAGTCATACGCACAGCCTTTGGGGTGTGCCATTGGTGCCAGCCCATGCTTAGGTGTATTGCTCTGGGAGATGTTAATCAGTGACCAGGACTGCAGTGGGTATGGTAGATAAAGATGGTGTCACTCTTCATTCCAGCTTGTAATTTTAACAGACTTAACATCTGTTTTATTTTTAACTCTTTATTGAGACATATTCCTGTACCAAACAATCCAGTCACTTAAAATGTACAGTTTAATGGATTTTAATAGTCACAGAGTTGTACAACCATCACTGTCTCAAAAAGAAACACCACACCCATAAGCATTCCCTTCCTGCCCCTCCCCATTTCCTACTAGACTCCAGCCTTCAGCAACCACCAATCTATTGTCTGTCTCTACAAATTATCTATTCTCGACAGTTCATATAAATGGGATCATACAGTATGTGATATTTGGGGGACTGACTTCTTCCCCTTTAGCATAAAGCTTTCAAGGTTCATCCTGTAGCATATATCAATCAGTATGTCATTCCTTTCTGTGACTGAATAATGTCCCAAACTATAGATACAGCATATTTTATTTCCATTCATCAGTTGGTGGATAGTTAGGTTGTTTTCACATTTTTGGTTATTAGGAATAATACTTCTCTGAACGTTCATGTGTAAGCTTTTGTGCGGACATGTTTCTATTTCTCCTGATTTACACCTCGGTTATATAATTCCTAATAGAATTCCTGGGTCTTTTATTTAACCCTTTGAAGATTGTTTTCAAAAAGAATCTGTATTTTTTCCATTTCTATTATCAGTGTATGGGAGTTCCAATTTCTTCATACCTATACTAACATTTATTTCTGTTTTTTTTATTACAGTCCACCAAGTGGATCTCAAGTGATATTTCATTTAGGGTTTTTATTGTATATCCCTGATGGCTAATTAAGTATCTTTACATGTGCTTATTGACTATTTGTATATCATCTTTGAAGAAATCTTTTAGAAGGAAGGAATAGGAGACAGAAAATCAGTTGTTTGAAATATAACCCTGTTCCTGTAAGTTTCGATTTAATCTCTAAGCATAGTAAAAACATGTTTCTTCTCTAGATAATTCTCTGATGTGGTTTGATAAGACCATGCTGTCTTTTACACACTGGCGAGCAGGAAGACCCACTGTAAAAAATGGCAAGTTTTTGGCTGGGTTGAGTACTGACGGCTTCTGGGATATTCTGACCTTTAATGTTATTGAAGAAACACTTAATTTTTACCAGCACAGCATTCTCGCTTGTAAAATTGAAATGGGTAAGTATGCAAAGATGAATTTCCTTTCCAAGGAAGGAGAATGTAAAGCAAAAGCTCTCATGGTGGGAATCATGCAGCTGTGCTGAGTGCTTCATTCAGTCCCACGTCGGGTGCTGCAGAGGTTACAGAGGAGGAGAAGGCCCTGGTCAGGGTGGGGCCTCGTGTCCTGGCCTCCACCCGGAGTAAAACGTAATTGGGGAGACACCATGAACTTGCTTGTAATATGTAGGACAGTGTTAGAGTACTTGGTACAAACCAAAGAGCTGAACAAAAACAGCAATAATGGAAGAAAGGAATGCCTCCAGGAGGAAGTGACACTGGGCTGGGCCTTAAAGGATGGATAAGGAAATAATAAGAAAGTAAGGAGGTGTGTTTGGGGAGAGTTTTCACATTCCAAACAAAAGTAATGTCTCTTGACCGTGCCTAATCAATCCTTAAATAAATCCATTGTGAAATGCTTGTTTAAATCTTCACAGCTGAAGATGGCTGTCACTACCACCCTGCTCTAAGCTCTCTGCTGCTACAGAGTGCATCGCAGTTCATCCTGGCTGATCCTCTCCCTCATACTGCTGCAGCATAGCATCCTGGCATCCCCTATCATCAGTTAACTGGAGTCCTTGTGAACTTTTTTGACTTCGGAAACCAGCCTCTCCTCCCTATTTCTAGGCCTCCTCCCAGCCCCCATCTGTTTCCCATTCTTACTCATTAAGCATTTTTTTTTTCAGGCTGATTTCTTAAGTTGTCTCCCTGTGTAGATTATGTCCAGCTTCATATTTGTACCTTTATTTATTTTTTTCTTCCTGACAAGAAGCTTTCCATTTTCTTCTTTTTTCATTTTTAATAAAGTTTTCATTTTAAATAACTTTATAAAAAGTTGCACAAATAGTGCAGTTCCCAGGTACCCACAGCCGCTCTCCCCAGATGACATTAGCATGGCACCTCTGTCACAATGAATAAGCCAGTATTGATACATTGTTATTAACTAAAGTCTCTACATTATTTCCTTAGATTTCACCAAATGCCTTTTTCAGTTCAGGATTCTCTCCAGGATGGCCATTGCAGTCAGTCATCACATACCTTTTGCCTCCCCTTGTCTGTGATGTTTCCTCGGGTTTTCTTGTTTTTGACAACCTTCATGGTTTTGAGGAGCACTGGTCATGCATTTTGTAGAAGACCCCTCTGCTGCTTTAGCTAATGTTTTTCTCATGATTAAACTGGAGCCTTGAGTTGCGAGTAGGGGACCAGAGATGTAAGGTGTTATTTTCATCATATCATGAATGGTACAAGCAATATGTCTTATCACTAGATTGAACTTTTTTTTTTTTTATTGTAAACAAATGGGATACATGTTGCCTCTCTGTTTGTACATGGCGTAAACGCATACCATTTGTGTAATCATAAATCCACATACAGTAATGTTATTTGATTCATTCTGTTATTTTTTCCCTTCCCCCCACCCCTCCCACCCCTCTTTACCCTCTATACAGTAGTTCCTTCCTCCATACTTGCCCCCCTCCCTAACCCTAACTCTAACCCTAACATTAACCCTTCCCTCCCCCCCTTTATGTGTCATCCTCCACTTATTAGCGATATCATTCGTCCCTTGGCTTTTTGAGATTGGCTTATCTCACTTAGCATGATATTCTCCAATTTCATCCATTTGCCTGCAAATGCCATAATTTTGTCATTCTTTATGGCTGAGTAATATTCCATTGTGTATATATACCACAGTTTCTTTATCCACTCATCAATTGAAGGGCATCTAGGTTGGTTCCACAGTCTGGCTATTGTGAATTGAGCAGCTATGAACATTGATGTGGCTGTATCTCTGTAGTATGCTGATTTTAGATCCTTTGGGTATAGGCCAAGGAGTGGGATATCTGGGTCAAATGGAGGGTCCATTCCAAGTTTTCTAAGGAATCGCCACACTGCTTTCCAGAGTGGCTGCACTAATTTGCAGCCCCACCAGCAATGTATGAGTGTACCTTTCTCCCCACATCCTCGCCAACACCTGTTGCTTGTATTTTTGATAATCGCCATTCTAATTGGGGTGAGATGGAATCTTAGGGTGGTTTTGATTTGCATTTCTCTTATTACTAGAGATGTTGAACATTTTTTCATATGTTTATTGATTGCTTGTACATCTTCTTCTGTGAAGTGTCTGTTCATTTCCTTAGCCCATTTGTCGATTGGATTATTTGTATTGTTGGTGTAGAGTTTTTTGAGTTCTTTATAGATTCTGGAGATTAGTGCTCTATCTGAAGTATGATTCGCAAAGATATTCTCCCACTCTGTAGGCTCTTTCTTCACATTACTGATAGTTTCCTTTGCTGAGAGAAAGCTTTTTAGTTTGAATCTATCCCAGTTACTGATTCTTGCTTTTATTTCTTGTGCTATGGGAGTCCTGTTGAGGAAGTCTGGTCCTAGGCCGACATGTTGAAGATCGGGACCTACTTTTTCTTCTATAATCTGCAGAGTCTCTGGTCTGATTCCAAGGTCCTTAATCCATTTTGAGTTGAGTTTTGTGCAGGGTGAGAGATATGGGTTTAGTTTCATTCTGTTGCATATGGATTTCCAATTCTCCCAGCACCATTTGTTGAAGAGGCTATCTTTTCTCCATTGCATATTTTTGGCGCCTTTGTCTAGTATTAGAAAGTTGTATTTATTTGGGTTTGTGTCCGTGTCCTCTATTCTGTACCATTGATCTACCTGTCTATTTTGGTACCAGTACCATGCCGTCTTTGTTACTATTGCTTTGTAATAAAGTTGAAGTTCGGGTATTGCGATACCCCCTGCTTCATTTTTCCTGCGAAGGATTGCTTTAGCTATTCTGGGTTTCTTATTCTTCCAGATGAATTTCATGATTGCTTGCTCTATTTCTGTAAGGTACGTCGTTGGGATTTTAATTGGGATTGCATTGAATCTGTATAGCACTTTTGGTAGTATGGCCATTTTGACAATATTAATTCGGCCTATCCAAGAACATGGGAGATCTTTCCATCTTCTAAGGTTTTCTTCGATTTCTTTCTTTAGTGTTCTGTAGTTCTCATTGTAGAGGTCTTTTACCTCTTGTGAGATTGATTCCCAAGTATTTTATTTTTTTTGATGCTATGGTGAATGGGGTAGTTTTCATAATTTCTCTTTCTGAGGATTCCTCACTTATGTATAAAAATGCATTGGATTTATGAGCATTGATCTTGTAACCTGCCACTTTACTGAATTCACTTATGAGTTCTAACAGTTTTCTGGTGGAATTTCCTGGTTCCTCTAAGTATATAATCATATCATCCGCAAATAGGGATAGTTTGAGTTCTTCTTTTCCTATTCGTATTCCTTTAATTTCCTTGGTCTGTCTAATTGCTCTGGCTAGAGTCTCAAGAACGATATTGAATAGGAGTGGTGAAAGAGGGCATCCCTGTCTTGTTCCAGTTTTTAGGGGGAATGCTTTCAGTTTTTCACCGTTTAGAATGATATTAGCCATGGGCTTAGCATAGATGGCCTTTACAATGTTAAGGAATGTTCCCACTATCCCTATTTTTTCTAGTGTTTTGAGCATGAAAGGGTGTTGTATTTTATCAAATGCTTTTTCTGCATCTATTGAAATAATCATGTGATTCTTGACTTTAAGTCTATTGATATGGTGAATTACATTTATTGATTTCCTGATGTTGAACCAACCTTGCATCCCTGGGATAAAACCCACTTGATCGTGGTGCACTATCTTTTTAATATATTTTTGTATGCGATTTGCTAAAATTTTATTGAGAATTTTTGCGTCAATGTTCATTAATGATATCGGTCTGAAATTTTCTTTCCTCGATTTATCTCTGTCTGGCTTGGGTATCAGGGTAATATTGGTTTCATAGAATGAGTTTGGGAGGGTACCCTCCTCTTCTATTTCATGGAATACTTTGAGAAATATTGGAATGAGCTCTTCTTTAAAGATTTTGTAGAACTCGGCTGAGAACCCATCTGGTCCTGGACTTTTCTTTGTTGGTAGGCTTTTGATGACCTCTTCTACTTCATTACTTGAAATTGTTCTATTTAAATTGTGTATGTCCTCCTCGTTCAATTTAGGCAATTCATATGTCTCTAGAAACCTGTTGATGTCTTCGAAATTTTCTATTTGGTTAGAATATAGATTTTCAAAATAGCTTCTAATTATGTTTTGTATTTCAATCGTGTCTGTTGTGATATTTCCTTGTTCATTTCGAATTTTGGTGATTTGGGTTTTCTCTCGTCTTCTCTTTGTTAGAGTGGCTAAGGGTTTATCAATTTTGTTTATTTTTTCAAAGAACCAACTATTTATTTTGTCAATTTTTTGTATAGTTTCTTTTGTTTCAATTTCGTTGATTTCAGCTCTGAGTTTAACTATTTCCTGTCTTCTACTACTTTTGGTGTTGGTCTGTTCTTCTTTTTCTAGGGCTTTGAGCTGAAGTGTTAGGTTGTTTATTTGTTGATTTTTACTTCTTTTATTGAATGCGCTCCATGAAATAAATTTTCCTCTAAGTACTGCTTTCATAGTGTCCCAAAGATTTTGATATGATGTTTCTTTGTTCTCATTTACCTCTAAGAATTTTTTAATTTCCTTCCTAATATCTTCTGTTATCCATTCATCATGTAATAGCATATTGTTTAATCTCCAGATGTTGGAGTAGCTTCTGTTTTTTACTCTTTCATTTATTTTTAACTTCAATCCATTATGATCTGATAGAATACAAGGTAGTGTCTCTATCTTCTTGTATTTGCTTACATTAGCTTTGTGGCATAATATATGGTCTATTTTAGAGAAGGATCCATGTGCTGCTGAGAAGAAAGTGTATTCGCTCTTGGTTGGATGGTATATTCTATAAATGTCCGTTAAGTCTAAATTATTGATTGTGTTATTGAGATCTATGGTTTCTTTGTTCAATTTTTGTTTGGAAGATCTGTCCAGTGGTGAGAGAGGCGTGTTAAAATCACCTAGTATTATTGTGTTATGGTCTATTTGGTTTCTGAAATTGAGAAGGATTTGTTTGACATACATGGATGAGCCACTGTTTGGGGCATAGATGTTTATGATTGTTATGTCTTGCTGATTTATGGTTCCCTTAAGCAGTATGTAATGTCCTTCTTTATCCCTTTTGACTAGTTTTGACTTGAAGTCCACATTATCTGAAATGAGGATGGATACCCCAGCTTTTTTGCTGAGTCCATGTGCATGATATGTTTTCCCCCATCCTTTCACCTTTAGTCTGTGGGTATCTCTTTCTACGAGGTGAGTCTCTTGCAGGCAACATATTGTTGGATCTTTCTTTTTGATCCAATCTGCCAGTCTATGTCTTTTGATTGATGAGTTCAGGCCATTAATATTCAGGGTTATTATTGAGATATGATTAGTATTCCCGGTCATTTGGTTCATTTTATTTATTTATTTATTTATTTATTCATTCATTTTGAGACGACTTGGTTCTTCCTTTATTTGACAATTCCTTTAGGATAGTTCCTCCCATTGCTGATTTGTTTCTTTGTTTTTCATCTCTTCCTCGTGGAATATTTTGCTGAGAATGTTCTGTAATGCCAGCTTTCTTTTTGTAAATTCTTTTAGCTTTTGTTTATCATGGAAGGATTTTATTTCATCATCAAATTTGAAGGTAAGTTTTGCTGGGTATAAGATTCTTGGTTGGCATCCATTTTCTTTCAGGGCTTGAAAAATGTTGTTCCAGGCCCTTCTAGCTTTTAGGGTCTGAATTGAAAAATCTGCTGATATCCGTATTGGTTTCCCCCTGAATGTAATTTGATTCCTCTCTCTTGCGGCCTTTAAAATTCTGTCTTTATTTTGTATGTTGGGCATTTTCATTATAATGTGCCTTGGTGTGGGTCTGTTGTAATTTTGTATATTTGGAGTCCTATAAGCCTCTTGTACTTGATCTTCCATTTCATTCTTCAGATTTGGGAAATTTTCTGATAGTATTTCATTGAATAGATTGTTCATTCCTTTGGTCTGTTTCTCTAAGCCTTCCTCAATTCCAATAATTCTTAAATTTGGCCTCTTCATGATATCCCATAGTTCTTGGAGATTCTGTTCATGATTTCTTACCATCTTCTCTGTTTGTTCAACTTTGTTTTCAAGGTTAAATATTTTATCTTCAATGTCTGATGTTCTGTCTTCCAGGTGTTCTATTCTATTGGTTATGCTTTCTATGGAGTTCTTAATTTGGTTTATTGTTTCCTTCATTTCAAGGATTTCTGTTTGTTTTTTTTTTTTCAATATCTCTAACTCTTTATTGAAGTGATCTTTTGCTTCCTGTATTTGCTCTTTTAACTGTCGATTGGTGCGATCATTCAGTGTCTGCATTTGCTCTTGCATCTCGTCATTTGCTTCCCTGAGCATTTTAATTATGTACATTCTGAACTCCCTTTCTGTCATTTCTTCTGCCATGCTGTCGTTGGGTTTCATTGATGTAACATCTAGATTTGTTTGCAGCATTTTCTTTCCTTGTTTTCTCATATTGTTCAGGTATCAGTTGACTGCTGTGATATTGCAGATTTCCTCTATTGTCTTATAATATCCCTGAAGATTTCTATTATATCCCCTCTTAGTCTTCAGTAGCCTGAAATCTTGGAGGAAGTTGATAATGCAGTTCTCCACAAGGGAGCTGACTCCCTAGGGGTGGTGGCCTTCCGGTGGGGTATATTCCCTGCTAGTGGGCAGAGGTACCTTCACTTGCTGATGAATGGTCATCCAGAAGGGAAGTAGGATGTGGGCTGATGCAAGACCAGTTTGGGCCTGTGTCTCTGATTTTACAGTCCTTTTGGGAGAACCTCACCCAACAGGGAGGAGTCACCCGGTGGGGAGGTCTCGCTGGTCGGTTTTCCTCCCAGAGGTTCCGTTCAATTCACAACTACCGCCTGGGCTGGGCAGCCTTCTTCTGCAATGTTCCCAGGGACCCGGACCTACCTCCTGGGCCTGGAAGCCTCACCCTTCGCAAACGAATCTCCTTAGGCTGCCTCTCCTCAGAGAAGCTGCCTGCAGTCCTGGAGCCTTCGCTCCGCCCCTCAGTTTTTCTGTGGGGCCCTTCCACCAAGAAGCCGTCTAGGACCCTGCTCTGCACTTTTTGCCTGGCTATGCGGCTCCTCCTCTGAGCAGCCACCTGGAGCCCCTTACAATCGCTCCGAGTCCCAGTGACCCGCCACACGCCTTTTCCTCCGGCAGCCACCTGTTGTTCCGTGCGGTCGCTCTAAGACGAAGTGACCCACCATGCACCTCTTTCTCCACCAGGCAGTCACCCAGAGATCTGGTGCGTCACGAGTCCCAAGAACTCACTGTGCACCTTCTTGTCCCGACTGCCTCCCGTAGCCCTGGTGCAGTCACTTCGAGCCCAAGCACCCCGCCGCGCTCCTCCTCCTTCTCCAGACAACCTCCCTGTGTTCAGGAGCGGATGCTCTGGGACCAAACCACTCACCACGCTGTTCCACCAGATAGCCGCCCAGAGCCCTGGCGCAGCTGCTCCAATTCCAAGCGACGTGCCGAGCCCGTATTTCTCCTTCTCCTCTGGGCAGCCCCCTGTGTTCAGGGGTGGTCACTTTCAGTCCAAACAGCTCACCAAGCACCTTCTCCTTTAGGCAGCCTCCCAGAGCCCGGGTGGTTGCGCCGAGTCCAAGCGCTGTGGTGAACAGCCACCTCTCCAATGCTCCCAGCTGTCTGCGATCACTGCTCCGGCCGGGGGAGGGGCGTCTCGCCCGCAGCTCTACTTTGCAAAGATCCCTGCTTTCGGGGCTACCTCCCCGTCCGGGACGCCTGCCCCGTCCGGGACGCCTGCCCAGTGGGACACTCTCGCCTGGCTGCTTTGAGTTGGTCCCAAGGCTCTCTATATCTCCTCTTCTTGAGTCCTGAGTCCTGGAGCAACACGAAACGCAGCCACCCTCTAGTCCGCCATCTTGAATCCCCCTAGATTGAACTTTGATGGCTCGGCCCAAGGCAGTGTTTATGAGGTTTCTCTACGGTACAGAACTCTTTCCCCCTCTCCACGCTGCACTCTTTGTAAAGGAGCTACTGCACGCAGTCCCCACTTACAGGATCGACCCTTATCCTCTACCTTCCTGAGGGAGGAGTATCTATATTAATTACTTGTAATTCTGCATAAAAGATCTGTCTGTCTTCTTCCATTTAAAATTTGGTCATTTATTTGTACATTATTTATTAATTTATATTTTATATTTTATTTTATGTTATATATATTATATATTTACATTTATTTTTACCTTATTTATTTCTGTTGTTTATTTGTTTTTTAATTTATTTTTATTGTAAACAAATGACATACATCTTGTTTCTCGTTTATACATGAAGTAGAGGCATACCATTTGTGTAATCATACATTTACATAGGGTAATGGTGTTTGATTCATTCTGTTATTATTTTCCTTCCTCCCCTCCCCTCCCACCCTTCTTTTCTCTCTACACAGTTCCTCTTTCCTCCATTCTTACCTCCTTCCCACCCCCCATTGTGTGTCATCATCTACTAATCAGGGAGGTCATTCATCCTTTGGATTTTTGAGATTGGCTTATCTCACTTAGCATGATATTCTCCAATTTCATCCATTTGCCTGCAAATACCATAATTTTATTATTCTTTACAGCTGAGTAATATTCCAGTGTGTGTGTGTGTGTGTGTGTGTGTGTGTGTGTGTGTGTATATATATATATCACAGTTTCTTTATCCATTCATCAATTGAAGGACATCTGGGTTGGTTCCACAATCTGGCTATTATGAATTGAGCAGCTATGAACATTGATGTGGCTGCATCTCTGTAGTATGCTGATTTTAAGTCCTTTGGGTATAGGCCAAGGAGTAGGATAGCTGGGTCAAATGGTGGTTCCATTCCAAGTTTTTTTTTTTGTAATATTTTTATTTTTAATTTTTTTTATTATTGTAAACAAATGGGATACTGTTGTTTCTCTATTTGTACATAGAGTCAAGGCATACCATTTGTGTAATCATAAATTTACATAGGGCAATGTTGTTTGATTCATTCTGTTATTTTTTTCCCTTCCCTCCCACCCCTCTTTTCCCTCTATACAGTCCTTCCTTCCTCCATTCTTACCACCCTCCTTATCCCTAACCCTAAACATAACCCTAACCCTAACACTAACCCCTCCCACCCTCCATTAAGTGTCATCATCCGCTTATCAGCGAGATCATTCGTCCTTTAGTTTTTTGAGATTGGCTTATCTCACTTAGCATGATAGTCTCCAATTTCAACCATTTGCCTATAAATGCCATAATTTTATCATTCTTCATGGTGGAGTAATATTCCATTGTATATATATACCACAGTTTCTTAATCCATTCATCAGTTGAAGGACATCTAGGTTGGTTCCACAATCTGGCTATTGTGAATTGAGCAGCTCTGAACAGTGATGTGGCTGCATCTCTGTAGTATGCTGATTTTAAGTCCTTTGGGTATAGGCCAAGGAGTGGAATAGCTGTCAAATGGTGGTTCCATTCCAAATTTTCTAAGGAATCTCCATACTGCTTTCCAGAGTGGTGCACTAATTTGCAACCCCACCAGCAATGTATGAGTGTACCTTTTTCCCCATATAATTGCCAACACCTATTATTGCTTGTATTCTTATAATCACCATTCTAATTGGGGTGAGATGGAATCTTAGGGTAGTTTTGATTTGCATTTCTCTTATTACTAGAGATGTTGAACATTTTTTCATATATCTGTTGATTGCTTGTACATCTTCTGTGAAGTGTCTGTTCATTTCCTTAGCCTATTTGTTGATTGGGTTATTTGTATTCTTGGTGTAGAGTTTTTTGAGTTCTTTATAGATTCTGGAAACTAGTGCTCTATCTGAAGTATGAGTGGCAAAGATTTTCTCCCACTCTGTATGCTCTCTCTTCACATTGCTGATAGTTTCCTTTGCTGAGAGAAAGCTTTTTAGTTTGAATCTATCCCAGTTATTGATTCTTGCTTTTATTTCCTGTGCTATGGGAGTCCTGTTAAGGAAGTCTGATCCTAAGCTGACATGTTGAAGATTTGGACCTACTTTTTCTTCTATAAGACGCAGGGTCTCTGGTCTGATTCCAAGGTCCTTGATCCATTTTGAGTTGAGTTTTGTGCAGGGTGAGAGATAGGGGTTGAGTTTCATTCTGCTGCCTATGGATTTCCAGTTTTCCCAGCACCATTTGTTGAAGAGGCTATCTTTTCTCCATTGCGTATTTTTGGCACCTTTGTCTAGTATGAGAAAATTGTATTTATTTGGGTTTGTGTCCGTGTCTTCTATTCTGTACCATTGATCTACCTGTCTATTTTGGTACCAATACCATGCCATTTTTGTTACTATTGCTTTGTAGTATAGTCAAAGTTCTGGTTCTCTTCCAGCTAAGGATTTCTTTAGCTATTCTGGGTTTCTTATTCTTCCAGATGAATTTCATGATTGCTGGCTCTATTTCTGTGAGGTACATCATTGGGATTTTAATTGGAATTGCATTGAATCTGTATAGCACTTTTGGTAGTGTGGCCATTTTGACAATATTAATTCTGCCTATCCAAGAACATGGGAGATCTTTCCATCTTCTAAGGTTTTATTTAATTTCTTTCACTAGTGTTTTTTAGTTCTCATTGTAGAGGTTCTCATTCACCTCTTTTGGTAGATTGATTCCCAAGTATTTTATTTGTTTTTAGTGTTTTATTACTTCCTGGTTGCCGTACTTTTTATTCTTACTTTTGCCTGACCCTCTAGTCCTAGGGTGTACTCATGGTTATTTGTTTTATACTTTGGATTATTATCCAACATATATTGCATCACTTACTGCTTTGTTCAAGTTGTTCCAGTTTTGACCAGTGAGCTCTTTCCCTTAGCTGCAGGGTCCCTTTGAAATAGCCTCATTGTTATGGGGGTTTGTTGTCTATTGCTTGTTTTCAGCTCTTCCTTACTTTTTGGATAACTTATTTCTCTTTAGTCTGAATTTCCCCTGATCCTCCAGACCTGGTTTTCCAAGCAGGCTTGAATGCAGATAAATCTCTCTTTCATAGTCAGTCTCACATATCCTAGTGGTTAGCAGTTTTGTCATAATTTCAGGTATTGCTGCTTTCTGTCTCCAGATATTATGTGAGCTTCTTATATAAAGGCAATATTTATACCTTTTAAAAAAATCAACCAGACAATATAAGAGCCTATTATGTGTTCGGTGACAAATAAGAAAAATAAAGTAGGCTTCAACTACCCTTATGTATAATGAAATCAGTTTTATTTAATTTGTAAATGATTGCATGTCGTTTTATCCAAAATATGTATTGGGAATAATTTAAATTTAATTACTGCTGGGTGCAGGGCACACACCTGTAACCCCAGTGACTCGGGAGGTGAGGCAGGAGGATCTTAAAGCCAGCCTCAGCAAAAGTGAGGTGCTAAGCAACTTAGTGAGACCCTGTCTCTAAACAAAACACAATATAGGACTGGAGATGTGTCTCAGTGGTTGAGTGTCCCTGAGTTCAATCCCCAGTACCCAAAAAAAAAAAAAAAATTAATTACTAACATTTATTTTAAATGTTATAGTTGACTACAAGGAAGAACATAATACTACACTGCCACAATTTATTCAATACGAAGATGGTATTTATAATATTATTCAGAGAAAGCTAACATGGTATGAAGCATTAAACACATGTTCTCAAAGTGGAGGTCATTTGGCAAGTGTTCATAATGAAAATGGCCAGGTCTTTCTGGAAGATATTGCAAAACGTGATGGATTTCCACTGTGGGTTGGGCTCTCAAGTCATGATGTAAGTCTTGCTTTGTTTTTCAAAAATTTTCTAAATCTGTTACTTCAAAGATTAGAAACTTGTACATAAATATTAACTCAAAGCATAGTATCAGATTCAGTCCTAGAACTCCATCATGGAACAAGTGAAAAATTGTATTTGTAAAATGCACTGGGGTAAATGGCCAGGCCATCCCAAGTACCCAAGGAATCCATTTCTCAATAGCACTTTTTATAGCCACTATGGGGCTGGCCAATTGCAAAGCCGGTGAAAAGGCAATAGAAGCAGAAAAATCTGAATTTCAGTACTACTAACTGGTCTTCCATTTCTGTGCTAGCTGATCATAAGCATCTTATTTAATCAATGTAACCCAATTTCCTCATATGTAAAATCAGGGTAATAATATTTCATTGAAATTTTAATATAAGAATTTATGTAAATTGCCAGGTAAATTTTTTAACACAGTAGGACTTATATGTACACTTTTTTCCCACTTTTCTACTAGAAATTAGCACTGCTTAAGATTAATATTCTGCTGGAATATTAGTTCCACTATTTTAATCCTATTAATTAATGTAGTCTTCCCATTTTGATTTTCTTGGGAAATAGTTTCCTTTTCCAGACCTGCTACTTGATGGCCTCTGTAATGTGGAAATTGTAGCCAGACACACAAACCACAAAACACAGAAAACGATATCCAGAGCAATATGAAGATTGGGATTATAAATATGTAATTATGATAAGTGGAAGACACTTGCATGTCATTTAATTTCAAATGTTATGTAGAACTCATCCTTTAAAAAAATAAATCCATAAATGTAACTCTTTCTTAAATTGTGCCAGAGCAAAAGTTCCAAATCACTGCATCAAAAGTAAATTTCTGATTATGCAGATCTAATACATCTAGACCTATAACATATATCCAGAACAGTGATATTTGTGAGCAAATAATTTGCATTCCATTCTAATACTTCTTTAAGTAAGTAAATTGTTCTTTATGTCATTTTTTAAGGCATGCATCTGAGCTTAGATTGTCTCCATTATTCTTAAAATAGGGAAATGAATCAAGTTTTGAATGGTCTGATGGCAGTGTACTTGACTACATCCCATGGGAAGACCAAAAATCTCCTGGAAATTGTTTGGTCTTGGATCCAAAAGGAATTTGGAAACATGAAAAATGCAACTCTGTTAAGGATGGTGCCATTTGCTATAAACCTACAAAAGGTAAGATTTGATTTTAAATAGCTGTTTAACTAAAATATGACGTAATTTATGCACATAATTACTCAATGAAAATATTCATAGATTTTAAATAAGGCTTATCCACAAATTCTATAAAAATAGTTTTGATACTTTGTGAATAAAAACAAATATTATATGTCCTCCCAGGGAATTTGTTCCCAAAGACTTTCATTCTATCACTAAATAAATTTTACTCTAGAATCTGTGAATTCTAGTTTCATATAGCAGTGTTTTTCAAAGGCTGAGATGCTCCTTGAAAGGTTGAGATGCTTCTTTAAAGTATAATCAAGAACTGACTTCTCATTTGTTAGACACAGAAAAAAGGAATTTTTTAGAAAAACAATTGGAATACCTGAGAAACATGATAAAGCATAGAGAAATGAAGAAAAATTAGTCTCAGAGAAGTAGACTTTATAGGATGAAGGAGAATGATAGCATGATCAAACGAGAGTTCTGTGCTATTCTGGGTTGAATAGTAACCCCCGCCAAATTCCTGTCCACTCAGGACTTCAGAATGTGACCCTCAAGAAATAGTCCTTGTAAATGTAGCATATTGGAATGAGGTCATACTGGATTACAGTGGGCCCTAAATCCACTGACTGTTGTCCTAATAAGGAAACACAGACACCCGGGGAAGAAGGCCACAGGAGGATAGAGGCAGTGATGACAGTGACAGAGCTGCAAGCCAAGGATTGCCAGCATCCACCAGAAGACAGCAGAGGCATGAAACAGATTCTCTCAGAGAACCTCCGCAAAGAACACCTCAAACACCTTCTCCATTTCAGACTTCTAGCCTCCATAACCATAAGTGAATAAACCTCTGTTGTGTCAAACCACAAGCTAAATTGCTTATGGCAATTTAGTATAGCAGACCTTGGAAACTCATACAAGAGCCAACTTTAAAGACTGAATTTTAAAAAACCAGAAAATAACATGGTAGTGAAGATGTGGAAAAAATGGGAACTTTATGCATTGTCAGTAGGAATATTGAATGGTATAGCCACTGTAGATAATGGTATGGCAGTTCCTCAAAACTTAAAGATTACCTTATGATCCAGCAATTCCACTTCTGGATATGCACTCAGTGGAACTAATAACAGGGACTCTGATAGGTATCTCTACAACCATGTTGATAGCAACATAATTCATAAACTAACCAAAAGATGGCAGCCACCCAGCTGTCCCTCAGTGTATCCATTCATCAATGAATAAGCAAAGTGTGATGCACACACACATAACACACAGGAATATTATTCAGCCTTAAAAATTCTTTACACATGCTACATTATAACTTAACCTTGAAAACAGTATACTAAGTGAAATCAGCTGGTCATAAAATAACAAATATTATATTATTCTACTTATATGAGCTACCTAGGGTTCTCAATTTCACAGAAAGTAACATGGAGATTATCAGGATATAGAGAGGATGGAGACTGGGGAATTATTGTTTATGGGTACAGTTTCAGTTTTGCAAGATGAAAAACTTCTAGATATGGGTAGAGTTGATGGTTGCCAGGAAATGTGAATGTACATAATACTTCTGAACTGCACATTTAAAAATGGTTAAAGGCTGGGGAGATAGCTCAGTCAGTAGAGTGCTTGCCTTGCAAGCACGAGGCCCTGGGTTCGATACCCAGTACCTCAAAAAAAAAAAGGTTAAGATGGACCAGGCATGATGGCACATGCCTGTAATCCCAGTAGCTTGGGAGACTGAGGAAGGAAGATCACAGGTCAAAGCCAGACTCAGCAACTTAGCAAGGCACTAAGCAACTGCGTGAGAACCTGTCTCTTTAAAATACAAAAAAGAACTGGGGATGTAGCTCAGTGGTTAAGCACCCCTGGGTTCCTTTGCCAGTACCAAAAGTATATATAAGAATAAAAACAATTAAGATGGTAAATTATATGTTGTCTATATTTTACCACAATCAAAAAAAAAAAAACTTGGATCTTCTTGAACAGAACTATCGGAGGAGCTGAGGACATAGCTAGGTGGTAGAGTACTTGCCTAACAATCACAAGGCTCTAGGTTAGATCCCCAGCATCAAACAACCACAAAAAGAACATAAAGAACATAACAAACCTAACACAATATAGGCCCCTGTTAAAAAAAAAAAAAAAGAAAGAAAGAAAGAAAAAAGTCAAGAATTGGAAGCAAAACTTCATGAAGAACAAGAAACGAAAACAATGTATGCAACTCAAGGCAGCCCAGTTTCAAACAATACTAGAAACAGACAGACTTTGAAAATAAGGTATCTCTATTCGTTCTCAGTATGAGATGAATTTTTTAAAAGATTTAGAAAAGTCCATCAGTCTTAGTGATCCCATGGTATCCAGTGGTTCCACATGATTTGGATCAAATGAAACAATACACAGCTAATCCAGTGTGACAATGGATTAATCCATAACGTTCCTTTGGAAAACCAATTATTTTCACAAGGTGGTAGAAGAAAGAACATACTAGTATTATCTCCTTGCACCAGCAACATTAATGAGGAATTGTCAGATTACTGACTAGAACCAGGTACATACTTGACTCAGATAATCTGTAATTGGTGAGCCAATGGGATGTTGGCAATTTACTTTTTAGTTCTTGTATGCTTCTCTGTTGGAATTAATAACAGGTAATAACAGCCCAGCTTCATTGTATAGGTTTCATGTATTACTTAGCATAACTTAAAAATCACATACTTTAAGTGGAATTGAAGGGAATTTTAAGAACTAAGAAGACATACCTACTCTTTTGACTTAGATTTTACTGTGCTGATATATTTGTAAACCAAATTACCAAGTTTTTACTTGTGAGTATGACTTCTAAAAACAGTTTTTTTTTTATAAGTTTAGGTAAATGTAGGCTTATATTATCATAATTAAAAGGAATTCAAAGAAAGGAAGAATTTTTAATTATTACTTCAGGGTAGTTTCAGGCTTACCCCACCTGTATTTGTTTCTTTTTACAGTTTGCCTTTCTAGTTATTTTTACTTTAGTCTAAAATCATCTTACAAACTAAGTGTTTTCCTCCTCTATTGTCCAGGTTTTAAAAATGGTATTACAAAAAGCTAAGGAGAATGTGTACTCATAGATCATGCTGTGTGCCTATTGAGATAGATGCTTCTTACTCACAAAAGCAACAGTTTTAAATAGGGGCATTTAATTAGGTTTGGAAAGGCAGTCTTTCATCTTTGCTTTATTCCTGCTATGTCTAACATTTTTACAGCAAAAGAACTGTCCCCTCATCCATACTCCTCAAGATGTCCAACAGCAAAAGAGAATGGGTCACAGTGGATCCAGTATAGGGATCACTGTTACATGGCTGACCAGGCTTTGCACAGTTTCTCAGAAGCCAAAAAATTGTGTTCAGAACTTGGTGAGTTAAACTTCATTGATTTTATTTGATTCAATAATTTAATTCTTAGAAATCTTTCTTAAGGAAATAATTTGAAATAATGATTATATTTTGGACAATATTTTTAAAGTATCCACCATTTTATAATGGCATTATAAACTATTTGCTCAGTGGATAGAGACATGGTCAAGTATTTTATGATGTAAAAAGCTCAGTGCAATTTTGAAAGTCTTTAAAAATTATCAGTGTAAGATTTCATGGTAACCAGGAATTTCCTCTTCCGTAACATATTTTCACATGCAGATAAGAATATATTCTCTAGACAAATCTTTTGGTTGGTATTATATAAACATTCTACAAATTTTATAACATTAGCATTTATCTTTATGTATATGTTATATACAGAATGCAAATGTCTTCTTAAAATGTGACTCCCATCTTTAATGAAAGACCTCAAATAGAGACCTCAAACTTACAACTTTTTGGTAATATATGGGAAATCAGTTTGGTCTCATTATTGGACTGCAATGCAGTGTGTATTTCAAATGATGTTCTTGTTATAGAAGACTGGGAATCAACATCTATATTTGGCTGCAGTTGAGATCCAGATTAATAGTGGATTGAACTAGCTGGGAGTTTAGTTCTCTTGTTTGTAGAAGTCCAGAGTCAGTCCAGGGCTAGAATAGTGGTTTTGTTCCACCTTCTTTAGGGACCCTAACTCCCTTCACCCCTCAGATATTGTTCTTATCTCACACAACCAAGAGCTAGAGCTCCAGTTATCACATCATTTCTTAATGTATATTTTTTTAGCATTTTATTTATTTATTTTTTACAGTGATAAACTTTTTAAAAAATTTTTTCATACATGTATATAGGGTAATAATGTCTGTCTCAATCTACCATCCTTCCCATCCCCACCCACCCCACCCCTCCCCCTTAATGTATATTTTAATGGCAAAAAAAAAAAAAAAAAAACTGAATAAAGGCAGCCAGAAAAAAAAGTTCTTTAAATTATCAATGTAAAAATAAGTACACAGAAAATAAAAGTGAGAAGTAAATAAAAAATGCTAGGTGAGCCAGGTGCACATCTGTAATCCCGTTGACATGGGAGGCAGAGGCAGGAGGATTACAAGCTTGAGGCAAGTCTCAGCAACTTATCAGGACTCTGTCTCCAAAATAAAATTTAGAAAGGGGACTTCCGTGTCGGGCCCGGCGGCGTCCGGCGGCCGCGCCGAGGGCCCGGCCGGTCGCAGGTCAGTCGGGAGGCCGCCGCCGCGCCCCGCCCGTGTGGAGGAGCCGGGCATCGGGTGGGCCGCGGGCCCGGGAGGCGGCGGGGCGCCCCGAGGAAGGCCTGGGCCATGCTGATGACACCGGCGCCCCGGGCTGCAGGCTTGGGCTTCTGACCAATTCGGGGTCCACAGGCCTTTGGAGACCCCCGCGGGGCTTTCCGGTTCTCCAACCCTCCCATTTCGTCCCTCTCCGAGGAAGAGTGTGAGCCCTTTGAGCAATGTTTCTAAAAGTATGGTCCCAGGGCGGATCCCGAGCCCTTCTCTGACAACCAGATTCTGCTGTGGCCTGGGAGTCTGCATTTTCAGCCAGCGTCCCTGTGCTTTTGATGCAGGTGATCTCAGAACCGCATATCCGGGACACAGCCCCTTTGGGCCAGGCATTTCTCACACAGGAGGAGGCCTAAATCGGTGCATCTAGGGAATGCCGCCACAGGTCTAGCTTTGAAATAATGGAGGTCCTGTGCCTTAGGAGAGACCACCTGGGAGTGGGGGAAGAGCTCTTAGCCCCCGGATTCAGGGTGCTGCTGCCTTCCTGTAGCCATCAGGTCTTCAGATGCACCGCTGCTTCAGGAGGTCCTGGACTGCTACTATTTTGAAGTTTGAAAGTGTGAGGCAAAATTTTAAGTATCCAAGGGAGCAATGGCAGGCCACAAGACAGAAGAAGAGGTGCTCGATATTCTTCGACTGAATGTGGGTGGCTGTATTTACACAGCCCGGCGTGAGTCTTTGTGCCGTTTTAAAGACTCTATGCTGGCATCTATGTTCAGTGGTCGTTTTCCTTTAAAAACAGATGAATCAGGAGCTTGTGTTATTGACCATGATGGACATCTATTTAAATACCTTTTGGATTATCTTCATGGAGAAGTTCAGATTCCCACAGATGAGCACACTCGTATTGCCCTACAGGAAGAGGCTGATTACTTTGGCATACCTTACCCATACAGCCTGTCTGACCACTTGGCCAATGAAATGGAGACATATTCTTTAAGGTCAAATATAGAACTTAAAAAGGCTTTAACAGACTTCTGTGATTCATATGGCTTGGTTTGCAATAAGCCAACAGTTTGGGTTCTCCACTATCTTAACACATCTGGTGCAAGCTGTGAGAGTAGAATTATTGGTGTATATGCCACAAAAACTGATGGAACTGATGCTATTGATAAGCAGCTGGGAGGAAGAATTCATAGTAAAAGCATTTTTAAAAGGGAGGCAGGAAATAATGTTCAGTACATTTGGAGCTATTATTCAGTAGCTGAGTTGAAGAAAATGATGGATGCCTTTGGTGCTTGGGAAGGGAAAGGTGTTAGCTACTGGCGGGTGCCTCATGAACTGATAGAATGTTGGACTCTGGAAGAGCGGCCTTTACTTGGAAGTCTGCGGCATATGACCCCAATTCGAAAGAGGCGACTGATAACGCTCAATGAAGAGGAAGAAGAAGGTGTGAATTGTAAGTCAGGTCCTAAGCCAGTCAGATTTTTGGGCCCTTCCACAAGCACCCAAATTAAAGTGAAAAACTCCACTTCAGTCAGGGTGTCTCCAGCCAATGCTATCCAGATCTCCTCTCAGATGCCAGCAAACCAGTCTCAGAGTAGCAGCTTTGGAAAGGCAGCTCAGCGCTCTGTGAACCCTGTGAGCACTGGGGCATCTGGCCACTCACAGGCTTCGCGTGGGGCCAGAAATGCTGAAAATGGAACTCCACACCCGCCTCCAGCAAAGGTGCTGCTCCCTGACAAGAAGTCTACACCACACGGAGTGATAAAGCTGAAGAGGACTCCACTGTGTGCTGCAGTGCCTTCCCTGCCCATCCCCACAGCAGCAGCGAAGCAGGCCAGCCCCTCTAAGCCGCCTCCTCCAGAAGCTTCTAGCACTTTGGATGTGGGAACTGAAAATGACAAAGACCAGTCTGATGGATAAAAATGGTAGACCTGGCACTTCCTGTTTGTCTCAGAGCTTTCAACACCTTTGATACCAATAAGTGACACTGTTTCTTGATGCAATAGAAAGGAAAGCTTATGTTTATGCTTAGGATTATTATGGGAAAAATGAATTGTGTGAAGTCGGAGACTTTGAATGGTTAGGACTATTTACTTCTCATCTTCCCAACTTTTAAAGGATTGTCTACGGGTAGTTTGATTTTTTTTTTTAACTTTATTTATATGGTTAATTGGTATTAAGGCGACAGTACAGCACAGTAATCATTAGAGAGGTCTCTTTTGTTGCTGAAACATTGTAGACTCTAGGCACTTTAGTAATGCCACTTCTTGTAGCCCAGGTCATGTCCGGTGAGTGGAGAGGGTGGGATCAGCACTTGCCTGCAGTGTATCATAGCCTGTAGAGGTCAGAGAGGGAGAGTAGATCAAGGTAAGCCGCCCGCAATTGCTCTTAGCCTCAAGATATCACAAAAAGAAATGATGGGGAGGGAAAAAGACAATAATTTGAGATCACACTCTGGCTCTCACTTACTTGAGCCATTTTCTTTACTAAATTGGCTTTTGTTACTCTTTTCCGTTAGCAGATTTATTTATATACACTACAGAAAGATTTCAGTGATGAGAACTACACAATGTGTCTTTGGAATGAATTGTTAAAATATTTGAATTTGAATAGTGCGGTTTTGAAATTACTTTGAAAAAAGAAAAGTTTAAAAATTTAACTTTTTAACTAAAGTTAATATTTGTTCTTCAGAAGTGACCATTAGAGTCATTCTGATTATACAGTATGATTTTTTTATGCATAAAATTTCTGTATAACTTGAATTTAATATTTTTAAACAGGATATTTTGATTAATCTCTATTTTTCATGACTATTCAGTTGTGCATTTACTCTTACATGTTCTGTTTTGTAATTGAATCACATATTCTACTTTCAGTGAGTGGTACGCCTTCAGCGTTTTCAACAATAATAGCTCATAAAGCAGGATACTTTTTACTTAGATGCTTAGTATTGTTCTTCATTGCCTTGAAAAAGTAAACATAGCCAAACATTATTTTTTACAAAATAAAGAAAAACTTTTCCATAAAAAAAAAAAAAAAGAAAAAAAAAAGAAAGGGGTGGGTGGCACATACCTATAATCCCAGTGGCTTGGGAGACTGAGGCCAGAGGATTACAAGTTCAAAGCCAGCCTCAGCAATTTAGCAAGACCCTAAAGTAACTTAGTGAGACCCTGTTTCAAAATGAAAATTTTTTAAAAAGGACTGGAGATGTGGCTCAGTAGTTAAGTGACCCTGGGTTCAATCCTCAGTACAAAACAAAACAACAACAACAACAAAAAAAAAAAACAACTAAGTAAACTGTTAAGTAAAAATGATGACAAATAAAAGTTTTAATATAACTAGCTTTGCTTAGATAAAAGGGGTAACTTTTTCAAAAAGTTGACTAAGTAGTAAATAAATATTATCCATTAGTTATTAATAAGTACACTTAGCCTGGCCAGGATAACAAAATCAAAGTATGTGCTGTCCATCATTCTGAATAGGATTGCCACACATCCTCAGAGCCCTGTGACAGGACTTTTGTCCTCATCTTTAGATATTTCAGAAAGAGCAGCAATGATTGGCTCCTTCCCATAATAAATTTAGACTATAGTTATAATGTAAAATGACTTCTAGGGCAACCACCTAGAATATTTCAAAGATAGAAATTATTATCTGTTTCCTTGGGTAGCAATTCAGCCAGGCAGATGATATTTAGCTAATTTATTTGCTAACTCTTATAAAGACACTTGGTTAATTAAAAAGTCTCCGAGTTACTACTTAACTACATAATGGAAACTTGTGTGGGAACTGTTGTGTGTTACACATATATGTGCATGATGGGAACTATTGTAAGCTGTATATATGCTTTGGAAGTCAGAAACTGCTTCCTCCTAAGGGAGAAAATAGAAAGACTTAATGTAAATGGAGTGTATGGATTAAGCATTTAAGCTTTTGAAATGACTGGGTTCAAATCCCACCCCCCACACACTTCCATAGTGGAAGTTATGCAAGTGTTTCTTTTTTCTCATCTGAACAGTGGGAATGAAAATAGTACTTACTTCAAAGGGTGGTATAGTTTGGGCCTTAGGAATGCATGGAGGGAGATCATGTATGCAGAGGTAGCACAGTGCCCTGCAAATAGAGAACTCTCTCAAGACTATTCTTATTATTAAAAGATTGAGATTGACTTTCCAATTCTGTAACTAGCTAGCTGCATAAACCTTAACAATTTAATTTCCTGAAGTCTCAGTTTCCTTGTCTGTAAAATAGTGATAATACCTTTCAGCATGGTCTACCAGGTTGTACAATATTAAACAAGGTAACATATAAGACACCTGCACATTTCAGTGTTCAATAAAGGGATGAAGCCTTTCCTTTGTCTGCTCTTAAAACAGTACCCATTACAAAAGAAATACTTCAGCTCAAGTGCAGATAGGCTTGCTGCTGTTGAGGACTATTTGATTTCATTTGAGGTTGAGTTCCAAGAGTAGTTATTATTTATTTCTATTCCTTACCCAATGCTGGTGATAACCAGAATCTTCTTTGAAGGTTTTGGGTACCTATCACACTTCAAGAATACTCATTCATTCAATTCCATGCTATTTTTAGGAACTTATAATAAGCATGATAAGGAACATTTATATGTGATGTTATTAAAGGAAGGATAATGTTCCCCAGTATCCCAAACCTATTTGTGTTTAAAACTGAGTACAAATGCTTGTTGAGGAAAGAATGCCAAAAAATCTGCCGGGCATGGTGGTGCATAACTGTAATCCCAGTGGCTCGGGAGGCTGAGGCAGGAGGACCACAAGTTCAAAGCCAGCCCCAGCAATTTAGTGAGGTGCTAAGGACTCAGTGAGACTGTGTCTCTAAATAAAATACAAAAATAGGACTGGGGATGTGGCTCAGTGGTTGAGTATACCTGAGTTCAATCCCTGGTACCCACCCCAAAAACAATCTGCAGGTTGACACATATTTCTATCATCATAAACCCCAGTTATTATGACTCCTGTTCAAATACAAATATTTTTCTTAGGCAGCCCTAAGATTTAAAAATATTGCCAGATAAATATTTCAAAGCTACATGAAATTTCTACATATAAATTTTCAGTGTAGAAATGTTCCTATTATTTTTGAAAATACTTTTTAAATTTTGACATGAGTTTTTTAAACAGTCTCTGTGAAAAGCTGGAATTTTTCAGTGATCTTGTTCATCACAGATATTTTATTCGGATGGCTAGTTTAGAATAAAACACTTGCCAGTTTTCACAAAGCAATTTATTTTCCTTCAACAGATCATTCTGCAACTATTGTCACCCTAGAGGATGAAAATGAGAATAAATTTGTGAGCACATTGATAAGGGAAAATAATAACATCACCATGAGAGTTTGGCTGGGATTATCCCAACAGTCTGTCGGTAAGTGACACATTTGTGTGTGCAGTGTGCCAAGAGGGTTCTATCCTGCCCGAAATACCAATCAGCCCTGTTCAAGAATTTCAAATGGTGGCTACTATAGTGTTTCTCATTGATTAATAAGCTAGGTCTGCTGGTTGTTCTGGAGCTTTTAAATTTTGAATGAATATGTAAGTAACTTATTAATAATGATGGAAAACTTTAATGAAATAGAATATCAGGTTGAATCAGCTGGAATTGTTCTAGAGGCTTATTTCCTAAGATCCTTGAATCAACTTCAGGACATATTTTTATTCTCCTATAGCAATGTTGTGTCCTGTATCTCCATAAGAA
The DNA here is from genome assembly GCF_902686455.1 of Sciurus vulgaris. NCBI lineage: Eukaryota > Metazoa > Chordata > Mammalia > Rodentia > Sciuridae > Sciurus > Sciurus vulgaris. The sequence goes on along the minus strand of NC_136463.1, from coordinate 114,487,113 downwards.
CCCATGACTACTTCCCTTGGAGTCCTAGTGTCTATCACCCCATAGTTTTGCAGCTTATATATAACTCTGTTATTCAGAAATGTATTATCTTATTATTCCTTTCCCTCATAGGATATTTTACCACGGGTCAAAATTGTCTTATCCCCAGAACTACAAAACAAAAAAGTCTTAATATTGATTTTTTTTCCACCTAGCTTACTAAAATTGAAGATAATTGATTTAAAAAGAATATGTAGAAGAATTTTTCCATAAGAAATAATTTGGGGTTTGAGTGAAGTTGGAATTGATAAAAAGAAGTTAAGCATATAAATTTGGTAGAATAAGAAATATGTTTCACACTTTATGCAAAATTGAGTGTTAAATAATTTAAATGTGAATTTAAAATATTAAATAGTTCTCAAAAACATGAATGGAATCAAACTTGGCCTTCTAAATGATGGTAATGATCCTGTGTTCACAGGATCACCACAAGGTGGTGCTACCTGGGCTGGAAACAAACATGGAGTCAGGGGGTGTGATTCCTGAGCCCTCTAGGGCCTGTCCTCCTCCAGAAGCATAACTTTTTTCAATGAGTTTTCCTAAAGAAGGGAAGATATCCCTAGAAACTATCACATGATAAATGTGCACACACCCTGCGTATTAATCAAAACATCATGTTCTATATCAGTATCCAATAGAACTTTTTATAAAGATGAAAATATTCTATTTCTTCACTAAGAGTATTCACCAGCCAGATGGCTACTGAGTTCTTGAAATCTAGCAACAAGTATAACTAAATATCTTATTTAAATTTTTTTGTTCGTTTTTAATAGATTTCATTTTTAAGTAGTGGCTATCATAGGACTACACCATTCTAAGTAAATGAGTTATTCAAGCCACATGTCTTCAACCCAGTAATTAAGTAACAATAACATAGTTGTATTTAATATCATTCTTCAGATCATTCTTGGAATTGGGTAGATGGATCCAAAGTGACATTCGTCAGATGGGAAAATAAAAGTAAGAGTAGTGATGGCAAATGTAGTATTTTGTTAGCTTCCAATGAAACTTGGGAAAAGGTTGAATGTTCACGTGGCTATGGAAGAGTTGTCTGCAAAGTTCCTCTGGGTAAGTATGTAACCTGTCCTTAAGAAAACATTCAGCAGAACAGATCAAAAAATAAATGTATTGTCCAATTATACACTAAGTTTTTGTACTTGGTCCTGAGGTATTTATAAAGTATATCCAAAGATCTTCATTAAATCTTAGAGCTTTTCTCCCTGAAAAATAGATTGCAATAAACAGTAAATGCATAAGACATCTAGGGAATCCCAAAGGAAGCTATTAAATAATCTAAACATTAATTATTTCCTCAGAAAAACGGAAGCTGCCAAAGTATTAGAGAGGTAATTTCTTTGAAAACATTCTTAAGATGTATTTTATTCCTTAGGTTGAATATATAAAAGCTTAAAGGTCTCTTTCTGAAGTTTGCTTGCTGCTTTTCTCCCCATTCCCATAAAACTCATGATTAATTTTAAAACAATCTAAAACTAGATTTAATATTTACAACTCTTCAAGATACCTGAAGGAAATCATAATTTGAAGTTAAGTTTCATCATGAATTAATAGATAAAATAACTATAAAATATTTTAACTTCATTTATGGAGAAAACTAAATTTTTCATAATAACATTTTAAAAGATCTAGCATAAAACTTTCCATTTTGGAGTATAAATATTAAAGATAAAACTCCAATTGTAAGTACTTGGTATCTTTTTATGCATGCATTCATTCAGCAATTATTCAGTGTCTCCTCTTTGTTATGACTCACTCTACATGCTGGTGCACACCTGGGAACAGACAGATCAGGTACCTCTTCTCACAGAGTTTACATTCTAGTGGAAGAAAATACGTAAACAAGGAGGTCAGTCTTTGCAAGAGAGGAAAATATCCGATGGTTATAAACCGTGTGACTAGGTGAATGGCTGCTTTAGATTAGCTTACCAGGGAAGAGCTGGAGAGACAAGCTGAAATCTGAAATGTCAGCCCAGCAGAGATCAGGGGAAGGCACAGCAGGCAGAAAACCAGGGCAGCAGAGCACCTGAGACTGAATGAGCCTTCCTAGAGCTCAAGGAAGAGCTTTAAAGTAGCAGGGGCCAGACAGACTTAGAAGCAAGGGTCAGAAGCAATTGGAATATTGGCAGAGTGTGTGCATAGGAGGGTAGGGGAAGTTAGAATGGGATAGGGATAGGATGTTATAAATTAAGAGTTTTGTTTGTCGGCCTCGAGTTGTCCATATGGGGAAGAGATCGCTACATGGAGATTTCTATTATCTAGTGGAATATATGAGAGAGACAGGGCGTCAACATGGAGATGGTGTTTAAACCTGTGGGTCAGGACTGGGTGTGTAGCTATGACAGAATGCTGGCCATGGCTGACAAGGCCCAGGGTTCCACCCCTAGCACGGGATGGGAATGGGACAGGATTCTATTGTCATGGAACAGAATGAACCCATATGGGCAGCACACAGAGAAGGGGAATGCTAGGGGCTAAACGAAGTCATTCTTGAGGCTTAAATCATTTTTAAAGCAAATAATACTTTATTTGGCCCTACGTCAAACACAACAATTTACAGTTTTTAGCAATTTGCTATCAAAGGAGGATAATGAATGAGAAGTGATATTTCCAAGGAACTGAAGTTGATTTCCATGAACGTATGAGTTTGTTGGGATGAAACCGACTACTATGTGTAACTGAAAAAAAAAAGGTGGTGGTAATGGAAAGTGGAAATAATGACAGTGCTTTAATTTCTTTGGAAGAAAATTCCAATAGCAACAAAAAGAATTTCAGTGAACATTTAAATTTGAAAAGAATGCATTAAATGTTTGATGATTAGTTTGAATTTTTGGTTCAAGCTGTAAAACAATCAGGTATTTAGTGTCTTTAATTTGGACATGGCTTATGTATGTGACTCACACCTTAATGAACAAAATTAATAATAACATCGACAGTGCATTCTGTCTTCCAATTTCAATGTATTCCAGGCCCTGATTACAGAGGAATAGCTATCACGTTTGCGGTGCTAAGTGTCTTAGCTCTCATCAGTGGGCTGATTTGGTTCCTCTACCAAAGAAACCGTTTCCACTGGTCAGGCTTCTCATCAGTTCGGTATGAACAAGGAGTGAATGAAGAGGAGATTATGCTTCCTTCTTTCCATGAGTAAATTCTTCTAAAAGTTTGCTTATTTGCACTACTATGTTAAGAAAAATGAGCCACTTAGATTTTCCCCAGTGTCAGTATTTACTCTGCTCCACAGAAGTCTTAAATACTTTTTCAATTGATTCCTTGCAATGCTGATATACACAATTGTCCACTAAATGCCGTGTTTTTAAATTCTGCTTAATAGAATGGAAAGGACTTGAAGCTGGAACTAGTCCAAACTATTGTTGACAGAGTAAGTTTAGCTAATGTGAATTATCTCTGTAAGGATGTAGCTGGTAACTAGGATGTGTATATAATTTAATGGCATTTTTAACATAACTTATTAGAAAATTAAAACTGGCACCTTACCAGGTCACACATCTACCCTTTACTTCTTAAGAGCATCTGACATAATGCAAAATTAGTACCTCAAAGCAAAAACCCAACTGCAAATAATACCAACATTGTTTCAGAATAGCCAGTTGCAGCATTTGGGAAAAATTATTACACAGTGAAACGTGCTTAGTTTTTATACAGCAAAATGATGCCTGTTGGCAAGATGATCCTTATAATACTCCAAAGATATTTCATACCAATATGATTTACATGGAAATGTTTCTTCTATTCATAATTACTCACAAAACAATGGATTTTAAAGAAGATTTAATACTTAACATTTTCTAAGGCATGAGAACATTATTGTTAGATTGATTAGTTACCCTGTAGCAGTGTGTTTTGTGTTTTCTGTTTAGTACATTGGACTTTCCTTTTTAAAGGGACTCAGCTAGGGATGAGACTGAATATTTTACAATTTATATTTCGCATAGCGTGTCAACTTTTGACTAAGAATTTTTATTACTTTGTTATCTTTTTATATGAGCTTAACAGAGGAGTCTATGAAGGAAATTGTTTAACTTGCATTTGAAAAAACAATTTTATAGTGAAACTCTAAACTTTATGATTATTACTAAAATGTTTAAAATTTTGAATGATTAAGGATACATTATTTGTGTTTTTTTTTTCAATTTTGCCACCTAGAATATACTCACAATACTAGCATCCACTACATACAGTGAATGTTTTATTCAGTGTTTAACTTATATTTGTACTTGAGTATTTTTGTACAAAACATAGATTTTATTTTAAATTTAGAGTGTTTATACTATCATAAAGTTGTAAATAATTTTCTAATTATTACAGTTTCAATATAGCTACAATTGTCCTAAATATTTTAATTAAAATATCATTTATATTTTAGTTCTCTTGACATGTGATCTATACAATTTTGGTCATTTAAAGTTTCCTCAAAAGAACTAAACCAACTTGATGTGAAAAGTACAGCTGTATATAGTGATGACGGCATAATAAAGTTGTTTTATCTTTTAAGTTAAAGTATTGAAGTTGATTCTTTTTTAAAAAAACACATCTAGTTTGGGCTTTCCTATGTTAGGAATATAGTTATGATGAGAAATAAAATGTTCAGTTATTTTAAATCAATGCATTCTTTAATGATTTTGTGAGTACTTTTTTAAAGAATAAATCATTCCTACATCTCTGAATGTTTGATTTTATTTAGTTTCCTTTTAAGAATCCTCTGTTGGTGTGTCTCTTAACTATGAGGATCATCAGGGATTCCTTCTTATTTCCCATTCTTTGCACTCCCTTGAGTAGGTCCTGTTCACTGCCTCCCCTGAGTCATTTCTTAGCATGTCGTTCAGTACATAGCCCAGGTTCACATTTTCAGTTACTCCCTGAAACAGTTACATGAACATCCTTCTCAACATGTCCAAAACTGCCCCTAAGGGTTTCCTTCCCTCATTTCTGCTGTTCCTGGTGTCTCTAAAGAACTAAAAGAAACCCATTCCAGTCTTCCCTAACTAACCCAACTACTACATAAAGTCTGACAAAATTGGTCTCATAAAACCAGCACCTAGAAAGCAAGTCAGTAGTCCTAACAATGGAGTACAGGGGAACCAATATCAAAGTAACACTAATAATCACCTTCCCCCTCCCCAGCATTTCCCTTCCCTGATTCTAGGGCAAGATATTTTCTTTCTTTCTTTTTTGGGGGGGTGTACAGTGAACTTTACTGATGGTATGTGACAGTAGGGCTCCCTAAGCCCCTCCCTTTCTTCAGGGGTTCTGGGATGGAAATTGGGAGAAGGGGAAATTCTCAGTGTGTTGAGGGACTGAGTTAGAGGCAGGGATTCCCCAGCAGCTGAGGCCTCTCTCTTCCTCTGTGTTCTTGCTGGGGTAGGTGGTCCAGGGGCTCTTATTCCTTGGAGGCCACGTGGACCATAACATTCACCACCCTATTGCTGTAACCAAAGTCATTGTCATACCAGGAAATGAGCTCAACAGAGTGGTCATTGAGAGCAATGCCGGCCCCAGCATCAAAGAGGGAAGAGTGGGTATCATTATTAAAGTCACAGGAAATGACCTGGCCCTCGCTGTAACCCAGGATGCCCTTGAGGGGCCCCTCTGATGCCTGCTTCACCACCTTCTTGATGTCATGGTACTTGGCAGCTTTCTCCAGAGGACAGGTCAGATCCACAACTGACATATTGGGGGTGGGCACACGGAAAGCCATGCCAGTGAGCTTCCCATTCAGTTCAGGGATGACCTTGCCCACAGCCTTGGCAGCTCCAGTGGATGCAGGGATGATATTCTGGGCAGCCCCACAGTCATCATGCCACAGTTTCCCAGAAGGGCCATCTATAGTCTTCTGAGTAGCAATGGTGGCGTGAACTGTGGTCATGAGTCCTTCCACAATGCCAAAGTTGTCATGTATGATCTTGGTCAGGGGGTCTAAGCCATTGATGGTACAGGAGGCCTTGCTCAAAATCTTGAGGGAGTTGTCATACTTCTCATGGTTCACGCCCATCACAAACATGGAGGCATCAGCAGAAGGGGTAGGGTGCCCTTTTGGCACTGCTCTTCAAATGAGCCCTGGCTTTTTCCATGGTAGTGAAGACACCAGTGGATCCCACAACATATTCAGCACCAGTATCGCCCCATTTGATGTTGGTGTCATCTCACTCCTGGAAGATGGAGATGGACTTTCCATTCACGACAAACTTCCCATTCTCAGCCTTGACTATAGCATTGTATTTATCAAGGGTAGAATCATACTGGACATGTAAACCATGTAATTGAGGTCAATGAAGGGGTCATTGATGGCAACAATGTCCACTTTGCCAGAGTTGAAAGCAGCCCTGGTGACCAATACAGCCAAATCTACTCACTCCGACCCTCACCATCATGTCTCAGGGATGAGGCTGGCACTGCATGAGTTGAGAAGAAGTGACTGTCTCAAGATATTTTCATTATCGGGCAATTCTGTGCCGCAAAGGACTACTGTAGTCTTAGGAACACCCAATCCTGACTACGCTGCTGAGATTTTTACAGAGAAAGCCAGAGGTTCACACACTTTCATCTTAGTCTCATCTAATCCTAAAACCATCTTGAAAAGCAAAGACCTAATTGTTTTTAATTAGTTCAACAACTTTATCTTGCTTAAGAAGACAAATTTAGTTCTCAATATGCTTTTTTTACTAGACCTCATGATCTGTACAGTTATCTATAATTTCCTGTATAGTCTAAATTAAAATATTCTATGTCTACATCTCAAAAAATTTAGAATACATGTATTTCTTTTTCTCCCCAAACTATATTAATCACAAGCAGGACTCAAGAAACTTCTTTTCCATTCCTCCAACCAGTTTGTCTTCTATCCTCTTTCAGTTAATATGACGACAGCGTATTCGGGCTCCCCAGCTAGAAGCCCAGAAGTCATCCTCGGATCCTTTTCCTCATCTTCCTAAGCCAGCAGTTTTCTCAATTTAACACTGGACTTCTCAAAAAGCAGGTTATCTCCAGTTGCCGACTGTATTATTTTAGATCTTTATCCCCAGCTCCGCCCTGGTTTATTTGCACCTGCCTTTTCACTGGTCTCCATCAGCCTTTTCCCTTCATCAGATTTTCCCCACTGAAAATACACGGTTGAAATACACAGGAGGACTCGCCCTCTATTTTGGGCTAAAGTTACTCTTTTTGTCAGCTTTTGTGTCACTGTGAACAACTTAGAGGAGGAGAAGTCAAACTAGTATGAACTGATTAGCTTACAACTCTCACAATCCAATCTGTCTCTGAACATTCCTGCATTAACAGGAACTTTTGGGGGACACTTCATATCCAAACCATAATAGTTACTTATGCCTTATTATCTCAGGCCAAAGGAGTGCTCAACAATGCCAAACCAAGGGACCTTATGTGGTTTGGTGATCAGTCCTCTGAAGAGTCTGGGGGTTTAATTCCCTGGCCAAATAAACTGGCCTTCATCCCATACTGGGCATTGAACTCAAGGGCTTGTACACACTAGGCAAATGCTCTACTACTGAGTTATATCCCCAGCCCCTGCTCTGCTTTTTTTGAGACCAGTTCTTGCTAAATTGTTCAGGCTGGTCTCAAGTTTGCAATCCTCCTGCTTCAGTCTCCTAAGTAACTGGGTTGACAGGAGTGCACCACTGCACCTGGTCCAAATAACTTTTTAATACAATGTTGGATCAAGTTGTTGTTGATCCAATTGCTAAAAAACTAAGAAGTGAAGTCAAACAAAGCTTAGGAAACCACTGGTGTTCTTAGCCAGTGGAAATTCAGCAGAATGGTGGAGTCACAATCCAAATGGAAATGAGCTGAAATTTCCAAAAGGGAAATTAGGAAATAGGGAACATTAGATTTTGAGAAGTATGGTGGAAATGAAAGTGTGAAATATTTTAGGAAGTGGGGTAGAGATGGGCCATAGTCAGAAGTGGAAGGAAGGTTAAGTGTTTTTCTTTCTCCGACCCCCAGAAGAGGTAGGAAAAGAGATTCAAAGGTTTAGAAGCTGAGAAAGAAAAATGAAAAACAGTGACTCCTCATTAATAAAATATATTTTGTTTCCATGTATGTATGAGTTTGTGGGGATGAACCGAACTGCCACGTATAACTACAAAGCTCCAAAAATAAGTCAATAGATAGATAGATAAAACAATAAAATATATTTTGTGGCATGAGGTAGGAATGGAAAAGGGAACTTTTCAACTGCATGAATACGTAGAACTGTTCATTTTACAAGTTAGCAGGGCAGGAATTCAGTTGGAATCAAGATGTTCCAATATTTGAATGCAGAGTAACTTTGAAATGATTTGCTTTCGGTTTGGGTTTAGTATGTAGACCCATTATTGACAACTTGAATGGAAGTAAAAAGTTTTGCAAGACCTTGAAAATTTGGCAAACAGGCTGAACCTGGAATCATGGGAGAAGCTAGCAAGAGGCTTGGGCTCTGGTTCATTTTTTGTATTCATTATGTATCCATGAGTAAGTCTTGTTCTTGCTTTGATCTCAATTTTCTTATCAGTAAATGAGGTTGGCATGCATTACGTCTAATACTCTATGACTCTCCTTACAGACCCTTTTGATCAAATTTCCTTGATATAATCATTCCATCTCAGACTAGACTATCAAAAGCATAAAAATGGCTAGAAAAAATTGAACAGGGTTAGATTTGATTTTCTTAATACACTTTAGCTTTTGAACAGTTATCAGGTTTGCAAAATGTATTGCCATATACTTCTTTACAGATACACCCAGTTTCCTTGTTATTAACATCTTCCATTAGGCATGGTACCTTTGTCAAAACCAAGGAGCTAATATTGATACATTATTGTTAACTGAAGTCCACAGTTTACATTGGTGTTGGTGAAGGCTGAGACCCTGGGAAACAGATTCAGGATCCCAGAAGGTGGAAGATATGGAATAGTAGACATTCTTTATTCAGACGGGCAGTAGCTGCCAGCCTCCAGCTCTAGCCCCATTTTGACCCCAGAACATTCCATTTAACCCCCTGAACCATTTCCATAGGCCTTTTTAAATAGGCAGGCCAGACAAGAAAGGCACATTGCTAGTAGGTTACATAAGTGGGCACATGCTCAAGAGCAAATGTTTATGACCTTGAGTACATATGCTGACTCAGGGTGTTCATGGCCTTGGTTACATACTAAAAATATAGCCTGCTGGAAGCCTCAGTGAGGGAGCCTAAATGTAGCCATTTGAGCCTGTACTATGGTTGGGTTAATCTTTGTTTTTGAAATTCTATGGATTTTGAGAAATATATATTGATATTATCTACCATTATAGTATCACACCAAATAGTTTCATTGCTCTAAGAATCCTCTGTGTTCCACCTATTCATTCCTTTCTTCTCAGCCCTGTCAAGCCTTGGAAACTATTTATCTTTATGCTGTGTCCATAGTGTTGCCTTTTCTAAAATGTCATATAGTTGGAATCATAGCCTATTCAGACTGGTTTCTCCATGTCTAGTCTTAGCCAGATAGCTCATTTATTTTTGGCACTGAGTAATATTTTGTTGTATGGATGTATCAGTTTGTTTATCCATTCACCTCTTGAAAGACATCTTGGTTGCTTCCAGGTTTTGGCAATCACAAACAAAGCTGCTATAAAAGTATGTATACAGGTTTTTTCATATGTAAGTTTGGAATGCATTTGGGTAAGTGCCATTGAGTTGTGATTGCTGGATTGTATGGTAAAAGTGTGTCTAGTTTTGTAAGAAACAGCCAAACTGTCTTCCACAGTGGCTGTACCATTTGGTATTCCCACCAGCAATGAATAAGAGTTCCTGTTGCTCCACATCTTCACCGGGATTTGTTGTCAGCATTCTAGATTTGGGCCATTCTAACAGATGTGCAGTTGTATTTAATTTCTGTTTTAGTTTGCAATTCTCTAATGACATTTGATGTTGAGTATCTTTTTCTAGTCTTATTTGTCATCTAAGTATCTTCTTTGATGAGATGTCTGTTCTGCCTGTTCATTTTTGAATTGGGTTGTTTGCTTTCTTATTGTTTAGCTTAAGGTTGATTTTATAGAACTCTTTTGCCAATGACAGGAGGCTGAACCAAGCAGCATGCTTGTCCCTGGTTTATGTTGTTTGGCTCCAGAGACTCTCTCATGGGTCAAGCTATAGTTGTACACTTGATACACACATTATAGCATTAGTCTATAGCATAATATCAAGACTTGATTCAAGAGTCGGTGACAGAAAAAGTTTTTAACTTCACCAGTAATGAGATGTAATGATGTCATGTGTCTCCTGAGTAGCATCACTTCTGTGGTACTCTTGCTAAAAATACACCAACTCAACATTAGCCAAATGAAAACCGAGAACCATTCTACAGAAGACTGCCAGTACTCTTACAGAGGATTTTGATCAGGAAAGACACGAAATGACAGAAGACTGTCCTAGATTAAAGGAACTAAGGAGACATGATATCTCCATGAACCTGGATTCAATGAACCTGGATTGGATCCTAGAACAGAAAAAGATCACTAAAGAGAAAGACGATTGGCAAAGTGTGATAAATTCTGTAGATCAGTCAATAGTAGTATATCAGTGGTAATTTCCTGGTTTTGATCTTTCTACCGGTGTTACATAAGAGGTTAATATTTTGAGAAGCCACCCGAAGGGTTACAGAAATTCTTTGTGCTATTTTTGCAACATTTTCGAAAGTCTGAGATTATTTCATCCCAAACGAAAAGTTTTGGTTTTGGGTTTTTTGGTTTTGTTTTGTTTTGTTTTTGTATTTTGAAAAGGGGGAAGTTCCATAGGGCAGCTTGCCAGCTCCTTTCGCGCAATCCGGAGAGCCCGGGTCAGCGCTAGGTGGGACCCTCGGCCTGGGCGGTGGGAGGGGTCGGGACTGCACAGCTCCACTTCCGAGAAGCGCCGCCCCCGTCCTGCTCCAGCTAACTGTAGCCTGCCGCCCGCCAGCGGGCTCTTGCCGCCGTCATGCCCCGGGCAGCGCTGCCCACGCTCCTACTGCCACTGCTGGGCCTCGCCGCTGCCACCGTCGCGGGTAAGCTGCCCCTTGCCGCGCCCCCTCCCCGGCCTGGCGGCCAGGACAGCAAGCCAGCAGAGACTGTCCACTGCCACCCGCCCCGGGGTGGAACATCTCGCCCTTTTTTGCACGCACACCCTAGGCGCCCCCGGTGGACCCTGATGTCTGGTCATTCCGTACTCGTCTCTCGGGGTTCAGTGAGTCTCCCGAGATCGCGAGGGCTCCCTCTTCCCTGGTGCCTACGACCTCAGCGCAGACCCCTTCTCCGCGGGGTGGGACCCCGCCCGGGTGGAACCCCGCCCCACACCCTGCAACAAGGCTGATTGGTCACGGAGCGAGGGACTTAGATCTAGTCCCACGACCCGAGTACTTTCAGGGACGTTTGGATCTTTGAGAAGCAAGAATGTTGGCAGCTGAGATTTACCCAGCTGGCGCGCGGCGCAGATAGCGGGTGCTGGGAGGAAGTAGGCCCTCTTTAGCCAGCGCCAGTTGTTTGTCCAATTGGTTGGTGCTCAAGTTGTTGAAACAGGAAAACGGTTCAGCCAAATAACCCCTGGATCGAAGAGGGACACGAACACACAAGCCTTGGATTCGACTTAAATCGTGATTTTAAAAACAATCAGACAAATACAACGAAAATTTGGGGCCAGGCACGGGGACACTTACCTATAATTCTAACTACTGCAGGCTGAGGCAGGAGGATGCGAAGTTCGAAGCCTGCCTTGGCCACTTAGTGAGACCTGGTCTCAAAATAAAAAGGGCTTAGGATGTGGCTTAATAGCAGAGAGCTTGCCTAGCATGTGTGAAGCCCTGGGTTTGAGTCCCAGTACCACAGAAAAAATAAATAATAAAATATTTGTTCTGCTGTTGTGCAAGTGACATGTGAAAAATTGCACAATTAATCATTTCCAAAATGAGTCCTGAGGAAAATAGACAATTCCGTTGAATATGTGTCTTAAACAAGTTTTCCATACAGGGATGTCAAAGATATGTTGATGGGGAAACTCGGGGGAAGACTTCCATCCAAAAACACTATTGATTTAACAGTTCCAGGATTTAAACAGCAAAATAAACAAGAGCTAAACGAATACTTGCATTGGCTTGAACAAAAGGATTATGTAAGAGATCCCCTCACAACAATTTTACTGCCTTTTTATAAGTTCCTATAAAGTCTGCTGACAGGCAGGAATATTTTAAAGGCCCTCAGAGATGGAAGTGGCAATATAGTAAGCTGCTCAAAACTTGCTTACAAATTCAAAGTTCCTCTCCTGAAAGCATTTGTGGATAAACATTTATGACCAATTATGCCACCCCTGCCTATTGGAGGAGCACAGCAAGATGTGCCAGTTCTCACTGTTCAGCCTATGCACATTAATTTTGTCTAAGTCAGGCTGGACTGGAGATGCTGTGAAGGCTGACCTATTTCTGAGTCCTCTTTATGTACATCCTCGGTACCTGAACCAGTCGCATCTGAACTCCCACTGAACCTACCCTTTGCAGTGCCAGACATTTGTACTTCAGTCAAAAACAAATGAATCTTTTGACAGATTTCAAAGGAGAATCAGTTTCTAGATTTTGGTTATTTTTCTTCAGAGAAGCTGTTTTGATCAGCAATAGAAAACAGACTTTTATTTGTCAAGTTTTAGTCTTTTCCTTTTATAAGTCTAGTGTGGATAAAAAGGCTGTTGGCGAGCTTTAGAAGAAAGAAGTGCATGCTGAATAACTTCATGCTATTAATCAGCTCTCAGGAGGTTTTAAAGATTAATTTAGAAAGAGCATGAACTTTGCCCTTGTTAGTTACTCAATTTATCTGTACTTCAGTAACATGGAGGTAACACCTATTTCATAGCGCTCTTGTGAGCACTCCTGAGAACTCTGTGGCTGGTGCTTATTACATGGTAAAACTTGGTTTCCTTCCCTTTGCTAACTTCATAACAAAAAGGCAGAGTAATTATTGCAACTAGAAAACATGTGAGTTCCACTCCATGTTGGATTTTATGGTTACTGAGCACATTCACATACATGATAATGTTGTAAAGCTGAATAACAGGGATGTTTTTCATCATAGTATCTCACAAATCTATCCAGACAAGATCAGAAGTCATAGCTGACTTAGAATGGCTGAGAACTAAGCATAGAAAGAACTTGTCAAGGTTATCACAGAATCAGCTGAATGGCAATATCTTAACCGAAAACTCTTTTATAATATTAAAGTTTAAATGTAATGTTGAAATAGGAATCATTGTTATTCTTCTCTGTTATTTCAGAGTTTAGTGAAGGAAGCTTATGCTGTTCTTAGTATTATCTCGGAAATCTCAATGAGATCTATCTCAATGAGATGTAGTTCATTGTGAGGTAGATTACTTGCCTAGCATGTGCAAGGCCCTAGGTTTGCTCCCTAGCACTCAAAAAAAAAAAAAAAAAAAAAATCACAGTGGACCAAACATTCAATTTCTGAGTAAAGTTCCATGGTATGTCTTTTTAAAAGCTCTGGAATATAGCATTTTACATACAGTAGATGATCAGCATCTGTCTTTGGGATCAGCGTTTTCCCATGAATGGCATGGTACAAGTGAACATAAGCAGAATGAGTAAGTAAGTGCTCGTTCTGTGGTCATCATGTGCATCGGAATCTAAACATTTTTTTTTTTTTTTGTGCTAGGAATAAAACTCAGGGTTTCAAACAGGCTAAACAAGTGCTCTACCACTGAGCTACTTCCCCAGCCTTGTGTCAGATTTCTAATTTTGAATTGCCATGACCATAAAATCTTAGATGAGGAGCCCCAACCTTTCTCCCTAATGTCATCTCTTATATTACAACACTTCCTGACATTCGCTCTGCTTAGCCACACTGACCTTCTGGGAACTCTGACACCTCTGGTCTTTGTGCACAGAATACTTCCCACTTGTCCTTGGCATGGCTGCTCCCTTCGCCACATTGATTTCTGTTCATGTCACATCCTAAGGCCTTCCATAAACACCACATTTTCTGTCCCATCTCGATGTTTTAACTTCTTCAAAGAACTTTGTAGTGCATCTTGTTTATTCATCTGTCCTCTTTGCATATTACTTGTTTTACTAGAAGGAAGCTCCTGAACAGCAGGGGTTTTAGTGTCCTGTGGATTTTTGTTTTGATTTGCATCTCTGTACTTAATTCTAACTTATAATAAATGAATGAAAAATTGAGGTGAATGGTTTAAAAGTAGAGAGAATAAACGGATTGCAATTTCTTTCAAACTATGTTACCTCTGCCATGAACTCATCTCATAATTGAATGAAAAGCATTAAATCCTCAGTCTATTGATGCCCCATTTTCTGACCCTTGTAGGTAGCACAGTTGTTTCAGGAGAGCTCATCTCAGATGAAATATTAGAATATTTTGTAAGTTTCAAAATGTTACTATTTCTCTTCCAATGAAAATGTGAATTTAAATTAGGTATTATTTTAGGACTTCTTTCATTGTTGAGAGCTTTTAAGAATTTGCTTATGTGTTGAAAATCATATGTTGCAACAGAGTTATCTTCCACAGTTTCTCATTGTACATGTAAAGTATTTCATTGATTTGGTGGGTGGGTTATTTTAGAAAAAAAATTGAAAGCAAACCTTGAGACTGAATCTATGAGAGCAGATCAGTAATGCCCAATGAGAAAGGTAGAGATGAACACTGGCCACCTCTTCTATGAATGAGTATCATGACAGATCTTCTGGGAAATGAAGGGAGAAGATGGAGGTGGGCATCTTGGAAGCTAGTCTGGGAAGGGAGACAAGGAGAAGGGAAGGGTTGTCAGAATAGTTCCACTCCCTTGGGATTCAAAGAGACCTTGCAGCCTAGAGCACAGCCACAGGACCTCTGGATTAGTCAGGGACTTGGAACAGCCACTCCCTCCTCCATTCAAAATAAATTAAACAAACAGCCCCTCTCTTCTGTCCTGCCAAGCTGCCCTTATGAAGATAAGTGGCTACAATTCTTTTTCTTTTTTCTCTTTTGGTA
Organism: Sciurus vulgaris; assembly: GCF_902686455.1. Taxonomy (NCBI): domain Eukaryota; kingdom Metazoa; phylum Chordata; class Mammalia; order Rodentia; family Sciuridae; genus Sciurus; species Sciurus vulgaris. The sequence continues at coordinate 114,472,053 of NC_136463.1, read as the reverse complement.
CCAAGGATTGAAACCATGGGTGCTTAGCCACTGAGCTACATCCCCAGCCCTTTTTATTTATTTATTTATTTTAACTTGAGACAGGGTCTTGCTGAGTTGCTGAAGTTGGCTTTGAACTTGTGATCCTCCTGCCTTAGCCTGGCAAGCTGCCGGAATTACAGGTGTGCACCACCATGCCAGGCTGCAATTCTCTCTCTTTTTTTTTTTTTTTTTTTTGTGGTGCTGGGGAGTGAACCCAGGGCCTTGTGCTTGCGAGGCAGGCACTCTACCAACTGAGCTATCTCCCCAGCCCTTGCAATTCTCTCTTAATAGAAGAAGAGCAAAAGTCTTTTTACTGACAAGGAAAGAGAAGAAAATCTTTGTTTTCTCCTTGTTAACATTTATAACAAGCGTGTCCAAAGGATCACTTCCTCTTGTGCTGTGCCCAGCTGTTAAAAACAAAAACAAAAAAACAAAAAAAAAAAAAATAGTTTATAAGGAAACAGAATTTTAGTAGATTTGACTGATTATACAAAATTTCCTCAGGATATGACATTTTATTCCTTTAGCACATGATAATTTTAGGCAGAGGATCTTTTGGAAACTTTTAGAGTTAAGTATAGCTTTTAAATTTTCATCACATTCCTAAGTTTCTCTACATATTAAATTAATAGAGAGGATTATAAAATTATAAACTCCCTAAAGAGTCATTTAGGTCATTATTAACAACCACCTATCTTTCAGGATGGCTACAAAAAATAAGAGTAATAGAAAATCACTTCGCAGAGAGCTTGGTGGGCAGGTCTTTAATCATAAGAGGATTAGAGCACAAATACTTAGCTTTGAAGATGACCTACTTAGGTTAGCCTTCTGCTCGTGAGGTGCATGAACCTCAACAACTGTCCTCACAGGAGTTTTCCAGCCTCTTTTCAACATTGTTCTTCTCAAAATGTATCTCGAGTAATGCCTAAGGCTTGTTTCTGGGGCGCAAATTCTGAGCTAAGTACTCATTGTTGAATTAACTGGAGTTACAGCTAATGCTGGAATGAGCCTAAGAAGTCAGTTAAAAGTTTTGAGGAAGTGAGTCAATAATCTGTTTTCTGTGTACAGCTTTTTTCCCCTCATCTTCTCACATACTATTTCATTATTCATCAGTGATCTTTGCATAACTAGCTATCATTATCATCATCATACTTAGTCCCATCTCAGGGGCCTTGTTTTTGCTCTTCGAACCTAGATCTCCATATGACTTTTTCCTTCAGGTTATTCAGATCTTTGTCACCTTTATAATGTGATCTTTTCTAGACACTCTTGTAAAATTGCAACCCAGACCCTTACTGCCACATTCAGGATCTCCCTCCCTCCCTCCCTCCCTCCCTCCCTCCCTCCCTTCCTTCCTTCCTTCCTTCCTTCCTCTTTTTTTCTTCCTCTTTCTCCTTAGTACTTAATCAATATCTGTGGTTGCCAGCCTCTGAGATGATCCTCAAAGATATTACCTCTTGATATTCATATGCTTGTGTAGCCACTCCAACACTGAATAAGGCTGACTTATAAAACTGTAAGAGTTTAATTTTTTGTATCAACTTGATTGAGCTACAGGATGCCTAGATAGCTGCTATAACATATCTTGATGCATCTGTGAGGATGTCTCTGGAGAAGATTATAGTATTTGAATCAGTAAAACCAAGTAAAGAGAGTCTACCCTTATCAATGTGGGTAGGCATCATCCTATCTGTTGAGGGTCCAGATAAAACCAAATTTCCCTCTCTGCTAGACTGAGACATCCATCTTCTGCCTTCAGACATCATATAGACATCTCTGGTTCTCAGGCTTTTAGATATGGACAGAACTTACACCATTTCCCCCACCATTCTCAGGCCTCAGACTAAGACTGAATTATACCACTAGCTTTCCTACTTCTCCAACCTGCCATATCTATCTATCATCTCTCTCTCTCTTTCTTTCCATATATATATATGTGTGTGTGTATATACATACATACAGCTTCATATATCTACATATCATATATGTAGATATATGAAGCTGTATCATGGGGATCCTCCAGCACCCCTGTGGAGAAATCCACGTGGTGAGGAGCTGAGGCCTCCTGCCCACAGCCAGCACCAGTTCACCATCCAGATGAGTGATCTTTCTTGAGGCTGTGTCTCCAGGTACAGTTTAGTGTTCAGATGATTGCAGCCCTTGCCAACATCTTTTTTTTTTTTTCTTTGTAGTTGTAGATGAACAGCATGCCTTTATTTTTATGTGGTGCTAAGGATCCAACCCAGTGCCTCACACATGCTAGGCAAACACCCTGCCACTGAGCTACAGCCCCATCCCCTCTTGCCAACATCTTGACTCCAACCTTATGACAAACCGCAAGCCAGAATCACCCAACTAAGCATCTGTTTCTGAATTCTTGGCCCAGAGACACTGTGAGATAATGTTTCTTGGCAGGCTTAGTGGCACACGTCTTTAATCCCAGTGACTCAGGGGGCTGAGATAGGAGGATTGCAAGTTCGAGACTAGCCCCCAGCAACTTTGCAAGAACCTGTCTCAAAATAAAAAACAAAAGGACTGTGGATGTGTCTCAGTGGTTAAGTGCCTCTGGGTTCAATCCATGATACAAAGAGAGAGAGAGTTTCTTGTTTTTTGTTTGTTTTTTCTTTTTTGTCTTTTATTTATTTGAGGTATTGCGGTATTGGAGATTAAACCTAAGGGCACTCAACCACTGAGCGACATTCCCAGTGCTTTTTATTTTTAATTATGAGACAAGGTCTCACTAAGTGGCCCTGGCTGTCCTTGAACTTGAGATTCTCCTGCCTTAGTCTTCTGAGTAGCTGGGACTCCAGGTATGTACCATGGTACCCGCTATGTTTCTTGCTTTGAATTGCTGATTTGTTGCTAGAAATAGACTGATAATACACCTTTTGTGTGTGTGTGTGTGTATGTGTGTGTGTGCACGCACTAGGAATCAAACACAGGGCCTCATGTGTTCTAGGCAAGTGCTCTATCATTGGTCCACATCCCCAGTCCTAACCTATAATTTTACTTATTCATCTTGCTCTTATGTATCTGCTTTCACTAGAATATAAGCTACATGAGGGCAGGAATTTTTTTCCTTTTTGTTCACTGTGGAATCCCAAGCACCCAGAATATCTTTTTCACAACTACCAACCCAGACAGGTATTGTTATCCCCATTTTAAAAATAAAGGGCATAGTAAGGTTAAATAACATATCCAAGATCATGCTGTCTAAACCAGACTTTTCCCCTAGCCTAATGTGCACCACCTGCAGTGTCCCACGTCTATGCATGTTCAAGACAGTAGGATAAGCTGCATGTGGTTGTGCATCACTGGGCAGGCTGGGGCAGGAGGATCACAAGTTCAAGGACAGCCTGGACAGTAGGGTAGTTACTAATGACCGTACTAATGGGATCATTAAGACATTATCTCTGTTGTCATGCATTTAACAACAAAATTGGGAAAACAGGATGAGTATCAGATAACTACCACATAGAACAGGATTTGATGAGTGTCATATGGTGTGTATTGGCTCTCAAAGGGTAGCACAGTCCCTTTTCCAAGAAAAATGACTATCTATGGTTCTCATGCATACATGCCTATGGTTTGTGCCATATTATGTATACAATATGTGCCATATTATGTATCCTAGCTACAACCAATCAAAATGATGCTAATTTCTTAAATTAAAAGTTGACTACTCTAAGCTAGGCAGGCAGCCCAAGAGGGACGTGATATAAGAACTCTTAAAGAGAGCTAGGGACAGTAGCACACACCTGTAATCCCATCAACTTGGGAGGCTGAAATAGGAGGATGACAAGTTCGAGGCCAGCCTCAGCAACTCAGTGAGGCCCTCAGCAACTTAGTAAGACCTTACTTCAAAAATAAAAAAATAAAAAGGGCTGGAGATGTTGTTCAGTGGTAAAGCACTCCTGGCTTCAATCTCAGGTACCAAAAAACAAAAACCAAAACCTAAGAAGCCTGTTTGCTGGGCTAGGGAGATAGCTCAGTTGGTAGAGTGCTTGCCGCAAGCACAGGGTCCCGGATTCGATCCCTAGCACCACAAAGGGGAAAAAAAAAAAAATAAAAGAAGAAGTCTGTTTGCTGAGATAGTGTCCTATTACAATAAATCTGTATCATCCCGAATAACAAACACATATTTAGTCCTTGTAACCAGAAAAGCCTTCTTATACAAAGTGTAGTAAAAAGTCCTACAGTAGTTCAGAATAATCAGAGGTACAAAGAGGGCAAGAGTTGGACACTTTATGGAGAACTGACACATGAGCTGCCACTGAAATAAGCATATTTAACCAATGATTAGAGATCATTTTAATTCATAAAGTATAAGAACCACAAGTACAAAAAGAAGTAATTGTAAATTTTGCTTGACTTGGGCATTGATTATATTTTTGTGTACTAATAATTAGATATACTTTATTTCATATAAACGATATTTCAAACATTATTCATTTTGGTATATTCTAGAAGTACTTGTTACCAGTAGAAAACACTGTCTACAGTTTTGACTAGAAATAACATTAGGGAGCACTTCTCAACCAGTGTTAGAATGTCCAATGATTTATAAAGATGCTTCAGGTGTCATTAAACGTGAAAAGGATCTATTTCCATTTCAAATTTCTTTAATTCCAACAAAGTTCAGGAAAAAAGAGCAGCACCAAGAAATCACAGTAAAATAGGATAAAAATAAATAAATAAAATAGGATAAGGGGGAAAAAGAAGTAATAAATAATTAAAGCTTATAATTCAGAGAGCCACCATTATGACTTTAAGTTTGAGTTTCATTCTGGAAGTGACTGCTTATTTTCTCTGTTATGCCCTAATACGTAACATTCTATGGTGACAGGGAGGGAGAAGAAGAGAGTCCTGCCTTTATATTTTTGTGTAGTCATTCAACAATTATTTATTGAGTTATTTATTGACTAGATGCCTGTCTCTGTGATTTTTATGGCATTCCTTCTATCTAGACTTTTTCTTTTTCCTTTTCTGCATGGTAAACTTCTATCTATCCTGTGAGATTTAACTTAAATATTGCCCACTTTTTGAAACATTCTCTTATTCCACAAAGTTATATACTCCTCCTTCTCTACTCTGACAGCATCTTATTTAACACGCCTTTGTCATACTTCTTATGAATATCCATCTCTGTCATCTCAGACTGAGCGCTTTAGGACGTATCTCCTCCATGCACTAAACATTCCATCCTGGCAACACATAGGAGTTACTCAGCACATGTTTGTTGGATGGATGGTGGACAGATAGAGATGAACAATTGTTGACAACTTGTTGAAAAGTGTAAGAGGGAATTCTGCTTCTGGCTACAATACAGTGGGAGTTGAACACACCCGCTAAGAACAATTAGGAAATCTGGCCAAAATTCCATGAGAATCGTATCTGCAGGCCTCAGAGAGTTCCTGAGTCAGTTCACTGAGTTGAGTCCAACACTCTGTGTAACTTTTCCCCTTGGGAGAACTGCCAAAATTTTAAAACAGCTAAAAGCAGGGCAGTTTTTGACTGTCTCATGGTATTGAGACAAAAATTTGAGTTCTAACCCACCAAAGAGGAGAAACTGTAGTTAATATCCAGATTTCACTTCAAACCCACAAACTCTAACACTTCCTCAGGTCAGCTCGGTCCCCGATTGTATTACGGTGATCTCTGCTACTCAGATGCCTAACAGAATCCTTCCTAGAGGAGAAAACATCATTTAGAGGCACTACATGTTTTTCCTACACAGTGTATGGCATTTGATATGAAACTACCAGGTATAACAAGAAACAGGCCCAAGGGGCAAAGGACAGAGGTTCTAGAGGGATGGAGGACAGGTGACCTAGAAATTGAGTTATCCAAAGTAGACTTCTATGATAAGTTCAAATATATAGGTGATAAGATTGAGAATTTTACTAGAGACCAGAATCTATAAAAATATAAACAAATGAGCTGGGCACGCATCTGTAATCCCAGCGACTCAGGAGGCTGAGGCAGAAGGATCACAAGTTCAAGGCCAATCTCAGCAACTTAGGAAGACCCTATCTCAAAATTGAAAAAAAAGTATTAAAACAAACAAACAAACAAGGGCTGGAGATGTGGCTCAGTGATAAAATATCTTTGGATTCAATCCCCAATATCAATAAAGAAATAAAGAAGTAAAATGACAATTCTATAACTGAAAAGTCACTGATATCGTGAACTCAGTAGATGGGTTTAACAGCATCAGTAACCAAAGTTACCTTTGTCGTCAGGTTATAACTGAAGAGTAGATTAGTAACTACCCCTCACCCCTAATTATAGTATGGAGAGCCCAAAGTATTACAAAAGTAGAAAAAAACAAGGAGTTCAAAAGGGATATGGGACATAGTGAAAAGTCTAACATATACGTAATTTGAGTCCCAGAATGACAGGAGAGAGAAAATAGAGCAGAAGCTTATTTGAAGGGATAATGGCCAAGGACTTTTCAAAAGTGACCAAGGAAAATAAGCCATGATTCAAGAAATGCATTGAATTCTTAGTAGGATTAAAACAATAAAAAGTAGGCATACCATTGTAAAACTGCTAAAATCCAAAAACAAACAAAAATCTTGAAAGCAGCGGGGGTAAGGCAGGGAGAGGGGAAGGAAGGGGACATTACTGTTCAAACAGCAACAATGACACTGATGGCTGACTGCTCAACAGAAATGATAAAAGCCAAAAAGAATAAAAGTACATCTTAAATCAAAGATCAGGATCATTTCTAGAATTCTCTATTTACAAAAATAACCTTTAAGCATGAGGCAGTATGAAAACATTTATAGAATTTCAAGAATGAGGGAGTTTCTAAAGGACTTGCACTTAAAGAAACACCCAAGAGATTTCTTCAGGTGAATGAAAAATCAGTAATGAAGAAAAAAATCACTCAATAATGAAGAAATACAAGAAGGCATGAAGAACTAGAGAGAGAGAGAGAGCAAATAAAGCTAAAGGAATGCTGACCATGCAAAACAGTAATAAAACAATAACACAAAGGGAGGAGGCCATTGAAGTTAAAATCCCTTGTGATCCTAGCACTGTCTAGCAAGTGGTAAAAGTATTATTTTAGTTGCATATTGTAATTTTTAAGGTATTCACTACAGAAAAGAAAATTAAAGAATATATATTTAACAAGTTACAAAAAGGAAAAGAGAAATACAAAAATGTTTAATAATTCAAAAAAGAAGACAAAACAAAAAGAGAAAAGGAACATAAAACAATAAAAAACAAATAGATGGTGGGCTGGGGATATAGCTCAGTTGGTAGAGTGCTTGCCTCGCAAACATGAGGCCCTGGGTTCAATTCTTAGCACCGCAAAAACAAACTAACAAAAAACCAAATAGATGGTATATAGACATTCAGATTCATCAGCAACTTGTAAAATATTAATGGAAATCCTTCAATTAAAAGACAAGAATTGTCAAACTTGATTTTTAAAAAATGACTTGCTGCTTTTAGGAATGGCAATTACACTTGGAAAGTGTTTGGTATATATGCCAAAGCTGGACACGTGTATACGCAATGTGTCTGTTGTGCTGGAGTAATAGAATACCACAGATGGAGTAATTCATAAAGAACAAAAATTCATTTTCTCACAGTTCTGAAGGCTGAGAAGTCCAAGACCAAGATGCTGGCATCTGTGAGGGTTTCATGTGGTGTCATCCCATGATAGAACGCCAAAGTCCAAGAGTGGAAGACTGGGCAGTAAACTTATTCTCTTATGAGGAAACTTTTCACTTGATAATGAGCCACTCTTGCAGCACTAATCCATTCATGAGAACAGAGCCATCATCACCCAATCACCTCTTAAAAGTCTCACCTTCAGGGCTGGGGTTGTGGTTCAGTGGCAGTGTACTCACCTAGCATGTGTAAGATCCTGGATTCGATCCTCAGCACCACATAAAAATAAATGTATTATGTCCACCTACAACTAAAAAATACAAAAAAAAGTCTCACCTTCTGGGCTGGAGATATAGCTCAGTTGATAGAGTAGTAAAGGTCTCACATTTTTTTTTTTTTAAGGTCTCACTTTTTAAAAAAATATTGATAGACCTTTATTTTATTCATTTATTTATATGCGGTACTGAGAATCAAACCCACTGCCTCACAAATGCTAGGCAAGGGCTCTACCACTGAGTCACAACCACAGCCCCATCACCTTTTAATACTATTACAATATGAGTTTTGGAGGGGACATTCAAACCATAGCACCCAACAGTTTACTCTAGAAATATGCCCATGAGAAAGCATGCATAGAAAGTTCATAAGGACATTACTTGTAATGACCAGAAACTAGAATATTCATCAACAAAATAATGGATAAATTCATACAGTGATATAGTATCAGTGATACAGTGGTTGACATATGCACTACAGCATGAATGAATCTTGTAGAAGTAATGTCTATCAAAAGAAGCCAGAAACAGAAGAGTACAACATGTATTATTTCATTACTATAAAATTCTAAAACTGGCAAACTAATCTATGATATTAGAAGCTAGGATGATTACTTTTGGAAGGGTGTATCAGCCAAAAGAGTTTAATGTTTTCATTTTGTTGATGATTAGATGGGTATGTTTTATAAAAATTCACCAAGTTGTGTATTTATGGTTTGTGCGTATGCATGTTGTATTTCAATAAAAATTACATCAATAAAGCATGAAAACTGACAGCAAGGTCAGTTCAGTTATATTTTAAAATATAAGAAACTTAGCATGTTTCATAAATCCACAGGGAAGCACGTTTTTAAAGATCAGTTAAGCCATAGATGGGAAAACGAGGATTTATTCACCAGTACAGTATTTAAAGTCCTTATTATAGTCCAAGAGCTATCTGAGGTGTTGGGGATCCAAAAATTAATTAACACTTAGTCCCTGTTTTCAGTGTGGTCACATTCTAGGTGAGAAAGATACCAAGAATGATTATGGTTGTCAAAAGCTACATATTTTGATCACTTCCCTTGTATTAATCATTGTGCTGTGCAATTTTGCAGCACCTTAGCTATGTTCACTATAACAATTCAATGAAGTAGATATTTATCCCTTTTCTTCGTAAGAAAATACAGAAGAAAAGATAAGCTGCCCAAGGTATAACCACCAAGATAAAATCTTGGGGTCTGTCCTGACTTCAAAGCCTTGTTCTTTCTGGTACCTTATGCTGCCTTTGGATTGTGGCTTAAGAGAGAAAGAACTGTGTGGTAAGATTGCAAGTGAAAGTTGAAATAAATTCCAGTGATGATATCTTGGAAAAGGTGGTATAGATAGATGGCCTGGACCTCTGGGGATGAGCAGAGAATAATATTTGATGGCCTGGAAATTGATTTCAAGAAATAAAAGTTTTTCACCTGAGTGAGTAAAGCCTGGGCTTTCAGAGGCAGAGGCAAGAGGTGTACAGTGGACCTGAGATGGCCAAGTGCTATTTCTCAGGAGGAGGATCAAAGGGACTAGCTGCTCTATAGCAGGTTTTCAACCAAGTGCCTTGGTTTCAGGTCCTCAGAACCTACCTCCTACAATGGTGTCTGGTATCTCCTGAATCTTTCTGGTTTTTCTTCCTTTGGATTCTAGGATCATACTGTATATTTAATTTTGTTCTTTTTTTTTTTTTTTTTTCCGGTGTATGGGGGAATTCTGGGAATTGAACTCGGGGGCACTCAACCAGTGAGCCACATCCCCAGCCCTATTTTGCATTTTATTTACAGACAGGTTCTCACTGAGTTGCTTAGCACCTCACTGTTGCTGAGGCTGGCTTTGAATTTGTCATCCTCCTGCCTCTGCATCCTGAGCTGCTGGAATTGCAAGCGTGCATCACCACACCTGGCTGTACATTTAATTTTATAGCCAGCTTTTTTTCTTAAACTTTCCTGATGAGCATGCTGTCAAATAAAAGGGCTTGTTGCCAAAATGTCCACTCCAATTATCTTTAAGCCACCATAGGGAGAGAGTTCTAGATTCTTGCCAGAGTTCAAGCCAAGGTAGACTCATGTGTCATCTAAGTGCTTATAAAACAGCAGGAAGGAACACTATCTGCATTAAAAAAAAAAAAACTGTCTTGGAACACTTATCCTCATGCTAGTAAATCTTGGATGATGAAACTTTTAAGCAAGATAGCATGCAGTCAGCAAAAGCTCATATCTTATGAATTTGGATGTATTTATTTATTTGGGGGTAATTTTAAGTAGTCTATCCTATTAGGTTATTGGTCCAGTTGATATGTGAGTGACCTAAATTAACAATGGCTTACTTCTCTCTTCTCTCTCATTACAATCTGAGTGTGATATGACAGCTTCACCTACAACCCACCCATCTTCTTTTTAAAAAAAATATTTTTAGTTGTAGATGGACACAATATCTTTATTTATTTGAACCCAATGCCTCACACGTGCTAGGCAAGCACCCTACCACTAATCCACAACTCCAACCCCAACCCACCTTTTTATCCTAGGGTTTCCTTTGGTCACAATTAAAGGTGGCTAATACAACTCAGCAAGCGGAAAAGGGGAAATAAATATGGTATGAGGAGCACACTCCTACCTTTGAAGGGAGGATCTGTATGTTGAACATTTCACATGTGCTTGCTCATTATCCAGAAGTTACCAGAAGACTAGGAAATAATCTGTCCTGGTGGCAAGTTCTCTGAGCTGTAAGAAGCTGAGATCAAATATTGGGAACAACCAATGGCCTCTGCCATATTCCGAGCTCAGTAATATCAAGCATTGAATTTAGGTTAAGGTGACTGGTAAGTTCTGATCTTTGTAGTAAGGCTTGATTCCACTCTTTAATATTAAAATCATAATGCACACAGAATTTAAAAATAAAACCATATAGGTAAAATTTTTGTGATTTTAAATAAACCTAAGAGGATATGGAAACTGAGTGCTTTGTGCTCCTTTTATTCACTAGAATTAAGGAATTCCACTCCTTCCTCCATTTTAGTCTGTGAAATCAAGCTCTTTCAGACTTACTTTTCTTATAAGTTTTGCCAGCTAGTGACTTTCTACAACCTGGGCATAAAGATATGCATCTTCATAATGAATAAAAAGAGACCAAGGCAGAGATAGTTGATGGAAATGTCCTTCTACCCTATAGGAACAGCAAAAAAGATATGGCTATGTTTCATAGAACTATCAAAGAATTTGCTTTGATGAAGTGTTAAGTTACGAACATTCATAAGGACATCAATCTTGTTTTCCCGTGCAATACTAAATGTCTGAATATTCATAATCTAGTCACTTGTTCTCTATTCTTAAAGGTATAATTTGAACAAAAGGATTTTGTAAAGCTCTTAAGACTTTTGAAATTATTACACATTGCAAAGATAATCTTTAAGGAGAAGCCTGTAATTCTCACTGGTTATCTTCCTGAGAGTTTGTTGCCTTGGTAATAATGCTGTTATCTACATGTCTGAATAGCTAAACAATCTAAAGACTCATAATTTTGCTTTGTCAAGTCAGAAGAGAATCACTGACACACTTCTCTATCTCCATATGTATAAATGGAGAGAAAAAAAATTCTGTTACACTAGTTGATTTAACAACTATTTAACAAGGGAAATTGCCTTTGTGTGCGTGAACTGTCTAATATTCTTATCTTCAGGAATTCCTGTTAAATCTTATTCTTGAGTTATTTAACAGTGTTTTTTTCTTTATTTTCCATAGATTGTCCTTCATCCGCCTGGGTTCAGTTCAAAGATAGCTGTTACATTTTTCTTCAAGAAGCCATCAAAGTTGAGAGTATAGAGGATATCAGAAATCAGTGTACTGACCATGGTAAGGGGCTTTTATTCCCCTCTCTCACAAATTAGTAGCATTCACTAATATTTTTTTAAATGGTTCTATCACACTTTTCACTGGGTTCCTAGAATTAACGTCCTATTCTTATTCTACAACATGCAAACCATGGGTCGTGGAATTGAATGTACATTTAATCCTTAAATCAGAGGACAGTTGTTGGATGATACTGTCCATAATAGTGACAGAACCTTAGCAACATCAGTGTCTATGTGTGTACCTTGAGCCATACATTGTACTTAAGCACTTCATATTTCACCTGGCTTTAACTATCATAAAGAAAACTGTCAAGCAGTTTATTTATCTTCCTTTTATTAAGTTCAGTTATGTGTTCAAGGCCACACAGGCATTAACAGGATGAGCCAGGTTTCAAACGTAGGGTGGTGCTTGGACTTGGACATGTGCTGGTACTCCCCTCTCACAGAGGACTGCCCTCCCTGCCCAAGATCTGTCTAGGCTACTGTCCTCAGAGATAGTCCTCCCCCTTCACTCATATAGTATGAGCAATCTGTTTACCCTCTCTTTGAATCTAGGTTGGTCTTTGACCTACTTTACCCAGTTAAATGCAGCTCATGTGACATACTGGGACCTTTGAGACCAGGCCTTAAGAGGACAAACCTCTGGAAACCAAGAGAATAAGGTGATTCAAAAAGAAGATAGTCAGCTCTGCCAAATGCTGCTGATAGTTAAGTAGGATGGGAACAAGGAACTGATCACTAGATACAATCATCTACATGTCATTTAGAATTTGGATTGTAGAAATCTCTGTGGAGTGTTTGAAACAAAATACTGAGTGAAGAGGGTTTAAGAAAAAAAAAATAGGAAGAGAGGAATTGAGGAAAACTAGTACAAATAACTTATCTCTTGCTAAATATCCAAGAACAGTAGAGCAAAAGTATCTGAAGGGGGATGATGATATATGATAAATGGCAAGAGCTAAGCTCCAGGCAGAAATAGTATCAATTTATCTAAATCCTATAACACAATCCATAGGTTTAGCCTACAATTTAAAGATAGCCTTGACTCAGTGTAAAAACAGTATTCCTAAAAGCAAGGTTAATGTTTGACACACAGTACCTTGGCAAATTGTCTTCCCTGAATTTCATTTTCGTAATTTGTAAATTAGTTAAAATTATCATTTTGTAGAGTTATAAAAATATACCTAGGTCTGTTGGATTTTAGGCTTAAAATTCTTCATCACTTTTGTTATTCTATTCCAAGAGTGCTGTTTGAGGCATGCAATGTGGGCAAAAGTCAGATTACATAAGCCCACAAAGTGAGACTGGTAAGAATAAGATAAAAGGGCTATTTGCCAGTTAGAATATATACTCAATTTCACATTGTGAAATATTTTAGATAAAAAAAATGCCCCCCCCCCCTTTTCTTTTGAGTCAGGGTCTTGCTATGTTGTTCAGGCTGGCCTTGAGCTTGAGATTCTTTTGTCTCATACTCTCCAGTAGCTAGATGACAGGTACATGTCACAGAACCGGCAAAATTCTTTTTTTATGGTGCTGAAGATTGAACCCAGGATCATGCACATGCAAAGCATACACTCTACTATTGAGCTATATTGATATACCCAGACCTGTTTTTAAAGGTGTTCTTGGAGTGAAGGCAATTCCTGTTTTTTTTTTTGGCTTTTGGCTTTTGGCTTTTGGCACCGTCATTAATTCAAACTAAAACTATGCTGTGAGCAAGTATCTTTTCAACTAAAATATATGATCTGGTGACTCAAGAGTCTTTGGGTCTTACTAAAGATAGTTTTCATGACTGTGAAACCTAAAATCTCTTGATCATTTACGTGTTTTCTTAATAATAATCACAACTCCAGCATTTAGAAGTGTCCTCTACCTAAAAAAACACAATTTCCAACAACTCACCAATATAACATTTTAGAGGCCTATCAAATTGTACTAAAGGGCTGGGGTGGTAGAGTGCTTGCCTAGCACGTGTGAGGCACTGGGTTCGATTCTCAGCACTGCATATAAATAAAAGAAAAATAATGGTCCACCAACAACTAAAATATTTTTTTAAAAATTGTATTAAAGATTCTTTAATTAAAATCATACTTATTATAGGAGAAAATGAAAGCAAATATAGTTTTTAATTCACATAGTTAATACATATTATTTTCCCTTGGAAAATTCTTAGCTATCAAATGGTGTACAGCATAGGCTCTTAGAAAAAAAGATAAAATTTGCCAATATTACTTTATTTCAAGGCAGCTGAATAAAATAGCAATTTTGCTGGTCTTACAAGATTTTTTTTTTTTTTTTTGATTGAACCCAGGGCCTTGTGGTTGCAAGGCAAGCACTCTATCGACTGAGCTATCTCCCCAGCCCCTTACAAGATTTTCTTTAATGAAGTTTCCTCTCCAACTATTTTGTCCTTTCTCTTTTAAAAACAATTTCTATGTTTTCCCTGATAAAGTGGATGATGATATATAATGGGGGTGGAGGTGGGGGGGTGAGAGAAGAATGGAAGAACTTTAGATAACGTAGAGGGAAATGAGAGGTGGGGTATGAAAAATGGTGGAACAAGACAGACATCATTACCCTATGTACATGTATGATTTCATGAATGGTATGAATCTACATTATGTACAACCACAGAAACAAAAAGATGTACCCCATTTGTGTACAGTGAGTCAAAATGCGGTCTGTAAAAATAAAAAAAAATTTAAAATAAGTAAAAAAACAATTTCTATGGGGCTGGGATTGTAGCTCAGTGGTAGAGCACTTGCCTAGCAGGCATGTGTGAGGCACTGGGTTTCATCACAACACCACATACAAAAATTTTTTTAAAATTTCTATTAGTTATATTTAGACATAAGAATATATTTCAATTACAAGCCATATTGAGGCTGGGAGTCAAGAAAACATGTTCCTATATCCTTATAAGCTTGTATGACCCAGAAGATCAAAGTTCATTGTCAGCATTAACATTTGTCTTAGTTAAGTAACTGTTGGACTATACTGAAGCAAAATGAATGTGTTGATTTATTTCCTCTATGACCCAAAGGTAGTCGATCATAATTATTGTTTTAGCATACCAAGCAAAACTGAATTAAAAACACCAAATAACTTTGCGGCCTGAAGGTTGTGTGTTTTATATTTTGTTTTTTTTCTTTCTCAGTGCTAGGAATTGAAGCCAGGGCCTTGTACATGGTAGGAAATTACTCTCCTAATGAGCTATATCCCTAGCTCTTTGGCCTGAGTTTTGATTGCTATATTTAAAAGTCCATTAACTCTACTTATAGCAGGGTAGCTATTTAGGAATTTCACATAGTATATACAAATCTGTTCATAAAATGTCTTTTTTTTTTTTTTTTTTTTTTTTTGTGGTACTGAGGATCGAACCCAGCGCCTTGTGCTTGTGAGGCAAGCACTCTACCAGCTGAGCCATCTCCCCAGCCCCCATAAAATGTCTTATACTTAAATAAAATTGTCTTTTTTTTCTACTTAAAAGTTTACAAATTTAGGGGCTGAAGTGTGGTGTAGTGGTAGAGTACTTATCTAGCATGCATGAGGCCCTCAGTTCAATCTCTAGTATGCACACAAAATTATAAATTGTCATACTTTGATTTTTTAAAGTTCTTCATATGTGGCTAATATTCCTTCTGTGTATTTGATAATCCTATACATTTACTTCTACTCTGGAAATACACATTTCATAGATGAATCAGAAAGCTAGCTAAATTTAGTTAGTATTACTTACATATTTTTAAGAAGGATAGTGTTTTGTTTAGTAGAACAGTAGAGTAGATCAACAGTGCTGGGGTCCAGCCCTAGCAGCAGTGGGGGGTCCTGGGTGGATGGGAGGCTTTGGGGAGGTGGAGAAACAGCACACAGAGACACCAAGTGTTCTGAGGCTGAATCTGAATCTTTATTATTCACAGAATCTTTTTGTATGTTTTTTCTTTGGTATCGATTACATCATTTCATGGTTAATACAATGAAATGTTAAGTAAAAAAATCTTTAAGAGTATATAATTAATGATCTTTTTCAAGAAACATGTTCTTACTGCATGATAGCTTAAAAAAAAAAAAAAAAAAAAAAAAAAAAAAACCCAGTTCCCATCAAGGTAGAGGGCACCAGGCTGCGTTTAGTCTTAATTTTCCTGAAAGAATATGTCATTAAGTTTTTATAGAAGTTACCCTTTCCAAGAACTCTAATGTTAGTTATTATCAGTGAAAAGTTTTTGTTATTCCTAACAAAATAGGGGAATCAGTTTATAGTTAATATTTATTCTATTTCATGTACTTAATGGCAGACTAAAACTCTATTTTGATCTTTAAAGGACTAGACATAGGAAGAATACAAATTGTACTTATGATTAACCTATTTATTTTTTTAAGTGGGAAAAATGTCCTTAAGCTTAATCATAAACACTAAGCAAGCAATGAAGACCAAACACCACATCAAAGCTCAGAGGAATACATTCTCATATACCTATATATAACTTTTAGAGTTATATATAAAGAAATCACAGGCTCCTTACAAATTTGAGCAAATCATAATTGCTTATTTGTGATTTCATCTAAGTATTAATATTAAACTTTATTTTATGTTATTTTGTGTCCCAGCACCATGAAATCTCCCCAGTATTCGCTATAATCTGAATCTAAGGACATATTGATTATTAGTTAAAAGCAACTGCACATGAAGACATGCCATGCTTATGGCCCCCAAGAGGGAAGATGATCTTTCAACAGAACCGTGTCAAGTGTTGGAGTGAAGGAAATAAATGCGGCACAACACGAATTGTTTTTTCTCTATGTATGAAGAAAAAAAAAACTACTAAAATCTTTACATTTGGAAAAAGTCTTCACAGTCATACAAAATCATTTCTTAGACCTACCATTGGGAGTATGGAAAATAAGTCACTTATTACTTTTTGGGCTGCAGATAGCTACATTTATACTATTCCCAGTGTTTTGTGCTACTTTACTCAATGTGCTAATTTTCTCTCTTTTATTAATTAATTATTTAGGAAAATAATTGTGAGATGCTAAAGTATCTTATTTTATAACGTTTATCTTTATAACAAGTTATATTTTCACTCTTTCCTTTTAGTCATATGTCATAAAAAAGAATTAAAAACCCAAATTACATCTCAGTAGATAGTGTCACTGGTGATGCATTGAGCACATGCATTCTTTGGGGATTTATGCTGTCATTTAAGAAAATGAAAGTGTGTCTTATTTGCCTGACATCATAATTTAAGTATGTACAACATTTAATTAGATTACAACATAAAAATCACTGAAGTTCCAGTGGCCGCCACAAGGTCAAAGAAAAGGATAAAAACTCCTCCTCTCTGGATACTTAAGCCTAAACTATTACCTAGTTAAATATTTCTCCTGAGGATTTTTCTTGAGTGGTGTTTTGGTCACATTTCACCAGTAAGTACTAGGGTAAAACAGATTAAAGTCTATGTGACATTTAATAGACAGGTCATAGGAGCTAGAGCTGATAAAAAAAGTCATCAAGTTTTTAAAAGGTGAACTGACTCAGAATCTTGCTGAATTCTGTGGTCTAAAGTATTAAGTATTTTAAAGGTCAGTCTCATTTTTCTTTTAAAAGTTTTTCATGATTACATAATTAAGACATGATCATTATAGAAAAACATACATGAAAATTTTAAAAAATTAAAATCACCCTAGGAGCTGGGGTTGTAGCTCAGTGGCAGATTGCTTGCCTAGCATGTGTGCATCACTGAGTTTGATTCTCAGTACCATATATACATAAATAGAATAAAGGTCCATTGACAACTAAAAAAATAATAATTTTAAAAAAAAGGGAAAAAATCACCCTAAACTGCACTACTCTGAGGTACTCATTGCTAACATTTTGGTAACTATGCTTCTGGACTATGGTAACTATCCTTCTAGATTGTTTCTGATTTTTCAGTGTTATAACAGGTAATAATTGTGCCTGTGATTTGTGAAAAAAAATTTGTGTATTGATGAACATATGATTAATGATTTTGCCTATTTGTTTAGGAGCCAATGAATATCTTAGCATATATTGATTAAAGATTTGCTGGATCAAAAAATATATGCTTGTTTTAGAGTTTTTGGCCTATATCGCCAAATTGTCTCCAAAAAGTTGATACTGCTTTTAGTTCCTATTTTTCTACAATGAAAGCCAGAACTGTTTAATTTGCAAACATGAAAGTCTGCTTATTTTATTTTTTTCATCTTTTAGTAGCAAGATTGAGTATTTTTTTTGGGGGGGGCATGGTGGGTACTGGGGATTGAACTCAGGAGCACTCAACCACTGAGCCACATCCCAACCATATTTTGTATTTTATTTTATTTAGAGACAGGGTGTCTCACTGAGTTACTTAGTGCCTCGCTGTTGCTGAGGCTGGCTTTGAACTCAAGATCCTCCTGCCTCAGCCTCCTGAGCTGCTGGGATTACAGGTGTGTGCCTCCACACCTACAAGATTTTGAGTTTTCACACATTTCTTGTGTTATATTTCTCTTCAGAAAGGCAAACTGTCTTTTTAACACTCTGAGACCAATTTTTTTTCCTTATTAAGGTGCCTGCAATTTTTTTTAATATTCATAATAGAGCTATAGGTTTCCAATTTCTGATTTTCCTTTTTAACAATATGTTTTGACTTGGGGCCCTATAGTTTTCTTTTGTCCTGTAGTTAAATTTATTGTCCCCTGTCCATAAGGCCTCTTTTAAATGATGTAATGGTGAAAAAAATACAGCTCATAATTTTTAAACCTCATGTAATTTTTACTGATTCTTGAGCATGCTCTCCCCCCTTAAAATAATTTCAGGAGCAGACATGATAAGCATACATAATGAAGAAGAAAATGCTTTTATACTGAATACTTTCAAAAAGCAATGGAAAGGCCCAGATGACATCCTCCTAGGCATGTTTTATGATACAGATGGTAAGTGTGACTGTTTTTCTATGTTAGTAAAGCTTAGGGCTTTTTGATTCTTCAGTTTTCTAGATTAAGTTGATGTTTCCTGGGGCCTCCAGGTATTGCATTTTCAATGTGCACCTATGACTTGTACCATAGCATTCTCCTAAGTAGCTCGATGTGTTTGACAAATGAGACAGTCGATCCTCTTTTCTGGATAAAAATGTTTCTAGGCTCAGTATTTTTGTAATATAGCAGTCATAAAACTTAATTTTAGTTGAGAGCAGTTAATAGGATAAGGTTAGAGTAAATTATCCTTATGTTATATAATGTAAATGTATATTTTGTCACTACAGAAAGTTGGAAGGGACATAGTTAAACATTTTCAAAAGAAATGAAGTTACTAAGGTTACTATTAATATTTTAACTTTAAAAAATTTCCCATGACAGTGTATCTTTCCTTACAAAATGGAACCTTTCCCAGAATCTACTTAAAATAAATACTTTTGGTGATTTGGCTGCATAGAGAATATACTCCTTTTTCTATTTTTAATCCAAAAATTTAATATCTAAAATTGACTTTACATAACTTTCTTCCTTCAATCCAAAATATTTTTCTTTGGCTTTAATACATATTTAAACTGTCATAATGTTGAAAATGTTCCTTAATTGACAGATGCAAGTTTCAAGTGGTTTGATAGTTCAAATATGACATTTGATAAATGGGAAGACCACGGAGATGCTGAGGATCTAGTTGACACCTGTGGTTTTCTCCACACCAAGACAGGTGAATGGAAGAAAGGAAATTGTGAAGTTTCTTCTGTGGAAGGAACACTTTGTAAAGCAGCTAGTAAGTATGATTGAATGTCTTTTTTTCCATTCTAAGAGGGGTGGGAAAAGTAAAGTTGGTTTTCAGACAATATTTTTCTGAGATTAGTATTACTCACTAAATAAATGGGGTGAGAATTCAGAATATAGTAGGGTGGTTTGTTCTTAAGTCGCTTGGAAATTAAATATTACATTTCAGATGCAGGGCCAGATTATGCAAACCAGGTGCAATTGAACTCTATCTGCTTAAAGATTCCAAGAGATCAAAAATATCTTGTTTTTCAAAAGAATTACCATAACATTTTGTTGTGTGATTTGATTGAGCAGCAGTGGTGACTGAGAAGCAGTGATGAAGGATAACTGTGTATAATCGCAGAATTCTGTTACTTTACAGGGAATTAGATTCTTTACAAGAAGTAACACCCTTCACTTAGGCAAACAGAGAAATTACATCATAGTTCATGATGTATTCTAGATTAAAATAGTAAATTTTCTTCTGATTTATTAAAATGAATTTTAGTGAACAAAATTGTCCTGTTTCACAATATTCTGATGTTATTTGTTAAACATTGTACAAAGTTTGTGCTTCTAAATTCTGGAGAATAAATCCTTTCTCAGTAAAGAAATTTAAAATCCCAAAATATGAATTTGGGATGGTTGAAAAATGACACAAGACAGACATTTCCCCATTTTGCATCCTTAGTATTCTCTCCTGCTTTAACTATAAACAAAACTCAGACATTTGGCTCTGGTTATTTCCTTTTTTAACATATAAAATTACACATTTTTTGATGTACTACAGCAGGGTCTTTGAATATAATTAGTTTTATTTTAAGTACATAAATGTCATAGTGTCACAGAATTTAAATATTTGATTTTTTAAAATTAGTTCTTTTTACATACTGTACTTCAGGGCACTGATGTATAAAACAAATTTTTAATTAAATGATAAACATCAGAAATAGCAAATCCATACTAACAAGGTAAGGTCATGGTGTTTAATTTTACCTTTTCTTCCTATACTCTCCACCAGAATTCTCTTTATTTCCTTCCTCTGTCTTCTCAAGTTCCCTTATTCTTTTTCCATCAACCAAGTTGATGCCTTTTGTTTAGGGCTTTATATCTGTCTTTAAGAGCTACATTTAATAACAGAGACCAGTGACAAAGCAGTAGAATAGGAATATTAAACTAATGGTGTTCATGTTTAACACTGTGTAAGTGTTTAAAGTTAATCTTATAATAAAGCATAGTAAATTTTTAATTTTAATTTTCTTTTGTATTTCAGTCCCATATAACAAGAAACATTTATCAGGTAAGTTATATTCTGGTCTTAAACTTTTTTTTCCCATAATTAAAAAGGCATTAAATTCTGGCATGTTAAAATACCATCATAGACCCCCCCGCCTTTTTTTTTTTTTTTTTTTTTTTGCGGTGCTGGGGATCGAACCCAGGGCCTTGTACTTGCAAGGCAAGCACTCTACGACTGAGCTATCTCCCCAGCCCCACAGATTTTAAAAAGCTATGTAACAGAATTTTATAAAAAATGTAGAAATTATTTTAGCTTAATAAGAGTGGCTATTTTAAATATGGTAACCACAAGTTATATAGGAAATGAACTTTTTTTTTTAAACACCAAATTGTTATTTTCCCATGGAACTGCATTGTGTGTTTTTGTGGGATATGACTGCATCTTTTGGTAAAATGTCTTAACTCCTAGTTGTAATTGGAATTCATGAAGCACCCATATTAAGGGCTTACTAAATATTCTTTTAAAAAAGGGGACAAGTAATATGTGATTCAAAAATCCAATGTATAAGGCAAATACTGCCTCCATCCTCTCATATCTTTACCTTTATTGGACACCATTTTGCTTAGTTTCTTCTTTAACCTTCTTATGTGTGTGTGTGTGTGTGTGTGTTTGCTAATGTAAGCAAACTGATATATGATTTATTTTGCCCCTTTGATGTAGAGTCCTTGCCATATCATCACCTATAAATAGATGTCTTCTATCTTTACAACTACCTATGCTTCCATACCTAATTGAACCAGCTTCAAACTTCCACTTGGTTGTTTCCAGACATTTGCAATTATAAACAATGCTACAATAAGTAACTTTGCACAAATACACATTTATCTATAGATTCCCTGATATGCACTTGCTGGATTAAAAAATGAACCCAACTTTTATGATTACTGATCTTTGTAGGAGCTGTAGTTTTGCATTCCCAGTAGCAATGTGAGTACCTGTTAGGAAACTTGTGTGGATTTTCATCAATTGGATAGTTTTTAATGATCAGTTTGAAGTATAATTGAGTAAAGTGCACAACTCTCACATGTACAGTTTGATATTTATGTACTATCAGTGTAACTACAAGCTAAGATACCCAGCATTTAGTCAGGCATGGTGGCACATGCCTGTAATCCCAGTGACTTGTGAGGCAGAGGCAGGAGGATCACAAGTTTGAGGCCAGCCTCAGCAATTTAGTGAGGTCCCAAGCAACTTAGTGAGACCCTGTCTCAAAATTAAAAAGGGCTGGGGGTATAGCTCAGTGGTAGTATGCCCTTGGATTCAATCCCTAGTCCTGAAAGAAAAAAAGAAAAGAAAAAAAAATTACTAATATAGCCAGGGCCATAGAGAGTATTTGCCCAACATGCTAGACCCTGGATTTGATCCCGAGCACAACAAAACAAAAAAATAACCAACATTTGTGTCGCCCGCCAGAGTTCCCTCATTACCTTCCTAATAAATGTCAATATTATTACCTTTCCAACCCAGAGGTGATTAAGCAGTTATGATTTGTTATTATAGATTAGTTGCTTGTTCTTAAACTTTAACATATTTTCTTTATGCACCTTTTTCCGACTTTTTTTTTCACTGAGGACTTTTTCTAGAATTGTCTGTTGTTGAGCATATACAATATTTTAAAAAATGCTTCACAGTATTTTATAAATTTCATTCTGCCCATTTTCTTTTCAGATATTTGAATTTGTACATTGCAACTAATATAATATGAATACAGCCACTTATAAACAAACATTCCCATGTCCTCTTGGGGACATACATTCCCAATTTGAGTATATTCCCCAAAGCAAAATGCTCTTATTGCATTTTCATTTTCTTGATACTGATGCTGAGCACCTTTTTGTCTTCTTTTGTGAAATGCTCATTCAAGTGTTTTGCCCGTAGGTTTTATTAGGTTGCCTTTACTATTGTTTTAAAAAAAGAAACTAATAAAATATTGGACCCTAGTCCTTTGTATTCAAAAATACCACGTGTATTTCCTCTCTGTAGGGCTTGCTGTGATGCAGAAGGAAAGTGTTAAGTGTGTGGGCATATGGAAGTTATATCTCGTTCATCTATAGGAAGACTATGTACAGTTTTTTTTTTTGGGGGGGGGGGCGCCTACTGGGGATTGAACCCGGGGGGACTTTACCACTAAGCTACACCTCCTGCCCTTTAATTTTTAATTTTTTTTTTTTTTTTTTTTTTTGGGTGGGTGCTGGGGATCGAATCCAGGGCCTTGTGCTTACAAGGCAAGCACTCTACCGACAGCTATCTCCCCAGCCCCCCTTTTATTTTTTGAGACAGGGCCTCACTAAGTTGCTGAGACTGGCCTCAAACTTGCAATGCTCCTGCCTCAACATCCCAAGTCACTGGGTTTATAGGCATGCACCACCATGGCCAACTCAAGTATAGCATTTTTAAAAGTCAAGAAATGAACCACTTCACGCCAATTAGCTGGTTACTATTAAAAGATAAAACAAAAAAAAAAAAATTGACAAGACTTAGTAAGGAAGATGCAGAAACTGGAATCTTTGTGCACTGTTGTGGAAATGTAAAAATGGTGCTGTCAACCATGGTAAACAGCATGGCAACTCCTCAAAAACTTAAAAATCAAATTATCATGATTCAGCAATTCCATTCCAAGATGTTTGAAAGCAGGGACTTTGTCCCATGTCATAGCAGCATTATTCACAATAGCCAAAAAGGTGGAAGTGATCCAAGTGATCCATCAACAGAAGATAATGTATGAACATTTACTTAAAAGGGAAACAAATTCTGACACATGCTATAAGCATGGTTCTGGAGAGAATTCGGCTACAATGATACAACCAATCACAAAAAAAAAAAAGACAAATGTGTTATTTCATTCTCTCAAGGTACTTCGAGTAATCTCATTTAAACAGAAATGATAATGATATTTGCCAGAGTCGAGTGAGGTAGGAATTGGTCAAATCGTTTCAGTTTTACAGTTCTATAGATGGATGGTAGCACACAATCATACTGAATGCTAAAGAACTGTACACTTAAGATGGTAGCTTTGATTACATGGATCTCACAATCTAATTTTTTAAAATTCAAGAAAAGCAGTGTAATCATTTTATTTATAAACAGGCAGAATAGTAGTTAACTTCAAGAAATGGATATTGAGTTGAGCAATAGGGCAGGAGCTATTTTTTTCATTATGTATCTTCTAGGATTGAATTTGCAGCTAGGTGCAAATATACTTTGAAAAAAAGAATGCATTTATACATTTTGATACGGCATACATAAATGGAGTCTTTTTTTTTTTTAAGATGCAATTGAAACGTTTAGAAGAACATGTAGGTCTCTAATGGGTCTCAAGATCATGTCTGGAATAGTTGGAAAGATCTGGCAGTATACACCTAAAGATGTGTATATAATTTAAAACTAATGAAGTTAGTCACTGAATACAGCAATGAACAAAGCAGAGAAGTTTTGCTTTCAAGCTTGTTCCAGTGGGAAGGGTAAAACAAACCATTTGGAATGTCAGCTGGTGACATATATTGTAGAACTAAAAATGCAGGATTAAGGATGAATGCAAGTGCATGGAGAATGGAGGTTGAGTTTTGTTTTTGTAGGGTGTCCAGCAAATAGCTCACTGATAAGGTCACATTTCAGCAGAATGAAGACCTAAAGAAAGTTAAAGCCTGCCATACAGATAGGCATTAAGTTTAGTCTGAAAGTATTACTAAGTAGCAACAGGGCCACTGAGCTGAAGCAACAAGGACACAAGTTAATAGTTAAGCACAGCAAAAAGGGAGTTCCCAAATTAAGTACAAATTAAGTCTCCCTGGCAAGAATGTAAAAAATAAGTGGGCTATATTAGGATGCACATGGTGAGCATGAAGGACAGGGGTTTGCTCAAGCTGAGTTTATCAAAGTTTCTGGAAATGATCCAGGAGTTAAACCTTGAAGGATAAGCAGGCACTAGATGGGAAAGGTTAATGGATTATCAGCATTAACTAACGTGAAGGGTTGTTTTCTGCTCACTCACTCAATGTTATATACACGGTTGGCACTCAATAAACCTACAGTTAATCCAACAAAAGGATGTAGTTTTAAGAGGCAGATTATGTAGTTTGGACCATGGATGATCAGTGCCATAACCAGGGTACACAGGTGGCAGGAGACAAATGGTCATGAAAAGAGGCTAAAAAGACAAATTTTAGCCTTAAAATGATGATCCCTTAATTTATGAAGTCTAGGATAAAGCCTACATTCCTAATATGGATGACTGGGCAGTGGGCATTTACAGAAGATAAAATAATGAGCTTGGGGGCAATTAGAGGCATTGACTATATACACACTTACCTGTAAATTTACATAAAAGACTTGGTTGAGGTCAACCATGGAGAATTTTGAGTGCACAAAGATTAGGAAAAAGCAGTATGAAAAATAAAGTGAGAGAATGTCAGGGGAACCAAGCAAGGAGAAAGGTGGATGGCTAAGTCTGCAGATACCCCAGGCTGACTTGGAGCATCCACACATTTATGCTTCATAAATTCCCAGTGACCTGTACCACAGCAGTTTCAGAAGCAAGGTTGAGATGGAGTACATGGGTTTGAGAATTGACAGTGAAGTGAATGCTGATGTTTGTCATTAAGTTCTCAATTTTATAAAGCTAATTAAGATTTCTCTTCCTGGCTACATTTTTAAAATGAGGGTGAGGTATTAGACAATATCAATTGGCTCAGTCAAGTAAGTAATGGAATTTTTCTTTCGTTAAGAAGTAGACAGATTTTCTAATGTAGAAATAGCCTTTTCTTTATTCATGTGTGCATGTGTGTGGTTTTAAAATACACTGCTAATGTTTTCCCAAGATTAGCTTTGTCCCACATTAGTGTGCAGCTAGCCTCCTCTCCAGCTCCTCCAAAAGCCTTGAAGGCAATTTGGTCACTTGAATAATGTGAAAAAACAAAGCACATATACAAGAATATATGCTTTATTAGACTTACTGTGTCCACCAGATCTTGGATGCTGTCCAGTTCTTAGAATGATAGATCTTTTTAGATTTGTTAAAGCAGAGATTGAATCTATAAATCACTCAATTATGATGCCTTTACTTTTTGTTTTCTCTGACCATGTAATCACAAAAGTAATTACTGTATAATTACTTTATTATGTATAGTTGTATATTCATTACTAGATTGAAATAAAGTATTTGCATTGGAAGTTAGGGCCCTATGCTGAAAATGGGATATGTTAAGTTTGATAAAACAATGAAAGAATCCTGTTTGAACTTTGTTTACAGAGTTCTTGGTTTTATTACCTCTAATAATAGCACCCTGACCCCCCAAACACTGCTAATTTGTGTCCACTTATTTTAGGATTAAAAATAATTCAGTTGGGGACATTTGCTCTTCCCATGTTTTTAATGAATCTTGTCAGTACTTTAAAAATACAAATTAGGCTCTCCCCAACCTTAAAAATAGTGACATTTGGCCAGATTTACCTCACCAATTTTATTTCTGTCAGGTCCCACTTTTAACAAGCACAAGCTGAAATAATGAGTATCCATATATTTAAATAATCAACAGTGCATCAGCAGCTAGGTATGGTGGAACATGCCTGTAATCCCAGCAATTCAGGATGCTGAAGCAGGATTCCAAGTTTGAGGCCTCAGAAATTTAGTTAGTCTCAAAATGAAAAAAATAAAAAGGGCAAAATATATAAGAATAAAAGGACTGGGGATGTGGTACAGTGGTTAAGTGCCCCTGGGTTCAATCCTCAGTACACCCCCCACACCCACAAAAAGGCACATCTACAAAAAGAAAATAATTCTGAAAATTCCTCACATTTTTAGTTCTTCATTTCTATAATAGTTATCTTCTCAAAAGTATTTCCCTCCTAACGAGTGAACCAAATAATTCCTCTCAGTTTGATGAGCTAAATTCTTACAGAAAGATTACAAGGGTTCTAAATAGGCAAGAACAGCAAAGTTATACATAAAGAACTTCAGGAATACACAAATATATAGTATTTGGATGCATGCAAGGTAACAAAAGTGGAAGACATTGCAGCTTATGGTGTTTCATCTGTGAAACAAATCTTAAATCTTCAAAAGGCAAACCATTAAGTACCCCACTGATGTAACAGAGATTTAAATACCACTATTCCTGAAAAGGGCAGTAGCTGAATTTGTAAGGTCTTAGTTCAGAAAATAAAAGCCAAGGAAGAAATAAACAGGACTGTGGAGTACTTTATCATTGTTAGTACAAAGAAAACTGCAATATTTACTTGAAATTTTGAGTATGGCCATTTTCACAGTAAGATATTTAAATCTTGACAGTAATGTGTAATTTTTTTCTCCTGAGTATGGGAAATTCTCAATACTTACATGATTAAATTCCACTGTATTCTCCAAAATACAGTACTTGCAGCAACCTGATCTCCCATATATTCCTTTATCTTTTCTTTTTCAGATAACCACATTTTAACATCAACTTTGGTGATTGCTAGCACAGTAATTTTGACAGTTTTGGGAGCTATCATTTGGTACCTCTACAAAAGAAATTCTGATTCTGGTTTCACCACAGTTTTTTCAACTACACCACAATCACCTTATGACGACGACTGTGTTTTGGTAGTTGCAGAAGAAAATGAATATGCTGTTCGATTTGACTAAATTTTTGGTAATGTCCAAACAGATTGACATCAAATGCCTTGACCCAGCAATCCTGGGCAAGATTTTCATTTACAACTTGATATTGAAAATTATAACTTTTATGGTAATTCCTTTTCCTAGTAACAATATTTTCATGTACTCATCAGGACAAGAATTAACCTTCCAGTTCATTATTAAAGGTTTTACAAAAGGAAAGATCTTAAATCTAATTTATAGGTTATAACCAGCTCTTTAAAGGCAAAAACTTTCACATGAAGGAAAGCTTAATGTCCAAGAAGTAAAGTTGATAATCCAGCCTTACCTCCTCTATCTTCCCTTCCATTTAGTTGAACCATTTAGTTTTTAACAATCTTGCTCCTTTATTAATAAATGTCATTTGGGGAATCAATCTGATTTTTAAGTAGACTCTATATATTTAAATATTCCTGATAGTGGCTACTTTGGCAGATGATTCCTCTATTGTATTTTATGATTTAGATGAAGAAAATCTTCTAACACTCCATATTCCACATAATTTTACAGTTTCATTGTTTTCAGATACATCATTTTGGACCACAAATAGTATTTAGCACTGTCATAAATGATTAAAGTTTTATAAAATTTTTTAAACAAAAGATTATAGCCATACCTAGGAAATCGAGGAGAAGGAGAAGGCTGGCAATGTGATTAACACTGGTATCATAGTGTCCCTTTAAGGATTCTTCTTCTGCTGTCCTATCTTTATGTACTCTTTATGTACTCAAGGTATTATGCTCCCAAAACATTTAGAAATTTAATCCTTTAATGATGTGAAATTATGGAAATAATAAAAATCACTCATGCCTCCACTATTCAGAGAAAAAAAAAGACATAAAAAATTAAAGCCAAGACTTAAAACAACAACAAAAAAACTGTACAACTGTAGTGATGATGCATAAAGTTTTCAGTACATTTATTGCACATTTCAGGACAAAGGCGAAAATAAACATTTGGGAGTCAAAAGTAAAAACAGAAGAAAGCTGAAACAAGTGATTTTCCTTAGCATTTTTTACAGCTCAAAAATAGTATCAAAAAAGAGAGAATGTATAGATTTCACTTGAAACTGTATTTACTATCTGTATTAACTTGAAAGGTCCAGTAATCGCTCCATAACCCTCACCTGATCAATTATCTTGGAAGGAGTGATTTTCTTACAGGGAGATCCATTGCATCTCTAATCTCATTAATGACATCACAATTAATGGCCCTATTGTTAATAAGACTCCATAACTACAAAGTGGTGACAGAAAACTATTGATAGTGTAGATACATGGTACTAAAAAAGCAAGTGTCAATACACTAGTTGCATTACATGTTCATAATTATTGCTCTATAGAAGAATGAGATTGTGTATCGTGATCGCGATATCTAGTATATTACTGATAGGCTATTAACAGTGCTAATAATGAACATCAGCTAGGAATCCTTCCTACCCCAATTCTATCAGTCCCTTAAGAACTAAGACCAATCTTATCACCCCTCTGCCAAACCTTTCAGATCTATAGATCTATCTCTAGATCACTACCCACAGGAGTCTACTTAAGTTAAAAGTAAACATGGTTTAAAATTCAGTCCTTCAATTACAGTTAAGAAACATTTTAGGGGCTGGGGTTGTGCTCAGTAGTAGAGTGTTTGCCTAGCACGTGTGAGGCACTGGATTCAATCCTCAGCACCACATACAAATAAATAAATAAATAAAGGTTAAAAAGAAAAAGAATGCTTAAAAAATTTTAAGCTCTCCAATCACATGTGGTTGGTTAGTGGCTACCAATTCTAGGTAGCATATATTGCAGAACACTTTCACCATCACAAAGTCTAAACAGAGATGCTCCTAAAATCTACTAAATTTCCATACAACTATTTTCTGTACACATTTTGACAATTTAACACAGCTCTTGAAAAATGGCTATTTTAAATTACTGTTTAATTTTCAATGTTTGATTTCATTTTATAACAAATCTAGAGGTCCCTGGTAGGGCTGAGGATATAGCTTAGTTGGTAGAGTGCTTGCCTCACAAGCACAAGGCCCTGGGTTCAATCCCCAGCACAGCAAAAAAGTGCATCTTCTAGAGGTCCCTGGTGATTAAATGTTAAGTTTTGGAGGGGATGTAATTCAGTGGTAAGTACTTTGGGTTCAATTCCCTTTACCACCCCCCCCAAAAAAAATTAGTAATCTTTAACAGGTCTTTGTATCTATTTATTGGTCAGCAGATAACTGAAATAACTGAAACCTTTATTTATTTTTAATATTAACAACACAGGCAAGTTTGTTAACTTTCAGAACATGGCATTTGCTTTCTTCAATGACTTCTTTCTCCTTGATTAGGACTTTTTATTTTTTTGTGGTGCTGGGGATCAAACCCATGGCCTACCACATGCTAGGCAAGGATCTCTAGCCCCAACATTATACGCTTGGCAGAAATATACAAAGAACAACTTTAAACTACATTTTCTTAGGAATATGCATTATTTGTAGGAATGTATGATTTCTTTACTTTTGTTCAGTTTAAAACTGATAACCAGTGAAGATTTTTCTTTTATTCCTCTAGTGTTAAATTTACACAGCTGCAGAAGCTAACCTGACAATATTTAAGTACTATAGAACTACAAAAATACCATGAGACTCAAACCACTGGCTGTTTCAGTAATGAAAAATAAGAAGGAAATTATAGAATATGTTCTGCCATTCAAGTAAAATATTTAAATATTTTGTGGATTAAGCAGAAGACAATTTTCATAATGGATTCTACTTAAAGTATAATATTTGAATCCAAAGCATCTCTAAGGACTGATAGAATATATTGTAACTGGCATCCTTCAATTTTGTGCTTTTACTTTAAGTAGGCAATGCAAAAGGGAAGAGATAAGCAAATGTTTTAGAAACATGTTGTATGAACTGGGATGTGAAATTTTAATAAAATTCTTGGCTACAAGGTCTTAAGTCTTCTTTAAGCAGTTTAAAAGGAAACAGTTCAAACTGTAAAATCAATCAGTATGCACTTTATTTCGAGCCAAAGTTTTACATACAACCAACAAAGTGTGGGCAAACTGTTCATTCACATTTGAGAAATTACATGGTTTCTATTTAGATTTTAAAAGAGTAGTTGGTTGCCATAACATCAGACTTTAATCTGCAACCACCTGAAGGTATTTTTAAGTGTATTCTGAGGGTGTTGACAGAGGAAAAAGACATTGTTATGGAAGTATACACACAACTCATGACCACACTGTAGACTCAATTCATGTTGAACAGGTAATATTCATGTTGAATTTCAAAGGTAGTGAAAAATATTAATAATCATCAAATAAATGCTCAGAATTACCAAGAAACAGTTAAAAATGATCAGGATCCAAATAGGTTATTTATATCATATTTATCTATAAAGAAGTGACAACACTAAAAAACACGTTGAAAACCAGTGTTTTAAACTTCGAATGTGGGATTTAAAAATATTCTATTAACTTGAGATTGCAACAGTTTTTCTTTTTAACCAAATATCATTTGACTGGCAATTCTGATATAATTTACAGCTATAATATTCCTAAAAGGAATACTATACATACTATAGCCTATCAAATATAAATCTGCATTTTGAAAATCAATACAAAAATTTATCCATCATTTCTACATCTTTCATTTATATACTTTTTTTAAAAATTAGGTTTTATTGCTAAGTGAATTAGAATTCAAATTAAATTTGGAAACCTAATATAATGCTCTTCATAACCTTCCCATTCTTTAAAAAAAAAATTTTTTTTTTTTCAAAACACTGGAAATAAATGATTATTAAAAATGTGACTGCAATTTAAGGCATTTTAAAAGGAAAACTAATTAGGTGCCATTTGACATTTTTATTTCAAAAGCATATTTTGTCCCACTCTTCTCACTAGCAAGAGACTAAAACACAAACCATTTTTCATAAATATGACTACTCAGAACACAAAAAAAGGGTTGATGAGCACTGCTTAGATATTGAAAACAAGGGTAATACTTTCCCACTCACCTAAAAGAAAAATTCTTTTGATTACCAGTTTATAAACATTGAATTTGCTGGCCAGTGTTAAAATGTCCAGCAGAATTTTAATTCAGCAACACTTGAGAATGAATATATATGTACATGTATACATGTATGTGTATATATTCATTTTATGTATAGTCAATATGTTTAATAGGCATTCGCCCCACAAAATTAAATCATACTTAATTGCCAGTTTTAATAAACACTTGTTCACAGATCATCCATTTGTCTTAAATGAAGTTAGGCAATATCAAATGTTCTGTTATGGTCTCCATCTTCTTCAGAATCATCCTCTGAAGCTGTTGAAAGAAAACAGGATGATCAAGAATGATTTTAAGGGGGATGAGAATGGGAGGTGTAAATATGAAGCCAGAACAGCAATGACTTGTAAAATTAAAATCCCAATTTAGTATACTGTTTTGGTCAAAATGGTAAGTTATCATGACAGGGTTAGGGTGGCTTGATTGTGAGTGATGCCTATCCACAATGCCCCCACCCCCACATCTTTTGTGATGTTATACAGTTTTTATAAAAATGAAAATGCTTAAAAATGTGGTTCAAGAGTATCTTCTAAAACGTTTCTGAGATAAATTTGTGTTCACAGTAACTAATGATATATATATATATATATCAGAGAAAAAGTGAATTTAAGGCAAGTCCTCTCACACACCTGAGTAGAATCTGGCTTATTACCGCTGCA
The DNA here is from genome assembly GCF_902686455.1 of Sciurus vulgaris. Lineage (NCBI taxonomy): Eukaryota > Metazoa > Chordata > Mammalia > Rodentia > Sciuridae > Sciurus > Sciurus vulgaris. The sequence continues at coordinate 114,439,858 of NC_136463.1, read as the reverse complement.
TGTTTGATGCATCCGATGAGAATGGAAAAAAATGTACATAGAATAATAGGTTATGGGTGTTCTTGCAATTTACATCAATGCTATGTCTATACAATGCCAAGAAAAAAGTATTCAGTAAGTCAAAAGCTTTATATAGACACAGCCTAAGTTAAAAGATTTGGATTCAGTAAAGAACTACTATTGAGATTATTCACGTCTCTAAACTGTCAGAAACTTAAATCACTTTATCAACATTTCTGAGCTCAGTTTATTTAAGAGTTATCAGTGACTCAAGATTTAACATAAAACATCCTGGAATGTCTTTAGGAAGGACATGTAGTTAAATACTATGTATTCTTTAAACTGATTTACATGTGAAGGAAAATGAAAGTTTGCAAAAATAAACATCTACTTAACACCTCTCTTATTATCAAGGGCAGAAAATGTACTCTTTTCTTGTATTAATACTGCAAAATTTAAGGGCATCCAAAGAAAAGCATAGTTAAAGTATGGAAGAACTATAGATAAAATCTCTTTTTAATAAATGACATCAAGCATATACCCAGCCCTATGGTTTTGTTTAAATTTTATGTTGTATCAATAAAGGAATGCCAAACTAAAAAACCAAATAGCCTTACAGAAAACTTCTTGTGTTTTCTATTTAATTCCACAGGAGAAGAAAATTCAGTTGGAATCTTCAGAATGTTAGTACTTTGGTACTTTGTAATTAATATCAGTACCCACATTTTTCACTGATAGCTAAATTTGGAAATATTTCACCTCCACCTCTTTTTTCTCTCTCACATGTAGGAAAAAGATATTGCTATTTTTAGGAAACCATATTCTAAACGAGAGGTTAATTAAAAAAAAAAAAAAAAAAACTAGAAATCTGGGAAAAACATACTAAAACATATTTATCATCACATCTGACAGATTACAAATTATTATTTTTAAAAGAATAAAAAAACTAGAGACCTGTATAATGGCCAATATAAGGGATCAGAACTAAGAAGTTATAAAAGAAAAAATTTACATTAAATGAATTCCAACTGATTCCTTTATTTTCACATATACTAATTAAAATGGTAAAAAATTTTTTGTCCAGTTTTATCTCAAATCCTTTTAAAACTTAAAATTAGTATACTTACTTACAAAAATCCATGTCTAAAGAGTATTCAAGAAATTAAAAGGTTTTTAATGAGAACTAAATTCTCAAACTATTTTCAAAGGATGCTGACTTTTGTCTAAAGGCAAAAATCTTTTACACAATACAAGTAACACTCAAGAATTTGATGAGTATATAAGGTAATCAAATGGAGAATACACACTTAAAGTCACTCCAAAGAGCATATTGGAATAGGGAGTCTTTTGCTTTGGATGAAAAAGTAAAATAGGCAGGGACTGGGTAGGGTAATCTTGGATTTTCTAGGAATTGTTCCAGAGACACCAATACCCATGTGCCCACCAGGCATGAAACAATATGGAGGTATTGCAGGACTTTGAGGAGGACAGGCTGTGAAATGTCTTTGAAGATTTGGGGTTTATATACCTTCACCTGGGAACCCTTATGCCCTTATGCTGGAGTATGGTCTTAAAAGAGACTGGAGGGAGCTGGGGCTGTAGCTCAGTGGTAGAGCAATTGCCGTGCACATGTGAGGCACTGGGTTCAATCCTCAGCAACACATAAAAAAAATAAAGATATTGTGTCTATCTACACACACACACACACAAAAAGATTGCAGGTACCTACATATTAAAGGTCCACAAGGACCTAAACAAAGAAGAGAACACCTTATGGCTTTTGTTATAGACTTAGAATCAGGATTTTTTTCTCCCTTGTTTTCCTGGAACCAAGTACAACACTAAGGAAAACATTTTATAATCAAAGGAGCTGAATAAAAAGTAAAAATTCGGGGGGAGATATGCCTTGATTAGTAAATTTATGACTTTATTACAAGTGCTAAAATTGAAGTGATCAAAAGCAATTTATTCAAAATAAAATGCTAGTGGTTAAAATTACATCCTTCCATAACTTAAAATAAATAATTTATGCTGTTAAAAAAATAATGTCAATTGCCCAGCCCATATTTCCAAGATCAATCATTTTGGTATTAAGAAACCTATAAATGAAGCTCTAATTTGGTAGAAAAGAGTATATATACTTATGTTTTGTTCTGTGGGTTTAATTTGCAAAAGTAAATTCAACAAGTCTGGGGAGGGGAAATTCCACCTACTTTCGAGATCTTCCATATGTGCCTGAAGAGTTCTTGCAAGGTTAATAAACTAGAAACAATGCAGAAAGAAATACAGTAGTTTAAATGTTGCAAATGGATCTAAAGAAAGAATTAGTATAGGAGATTCATTTTTACTTAAAAAGTCAAACATCATTTTTAATCCTTTAAATGAGGGACTTTCTCCCCCCACATCAAAAATTATAACTTTTAGGGCATTATTATTAAATGTTTTATATAATCATTATCAGTCAGGTAGGAACCAGTTTCTTGGAACTGGAAGCAGATACAATAAATAATTTCATCCAGTGGTATTGTCTTCTTATATAATATTTTTTTAAAATTATGAAATGAAGTGGGGGGGACCCCCTAAGACCTTGCTATTGGACAAAATGAATTCAAATATGCCTATCTAAATCTGATAGCTCTAGATATATTTTAACTCTATACTTCAAAAAATTCTAACAATGACTTTCATTTTAATCTTATTACAGTATTAATAATACTAACTTTTTTCAAGGTATGAATTCTATAAACATATGCTTTACACAATTTATTCATTCTCAAGACACTTGTAGAAATCATTTAATGGCATTAACTAAACTTAAGGGCTCATGATTTCTAAGTATTTAGAAGTCAAGAGATCTTTGCTCAAATTCTGAATGTTGCTTCTGATAGTTTATTCTCTTTTTTTTCAATGATAATCTTTCAATGGACTCACTTTTATAATATTCATGATAAAAGCATTTTATCTTAAAGCATTTTAACTTAAAGGAGTATTACATACAAATTTTTAAAGTAAAAACATTACACTTTAACATGAAATTTAAATTTTTAATCAGTAAACATTTATATAAAAATAGTTTGAAAGATATATTTATGAACACATTTCAAGATATTAAGTGTTCAGAATGATTTTGTAATAACAGATACAGTAGAGACCCCATACCCTGCTACACAAAATGGCCCAGGAAGCAGAGTACATGTTTCCTTCAGTACACTGAGGCAAACAGCATTGTTAACTTACAAATACCTAACATACAACTAGTCTAAATGTTCTATTAGGTTAGTAGTGTACACAGTTAACAGTAACTAGTTCATATCTTAATTTAAAATATGGACACTTAAAAATTAGTATACTAGTCATCTTTTACAGTATACTAACACAAATTGAAGTTAATTTCTTTTGGCTTTTAGAGTTCAATTTTAGGTTTCTAACACAAGGGCCTTTTTTGTTTAAATATTAAAAAACATTTACCCTTGGTGTTTCTAATTCTGTCCTTGTTGTCCCCTGAAATATATTCCAATTACTGTCAAGAGCTAGAAAATTACTTCTTTCTCTAAATAGCTTTATGAGAAAATTAGGCTGCTTGTTGCAGAAGTAAGGAAGACAGCAATTTTCATTAAATCTATAATACTTTTATTTATAATTTGCTTTCCAAGGCAAATAAATACTTGTTGCTATATCACACCCTCCCTCTTCCCCATTCCAACATTACTTACTCGGACACGTGTGCTTGGTTCATTTGTATTTCCCATCATATCAGAAAAGCTTTGTTCACACAAGTGTAATAACACAACTAGGTAGAGACCAGAGCTGATAAACTCATACTCAGCCTTCAATAGGGAAGCAAACAGGAGAAAAAGAAAAACAGAGAATGAAAAATTAGAATGTGACTGATAGTCATGGTTCACTGATAAACTAGAGGAAATGTATTTATATCCAATTTCTGGTAAGGCATACAGTGCCATTCTATTAGAAGAAATAAAAAGTTGCTCTTCACAATTTCCTAATATTTTACTAATTCCATGAGTCCAAATAATTGTGAATATCTTCTTTATTTTCAGTCTTCCTTTATGTAATGATTTATATAAAAGTTTAACTTTTAAGTAATTCGTTGTAGAATGAATGCTTTGTTTTTTTTATAAAGCTTATAACAAACTGCCTTTTACAAAAAGTCATTAGCTATATATGTTTGCTCAAGTTAACATTTTATTTACACTAAAAGCAATACCTTATGAACTAATACCTGTTTTGGTAGTTTAAATGTTTCATGTGTAATATAATTTTTTTTTTTTTTTTTGTACTGGGGATTGAACTCACCTGACCACTGAGCCACATCCCCAGCCCTATTTTGTATTTTATTTAGAGACAGGGTCTCTGTGAGTTGCTTAGTGGCTCACCATTGCCGAGGCTAGCTTTGAACTTGAGATCTTCCCATCTCAGCCTCCCAAGCCACTGAGATTATAGGCGTGCACCACCGCACCCAGCTAATATAATTAATTTAAAGGCACAGTAAACATAAGAATAAACTAACAGGATAACACTGTAACTCATCTGTACAGAAATTTTAATTGATAAAAAAGAGTCCTTCGGTTTAAAACTCTGTGTGTGTGTGTGTATCCAACAGACTCCAAGGCCTCAAATATGCTAGGTAAGGGTTCTACCACTGAGCAATATCCCTAGCCCTGTTGTTATTTTAAAGCTATAAATACAAGTCATAAATTTAGTGTTTTTAAAAATCTAGAACTAGGAATCTGGCTCAGTGGTAAAGCCATTTTCTGCCATGTGTGAGGCCTTGGCTTTGATCCCCAGCACTACAATAAAAATCTAATTTGTCCTATAATTTTAACAGTGAAAAGGTAGGTTGTGTGTTTTTTTTTTGTTTTTTGTTTTTTTTTTTTTTTTTTTTGGGCAATTAAATCATGTTAAGTTAATAATTGTGCATTTTTAATATTTGTTTTTAGCAACTGGTTATCAGATTCCACTGAGCATTCAAGAAATTTGAAATTTTGGTTCTTTAAATGCTTAATTATTTTGCTAATTTTTAACTTAAAAAAATCATATATTGAGAAAATTTTTACAAAGCTTTTAAATGGTTATCACCTTGCAAAAGTTGAAGCCACTAGAAAATGAGGAAATAAATTGTATAAAAATACTCACTTAAAATGAGGGTAGAAGTTGTCAAGTCACTAGAATCCATGATTCATACAGAACAAACAAATTAAAGCCAGGAAGCTTAATCAAGGCCGCCACTGTTTTTAATGACTCCACCTAGTATTTCCTAACACTTCTAAATTATGTAAGAATGCAAGTCATTAAAGTGCTTCAAAAACAATAAAAATCATCCTTGAATGAAAAACCAAAGCATTGGTATTAAGAGAAATGATGAACATCTAAAGAAGGAAGATGGTAGGAGAAAATTCTTTGGAAACCTACTCATTCTTAAAAGATAAAATTATTTCTTTTCCCTGCATTCTTCCATATTTCTATATACTCTTTCCCCTATTCTTTAAAATACAAATGCTCTGCTGTATACACAGACTCTTTGGGGATTTAAGTGATTCTTGCTGAAAGTGATTTTCTCTTTGGACAACTGGCTTATTAGAGAAACAAATAATAAAACTTATAAGATATAGCAGTTATACTTTATCAACCACTAATGTTTCATTCTTTAAAGATCTTAAGCAAATACTTTTAGTTTTAAGAGATCTGGGAATTCCTTAAAATTATATACAGAATCTGCGCTATGTATTTTGTAAGGAGGATCCATAATTTTAATCAGATTTTTAAAGAGTATCCATTATTTCCATATTTTATTTTAAAATTAAAGGCTGGTCACAAAAGACCTCATATATTGTAAAATTTTATTTATATGAAATGTCCAGATCAGGTAAATTTATTAAACAGACTGGTAGATAACAGGGGCTAGGAGATGGAATGAGAAACAAATGGTAATGGCTACAGGATTTTCTTTTAAAGTAATGAAAATATTTCAAAATGAAACAGATGATGGTCGCACATCACTTTAACATGTATTAAAACCATTGAACTGTGCATTTTAAAATGATTTTGATATTGTGTGTACCTCACCTCAGTATAAAATGGGGGACAGGAAAGAGCATTTCATACATTCCCTTGCCAACATATATCTTTTCATAACAAATACACTAACCACACTTTTGATAGTATGGCTTTAGGGTCACCCTTGTAATCTTAAACACATTCCTTCTGCTCCCAGAGTCTTCCTTCAGTAGGGAAAGACACTGAGCTCTTTATTCTAACTGTATCACTTAAGCATCTCAAACACAGTTCTGGGGAAATAAGGTTGGCTCGCCTACTTTGGGACCACTTCTCTAGGTTTTATTATTTTCAGGCTTACTTAGGGGAGCATAACAAATTTTATCTTGATGAGTTAAAAACCTGTACCATGATTGTTTTTCACTTAAAAGTTACGGAAAAACTATAAATATCTAATGCAGAATTATGTTAAGAATATTATTACTATTTTAATGTAGGGTTTCTGACCATGACTTAATCTTTTCTTCAAGAGCTGTCCTTTAAGCATAGAATAGACACTTACCAAATTAGGCAAAATATACTAACTTGTTCATTTGCATGAGCTCTATGTAGTTCGTGAATATCAAAATCCTCCAGGTTAAGCTGCAACTTCTCTTTACAAAGTTCACAGGTGGTTACAGCCTCTAATGAAGAACCTGGTAAAAATTAAATGACAAGTAAAGCTTATTTTATACTGACCTTGAAAACATTTCCCCTCTTAATTTTTAGGTTTAAAATGCAGAAAGTCTAAAGAAGGGTACTGGAAAAGGGAAAGGGGAGAGAAGAGAGATTATGTTCCTTCAATAAACTAGTAATGTCTCTTAAAATAGTAATCTGCAACACCCAATGTGCATGTCAGTTCCTGTTCTATGATATTTAAGCATCCACCCATTATTCAGATACCTCTGCTGTTTTCTTCTCCTTGATGCTCATATACCCTTTTGATTGTGGGAAGCTGACAAAGGCAATGGAGTGTCACCTGTACTTCCTACCTCCTCCTTAAGTACCTTGACATGATGCCATGAAAACAGTTTAATGACAGCATCTAAAACAGCTAGTTTTTATAGTCAGGTCAGTATTTTTCAGGTAATAGCCTATACTCAAGATCCTGAGGAGTCTAAGAAACATGCCTGCCTGCTGACTAGGAGGGGAAAATATGGGTCCACTCCATGTCCAGATAACAGCAGCTCCTTTGGGAGTGGGAATGTAGCTCAATGGTGGAGTGCCTACCTAGCATTCGCAGTACCCTGCATTTGATCCCCAGCACCACAAACCCAACCAACCAACCAACCAACCCCAGTTCCTTTGGTCTATAAAAGAATACATGCTAACACTATGGCTGAAACCTGAAAGCATTATGCTAAATGAAATAAGGTAGATACAAAACAACAAATATTTTATGATTCTACTTAAGTGACATCTACATTAGGCAAATTCAGAGAGACAGAAAGTAGAGTAGAAGTTACCAGGGACTGTGAAGAGGGGAAGCAAGAAGTGGGGAATTAACTGCTTATTATAAGGGTATAAGTTTCTGTCTTGGGTGATAAAAATGTTTTGAAAATAGATGGTGGTGATGATTACACAATAAATGCAACTGAACTGGACACTTAAAAATAGTCAAAATGGAAAATTTTATTTCTATTTTACCACTTTTTATTAGAGGGGAACACTTGTTTCATAGGCACTCAACAGTTGATTATTATAAACTTTTGGATCCAATTTAGTAGGTGATAGTTCAATCTAATTAAAAATGTAGTTTCCCCCCATTCTTGTTTTAAACAGGGTTTCAAATGAAAAATGTCCTAAATTAGAGTAAGTTACATGAATAACTGAGAAGAGGTTTAAATTAAATTCAATTCACATTTCTTGAGTGTTTTATGCCAAGCAGTAAGAGGTTTTAGAGATTCAACAAAGTAAGCTGTAGCCCATCTTCAAGGAGTACAAAAAACTTTTATATAACTGTGTTATTTAAATAGCAGCAATATTTAAAGAGAAAATTTTTGGCATGAAATCCAACAGTAATAATAACGTGTATTTTCAAGAAAATAGCTAAAAGGTGAATACCAATCTGAGGAAGTACATGATAATGTCTCAAAATGAGTAGTCAAATAATATCAGATTTTCACTATACAGTCATGTAGTTTAGTCAATGAGAAGAATGATATACAATAGTGGTCACATAGGAATATGATGGAAGGAAAATTCCTATGATCCAGCATAGCTGTCCAACAGAGGGCAATGAGTTCGTGCTAATGCTGGTGTGAACAAATCTACTACACCACCAGTCATGGAAGTATAATACATACCATTATGTATAGCATATAATACTTGAAAATGCTAGTAAACAACTATGCTGCTGTTTTATGTATTTACCATACCATACTTAATATTGCTATATACTTCTTTTGTTTATTATAAAAAAAGTTTATTGTAAACCGGGCTTGGTGGTGCCTGTGTATAATCCCAGTGGCTCAGGAGGCTGAGGCAGGAGGATTGTGAGCTCAAAACCAGCCTCAGCAACAGAGAGGTGCTAAGCAATTCAGTGAGACCCTGTCTCTAAATGAAACATAAAAAGGGGTGGGGATGTGGTTCAGTGATTGAATGCCCCTGAGTTTAATCCCTGGTACCCATCCCCCAAAAAAGTTTATTATAAAAATGGCATGTTGTGTGTTACACTGGCAGTGGCCTCATAGATCTCATGTTTACTTGTCTCTTGATTGCATCATTTTCTCTCATACTTGATTCAATCTAGTGTTTTGTTTATCATGCCCCTAAAGTTTGAGTCCAGGAAAACCATATTTAAAAATAAAAGGGCTGGAGATCTATGGGTCCAAAATAAGAGTTGCTCTTAATAAGAAAACAAAACAAACCAAAACCAAACAATAACAAAAAAGCAACCTATTCTACAGGAAGGACAGGAGAACAGGATAAAACACTGAGGTTGTAGCTCAGGGGTAGAGAGTCCCCTGGTTCAATCCTCAGTACCTCAAAAACATAAACAAACAAATAAACAAATGAATAAACCATTCTCAAGAGGTTATAGCTAGCTGAGTGTTGAAGACAAAGGTCTAGTCTAACTCCAAAAAGACAATGTTCTTAAACAAAAAAACTTGTATTGTGTTTTCCCCCACACTCAACACTAACAATCCAATTGCTAATGTATCAGAAGTTGAATCAAGTTCTTCATTATGGTAATACCTAACATTGCTGGGCCCTTACTCAGTGTCAAGAACCATGCTAAGCACTTTATGTGTAATCTTTTAATGACTCCTAATAACACCTCATGGCAGTGACTAATTAAGCCTAAAAGGTTATCATAACACCAAACAACTAAGAGAAGAGAGAGCTACAAAAGAAACGCCCTGTTCCAGAGCCTGGGACTCAGACAAGCATATAAGGAAGACTACTTCCCCACTCATGCTCGGAAGGATTTTGCTCTCTCCTTAAAACCACATTTCAGAATTTGCAGGAAAAAAGTTTCCAATGGCACCTAATCCCCATCTTGAATAGGTACTCTAACACCTATAAAGACTGTGAAAATTAACATCACTGCTATCAAACTTCACAACATATTTATGCCACCAAGCTATACTTAACAGACCCTTAATCTTATACTTATGTTCATTTATTAATCTGATTCATTTTCCCAGTTTTCTCATCCTGTCAAGTCACTTCCATATGTCTTCTGGTACTCATGGTCTAACACCAATAAATTCCTTTAAGAACCAGTTTCTTCTGAATGATCTCTTTACCTTTATGCATAAATCACAGTGCCTCCTGACATATATTTTCAAACTTCATTTGTGAATGACTTTTAACACCTAGCTTGCTACTTTCTTCTTTTTTGGTACTGGGGATTGAACTCAGAGCACTACCATTAAGCAACCTACCTAGTATTTTTAATTTTTAATTATTTTATTTTTGTTTTATTTTTATTTTTTGCAGTGCTGGGGATGAAACCCAGGGCCCTATACTTGTAAGGCAAGCACTCTACCAACTGAGCTATCTCCCCAGCCTTAATTTTTTATTTTGAGACAGGGTCTTGCTAAATTGCTGAGGCTGGCTTTGAACATGCAATCTTCTTGCCTCAGATTCCCAAATCTCTGGGATTACAGGTGTGTACCACTGTGTCCAGCTTGCTATCTTCTTTATCAACTTATTTTTTGGTTATTTCAACATCCACATAGAACAATTCACTTTGGATTCTAATTTACTCAAATCCTTGTTTCCATTATGATCCCACCTCAGGTACCTAATTTAAGGTCATACCCTGACCATTTACTGCACTACCCCTAGGTCTCCATTTCAAACATCTTCTCATTTTGCATACCTACAATTTAATCATTCCAATTCTCTTCAACTTGTCTGACAGTTCTCTTTAATATTGAGACTCAAAGACATTGGCTTTACCATTTTCTATTCACTTCCTGATATTCTCACACATTTCCTGATTTAAATTTCTACAATCAAACCACAATTATGTCCTTAATGATACCCTTAACTCCCTTCATGATATTTACCCAGTTAAGACCCAAGCCCAATAAACTGTAATCAATGTCTGTATCCAAGAAACTGCAAACTGCTTTTTAAAAAACGCATGGGTCTCACTTTAAACTCTTATTTGAAATTTGTGTTTCTGTAACACTGGGGATCAAACCCAGGGCCTTGCACATGACAGTCAATCACTCTACTGCTGAGTCATACCCCATGCCCTAAAATCATATTTATGGACACTACTGCTACCTGGAAAACCTACCATAGAGCCTTAGAATGCTATTTCCCCCACACTTCAAAATCTAACCTGCCCCACAATCAGATAAAAAGCTAATTTCCCTAAGAGATTGGAAGCAATTATGAAGGAAGTAGTGCACCCTTTCCACCAAACCAATAAACTGATAAATGCCCATATCTACAATAGTTTTCTGGAAATGAAATATCCCTTCTCCTCCCAAAGGGTAACCATTCAACAACTTATGCTCTGGATCCCAGTTTTTTCTCCTTTTCAGAGATTTCTTTTCCCTCTCCACTCGATTCTAAAACACATACCTGGAAGTCTCCAACCTGAAACACTATGTGACTCCTTAAGATTCTCTAATTCCAGCTGCACATCTCCAATATCCCTGGCAATCATTTGTTGAAAGCAGGCTACACTGCTATCTCCTCTTTATAACTTCCGTTTCTCTCCTCAGTCGAGTCTAAATCACTCCAGAGTCTGAAGTCATCAGCACAACGACGTTTTCTTAGCAATCTTCCTATCTGCTAGAGGCTGCTCTTCAAATCTCTACTGCACTCATTAAATATTTGGGCATCCCAATGCTCTGTCCTGGGCCTGTCTTCGATATCTACTCCTTCACTAGAAGACTTTATTTAATCTCAAAATTTTAAATGTTATTTATTTCCTTGTGGTTCCTAAACTGTAACATTGAGTATTTCTCCCAAAGTGCCAGGATTTTTAATAGAATACTTGACATTTTTATATGGTTACCTAAAAAGTAACTCAAAATGCATAAGGTCCAAAACAGAACTCTTGGTTTCCTGCCCCAAAACTCGTATTTCTGTCTTCCTTGCAGTCCAATTCTACCTCCAAAAACCTACCAAAATCTATCCATTTCTATCTTCACTGTCACTACTACCACACCTATATGGCCTTCACTAACTCTAGCCAGTATTACTGTAAAAGCTTCCTAGGTGATTGCCCTGCCTTTACTCCTGATCCCCCTAAAATCCATTCTCCAAAGAGAGACCAAATATAAATAATATCATTTTAGTCCTCTCCCCTCAATGGTTTCCCATCATACTTAGGTAAAAATCTAAGCTTTAGAATTTATCTTTAAAAGTCCTGCACAACCTAGCCTCTGATGATCTTTCTCACTGCAGATGTATCACACCTCCCAACCATCCACTAATTATATACCAGTCATAATGAGCATCTTTCAATTTCTCAATACACCTAAGTTATCCCACCTTTAAGTTTTTGCACTAGCTGTTCTCTCTGCTAAAATGCCCTTCTCATTCTGGAACAGCTAGTTCCTTATTATTCAGCTATCATTTTAAATATCCTCATGTAAATAAGGTATTCCTTTATCAGTCAATACAACCACAAGAGCAGGTGCCTATTGGGTCTTATTTACCAAGGTATACCCGACACTGAACATGCCTGGCTCCACAACAGGTACTCAATGAACAAATGAATCCCTGTGATGGATATTATTCTAATTTGCTAAGCATTACAACAAGCATGAGAAACAAAAATCTTTCTCAAAGATAGATGGTAAATGGTGAGTGTATTACATGATATAAGGGTCATCAGGAATTGCAAATTGTTTTATACATGTATGAAGAAATAGTTCTGTAGCAAAACAGAAAAATTACTATAAATAAATTTATGAAGTACAACAAATGCTCTGTAATGCTTTTGTTGAGACTTCAAAAATTAAGATACTTTTGGTAAGAGTCTAAATTCAGCATTTGGTAAAAGTCTAAATCCAACATTTGGAAAGTCTAATTCAACAATTAATAAATTATAAATTTTTAGCCAAATTGCATACATACGTGTATCTCTTGGAAAAAAATTGAAAATAAAATACATAAAGGAGTAAATCTTACCAGAGTTAATTTTGGCCTGTAACCACTTTTTCATACACTCTTGGTGGACATACTGTAAACTTCCTGTGCACTTGCATGGCTCTATCAGCAAATTAGATGATGATGCAGCTGCCATCTGACAAATTCTACATAAGTCACCTTCTTCTTCTTCAGAGTCCTCTAAAAGAAGGCTAGAAAAGAAGGCACAGTTTCCCAAAAGAGCTATAACTCATCTAAGAACATCATTTCAATTATATGTAATCCTAAACTCTCCTTATTCTCCTCACACTAAGTGGAAAAAAGCAAAGGGTAACAACAACAAAGCAGCAACAATAATAACAGTAATCAACGTGAAAAATCATTTCATTGAGAATAAAAATTTCTAACAAATTTTTTTTTGTGGTGCTGGGGATAGAACCCAGGGCCTTGTGCTTGGCAGGCACTCTATGAACTGCGCTATGTCCCCAGACCTAACAAATATTTTTAAAGATGAAATAGGGTATTCTACCACTTATCTTTAAATGATTTAAGTAATCTAAATTGTATTGTCTCCTAATGAATTGGGCAAAAGATTTGTGGAAAGAGACAACCTTTAGGTAAACTTTCATGCCCTAGCTTTATCAAAGAAAACAACCAAGCATAAATTATTTTGAAAGGTTGAAAATATGGTACTTGTTTTACCTTTCACTTTTTTCCCTATTAAGTTTATTTTTTACTTGGGAGATCGATTCTTAAAATTCTCATATATGAGGCAATATGAAAACACACACACAAATGCTCTCTCTCTCTCTCTCTCTGGTAAAATAACCGCAAAGTGCTTCTTTTCAAACTATATAACCAGAAAGATGGTACGGGCCTAATTTGTTTTGTGGTGGAGATATCAGACCTGATTATAAAATGAAATTATAAGAACATTATAATGAAGAACCAATGCCTGGGGAAAGGGTTAATCTGCCACCCCTCCCCCCAGCCTCTTTCCAGGAACTACTGGATTGTAAATAGCTATCTTTAAGGACCTGAAATGCAAATATCTCTGTGACAGGCTTCCAAGGCCAGAGATTCAACAGATGCCTGTAACTTTTAACTTTATAACTTTCTGAACTCTAGAAATATAGCTACATGGTTTAATTAATAGGTCCATTAAATGCTGTCTAAACTTTAACCTCCTAGACTTAGTTCTTAGGGAGGTAAACTCAAGTTTTATTTTGAGTTACTGCTGTGTTGAAGGCTACTTCACACTCACAAGTGTTGTACTGTGTGTTGTACCTGTGTACTACTTATCTATAAATTCCCTGTGCATGGTCTTTGGTCATACAGGTCAAGAATTAAAACCCACCAATGTTGTAATGGTTGCAAAATGATGTCAAATTTCCTATAAAAGCCTCATGTAACCTCAGCTCAGGGCCCAGAACTTCAGAGCACTAGCTCATCTGGGTCTACTCTCTACTGTTTACAACCCTTGAGTGATGTCTGGTCTCTTGGTGAGCTCCACGTCCATAACGGTTTCTCTTAGACAATCACTAAACCAATGCTTTGCCTTCTATTTACAATATTGCACTCAAATTAACCTAATCTTGAGGGCAAAAATTGTAATAGTTACTACATTCCTACAGAAGACAGCTACAGAGAAAAGTTGTATAGAAAATTTCTTCTGTACAAAAACACTAAGATCTGAATCAAAACTGATGCATGAATAAATCCTAATATGTAAAGAATATTCAATATATACTTGGGCGTCAAAAATAAAGTTAGGTGAAGTGGTGAATGCCTGCAATCTCAGTGATTAGGGAGACGGAGCTGATTTCCAAGTTCAAAGTCGGCCTTGGCAACTTGTGAGACCCTATTTTAAGGAAAAGGAAAAAAAAAAAAAAAAGGCGGGGGAGGCAGGAGGTTAGGTATATAGCTCAGTTGTAGCGTGCAACTGGGTTTGATTCCCTGTAAATGGTAAACAAAATCAACTTAGTAAAGGCTAAGGGGTAGGGTTGTGGCTCAGTAGTGCCTAGCACATGTGAGGCTGTAGGTTCAATTCTCAGCACCACATAAAAATAAAATAAAGGTATTGTGTTTACCTGCAACTAGAAAATATATTTTAAAAAAGGCTAATACAGATTTATTATCTCTTACCAATCCCATTTAGTAATAGTCAAATCAAGAAAGAGGGTAAAAGACTAAGCTGTTTTCTTAAATATGTTTGTACATATACCCTAAATTGGTTAAAAATAACCATTAGATTATTTCTTGATGTAATTCACAACTCCAAGTGCCTACACCTCATTATTAATTCTCTCCATTTATCTATAAGTGAGACAGTACCATCATATAGATGTAAATGCTTGGGAAGGAATTTCAGGTTATCAATGTTATTAGAAGCCATATACAATTAAAAAGTTCTTTGTCTAATTTGCTCTACCTGTATAGGCTTAAGATGAATATTCAGATTTACCTCTCTTTTATTTTCTGTAGTCTCTCTGGATCTCTTGAAGGTGCACTTTTAGTTTTTTCACTTTTTCCATCAGCTGAATTCCAACCTGAAGGAATAATATCTACAGTGATCATGACGTTGTCGGTCAAATTACTTCCAAGTGCTGGGGGGACTGCAAATCGGAATAAGGAACCAGGAAGAATCCCTGCTATTCCTGCATTTCTTCCACCTTGAGCAGAATCTGATGAGGAGCCACCTGTAGAAGCACTGCTTGATGCTCCAGCTGCTTGTGGTCTGTTGGCAGTAGCCCCAAGAGAATCACTCTGTGCTTCAAGGTGAACTACTTCATTTGATTCTCTTCTAAAAACATGAGATCTAGATGGTATATCAGAGGTAGTTATCCTTGAAGATTCATCTCTTCCCTCTCGCCTCCTTCTAGAGAACAAAGGTGTGCATCTATTTCTAAAGGAGGAAGATAACCATGGTCCTGTATTTCTACCTTCAGATTCCTGGCTAAAATTTTCTGAATCAGGCTCAGAGCTATGATTCTGGCTAAGTGAAGACAAACCCCATCTTCGCCTAAGAAATCGAAATCCTTGAGAAGCTTCAGATGCTCTATCATTAACTTCAGAAGGTGATGTTGCATTACTCCGAGACTGTGAAGTTGTCAGGATTCTTGGAGAAATATAAGAATTTTCAGAACTCAATGATCTTGTATTCACGGAATCCTGACTGGATCTTCGTGAAAAAAAGGTAGATGACATGCTAGAAGCTATACGTGACAGCAATCTTCTGGTCGTGCGTCTACCTTCATTGTCAGAAGATTCCTGAAATGATCTTTGAGATGAACCAACTCTTTCTGAACTGTTTATGGTTGGGGTTTCATCTCTGCTTGAAGTATAAGAAAATCCAGGATGTGTACTGCTTCGAACAGATTCTGATTCTCTTGGAGAAAAATTTCTTAAAGAATTTCTACTGGAGTCCCTATAACTTGGTACTGTTTGATGTTCAGAAGGCAACTGGTGGCTTGTGGATGATGTACTCAACTGTAAAGTGCTCAATGAGTTCTCTTTGGGTCTTGCTCCCTGTGAATATGAAGAAGGAACTCTGTCTTGAACATCTATTTTTTGAAAGGAAGGAAAGGTAACCAATTATATGAAATAATCTTATTAAATTTGCATTTATTAACTACTTGCTGACAAAATGAAACATTAAATTTGAGCTGAATACTGCTATCTTATAACTAGAGAGCTTTTACACTAGAGAAAAAATTGTATTTCTCTTCTTATTCTTACTTCTCTTCTTATTCATACTGGTAGAATAAAGTACCACCTATGTAAAGTCAACACTGCAAATTCAAAAGAAAGAATACATGAGCTAATGAAAGCAGTATGAAGACTAAGCAGTTGAATTTATTACCAGAAAATGAAGGTAGAAGTCTCTAAATATATAAACTGATAAGGAATTTTAAATAGACCAAATAATATAATCTAAATGACACTTAAAATGATTAAAAGCAAAATCATTCTAGGGAGATTATTTGAGATTCTTCTTACCACATGCAATAAACACAAAAATTACTTTATGTAAATATTATCACCCTTCTAATTCTATGACAAACCATGCTAATAACTAGAATGTCTCTAATCTTTTGTCTTTTAAGTTAACAGCAACGGTTTGGATGTCTGGTTGTTCATTAGAAAAAAAGTTTGAATATTGCTTGGAACTGAGGCAGTACAGTTCCAGCATCTATATTTTAAAAAAAAATGTACTTTAACTGGAGGTTTGAATTTTTCTTTGTGAAGAACAGTTAGCTATATACTCTGTAGGAGAGCTCCATTACTACTGTGTTAAACATGGAGCCTCATAAAAGGACGAACTGTTAGGAATTAAATCTATTTCAGTCCTCTATTTTTAATCCCCAAATTTAGAAGCCGTTGATATTGTCTATTACAGATCCTTCCACCAAAGTCAAGCAGATGAAAAGATGTTTTTGTCTTCAATAAAGCACCCCAGGAAGATTACTTAAAATAACCCAAACTTTTATAAACAAAATGTATTTTCCTCTTTTATGTAAATCAAACTTCATTTCTGTCTGCTGTATTTATGAACTTTGATAGAAACTGTACATGTCTTTACAGGAATTTAATGAAGAGAGGCATACTCGTTATAAATAATTTAAAAATAGCTGATTTCAACATTTAGCCATTTCAGAATTTAATCAAATAGTTACTTATTAAGTTATATCTTACAAATTGGCTAAAATTATCTCATGTTAACTTTTTAACGTATACATTTTTATGAGGAAAAATTTAAGCAAAAAAACTTAAGGCAGATAAAATCTGAATACTCACATTGTTTACATTTTTGAAAGCAAAACAACAAATAAAGTACAATAAAATATATTATATGGTTTGGGGATGTGGTTACTTGCCTGGCATGCTTGAAGTTTTGGGTTTGATCCCCATCACTGCTCCCACAAAAGTAAAGGAACATTATAATACTATTTTGTATGAAATCCACACAAGGACATATAATTTAATTCATTTATTCCTCTGTACTGTTTTTAAGTGGCATAGATAAAGAGGATAACACAACATTATTAAATAAGCTGTACTTTACAATGGAAGTTTATACATACACGATGAAGCTGTGAAATCACCACTTCGGTGACTATAATCCATAAGATTATTAACAGAGGAATCTGTTCTTCTCTCCAAATCTCTCCTCTCTCTCATTATGTCTGTTCCAAACGAACCAAGTACCAATGATGAAGATCTGGGAACTTGACTATGTCTCCAAGAAGAATCTTAAATTAATTGAACAAGTTTTATTTTAGATAAAATTTTCAAGATTTTTGGTAACAGTTAGTTTTCTGTAATACAGAGGGAGGTTACTGTTAATTATTACGGGAACCCCCAGTTACCTAGTTGCAACCAGAAACAAAATTCAGCAAAATAAATTATTCGCTAATGAACTAATCACTTAATTTTTCCCCCTACTCATTCTTTTTTTGTTTGTTTTTGGTGCTGGGCAATGAACACATGGTCTTGCACATGGTAAACAATAAACACATTCTTAACACTAAAACACTATCCCTATACATGATGTCAGTGTCTCAGTCACCTCCTCAACATATTTTACAATGTAAACATGCTAAAAAAAGGCAAATCTGCCAAAGATGGCAGAAATTCATAGTCAATGAAAATTATGTTGGGAAACTGTCAAAATCAAATCACAGCCATCTTGACATGCAAATTTAATTACAGATTACAATATAATTTTATCAGGGAAAAAAAAATTTGGGAGGGGGGGTGCTGGAGGTTGAACCCCAAGGCCTCACTCATACTAAGCATGCCCTCTACTACTGAGCTATATACCCAGTCCCACAAATATTTTTATTGCTACATTTGGTTCATTCTTTATTTCAAGAATATATTGTTGCAATTATTTTCGAAATTTTACTCAATATAATTTCACTTAAAATAAAAATTGTCTCAAACCTCTTATCTCACTATTTATCTTGAAATTTTGGCTTCCTTTCCTAGTCCTAATAGCCTTAATTAAGGGAAAAAGTCCTATGTACAATGCTGTGCCTTCACATAGCAGAAGAAAACATACACCTCTGCACAGTGGTGTTTTTCTATAAAGTTAAGGCCAGTCTGCTCTTACCCATCCTATACAGTACTTTTAATATCCTTCATATGCGCAGTGTGTTTCCCAAGGCAGTCCTGCCTATCAAAATAGAAATGAACCGTTCACACTCATTCAATTAGCAATACATGAGCATTTTACGAATTTTATCTCCAGTTATGTTACCACAAGTTTGTCTCCCTTTGAAACAATCTGATGCACTAACATTTAATTTAAAGAGTATAAATGAGGAGAAAACCTCTTTGTTCTCTCTATAACAGATATCAATTTATACAACAAATATATGTCTCAGAGTATAAAATATCAGACATGGAATTTTATGGACAAACTATCTAAATCCCAGTAACTTGCCTAATGCCATTCTAGTCAGATAGCTAGAATCAGAACTAATTCCTTGTATAGAATTCTTCCTAGGACAGCACCAACTCCATTTTTTAATTAAAGAGTTTCCAGTTTCTTTATTTTATTTTATTTTCTGGTACGGAGGATTGAACCTGGGGTGCTCCATTACTGAGCCACATTCTTTTAATTTTTTTATTGTTTTTTATTTTGAGAGAGTCTTGCTAAGTTGCTGAGATTCTCCCTAAGTTGTTGAAGGTGGTCTTGTACTTGCAACCCTCCTACCTCAGTCCTGGGATCACAGGGATGCACCACTACACCTGGCTGAGTTTCCATATTTTCTGAAAATAAGCCTCATATACCATAATGTTTCTCATTTCCAAAAATATGCCTCAGAAGTATTTTCAACATGTATCAGTACTTTTGGCTTTCCTAATAATACTTGAAAAATTTATCTCCCATAAAAACTAGCACATACATGCATGTCACTTTTAACCAATCTGATTATTGGCTCAATGAATTAATATCTGTTAATATCCTTTAACATTTGTACCAAATGTAGAAAAATGCAAAATGGAGAGTTATCTCAGTTCTAGCACAGATTTAAAACTGCAGATCACTACATTTCTAAACCACTGTCTTACATGAAACTCTTGTTTAATTCCAAACCTAAGAACAATAAATGGTTTTAGTTCAAAATATATGTACAGTGACTTTTACAGAAATTGAGTAATTCTTACCTGATACTGTATTTAAACCACTTCCAACATTTCTCCCAGCTGAGGTAGATGTACAGTTTGTACATGAAAGTTTAGGTCTTTTTGAATCATGATCCCGTTGTTGATTCTGTGATCTTGAGCGTGCTCCCTGAGTTATCTCAGATTCACTATACCATGCAGATTGAAACGGTGATGCTGATGCTGATGCTGATGTAGACTGTTAAATTTAAGAAGTTTTAAAGAAACAAAATTTGCTTGCATTCAATATTAAATTTAACCTATGCTCTAATAAATTCCCAAGGGACAATTTATTTCCACAAGTATCGATTTTTTACCATATGGTTTTTTTCTTAGATTTTATTTCCTTCTACCCATGTATCACTTTACAATATAATTGTTATTTTGCTGGTTATCAATCTCATTTACAGCAAGTTCTCTTTATAATTGTATATACACACTTGGTTATGAAACATGGAAGAGCATATACTTTACAACCATTTTTTCTGGTTAAATATTTCAATCTTCTGAGAATATTTTTTCTTCATAAAAGCAGACAAGAATACCTTTAATAAAGGCACTGACATAAACTGATTAAGAATACCCTACTATGAAAATGAGATTTCTCAAGTAATGAAAAACTTACCTATTAACTGAGGGTACACTCAGTTTCCCATTTAGCATCTGAGGACCTGAGTTTGATCCCCAGCAGAAATAAAGCAAAACACAAAAATTTTATTTTTGATCTGATTCACAATGTCAGGAATACAGTCAGACAACACTAATTATGATTATGTTAAATATGAAAATTCTAGCATTTGGAATTTATTCACCAGTGAGCCAAGAAACGAAAATACATACATAAAAACTCTTAGCTCACTTTTTTCTTTTAACATATAAATATGTGAACACAAATTAAAACTTGTAACAAACGTTAATCATAATGTACAAATACTCCAGTTACTTCACTGGTTAAGCAGTTTAATTAAATGTGCTCCACAAACTATAGTACACATAACACACAAGTAAAAAATAATTATAAAAACAAGTAAATACTATAATAAATAGTATGTTGAAAGTTTTACAAAAGAGTGTCTGCTGGAGGTAGGGAAGGATTTAGAGAAGGTGAAAATTGGAGTTTATTGGGCAGGCAAATGAAGGATATTAGAGCCAAACAACATGAAAATGTACCTATAAACCATTCTATCACAGTTCATGGTTAACAATGAAGAATAAAGTTTGTACATATATGGAAAAACACAAGATGCAAAGCTAAAAGATCAAGAATGTGGAGAGATTTCATCAATCTTTTATGACACTCTTCAGTCTAGCATTAACTTGGCCCTATAAGCCTCTATACCAAGGAATCTACAGAGACACAATGAATGAACTACAGGTGGCATGAGAAATTAAATTCATTATCTCAGAACCAAATAATTTCAGGTGTCAATATCCTCTAGGCCAGTGTTTCTAATACCTTGGGATGTCACAGATCAAAGTTAAAACGGTTTTAACTTAAAATTTGAAAAGAATGCCACTGGCAGATTTAAAAAAAAAAAAGGAACTATTACCTAATCCTGCCCAACTTCTAAAAAATTGATGTTTTATCATTTATACAAAAGAGATTCACTGTAATTTGGTCAATTTCATTGTCTATTACCTCCCCTCCATTTCTCCCTCACCCTAATCCCCCTACTCTACTGGTCTCCTTTCTTTTTTCATGAAAATCCCTATTTCTACCTTCCACATATGAGAAACCATATGACCCTTAACATTCTGAGTCTGGCTTGTTTCACTTAACATGCTACTTTTCAGTTCCATCTATGTTCCTAAAAATGACATAATTTTGTTTTTCTTTATGGCTGGATAAAACATCATTGTATATATATACTACATTTTCATTACACATTCATCCACTCATGGGCACTTAGGATGATTCCATAACATAGCTATTATGAACTGTGCTGCTATAAACATGGGTATGCATGTGCTGTTATGGTATGCTGACTTCAGTTTCTTTGGACAAATACTGAGGACTGGTATAGTTGGGTCATGTGGTGAGGTGGCTCCATTCCTAGTTTTTGGGGAATCTCCATACTGATTTCCATATGTGGTTGTACTAATTTACAATTTCACCAACAGTATAAGAGGGTTCATTTTTCTCCATATCCCCACCAGCATTTCTTATTATTTGTACTTTCTTTTTTTTCGGGGGGGGGGGGGTGTTTCTGAGCACTGAACCCAGGGGCACTTAACCATTGAGCACCAGTTCTTTTTGTATTTTATTTAGAGATAGGGTCTCACTGAGCTGCTTAGGGCCTTGCTAATTTGCTGAGACTAGCTCTGAACTTGCCATTCTCCTGCCTCATCCAGCGCCCCCTGAGCCCAGGCACCAGGATTACAGGACTGGGACACTGGCTAGACTTATTCGTACTCTTGAGATGAAATCTCCGTGTAGTTTTGATTTGCATTTGCCTGATTGCTAAGGATGCTGAACCTTTTATCATATTTATTGGTTATTTGAGTTTTTTCTTTTGAGAAATACATGTTTTGATTCATTTGTCACTTATTAAATGGGCTATCTGTTTAATCCTGTCGGAAGAGTAGTTGGCAAAGATTTCTCCCATTTCTGTCTTCACTTGTTTCCTCTGCAATGAAGAAGCTATTTAATTTTTTTAAAAAAATTTCTAGTTGTAGATGGACACAATACCTTTATTTACTTATTTTTATGTGTGCTGAGGATTGAACCCAGTGCTTCATATGTGCTAGGCAATTGGGTGTTATTTAAAATCAGGTATTATGATGCCTCCAGTATTGTTCTTTTTGCTTAGAATTCCTTTGGCTATTTTGGGTCTTTTGTTCTTCCATATAAATTTTGGGACAGGTTTTTCAGAATTCTGTAAGGAATGTCATTGTTATGTAAAGTGACTGCATCAAATCTGTAGATCACTTTGGTAATATCTGTGCTAAACTTTAAGGGTATTAAATAGACTACAAAAATGTGAAGGATGAAATTCAGAATAAAGGTGTTTTAAATTGGATATATTTGTGCAAACTTTATAAATTGTCATTATTTTTCTCATTTTGCATGGGTTATACAAACTTATTGAATAGCACTTCTGGCAAACATGGCTTTGGGAATCATGGAAGGAAGGATTACCATCAGAAAACTCCTTCACAAAAAGAGAAACGTAAAAGATGAAATAGGTGGAATGAATATATAATAAGAAACAAATTAGGAAGCCATTAGAATTGCAAGAAATATGTCCCAGTGACCAAAGTAACGGGAACAGAGCAATTATAAAAGATTCAAACATTCATTAGATTTAATACGTAAAGAAGTCATCAGACTTTAGAGACAATTTGAGAAAATGTTAAGGATCTAAAATCACTCCATAGTTTTTGATACTGGCTACTAATGAGATACGTGACCATGCCAGTCATTAAAAATGTTGACTATAGCAGAGTAGATTTCATAAAATAACATTTCATCTCAGATACTTGAAATCTGAAGTCACTAAAGGCTTACAGACACAATCATTGTTTATGAAACAATTTCATGACTG
The DNA here is from genome assembly GCF_902686455.1 of Sciurus vulgaris. Lineage (NCBI taxonomy): Eukaryota > Metazoa > Chordata > Mammalia > Rodentia > Sciuridae > Sciurus > Sciurus vulgaris. The sequence goes on along the minus strand of NC_136463.1, from coordinate 114,416,525 downwards.
TCAGCTCAAATGGTAGCCTATGAAGTCTACATTTATACTTATAGATTTAGACACAGAAAATTACAGTACACAAATGGGAGAAAATCCTGGCCAGTTTTGCTAGTGGTTTAAATTCAAAAATCAAACCTTTTCCTGGTTCCTACCAATTCAAATTTGTTCACTGTTCAAAATTTTCAGCTTGAAGTAATTAGATAGCCCCCTCAATTATTTGTCTTTTTGGTGTCATTGGGGACCAAACCCAGGAGTTTGCTACATCTGAGCTACACTCTCTTTTTATTTTGAGACGGGGGTCTCACTAAGTTCTTTAGTTATAGAGGCTGGTCTCAAACTTGCTTCCTGCCTCAGTCTCTGGAATCAGTGGGATGACAGGAGTGTAAACACTTTGCCCAGATCCCCTCTAAATCCTTTTAACAATTACATAAAATATTGAAAATTCATGTAACAATAAATCTCCTGTCTTCTGCTATCTAGAATTATTCAGGCCCAATTAAATCAGTGGGTATGTCTTCAAAGTATATTGTTTTGTGCATAAAAAAGTAGCTTTTGGGTTGTTTCTAATTTGGGGCTGTTAAGAATAATGGTGCAGGGCCAGAATTGTGGCTCAGTCGTAGAGCGTTCGCCTAGCATGTGTGAGGCACTAGGTTCAATTCTCAGCACTTCATACAAATAAATACATAAAGGTTCATCAACAACTAATAAAAATATTTTTAAAAAACATTAAAAAAAGAACAATGGTGCTATGAATACACAAAGACAAACCCACATAAGTACAGTTATCTCATACTAGACAAAGGTGCCAAAAAATTACAATGAAGACAGCCTCTTCAACAAATAATGCTGGGAAAACTGGAAATCCATATGCAGTAAAATGAATTAAACCCCTATCTCTCACTCTGTACAAAACTCAACTCGAAATGGACCAAGGACCTAGGAATTAGACCTGAGACCCTTCACCAAATAGAAGAAAAAGGAGGCCCAAATCTCCATCATGTTGGCTTAGGACTAGACTTCCTTAACAAGACTCTCAGAGTGCAAGAAATAAAAGCAAGAATCAATAAATGGGATGGATTCAAACTAAAAAGCTTTTTCTCTGCAAAGGAAACAATGTAAAAAGAGAGCCTACAGAGCGAGAGAAAATCTTTTCCACACACACTTCAGAAAGAGCACTAATCTCCAAAATTTATAAAGAAGTTAAAAAACCTTACACCAAAACCACAAAGAACCCAATCAATAAAAGGGCTAAGGAACTGGGCAGACATTTCACAGAAGATATACAGCTGATCAACAAATATATGAAAAAGTGCTCATTATCTCTAGTAATTAGAGAAATGCAAATCAAAATCACCTTAAGATTTCATCTAACTTCAATTAGAATGGCTATTATCAAGAACACAAGCAATAATAAATGCTGGCATGGATGTGGGGAAAAAGGCACGCTCATACATTGCTGGTGGAGTTGCAAAGTGGTACAATCACTCTGGAAAACAGTATGGAGATTCCTCAGTAAACTTGGAATGGACCCACCATTTGACCCAGTTATCCCAACTCCTCGGTTTATACCCAAAGGACTTAAAATCAGCATACTACAGTAAAGCAGCCACATCAATGTTTACAGCAGCTCAATTCACAATAGCTAGATTGTGGAACCAACCTAGATGCCCTTCAATTGATGAATGGATAAAGAAACTGTGGTTTATATATATACAATGGAATATTACTCAGCCATAAAGAAGAATAAAATTATGGCACTTGCTGGTAAATGGATGGAGTTGGAGAATACCATGCTAAGTGAAATAAGCAAAGTCCCTAAACCCAAAGGCCGAATGTTTTCTTTGACAAGTGGATGATGACACATAACCAGGGTTACAGGGGCAGATGGAGGAACTCTGGATTGTGTACAGGGAAATGGGGTGGGAGGGGGTGGAGGAAGGAAAGATAATGAACTGAGACAGACATTATTACCCTATATGTACATGTATGATTACATAAATGTTGTGAATCTACATTGTGCACAACCATAGAAATGAAAAGTTGTACCTCATTTGTGTACAGTGAATCAAAACGCAGTCTGTAAAAATAAAAAAAGAATCTCCTTCTTAAAAAAAAAATCCAAATTACAAAAAAAAATCACAGTTGAAACCCCAAGTTGCAAAGAAAATCTTGCTGAAAAGATCAAAGGCAAAATCTTTAATAAACCACAGAATAGCCATTCCCTAATTTATCCAGAGATGCTATGGCAAATTCAAACATTGTCTTTAACATCAAACAAGAGAAGGGTGAATATATTTTTCTAAAGTGATATATGAATATGAATTATTGCATTACAAGAAAAAAAAGAACTATACTACAGGCTACACAAGGCACGTTGTCTGTATATATATAAAAAAAAGGTGCTATGAACACTCATGCACAAGATTTTAGGTGGACATGGCACTCAATTCTCTCGCGTTAAATAACTGATCACACAATAACTTGATGTTTAATATTTTGAGGACACATGAAATGATTTTCCAAAGTAGCTGTACCATTTGACAATCTCATCAACGATTTATGAGGTTTCCCATTTTTCTATCGTCACCAACATTTATTATTGTCCATCTTTCCTATTTTAGCCACTCCAGTGAGCATTCAGTGGTATTCACTATAGTTCTGTGTTTCCCTAATGACTGATGGTGATTATCTATTCAGATAATTATTGGCTATTTCTTTGGAGAAATGTCTATTCAAGCTCTTTACCAATTGAAAAGTGGGTTGTCTTTTAACTGTTGGTCATAAAAGTTCTATTCTGGTTACAAATCCCTGACAGATACATTTTTGCAAATATTTTCTCTCATTCTGTAGGCTGTCTTTTCATTCTCTTGGTATTGTTCGATACACACAAATTTTTTTATTCTGATGAGGTCCACTCTTTTTACTTTTGCTGTCTCCATCCTATGAGTACACATATGAAATTTAGAAGTGAATGGAAGGTAATTGAATTTCCATTTGAGGGCTAGGGACGTAGCTCAGTGGTTGAGTATTTGTCTTAGAACGTGGAAGGTCCCAGGTTGGATTCTCAGCACCACAAGAAAAGCAAAACAAACAAACCCCACTAAAAATAAGATTTCCATTTGAGATTCATGGCATTCTCTTTTTTTCTTACTGTATTTTGAGCTTTACCCAGAATATGTAACAGATTTGACTCCTGGAGTAAACATTTTTCTATGAGTTACTTCCACTTCAAAAGACTACCTAAGATATGAAAGATTAATTTATATAATACATGAATTTTAACTCAATAAAGATTTTATTAAAAAGGGAGTATCTACCTTCTACCTAAAATGAAATTCACATTTTATCTTTACCTTTGTAATACTTACTCAGGTTACCTTTCCAACAAGAAGGTTATTGGAAGAATAATCAGTGAAAAAATTTGCTATTGCTATTGTATTAATCAATATTTGCTTTAGAAAATTACTTCAATGGATATTTAAAAAAATGTTCTCAGCACAAATGCTCTTAAAATAGTGCAATAGTAAAGAACCTTAAAGAGAAAGCATTTGCAAATCATATAAATAATAGGTAGGGAACTTGAATCTAAAATAAGGAACACTTACAATTCAATAAAAAAGACAACCAAATTTAAAAATGCCCAAAACAGGTAACAGGCATTTCTCCAAAGATGTATAAAAGGCCAACTGCTTATGAAAAGATTTGCAACATCTTTAACCACCAGGGAAATGCAAACTAAAACCACAACGAGCTACTGCTTCACACTCACTAGGGATCTAGAATCTAAAAAAGCAAGATAAGTTTCAGTGAAGTTGTGGAGAGATCCCATCCTTCACCTTCATATACACTGCTCATGGGAAAGATAAATATTCCAATTGGTTTGTAAAATAATCTGGCACTTGCTCAAATGACTGAACCTAAGATTTTACAAGACTTACAACTCCACTCTTGGTGTATACTCAAGATAAATGGAAATATAAGTCCACACAGAATCCTGAACATGAATGTCTATAGCAGCACTATTCATAAGTCACCAGAAAGAAACAAGCCCCTTGTTCACCAGCAGATGAATTCATAAACAAAGCATATGGAATAACCATACAGTGAAATATTATTCAGTCAAAAAAAAAAAAACTGATATATGCTATTACATAGATGAAACTTGAAAACATGCTAAGCAAAAGAAGCCAGTCACAGACTATATAGTATATGTTCCTACTTATGTACAAAGAGGTCCAGAATAGGGAAATATACAGAAACGAACTAGATTAATGGCTGTTCAGTACTAGCGGAAGAGAAGGGGGCCCAGTGTAACAATAGCTAAAGGCTATGGGATTTCTTCTGAGGTGATATAAAAAGTTCAAAAATTAACTGTGGTGGGCTGGGGGTGTGGCTCAGTGTTAGAGGATTTACCTAGCATGCATGAGGACCTGGCTTAGATCCCTGGCACTACCAAAAGCAAAACAAACATCACCCCCCCACATCCCCCCCAAAAAAAACCCAACCGTGGTGCTGATGGTGTGGTGTTCTTGTACATCCACTAAAAAACACTTAACTGTATACTTTAAACAGGCGAAATGCATGGAATGTGAAATTGTAACTTGGTAAAGCAATTTTTAAAAAGATTCTTAATGAAATGACACAGTAAATGAAGCAAGCAAAGAATGGCATACTTTTCCTGGGCTCTTCATTTCCATGAAGACTCTAACAACTGATAAATCCTGCTTTGAAAATTTTCCAGACCAAAATTATCTTATCCACCAGCAACAATTAAGAACTTTGAGCTTTTTATTTTTTAAAAATTCATGTGATAAAGTATCCATCTCTGTACCAATGTGGAAGAAACCTATATTCTAGTTTCTGTTTAGTATGGGTAGTTCTCTCAATTTTTGTAAAAAAATATATTTAAGAATATACGGATCCAAACTGGATGTGGTGGCACACGCCTGTAATTCCAGTGGCTGAGGCAAGAGGATCGCCTGTTCAAAGCCAGCCTCAGCAAAAGCAAGATGCTAAGCAACTCAGTGAGAACCTGGCTCAGTGGTCAAGTTCCCAAGTTCAATCCCTAGTACCCCCCACAAAAGAATATATGGATCCATTCATGTCCAACTTTATGAAAAAAAAAAAAAAAAAAAAAAAAACCTAGGTAAGAAACTTCATGTTTACACTAGACAGACGGACTTGGAGTCAAGACACAAGTAGGTACAATAGCTGGATCCACAGAAGATTACCAGAAAGGAAAATATTTTGATCACTGTTTTCTCTTTACAAAACTATTTTCAGGGGCTACAGTTGTGGTTCAGTGGTAGAGTGCTTGCCTAGTATGTGTGAAGCACTGAATTCAATTCTCTGTATCACATATAAATAAAATGAAGGTCCAGCAACAACTAAAAAAAATGTATAGAAAAACTATTTTCATTGAATTTTACTTTGTCATCATGTCTTTTGCTTACACTAAGATTTGCCAAAAAACTATTTCACTAAGTATGCATTTACTGTAGGAATTCTAATTCCTATATCTACTGTATCATCGGACTTTGCACTCTCAGACCACATTACCAAACTTTGCTTCTTCTAAGGAAGGGATATCTTTCCTTACGAACAATACACATTATAAAGCTAGCTATATTTTCTTGTGATCATCTGGATACCCAAAATTAGATTTAACCTTTTTTGAATTTTAAATTTTTGGCAGTGCCAGGGATCAAACTGAGGGCCACTCACATACTACTGAAGTGCTCTACCACTGAGCAATATCCTGGTTCAAAGTTTAACTTGAAAACATTCATGTATATCTGGGGGTGCAGCTCTGTGATAGAGAGCCTGTCTTAGTATGCAGGACACCCTAAATTCCATCCCCCACAACCCCAAACAAAAATATGAACAAAAACAACAAGCAAACACAAAAACTGCAGGGTTTATTTAATGCTTATCAATGTTAAAACTTTAACTCGGGGCTGGGGTTTTGGCTCAGTGGTAGAGTGCTTGCCTAGCATGTGTGAGGCACTGGGTTCAATCCTCAGCACCACATAAAAATAAATAAAGATATTGTGCCCACCTACAACTAAAAAAATATTTTAAAAAAACCTTTAAACCACTCTTGGTATTTTTCCTGATCACAGTGCACAAAGATTTTCATTTTCTTGTTAATATATATAATAATATTTTACATATATACTATATATAACTATAATAATATATTATGTAATAATATACATATATATGGATTTAGTTCCTTAAAATCTACACTTGAATATAGCAGAGTAAAAAAAAACAACCTCCCCCCATACAAACCACTGGTTCATTTAATCCTGGAGAAAACATACTATGCAAAAATATGTAATTTTTTTCAAATGGTAGTTGATATACAGACTAAAAAGAAATATGAGTCATTTTAAAAAGCATCTATATAGCTCAGTGGCAGAGCATTTGCCTTGCATGATGATCAAGGCCCTGGGTTTAAACCCCAAACTGCATAAAGAAAGAAAAATAAAATAAAATAAAAAAGCAACACTCACACCAAGAATCTCATAAAAAGCCTGTTGTTTTATTCTAAGTTAAAGAAACCTCTTAGCAAAACAAGAAATTGCAGCTACATTAGTGGTTGCTCCAGTTAAGTTGCAGAGAAATATATAAAGGTAACACACAAAACTAAATATTCACAGAATACTCCATGTTTATATTTAACAACATGAATTATAGGAATTAAATTTTATTTTCAAAACATGTACAATTCTGTTATGAAGAAGAGAGGATAATCACAATTTTCAACCAAACTGTGATAAAAATTTAAAGATGTAGTAATGAAAATATCAGTAGTATGATTAATAACAAGTGAAGCCAAAGCTTGTAAGTGGCTGAGAACTAAAAGAAAGATATTGAGGAAGGGCTGAGGAGATAGCTCAGCTGGTAGAGTGCTTGCCTTGCAAGCACCAGGCCCTGAGTTCAATCCCCAGTACCGTAAAAAAAAAAAAAAAAAAAAAAAAAAGATATTGAGGAAACCAATTTTTTTCAGAACTTAGTGTAATGCACAAATCTGCTCCCCCCACCTTTGGGTGCAGCCATTTTCCCTGACTCCCAACTACTGTCAGTCTGTGAACATCCTAGCTAGCTATTGGTTCATCAGTCAGCTTGCAAGTATCCTTCTCCATTATTGGTCCCCTGTTAGCCTGGGGGAATTCAACTGCTTTACTGAAGCTACCCTGCCATCTTTTCTCATCCGTCTCTCTTTCCTCCTCACTTTCTCTATCCTCCTAGCTTTCACACTCTCTCTAGCGCACACCCTTTCTCATTCCTTTTCTTTTCCTCTCATTTCACTCTTTCCTTAATAAACTCCCTTATGTGACTTCCCATATCCGGCGTGGTTTCTGTGGGATCCCTTACACTTAGAACCTCCAAAGACACAATGCTATCCCAAAGGTTTAGATTCTTCAGCTTAAGCATATTACATATTAATTATCTAACTAGGGGAAATCACTTATTTATCTTTCTAGATTTCAGATCCTTTACTTATAAATAATGAAAATATTCATCCTATTTAAAATTAAGTGAAAATTTTTCTATAAAATGTCAAGAACTATATAAAGTGTTTCCATAGTATGCTATCCATAACTAAAAATGATACCCATAGTTAAAAATGATCTATCATGCCCTAGACCTGAACCTCCTTTCTGAAATTTCAGATTCACTAAGTGGTTGAGATAAGGGGAGTTTTATGCATTGAATAGCTGTTTAAAATACCTTGGCAATTAAAAAAGTGATTTCTTTGCCATTTAAAAAGTCTCTCATTCATTAAATAAATTTTGCTGAGTAATCTTCAGACAAAGAAAACAAAATATGTGGTATGTAATTTAAATATTTGGATAATATCATACTACTCTCTAGAGATATTATCCACTAAAACTAATGTAAAGCCAGAAAGCAATTGTAATAGAAATAACAATTATCATAAATATAACTAGTAATGTCTGAGGTTCTTCCTATGTTCCAGGAGCTACTGTTTTAAGTGCCTGTGGTCTTGTTTCTTTGAATTAATCTTAATAGCTTATGAAGAAGCCACTCACTACAAGTTTATAGCAGAGGAAAAGAATTTGCGTTTTTAAATTGAAGCCAAAAAAAAACCAAAGCAGGATAAAGAGGGTTGGTTTATTACTGGAACTATTCCTGTAATTATTTATTTGAGGTACTCGGGATTGAACCCAAAGCCTAGCACATGATAGGTAAGCACTGAGCTATGTCTCTAGGCCTTTTTATTTTATTTTTGTGACAGAGTACTCCTAAGTTGTCCACACTGTCCTTAATTTTGTGCTCCTCCTGCTTCAGCTTCCCAGATTGCTGGGATTAAAAGTGTGTGTCACCATGCTCAGCTACAATTTGCTGGAGGTGGGAAAAGGACTGTAAGCAATTTAAAGCAACTGAAAATAGCATTAATGAAAACCCCCAAATTTACTGAACTAATATTAAGAATTAATAAACATTTTTAAAGTTTTATTTCATTTGTTTTTTTGGATGCTTGCAAGTAATTTCTGGATTTTATTTTGGTACTTGTTAACATTAAGATTCTGGAACAGAAGGATTGGGAGTATTGTTCAGTGGTACAGGGCTTACCCTGGGTTCAAAATCACTAGCAGCAGGGGTTAAAAATTCTATAACAAAATGAATTCATCCATTCTGCCAGTCTATGTTCTTTAATTGCAGAATTGAGACCATTTATAGAACAGGATGAATTCAACATTAATAGGCCATTACCAGTGTGTTTTAGGTGGGGTCATTTTATAGTAATTAAATGTCATTTAAATAATTTTTATATCCCTACAATGGTTTAACAAAATGAAAAACATGACTTCTGGAATAATCTGCAACAATGAGAACAAACTGGAAAGAACAGTTTAAAAATTTTAAAAAAGAGTATAAATAAATCTTAGAAACACATGCTCAGGGGCTGGGGTTGTGGTTCAGTGGTAAGAGTGTTTGCCTAGCAAGTGTGAGACAATGAGTTCGATCCCAGCACCACATAAAACTAAATAAACCAAATAAAGGTTTAAAAAACATATGCTCAAAACTTTACCTCCCTAAAATAGTATAAAGATTACTACTACTGGTTAATGTAGTACACACTTGTTATTCCAGCAGCTCTGTAGAGGCTGAGGTAGGAGGACAGCAAGTTCAAAGTCAGCCTCAGTAACCCAGCAAGGCCCTGTCTCTAAATATTTTTTAAAAGGGCTGGGAACAAATAAAAAAAAAAAAAAAAAAAAAGAAAAAAAAAAAGGGGGGGTGGGGGGGTGGGAATGTGGTTCAGTGGTTAACTGCCCTTAGGTTTAATCCTAGGTGCAAAAACACCCCAGCCCCCCTGCAAAAACAAAAAAGCAAACAAACAAAAACCAAAAACAAAAAACCCCAATCAACATAAGAAATGCATTAATAGCTAGCATTTATACAGTTTATCAAGTGCCAGGCACTTGTCTCATTCAATATACTAATTCATTGAACTGTTAGCAACCAGGCAATCAGATGATATAGAAGATGAGAAAACAAAACAAAAACATTAACTTCCTCAGGCTCATACAGACACTAAGTAATGAGACAGGACTTCAATACTGGTTTCAGAGTCAGTGTTCCTCATTAATAATCTATATAAAAAAATTAAAGATGAGTAGTCAAAATTTTATTAAAAGATAAGCAGGGAAAAATCAACTTTGCCTTTTATGAGTCACTACAGCATTCTACAGAATGCAAAACATATGAATCTGTACTTCTGGCAGGTTTATACTTCTATAGCAACAGAATGAAAAATAAATACCCGTATCATGCAATATTTAAAATGAAATCAAATGAACAGTTCCAATTAAAAATGGATAGTAGATATGGGCATTTTAAAGAAATGAATTCATTCCTTCTCTGAACACTATGCAGTAATTTTCTTATTAAATGAGACCGTCATATACTACACAATACAGAAACACCATCTAAAAATTTTTTTTCATTAATGGATTTTTTAGATTGTTATCTTAAAATTACTTTTGCAAAATACATGTTACTTAATACTGTTCAGTCAAAATGCAATGAACTTAAATTTAAAAGATGAGCAACATAAACTGAATTAAACCTACAAACCATGCTTTACGAGATCTACACACATTTTATATTACAACTATTTTAATACTGAAAAGCCCTTTCAAAAATCAACATACTAAAATAAAAAACAAGCTGTTGGTCTTAAGGAAACTGGGATGAATGATTTAATGCAAACGTCATTAATTACAAAAATAAAATCCAAAATTCATGAAAAAGGCTGTCATATATCTTCATAAAAGGACAGACTGTTATTCCCCACCCCTTTGCATCTTGGGGATTGAAGCCAGGTCCTAGGGCTATCACACATTCTACCATTGGACAAGAAACTCCCACCTAGATCGTTAAACAATTGCCCATCATTAAAAGCAAAATACTTAAAAGCTGTATTCTTGAAAATAACATTTAATAAGAATCCTTTTTTCATGACCACTTTGGGTACATGAAGAAAAAAGTTAGATGAATGAGTATACTATGTAGAGGAAAAGAATTCAGGTTTTGCTCTTTAACAAAGCTTTCTAAGTCTTTGGGAAATATTTTATGTAAGGTCATAATTTCTTATCCACAATTCTGAAGTCCAAAAGTTTGAAAATCACTAGTTACTTTGCTAGTACTATAATAATGTTTCAGTTACAGGATACATCAGATCCAGCAACTTTTTAAAAAAATTAATCAACATGTGGTTCAAAGACTTTTGGAAATGACTGTGTACACATATGCCAAAGTAGATGTTACCTGATATTCAGAATCCAGTCTAAATGAAGAGTCTCTTGAGTGATAGGCATCATTTAAACTACTTCCTCTGCTTCCAGACATCATCCTAGCACTTAGGAACTGGAGGGCTGAACAGAAATTCTTCTTGGAATCCTTGAAGGTTTAGACTCCATTCCTCAGGTTTCCTGTGAAATGCAAATTTGGGGTAATTGCCTTTGGAAACATGCAAGCATTTATTTTTTAATCTTCCTTAAATCATCAGCTCAAATCAAGAACTAACCATGTAAAATAAATATATACAACAAAGTAAGCAAACTATCTCCATCTCTTTTCTTAAAGGCAAGAGATCTTAAGATCCAACCAAGGTTTCTAACTGTCCATACAATGCAGCAAACATGGAAACCTTATTAAGAAACACAGTTTCCAATGTCTAGACTCTTTACTCAACATATAAAGTCCTACATCAATTTGGCATGGCCTTCTTACCATTCTTCACGGTTACTGTTCAATGCTCAAACCTATTGTACTATTTTCATATCCCTTAACGCCTTTTAACGTGCCTGGAAAGCCCCTACATTCACCATTCAATTCCCCCCCTCATCAGTTTAAAACACAAACATCTTTATTCTGTTTCCAGTAGGTAAATAGTTGTATTAAGATATCACACTACCTTATACTGTACTTTGTTTAAGTATGAAATTTCTCTAGGTTAGAATCATTTCAAGTTATTATAAAACCAATGCTTGGTACTCACAAAACCAAGCTAAACTGTAATGAATGATATATTTTATTTTTATTTACCACTGACAGGATCTCTTAATTATTATAACAAATAATAATAACCACAGCGGATAATTACTATTGAGTATCATATGCTAATCTTGGGGGTAAGGAGCTTCTGGTTATTTATTAGTGCAAGCCAGCCCTGGGGGTGGGGATATTCTATTATTCGTACTTAAAGAAAACTGGCACTGAGGTTAAGTAATTTGCAAATGATTGCACAGCTAAGTTTTCCTGGAATGTTTCCAAAGAATGTTTATTATAGTATGGAAAGTGATAATGTTTTAAGTGAAAAGCTCAACCTACAAAACTACAAAATCTATAAAATTACACGATATTGATTCTAATTATATAAAAAATTAGAAAAAAGGGAAGAAAGTCCTTCAGAAAATTAACAAAATGTTAAACGTGATTTATATAGAATGTGTAATTGAATGCTTTCACCCTGTTGATTAATAATTTGTTCTCTTCACTGTTTGTCAACCCACAACAAGAGTTACCATTAGCTATGCCTGATTTTTTAACTATACACAAATGGAATCATACAATGGTTCTGGCTTCATTTGCTCATCATTATACTTGTGAGACTCTTCTAAGTTGTTGCATATAATTGTAGTTAATTCACTAATTTTTCATAAAGTGTTCTGCTGTTTTTTGAGTGTACATAATTATTTTCCTATTCTAATGTGCTGGACAAAGGATTATTTCTAGTTTTGGGCCATTACCAACAGCACTGCTATAAGGATATTACCTTTCCAAATTAAAATAACTTGCTGTGTACGGTGGCACAGGTCTATCATCCCAGCTGCTCTGGAGGGTCAGGCAGGAGGATCTCATGACGGAGGCCAGCCTGGGCAAGTGCTAATATCATTTCAAAATAAAATTTTTTAAAGGGCTGGAGGTATAGCTAGGCAGCAACGTGCAAGGAATGGGTTTAATCTCCAATATCACAAAAACAAACAAAAAAAACTTTTAATACTTTCTGGGACACAGATTTAGAAGGAGGCCTCTGGAGACCAGGCAGGCCTAGACTCAGGAGAGAAGAAAGAGGAGGACCAAAAACAAAACAAAACAAAAAACAAACAAGTGGATATCAAAATAACCTAACTTCTCCCAGTTACCCATTTTCAAGGTCAAAACTTATTTATCCCCTCATCGTTCTGACAGTAGATTAGAATTCAGGCAAATACAAACAGATGCACTTTGCCTCTCAGATATATATCTTGGATCAAGTATATATATACTTACCTTATTAAAACATTCAAATTTAAAACACTTAAGTTAAAAATATCTATTAATAATTTTCTGCATGTAACTGAATTGATTTATCAACTAAGTTTGTATTAATCACATCTTTCTACCTTGAAGTTACTACAGAAGATTTACTTTTTCCATAATCTTTGTCTTAAAAACATGGTGTCAATAACCAAAAAAGGGCGAACATGGTAGGGCATGGTGGCACACACCAAGCCCTGGGAGGCTGAGGCAGAAAGATAGGGGGCAGGGGCAGGAAGTGATGTGTGGGCCTGCATGAGCAATTTAGCAAGACCCTGTCTCAAAATAAAACGTGAAAGTGTTGGGGACGTGACTAAACGGGATGGCACTTGTCTAGCACACGTGAGACCCAGGGTTTGATCCTGAGTACTGAGGGGAAAAAAAGCAGGTGTGGTTAGTGAAGCAAAAACATCAACAAAACATAAGGCTCATACTGTACTGGAAGGTACATGAACACAGGCCAAGTGTCAATTAGAATTATGAAACTAAGAAGAAACCTAGAGTAAAAGTTACACTATAGGATACCATTAGAACAAAGAAAGTTCATCAGAAACTTCTAGGTAAACATAACAGGTTATCTTTAGGCATCAATGATGCCTACTCCTCTTAAAGTTCATATAAAACGACACAAAACGAATGGAAAGCTTTAACCATGAAAAGAAAAAATAATGCAAAGGAACACGGAAAGCAAGAAATGTAAATGCAGTTGAGCTTGATGGTACATTCCCGAAATAGCTACTTGGGAGGCTGAGGCAGGAGGATAGCAAGTTTAAGGGCAGCCTAGGCAACTTAGTGAGATACTATCTCAAAAACAAGATATCTGGAGGTGCAGCTCAGTGGTAGAGTGTCCCTGGGTTCAATTCCCAATACCTGCCTCCCCCCCAAAGAAAACAAAACAGAAATTTAAATGTATATTTGGGAAATCTAAAGGGAGGTACGGTAATTTAGCAGAGAGGATGTAACTGTAGGTACCTAGAAAGAGGTAAGAACTGGTAGCAAAGCATTTGGTCTTGTTTCATGAAAGGATCAAGACTTAGAAATAGAAGCTACCATAAAAGGGAATTAAGCTTTAAAATGATAAAAATGAAAAACAGTATGATGGCTCCTCAAAAAATTTAAAATAGAGTTATCTTATGATCCAGCAATTTCACTTATGGGTATACCCAAAAGAACTGAGAATAAGGTCTCAAGGACATATTTGTATACCTATATTCACAGCAGTATTATTCACATTAGAGGGTGATAGTTACAAGTGTCTATCAACAGATAAATGGATAAGCAAATGTGGTAATGGACCTTGAAAAAGAAAGAATATGACATATGCCATTAAAGATCAACCTTGAAAACATTAAATAAAATAAGCCATCTATGAGTCTATGAGATATTTATAGGGGTGAACTCAAAGATAAAAAGTAGAATGGAAGTTGTCAAGGTCTAGGGGAGTGGGGAGCTACTGTTTAATCAGTATAAAATGTTAAGTATGTAAGAAAAAAGATATGATGATGGTCAGAGGTAATGTTTGTACACTATTATGAATCTAATGAAACAATGAACTGTATATTTAACCATAGTTAAGGTGGTAAATTTCATTTTACATGTATTTTATCACATAAAAAAAATTTGAGGAGGGGGGAGGGATGATGTGTGGGGATAAAGAGCAAGTTGCTGATTAAAACCTAAATTTTGGAGCAGAATCCCAATTCTTCCCCAGCTCCATTCCCCAGCACAGAGTATTCACTGGAAAAAAAAAGATATTATAGATAACCCACTCCCTTGCAATGCACAATTTGTGCAGGGGTTCAGGCAAGGGTCAGTGTAAGTAATAAAAGAAAAGTTATATACTAAAATTTTGAGACCCAAGGTCTCTTTCTTGGTCTGTTTCTATAATGTTGTCAGGAAACTAAGGTAACTACTCTTGGATAATTAAACAACAACCATTGACAGATTTTTTGAAATGAAATGGGAGTGTTCCCACTTGACCAGCCTATCTCACAGTCAAGTCCACTAGATACCAAAAATTTCTAATCAGCTGTTTAGTGCTTCTCTCTAATAAATATCAAGGTGAGCATGGTGGCACACTCCTGTAATACCAGCTACTTGGGAGGCTGAAGCAGGAGGATAAAAAATCTAAGTAGTGAGACCCTGCCTCAAAATTTAAAAAAAAAAAAAAAAAAAAAAAAAGGGCCAAGGATGTAGTTTAGTGGTAAAGTGCCCCAGGGTTCAATTTCCAGTGCCTGTGGTGGATAAGAGACGTATCAAGATCATTGGGTATAAAAGGGAAGTCTCAATAAAAAACCAAAGAGGCAGCAAAAAAGCTAACTACAACAACCAATCTGAGAAAAGATCCAGATTCGAAACTAAAATTATCATTTCTATTCAATGCATATTGCTTTATAACCTAGGAATTGTCTTTATCTTCCATCTAGGTTCTTTCATGGACTGTGCTTCCGCATCCAGCAATATGTGCTGCTGGTGCACCTTAAAACAACTTTTTCCCCCTTAAATCACATCAGTGCTCTCTAAAAAAGCCACTCATCTGTTCATTGGGCAGATGATGTAGGTAGAATTTATTGAGGATGTAGGTAGAATTTCAGGTGCTGGGGATGTGTCAAAGAACAAAATGTGCTAAATTCCATACCATCATGAATATAATTCTAGTTTGGGGAAGAGAAAGTAAACAAAATAAACAATTACACAGGTTCAAACAACACAACAAACAACAAAAAACAAAAACCCACCACCCAAACAAGCAAAAAAAAAAAAGCTTGCAGATGATTCAGGGAGAAGAAATTTGGGGAGATGGGAGGCAATTACTATTCTTCAAAAGATCAAAATCATATAAAGAACAGGGATGCTTGAGATGCAATCAGACTATAAAAGACCTTGTAGATATTCAAAGTGTGATATACTTTTAAAATGAGATACACTGAAATAAATTCAACATATTGATTAAAATTGAGGAAAACATCCAGAAAGCAGGAAAAAAATAGAAAATGTAGAAATTAAGAGAATTGTCTACAACTTAAAAATTAATGACTAAATTTTTAAAAATCAAAAAATAAAGGAATCTTTCCAGAATTTAAAGTTATTATCTCTACAATGATTTAGGAGTACCATCAGTGAAAGTCCACATCATGTACAACCACAAGAATGGGATCCTAATTAGAATATGTTATACTCCCAGGTATGTACATGTCAAAATACACTCTACTGTCAAGTACATCTAAAAGAACAACAAAAATTACTCAGCAAGATCCAAGAAAATAAGTTCAACATTAAAACACCATCCTCTTTATTTATTTATTTATTTTTTGCGGTGCTGGGGGATTTGAACCCAGGGCCTTGTGCTTGCATGGCAAGCACTCCACCAACTGAGCTATATCCCCAACCCATCATCCTCTTTAAAATGTCAAACTAGAATAAAGGGAAGGTCCTATAATTGCCAGTGGAAAAATGGATCCTGTACAAAATTAAAGTAAATAAAAATGGTTTCACAATATTAAATTCAAGACACTGTCTATAGTAGTGAGAAGTGTTTGTTTACCTTGACTTCCAATCTAGCAACTAAGTGTGAGGGAAAAGAACAGGACACAATTGCATATTCTCACAATAAATCAAAAACAAAACAAGGGCTCTGGGCATAGTTCAGGGGTAGAGAACATCAAGGATGAGGCCCAGTAAAATCCCAGCACCACAAAAAGAGGGTGAGAGGACCCACAACATAGGAACTTAAATGAAGGGCATGTCCTAGGAAAATGGGAGTGTAATCATGAAATAATCAGGTAAAAGAACCTAGAAAGCAGTGACGAAAAGGAAAGTTTAAGAGGATGGTAAAGTACATAAAATATTTTAAAAAATTGCATCATGGGGAAACTATTTCATTGGCACGTGGCAGAGATAGTACAAATGGAAAAACCACACTGACTCTTAGGAACAAATGATAGTTTTCAAAAATCAAATTTTTTTTTTTTTACCCTAGTAAATTTATGATTACACAAATGGTATGTACGCCTTTACGCCATGTACAAAACAGAGAAACAACATGTATCCCATTTGTTTACACTAAAAAAAAAAAAAGAAAAGAAAACTCAGTCACTTTCCATTACCCTTCTGAACTTGCCCTTCTTGTCAAGACCCTGTCAGCCTCTCCCCCACCCTTCTGGGGGTAGAACACAGGGCCTAGCATCATGTAGGCAAGGTGCCTAATACTGAGGCACATCCCTAACCCCCCCCCCCCTTTTTTTTTTTCAACTTCTCCCTTGAACTTGAACCACCAATCAACCATGACATGCAATAGCACAATGATTTTACATGTTATATTTGCATCCAGAGTAAACAAATCAGTCTTTTCTCCAGATTAACTGCTTAGTATTTTCAAAGTAAACAGCCAGGCATGGTGTTGTGTACCTGTAGTTCCAGCCTTAGGTAGGAAATACGTTCAAAGCAAGACTTGTCAGGGCTGGGGGATACATACAAAAGACCCAATATTTCTCAAAGGTATAATTTACAGACCATTTTAGCAGTCACATTGCTGTTAAAACACAGATTCCTGGACTCTAATCTGAATCATTTTTTTGGAAGGTGTGGCTTTAGTACTCTAGGCATTTTGTTCAAATGGTACAAGTCATTCTTATTCATAGATTATTCATTCATCTCTTGACTTATCCATAGACTGAGTTTACTTATTCACCCAGAAATGGTAAGCACTGGTTGTAATGTCAAACAATGTTATTGGCCAACTAGACATTGTCCCTAACCTCATGAGTTTACAGCTGTTTCTTAGGGACACTTCAGGATACCTTTGGTTGTTGCTTAGCTACCACCCCATCTTTCATTTTCTGAGACAAGGTCTTGCTGAATTCCTGAAGCTAGACTCAAACTTGCCATCCTCTAGTTTCAGTCTCCCAAGTCACTAGGATTAGATACACACCACCACACCCAGCTAGTTTTAAAAGCTTTATGTAAACTGGGTGTGGTGGTGCATGCCCGTATTCCCAGCAGCTTGGAAGGATAAGGCAGGAGAATTCCCAAGTTCAAGACCAGCCTCAACAATTTAGCAAGACCCAGTTTCAAAAAATGTGTATATAGTACTAGGGATTTAACTATAGGGCTCTACCATTGTGCTACATCCCCAACCCATATTTAATATTTTAAAATGGCCACCCTCCTGCCTCAGCTTCCAAATCATGGAATTACAGGAGTGCACTACCATGCCTGACTCCCCACAAGTTTGTTTGAAGCTATTTATCATGACTTTCCAAATAAAGTCATCCACTAGGGACTATGAACATGTCACGCCCGAACCCCAGTAATAGGGATTGAACCCATGAACACCAACACTGAGCTACATTCCCATTTTGTATTCAGAGACAGGGTTCACTAAATTGCTGAGAGCTCAGGCTTTGATTCTGGGTATCAAACCAAACATAGGGGCCTCATACATGCCAACTCCCAGCTGCTTCCTCAATTTCAGGGTGCCAACTTAAACTTATACAGGTGGAATTAACTCAACACTCACCATATACTTAAACCCTCCATGCTGCATACGCTATGCAAATTAGTAAGACCAAGAATGAATTAGAAAGAATTAAAACTTAAGGTTCCCCATGAAACTGTGGTACCACATACTTGAATATGTAGTATAAACACAAAGCCTATAGATATACTCAACATGCATATGAATTATAATTCCCATTTATTTTTTTCCAGAAAGATAGCTTTTCTTCACTCATTAAGGACCCAGCTCCTTACATAGGCTTTGGTGGAGGTTGTGGGGCAGCATCAGCAGGTCTAAAACGGGGTGGGGGGTGTTCGGTGTGTTCGGTCCTTCCTGGCTTCACGAGATCGATTCCTGACCACCTTGCTGTGAATGGCACAACTCACACAGTAATGCAGCTTCACACAGAGTTTTGGGAAGTACTAAGCGTCGAAACACTTGCTTCGGAAATGACCCTGAACGGCTGCGGCGTCTACAATGCTTCGTGCAACGAATAGGCTGCACATGGCCGGGCCCTTTTTGGCACGACCATTATTCCTTCTTTTTTTGGTCATCTTGGAAGCGAGGACCCGAGAGCAAAATCAACTTTTTAATCTTAGAATATAGAGCCATTGTTCAAGATCAGAGGTATGACTGTATTGGTTGAACTCAAAAAATTTACAGTCATAATAATATGAACACAGACTACTAAATCGATTTTGTTATAAATACAATGTGGGATGGAGGGCAGAAGGGAAAGTAAGAACAATGGTAAATAACAAAAAAAGTATAATTTAAAATTATTTAAGAACCATGAAATAACAGTATAAACATATCATGTGCAAATATGGAGGTAAATAAATTCTTGGAGAAACAGCAAAACATTGAAAAAAAACTTTGGAAAGTGGAACTAGGTGGGGTGAAGGGTGGGGCAGAGGACTTTCATTTTCTTTATAAGTAGGATGACAATACTTTGGCATTTGCCTAGAATAGTCCCAATTTATGTCCTGTACCAAATTTATGTTCATTACCCAGGATAATTATTAAAACAGTGTCTACACTTGTCTCTTACAAGTGTCCTGGTTTGGAAGATAAAGCATGTGGTCACCTAACTTAGAAATCTTTTCTAGCATCAATTTTTTTTATAAGTTATGTGCATATTGATAAGGCCATACAAAATCATTTTAAAGAGAGATGAATTTTGGAAATTTAAAGAAGGCACATATTAGGAGAAAGAATATTCATGGTTAAATACTGACATTCAAAAGCCTACAAGAAAGAAAAAGTCCACAATTTAACAAGGAGTAGACATTATTTTAATAAGAGGGCTATGAAAATACTAAAACAAAAGACTATTTGTGATCTGAGGATTTAAACAGGGAGACAAAATGCTTTTGAAAGGAAAATGTCTACAGTTGCTTTTAAAACAATAATGGCTCTTAATTAGGCCCATTAACAATATTTATACCCAGTTCTACTTGCAGAAGAAAACTAACCTAGTAGGAAATCTGCTCAAACAAATCCCTTGGGAGGAGGCAAAGAGGCAGAGTCCTCTGAGAGATTTAATTGATACCACATGAAACTATTTTTGGCAACTCCTCTACATAAAAACTGATTGAATTTGACAATGTAGGTTGTTATAACGAAAACTTATATAATTTGGTTTGCGTAAGTTGTAGGTCAAAAGCACAAAAATATAATAAATATTAATGTGCAGTCCTTGAAAAATTTCTACCAGACCACTTAACGAGGTTAGACTCACAGACGAGGGCAATTTTTTTTAGTTTGCTGATTTCATTTAACAGTTTTTTTTTTTTTTTTTGATGTTTACTATGTGCTAGGAATGTTAACTAATACTACACAAGAGGATGAGGGTGGGGGGAGTCCCACTGAAAATATTATATGGTATCTACAAAGAATTGTAGTCCTGTGAAAAACAAACTACAAAAATAATTACACAATTTAAATAGTTATAAGCACTATAAAGAAAAGGTATAAGGAAGAATAAAGAGGAAACCATAGTAAAGGAAGATATTTCAAATGTAATATTTTTAATAAATATTTGAGTACTGCACAGCACAAAATTCAGGGGCTGGAGTTGTGGCTCAGTGGTAGAGTGCTTGCTGGGTATGTGTGAGGCACTGAGTTCAATACTCAGCACCACATATAAATAAATAAAATTAAAAGATTCACTGACAACTAAAAGAAATTAAAAAACATTCATATGTACAATCTTTCAACACAATGATCTCTTAAGTTTCCTTCTGTTATTATATAATGTAGCTTTAAATTCAGATTTGATCCCAGAGTTGGAGAGTCAAGATCTCCCTTGTGTTTGGTGACAAGATAAAAATTTATCACCACTGGTGGTTTCAGAGGTGCGCCTTGTACTTGACTAAAATTTCTGCTGCCCAACATCCTGAAATTCTTTATGATTTTATCTTAGAATTTGTGTTTTACAAGTGACAAACAATGGAATCTGAGCTTCAGTAGGAGAGGCTACGTGCCTCTCCACCATATCTCACCACTCAATTTGCATATAGCACACCTGATTGTTATGCAGCTTCTTTAACACACCTAACCTGTACTTGCTTTGAGTCTCACTGAACTCCCAACTCCCAGCATGATAGGTTCACTGGAATTCTATGCTTATGTCCCTCAGGAACAAGTCTATGACTCAGCAAGGGGAGTAACAAATACAAGAGGCCACACTTTCCAGTTTCTAGAACATGCTTCAAATGCATAAAGATAGCTATGAGTTGCAAAGCCACAAAAACCTCGTGATCGATATTTGAAACTCTGAGTTTGAGCCCCAGCACGACAAAATAAATTTCCTTCACCTTAAGGCATTTTTATAGTGCATGACATAAGCAATAAGAGTGGCATTTGTTCCAATTTCACAATTTATATAGTGTGTCCATCTTACAAATGTAGTTTGCTGATTTGTTAATTTATTGGTACTGGGGATTGAACCCAGGGGTGCTTAACCACTAAGCCACAAAACCAGCTCTTTCTCATTTTGAGACAGAGTCTCATTAAGTTGCTGACGGCCTTGAATTTTCCATCCTCCTGCTTTAGCCAGCCTCCCAAATTACTGGGATTACAGGCATGTACCACCACACCCAGTAGTTTGCTTTAATTACTAAAAAGACTAATTTTTTGCAGGTAATTTCATTCAGCATCCTAGAAAGCTCTGCAGAGCTCTTTAAAACAAGTTCATGTTTTTGTGGCCTGTTGAATACTACACCAAAGGATACATAGACAAATTTCTAATCATAAACAGCATTGAATCTATTTGCATCTATTCTGTAGAAATTATCTTGCCTTAAACTTTCTCTGAGTCTAGGTAAAAGCCAAGTGGAATTCTGCATCATTAACCAACATGCAGAATTCTGAAATTAGTTCTGTGCTTGATATTACTTGCAACTCAACAAGTAATATCACATGTTAACTGCACCTAAAGAACCTTTACCTCACAAACTTATCCTAGGCCTGGTATCAAGCCTAGACCATTTCATCACACAAGATTTTACATGGATAACAGGATAAACAAACATCCTAATATATCCTATACTAGGCTATGTCTAAAGCGGAATGCACAAACACATACTTTCTTTTGTATTTCATCCAAGTAGTAACAGCAGTATTTCCCAAGCAAATTTTATTTGCTTTCCATCATCTTAAAATGGAAGTCTGCTATGGTTTGAATGTATCCCCCCAAAAGAATATGCTGCAAACTTACTCCCCAATTCTACAATGTTGAGAGGTGGGGCCTGAGAGGTTTAGATCTTGAGGACTCCACCTTCATGAGTAGGTTAATGCTGATTACAAGAAGGCTTGAGACAGTTCAATCCATTGCTCTTGCCCTTCTGCTTTTATAAGAAGATGCAGCAAAAAGGTTCTAACCAGATGTAGCCCCTGAACCTTGAACTTCCCAGTCTCCAGAACTGTAAAAAAATAAATCTCTCTTCTTTAAAAATTACCCAGTAATTTTTACCAATCATAGTAGTACCAAACAGACTTCAGTTCAAATTCTTTAGCCCAGAACACCAATCTACCTTTTCTATTTAATTTCCAATTGGCATCTTAAAAAATCCTAGCTTCAGTTCAACTTCTAAGTTAGTTACTGAGTACCTAACAGTACTGAGTTTTGCTGCTCAACTCTAGGAATGTAATAATAAAGATTTATGATATGAAATTGTATTTCATAGGTGGGAGCAGCATATGAAACAAACAAACATGATACAACAAAAGACTAATAGAGATATACAAAATGCTATTGAGACAGACTGTCAGTTCTTGACGATGGCAGATCATTCAAACCAATCCTTTCTTAAAACAATGAAAAATACTAGATAACAATAAAGAACTTTCTCAAAAGCAATAAAGTGACGAAAAGAAAGAATAATTTGGTCAAGTTGGGCACAGTGGTACATGCCTATTAATTCCAGTGAATTGGAGGTTGAGGCAGGAGGATCACAAGTTTGGGAAATTTAGCAAAACCCTGTCTAAAAGCAAAAAAAGAGTTGGAGGATATAGCTCAGTGGCTGAGCACACTTGAGTTCAATTCCCAGTATCTCTCCTTCACACACACACACACACACACACACACACACACACACACACACACACAAATTACTAGGTCAATAATGAAGGCAAAAGGGAATCCAAATAGATAAGAACGTACAAGAACAATTTTTGTCCTGAAGGCATTTATGAAGCCCCAGATTTAAATGTTCATTTTGCCAGTCCCATGGAAGGATGTCAAAGCTCAGGACAAACAGGTAAGAAATTCAACAGGCCTCTAACTCACAGCAAGTGGACTCCAGAGGACCACAACCTCCGACTAAGAGTTATTCCAATAATAACCAACTCTTGTGCTGATTTGCATACAAGATTGATGTTACTTTGCTATATAAATGGAAGTTCAAACCTGAATTTGGCTTAAGATAATCCCAAACTAGTAATCTACCAACAAATTTGCTGAAGGACTATGCCTTTATGGTAGGTTTCAAATATTTCTACAAACTATTTTTCAAGAGTAAGAAGCAGGGAATGACTAAGTAAATGCTGAAATAAGGCACTATGTACAATGTCATTGAGACACACAGGGAGAAAAAGTAGCCTAAGTGCCAAATTAAGTATTTAGGCAGATATAACTGGATTTACATTTAATAAGAGAAGCTTGAAAATATGTGCAGGGAACAGGAAAATTCAAAGTGAACACTACTAATAGAGGACAAAAAAAAATAAGTGAAATATATATTATATATATAAAATAACCAAAATTAAAATAAATGACAACACAAAGACAAGACATCCAAAATGGAGGACATTTCATAAGATAACTGGTCTCAAGTCTTCAAAAAGTCCAAGTCTTCCACATACACACACACACAATACGTAAGTATGCTGAGTTTGAGACTGAAGATACAAAACAAATGCAATGTATAAATCTCAATTGGATGTTGTTCAAAAGAACAGAAAGTTGGAATGGGCAATGAATTTTCACAGTGTCATAATATTTATTAGTAAATAAAGGCAACCATTATGTGGATATTAAATTTACTATTCTCCCCTATTTCTCATCTTGTATACTTACCTAACAAAATTGGGGGAAGTGATTCAACTATGCATTATATAACGTCAAAGAGAAAACATCTCTAACATAATGAGAATGAACTGGACCACAACCCTTGCCCCCAAAGATTTCTTAATGAGACAGTTAAGAAACTCTTGAACCAATATAAGGAGAGTTTTTTTCTACAGGCCCTCACTTAATGCTCACAAGAAAGAATGGGGGCAGGCAGAAGATCTGCAAAGTCTCCCTCTCTGCAGCTTAACCACAAAGGACCTGGCTACATTTAAGAACCTGGAGAAGAACCCATCTCGTGTTTCATATCCTGAGTAAGTTCAAGGCTTTGAAAGCTACTGCTATAAGGTTAAGAAAACCAGTTACTACAAGAACTCTGTACTGATACAAGGCAGGTCTGTGGCCTCTAGGGAGAAGCTACAAAACCAACCTGCCCAAGGTCTACCACTGATACAGGCAGAGATAAGCTGCCACGGGAAAGGGGAAGGCACAAACTGCCTATACCCTAGACTCTAGAATAAATAAAAAGGCAGGAAGAAGGGCAGAAATGCTGGCAAATCCCACCTGGGGATCAGAACACAGAGCCTCCCAAGACTGGACAAAAATCAATAAAATTAAGAACCCCTGCCTCTACCACCACCACCACCACCACCACAGCTCTGCTTCAAATATGAACCAAAAACAGTCTACTGACCAGGAAGGTACAACAACCCTTGAGAGACCTCTCTGTGGGGTATGGCCTGCAGATAGCCTTGAGGGTTATATCATCCTGAAAAAAACATCATCCAGGATTCTAGGTCTCACAGTAAGCAATGAGCAGTGGCAATCTTACTGGAGTACACTGAAGGCAAATAAAGCACTAATAAGTTCAGACACAGCTTACCTACAGACTAAACCAACTCAACCCATCATACAATGCCTAAGCAAAAGGAGAGCATACCTTAATCAAGGCATAAATATTATTTCTCAGTTTCTATTCTTTCATTTATAGTATTTGTTAGTCAACAAAAAAATTTTAAGACACACAAAAATGTAAGGAAAAATAAAAATCAAGAGATAAAACAGCCAAGAGAACCAGATCAAAGATACCCCTACTGTTAAGTCTACTGTTTAGAATGAAGTACAGACAGGACAATGGCAAATACAGAAGAGAGAGTTTAAGACGAGAGAATGATGGTCTACTGTACATGTAACTGGAGTGACAAAAGGAAAGGAGGCTTCAGCAGAAAAAATGTTTGAAGGAATACTGGCTGAAACTGATGAAAGGTCAGGAAGCCCAAGAAATACCAACCAGAATAATTAGCAATTCACACTTAAATAACTCCTACCAGACTGCTGAACCACCACTTTACTAAATACAAACAAAAAACCTTCAATGTTATGGAAACACTGAATGGGGAGTCAAAAGTTCCAACAAGATGGAAGATTTCAGAAGCAGTAACATTTGAGCAGACCTCTGATAACAAACTAGAAAAACAAGATGGCATAAAAATGCTAAAAGCATGATTAAGAACTAAAAATAGAAAACAATATACCTGTAAGGGGTGCGATTCAAAGCACAGAAGAGGGCACAGGAAACGGATGCTAATAAATGCAGAAAGTAGATTATATCCAAATTGTAAAGGTGCTTGTTCCCTCTGCTCAACAGTAATTTAATAAGGTAATGACTCTGAAGCTCTCTACCACCAGTGCTTTGGGTATTATTTTTCTCCCTTAATGACTTCAAAAATTATGTTTCTGACAAACAACTACAGCATTCAAAAAAGAAACAATTAGGATGCCAACAAAGCATTATCCAGTTCTGGTCTACCCTCAAGAATATATTCATATATAACTTGCTGCATTTTTTTGCAATACTAAAACTAACTCAATAATTAATTTTACTGCCTTAATAGAACCATAAAGAACAAAATATTGCCATAGGCTAAAGGGACCTACTAAGCATTCTGAAACAGGGTAAACTAAAAAACAAATAAAACAAAAAACCCCAAAACTAAACTGGTATCCTGGTCAATTTATAGGAAGAGAAACACTGGTTCTAATACAAATATGTGAGGGCTCCAAGTAGTGGAAATGGATAGAAGACAGATTCAATTTGTACATCTAAAGAAGAAAAGAATTTTAACTAGGGGGAAAGGGAAGTAACTATTTAAAATACTGATAAAGAACAAACGTTTTAATGTTTTCCTTTTTTTTCCCCCAGGGGGTTGGGAGTAGAAACAAGCTAGTTTTAAAGAATGAGCTATCTGAGAGCCAGAAATCCAGAGGATGCTGGAAGTAAAGTTTGAAAACGTGGCAGAGCAGTGGGCTGATAGATTTAAATCATACTGATCTATTTACTTATTTCCAGGCACATATATGCTACCTCTTTACCTTTTGCTTGTACTATGCCTTCTATCTGGTAAGCCTTAGCACTCCCTTCTCCCAAGTCATTCTCTAATTAGTAAAACTAAGGGTCTATGAAAAAGGAAACAAAAACTTCAGTGTAGGAAAATACTTGGAACAAAACTTCACCTACTACCCTACCCTACAAGTACAGCTTTCTCTGAGCACTACCAAATGTTCCTTATCATGTAGGGCTTGGATTTTTTAGTTTACAAAATTTGGAAAGCTGTGAATTCCTAAAAGGAGAGCAAGAGCAGGGCAATTGCCCAAAAGTTTTTCTTTGCTTCAGCTTACAAAGGCTTTTCTTAAGTATCTTCTTTCATCACTCTAAGATCACTGTTGTTCCATTACTATACTCATGGTTTTTCTTCAGCTGTCAAAGTCACAAACCAAATAACCAACTTTACAAAAAGAAAAATCAAACCCCCAAACTTATCCATATTAACAAATGCTAATTCCTAAGTCTTTGCCTATATTTTAATGTATTCATTAATAAAAATGTATTTATTGCATTAATAAAAATCCATTTCCCATTTTTTTCCAAAATAGGAAACGGAGGCTTGGCAGGAAGTACAACAGAAACTGCCTAACTTTTAGCATATGAGCATATGATAGTTAAGAGTGCAAATTTTGAAGTAGGCCACTTACTTGGTATAACTCTAGGTTTACTCTAATGCTTCATTTCCTCACCTATTTCATAGGTAAAATGTGTGCTCTGCTGACAAACAGCATTTGCTTTGCAATTACTAGTTTATTATGGAATACCATCAATGTTAAGAATTTCATATTAACGACTTAGAAATTGTTAACTTTTTCACTATTTCAAATTTGTCTTTAATACATTATAAAAAGACCTTTTAAAGCATTCAGATTTATGTACAGCATAGTCACTGCAAGGAAAGAAACTTCCAAGAGCTTACATATATAATTATATGCATTTAAAAACTGGAAATTGCAGCCATTTTATTCACATTTGCAGTATCTCTGTGTGACAGCATTATTGGTATGTTTTGTTTTCTTCATACTTGGCATCCAAAATTTCATTAATGTAATTGTCTTACTTTGTTAATTAAGAAAAATAGTTACTTATAAAAGAAAAAACAAAAACATTTTTTTGCTGGATCCTGGGGCACACACCTAAAATCCCAGCAGCTCAGGAGGCTGAGGACAGGAGGATTGCAAGTTCAAGGACCAGACCCAGCAACTCAGCAAGGCCTGAGCAACTTAGTGAGACCCTGTTTCAAATAAAAAGGGCTAGAAGTGTAGCTCAGTGGTAAAATCCTCTGGGTTAAATCCCCAATACCAAAAATGAATATATAAATAAATAAGTAAGTAAAATCTCTCTAAAGTATTAAAAGGAGAATAATTTTGTCTTTAAACTGTGGGCTTACAGTCTTGGCATCTAAACGCCATAAAGTCACAAATATCAAAATTAGTTTTGTTCTAATAAAGACCAAATGAGAGCTAAGATTAAAATCACTTAATGAAGTGGGGTTTAGATTACCGGGGTATGACTTAACTAATGAATTTTCACATACCAATCAATAGTCTTCAACAATTATCAACACTTGAACAATCTTGTCTACTTTACTATCCCCCTATATTATTTTAAAGCAATCCCATTTATTACATAAATGCCTAGTCTTGTTGGGTGTTGGTGACACATGCCTATAGTTCCAGGGACTCAGGAAGCCAAGGCAGGAGGATCTCAAGTTCAAAGCCAGCCTTAGCAATTTAGCAAGGCCCTAAGCAACTCAGGCAGACCTTGTCTCAAAAAATAAAAAGTAGTAGGGATATGGGCTCAGCGGTTAAGTGCCCCTGGGTTCAGTCCCTAGGGAAAAAAAACAAAAACCCTAACCTTAAAATGGTGTAACCATTTATGGTGTAACCATAAATCATAAAATATGGCTAAAAAAATCCCTCCACCATAATAGTAAACACCTTTGCCAATGCAACCCTGATGGTTGCCCTGGACAAGGCAGTCTTTATTTTCCCATCTCCCTGAATGTGAACTAGCCTTGTGAGACACTGTAATCAAGACAATGTAATGTGAATACTATTAAATAATTTGAAAATGTTGTGAGAAGTTTTATTGCTACCATTTTTACTCTTGGGATGTTATCCTGAGACATCCATGTCATAAAAGATCACATGGAGCAAGGCCTAGATGTCAACCAACACCAACTGCCGGACATATGAATAACAACATCTTGGACCTCCCAGCCGGGGAAACTTTCCAACTGAATGCTGGTATATGAGTGAACCCAGACAAAACCAGACCTGACCAATAGGCACACAGAACTGTAAAAAACACAGTAAACAGTTGTTTTAATTCATTAGGTTTTAAGGTGGTTTGTTATGCATCAACAGCACAAAAGCTTCCTAATAGTTTAACTTTTACCTTCCTATTACTATACCATAACTTGATGTGCCCAGTCTCTATGAAAAACCTGATTCTACTGGTTGAACTAGCTGTGACTCAAAATCTATCTTAAATATCAAGGGAGGTTTGTTAATGAATTACCAAGACCACAATACTACTATATGATAAACTTGTGGCACAAAGGCCAGAGTTTCACACAAAACATTAATTTGTTTCAATACTGAGATTCTTCCAGAAGAGTTACAATTCCATTATTTATCTATACTTGCTTATCCTTCTGTTAAAAAAAAAAAATCTTGGAGAAAACTTTTTTGGGGGGGGGGGGGTTAATGAGAAATATCCTAGTATTTTACCGATCCCAGTGAACAGGGAGACACGGAAACTAACATTGGCCAAATGAGGGAAAGCAATTTGAAAGCATAGGATTTTGGGGGTCCTTAAAAAACAATCTGGGGCTGGGGTTGTGGCTCAGTGGTAGAAAGCACTTACCTGGCATGTGTGAAGCACTGGGTTTGATTCTCAGCACCACATATAATAATGAATAAAATAAAGGTCCACAAAACTAAAACAAAAAAAAAAAATAAAAAATAAATAAAATCTGATTTTTAGCTGATAAAATATAAGGCATAAAATATGCCCAAAT
This sequence comes from Sciurus vulgaris, assembly GCF_902686455.1. Classification (NCBI taxonomy): domain Eukaryota; kingdom Metazoa; phylum Chordata; class Mammalia; order Rodentia; family Sciuridae; genus Sciurus; species Sciurus vulgaris. Next base: position 114,387,214 of record NC_136463.1, on the reverse strand, counting down.
CTTAAAAAAAAAAAATCAGGTAAAAGTTTCAAAATCCCCAGGGGAAATACAACTATGATGTTGTCTTTAAAAGATAACCTGTTCTTGAAGTGAATTTACTCTGTAGGTGTCAAGTTTCAACCTTCATTCAGTAAGTGGAAACCATTTTAGGGTTCTTTCTGCAAAGCGAGAAACACATGATAACTAGCTTTTAAGGTTCAAATTTTGCCTTCTTTTAAAGCTGTTGACAAAAACGGTGTAGAGTAATAGGTGATTTTAAAACCAGGTGTTAACTTATCTAGTTTAACCGGTACAGTCGCAGAGAAATATATTTGAGAACAAGAAAAACCTGCTTTGACGGCAATAAGTTCATATCAGAGCAGAAAAATTAGAAATGAAGATCAGTGAAAACCAAACTCAGCCAACTCTCCAATTATAAAGTCATTTTCTCCCCTACACCCACCCTTTTTGGGTTCATCTTACAATAAGCAACTTTACTAAAGTTTCTGTGAAATAATTATTTGTGATTATACAAATTAATTCCCTACAATGAAATTGTGCTTTAGTGAATTCAAGTAATCTTGGTAAGAAGTCAAAAATCTTTTCCATTTTCATTTTAATCATGTGTTATTTAGCTGTTAAAAGGTACACTGGGTTTAATTTGTTTAGAAATGAGTTTGATGCAAACCTATGCATTTCACTTTTTCTCATTTTTAAAAAAAATTTATTTATAGTACTTAACTATCTGTGGTCACAGAAAAATGTATCAGCAAAGAATCTAAAAATCACTTTTATTTGTTGTAAGGACACTGCAGCTTTCTATTCCACAACACAGAGCACTAAATTTTTAATATGGCAATGAAGTCACGTCAAGCTTTTCACGTCAAGCTTTAACCTCCCATTCAACTTAGGTTTCAGCTATGGGAAGCAAACTGTCACTCCCTAAAAACAGACCCTATTATGACTTTGCAGTTTTCTTATCAAAATCCTAGTCATCTTTCACATCTTAGTTCAAGTAATACTTCCTGTAAAATTTCCCCCCAAGATTAAGCACCCCTGCTTTACGCTACCACAGTACTACAAAGTACACTAAGACAATAATAATAGTTCTTTATATATTAGTCTGATGTCTAAACTGTGAGCTGTGGAGAGAAGCACTGTCAAACTCATTCTTGTAATAAGAAGCCCTAATCTAGTAGTCAGACAATAAATGACGCAGTATCAAAGTGTTTTACATTACTTGATAAATTTTGCACTATAAAATTACTTTGCTAAAATATATTAAAAGGTGGGCAACCCTTGAACATATACAAGATGGAAGAGGTGTGAAAGATGGATATGTAGCTGCTTAAAAATTGGCTACAATAGTCATTGATGACTTATGTCCAGGTTGACACCTTCATGTAGAACATATAGGGGAAATAAGCCCTCTTGTCAACATGGCAGAAAAAAAGACATCACTTGAATTTATTATAGGAGGAGTTCTTATTCAAGACCTGACCCTGGGCTAGGAGTAAAGCTTTGTGGTATAGTGGGTGCTTGGCATGCACATGATCCTACATTGGATAAAGACATCTGACCCATCATGACACTGAAAATAACCCAAGAACATGCATGATGACCACTTAGGTTAAAAGAATAGTTATTAAAAGTTCTTATCTAAAAAAACCTTTGTAATGTAGACCTTGAATTTAACTGTGATGTTCCTGAAGAAACCTGAAGAGGTTAAATAATTATGACAAAAATCAAGCCTCAAACCCAGGTCTTCTGACTCTAGTGTACCACTGTTGTTTCATGAAATGCTGAAAGAGCAATAAAATAAAATACCCAATTTCTGAAACAAATTTGTTACCTCATAAAAATAACTAGTCACACTAGTTACCTGCCTTCATAATGGTTTCTATTTGACTCAAATAAAAAATTCATCTCAAAGGCCGTACCTTTCAGTTCTGGTCAGAAATGGGGAGATTTAAAACTATAAAAAAGGAATAGTACCTAAAAAGTCCTACAAAAATTGGGCCCCTACTAAATTCAATTTTATATGTTACACTTAATAGTATCAGACAGCAGTCATAATGAATTTATTACCCACAGTGAGATTCCCCCCATACTGATATTGACTTTTGAACAAAGGAGAAAGTATTACTGTAGTATCTTGATGTGTGTTTACGTTCATCTTCACTACGCAGTTTCATCAAAATCAGAGTATCCTACTACTCGCGCCTTCCATATTTTTACTTCTTAGGCCAACAAGTCTGTTTCCATACATATCACCACGTACTTCAATTTGAACAATATATGATCTACCACAAAAAATGTCACGATTTTCTGCAAGTGGCGCTGTCAATTAAGGACTCTTCACCGAATCCAAGGGACTGACAAAGTCTCTTCAATTCGAGGCAGGGTTGGCTAAGCCCTAACCCTCCCCGCCAACACCGCGCTCGCTGAATACCTCACTCGCGACACCCCAGACTCGCAAGGCTCGGTTGGACCCTCCGGACACCAGCCGAAGAGAGGGCCGCCCCGGGCCAAAGTAGGGCACCAGCCCCTTCCCCGCGCCCACCACGCGTCCATACGAAAGACGCACAATCCTACCCTACACCCGTCACAAACTCCTACACCGGACGACAGGGTACTGGCGGCGGAGGCCTGTGCCCGAACCCAGGTCCTGCCCCTCATCAGGCCAGGTGGCAGCCTCGGTCCCCAGGCCCGCACTTGGTGGCCTCCCCTCCCCCACCCGCGGCCTGGCCTCAGACTGGATCCCCCGGAGAAGCCCAAGCTACGCAGCGTATTACCCAGCTCCCGAGCTGAAACCGTACAGGGTACGACCCGCCGGCAGCGACCACACCGCCGCCTTCCTCCTCCGAGTTCCAGGCCTCTGAGCGAGGCAGAGTCTTCCGCAACGAAGTACAATGGCGCCGGCCCCTCGCCCGGATCCGGCGCAGCACCAGCAGCCACCGTTAAATGCCCCTCCCTTCCTCTCCCCCCGCCCCACTACGCGTACTTTCTGGCTTCTCGCGAGAGGGGCGGCGCTGCGGGGATCCGAGAGGTGCCGGCGCGCTCGACGTACCCCACCGCGGGGTGGTGCTCTGACTGCGGCAACCGTTGAAGGCTGCCCCCGGGGAGGCAGCGAGGCGCCACGGGTAAGCGGCTGAGGCTGGTCCGCCGGCGTGCTGGCGGCTGGGCGGGCGTGTGTCCGGGAGCGCGGAGCGGGCGCTGTAGGCCTGGCCCTGGTTGGCCGTCCTCCCCTGGCTGACAGGGCGCTCCTAGCCAGCCCCTTCGCTGCCTGGCGCCCGGGTCGCCGCCCACAGACTCTCGTCCCTGGGACCAACCTGCGGGGCCCACAGCTTGAAATACTGCCTGACTTTTTTTTTTTTTTTTTTTTTTTTAAAGCGCTTGGCAAGTGGCGCAGTGAATGTTTATTGGATTGAATCAAGTACAGCTTCTTCCAGCCTTCCCTCCTCCCCTCTGTCTCCCTGCGCTCCCTGACTGATTTGAAGGAGACCCCTGAAGGGTTTGGTTTGTCCACTCGAGGTGGTGTCATTGTGGTAATGGAGTCTTGGTGGTGGGGTACTTTCACAATCGTTTCTTTTAAAATCATATTATCCTTTGATAGTGTAACTACAGATTTTGCAGTAAAATTTCACTTATTTAGAAAAAAGGGAGGGAAATTGTGACAAATGGTTGGTAAGTATTAGATGAAACTTTCAAAACTGCTGTAAATGTAAAATAAGAGGTTTGTAAGTACTGATGCATAGAGGGAATAGGCTAGAGGAAAAAGCCACAATTCGTGTGGATTTAGGTGATATGTGGATTTTGAGTAATGTGTGAAGCGGGTTTTTTAATGGTAAAGATCAGTTACTTATTGAAACTTGGACACATGCTGAAGGCAGCAGGATTATTAAGTTATTAAAAACAATCTATTGGATCCAAAAAAAAATTCCATAAGTGGAATATGATGTTTATATGTACTTGTCATTTCATCTGAAGGGAATGGAATATGAAGCTCTATCATCCTTATTTTACTGTGTCTTGGAGACTAACTGTCCTTCACTATATTTTAAAATATTGTGAATTTTGAAGATTTTTTTTTTTTTTCCCAGTACTGGGGATTGAACCCAGGGGTGCTGTACCACTGAGCTTCATCTCCAGCCCTTTTTATTTTATTTTGACAGGGTCTTGCTGAGTTGCTAAATTGCTGAGGCTGGACTCAAACCTGCCATCCTTCAGCCTCATCTTGCTGAGTCCCTGGGATTACAGGGGTGTGCCATGGCACCTGGCTACTGTTTGATTATGTTAAAAGTTGACACAGATTCCAGTCTTTTAGGGTATGAGATGAAGATTAAATGTCTACTGCCAGGTTACTTACACAGAAATTATTTTGCCGGTTTGAGTGACCCTATATAGCACAGTGGTTGTTTAAATAAAAATACATACCCTGAAGAATTAGGCTGCATGGGTTCAAATCCCAGTCATGCCTCTTACTAACCTTTATCTTGAGCAGTTCTTTAACCTTGCTAAGATTAAGCTTTCTATGAAATTTGGGTTAATAAAAATACCTATACCTCACAGTTTGTCAAAGGAATTAAATGAGATAGTGCTGTCAGTTTCTAAAACATAGTAAGCATTCCAATATTATTAGCTATTACATTCCATGTCCAAACTACCACTAATATTGTGTTTCTGGGGCTTAATGTTGCATAGGTCCCTTAAACATCTTTTCAAGATTATTCAACGCTAAGAGAAATGTCAGCATCATTTTCCTGAGATATGGCAATCATACCTGGTAGTGGGAACTTTTCTGTGGAACTCCCAAACCTGGCAAGAATGCTGCAGATTTTGGCAGATAATGGCTTCATCCCCTCCCAGCACTGATGATAATATTAGAGGTGAGTGTGGCACCAATTTCCCCTAGGGATTCCAGATTTTAGTTTTTTATTGATGCTAGTAAGTAAAGGTCACTAATTAATGTGTTTTTATCCTTTAAGAATGGTTATTGTGTTATTATCAACTTATAAATTGAGATTTTGCTAGGAATTAGGGATACAAGTAGGGATGACAGTGACCTTTTTTTCTGAACTTAAAATCAGGACAGGGCTGGGGTTGTGGCTCAATGGTAGAATGCTTGCTTAGCATGTGTGAGGCACTGGGTTCGATTCTCAGCACCACATGTAAGTAAATAAATAAAGGTCCATCAACAACTAAAAAAAAAATATATACATATATTTTTTTTTAAATCAGGACATCATTTGACAGTCAAGTATCTGAAATCAGGGCTGGGGAGATAGCTCAGTTGGTAGAGTGCTTGCAAGGCCCTGGCTTCAATCCCCAGTACCGCAAAAAAAAAAAAAAAAAGTATCTGAAATCAGAACTTTTCTAAACAATTTAGACTCCATGGTTACCTTTCATCTATAACATTCCCCGACTTGACCTTTCTTTGCTAAACTTTTTATTCTTTATGACTGACTCTGGCACTTCTTTCTCCATCTAAATATCTTTGTTCGCCACTTGCCAGTACCATTCATATTATTTTACATTTTTGAACATGGCTTCTATTCTAAGTTATTGACTATTGACTATTATTAATTGTTCCCCTTTTGTTTTATAAACTTGTCCATTATTTAGCATGGTCAACAGCCCTTTAGTCTTATGTTTAAGTTTTTCGTTTTTTGCCTCATCTGATCACTTATAATTTAGATATTGAATCTTAAGTTTCTAATTTTCCCTCTTTTTAAAATCATTTTATAAACTAACCTTCTAAGAAAGTTCTCTATGGCAAAGGCCATTCTATAGATACTCTTTATGTTGCAAATCATGTCTTTTTTTTTTTTTTTTTTTTGGTTGGACTGGGGATCAAACCAGGGCTTTGAGCATGCTAGGCAGGCATTCTACCACTGTGCTATATCCTCAGTCCATTTTATTTTATTTTGACATAGAGACTGCTGAGTCTGGCCTCAAACTTTTGTCCTTCTGTTTAGCCTCCCAGGTTACTGGGATGACAGGTGTGTGTCACCTGACTGTATCATTTTTAATTATAAATTATTTTTAAACTTTTGTGAAACAGGAGGTCAAATCCCATGAGACAGAAGTGCTAATGGTGAGATCCCTAAGTTGAAAACAGGAATACCAAATTCTTAAATGGTAATCTTATTAATTCCTAGAGAAGGGAACCTTATATTTTCAACTAACTTAACAGTCTACTACTTGAACTTCTAGATAGATCCCAGTGGTAAATTGAGGAATCTTACTTCTAAGAAATATTACCTAAAAGTCTTTTGCTATATATTTTTGATGAAAGGAATTTCTCTTGTCAAAAATAATAGACTCCCTATTTAGTGCTTTTTGAAATTTTTACTTTCCTCATCAAGTGTTACTGAAAGTTGTTTAATGAACATCCAGGACTGAGGATCTAGCTCAGTGGTAGAGAACTTGCCTAGCATGTGCCAGGACTTGAGTTTGATTCCCAGTATTGCAAAAATAAATATAATAAAAATAAATGAACATTCAAAGCATTCTGTCGGTTAATGTCTGGTAGGTTAGCAGCAAAACTTTCAGTTCTCAAAGACAATAGTCTAAAAGATTAAAAAAAATGTGAAAAGAATACCATATTGAAACTCTGAGAAATCTTTCTTTTATGTAAGCTTTCAGTCTATAGTTCACAAGTTAGTAGGAAGATCATTTCTTAGTTTTTCCAGAATATCTGACCTGGCCAGGAACAATTCCCAATGTATGGGGCCTAGTTCGTATTTCTGTTTGTGAAGTACTTTTCAGACTGCCTTAAAAGAAATGTTTAATAAGGCAGCTATCTTACCAATAAAACTAGGATTTGGAAAACTATGGTACTCAGGCCAAATCTGGCCCAGCACCAGTTACAGTAAATACTTTTATTAGAACACAGTCATGCTCATTAGCTTATGTATTGTCTGTGGATTAGGGTTCTCCAAAAAATAGAATTAATCATATACATTATCTTTCCAGAGATTTATTGTAAGAAATGGCTAACCTGGTTGTGGTGGTTTGCAAATTTAAAATAGATAGGACAGACTGGCAGCCTGGAAACTCTTATAGGAGTCAGTGCTACAGCCACAGAATTTCTTCTCTGGGAAATTCTCAATTTTTTGCTCTTAACGCTGATTGGACGAAGCCCATTCACATTATTGAGAGTAATCTCTTTTACTTAAAATCAGCAGATTGTAGATGTTGGTCACAGCTACAAAATATCTTCATAGCAACACCTAGAGTGGTGTTGATTGTGTAACTGGGTAGTATAACCTTTCCAAGTTGACCCATAAAATTAACCATCACCCATCTATGACTGATTTCTCACTGCAATTAAGAATTGAGTAGTTGTGACAGAAACAATATGACACAGAAATCCTAAAGTAGTCAATATTTGGTTCTTTATAGAAAATTTGCTGACTTCTGGAGTAAATCATAAAACCAGATTGAACAAACCCCTTTTCTTATAATGGAGTCCAGACAAATATATGCACACACATGCTCACTTATTCATACCCACACAAATATACATAGAGATTTCACAATGATAATAAACAAGAATTGTGTTGACTGGGAGTATAACTGAGTGGTAGAGTGCTTACCTGGCATGCATATGGCCCTGGGTTCAATCCCCAGAATCCCCCACCAAAAATAAATAAATAAATAAATAAATAAATAACAACGAGCTGGCCTCCATGGCCACTTCAGACTACATTTTATGAGACTGGAAACAGGAAAGGATACTAGTGTAAATTCCTTGGACACTCCTAATGAGATTCTTTATCTCCTTTCTTATCTTAAAATTGTTTCATGTGTCCATAAATACACAAATTTATAAAGAGGTTGTAAGCAGTTATCCATATTATTTTATTGTAGTCCTTTTCCTTTTTTTTTTCCTTTTTTCTTTCCTTCTTTCCTCTCTTCCTTTTTAATTTGGCTCTCTTGCTTGGATCCTTTGCTACGTACATTGACAGACTACTGTATATCTCTCCATTTTTTTCCTCTATATGATCACATACTCCTAAAAGAACCTTGTGTATGTGTGTATGTGTGTGTGTGTATGTGTATGTTGTGTGTATAGATAGATAGATACACAGAAAATATGCATATGTAGATATATTGATTATTTTACAATTTATAAACAATATGAAATTTAAAATATATTTAGGGCTGGGGTACAACTCAGTGGTAGAGCACTCACTTAGCATACATGAGGCCCTGTGTTCTATCTCTAGCACTGAAAAAAAATAAAACCAAAAACATGTATCTTCATCTTTTTTTGCTCAATAGTACCTCTTCTCTGAAAGCTTATTTGTAATTGGTTGTTTATCTTTTCATACCAATTTGCAATTCTTACTACCATTCTGTTGCCTTGGTGTTTTCTTACCTCTGTTGATTTTGCATTTACTGTCATTTGCTGTAGAAAGACACTTTTATCATTAAAGCTGTGATTTTTTTTTTTTGGTAACTTCTAGATTCTAGTTTAGGTTTAAAAAATCTTAACTATGCCTGAATTATATTATGTAGTACCCTTGATTTTCTAGATTAAGTAATTCGGAACCCTCCCCCCTTGGGAGTCTCTTAGCCAGGTCCCATGTGTTTGAGAAAAGTGTTAACTGCCAGAGGATGATGCTGGCTGTTATCAATCAATTCCCCATAAACTTATCTACTCAGTAAACACACAAGAGCCAATACTCCTTTTAAATGATTCTGGACATACCAGCTCTGGCCTCAAACAACATGGAGTAGCCCAACTCTCTTTTATTTATAGATGCACAGGTAAAGGGACCCTGAATGGGAGGAGCTTCTTCGGTGATGAACAGGATAGGGTGGAGTTACAGGAGCCATTTTCTCAGGGGGACTATTGCAGAAGCAGACAGGGAACCATTCTCACAGTGCCACATACAATAGGGCCCTCCCCTCCCCCATCTGGGACAGACTTCCCTATCTGCCAGTTCCTGGAAGTCAGACCTCTATGTCATGAGTCTCTACCTAGTCTGATTCTGCTAAATAAGGATGACTTCCAACACATAACCTCCCCCTTATCCACTGAGCCACATCCCCAGCCCTTTTTTATATTTTATTTAGAGGCATGGTCTTGCTGAGTTCCTAAGTGCCTCACTAAATTAGCCACCTGCTGAAGCTGGCTTTGAATTTGCAATCCTCCTGCCTCAGCCTCCCAAATTGCTGCGATTACAGATATGCTCCACCATGCCTGGTAAGATTAATCTTGCTATTTAAAAATTTTCATTTTTAGAGGCTGGGGTTGTGGCTCAATGGTAGAATGTTTGCCTAGTACATGTGAGGCAATGGGTTCAATCCCCAGCACCACATAAAACTAAATAAACCAAATAAAATTTTTTTTTCATTTTTATATATAGAATAACAATAGGATCTAGTTTTGTCTTCTCTAAAATTAGCCAGGTGTGTCAGTAGCATTTATAAATACTTCAGTATTTCTCTGTGATTAGAAAGATCACCTTTGTCATATATTAAATTTTTAAATTTATGCTGAATTTATTTCTGGATTTTTTATTCTGAAAAAGAAATTATTTGATACTACAAGCACTAAACCATTCAAAAAACAGTTACTACCTTTTTTTTAAATAAAAAAAATTTAGGTTGTCAGTGAACCTTTATTTTATTTATTTATAGGCAGTGCTGAGAATTGAACCCAGTGCCTCACTCATGCCAGGCAAGTGGTCTATCACTAAGCTACAACTCCAGCCCCAATTACTACCTTTTGTTTCTTTCTCATTTGTTAATACTGTTCTGCATTTCTGTCATCTTTCTATCAATGGTAACTAAGTGTCCTCTAGAATCACCCAATATGCCTAACTGGTTTTTGTATTAAATAATGCAGTCTGCCTAAAATTATCTTAATTCCTTTTTTTCCACTTTTCTTATTTCTCTTCATCAGCAAGTTGTGAAAGCCATTGAATATACTTCAGTTATTTAACAACACCTCATTAGTACTTTTGTATATAACAATCATTTTTGAAAATGTACGCATTCACACATGCATCAAATTAATTTGTTTCTCAACCCTGTTTGTTGTCCCAGAGTCAACTCTTAAGTTTTTTACCATAGAGCTTTAGCCACTCTTAACAACAAATCTGCATTTGTACCATGGTCAATATAGAAGAAATCACACTTTTTTTTTCCTATTATAACATCATAAATGGTATAGAAGTGGTGACATACTTTAAATATTTAGCATAAAATATGTTTATAAGTTTTAACTTTTGCATAACACATAAGCTTTTTGGTGATGATTGTTGATTTGTTGTGGTTTGAATATTGTTCTCTGCAAAACTGAGAGCCTACACTTTTAAAAATTACATTTTAACTCTCGGTTTTTAGAGTTTGTTCATTTAGTAATTTTTTTCTTTTTTTTTGGTACTAAGATTGAACCCAGAGGTCCATTGAGCTAAATTCTCAACCCTTTTATTTTTTATTTTAATACAGGGTCTCATTAAGTTGCCGAGACTAGCCTTGAACTTGTAATCCTCCTTCCTCAGGCTCTGCACCCACTGGGATTATAGGCATGCCTCACCATTCCTGGCCATTTTGTACATTTTTGTTTCTTTGCCTAGGGCTAATTTTGCACTATTTGTGGGAAGACTTTTCTTGGGAAGTTGATTATTTCATTGTTTTCAAATCCATTAAAGTATTTTTTTAAGCTTGTGTTTATCTCAAATACTTACTTGCATTGAAAGTTTAGTAGCCAGGCACAGTGGTACCCACATGTAATTCCAACTACTTGAAAGACTGAGACAGAAGGATGACAAGTTTGTGGCCAGTTTCAGTAACTTACTGAGACCCTCTCTCAAAAAGTTTGAAAAAAGGGCTAGAGATGTAGCCTAATGGTAGAGTGCCTGAATTTAGTCCCTAGTACTAGAAAACAACAACAACAACAGAACCCAGGGTTTAAACATATATATGCATACAAGGGTATGAATGAAAATACGAAAGATGTTTTAATGAATATTTGATTTCCTCATAACTTTTAACAGTTTTATAAATGTACTGATGTGTTTTGTGTTAGAATTTATTCTCAGACTAATAACCAGTTTTTTTGTTATATCAATTTTATGGTTACTTCTAATAATACAAATTACTAGAGTAGTTTCTAAAATACAATTTTTTGTAAAGTTTATCAGAATTTTAATAGGCTTTATTAATAATTTTCAGTCTGAATAAAGAAGGCATTAATCATAGTGTATCATTTGGGCTGAGGGTATAGCTTAGTGAAAAAGCATGTGTTTAGTGTGTACAAGGCCCTGGGATTAATCGCTAGCTCCAAAAAATAATAATAGCATTAAATTTTTAACTGGGTGGATAAAAATCTGTCTGGAAAAAGTTTGGGTAAGCCACATGTAGTGGCGTGCACCTGTATTCCCAGCTGTTTGGGAGACTAAAACACAAATAAAGGGGCTAGCTTGGGGAATATAGGCAGAGTACGTCTCTTAAAATTTTTTTAAAAAATAAAATAATTTTGGTAAAGAGTTTTATGTTAAATTTAATAATTCTTCTTGAATAATGTTCAGAAATAAAAATTGTTGTGTTTAGCTTTATGCTTGGAAGAAATTTACATAGATTCACACTTAGCATTTATTCTTTTATTAAAAGATATTATGTGGAAAAGAGTAAGAATATTACACCACCTAGCTTCTAAATCAACCAAAGTGGAATAAAAACAACTCTCGGACTTTGAATGGGAGCTTTTTACAAGCCTTATTTAGAAGGCTTTTGTTTTCTTCCTAGCAGAACAAAATGTGGATTTTAGACTTTGTTCAGAGCAAAATTGGCACAGATCACCCTTACAGGATTCTTAGCTTGTTTTATGTAGGAAAAGAATGTGTAGTTGGAAAGAAATGTATGAAATTATTAATATAAGGCAGATAAAGCAGTTTTTTTTTTCAGATTTTTTTTATTAAAAATCATAAATTTACATAGGGCAATGTTGTTTGATTCATTCTGTTATTTTTTTCCCATCCCCCCACCCCTCCCACCCCTCTTTTCCCTCTCTACAGTCCTTCCTTCCTCCATTCTTACCACCCTCCTTATCCCTAACCCTAAACCTAACCCTAACCCTAACACTAACCCCTCCTACCCCCCCTTATATGTCCTCATCCGCTTATCAGCGAGATCATTCGTCCTTTAGTTTTTTGAGATTGGCTTATCTCACTTAGCATGATATCCTCCAATTTCATCCATTTGCCTGCAAATGCCATAATTTTGTCATTCTTCGTGGCAGAGTAATATTCCATTGTATATATATGCCACAGTTTCTTTATCCATTCATCAACTGAAGGGCATCTACGTTGGTTCCACAATCTGGCTATAGTGAATTGAGCAGCTATGAACATTGATGTGGCTGTATCTCTGTAGTATGCTGATTTTAAGTTCTTTGGGTATAGGCCAAGGAGTGGGATAGCTGGGTCAAATGGTGGTTCCATTCCAAGCTTTCTGAGGAATCTCCATACTGCTTTCCAGAGTGGCTGCACTAATTTGCAACCCCACCAGCAATGTATGAGTGTACCTTTTTCCCCACATCCTCGCCAACACCTATTGTTGCTTGTGTTCTTGATAATCGCCATTCTAATTGGGGTGAGATGAAATCTTAGGGTAGTTTTGATTTGCATTTCTCTTATTACTAGAGATGTTGAGCATTTTTTCATATATGTGTTGATTTCTTGTACATCTTCTGCGAAGTGTCTGTTCATTTCCTTAGCCCATTTGTTGATTGGATTATTTGTATTCTTGGTGTAGAGTTTTTTGAGTTCTTTATAGATTCTGGAAATTAGCGCTCTATCTGAAGTATGAATGGCAAAGATATTCTCCCACTCTGTAGGCTCTCTCTTCACATTACTGATAGTTTCCTTTGCTGAGAGAAAGCTTTTTAGTTTGAATCTATCCCAGTGGTTGATTCTAGCTTTTATTTCTTGTGCTATAGGAGTCCTGTTACGGAAGTCTGATCCTAAGCCAACAAGTTGAAGGTTTGGACCTACTTTTTCTTCTATAATCTGCAGGGTCTCTGGTCTGATTCCGAGGTCCTTGATCCATTTTGAGTTGAGTTTTGTGCAGGGTGAGAGATAGGGATTTAGTTTCATTCTGTTGCATATGGATTTCCAGTTTTCCCAGCACCATTTGTTGAAGAGGCTATCTTTTCTCCATTGCATATTTTTGGCACCTTTGTCTAGTATGAGAAAATTGTATTTATTTGGGTTTGTGTCCATGTCCTCTATTCTGTACCATTGATCTACCTTTCTATTTTGGTACCAATACCATGCCGTTTTTGTTACTATTGCTTTGTAATAGAGTTGAAGATCCGGTATTGCGATACCACCTGCTTCGCTCTTTCTACTGAGGATTGCTTTAGCTATTCTGGGTTTCTTATTCTTCCAGATGAATTTCATAATTGCTTGCTCTATTTCTGTAAGGTACGTCATTGGGATTTTAATTGGAATTGCATTGAATCTGTATAGCACTTTTGGTAGTATGGCCATTTTGACAATATTAATTCTGCCTATCCAAGAACATGGGAGATCTTTCCATCTTCTAAGGTTTTCTTTAATTTCTTTCATTAGTGTTTTGTAGTTCTCATTGTAGAGGTCTTTCACCTCTTTTGTGAGATTGATTCCCAAGTATTTTATTTTTTTCGAGGCTATTGTGAATGGGGTAGTTTTCCTAATTTCTCTTTCTGAAGATTCATCACTTATGTATAAAAATGCATTGGATTTATGAGCATTGATCTTGTAACCTTTTTACTGAATTCAGTTATGAGTTCTAAGAGTTTTCTGGTGGAATTTCCAGGTTCCTCTAAATATATAATCATGCATCAGCGAACAGGGATAGTTTGAGTTCTTCTTTTCCAATTCGCATCCCTTTAATTTCTTTGGTTTGTCTAATTGCTCTGGCTAGAGTCTCAAGAACGATGTTGAATAGAAGTGGTGAAAGAGGGCATCCCTGCCTTGTTCCAGTTTTTAGGGGGAATGCTTTCAGTTTTTCACCATTTAGAATGATATTGGCCATGGGCTTAGCGTAGATGGCCTTTACAATGTTAAGGAGTGTTCCCACTACCCCAATTTTTTCTAGTGTTTTGAGCATGAAGGGATGCTGTATTTTATCGAATGCTTTTTCTGCATCTTTTGAAATAATCATGTGATTCTTAACTTTAAGTCTATCAATATGGTGAAAGACGTTTATTGATTTCCAGATGTTGAACCAACTTTGCATCCCTGGGATAAAACTCACTTGATTGTGGTACACTATCTTTTTAATACATTCTTGGATGCGATTTGCTAAAATTTTGTTGAGAATTTTTGCGTCGATGTTCATTAAGGATATTGGTCTGAAATTTTCTTTCCTTGATGTGTCTCTGTCTGATTTATTATCAGGGTGATATTGGCTTCATAGAATGAGTTTGGGAGGGTTCCCCCCTCTTCTATTTCACGGAATACTTTGAGGAGTATTGGAATGAGCTCTTCTTTAAAGGTTTTGTAGAACTCGGCTGAAAACCCATCTGGGCCGGGACTTTTCTTTGTTGGTAGGCTTTTGATGACCTCTTCTATTTCATTGCTTGAAATTGATTTATTTAAGTTGTGTATGTCTTCCTCGTTCAGTTTAGGTAATTCATATGTCTCTAGAAACTTGGTGATGTCTTCGAGGTTTTCTGTTTTGTTGGAGTATAGATTTTCAAAATAGCTTCTAATTATGTTTTGTATTTCACTCGTGTCTGTTGTGATATTTCCTTGTTCATTCCGAATTTTAGTTATTTGAGTTTTCTCCCTCTTTCTCTTTGTTAGTGTGGCTAAGGGTTTATCAATTTTGTTTATTTTTTCAAAGAACCAACTATTTATTTTGTTAATTTTTCCGATTGTTTCTTTTGTTTCAATTTTGTTGATTTCGGCTCTGATTTTAACTATTTCCTGTCTTCTACTACTTTTGGTGTTGGTCTGCTCTTCTTTTTCTAGGGCTTTGAGCTGTAGTGTTAAGTCGTTTATTTGTTGATTTCTACTTCTTTTGTTGAATGCGCCCCATGAAATAAAGCTTCCTCTTAAGTACTGCTTTCATAGTGTCCCAGAGATTTTGATATGATGTCTTTGTTCTCGTTTACTTCTAAGAATTTTTTTATTTCCCTCCTGACGTCTTCTGTTATTCACTTATCATATAATAGTGTATATTGAATCTCTAGGTATTGGAGAAGTTTCTTTTTTTTAATTCTGTCATTTATTTCTAATTTCAATCCATTATGATCTGATAGAGTACAAGGTAGTATCTCTATCTTCTTGTATTTGCTAACAGTAGCTTTGTGGCATAAAACATGGTCTGTTTTAGAGAAGGATCCATGTGCTGCTGAGAAGAAAGTGTATTCGTTCTTTGTTGGATGGTATATTCTATATAAGTCGGTGAAGTCTAAATTGTTGATTGTGTTATTGAGATCTATGGTTTCTTTATTCAATTTTTGTTTGGACGATCTATCCAGCGGTGAGAGAGGTATATTAAAATCGCCTAGTATTATTGTGTTGTGGTCTATTTGATTTCTGGAATTGAGAAGGATTTGTTTGAGGTACATGGATGAGCCAATGTTTGGGGCATAGATATTTATGATTGTTATGTCTTGCTGATTTATGCTTCCCTTCCACACTATGTAATGTCCTTCTTTATCCCTTCTGACTAGTTTTGGCTTGAAGTGCACCTTATCTGAAATGAGGATGGATACTCCAGCTTTTTTGCTGTGTCCGTGTGCATGGTATGTTTTTTCCCATCCTTTCACCTTTAGTCTATGGGTATCTCTTTCTATGAGATGAGTCTCTTGCAGGCAGCAAATTGTTGCATTTTTCTTTTTAATCCATTCTGCCAGTCTATGTCTTTTGATTGATGAGTTCAGACCATTAACATTCAAGGTTATTATTGTAATATGATTTGTATTCCCAGTCATTTGACTCATTTTTGTTTTTTGACATGATTTGGTTTTCCCTTTATTTGGCTATTCCTTTAGGCTAGTTCCTCCCTTTGCTGATTTGCATCGTTGTTTTTCATCTCTTCCTCGTGGAATATTTTGCTGAGAATGTTCTGCAGTGCTGGCTTTCTTTTTGTAAATTCCTTTAGCTTTTATTTATCATGGAAGGATCTTATTTCGTTGTCAAATCTGAAAGTAAGTTTTGGTGGGTATAAGATTCTTGGTTGGCATCCATTTTCTTTCAGGGCTTGGTAAATGTTGTTCCAGGCCCTTCTAGCTTTTAGGGTCTGGATTGAAAAATCTGCTGACATTCTTATTGGTTTCCCCCTGAATGTAATTTGATTCTTTTCTCTCGCAGCCTTTAAAAATCTGTCTTTATTTTGTATGTTAGGTATTTTCATAATAATGTGCCTTGGTGTGGGTCTGTTGTAATTTTGTATATCTGGAGTCCTATAAGCCTCTCGTACTTGGTTTTTCCATTTCATTCTTCAGATTTGGGAAATTTTCTGATATTATTTCATTGAATAGATTGTTCATTCCTTTGGTTTGTTTCTCTAAGCCTTCCTCAATCCCAATAATTCTTAGATTTGGCCTTTTCATGATATCCCATAATTCTTGTAGATTCTGTTCATGATTTCTTACCATCTTTTCTGTTTGGTCAACTTTGTTTTCAAGATTAAATATTTTGTCTTCAATATCTGAGGTTCTGTCTTCCAGGTGTTCTATCCTATTGGTTATGCTTTCTATGGAGTTTTTAACTTGGTTTATTGTTTCCTTCATTTCAAGGATTTCTGTTTGTTTGTTTTTTTTTCAGTATCTCTAACTCTTTATTGAAATGATCGCTTGCTTCCCGTATTTGCTCTTTTAACTGTTGATTGGTGCAATCATTTAATGCCTGCATTTGCTCTTTCATCTCCTCCTTCAATGCCTCATTTGCTCTTTCATCTCCTCGTTTGCTTCCCTGATTGTTTTAATTATGTACATTCTGAACTTCCTTTCTGACATTTCTTCTGCTGTGCTGTCATTGGGTTTTATTGATATAGTATCTAGGTTTGTTTGGGACATTTTCTTCCCTTGTTTTCTCATATTGGTCAGATGTCAGTGGGACTCTGAGATATTGCAGATTTCCTGTATTGGCTTATAGTGCCCCTGTAGATTTCCAGGGTATCACCTCTCAGCCTTCAGTAGCCTGAAGTCTTGGAGTAACTTGATAATGCAGTGCTTCCGAAGAAAGCTGCCCCTAGCCTGCTACTGGTTCCAGGGAGAGAGATCTGGAGAAGTCTCTGGCTGCCCTGCCCTGGTCCCAGAGTCTGCTTGTGGTTGCAGGTCTCCGCTGGCTTGTGGACTTGTGGCTGGCTCTGTGTAGAAAGGCTCTCACTGGGTGGTCTGCTCCGAGAAGCTAGCCTAGAACGGTGCTTCCCGCCGGAGGGAGCCGGGCTGCTTGGGGAAGTCCCTGGCTGCCCTGTGTTCTCTGAAGCAACCTGCAGGCGGGCTGGAGCTCGCTGCTGGCTCAGGGACTTGGAGCGGGTTCTGTGCAGAAAGGCTGTCACTGGGGGCCTGCTCCGAGAAGCTGGAGAGATAATCTGGCCCTGTGGGAGGAGCCCACCGCCGGAGTGCTCAGGGCTGCCTGGGGGAGACTCTAGCTGCCCTGCCCTACTCTAACAAGCTGCCCGAATCCGGGTCTGCTGCCTGGCCAAGCTTCACCTGGTGGGGGAGACTTACCCCATGGTTCTGTTTTAGTCCGAGTCTCTCAGTGCCTTCCCTTCTTGAATCCTGGGTTCTGGAGTGACTGGAGATGCAGTCACCCTCTAGTCCGCCATCTTGGATCACCCTGTGGAAAAAGCCTGAGGCCGGAGGGGGGCAGGGCCGCCTAGAGAGGTCTCTGGCTGCCCTGCCCTTTGTTCTTTTTAATCTTGTCTTTTTTTCTGTCTTCTGCTTATATGGTTCTAATCACTAAGATCAGATAGCTGTACTTTTATTTTTTAACAACTGGCCTGGTTTCTTGAGCCTTGGGAGACCAGATCACAATGAATCCTAGGCTTCTCTTGTCCCTTGCTACCAATCTCTCTTGCTAATAACTGATAAAGCAGTTTTAAAAATAGAATATAAAGTAGAATTTTTAAAATCAGATAACTATTGAAAAATACTTGGTAGGTCTGGGAATATAATTCAGTGGTAGAGCATGGAAGGTGTGAGACACTGGTTTTAATCCCTGGTAACCCCCGTCCGCTCCCACACAATTGTAAAATTTTAATTAGTAGTATAAAACCATTTTCATTGAAATCTTTTATAACACTAATTTATCAATCCACAGTTCATACAGATAAGTGAGCAAATTACCTTTACTTGTTAAACAATGATAGCAAAAACAAAAGAAACAAGTTCTCAGTTCTTTAGAAGGAGACCAAGCCAGGTAGCAGGGTTTGTGCCTGAAGTCCTAACTACTTGGAAGACTGAGGCAGGAGGACCACTGGGACAGGAGTTTAAGACCGTTCTGGGCAACATAGTGAGAACCTGTATCAAACAGACAAATAGAACTGGGATTGTGGCTCAGTGGGAGAGCCTGGGTTCAATCCTCAGCACCACATAGAAAAATAAATAGTGTACAGGTTATTGTGTCCATCTACAACAACAACAAAAAATTTTAAAAGGGCATACATATATAAGGGATATATCTTTTAAAAATAAAATTAATATTTTAAACTTGTGAGAGTAGCCTTTGTTATTACTTATAAAAGTTAATGAGAAAGAATAAAGTGTCCATGTTGTGTCTATAAATGAATGTTCTGTTTTAAAATTTTCACTGGAAAATGTATGTAAATTTTATTTTACAATAAATGTGATGTTTAGCGTGGTGACTGACATTAACTACATTTAGGTTTCATTTGTAAAATAAAATATTCTTTTTGACTGTAATTGATGAGAAATTTTGTTTTGTAGTTTTTTATTAGAGACCAACCATTATCTTATTTAGCACAGCAAAAGTAAGTTTTGTAAGTTTCCTTAATCAAAAATATTCATTAGTAAATTTTAACATTAGGCATAATTAGATCACACATTTAACTATCAAATATATATAACTAGAAATTTAGTGTGAATTTTACTTGAGTATCTTTAAGAAACAGATTACACTTTATGAGAATAAGAAATTATTCATTCTATTAGTATAAAATATTCTCTTAAGTGGAATTTATAAGGAGACAGAATTTATTCTTATAATTGTTTTGTAAGTTTTGAGTATATTATTAGGGAAATACTATGTTCTCATTGTCACCCAAAATTTGTTTTGAAACTTAATGGCCAATGTAATATATTAAGAAGTAGGGCATTTAGGAGGTAATTTAGTCATGAGAGCAGAGGCCTCATGGATGGGGTCAAAGCCCTTATAAAAGAAGTTGAAGGAGTACATTTACTCTCTTCTGCTTTGCAGTGTGAGGAGGATATAGCAATTTACCCCATCCATGGATACAGCAACAAGGTACCATCTTGGAAGCAGAGAGCAGCCCTTACCAGACACCGGTCTTGCCAACAATTTGATCTTGGACTTCCTAGCCTTTAGAACCATAAGAAATAGGTTTCTATTATTTAAAAATTATACAGCATGTTGTATTTTGTTATAGCAGTATAACTGGACTAACATAAGAATCAAGTATAATCCCAGCGGCTTAGGAGGCTGAGGCAGGAGAATTCCGAGTTCAAGCCAACCTCAGCAAAAGCAAGGTGTTAAGCAAGTCAGTGAGACCCTTTCTCTAAATAAAATACCAAATAGGACTGGGGATGTAGCTCAGTGGTTGAGTGCCCCTGAGTTCAATCCCTGAAAAAAAAAAAAAAAAAAAAAAAAAAAAAAAAGAATCAAATAGTATGTTTGAGTGATCAGATTTTATTTCAGTAATGAATGGAGTAGGGGGCCGCAGTTATAACTCAGTGGTAGAGTGCTTGCCTAGCATGTGTGAGGCACTGGGTTTGATCCTCAGCAACATGAAAAATAAATAAAGAAAACATAAAGGTATTGTGTCGCTGGGCGCAGTGGCACATGCCTGTAATTCCAGCTTCTTGGGAGGCTGAGGCAGGAGGATCGCAAGTTCAAAGCCAGCCTTAGCAACTTAGCAAGGCACTTAACTCAGTGAGACCCTGTCTTTAAATAAAATACAAAAAAGAACTGGAGATGTGGCTTAGTGGTTAAGCACACTGGGTTCAATTCTTAGTACCAAAAAAATAAAGGTAGTGTGTCCAAAAAAAACGAGTGTAATAGAAACTATCATCTATAAATACATAGTATATTTTAATAACAAGTAAAATAAAAAATGATTAACATTTTTTATGCTAAATACTTTGTTTTTTTATTTTATTTTTGATTGTACTGGGTATTGAACCCAGGGCTTTGGGCATGCTATGCAAGTGCTTTACCACTAAGCCACATCCTCAGCCCCTCTATTCTCAATATTTTAATAGCAGTTGAGGTAAATGACATCTTCCTGAATTTAAAAGGAAGAAAATAGCACCTACATTTTTATAGATACCAGTTTTAAATAAATCATTTAAATGGTTAAGTTGAATATATACTTCATATTTCAAATATCTTTAAAATAACCTTTATCACAAATTTATGTTTTCAGATTTAGCATTGTATTTTTTTTTCTTTTTGGTAGTGTTACACAGTGTTTATAAAAATCTTATATTTAAAATACAGAACACAGACTTTTTAGAGTATATTTATAAAACTTCACATACTTTACTCAAATAATCATAGATATTAAAAATATGGTGTAGAAATAGATTATTAATGCCAAATTTTCAAAGCTTTTTATTTCTTTTTTCTTTGTTCTTTTCTTGTGGTGCTAAGGATCAAATCCATGTCCTTGCACATTCTAGGCAAGCACTGTACCACTGAACTACACAACCCCTCCCCAACCTTCTTAAAGCTTTTTAAAAGAACATTTGTCTAAGAGGAATATAGGAAGTGGGCTTGGTGGTGCATGCCTGTAACCTCAGTGACTCAGAAGGCTAAAGCTGGAGGATCACAAGTTTGAAAACAGCCTGGGCAGTTAGCAGGACCCTGTCTCAAAATAAAAGTAAAGAACGACTTGGGGTATAGCAGTGGAAGAGCACCCCTGGGTGAAATCTCCAGTACCACCAAAAAAAAAAAAAAAAAAAAAAAAAAAAAAGAAAAAGAAAAAGAAAAGAAGAAAGAAAAAAGAAAAAGGACTAGTAGGGATATAGCTTAGTGTTCATTGCCCCTAGGTTCAATCCCCAGTACTGCAAAAAAGAAAGGAAAAAAAAAGCAAATAGGTATCTTTGGGATTACTTACATTTGTAATTTGAGATAAATTTTATAAATAATTAAAATAAATTCAAATAAACATTATTTTAATTCAGTTGGTAGGACACATTTTGAAAACTCTGTGCCTTTATTATGTTTGTTTTTTCAGTACTGGAGATTGAACTCAGGGCCTCACATGTTAGGCAAATGCTCTACAAACTGAGCTATATTCCCTCCTTTACTATGTTATGTGGTTCCATAATTTTAACACATACATTCTGTATGGTTGTTGTTTTTTTTTGTTGTTGTTGTTGTTTTGTCTATTTTCTTTTTTTTTTTTTGTTTGGTTTTGGTTTTGGTTTTGTTATTGCTGTTACTGTTGCTGTTTTGTACTGGGGATTGAACCCAGGAGTGCCACTGAGCTACAACCCCAGCCCATTTTATTTTATTTTGAGACAGGGTCTTGCTCAGTTGCCAAATTGCTGAGACTGGCCTCAAATTTACCATCCTCCAGTTTAGCCTCCCTAGTCCCTGGGATTATAGGCTTCATGGCATTACACCTAGGCCTAGAAGGGAGGGGTAGAATTCAGATGGTGGTAAGAAGTAACATTCTGGGTAATTGATTTATCAAGGTGCAGAGAAAAATAGTAGAGAGCATGCACCCAATGAAATTTATTGCCTGCTTCATGAAGAACAGAATTAGAAAATTCAGAGTCTGTGTCTAACTCTAATTTTTTAATAGTAGTGTTGATGTGCTTAGACCCTCTTAGACATTGATTTGTTATATGGTTCAATGAAAGGGCATCACAGTTTTACAAGGGAAGCTTGAGCTGTCCTTAGTTATATGTTATTAGCCCCTGTGAGGGTACTGGACATGATTAACTCCATTCTATATTCTTGCTTTGTCACCACATGCTTCTTCTAGTGTCTGAAACTACCAGAGGGCAGTCCTTACAAGGTATAGGCATTCAGTTAATGTTGACAGAATAAGCAAACATGTTATTGTTTTGTCGTTTGTTTTTTAGTTGCTTAAAAAGTTAAGTGGTAGGCTGGGGTTGTTGCTCAGTGGTAGAGCATTTGCCTCACATGTGTGAGGCACTGGCTTTGATTCTCAGCACCACATATTAATAAATAAAGTTGCATCAACAACTAAAAAAATATTTTCAAAAAAAGTTAAATGGTAATAATCTAGTAATACTGCATGTCCACTAATATATTCATCAAGGCAGAGTAAATACTTTTTTGTTGATAAGAAATCTTCAGTCAAGATACTATTTATGTAAGAAATGTTTATAGCCATGAGAAATATTAAAGTTATTATTAGTTCTTTGGATACAATAATGAATAGGTTTTAACTCCTAAGAACTATTGAGAAAGAGAAAGAAAGAATTGATTCAGAGGATTAATAAAAATGAACTCACTATTATATAAAAATATGATAGGAAGAACTAAACATTCTTTTTTTTGGTACCAGAGAATGAACCCAAGGGCACTTAACCACTGAGCCACATTCCCCAGCCTTTTTTATTTTGAAAGAGGGTCTTGCTAAGTTGCTGAGACTTAACCTTGAAATTGTGGTCCTCCTGACTCATCCTCCTCAGTCCCTAGTACACAGTTGTGCACCTAGTACACAATTGTGCACCACTATGCCACCGTACCCCACTCTAAACATTTTTTTTCCCACTCTAAACATTCTTAATACATGAAGTATCTGTAGTTCATTTTATAGTATTTTTATATTGAGAAAAGCAAACTGTAAAACTATATACTAAATAAATAAATAGTATTTTCTAGAAAGGGTAAGCAGTCTTATGTATTTGAAATTGTAGTACCTTTTAGTAAAAAAATGTGTGTGTGTATATATATATATATATATATATATATATATATATATTCACACATATGTTTTTGTGTGTGTGGTGGTAGGAATTGAACCCAAGACCTTGCATGTGCTAGGCAAGTGCTCTACCACAGAGCTATACCTCTACCCTTCTTATATAATAAAATATTTTTATGTTGAGGAAAAGGAGTAGATTGTTGGAGAATTCTGAGCTTCATAAGATACCACAATGAGTGTTCTACCACTGGTAGTTAGCATTGCAACATATACTAGGCAAAAATTATAATTTCTGGTAATATGTGTTAAGTCTTTCAATTCTGATATTTCAGAGTATTTTATAAATACTGATTAAACCTTCCAAAATATATGATGGCTGTGTATGATTAAATTAATTATATGAAGAAACCATAGCTGAGAGAGGCACTTTATTTACCTAAGATCTCATATTATTTAACTGATGGAAACCAAGTAGTTCCATATTTCCATTAATCAATTCTAACTCCTATATAAAATGAAATCAGTGTAGTGACACCTAAGGAATGCTATTGTGGCCCCCAGAATAAGCTGAAGATATTAAAATCACAGCAGTATAAAGAACTATGTTCAATAAAATGAGTATTTTAATTTAATCAGTTAGATACAGATTAATATATATAAGATTTATATTTAAGAACATAGTAATTTCATTCTATATTTTATTTTTAATATCACAGTTGTTAGTTTTTTTGCACAGGTTTTCTTCTTGTAAGCAAAGATCGAAACAGCCAAAATTGGAGACTGAAGCAAGAGGATTATAAGTACGAGGCCAACATGGAAAACTTAGTGAGATCTTATCTCAAAATAATAAATTGAAAGGACTGGGGATTTATTTAGCTGAGTGGTAGAGTACCTTTGAGATCAGTCCCCTCCAAAAAACAAAATAAAACAAAACAAAAAAACAGAAAAAAAGCAAAATTGGTGTACACTGTGAATCAAATACTCTCAAATGATTAAACTACTTAGTTAACCTGACTGCTTAAACAAAAACAATTTTTGTAATGGAGAACCCTAAACTTTGTTTCTACTATAGTCATCACTGATTAGATATATAATTTTTGTGAATTACTTAAGTGCAGTATCTTCAGAAAGAATTTATCTTATGCTATATTAACAAATGATCTGATCAGTATTATCCACATATAGTATCACCATTGCAGTGGTAGAGTAGACAAATCCCATGCCATTAAAAAAACCTGACAATTCTTCATCTAGGAAAAACAAACAAAATATTTGCAAAAATATTTTAAAATATTAAAAGATTGGGCAGCTAAAGGAACAGCAAATACATTAATTGGAATCTCCCCATACATCCTCTAAAACACAGTAAAGAACAAATAAATCTATACATAACCATGCCTTAAGTAGAATACAGAGAGTTCTCCAACTTCAAATTATCTGTAGATAAAAAAATAATACCAAATTCTAGTCAGCCACCATTCAGTCCCTTGCACAAGCTTTGGTGGAGAACAAGTTAACTGGGGGAAAAACTGTACAGGAGAAGGGAGCTAGTCACAGGTTTATGATTGACCTAAAATTGTTCACAGAAGTTTCTCTTGAAATACTGATAGATCACAGCATATGTAGAGAAATGACTTATAAATTTGTGTGGAACTCAAGGAGGCAGTTTTGGGTAAGAAAGGAAAGAATAAATGCCCTTCGGAAACTAACCACTTTTGGTGGGGGAACAAAAATGAAAGGAAACAAAGGGAAAAGTTTAGGATCCTGAAATATAGAAGCATATTTTAAAAATCAGAGGAAAAAATATTTTTATTGTGCCTTGCCCCCAAATCCAATTTAATAATGAAAACATACTTTACTGGAATCAGGGGGCATTCTGGTTTTGTCTATTTTGAAGCACAAATTTCTCAAGGGAAATTTTATTGATGGCTCTAGTTTATCTCTCCCAAAAGACCAGCTGCATCTAAATGAAGTGATAAATGAGTATAACCTCAAGATTTTATTGTCATTCATAATAAAACAAAAGATTAAGCTTAGAACTGACTCACATGACTTCTTGTTCCTTTTATTTCAAAATGCTTCTCTTAATAGCCAATAATCTCTTAGATCTGCAATTGGGCTCAACACGCTGAAGCCTCAGCACAATCTTTTTTTGTAGTTTTAGCCTTTTTGTAGAAAATCAGCTTAGTCTGCTAACCATAGCCACTTTGCGTCCCATCATAATACTGCTCTCCCTATGCAGATGGAGAAACCTTGCCCTTCTTGTACTGTAACTTATGTGGGATTGTGCTTACCACACTTCCTACAGAAAGTCCAGCAGTTATTAGGAACATTGGCCCTATTTCTGGAAATGTTATCTATTGGAAAGAAGCAGAGAGAACATTCTTGAACTGTAATCTTGTAAACTGCCTTAAATATCCAGTCATGTTCATAAAAATTGATTTAAAAAAAAGTACAAAATGAGAATCTAAAGAGTTCACTTGATTAAAATACCTATAACAGCTGCCCTAGCCCCCAAATAACAGGCATAAAGATAGACATGGATATCTATGAAATAGATTTGAGAGTCCAGAAATAAAGCCTTATGTTAATGGTCAGTTGATTTTAAACACGAATGCCAAGACAATTTAATAGGGAAAGAAAAGTGGTGGGACAATGATGTGGGACAATTGGAAATTGACATGTGAAGAATGAAGTTGAAGTTAAAGTGGTTCAAACATCTAAATGCAAGTATTGACACTATGAAACTCTTAGAATAAAACGTATAAATCTTGATCTTATATTCAGCATTGTTTTTTTAAAGATATGATACCTTCAAGCATAAACAAATGAAAGAAAACGAAATTAATCTCATAAAATTAAAATCTTGTGCTTCAAAGGACATCATCAAGAAAGGACACCATTAAGCAAAGACAATCCATATGATATAAGAAGAATTTTACCAATTCTATATCTAACAAGGGACTAGTATTTAGAATTTATTAAAAACCTTGTACAACTCAATAATAAAAGTGCAAATGATTGGCCAGGCATGGTGCTACATGCCTTTAATCTTAGGTGGGAGACTGAGGCAGGAGGATCCCAAGTATGTGGTCAGCCTCAGCAATTTTAGTGGGACCCTAAGCAACTGAGTGAGACCCTGTCTCAAAATTTTAAAAAGGCTGAGGAGTGGCTCAGTGGTTAAGTGTCCCTGAGTTTAATCACTGGTACCCCTAAATAAATAAATAACAAAAGACCTAATTTTATTTTATTTTTGTATTTTTGCAATGCTCAGATAGACCCCAGGGCTCACACCTTCTAGGCAAGTGCTCTACCATTAACCTATATTCCCAGATTTGAGATAACCTTCTTTTATTTCTTTCCCACATTTTTAATTAGTATATTATAGTTGTATATATTAATGGGATTTGTTGTTACATATGCACACATATACATAATAAACAGTAGACAAAGTAATTTGGCCAGTATCACACACCAGCACTTTTACCCTCCCTTCCCCACTCGTCTACCTTACGGGTCCCTTTCTTTTACTGATCTCTCTTTAATTTTCATGAGATCTGCCCCATCTCTCTTTTCCTTTTTCCTCTCTAGCGTCTCTGCATAAGAGAGAAAACATATGACCCTTAACCTTCTGAGTTTGACTTATTTCACTTAGCCTAATGGTCTTAAGTTCCATCCATTTTCCTGTAAATGCCATAATTTCATTTTTCTTTATGACTGAATGAAACTCCATTGTGTATATATACCACATTTTCTTTATCCATGCATCTGTTGATGGACATGTAGGCTGGTCCCATAGTTTGGATATTGTGAATTGTGCTGCTATAAACATGTAGTATGACTTTAACTCTTAAGGGTAAATACTGAGTAGTGGTATAGCTGGGTCATATGGTGGTTGGTTCCATGCCTGTCCTTTTGAGGAAACTCCATACTGGGTTTCCATAATGGTTATACTAATTTAAAATCCCACCAACAGTGTAAGTGTTCCTCTCCAGCATTTATTGTTATTTATATTCTTGATGATTGTCATTCTAACTGGTGCAAGATGAAATTTCAGTGTAGTTTTGATTTTCATTTCCCTAATTACTAATGATGTTGAATATTTTTTCATATATAATTGACCATTTTCATTTCTTCTTTGGAGAAGTATCCATTTGAATTCATTACTCATTTATTAATTGGGTTATTTGATTTTTTTCTTATAAAGTTTGTTGAGTTCTTTATATATTCTAGATAGTAATCCTCTGTCAGAAGTCAGAAGAGTTACCAGCAAAGATTTTCTCCCATTCCATAGATAACCTAATTTTAAATAAAGCTTTCCCCAAAAGATGTAAAAATGGCCAATCAACACATGAAATGATGCTCAATATCATCAATCATTTAGGGAGATGCAAATCAAAACCACAATGAGATAATTGGTCACACATACTAATGTGGCTATAATAAAAAAGAGACAGTAACATGTTGAGAATGTGAAAATTTGTTGGGAATATAAGATGGTGTAGCTACTTGGGAAAAGAGTTTGGCAGTTTTTCAAGAAGTTAAATATAGTTAACATGTGACTCAGTAGTGTCATTTACACATATCAGATAAGAACCTATACATGAATATTTGTAATAACCAAAATGTGGAAGCAACCTGCATCCATTGGCAGATGAATGGATCAACAAAAATGTGGTATATCCATATAATGCAATAATATTTAGCTAAAAGAAGAAATAAAGTTCTATAACAGGCTGCATCATGGAGGAATCTTGAAAATATTATCACAAGTGAAGGAAGCAGACACAAAAGGTCACATATTACATGATCCCATTTTTTTGAAATATCCATAATTGGCAAATTCATAGAGATAGAAAATAGTGCTGATAGTGCTTGCCAGGGAAAAGGGAAAAGCAGAAATTAGGAATGACTGTTAATTAGTATGGGGTTTCTTTTTGGGATGATCAAAATATTCTGCAACTAGATAGTAGTGATGATTTCATGAACTTGTGAATATATTAATATGCTTTTCCAATACACTGAAAAGCACTAAATTTGTGTATTTCATTTGCTAGGCTGTTCTAACAAATACGGTACTGTATACTTGGTGGCTTGAACAATAGAAATTTGTTTTCTCAGTCTGGAGGCTCAGAGTCCAAGATCAAGATGTCAAAAGGTTGATTTCCTTCTGAAGCCTCTTACTTGGCTTGTAAATGGCCATCTTCTTGCTGTATGCATGCATGATCACCCTTTAGTTGGTGTGTTGTCTGCATCTTAACCTCCTTTTCATATAAGGACACTAGGCATATTGGATTAGTGCCCACCACATAATGTTTTGCCTGAATTATTTCTATTAAAAGGCCTATCTCCAAGTATAGTCATATTCCAAGGTACTAGAGGTTGGGATTTCTACACTTGAATTTAAGAAAGGGAAGATTGGAGAGACATAACACATTGAAACATAACATATTCAAAGGATAAATTTTATGGTTATGTGAATTATGTCTCAATTTTAAAAAATGTAAGGACCACGCAGGGAATATAGCTCAGCGGTAAAGCACTTGCCTAGCATCTAAGGTCCTGGGTTCAACCTCCATCACTGAAAAAAGAAAAAAGAAAAAAAAAAAAAAAACAAGAAAGAATCTACTTTGCAAACATCTCTGAAAATAACTTTGAAAACCTAGATGAAAATAGATAATTTCCAAGCTAAATATAGTTTTCCAGAATTGACTACATTTGAGCTGGGTGAGGTAACAAATATCTGTAAATCCCAGCAATTCAGGAGGCTGAAGCAGGAGTATTGCAAGTTCCAGGCCAGCCTCTGCAACTTAGACCCTGAGCAACTTAACAAGACCCTATCTCAAAAATAAAAAGGGCTAGAGATGTAGCTCAGTGGTAAAGCATCCCTGAATTCAAATCCCAGTACCCCAGGACAAGAAAAAGAAGAGAGAGTAAAGAATTGACCACATTTGAGATAGTTCAATTTCTGTAGAAGAAATAGAAGCAAATATCACGTAACTACCTCATAAAAAAGCACCTGGCCTAAATGATTGTACAGCAATAGTCCATGAAACATTCAAAGATCAAATAGTCTTAATGCTCCATAAATTGTTGCAGAGCATTGAAAGCGAATGATACCAGTTCCTAAAGAGTGTATAAAAAGAAAATATTTACAGACCAATCAGTTATAAATATTGATGTAAAGTGCCAAATAAAGTATTAACTAACAAATTCTAACATCATATTAAGAAAATAATACATTATAACTATGTAGGATTTATTCCAGAAATAAAGGGTTTGTTCAAAATTAGGAAACACATTAATATATCATATTAATAAATAAGAGGGAAAATCATGGTTATTTCAACAAAAGTCAACATCTTGTAGGAAAAAATGCTCCTAGAAAATAGGAATTGATGGATTTTTTTTTTTAAATATTATTTTTTAACCTTTATTTATTCATTTTACGTGGTGCTGAGAATTGAACCCAGTGCCTCATACGTGCTAGGCAGGTGCTGTACAACTGAGCCACAGCATCAGCCTTGATGGATATTTTCTTAATGTGCTAATATGTACCTTAGTCCTAAATCCATCCTCTTACTTAACTGGATACACTAGGGACATTTTTACTACTACGGTGAAGAACAAGGCAAGTCTATCTAGAATTATACTTCATGTTAGACAAAGAAATAAATCTGTCTCTATTTGCAGATAAAACAATAGTATACTTGGAAAAGCCTAGAGCAGGGATCAACAAACTAAAAGCTAAACCTAGCTATGTATATTTATTTTTGTATTTCCTGTGCTTTTGCATTATGCCAGCAAAGTTGAAGAGTTATAAATAAAAACTTTTTGGCCTACAAAGCAAAAGATTTACTACCTGGTGTTTTTACCAAAAAAAAGTGTTCATACTCCTGACCTATAGAACCCATGATAAAACAACACAAACAATAAAAGAATTAGTAACTAGCAGACTATAAAATTAGGATTTAGAAGTCAATATCCTTTACATATATAAACAGTGACCATTTAGAGGGTATAGTGGTAGGGAAAACCCTGTTAACAAAATGGAAGATAAAATACTTAGGAATAACAAGGAGTATACATAGGTTATTTTAGAAAAACTTTTAAACACTAGCAAAATACACAATTAGATTTGAACCAAGGAAAAGATAATTTATAATTTCAATACCTGAATAAAAGTACCAACATGGTTTTTTATGGAGCTAGACAAGTTGATATGAAGTTCTGATTAATTTATATGTATGTATATATGTGTGTGTGTATGTGTGTGTGTGTGTTTGTGTAAGAATACCCAGAATCGTTCCAGGGAGAAGAGAACAAATACAACAATGCATGAAAAATTAATGATGAGGTTATTTTTGCAGACTCAATTTTTTTTTCCCACAAGATGCTCACTAATCACAAAAAGGAAAAAAAAAAAAAAGGACATTAGACATTTTCTACCTTTACCAAGTTGTCAGAATTAACATCAGGAAAGAGATAAATAGACCTCATACATTTTGGTAGGCTCTGAAGAGCACACCTCTCTTGTTGTGCAAGATCTACAAGAATGCATGATCTGAAAATAGACATGAAGAACAACTAGTCAAATGTAAACTAAGGCACATTTCACAAAATAAGCAGTTTGTACTTTTCAAAAATGTCAAGGTTATGACAAAGACTGAGGTATTTATTACATCTCCAAAAAAGACTAAAAGAGACATGCAAATACAACATATGAATGTGGATTAGATCAGGGACCAGGAAAGAAAGAATTTAAAGTTTTAAAAATTATTTCTGATTTTAGTATAAAAGACAATAGTGGAATAGTTGGCAAAATGTGTGAATATCTGTTCATTGGATCATACTCTATTAATGTGAACTTTCTTATTTTGATATATGTACTTTTTTTTTTTTTTGCAGTGCTGGGAATTGAACCTAGGCAGGCCTTTGATGCTTGTAAGGCAAGCACTGTATCAACTGAGCTTTATCCCCAGCCCAATAAATGTACTTTTAAAGGAAACATACATTGAAATTTTAGGAATAATGAGGAATGATAATAGCAGTTTATTATTAAAATCAGAAAAAACTATAGAGGAAGGAGAAGACTGATGATGTGGGTACATCTGGGGAATCTGAATAAAGTGTCTACAGAAATTCTTGATACTTTAAAAAAAATTTTCTTTTGCAACAATTTATGATTTAGAAAAGTCAATAAAAGAAAACCTCTCTTCTTTATACTCACAACACTTGTTACACTGAATATGTAGGTTTCCCACTTCAAGTAATTTTCTGGTTTTTCTGTTTTCTTTTACAAAAAAAAAAAAAATTTTAAATACTAGAAATTGAACCCAGGGCCTCCTATCTGCTAAGTGAACATTCCTTGCTTTCCAGTTATCTTTGGACACCAACTAATGTGTCCTACAATTTAATTCAATTCTGATTCTAGCTAGGTAAAATGAGCTCCAGTCCCCACTGGTTAATAGCCCAGTCCCACAAGACTGCTCCCCATTCTAACCACTAATCCCAAATTCCAGGTTTCCTGTACATCTCCGGATTAGGGGATTTCATGACTCCTTCTTCAAACTGTATTTCAGTCTGCTTTCTCACTGCTGTGACTAAAAGATCCAATGAGAGCAATTTTAGAGGAGGAAAAGTTTATTTGGGGGAATCAAAGTTTCAGAGACCTTAGTCTATACATAGCCAGCTCCATTCTTCAGGATTGAAAGTGAGGCAGAACATAATGGTGGAAAAAGGTGGAGGAATGAAAAGCTCACATGATAATCAGATAGCAGAGAGAGAGAACCTCCACTCACCAGATAGAAAATATATATCCAAAGGCATGCCCCCAGTGACCCACTTCCTCCAGCCATACCCTATAGTAGGCTGGTAGTGGTAGTGGTAACCTTTTAGTTACTACTCAGTTAATCTCATCAGAGGATCAATCCACTGATTGGATTAAGGCTCTCAGAAACCAATTATTGCACCTCAGAATGTTCTTACATTGCCTCACACATGAGCTTTTGGGGGACACTGAATATACAGGTCCTGAGCACAGGAGCTTCTTACCATTTGGGTACATCCTCCTTCCTGGCATGTAGATATAATCAGGTTCTCTGAACACCTTCATTTAGGGTTTTTAATCAATCATAAGTATGATTGATTAAATCATTGTTCATAGGTGACTTTGATATGTCTAACACTTCTTGCCAGAGATCTAGAGGTAGACTGAAAGTTCTAGTCATGTAATCACATGGTTGATTCCTCTGGTGACCAGCCTCCTTATTGCCATAAACTCATTATCATAAACTTAAGTATAATTGAAAGGGACTTACCATGAATAACAGAAATTCTTCCCTCACCTCACAGAAGTTCTTTGTCAGAAACTGGGGACAAAAACCAACTGTTATATTTGTCACAGCTGAAAAAAACAGTAGCTTGGCATGGTGCAGCACACCTGTGATCCCAGTGACTTGGATGTAGCTTAGTGGTAAAGCACACCTGTGTTCAGTCTCCAGTACAAAAAGAAAAACTAGTACAGTGAGTTTTGGATATCCTTCACTCAATTAGAGTTTCTCCTGCTATCATTTAAAATTACTGGGCTTCATTTTCTAAAACTAAGAAATCAATATTGCTATATTACTATTAATTAAACTCCAAACCACTTGGATTTTACCCATTTTTTTATTAATGTCCTTCTAAAGTACTCTAACTTTATCCTTATTTCTCTAACTTTTCCTTTAATCCCTTTCCTGCTTCAAGATCCAATCCAGGGTACCACATTGAATTTAGGTGTTGTATCTGTTCACTCTCCTCTAGTCTATGACGATTTCTCAGTCCTTTTGGGTTTTTTGACTTTGACAGTTTCGAGAGTACTGGTAATATTTTTTAGAATATTTCCCAATTTGAGTTTGCCTTATGTATTTCTCAAGAGTAGACTGGGGTTATAGGTATTTGAAAGATTACTACATAGGTGAAGTACCTTTCCAAAATATCATATTGGGGGTAAATGGATATCCTGATGATATAAACCTTGATATCTTGGTTAAGGAAGTTATCTACCATATTTCTGTAATATAAAGTTCCAATTTCCACACTGTATTCTTTGTAAGGGAGTTACTACATCCAGCCCATCCTCAAATGCAGGAGTGGGAATGAGAAGTGCAGTTACACATCACCTCCTGAAGGGAGTAGTTCCTACACATGCTATATTATATATCCTATAAGGAAGGTTTGATTCTTCTTATCTATAATGTATTTATATCATTACTTGAGTATATTTAATTTACTCTTTGGGTTATAATATGCTACTTTTGACAACCACATTATTCTGGTATTGGCCATTGGGAGTTCTTTCTGATAGATTTCTAAGGTCCTTTGACATACACCTATACTTTTGTTTTTTAAGCATTTCTTTGCTGATACTACAAGATGCTTCTGCTTCATCTTGTATTTTCCCTGCTCCAGTTCTATAATCAGCTATTTTTTAAGAATTCCTTGTCCCTTTTATTAGACAATAATGTTTAGAAACCAAGATCTTTGCACTTGGTGGTTTGTACTATTTTGTATTTTTATGTAAATTTGAAATTATTACAAATTAAAAAGTTAAAAAAAATTAAGAGCTAAAAGGTATGAGGCATATCCATTTGTTAATCTTAAGTGTTCTACTCTAGTTAGCTATTATGGCAGTTACCAAATGTTACCTTTATAAAATCATAGATGCTTGTTCTTTGTAAATTATATTAATACTTCATTTGATAACTGGAAGTTAATAATAAAATCACACTACAACCTCAGTGGAACATTTCTGTATATTTTATTTGTAACTTTTTATATAAGATAGAAACTCCTTGTCATATTTTGCTCTTATGAAGAGTATTGAGGACTATGATTAAATTCATAAAATTTATATAACAAATTAAAAAGTAAGCAGTGCAGTTTAACATGCATACATAAAAGGGTATGGCTGAGGTATAAAGGAAGGTCTAGACATAACCCATGACTTTGAGGCAATGATACTTCCTCATATTCCACTTGCATGAATAAGCATGTTGTAGACAGCTTGTCCTGTTTGGCAGGAAATTCTGTGTATGAAAATGTAGCATTTCTTATGGAAGGTTTTGAAAACACCTCTTTGATCTATGACATATGAGAAGGTTACTACCAAACCATTGTAGAAAGTAAATTATTTCTTCTAGAATATAAGAATGAATAAGGAAAGTAGGTAAATGAGAACATAAATATACTTTAACTTTTAGTGACAAAAAGAGTATATTTCCAAATAACATAAAAGGGAATATGAGTAAGGATAGCTGGAGTGTAACAAAGACAGTTCAAATGATCTGATCCCTTACTTATTGTGATGCTAGGAATAGAATCCAGGGCCTCATATATGCTAGGCAAGTGCTCTTCCATTGAACTACACTGCTAGTCCTCATTTTTATATAGAAAGATAAACATGCATATTTATACATGCATAGAAAATTTCTAGATCACTGTCAATCTGCAGTTTGCTACTTATTGATGTTCATAAAATCAATTTAGTAGGTAATAGCCAACATTTTTTCAGGTTACATAAAAAATGTCAAGAGTTTTTTAGTACATAATAATTAGTAGTACTAAAACTTGTATTGGGTAGTGTTGCTGGGGATCAATTGCAGGGTCTTGCACATGCAAAGCAAGCAGTCTGCCATGAAGATCTACCTTTAGCCCCTTATTATTACACATTTATTCCAGGTGTTTATGTATGTGAGAGAGTAAGTGTAGGTGATTTCGGGATTGTGATGTAGACTATATTTCTTATTTTGAGTCTGAATCATAAAAAATGTTTGAAAAAGACAGTATTGGGATAGTAAACTAAAAACCAAGTAGACCTCTGGAAGAAGAAGGGGAATTTTGTCTGGAGACGAGTTTTGAGGAAAAAGTTCTAGAAACTTGAACTTCTTTATACTCTTTTTCACAAACACTTTAGAGAACTTAACAAAATCCTGCAAGAGAGTGGTAATGTAGTTTGCAGTCTCTATCATAATTCTGTCACATCTGTACCATGATGTTTCTATTTGTTCATATCACTGTGGGCACTTCTGGAGTCGAACTACAATTTCCTTCTAAAACCCTTCTTCCTCTCAAAAAATCTGAATTCTTAGTGCCCAGGATTGAAATGAGGTGTACTCAACCACTAAGACACATCTCTAGCCTTATTTTGTATTTTATTTAGGGATAGGGTTTCACTGAGTTGCTTAGAGCCTCACTGTTGCTGAGGCTGGCTTTGAACTCAAGATCCTCCTTTCTCAGAGTCCTGAGCCTTTGGGATTTTCAGGTGTGTGCCACCGTTCATAGCTCAAAAAAAAATCTGAATTCTGAAATGCATCTGGTTTCAATATTTCAGAAAAAAAGTTGAAGATTTCTAAAATTACTTTGTTTTCTGGCCTTTCCTATTACAGGTGAAACATCTCCTGTCTTAAGTTCATTCTGTTCTTTCTGGTAGGTTTTAAGATCTTCCTCTCATTCTTAGTATCCACATTTTCACCATAAATTATCTAGGTATGACTATTCTATTTGATATTTAGAGTGTATTATTTTCTATATATGGTTTTTTCCTTAGTTTTGGAAAATTTCAGCTATTACCTATTCAGTATTCCTCCTCTGCTTTTCTTTACATTATTTCTAAAATAATTTTTGCTGGAATCAATGCATTTTCGTATTTGTATCTTTTTTGTTTATAGAGAATTCATCTTATTATGGTATATAGTGTTGTCCAATCAAAAGGTATTTTCCTCACTTTTTCTTTGCTTATGTAGTTTGCTTATGGGGAACCATGTGCTTCAGTAAAGTCATGAGGTATAACCACAGTGGACCAAAGTTGGCGGTTTCTTAGAAACTTAAATATGTACTTACAATCCTATTCAGAGGTATTTGTTCGAGAGAAATGATAATTTTATGTTTACATAAAGCACTGCTATCAGTTTTTATATGAGCTTTATCCATTACTTGTTAAAAAGTGGAAATGGTACCAATATCCTTCATCGCGTACATGTGAAACAAAACATGGTACATCTTACAATGGAATGCTCTCAGCAATGGAATGAACACATATGGAATTGGCCCTCTATACATGAAGATTCTGTATCTGTGGATTGAACAAAGCACAGATCAAAAATATTCAGTAAAAGACCTGGGGATGTAGTTTAGTGGTGGAATGCTAGGTTACATCCCTAGGACTGGAAAAAAAGTTTTTTCAGGAAAAATAAATTGCACCAATGCTGAACATGTACAAACTTTTTCTTGTCATTATTCCCTAAACAATACAGTATTACAACTCTTTACATGGCATTTAAACTGTATTAGGTATTATAAGTAACCTAGAAATGATTTCAAGTGTGCACTAGAATGTGTCAGTTATATGCAAATACCTTGCTGTTTTACATAAGGGACTTGAGCATCCAGTGATCTTGATATCCTTAGAATCAATCCCCCATAGATACTAATGGGTAGCTGTATTCATAAATGCAACAGTGTAGATGAATCTCAAGTGTATCAGGCTAAGAAGCCAGATTCAAAAGGCTCCCTACTGTAATGACTGCATTTATGTGACATTATGGAAAAGGTAAACTATAGGGACTAAGGAAGCAGTGGTGGTCAGCATCTGTGTGACAGAGGAGTTGCCTCCTGTGGCAGGATGAATAATGACTTTCCAAATATATCCACATCATAATTTCTAAAACCTGAAAGTGTTACCTGATACCCAAGAAGAACTTTACAGATGTGAGTAAAGATAGGACAGTTATTTAGGTTTGTCTGAGTGAAACCTAAATGTAATCACAAGGGTTCTTGTAAGAGAGGCAAAAGGATTAATAGGAGAAAAGGTGGCAAAATTGTAGATTTCTGTAATACCAGGAATCAAGGAATACTAGCGGGCTCCAGAAAATGGAAGAAGTACAGACCGGATTCTTCCTAAAGTTTCCAAAAGGAATTAACCCTTTTGGTACCTTGATTTTAGCCCCATCAAGTTTGTTTCACACTTCTGGTCTGGAGAACTATATATTTGTGTTGTTTGAAGGCTCCAAGTGTTTGGTAGTTTGTTATAGCAGCAACCAGAAAATTAAGACAACGACAAAGGTGCACAAGGAAATATTTTAGGTGATGGAACTGTTCTGTATTTTGGTTCTGATGGTGGTTATGATTATATGTATTCGTTGTAACTTCTAGAATAGTACATTTTTAAGTTTTAATTTTACTGTATGTAAGTTATACTTCAATAAACCTAACTTAAAAAATGTTTTGTTCAGAACACACTGCCATTAGAAACAAAATTAGAAATGCTGGTGGGTGCCTTAGGCAGCCCATGAAAATCTATATATTTGTCAGGAGTATAATACAGATGGCAACTTCTATATAAATAGAGCATGAAATAATATAGAGCACAGATAATAATGCTTCATGGGGAGTAAGTCAAAAAATTGTAAAAATTTGCTTAAAAAGAAAATAATGGTCAGGTGCAGTGGTACACACCTGTAATCCCAGCTACTTGGGAGACTGAGGCAGAAGAATCACAAATTTGAGGCCAGCCCCAGCAAATCATAGACAGACCCTGCCTCAAAATATTTTTTTTTTTTTGACAAAGGACTGGGAATGTAGTTCATTGGTAAAGCACCCCTGGGTTAAATCTCTAGTACCCACCCCTCAAAAAGATGACAGCTTAAGAGAAGATTTGCTGGGAAGACTACTAGAAAGTGTGTGTATGTGTGTTGTTCTAGGTATAAGAGAGATGCCTGGGAAGAAACAGCCCCTCATTGTTCCTCTTCTGCAGTAATTGCAAGAGAATGTAGTCTTTGAAACTGCTGGAGCCAAGAAAACTGAATTGCTGCAAAGTTGAACTGGTATTCCATTATTGAGCAGACGAATTAGAACTGTTCTAATTCTGTCTTTATTATATGAGATAATAAGTGTTCTTTTTTAGCTCTCACTTCTCTTATAGGTAGCCAAAAACTTCTGTGCCAGGTAACTTCTCTTAGTGGTGGCTGACCTGCATGAACATTAGTGGCCTTTCCCTCTGGTGTCCAGTGCTTTGGCCAATAGAAAAAGTCTGAGCAAGAGATCAAAGAGAAGAAAGTGAGTGAGATTGGGATATTTTATTTCCCAGTTCCTCTCCTGCAGGATTATTTGTTGGCTACATCTTTTGACTGAAAGCCCCCTTCTTCACAGTTCTCTCCCATACATTTATCCTGAGAAAACTGCATTATTTTTTATGGTTTCTCTACATCCTTTATTAAATCATTCTTAAATTGCCTTAATTTGAGTATGCTGTATGTTTTAATTGCTGGCGCCCTAACTGTATAATATCCAAACTGATAAAACTTTCCATATAATAAATCCCTCTTTCAATCTGGTATTCATTAGATCAGTTAAGGTTTTAATTTCAGTGGCTATATTTTTCATTTTGAAGTATTTCTTTTTCATATCCATCTATTTTTTCATTTCTAATGGATTTTGTTTTGTAATTTATAATTATTATTGACACATGTGATTTCTTTATTACTTTGCACTTTGCCTTTTTTTTTTTTTTTTTTTTTTGGTGCTGGGAATTGAACCCAGGGTCTCACATATGCTAAACAGGCACTCTACCACTGAATCACACCATTGGCCCCTACTTGGGACCTCCTAAGCAAACTTTTTTTATTATATATTTTTTTATTAAAATCTTTTTTATTTTTACACACACATTTTGATTCATTGTACACAAATGGGGGGCATCTTTTCATTTCTATGATTGTACACAATGTAGAGTCACACCATTCATGTAATCATACGTATACATAAGGTAATGTATGTTTCATTCTACTGTCTTTTCACCCCCACCTCCTCCCATCCCATTTTCCTCTATACCATCCAAAGTTCCTTCATTCTTCTCTTCCCCACAACATCCCCCCTCATTATATATTGTCATGTACTTATCAGAGAAAACATTCGGCCTTTGGTTTTTTGGGCTTGGCCTATTTCACTTAGCATGATATTCTCCAACTTCATCCATTTACCAGCAAATGCCATAATTTTATTCTTCTGTATGACTGAGTAATATATACCACAGTTTCTTTATACACTGGTCAATTGAAGGGTATCAAGGTTGGTTCCACAATCTAGTTATTGTAAATTGAGCTGCTATGAACATTGATGTGGCTACATCACTGTAGTATGCTGATTTTAAGTCTTTTGGGTAGAAACTGAGGAGTGGTATAGCTGGGTCAAATAGTGGGTCCATTCCAAGTTTTCTGAGGAATCTCCATACTGCTTTCCAGAGTGGCTGCACCACTTTGCAACTCTGCCGGCAATGTATGAGTGTGCCTTTTTCCCCACATCCATGCCAATACTTACTATTGCTTGTGTTCTTGATAATAGCCATTCTAATTAGAGTGAGATGAAATCTTAGGGTGGTTTTAATTTGCATTTCTCTAATTACTGGGGATGATGAGCACTTTATTTGTTGATCATCTGTCTATCTTCTTCTGTGAAATGTCTGCCCAGTTCCTTAGCCCATTTATTGATTAGGTTCTTTGTATTTTGGGTATAAAGTTTTTTATGTTCTTTATAAACCTTGGAGATGAGCGCTCTGTCTGAAGTGTGTGTGGAAAAGATTTTCTCCCATTCTGTAGGCTCTCTTTTCACATTATTGATTGTTTCTTGTGTGGAGAAAAAACTTCTTAGTTTGAATCTGTCC
Source organism: Sciurus vulgaris (assembly GCF_902686455.1). Lineage (NCBI taxonomy): Eukaryota > Metazoa > Chordata > Mammalia > Rodentia > Sciuridae > Sciurus > Sciurus vulgaris. The sequence goes on along the minus strand of NC_136463.1, from coordinate 114,347,472 downwards.
CATGTATTGATTCTTGCTTTTATTTCTTGCTCTATGGGGGTCTTGTTAAGGAAGTCTGGTCCTAAGCCAACATGATGGAGATTTGGGCCTACTTTTTCTTCTATTTGATGAAGGGTCTCAGGTCTAATTCCTAGATCCTTGATCCATTTCGAGTTTAGTTTTGTACAGGATGAGAGATAGGGGTTTAATTTCATTTTACTGAATATGGATTTCCAGTTTTCCCAGCACTATGTGTTGAAGAGGCTATCTTTTCTCCATTGTAAGTTTTTGGCACCTTTGTCTAGTATGAAATAACTGTACTTATGTGGGTATGTCTCTGTGTCTTCTATACTGTACCATTGATCTACCTGTCTATTTTGCTGCCAATACCTTGCTGTTTTTGTTACTATTGCTCTATAGTAGAGTTTAAGGTCTGGTATAGTGATACCTCCTGCATCACTCTTCCTGCCCAGGATTGTTTTGGCTATTCAGGGTCTTTTGTTCTTCCAGATGAATTTCATGATTGCTTTTTCTGTTTCTATGAGAAGTGTCATAGGGATTTTAATTGGAATTGCATTAAATCTGTATAGCACCTTTGGAAGTATGGCTGTTTTGATACTATTAATTCTGCCTATCCAAGAACATGGGAGATTTTTACATCTTCTAAGGTCTTCCTCAATTTCTTTCTTCAATGTTTTATAGTTTTCATTGTAGAGATCTTTCACCTCTTTGGTTAGATTGATTCCCAAGTATTTTAATTTTTTTGAGGCAATTGTGAATGAAGTTGTTTTCCTAATTTCCCTTTCAGATGTTTCATCACTTATGCATAAAAATGCTTTAGATTTATGTGTGTTGATTTTATATCCTGCTCTTTTGCTGAATTCATTTATGAGGTCTAGAAGTTTTCTGGAGGAGTTTTTTTGGATCCTCCAAATATAGGATCATGTCATCAGCAATTAGTGACAGCTTGAGTTCCTCTTTTCCTATTTGTATCCCTTTAATTTCTTTAGTCTAATTGCTCTCGCTAGTATTTCAAGGATGATGTTGAATAGAAGTGGTGATAGAGGTCATCCCTGTCTTGTTTCAGTTTTTAAAGGGAATGCTTTCAGTTTTTCTCCATTAAGAATAATGTTGGGGACTGGGGAGTAGCTCAGTTGGTAGAGTGCTCACCTTGCAAGCGCTAAGGCCCTGAGTTCAATCCCCAGCACCGCAAAAAAAAAAAAAAGAATAATGTTGGGCTGGGGAGATAGCTCAGCTGGTAGAGTGCTTGCCTCGCAATCACAAGGCCCTGAGTTCGATCCCCAGTACCGCAAAAATAAATAAAAATAAAAATAAAGAATAATGTTGACTGTGGGCTTATGATAAATAGGCTTTACAGTGTTGAGGTGTGCTCCTACTGTCTCTATTTTTTCTAGTGTTTTGAGCATGAAGTGGTGTTGTATTTTGTCCAACGCTTTTTCTGCATCAATTGAAATAACCATATGATTCTTATTCTTAAGTCTGTTGACATAATGGATTAAATTTATTGATTTATGGATGTTGAACCAATCTTGCATTCCCAGGATGAACCCCACTTGATTGTGGTGCACTATCTTCTTAATATGTTTTTGGATATGGTTTGCCAGGATTTTGTTAAGGATCTTTGCATCTATATTCATCAAGGATATTGGTCTAAATTTTTCTTTCCTTGATATGTCTTTGGTTTGGGTATGAGGGTGATATTAGCTTCATAGAATGAGTTTGGTAGTGTTCCCTCCTTTTCTATTTCCTGGAATACTTTGAGAAGTATTGAAATGAGTTCTTCTTTGAAGGTCTTGTAGAACTTGACTGAGAATCCGTCTGGTCCTGGGCTTTTCTTGGTTGGTAGGCTTTTGATGGCTTCTTCTATTTCATTGCTTGATATTGATCTGTTTAAATTGTGTATGTCCTCCTGGTTCAGTTTGGGAGGATCATATGTCTCTAGAAATTTGTCGATGTCTTTGGTATTTTCTATTTTGTTGGAATATAGATTTTTTTTTCTTTTTTTTTTTCTGTAAAGGCATACCATTTGTGTAATCATAAATTTACATAGAGTAATGTTGTTTGATTCAGTCTGTTATTTTTTCCCTTCCCCCCACCTCTCCCACCCCTCTTTTCCCTCTATACATGCCTTCCTTCCCCCATACTTGGAATATAGATTTTTAAAGTAGCTTCTCATTATGTTATGTATTTCAGTGGTGTCCATTGTGATATTTCAACATGAATTTTGTTAATTTGAGTTTTCTCTCTCCTCTTTGTTAGTATGGCTAAGGGTTTGTCTGTTTTGTTTACTTTTTCAAAGAACCAACTTTTTGTTTTGTCAATTTTTTGAATTGTTTCTTTTGTTTCAATTTCATTGATTTCAGCTCTGATTTTAATTATTTCCTTTCTTCTGATACTTTTGGTGGTGTTATGTTCTTTTTTTTCCTAGGGCTTTGAGATGTAATGTTAGGTCATTTAGTTGTTGACATTTTATTCTTTTCTTGAATACACTCCATGCAATGAATTTTCCTCTTAGTACTCTTTCATAGTGTCCCAGAGATTTTGATTCCATGTGCGTGGTAGGTTTTTTTTCCCATCCTTTCACCTTTAGTCTGTGAACGTCTTTTTCTATGAGATGAGTCTCTTGAAGGCAGCATATTGTTGGGTCTTTCTTTTTAATCCATTCTGCTAGTCTATGTCTTTTGATTGATGAGTTTAGGCCATTAACAGTCAGGGTTATTATTGAGACATGATTTGTATTCCCAGTCATTTGGGCTTATTTTTGGTTTTCAACTTGATTTCTCCTTTGAATGGTTTTTCCTTTAAGGTAGTTCCTCCCTTTGCTGACCTACATTGTTGTTTTTCATTTCCTCCTCATGGAATATTTTGTTGAGAATATTCTGTAGTGCAGGCTTTCTATTTGTAATTCTTTTAACTTTTGTTTATCGTGGAATGATTTTATTTCATCTTCAAATCTGAAGGTTCGTTTTGCTGGGTATAGGATTCTTGGTTGGCATCCATGTTCTTTCAGAGCTTGAAATATATTGTTCCAGGCCATTCTAGTTTTTAGAGTCTGGGCTGAGAAATCTTCTGATAATCTGTATTGTTTTCCCCCTATATGTAATCTGATGCTTTTCTCTCGCAGCCTTCAAAATCCTATCTTTATTTTGAATGTTAGGCATTTTCATTATAATGTGCCTTGGTGTGGATCTGTTGTGATTTTGTGCATTTGGTGTTCTGTAAGCCTGTTGTATTTGATTTTCCATTTCATTCTCCAGGCTTGGGAAATTTTCTGATATTATTTCAGTGAATAGGTTGTTCATCCCTTTTGTTTGTTTCTCTGTGCCTTCCTCAATCCCAATAATTCTTAAATTTGGTCTTTTTATGATATCCCATAGTTCTTGGAGATTCTGTTCATGATTTCTTTTGAGAATTTCTATGTCCCTGTTGAAATGATCTTTTGCTTCCCGCAGTTGCTCTTTCAACTGCTTATTGGTATGATCATTCATTGCCTGCATTTGCTGTCTTTGCTTCACGAATCATTTTAATTATGTATAATCTGAACTCCTTTTCTGACATTTCTTCTATCATACTGTCACTGGATTCTATTAATATAGAATCTAAGTTTGTTTGGATCATTTTCTTCCTTTGTTTTTTCATGTTGTTCAAGTATCTTCCCCTCTAGCAGTGCAGAACTGGGGTATTGCAGTTTCCTCCCTATAGGCTTATAGTGAGCCTATATGTTTCTAAAACCTTTTCTGACAATGAGCTTCAAGTCTCCAGTAGGTGTCTCAGAATGAGATTTGCCCTACCTAAAGATGGGAGATACGGCTTTTAGGATTATCCAAGATGGCCACTCTGGCTTCCAAATATGTGGGCAAATGGGGAGTGGAGCTCAGTGTGTGGGCATGATTGGCTGGAGATCCTGAAGGTGGGGTGTTGTCAGTCAGTCTGGGGGTCCTGGTGGTAGGGTGCAGTCGGTCTCGGGGTGCTGGTGGTGGGGAGCAGTTTGTTGATGCGAGGGCACCAGAGGCAAGGAGTGATCGGTTGGGCTGAGGGATCCTGGAGAGGCGGATTAGTCAGTCCAGCCAGGGATCCTACTGGCCTTGGCTGTTGTCTCAAAATGGTGGCAGCCATGTGTAACCAAACCTGCAGGTACTGTGACAGTGAACTTCCAGGTAACAGCAGGCAGCTGGTGCTCCCCTGGCAGTTTGTGGTCAGTCTGCTGATGACTGTCAGACGATCGGGAGGTGAACCTCGGTTGGTGGGTGATGGGTAGGTGAAAGGTAGGTGATGGACAGGCAAAAGGCAAGCAAATGGCGAATGGTAGGCACCAGACAATGAGCAATCTGAACTCAAAAAGTAGTGATATGCTGACAGACTGCAGGTGATCATAGTAGACAAATGGGTAAACAGCAGGGGATCAATAAGCTGCAAAAACTGCCTCACCAAGAAACAGATATCCTCTGCTTGAAACCCGAGTTATGGGGGGACAAGGAATGCAGCCTCCCTGAAGTCCACCATCTTGGATCTCTCCTCTTTTTTTTTTTTTTCAATGGTGCTGGGGATTGAACCCAGGGCCTTGTGCATTCAAGGCAAGCACTCTCCCAACTGAGCTATATCCCCAGCCCCTAAACACACTTATTTAAACATTCTTATGTTTAAAGTCTTTATCAGATTTACATAAAAGTAATTTTACTTATAGTAAATTAATGTTCTGATTAATTTTGATGGGTTACTCTTTAAACTTAAGATTTTCTTGTGGGTTTTGAAATTTCATTTTTAGTAGGCTTATTTTAAGTAGAGGGAGATTTTGTGTTTTTATTCTCCCAACCACTACATATATGCTCACCTATCCCTCCCTTGCAATTTTCAGGTTACCTCTACCTGAGCCTCTGCCAAGTCTAGGAATAGGTTTTGAATTGTCATTTTAATAGGACTGTTAAATTGTAATATTACTTGGGAATATGATATTGCTGGTTCTGACACCAAGACATGGTCCTGAGACTATATTTTTGTTTTCCTATCTCCTTGGGAGCCTGAGGCAATAGGTTTATAATGCATTTTTATAACTTTCTTTTGGAGTAGCGGTTAACAGCCAATATATCCTCATTCTTGTTCCATGCCTGTGTCTAGTTTCAGGGAGTCTTTATCTGTCCCTTATTAGCACATATAACATATTTAATGAGAGTTATTCCACAGAAGCTAAATTTTACACTATGTCCTCCTGTTTTTGGATTGGAGACTAAGATGTGTAAGGTATCAGCCCCATTTGTTAATTTGTATCACTCTTCATTTTTTGGTATACAGACATGTTTATTTTAGCTTTGAACCTAGTTGTACCTATTGGTTTTCTACTTTAAAATGTATCTTTCATTGTTATCTGTTTGAAATACAGGAAGTAAGTCTTTGTACTTATTTTATTAGAGTCGAATCCTGGTGTTTAACAAATAGGTAGTATAAAGGCATAAAAGCACAGATTTATTATCAGCAAGTACAAGATAGAAAGTTCAAAGAGTTAGCTTAATATGGTAAATGATAAACAAAGAATTTTATGAATTGGGATATAGCTTAGCGGTAAAAAATTTGCCTACCATGCACAAAGCCCTGGGTTGGTTTCCCAGCACATTAAAACAATTTTTTTTCTTTAAATTTTTCAATAGGTTGCAACCTTCTTCTTGTCCTTCCCCTCTTTGTCCTCATTTTTCTAAGATTATACTCTTTTTCCTTGGATACTTTGGATTTTGTTCTTATTCTGACTGATTACTGTTTAAACCTTCTGTCAGTGTTCTTTGCTCAATAGAGAAAAATCCACATATTTGTAACATAATAGATCCAGGATTAAGAATGCTATAGAACACTGTTTTTCTTTTTTTTTCCCCCTAGAACTACAGTAATTTTTATAGACATTGGAGTTTTCTAAGAATAATTTCTCCTAAGTCAGGGATGAAAAATGTGTTACAGTAGAAGTCCCAATTCTGATTATGTAGTAGTAGCTGCATTAGGCAGGTCTATGCATTGAGCTTTCTGAGGCCACATTGAGCTTTATAGCAAAGTGAGCCTTGAATGATTTTTGTTTTTATTTTTTGGGTACCAGTGGTTGAGCCTAGGGACACTCTACCACCAAGCTACACCCCAGTTCTTTTAATTTTTTACGACTGAACAAGGTTTCACCGAGTTGCTGAGGGTCTTGATAAATTGCTGAGGCTGGCCTTGAACTTGCAGTCCTCCTGCTTCCTGAGTCATTGGGATTATAGGAATGCATCACCACACCCAGCTTGAATGGTTGTTGATTTTTGCTGTGCACAGAGGGAATAGTGGCCCAAGTATTGGTCATTCCCTTCTTAAGTTTTTAAGTAAATTATATGTCCTATGCGAAGGCAGTTTGATTTTTCAATCTTATTTCACTTTTTCCATATAGAAGTGGGAATAATTAATGCTAATTCCTGAATAGTGATAAAACACATTAGTTATTGAAAGTTTTTATTTAAATTATCCCTCTTATCCAGGCATAATGGCCCATGCCTATAATCCCAGCTACTTCAGAGGTTAACCCAGGAGGATCTCAACTTCAAGGCCAGCCTTGTCAAATTAGCAAGACCCTGTCTCAAAATAAAAAAAAATTACTGGTATGAAAGCACACTTTCATATCACATTCTATATAAGTATCAAAATTAGGAAAGGCATATAATAGTAAATCACCTACCTTTAAAAATTAGAAAAGAGCCTAGACCTAAATGCTTATTGATCCTTTTGTTCATAATCACCCCAAACTGGAAATAACTCAAATGTTCTTCAATGGCTGAACATATATATAACCTTAGATATCATACTTTAATACTTTATGACATACTGTACCATAGAGTATTGCTCAGCAATGAAAAGAAATGGACTATTGATATTTTAAACAACTGGAGTGAATTTCAGAGGCATAATAAATAGGACCTTTTCTCAGAAGATTGTATACTATGATTACATTTATAAGCTATTCTTGGCAAGACCAACCTTAACAGATTAGTGGATACCAGTTTTTAGGCATGGTGTGATAAAAGTGTAGTACAAAGGATTTGGTGGGGCAGAAGGAGGCTGATAGAAATGTTCTGTATTCTTATTGTGGTAGTAGTTACATGAATCTGTTCATGTTTTTATTGTTTCAGTACTGAGGATCAAACCTAGGACTTTGAGCATGCTAGGCAAGCACTCTACAACTAAGCTACACTCCAAGCCCTATATGTTTTTAAATTCCTAGAACTATTTACCATCCCCGCAAAAGTCAATTTTGTTATATCATTTTTTAAAAAAAATTGATTCTTTTTAGTTGTACATGACAGCAGAATCCATTTTGATATAATTATACAAACATGGAATACATCTTATTCTATTTAGAGTCTCATTCTTACGAATGTACATGATGTTGTTATGTAATTTTGAACAGATTTTTTAAAAGAATGTAGAATACTACTTTGAGTTAGCTGCAAGTTATAAGCATGCTGTAATATGGAGTGAAAAGAAAATTCTAGGGATTAGAATAAAAGCTCTAAGAAACCTTACATGAAAGAGAAAACAATAGATTGTGATTTTGGCATTAGGGTTTAGTGTTTAATGTCTCATGACTTTGATTTGTGTTTTGTAATGGAACAGGTATAAAGCCATCTGCATTATTGACACTGTTCTATTAGTATCTATTTGAGAGACCTTGATCAAGTAACTTAATTGCTTGGGTCATCAGATTATTTTTCTATAGACTGAGAAGTTTGGGGAACCCTGTGCTTCTCAAACTAAAATACTTCTAATTAAAGCATTTTATTTCACAATGTTTGCTTTGATACAAAACTGTTCTAAGTATGTAGCATTAAGAAGATGCTCCAAGAAAATACTCCATGATTTTTCTGGTGACTCGACATAGTCCCTGACATGCCATTTAATTTCCTAATTATAATAGTACAAGAATAGGTAATAGTATCCCTCTGGCTATAAATGTTTGGTCATTTTATGTGTTCCTAAATAACTTTCTTGAGTTTTTATTTTTTGAAGTATTCATTTTTTAATACTATGCAGAACAGAAATTTAAAGACCACTAGGTGGGGATGTAAACAATACACCATTTGTCTCTCTCCTGCTTTAAAGTAACTTGATAAAGCCTTGAGGATAATTCCCAGAAGAGAGAATAAAACATGAATAAATCCATATAAGTACATGTTTTTATCTTTTTAAATGTTGTGGTAATCTAGATGAGGTAATCTAGAAAAATAAGCTCCTGAAGAATGAAATCATCTGTGCTTTTAGACCCCCCTCCTTTTTTTTTTTCTTTTTGTGGTGCTGGGGATTGAACCCGGGGTCTTGTGCTTGCAAGGCAGGCACTCTACCAAATGAGCTATCTCCCCAGCCCGATCTGTGCCTTTATATGTGTTTCTTTGCTTATTGATATAGTTTTGTATTGCTTTGTTTTAGAAATAATCAGGTATATATCTTTCCATATAGTTATTTATTCTTACTTTTTCTTATTTCCTTGAGAGAAATGAGTTACTAAGTATATATAATTTTTTATGCTTTAGATTTTTTTTAAAAAAATTACCTCATACATCCTGGAAATCACTTCTTGTTAGTTCAGAGAGATTTTCATCTCTTTTTTTGGTGGTGGTACTAGGTACTAATCCCAAGGCCTCGCATATCTTAGGCAAGTGCTCTACCACTAAGCTATATCCCCAGTCCTCATAATTTTTTTTATAGCTTTATGATGTTTAGTACATGGGTATTCTATATTTTCATCAACCAAATTTTTAACATTTATATTTTTCCAGTTCTGAAATTATAAATAATAACTTGTAAATAGTTCATGACTTAGACATATGCATTTTTACACTTTTGGAGATGTATTTGGGGAGGGAAGGGGGGAGGGGAGGGGAGGGGTGAAAAATAATGACAAGATAAATTCATGGAAAATGGGAAGTTCAAGGCCAGCCTTAGCAACTTAGCAAGGCCCTAAGCAACTTAGTGAAACTGTGTCTCAATAAAAAATAAGAAGGGCTGGGGATATAGCTCAGTGGTAAATTGCCCCTGGGTTATAGCCCTAGTACCTCCCAATCCCCCAAAGTGAAAAAAATTCTTTCTCTTAAAACAGCTAGAGAAATTTTTGTTTCCTGCAACGGGTCACTGACATAGGAGAGATAGGGAAAGATGTAGGAGTGAGGGTTCTGATGGAAACTTTTTGGATGGAGGTCACAGTGAAACAATGGTTGAATAAAAAAATCTTCCAACAGCAAAGTAAAATAAATACGTAAAGTAAAAGAAAAAGTTTTTCTTATTAGCAGTGTATAGCCCACATCAAATGAGAGTTCTACCAGGCTAAGATGCATACTTTTTTGGGGGAAGTGCAGTTTCAGAGAGGAAGAAGGTGTATTTTTTTTTTCCCGTGGTGCCGGAGAGCAACTAAAAGCCTGTGTGTGCTAAGTACCTCACTTTCAATCCCCAGCCCAGGAAGAGGGTTATCTGTCTGACCCCTGTACTTCAGTTACCAGAGAATCTGACAAAATATCTCCCTGACTGAACATGGATAACAGCTTGACACACAAAACAATGGCTTCTAATATTGTTAATCTGTGGTGTTTATTTTCATGAGAGCAGTGAGCTTATTGAAGTGTGGGGGATCTAACCAAGGGCTTTAAATCTAGTAGTCAAGCTTCCTACCACTGACCTACAGCCCCAACCCTGTTTGAATCCAAGCTAAACATTATATAAGGAAATTAGTAGAATAATTTATATGTTATCTATTTCAATTTTTTTAAAAACATGATTTATAAGCTTAAAGTGGTAAAAGATTATTGCATGTGCAGGTTTTATTTTGGTAATGAAATTGAGATCCTCTGAATTTAAGATTTTTACTTCTTGGCTTTTTCCAAATGACACACTCACAGGAGCCACGGTTCTTTAGAGAATAGTTATTCCCATATTCCTAGTACGAGAAGATAAGGCTGGTCTATAAGACATTATTGTGTGAGAAAGAACACTTTCCAGACTGGGGATGTGGCTTAGTTGTCTAGCATACATGTAGCCCTAGGTTCAGTTACCAGTACCATTCCCCCAAACAGAGAGAATACTTCTCAAGATATCTGAAAATTGTGACAAAAATGCCAACTTAAAAGAGCTTTTATTGACCAAATTTAGACTATTCAGATTCATAGAGGAAGGACCATTATTATAATAATTGGAATCATTTGAATCTGTGAAAAGCCATGTTGATGCTCTAAAAGAGCAAGCAAACCATTCATCAAAATCATACCTATATATGTAAGTCAATCAATTGATCCTAGTTACAAAAAAATAGAAAAGTATATACCTCATGGTTACTGGCTAAATAATCACTTATCAAATTTCAAGGAGTAGACCATAGAGAAAAAGATTTGTGATGATGGTCATCATACCCTATTCAGTCCAAGAATTTCTCCAGTGCAAAAGTGCTTTGTTTTGTGGTACTGGGAATTGAATCAACGGGTGCTTTTACTTCTAAGCTACATCCACATCCCCAGCTCTTTTTATTTTTTATTTTGTGACAGGTTCTCACCAAATTGCCAAGGTTGACCTCCTGCCTCAGCCTCCTGAATAGCTGGGATTGTAAGCATGCACCACCACAGCTAGCTTTGTGTTTTGGGGTAGAGGTGGGGGTGTCTTTCTGTTGCCCAGGCTGGCCTCAAGTAATTCTTTTGCCTTAGCCACTAGAGTAGCTGTACCCAGCTTGCATGAATTTTGAGGGACGTTTCAAGGACATGTGGGACCTAATTTGAACAAATGCTCAGGGAAGCTAGAGATTTGAATTTAATTTTTTTTTTTTTTTTTTTTTTTTTGGTGCTGGAGATTGAATCCAAGACCTCACACAAGCTAAGCATGAGCTCTACCACTAAGCTACAGCCCCTACCCCAAGCTTTAACATTTTTTATAACCCACTTGCTCTAAGGAAACTCCCAAATGTATGCTAGTGTGTGTTTCAAGATTAGTTGGCAAGCATTCCCCAGAGTCTCAAGCAACCGAAGGAGTTCGGAATCTATACCTCTTCCTTACCTCCCAAAGAGTTAAATAGAGACAACTTGTCCCTGGAAAAAACTTTACTTTTATTAGGATCTCTCTGACTACTATATTCCCACAAGGATTCTAAGGCCCCAGGATTCTGTTCAGGAAGCAATATTGTCTAGTTTCTGGCTTTCTTATTTTAATCAAAATTGTATAATTGTTTTCAGCTTACTTTCTCACTTGGAAAGAAAAAGATAATATTGACAGCTGTTGAAAATTGTTTATATAGGATGAGATCCTTTGGATTTAGCAATTACAAGGCCACAGCTTGTGTATTTTTGTGGTACAATGATATAAATTAGTTAAATTATAATTCTTAAGTACATACACAATTATTATATCATTTCCTTTTCAACATTTTTGAAATGTATACCATAAATCCTGATATTTTCTATACATTATTAGCAGTTTTATGTTTTAAAGCAAAATTACTGTTTTTCTTACCATAAGAAAACTATTCTGCCAAAAAAAGAAAGAAAAGCAGTCCACCAAAATTTAGAATGCCTATTTATGTGGAAAATGAAATCATAATGTTTAATATAACAGGATCACACATATACAAAAAGAAAAAATGTCAAAGGGCCAACATGATAAAAATAAGGTGAAGAATTTTTAGGTCACTCTGAAGTCTGATAGCATGATGTTATTCTTGGACAGTTCCCAAGAGAACCATTCTGAGTTGTGGAGCAACATTATAATTTGGATTAGTTGTTTTATAAAAGAATTTATTGATCTGTGTACAAACTCTGTATCCATGAGAAATGGCCATTGTGGGGCGGGGAGACATGTTCCTAAATCTGAATGGCTATTAGCATAAGCATCTTCAGTCTTTTGTATTCATTACATAAGTATATCAGATCATTTACTAAGAATATGTGAACTCTTTTGTTTCTACTAGTTTGACTAATAACCTGGATACCTCTGAGCAGAGAGTAAATGTGAAGATCGACCATGGTTCTGAGGAGTTCAGCAGGGCTAGACAATTTGTTTCTTTTGTCTAATTGATGAAAGAGCCAATTACCATATTGTATGTTCTTTTTAAAATTGGAAATTTTGTGTGTGAACTTTTTGTTTTTGTTTTGTTTTGTTTTTGGTACCAGGGATTGAACTCAGAGTCGCTTAACCACTGAACCATATCCCCAGACCTTTTTATTTTTAATTTTGAGGCAGGGTCTCTCTAGCTAAATTGCTGAAGCTGGTCCCAATGGATTCTCCTGCCTCAGCCTCCTGTCACAGGGATTACAGGCATGTGCCACCAACACCCAACACTCTGAACTCATTTTTAAAGTACCTCTCAGGCCTGGGGGTGTAGCTCTGTGGGAAAGTATGTACTATATAAGTCCCTGAGTATGTTACCCAGCACCAAAAAATAAAAATAAAATGAAATGAAAAGTAAACATATGTATATATGTGTGTTTATAAATATGTTTGGACATATCTCTATATATCTATATCTGTATCTCCTCTCTAGATTCCCTTTTTAAGGAATTTGAGGTAGTACTTTCTAGAAAGAGTTGTTTGTTTGCAGTACTATGAATCAAACCCAGGGCCCCGCACATGACAAGTAAGCTACTTTGCTACTAAGCTACATCCCCAGCCCTTTTCACTTTTTTATTTTGAGATAGGGTCTCTCTCATTTGCCTAGGATGGCCTCAAACTCTCAATTCTTCTGCCTTCCCCAGATAGCTGGGATTATAGGTATGGTCACCTGACCAAGAGTTAGTTTGTTAAATCCTATGTAGCTATGTCTTGCATTTTTTATTTGGAATGGTCTCTTGGGAGAATTAATGTATTGCTAAGTAACTCCAGTGGCCCAATAAAACATTAACTTACAAATCAGTAATTCTGAACATTAATGTTGACAGCTTATAAGTAAAGAAAGTATATAGTAAGGGGTGGGCAGATATAGAGGACTGAAACATTGGACGTGACAGAAAATGAAGGAATAAAGCATACTGAGGTGCAATTTAGACTGTTCTTAAGAAAACTTAAGGACTGTTCTTAGTAAAGCAGGCCTGGATATATTATAGTCTGAACCTAAGAAAAAGACAAAAATATGGAAAGTAGATTTTAAAAAAAAAGCAACGCTTAGCCAGGCTTAGTGATACAATACATGCCTATATCTGAGCTACTCAGGAGGTTGAGGCGAGAGAATGGCAATTTCAAGGCTGACCTGGGCAACTCAGCAGCACCCTTTTTCAGTGTAAAAAATAACAAGGGTTAGGGATGTGGCTGAGTGGTAAACCACCCGGAATGCAATCTTCAGTACTTAAAAAAAAAAAAAAAAAAAAAAGTAATGCTTTGCATACTAAGGAATAATAATTCAAATGCCAGCAGTTTTTTCTTCAGAAAATGTAGAAACCAGAGAACAGTATAATATCATCTTAAAAACTGAACCAGTAAATCAGTTAGTCTAGAATTCTGTGTCCAGTGGTGGAAGTGTCTTTCAGGAATGATGGCAAAATTAAGACAGTTTTATAAATGGAAAACTAAGAGAAATTTGTCTTCAGCAGACCTGTACTACAAGAAATGATAATGGAACTTCTTCAAGTGAAAAAGGAATGATATTAGCAGAAAAGTTGGATCTACTGGAGCAAATGAAGGACGTCAGAAATGGTAAATATTTGGATAAAAATAAAAGAATATATTTATCCTTTTAAGTTCTGTATAAAGATCAATGGATGATACTTAAGCAAAAATTATAATGTCCTTCAGGATTTTTAGTGTATTTATTTTTTAAATATATAATAAAACTAATATAAAATACATAAAACTTTAAAAATATGGTGTGTGGGGGATGGTGATTGAAGGTACCTTGTCTCAAATTTAAAAATGAAAAGAACTGGGTATGTTGCTCAGTGGTAAAGCGTCTCTGAGTTCAGTCCCCAGTATTGCAAGAAAAAAGGAGAAATGAAAACCATAGACATAAGGAATGAAAGAGATTTTACAGGCACTAAAAGGATATTGGAGAATATTTTTAACTTACTGTCATCAAATTCAGCAAATTAGGTAAGATGGATAAGTTCCTTTAGAGAACAGCTTATCAAAATTGACACAGAAATAGACAAATCTCAAAATATCTACAAATATTTCAGAAAAAAGAAGAAAGGAGAACATTGCTAAACACAATTTATTAGGTAATAATGGCCTTAACACCAAAATCTGACAAATGCATTACCTAGAAAACAATTTCAGACCAGAATCCCTCACGAACATAAATGCAAAGATAATTTACACAGCTGCATATTAAATAATATGTAAAAGGATAAAATCATAAACAAATAGGATTTATTCTGGGAATGCAAGGTTCAGTCAACCCTCAATACGATCAAATTTTATTTACTACATTAACAAAAGAGAAAAATTATATGATCATTTCAAAACATGCAGAAGAAGCAGTTGACAAAATCCAACACATATTCATGAAAATTCCATGAGAAATTGAAATCTCAGGTGTTGGTGGAAATGTTCTCTTTGATAAAGAGTATCTACTTGAAAATCCACAGTTAACATCATTAGCCATCAGAGAAAAATTACAATGAGATACCACTTCCCACTCATTTAGTTATTTGTCATACTAGGGAGGGAACCCGAGGGCCTCAGCATGTTAAGCATGCAGTCTTAACCCTGGGTTATACCTCCAGTCCCTAGGATGGTTTTAGAAAGTAGAAAGAAAGAAACAAGCATTGAGGACTGGGGAAGTAATTGGTGGTAAAGCACTTGCCTAGCAAGCATGGGGCCCGTCTTTCAATCTGCAAAACAAAAACAAACAGAAAATGAAACAAGCATTGATGAAGACATGGAGAAACTTTGGAAACTCTCTTGTTATTTATGGAAATTAAAATGGTTCAGCCACTGTGGGAAATAGTTTGGCAGTTCTTGAAAATTTAAACAGAATTAACATATAACCCAAGAATTCTACTCAGGTATCTACCCTAAAACAATTGAGTATAGTCACTTAAATACTTACACAGAAATGTTTATAGCAGCACTAATCACAGTAGCCAGAAGGTATAGAAAAAACCTAAATGTCCATTATTGAATGAATATAGAAACAAATGGTGATATAGCGATACAACGGAGCCAACAAAAAGCAATGATGTAGTGATACATGTTGCAATACAGATAAGCCTCAATAATATGCTAAGTGAAAGAAATCGGACACAAAGGGCCACATATATGATTCCATTTATATGAAATATCTAGAATAGTTAAATCTAGAGACAGAAAGTAGATTGGTAGTTGCTAATAGCTGGGCTTTGTTGGTGGAGGAAGGAGAGAATAAAGAATACCTGCTTCATAGGAATAGGGTGTTATTTCAGGGAAATGAAAATATTTTGCAATTAGATAAAATGGTGACTTCACAACATTATGAATGTAAAAGATGCCCTTGAATTGTTCCCTTTAAAACTGTTAATTCAATTACTTTTTTCTTTTATTTTTTGGTGGTGCTGGGATCAAACCCAAGGCCTTGTACATATTAAGTATGACTCTAGCATTAAGCTATATCCCAGTCCTAAAGTGGTTAATTTTATGTTCTGTAAATTCTCACAGTAACACATGCAAAGGAACACAAACTTACATTGAGTTTCCTTTAAACACCATATAAAATGGATACCACTTAAAAGCCTGACCATATCAAGTTTTGATATAATTATAGAGGAACTGGAACACTTGTTCACTGCTAGTGGAAGTATAAAATTATCAAACCACCTTGGAAAGTATCTTGGTAGTTACTTAAAAAGTTAAACATGATTTAGCCAGTCTACTCTCAGCACTTTGCCCAAGGAAAAAAGAGCAAATGTTCACATGGACTTCTATTCTAGAATTTACATAGCAGATTTATTTTTAGTTTCTCATATTGGAAACAGCTAAAATGTATACCCACATATTAATGAATAATTAGATTGTGAGACTATCAATACAGTGAAATACTACTCAGCAGTATAGAATTGACACAATATAATTGAAGCCCAAAATAATTCTGCTGAGTGAAGAAATCCATACAAAAAGGAATATATACTGTATCATTTCATTTATGTTTAATTCTAAAAATATACAAACTAATCTGTAGTGGTAATAAGTAGATCAGCAGTTGCCTAGGACAAGGATGTGGACACAGGAGGGAGAAGGGATTACAAAAGGAATGAGAAAAATTTCAAGTGATACATATATTTACATCCTGATTGGGGATTAGTGTACTCATATATCAAAATGTATACTTGAAGGCTGGAATGGCTCAGTGGTAGAGCACAGGCCTACCATGTGTGAGGAACTGGGTTCGATCCTCAGTACCACATAAAAATTAATAAATAAAATAAAGGTATTGTGCTCATCTACAGCTAAAAAAGTTTTTAAAAGAATGTATACTTGAGATATATGGAAGTTATTGTACATCAGTACAGTAAACGTCAGTAAAACAGTTTTAAAAATAACCAATATTGGAGAGGCAACAGAGAAATTGAAACCCTCATACACTGCTTATAGAAGTGGAAAATGTGCAAAAACAGTTTGGGAATTTCCTAAACATGTTAAACATGGAGTTACCATAAAATCCATCAATTCTACACTTAAATATATGCTGCCCAAGCTAAAGGAAGACATGTTCCCACAGAAGTCACATACTCTAGTGTTTATAGAAGCATCACTCCTAATAGCCCAAGGGTTAAAATAACCCCCGTGCTATCAAATTAAGATGATATGATAAATATGATATATCAATACAATAAAATATTATTCAGACATGAAAAAGAATGAAGTACTAATACACAGTCCATGATTAATTCTTCCAAACATTATGCTGACTGGTTGTGGTGGTGCAGTCCTATAATCCCAGCTACTTAGGAGGCTAGGCAGGAGGATGGCAAGTTTGAGATCAGCCTGGGCAACCTAGTGAGACCCTCTCTCAGAGTAAAAACAATAACAACCAAAGGCTAGGAAAGGTAGCTCAGTGGTAGAGCACCCCCCTGGGTTCAGTCCCCTATACCACAAAAACAAAGACAAAAAAACCATTATGCTAAGTGAAATAAACTAGATGTGAAAGGACAAATCTTGTTTCAGTTCACTTTTATGTGAGGTATGTGATACATAGTACAGGAAAATGCATGAAATACAGAGTAGAGTAAAAGTTATCAAATGCCAGAAGCAAGAATATGGATACAGAGTTTCTCTTTAGGATTTTGAAAAACTCCTGGAAATGGAAAGTGGTGTTAGGTATACAACACTTTTAATGTGCCTAATGCCACTGAATTGTATACTTGAAAATGTTTAATATGGTTAATGGATGTTATATTAATTTTATCATAATGAATAAAGTAACATACAAAATTATTATAGCCTAATGTATAGGGGAGTTTGTTATGTTGGTTAGAAGTGGTTAACAATTCCTTTCCACAAACAAATAAGTATAAAGTGTGGAGAAAATTGTCAAAACAACTATTTACATGCATTGGAAATCAGCTTAAATCAATGTGTTGTATATACACAACACATTGAGAAACTTTTTGTTCTTTTAGTTGTAGTTGGACCCAATACCTTTATTTTATTTTTATGTGGTGTTCAGGATCAAACCCAGGGCCTCACGCATGCTAGGTAAGCACACTACCACTGAGCCACAACCCCAGCCCACTTGAGAAACATTTATTACTGAAAAACTTCTGCAATTTTTGTCAATCACAGTCTAAGGTTTTCTTCTTTGGAACTATTCCTGTATCCCTACTCCAAAATAGTAGCTTTACCAGCTTTTGACTTACTATGAAAATGATCACATTTGATGTCACAGGGTGCTCAGGATTGGGGAGTGAAAATCCATGTCTTTGACAACTAAAATTGTCAAATCGGGGTGGAAATGATGGCAGAAACTTCTAACTTTGTTAATCAGAGGTTGTAGTTCCATTTGGAACTGCACATATTTGATGGGAGATCCTGAAAATGAGATACCTACAGAGGGGTTCCACACATCCCTGGCAAACTAGGAAACTGTACACATATAACGAATACCCAAGACTACCTGGCAAAATCTGAAGAGAAAAGGAAACTAAAGAATTAGCTCCAACTTTGGAGGGTTGTGCAACCTGTGTACTGATAATTGTCAAGGGGTGAAAGTATTATTGGCTTACATTTGAGCACAGCATCTGGCCACATCATTGGCTGACCACTGAGTTATGCCATATTGGAGGAAACGTCTTCAAAGCCATATTATAGAGCTGGGTACAGTGGTACATGCCTGTAATCCCCGGGACTCAGGAGGCTAATGTAAGATCAGGAGTTCAAAGCCAGCCTCAGCAACTTAATGAGACTTTCTCTAAATAAAATACAAAAAGGGCTGGGGATGTGGCTCCCTGGTTAAGTACCCGAGTTCAATCCCTGGTACCAAAAAAAAAAAGTCTTACTACAAAATAATACTACAAAATAATAATAGAAATTTTAGTACTGTAAAGGAGATATTATATCAAGGCTTCCCAGTCTCTTGCAGAAAAATAGAAACAGGAGAAATGCTTCCTGACAGATTGTGTGAGTACAGCATTTACCAAATCTAAAACCACACATAGACATTACAAGAAAATAAGTATAGATCATTATCACTCATGAACATAGATGAAAAAAAAATCTTCAACAAAATATCAATGAATCAAATTTCACAGTGTATCAAGAGAATTATATACCACGTCCATGTATGATTTATCCCAGGCATGCAAGGTTGGTTCAGCATTCAAAAATTAATCAACAGCTAAAGAAGCAACATCTTATTGTAGTTTTCTATGAGTAATGCTATTAAGCAGGCACGATGTCTTTTTTTTTTTCTTTTAATGGTGCTGGGGATCAAACCCAGGACCTTGCATATGGTTTTCTTTTGGTTCCAGGGGCACTCAACCGCTGAGCCACATCCCTAGCCCTTTTTATTTTTTATTTTGAAACAGGGCCCTGCTAAGTTTCTGAGACTAGCTTTGAAGTTGGAATCCTTCTGCTTCAGCCTCACAAGCCTCTGGGGTTACAGGCATGTGCTACCATGTCTAGCCCCATCCCTTTTTATATTTTTACTTTGAGGCATGGTCTTGCTAAGTTGCTGTGGCTGACCTTGAACTTATCCCAGCCTCCCAAGTAACTGGAATGGGTATATGTCCGTATATCTGGCTAAAATGTTCTTTTTAACTTCTTTATTTAAAACTCCCGGAAGTATTCTACCTAACAAATACTCAATAAACACTGATATTAATGTTTTTAAAAATTCCTATAACATTTATATTAGACTCTTTTTAAATTTGTTTAAATGTATACATAATTTCAGATAATACACAGTTGACCCAGAGATTCTATAATTCTTTTAAAAGAATATATAGAAGGGTTGGGAAGAATTATAGCTTATATGTTTTGTGTCACCCATTATCTTTCACTAAAACTTACTTGATTTCCTGGAAATCAAAAAAACCATGGAAATGAATTTTAAATTTATGACTAAAAACCCCTGTATTATATAATTTAGAACAATGAATTTTAGGATAAATCAGTTATATTTTAATGACAAAATGCACCTCAAAAAATGGTATGTTCTACCAACCTGACACAGCTGATCCCACAAATGTACTTTGGAAGATACAGCAATACGTAGAAAACCAGCATTACGGCCAATGAGTAAACAAAGTAGTAGGATAGGAGATTGGCGGAAGAGTAATTGTGATATTGTACCAGGTATTTTTCCTAACTCTAAGGAAAGAGTTGGAATGGAAAAAAAAAAAAACCAAAAATCACATGCTTCTCCTCATAAAATTAAAATAGTTTTACTCATTAGAAAAAAGGTAATACTGGGCATGGTGACTGACACACATCTGTAATCTCAGTGACTCTGAGGCAGGAGGATCACAAACTCAAGACCAGCCTCAGCAACTTAGTGAGACCTGCCTCATAATAAGAAATAATAAGGTACACCAAGAATACAAATAATCCAGTCAACAAATGGGCTAAGGAAATGAACAGACACTTCACAGAGGAAGATGTACAAGCAATCAACAGATATATGAAAAAATGTTCAACATTTCTAGTAATAAGAGAAATGCAAATCAAAACTACCCTAAGATCTCATCTCACCCCAATTGGAATGGCAATTATCAAGAACACAAGCAACAATAGGTGTTGGCGAGGATGTGGGGAAAAAGGTACACTCATACATTGTTGGTGGGGTTGCAAATTAGTGCAGCCACTCTGGAAAGCAGTATGGAGATTCCTCAGAAAGCTTGGAATGGAACCACCATTTGACCCAGCTATCCCACTCCTTGGCCTATACCCAAAGAACTTAAAATCAGCATACTACAGAGATACAGCCACATCAATGTTCATAGCTGCTCAATTCACTATAGCCAGATTGTGGAACCAACGTAGATGCCCTTCAGTTGATGAATGGATAAAGAAACTGTGGCATATATATACAATGGAATATTACTCTGCCACGAAGAATGACAAAATTATGGCATTTGCAGGCAAATGGATGAAATTGGAGGATATCATGCTAAGTGAGATAAGCCAATCTCAAAAAACTAAAGGACGAATGATCTCGCTGATAAGCGGATGATGACACTTAATGGAGGGTGGGAGGGGTTAGTATTAGGGTTAGGGTTAGGTTTAGGGTTAGGGATAAGGAGGGTGGAAAGAAATGGAGGAAGGAAGGACTGTATAGAGGGAAAAGAGGGGTGGGAGGGGTGGGGGGAAGGAAAAAAAATAACAGAATGAATCAAACAACATTGCCCTATGTAAATTTATGATTTTTAATAAAATAAAATAAAATAAAAAAGAAAAAGAAATAATAAGGACTGAGGATGTGACTCAGTTATTTAAACAAAAACAAAAACAACAACAACAACAAAAAAAAAAAACCAAGAAAAAAAGAATTTTTCTTTAGCTCCTAGCATCCTCCTGATGGAGACAGGGTTCATATTATTCAGAAGGAGCTCTTACCATTCCATTAGTGCTTTTTGAGTTGGCCATAAAACTGCCCCAATCCATTCCCATTTTTTTCTCTCTTCATAATGTAAGAACAATGATGGAATAGTGTGTTGCATTCTTTGATACATGGTTCTCCACATAAATGAGGAAGCACCTTGATAAGCCTTATGTGCTGGGATTATAATTATTATAATTTTTAAAGGGACTTTAAAACATTTTCCTAGATAAGATGGATGAACAGATAAGGTTTTCCCTTATATCTGAAATAACTGAAATAAAAAAAAGAAAAGGAATATGTGAAACAAGTGTTTTGAAAACCTCAGGCATTTGGTAACAAAGGGCATTGTTCCCTGAGAGGAATATCAAACAGGGTGAGCACTACTATTCCTCTGCATTGGAAGACTTTTCAGGCCCTGTCACAAGAAAGGAGAATGGGGGCTGGGGCTGGGGTTGTAGGTCAGTGACATGAGCACTTGCCTTCCTTGTACAATGCTTTGGGTTCAATTCCTCTGCGTGCATCCCCTTCAAAAAAAGAACAATGGAAAACACAGAGACTCCTCACTTGAGGAGATATTACTCATAGTTTCTGAGATCAGGATGACTAAAATTTACAGGGTAGAATACTGGAGCAATGAGAGTTACTGCAAAGTTTCCCCCCTCAAGTTTTTAAGAAAGCACTATTCAGCTGATGAATTTGAGGAACTACCTGAGACTATGGAAAGAGCCATTAAAAGAGAAGAGGAAGGAGCAGTTAAGTTCTGAAAATAACAGGAATACTGCCTGGTCCCACCAGCCAGACTGCACAACCTCACAATTCTTAGAGCATTGGATATGATAATAAAAAGAATTACCTCAGTAGGACTTAGTCTTAAATTTAACTACTTCTGTGGTTCTGCTTTTAAAAATGTTAAAAGAAAGACCTGAAAAGTCCAAATTATTTCTAATCAATCATATTTCAGGGAAAAGCTCAAGAATATTTGTATCAAAAAATGGCTAGCACTTCACAAGGTTAAATTCACATATCTGACTCCTAGTAAAAAATGGTTAGACATGCAAAGAAGTGAGAAAATATCACAGTTTTGAGGAGATGAATCAGTTAAATGCAGTTGATTAATGCAGATGGGAGAATTAGCAGATGAAGATATCAAAAGTTGTTACAACTGTATTCCACATGTAAAACAAAGCTAAAGGAAAGATTGAACATGTTAAGTAGAAAAATGGAAGGCACAGAAAAGCTAAAGCAAACTTCTAGTCCTAATAACTACAATGCCTGAGTTGAAAAACTCAAGATGTAGTTTTAACAGCATATTGTATGGTGTAGAAGAAAAAAATTAATGAATTTGAAGACGTGATAGAAATCATTAAAAGGAAAGCGCTTAGAGGAAAGTGAATTATTACAATATGAATAGAACATTATTAAACTGTGGGATAACTTTATAAATAACATGTATTAAATTACAAGTACAACTTAATATATTTGTGATTGAATTGCTATTAGGTGGGAATGGGAGAAAAAATACTGGTTGAATTTTTCTAAATTTGATGAAATCTTAAAATTCAGAGACTAAAGAAGCTCAGTGAAACCCAAAACCAAGGAACATGAAGACTACATTAACATAAGTCGTCACTGAATTGTTCAGAACCAATCCTAGGAGAAAATATTGAAAAGGTATGAAGGAAAAGATATGATCTAGCATTCCGTTGTTTTGTAAATACCCCCAAAAAATAGTTTCTTTCATCTGCATAATATTTTGTACATGAATGTTCATAGCAACGTTATTTGTAATAGTTAAAGAGTAGAAGCAACCCAACTATAGAATAATTAAAATCCAGTATTTCCAGTTGAATACACTTTTATCAATAAAAGGGAATAAAGACACTTGGGTGTTGTGGCACATACCTATAATCCTCGCTTCTTGGAGGCTGAGGTAGGAGGATCACAAGTTTGAGGATAGCTTGGGCTACTAAGTGATACCCCTTTCTCAAAATTAAAAAAAAAAAAAAGGCCTGGCATGTAGCTCAGTGGTAGAATGCTTGCCTAGTGGGCCCAAGTCCTTGAGTTCAATCCCCAGTACTGCAAAAAAAAAAAGTAATGAATAATTGAAATATGCAGCAAAATGAAAGAATCTGAAAATAATTATTACAAATGGAAGAAATCAGTCACAAAAGAATATACTGTGTAATTCCATTTATATGAAATCCTAGAAAATGAAAACTATTATGATGAAAAGGAAATCACTGGTTGCTTGGAATCATGGAGTTGGGTAACATGGAAGAATAAAAAAGGAAGCATTTTGTATAAAGGAATAAAAGGAAACTTGGAGGTAATGGATGATTATATGAATAGTTTCATAGATATATATTGATTACAGAAGTAGTCTGCACACTTTAAATGTGTACAATTTATTACATACAAGTTACAAAAAAGTCTTCATTTTGCATTGTTAAAACATACACAAATTTTAGTCAGTATGGTTCAATTAAACCACACTGTGTCTCCTGAAAACATAGACTATTCATTGTAATTCCATGCAATACAAAATTTGTTGCTAGCTCTTCAGTCCACAAATCATTATAAGATATATAACATGATCAGTGACCAGTGACATGACTTTTTCAATGCTGGTGATGATTTTTCATTGCATATCTATCAATCAGTTTATGAACAGACAGCAAATCATGTTTCCTTTTCCTTCAGAGATAAACGTCTGTGACATTTTACCAAAATAGATAATTAAAAGTAGGAATTTTCTGATTCTGATTTTTAATTTTATATATCAATTTGATTAATCATTGGGGACCCAAATATTTGCTCAGTCATTACTCCAGGTGGGTTTGTGAGGGTGTTAGTTGAGATTTACATTTGAATTAATAGAGTGAATAATGCAGATTATCATACCTAATGTGGATAACTGTCATCCAGTCACTTGAAAGCCTAACTGAAACAAAAGGTTGACCTTACTGTAAGAGTTAACACCTCCTACCTGAATATATTGAGCTGGGACATAATTTTTTCCCACCTTCAGACTTACATTAAAACATACCTTCTTGGGTCTTAGGCCTACCATCTTTTGTACTAGAACCTATACTATTGGCTGTGGGTCTCCAGTTTGCTGGCTGCAGGTCTTGAAACTATTAAATAATCACGAGCCAATTACTTATAATAAGTCTCTTTCTATATACATGTACATCCTATTGGTTCTGTTTTTCAGGAGGATGCTAACTAATACAGATTTTGATTCCATGATACTACTCTGCTATAACAATACCTAAAAATGTGAAAGTAGTTTTAGAAATAATAGGTAATATGTAGAGACTGGAAGAGTTTTTAGTTCTATCATTCCAGAAATAACATTCAACATGATTTTGTTGTAACATTCAACATGATTTTGTTGAGGGTTCAGAAAGAAACCTAGAAAGAAACTTCCATCTTCACATGGAATACATAAGTAATGGTGAACAGAAAGTTGATAGAAATCTAGATATTCAAAGCCCCTTTTCTGATAAAGTCTCAGATGGAAATAAGGAATGGGTTAGTGAAACTGGAAGGAAGCTGATTATCATTATAAAGTAGCAAAGAACTAGCCTGAATTACTTTCTAGAGTGAGGTTTTGTTTGTTTGGGATTGAACCCAGGGGTGCTCAACCATTGAGCCACATCCCCAGCCCTTTTAATATTTTATTTACAGATGAGGTCTCGCTGAGTTGCTGAGGGCCTCCTCCCTAAGTTGCTGGGGCTGGCTTTGCACTTATGATCAGCTTCCCAAATCCCTGAGATTACGGTCGTGCACCACCGCACCTAACCTAGAGCTTTTTAATAGGTAGAACATTGAAGAAATTAAGTTGGTCATTTATCAGAGGGAATTTTAAAGCTATTGAAATTATGGCTTGGTCCTGCTTACTGATTATAAGAAAATATGAGAGAACAGAAATGGTGTTAGTAAGCAAAAAGAAAATGGAACATGGAGATTTAGAAAATACTCAGACTACCCAAATTGTGCAAAATGAGAAAGCTTGTTCTATAAAGAACACTAAGGAAGTGGCTAAAGAACCATTTGATAAAAAAATTAGAGTGTAACTCATGGATTTATTCAGCCATCTCAGCAAAAGTTAGGAATAGAGATGTGATTATACCAAGAGAAACACTGACAGTTTAAACTAAGGAGAGGGAATGGAGGACAGAGTGAATAAGGGCTTTCAGATTTCTCCATTCTATAAGATTGGACTATAGAGCTATTCACCTGTCCTTGAAGGCAGGACATCAAGCCAAACAGGATTATTTTCAAGCCTAAAGATTTAATGGCATTTTTCTTGCTAAGTTTTGGACTTCCTGGGGCCTGTCACTTCTTCCTTGTTTTCCTCTTTTTCCCTTTGGAATGAGAATACCTATTCTATGCCTGTCCCACCATCATATTTTTGAAGCATGTAACTTAATTGGTGTCACAGTTCCAAAGCTGGAGAAAAATTTTGTTTCAGGATGAATAGTACCCTGTCTTATCCATATCTGATGTAGATGTATTTAGATGAGACTTTGAATATTAGATGTTTGAGTTGGTGCTAGAATGAGTTAAGACTTTTTAGGCATGTATTATGTATGCAAGAAGGATATGAGATTCAGGGGCCCATGGGTGGAATGTTTGTGTTCTCCTAAAACTCAGATGTTGAAACCTAACCCTTCATGTGACTATTTGAATATGGGACCTCAAAAGAAGTCATTAAGGTTAAATGAAACCATAAGGATGGGACTTCACCTAGGATTAGTGACATTACAGAGCTCACTTCTTAATATGTAAGTGGCAGAGAGATAGCAACTTCCTATAAGCCAAGAGAAAAGGCCTCAGAACAATCTGACTTTTCTATCACCTTAAATTTTGGATTTCTCAGACTCCAGAACTGTGAGAAATAAATTTCTGTTGTTTAAGTCACCTGCTTTATGGTGTTTTCTTGCAGCCACCGAGGCAGAAATATATATTCACAAAAATGAAAGTGCAGCAAACAACCAAAATTTGATAAGGTTATTAGTATCTATCATAAATGGAGTTATACAAGAAACGTCTGGGGTCTGTGGTTGTAACTCAGTGGTAGAGTGCTTGCCTAGCACGCATAAGGCACTGGGTTCAATCCTCAGCACCACATACAAATAAATAAACTAAATAAAGGTATATTGTGTTCATCTATAACTAAAAAAAAAAAATAAATAAATAAAATAAATCTGACCATGGGAGTACTAACTCTGTTGTCATACTAGATATTAAGTCAGAAACTTAGTGAAGGTGATGTTGTCAATGTAATTGAGTAAAGCAGTTGTGAGGAAAAATACTAAGATGTGTCAAGAAATGTGATCTAGCAAAAAATTTCCAGAATAACACCTCATAGGGGAATGGCTATAGCTCAATGGTAGAACATATTCTTATCATGCACAAGGTCGTAGGTCTGATC
Source organism: Sciurus vulgaris (assembly GCF_902686455.1). Taxonomy (NCBI): domain Eukaryota; kingdom Metazoa; phylum Chordata; class Mammalia; order Rodentia; family Sciuridae; genus Sciurus; species Sciurus vulgaris. Next base: position 114,321,055 of record NC_136463.1, on the reverse strand, counting down.
TTCAGCACAAAACAAAACCAAAAAAAACCCAACCCATAGTAAACAAAACACAATCCAATTTACTTGAGAGGTTGAGGCAGAGGATCAAAAATAAAAGGCCAGCCTGGGCAAATTAGCCAGACACTGTCTCAAAATAAAAAATTTAAAAGGGCAAGGGGTATAGCTCAGTAGTAGACCACTTGGCCTAGCATATACAAGGCACTGGGTTCAATCCCCAGTACTACATAAAACAAAACAACACATGTCAGAATGGCTATTATCAAAAAGACCCTAGAACCTTTTGAGGGTGCACACTTGTAATCCAAGTTACTCAGGAGGTTGAGGCAGGATGATCACAAGTTGAAGGCTAGCCTTTGCAACTTAGCAAAACCCTATCTCAAAATTAAAAAATTTAAAAAGGGCTAGAATGTAGTTCAGTGATAGTGATGAACTTGCCTCACATATGTTAGGCTCTGGATTCTATCCCCAGTCATTGGGGGGGGGGGGGGGAGAGACAAAAAAATAAAGTGTTGGTGAAGATGTAAAGAAACGGGACTACCTGTACATTGTTGATAGGAATATAAGGGCATTTGGTTTTATTGGAAGTTACCAAAAAAAAAAAAGAAAAAAAGGTGGTACATACCTGTATTTATATCAAAATATTTATTTATATCAAAATAAATTTTAAAAAAGGACTAGGAATGTAGCAAGGTAGAATACTTGTCTAACATGAGTGAAGCCCTGTGTTCAATCCCCAGTGCTGAAAAAAAAATTCCTAAAAATAGTATTACTATATTATATACAACATTCCACTTCTGGGTATTTGCCCAAAAGATTTGAAATCAGTATGTCGGAAAAATTTCTGTATTCCCACATTCATTGCAGAACTATTCACAATAACCAAGTTTATGGAATCAACCTAAATATCTATCATTGGATTAATGGATAAAGAAAATATCATATATGTGTGTAATGAAATATTATTCAGCCTTTAAAAAGAAAGAAAATTTGTTATTTATTACAATTTTGATAACTGGAGAACATTATGCTGAGTGAAATAAACCAGCATAGACAAATACCATACATTCTCATATGTAGAATCTATAACAATTGAACGTAAGCAAAGAGTAGAATGGTGGTTATCAGAAGCAGGGCATTTAGAGGAATGGGGAGATATTGGTCAAAGGATACAAAACCTCAGACAAAAGGAATGAGATTTATTTTTTATGTAAGACATATTGCATAGTGTTCTGAATGTACTAAATAATGGACATTTCAAGTCTGGTGCTGTGGCGCACAACTGTAATACCAGTGACTTGGGAGGCTGAGGCAGGAGGATTGCCCATTCAAAGCCAACCTCTGCAAAAGTGAGGCAAAAGCAACTCAGTGAGACCCCATCTCTAAATAAAATACAAAATAGGGCTGGGGTTGTGCCTCAGTGGTCAAGTGCCCTGAGTTCAATCCTCGGCACCCCCTCAAAAATAGTACATTTCAAAATTACTCAAGGTAAATTTCAAATGTTCTCACCACAAATGTTAATTAGCTTGATTTAATTTTTATACATTGTTTTCATAAATCAAAATATCACTTTATACCTTATAAATACATGCAATTATAATTTGTAAATTTATAATTAAAATAAAAATTTTAATGTATAAAAATTATTTAAAAATTTGCTGAGTTTTCACATATGAAAGGAATATAAGAATATCCTTAGATTTTTTTTTTTTTTTTTTTTTTTTTTTGCAGTGCTAGGGATTGAACCCAGGGCCTTGTGCTTGCAAGGCAAGCACTCTACCAACTGAGCTATATCCCCAGCCCTCTTTAGATTTTTAAGAGCTGGGAAAATATCTTTTTCAAGCTCTGTGGAAAAGGCTTAATGAAGGCATACTTCATAACTAAAAGATTCTTATACTTTTTTTTTAGCAACTTCATTAAAAGAGCTGTGCAAACTGTATTACCATGTCCAGTTGTCAGCTTTCAATCTTCATTTTACTTAGCTTATCAATGACAGTCAATGCAATAGATCACTATGTCCTTCTTGAACATTTTTTCACTTAATTTCTAGAACTTTGTTCTTGATTTTTCACTCACTTCACTGGTCACTGCTTCTCAATTTTCTTTCCTAGTTTTTCCTGTTATATCCAAATTCTAAATATTGGAGCACTAAAGGATTTTGTCTGTCAATACTTCATCTTTTGTGATGTCACCTATTTTGTGACTTTAAATACTATAAGCAAATAATTTCCAAATTTAAATCTGCAGCCTGAACCTTTTCCCTTAACTCTAATTTGTATAACCTGCATTTGTGCCTAACAACTCCACATGGATGCTTAGTTGGCATTTTCAACTAATATGTCTAAATTAATCTATTAATTTATAACAGACCCCAACTCCTTCACCCAGTGCTGCTCTTTTTGCAGTCTCCCTATGTAAATAAATGTTTTAGTCCTCTGCTTCATGAGCACAAAACCTATGGAGTATCATTCACTCTTTTCTTTCTTTTTACTATATATATCTAATCCCTCAACAAATCTTTTACCCCTACTTTCGGAGTATATTCATTTTATCTAATCATTTTACACTACTTTCATCACTACTTAGTCTGTTTGGTGCTCCTTGAACAAAATACTATAAGTATAAACTCAGTGGCTAATAAATTATAAGCATCTTTCTTGTGGTTCTAGAGATTGGCAAATATTAAGATGCATATGCAAATTTATTGTCTGGTGAGGGCCTATTTCTTGTTTCATATACAGTGCCTTCTCACCCTATGCTCAATGGTACATGGGCAAATGAGTTCTCCTGGGCCTATTTTATAAGGACTATAATCCCATGAATAAGGGCTAATCATATTCCAAAATTTTCCACTTCTTAATACCATTGCCTTGGAAGTTAGAATTTTCAAAGTGAGTTTGGTAGACACAAACATTCAGACTCTAATAGTTACCATTCATTCTAGCTTCTCTTGTTTTGATTTTTTAGTAACTCTTAAAGTGATTTAACTTATATTCTTGTTCTGTTATAGTCTGTTCTCTGTGTGTGTGTGTGTGTGTGTGTGTGTGTGTGTGTGTGTGTGTCTGCATGGATTAGGGAATGCTGGGAGTGGAACACAGGACCTCTTGCATGCCAGGCAAGCACTCATACCACTGAGCTACACCTTCCACTATATAGTCTATTTTTAACATTGAAGGCAGAGAGAACTTTTTCAAAGATAAGTCTGATGATATCATTAATTTGTTCAAAATCACTCTGGTTTTCTACTGTGTAAAGATTCAAAATCTTTATAATGGCCTAAAAAGTCTTATGCAATCTGGCAATATCTGTGGCACTGACTTCTTTATTGATGTTCATCTTGATCACATCAGGCTATTTACTGTTCCTTGAACAAACTAAATATGCTCCTGTTGTAAAATGTTTGTGCATATTATTTCTTCTGCCTGGAAGGTCTTGTACCATGTACCCATGTCTCTGTTTTTTTCACCATTTTAAGTCTTTGCTCAAATGTAATCTTATTAGTAAGGCCCTTATTCACTATCTGTAGAACTTCTTGTACATTTTTGACTTAACTCCTTTTCTGTGTAATACTTGTTATAATCGAGGAGTATGCAAACTGTGGCCAGTGGGCTAAATCTGACTTATTTTTGTAGTTTTCTTGGAACACAGATATGCCCACTTTTTAAAAGGTTGTATATTGCTGCTTTCTCACTCTAATGACAACTTTGAGCTGTTGCAATGAATATTAATAGGCCACAAAACAAAATCTTCACTCTGTTTTACAGAAAATGTTTGTTGACCCCAACATATACAATATATTTGCTTATTTGCTTACTGTCTATATCTTCTTATTAGAGGGTAATCCCTGTAGGACAGGTTATTTCTTTTCACTCTTCCATTCCTAGTATCTAGGATTATACTTGTTATATAACAGATGCTCTGTAAGTATTTCTGCAACAAATAAGTAAATGAAATAAAGGACATTGGTATAGTATTGTAATACACTAAAGGATTTTGGTTTTTTTAAATTAATTTTTATTGTGATGCTAGGGACTGAATGCAGGGCCTCATGCATGCCAAGTAAGCACCCTACCACTGAGTTACCTCCCCAGCCCAGATCTTAGGGACAAAAAAACTCTCTGGATTATTAGTTTTATTATTATGTGACTTAAAAGGTCATTAACATGTTTTCAATTAAACTCTGTGGGTTTGTGTATGTTACTGGGGATTGAACCCAGGGCCTTCCACATGCTAAGCCAAGTGCTCTATCACTGAACTACAACCCCAGTCCCACACCCTGCTGCCAGTTTTTTGAAAAATTTTATATTTTGAGAGGCAGGATCTTGATAAATTGCCCAGGCTTCAAACTTGTGATCTTTCTGCTTTTGCTTCAAAAGTACCTGGGATTACTAGTATGTACCTTCAAACCCAGCTCAATTAAGCATGTTTTTAATTAAGAGACTCTTCTGTGTTAAGATGGTACAAAAAAGCTATAGTATTTTCCTCCTTTGAGGCATAATGATTTGAACTCTGACAATCTAAAAAGAAAAAAGAAGTTAAGAATAGCAAGACCAGAAAAAAAAGGAAAAAAACAAAATATTCAACAGCAGCAACCAAAAGAGAAACTGAAGTAGGAAAACTGGGGGTATAGCTTAGTGATAGAGCACTTGTCTAGCATTCCTGAAGTCCTAGGTTCCATCCCCAACTTTGCAAAAACAGAAAAAAAAAAACTGGAAAACTTAATATAATCTTATAAATTTCAATAGATGATAGCAAACGAAGGAGAGAGAAAATTTGCTGATGTGTTGTATGTACTCCTCAAAAGCTGTGGCCTTGATATTCATCATTAATACATCTGAAATAGTGAGGTTTCCTTACATTTTTATTTTTCTTATATGTGAAAGTAGAAACAGTTATTGGGAAAGTAAAGGATTAAGGATGATTTCTTGGCAGAAGCAGAGGCCTGTAGACTCCTGAATTGAGGGAATGATCTAAATTCCAAGGTCACCTACCTATGAAATAAAGATATATTCCCCCCCTGGAGTAGGGTGAACTTCCCAGAAAATCTGCTCCCCATAAAACTTGCCCCAAAGTTCCAGCACAATTGCCCTGCCACTTTACTTTTGACATATTAAATTGATCAGAATGTGGCCATTTGGCTTTGCCATTTTAAAAAGTCCAGCTTGTATTACCTTATTGCCAGATGAATTTTTGTCATTTGTTTTGCTTCTTAAAAGATAATTTTTCTATCTTTGAATTCCCCCTTTTCTTTAAATATATAGAGGGGAAGACAAGTTATAAAAAATAATTTGAATTCATTCAGGCCAGGAATATTTTAGTCACTGACTCCCTTTCAAATAAAACTCTGTGACTTTTTAAAACTGTTGTAGAATCTCTCTCAGAATAAACACAAAAATAATGCTTTCTAGTATTTTTTACTCCAAAGATGGGGAATACACTAAAGCCTTTAAGAAAGTATTATTCGGTTTTGTACTTGAAGTAAAAACATACAAAACCCCATGGTTGCCAAGTTTATTAAACCAGCAGTAAAATAACAGATATTAATGTCTGTTGTGAAGGCAGAATCAAGTTAGAAAAATTTCTTTAACACTTTATACTTTTGGAAATTTCAATATCAATCACATATAGTATTAAAGTGGTATTTAATGTGTTGATGCTAATAGATAGCTTTACAGTTGGAGTAAATCTTTGGGAAGTCTATGGAAATTTTGTTCTATGTGCAATTCATATAGGGATGAGAAGTGTTGGATAACTTCTTGTTCTGGTTTTTGTTTTGTTTTGGTGGTACTGGGGATTGAACCCAGGGTCTTGCACATGTTCTGTCACTAAGCTGCATCCCCAACTTACGAGTCTAAAGGTTTTCTAAAAATGGTGTGTGGCCCCGGGAGTAGTACTAATGGAGCACTAGCTATAGGACAAGGAAGAACATACCACATGAAATATGGAGCTCTAATCACATGCATTGGAACTCTAATCTTGATTCACTTGTTAAAAGTAGTGACAATTGTACGCAAAATTGAATAGTGTCTATTTTTGTAATGCTGTGAAAATGAATGGGCAGTGAATATAAAGCTTTCTTGTCTGACTCACAACATGCTGGTTGTCAAGAGGGAAGGTAGTCATGTGGAATTTTGAAATCAGATATGATATAATATTTTTTTCATGATTCTTAAAAAATACCATTTCTGCTGGACATAGTGGGTATACACACCTGTAATCATAGTGACTTGGGAGGCTGTGGCCGGAAGATTGCAAGTTTGAGGACAGCCTCAAAGGTTTAGTGAAGCCCTAGCAACTTAGTGAGACCCTGCCTCAAAATAAAAAATAGAATATTTAGTTGATTTTTATCAAACTCTCTTGTCTGTAGTACTAGCAGTAGTCAATCTGTGACTGCAGTTTTTGAGGGAGAGTAGTTCTGACATGAATGTTCATTGACATTTTTATTTACATAAATGAATAGGGTGACAGTGAGACAACAAAGGTATATGTCAGAGCTCCACTTTTTTTTATCATTGATGTGAGCAACTTCTTGCTAAGTTGTTAATAGTTTTCAAATATTGTGAGATTATTTTCCCATTCATTATTCTATTTACATGTGACTTTAATTTGCATTATTTGTATTTTCCCCATTTTTTCTTAAGTCTAGACTACCAACAAAATATTATGTGGTGAATTATAATGTAAACATTTCTATGGTGTAAGTATTCCTACCATGGCTGATTTCAGGCTACCTGCATGACATCACTGAACACAGAATTGGGAAGAAACAGGCAGTAGCACATCCCTATATAGTTTTGTTTTTTTTACCCTTGGTTATACTACAATGAACATAATTAACCTCAAGTAAATAGATAATAGGAGAGAAAATAAGAAGTGATAAGTTCTGAGGATTTGTTTTAATATACTTTAAGTTTAAAAATATTTATTTTTTTAGTAATGACAGCATCTTGCAAAATTCCTAAAATTTAACATTTGATTTCCATGACCTTGGCTTTCATGGATGATTGCTTTAGGAAAGACCATACACATGAAGTCTTTATACTTGCTGTAAAATTACTTCAATCACTCTCTCTTATACGTTACTCCATTTTTTAAAGTCTGTATTAATGAATTGGTAATCTTCGTTTTTACCAGATATGGAGAATGTTATCGCATTCCTTCTTTGTTTTATCTGCCTTGACATTCACAGGTAAATTGTATTAAATTTTACGTGTAATTATTGGTGCAGGCTAATGATATTTCCTTTTTCATGAATGATGTTTTTAAACTTAAAACTATGTTGAAATCTTATATATATTTAAATATATATATATACACGTACACATGCTTATATACATATACATATACACAATTTCAAATTTGACTTCTCATCAACATTTGATAGGAAATAATTTACTTCCTTACTTTATAGTTTTCAAAATTAGTTGAGGTTAGGCATGTGGCTTAGTGGTAGAGCCCTCGCCCAGCATGTTGGAGGCTCTAGATTAGATAGCCAGTACTGAAAAGAAAGAAAACAATGAATTGGTTCCCTAGCATCATTCGAAGATAAACAACAAGATTTTAAAATGGTTGTTTTGTTACAGTGAATCCCATCATCATGTACATCCACAAGAATGGGATCCTAACTAGAATAAGGTATAGTCTCTGCTTATATAATTATATCAAAATGGATTCTACTGTCATTTATAACTAAAAAGAATCAATCAATAAAAAATTGTTATGTTTCAGTTAATTGCAGTTATTTTTAATTATGTTATAATTTTCTCATCTCTGGTCAATGGGAGTACAACCACTCTGGGAAGCAGTGTGGAGATCCTCAAAAAACTAGGAGTGGAACCAACCCACATGACCCAGCTATTCCACTCCTTTGTATTCAGAAGATCTAAAATCAGTATATTGTAGTGATACAGCCACTTCAGTGTTTATAGCAGCACAATTCACAATACCCAAATTATGGGATCAACCCAGATGCCCATCTGTAAATGAATGGATTAAGAAATTGTGGTATATAAACACAAGGGAGTTTAATCAGCCATAAAGAAGAATAAAATAATGGCATTTGCTGGTAAATGGATAGAAATGAAGGAAATCATGCTAAATAAAATAAGCCAGACTCAGAAAATCAAGAGTCAAATGTTTTCTTTGATATAATCGAAGCTAAAGCAAAATAAGGGAAAGAAGACCATTAGGAAGGATATTGGATTTTATAAAGTTGTAGGGAAAATCATCTTAGATGAAGAAGATGAGGGAGGAAGGCAGGCAAAGGGGAAGAAATATGAATGCATTTAACAAAACCATGTTACATTTATTCTATAAAGGTACCAAAGGAAATTTCACCTTTATTTTTGTATACAAGAAAGGGAGTTAGTAGGGGGAGGGTGAAGAGCAGGAAAAGGAGATGAAGAATGAGTGTTGAAATCAAATCCCTTGCATATATGATTTTGTCAAAATGAACCCAAATGCTCTGTATAATTGTAATGCTGTAATAAAAAAAGAAAAAATACAATTAACTCATAACTCTAAAAAATGTTTGTTATGTTTCAATATAACGTTTTTCTTAACCATTTCCAAATTTTCTCATCTTGGGCAATGGGAGCCACTTCATGTTATCCTTTTCAGATTGGCTCCCAGAGCCCTTTTGACATGACACCAGTAATCTTTGATAGTTTTCATGCTTAATGGTATGACAAGTTCATCTTGATTTTTTTCCCCAAACTTGTAATCAGTAATCATTCAAGGAATTCTTTTCACAGGCAGATGGTATTTAGAGAGTGTAATCTGGGTGCTACCAATACCCAGTGCTTGTTGCTACTTCACTGGTCCCTTTTTCTAGGCATATATGGTGAGCAGACCTAAGAAATATGCATTTTAAAATATAAAATATGTAATCAGTTCATTCTAATACAGCTATTTTTGGATCACAGAATTTTTTAGGTAACTCATTGATTTTTTCTTTCATCCCACACAATTAATTTCACCCCAACACCAGCTTACTCATGTACTTTTTCTCAGACTATGCAGGCAACAGTATTTCACCACTACCACCAATAATAGCACAAAAATATGGTTACCGATGACAGTTTAAGTTGCTCTTTTATTGTCGTTGCTTTAAAATTCTTTTTTTAGGTTACATTTTGAGGAATATATTGTTAAATTAGTGTGTGTGTGTGTGTGTGTGTGTGTGTGTGTTTGGGTGCTGGGGATCAAAACTAGGGCTGCACACGTGCAAGCACATACTTTACCACTCAGCTAACCGCCAGCCCCAATTATTGTGATTTATTTATTTATTTGGTATTAGGGATTGAACCCAGGGACCCTTTACCACTGAGCTCCATTCCCAGTCCTTTACTTTTTATTTTGAGACAGGGTCTCACTAAGTTGCTGAAGATGACCTTGAACTTGGGATCCTCTTGCCTCAGCCTTCTGAGTCCATGGAATTATGGGCATGTGCTACCACAACCAGGCCTAATTATTGTATTTTAAAGTTACTTGGAATATTTCTTTTTTGTATGGTTATACCACAAATTCTATATGCAATTAAGTTCATTTCCTTTAGCTTTCATTTTTATCAGAATTTGTTGTAACTTTTAACCATGATTTTATTTTATAATAATATAAGCTATATTATATAGTTCTAAAATCATATCTGTTAAGCAGATTTGATAATAAACACACATGCTATTCTTAGTTTTGCTACCCTGTTCCTTTTCTCTTTATAGGGAACCATGTTTTTGAAGGTTTTAATTTATCCTTTCATTTAAAATGTAGATAAATATATAGATGAATGGTGCATATTATATATGTTTTTCTCCAGTTAGCTTTTTTCATTTAGCAATGTTTTCTGGAGTTCACCATTTAGTACTTCATAATACATATACATCCTGTAGTCTTTCTTAAAAATTGCATAGTACTCTATTATGTAGATACACTCTGATTAATTCAACCACTACCCTATGATGGACATTTCGCTTATTTCTGGACTTTTTCTATAACAAACAGTGCTTCAATGAATAGCTTTCTAAATACCTATTTTCATATTTTTGTCAGTGTTGGTCAGATTCTTAAAATGAGATTTGCTACTTACAAAATAAATACATGTGTAACTTTGTTAAATACTGCTATATTCTCCCATGGTAGGGTTTTCCATTTTATATGCCAGCAGCAACAACAACAACAAAAAAAAAAAAAAGAAGAAGAAGAAAGAAAAATCAAAAAAGAAGGTTGAGGGAGCCTTTTTTGCCACAAGAGCTTCACTAATAGGCTATGTTGTAGAACTTTTGGATTTTTGCCAATCCGATGGGTGAAAAATAGTATCTGAGTGATCATTAATTTGCATTTATTATGAGTAAGGTTATGAATGTTTTTATTTAAGGGACATTTATTTGCATTCTTCTTTCTGTTAAATATGTTTATATCTCTTGCCAATTTGGTATCAGGTTGATCTTTTTTTTCTCTAGTTTTAAATACTTTTTATATATAAGACAATTTGTCTTACATGTCAAATATTTTTTTTCATAATTTGTCATTTGTGCTTATAGTTTGCTTGTGGCTTTTTAAATTTGCATATCTATTGTTTTACCATAAAAGGCTTTTACTTCACGTAGTGAGATTTACTAATACTTAGCTTTATCATATCTGATTTTGAGTATGTAAGGAAAGTTTTCCCCATTCTCTAATTATTGAGGAATTCCCCCACAATTTCTTCTATTTGTTGTATGATGCATTTTTACATTTAAATATGTGATCTTTTTGAAATTCATTCTTGGAACAGATCCCAATTTATCTTTTTCTTTGTGAATACCCAGCTCTCTGAACACTACTTATTAAAAAGTTCATCTCTCTCACTGCTTTGAGTTACATTTTTATTTATGTTAAACTTTTGTAACCACCTCAATTTTCTATCATTTTACTGGTGTTTTGCTTAGGTGCCAGTTGTCAACAGTGACATTTTAAAGGCTTTATAACAATTTAATATCTGATGTGATTGTCCCCCCCAACTCTTTTTCAAGACTTTCTGTGCTTGTTTTATTTTCCCAATAAATTTTATAATCAATTTGTGCTCATGGCAGTGTTCTTAAACAGAAATGTTTATCAGAGGCATCTTTAAAAGGGAGGGAGGGAGAGAAGAAGGGAAGGAAGAACGAAAAAACTTGGGATCCTCTTGCCTTAGCCTCCTGAGTAGCTTAACTGGGTTTGTAGGTATAAACTACTGGACCTTTTTGATAATCCCATGTTTAAAAAAGCCTATAAAACACAATTATGATTTGGTTTTCTTTACATATTCTAGACTAGTTGACAATGTCAGCTCTTGCCCAGTTCCTTAAGCTAGAAATTCCTCTATTCCTCCTTCACTTTGAATTCTCTGTTTCCAGTTAGTCACCAGGTTGAATTGTTACTTAAATAATATCTAGTTCTAAACCTCCAATGCCAGTCTTGTACTGTCTTTCTAAAGGACTATTAAGCAATCTTTTGATACTATAGTCTATCATTTTCTCTGCCTATGTTGTTGTTATTCCCTCAAATCAAGGTTGATCATGTTAACTCCTTTGCTAACCTTTGTTGGCTTTAAGTATAAATTCAACCACCTTACACATTAGGCCTTTCACTCTTATGTCCCGTCCTTCTTTAATGGTCTTCATTCCTGTCATGACAGTCTGTCGTCCCATCATCCTTCACATTAAATATTCCTGTTATACTCAATTTCTCACTAATGGATGGATACCGGACCTAGTAACTTTGTACATTTACACTTAGGGTTTCTTCCTCTTAGAGTACTTCTCTTCCCTCTGCCCCCACCCTGCCCCCAACTTCTTTGCTGGTAAGCTTTCCGTATTTGAGATGCAGTTCAAATGATACGTCTTTCAAAAAGCCTATTTACTCTCCTAGTCAGAATTAGTTGCCCCCATCTTTATTCTCACCAATATTTTTATAATGTGATTTATATTTGTCTTTAATCTCCTAGAATTTTCACACTTTCAACAGCAACCAGAAAGTGAGTATTTTTTTATGTTTTTCCAGCCTCTGATACAGTATATAGCATATAGCAAGCATTCAAATGTTTGTTCTTTGAATGAAAACAAAGCTTCATTAGTCTGTAGTGATTGAAACAGAAACAAGATATGACAGTGGCCAGCTTGTTATACTATTAAGATCTGTCATTTGTTTTTGTTTGCAGTCAGCTGCCCAAGACATTGTTCTGTGCATGGCAAATCCTTATTCTTTGAGGAACCATTGACAATATCCTTGGTAATGAATTAGGTATATAGTCATCTCTATCTCTCATCTACCTTGTCCTAAAATCAGATGCTGCTTTAGAGAAGAAAGTGCAACAATTTAGTCTACAGTAGTGGCATACTTATTGTGGGGGATAAAAAGTATATATCATATATGTTATGGAATTATTACTGAAATTAGAAAAGATCTGCTTGATCATTAAATTCTTTCACAATTCTGTACATGATTTAGATGTGCTGATTTGGATGATTTTGGATAGAAGACTTGAGTACTATGGGAGCCAAATTATTTTATAACTATAGTAATTATTTACTCTGATTATTCCCTTCAACTCTGATTTTAATCTAATTTCTGAAATGATAAAGTATGATAATATGAAAAAAGAAGAAATCATTTTAAAAAAACCAATTTAAATATAATTTCTTAATAAGGGGCTATCAAATATTTGGAGTAATCTAATTTAAAAATTTTTAGTATACTGTTGTTTTAAAAATTAATTTTAAAATATAGATTAAATTGTTAATTAATGTATTTCAATTACCAAATAACACCAAATTATTTTTGAAGCTATTTTAATATAAAATTGTAGCTTTTCTTATTACTGAAATACAGAAATTCAATTATGAATTTTAGATATCTGTGCATTTTTCATTTATCAACTGTTTTGTTATTTATTGATATCCATCTAACTTTATTTCACCTTTAAGAATGTCACCAAAAATATCTCCATGTATTGGGGTTGTAACTCAGTGGGACAGTACTTGCCTAGCATGTGCTCAATCTTCAGTATCAAAATAAATAAATAAAATGATGATATTGTGTCCATCTATAACTTAAAAAAAAAACTCCAAAACTGTAACTATACAAAGTGCCTTAATGATAGTAAAAATAGTTTTCAAATGTCTTAAAAGGACATTAAGAGCCAGGTGCAATGATGCACATTTATAATACAGTTCTTCACCATTATTTTTATCCTTTATTCCAACCTTTTTCATAATGACAAGACTTATTTTGTTATTAGGAATTTCATCATATAATCAAGAAAAAGAATTCTGTGTTGTAGGTGGATTCAACTTAAAATTATATATACTCAAAAAAATTTGAACTATAGTACTAAAATCAAAGAAATGATAAAAATTCTTATATAACATGACTTTCATATATGTGCCGTTTTTTTTTTTCCTGGTTATTAGGCATATTTCCACAATTTAAATCAGTGAATTTTAGTACAGCTTTTTCACTCAGTTTCTTTTCTAAAAACCAGGCAATGGAAATTACATATGTGACAAAACCCATTGTTTGGAAAACCAATGTGTCAACTTGTAAACCAATATTTTTAAAGATATTATTTGAAGAAAAAATTGGACGATATTTTATGAGATATTTAAACAAAATAAAAGATAAATTCTTAAGTTATACATGTTATAGTGTGCCACTTTCAAGAGAAATGTAAGAGAACTCAAATTAAGGTGACTTTAAATCAGCCCTGTTTTCTTATTCTTTCAAAATTAAATATTTTCAGCAATAATGCTTATGATTAGAGCAAGTATCAGTAATGGATGTTAAAATATTAACAGGTATGGTTGTGTGCCAGTAATCCCAGCTACTTGGGAGACTGAATGCAGGAGGATTGCAAGTCAGAGATCAGTACCAGCGATTTCAGGAAACCTTGTCTCAAAATTTCAAAAAAGGTCTGGGAACATAGCTCAGTGGTAGAGTACTTGCCTAAGCACTGGGTTCAATCCCCAGTATGACAAAAAGAAAAAAAAAAAATACCATAATACTTTATTTATTTACAGAAATATCACTGAACCCACTGTTTACTTCCAAATATTTGAAAATATTACTTGAGTAATGACCACCATTATACAATAATACATGAACTTTTTTGTATGACTTGGGATGGAAGTCTAATGTTAGCATTCCTACTTACATTTAATCTATTTTCTTCTGGAACATTATAGGTAAATTTTGAGATTGCAGAACTGTTGACCCAATCATACATGTATAGAGCTTGGCCTCTAAGTTAATTAAATATGAGTTAATAATATATTATAAGGAAATTATTATCCTTATTACAGTTATTAGGTAGTTACTCAAATTATAGCTTGAAAGGAATGCAGAGCATGGAAAACTCAGGATTAAATTATGCATTTGAACCTTAGGCCAGCTTTTACTGTAGAGACAGTTTGCTGCTAAAAGAGAATTGTATGTCATTGAAATTAAATGCTTTTCAGGGGATGGAAGATTCCAGTTTTTAATGAAATTACTGAGTGTGGTGTAGTGAAATGATTAAAATCTGTATTCCGGGAATGTGGCAGGGAAAAAAAATCAATAAGTGTAGCACAGCTTTGCTGCTCAATGTGAATCCTGAGAATGAAATAAACTACTACAAAAATAATAATTAAAAACATATCAGCACATTAATTTATTTAGCATCAGTCTCCTGAGACATCATCTTCACTAATTTTTAGCATACATTTTACTATGTAATGAACAGCCTCCTTCTCAGATATCCCTATTAGACAGGCAGTATTTCTGCCCTTCCCCCAGTGCTCCTGCATTGCAATCATTGTACTTGCACTTATTATGTTACAAATGACCGAGGTAAGGCTGACATTCTCAGTGCATGCAAAAAGACCTAGTCTGCCAGCTTTTTTTTTTCCCCCCTAATGAAGCAGCTTTGTGAAATCTCCCCATGTGTTAATACTAATGAAGATCCTCCAGCACAATTAAAATCACAGCCAGTGGTTCAGGAGAAAACATAAAACAATAGCATCTTTTAAGATACATTTATCCTCATATGTATGTATAAAATATATGTGCATGGTCAAATCATTCTCCGATGGCTTAATTTTTACTTGCTCTTCATCCTGAAAATTAAATTATGCAATTTGTAATTATATCAACTTTGAGATTTTAATGTTAAGAGAAAAACATTACCTCAATGAATGAAGTTTTTTTACATACCTTCATGGGTAATAAAGTGTTACCCTGAGTAAGGTTTTTTTTTTTTTTTTTTTTTCCTTTAATAAATCAATTTTAGGAAGCTGTGGAGTGGGTTGTGGGAGGGAATAGGGTGCACTACCTTAGTTTAACTTGATTGGTTGCAGGATGTGGGAATTATGGGGGGAGTGGAAGGTTAAAAACAGTTGGAGGAGATTCTGATCAGACCAATCGGGTGTATAGTGAAGAGATGGAGTTAATGAGCTACCAGTTTTCCTCATAATCTGATTTTTAAAAAGATGTTTAATTCTACAATTAGCTATCTTTTTTTTTTTTTAACTTCGAGAAACTGGGGGGGGAAAGATCGAGATTACTGTTTACAGTTTGTACAAACCTTTAAAACAATTTACTATTTTAACATCTTTGATTATAATTTTAACTCAGTACATAAACATTACAGCCAGTTTTAACTCGCCAATGTAAATAAAGGTAGTAGCGTTTTACCGTGGTACCATCTTGCCTCTTGCTTTTTGAATCCTAACATCTACTAATTCTTGGCATATTAAATTAGTTGGCTTTGTAGACTTAAATAGAATTCTGAGTTTGCGAATATAAAGAGTTTAGGTGGAGATGATTAACCTATGCCATCTATTAATCAGTTTATGTTTTTTATAAATTAAGTTTTCAATCCCGTTTTCTGGCCTCACTTCTTTTAAAAGCAAAACTTTTTCCTGGGACAAGGAACGGTGCAAACTTGAAGCTACAGTATTCTAGGAAAGAAGCAGCAACCCCCTCCCTCCCTTGGTTCCTTTAGGAGCTGATAGGTCATTTATTATTGGAACTGAAATGGTATAAACAATTCTCTCTCTTTTTTCCCTTGTTAACAGCAACTTTCATTGTTAGAGAGAAGAGAGAGAGAGAAGCCTTGTTGGTTGACGTCACTTGGTTCATGAAGCCTTCGCCTAGAAGTGAAGCTGCTGAACAAACCTTGAGAAGAATCATCTCCTGCTTCAATCTGCTGCTGGATAGGAACTAATCAGAGAGAGAGAGGCGGAAGACGGAGAAGGAGGGAGTCAAGGGCTTTCCCGATCACCAATCTCACCTCCACTCCAACTCTCTTTATACTTTTCTTGCAGAAATTATAAAAGAAATAAGGAGGTGGTGGGGATTCCAAAAACCTTAACCTTCAACCATCTGGGGAAGGCAAAAATCCCACCCACCGCAACTCTCAGTTCGAAAGTAAAGGTGAGTTAAAAATCTTCGGGTGCGAAGGGTGCGTGCGGGTGAAGCTTGAAAATTCCAAATGTTTTGAAGCCGGCAGAAACAGAAAACGAGAAACTACGCTCCTGCGAGCAGGGAGGACTCCGGAGTTGCTTATCTGGAGGCGCTCGCCCTGCCCGCCCTGCTCCCTGCCGCCGCTGTTTACCCTCGCCGGTCGGTGTGTCTCTTTGTTGTGCTGGCTGGAAGGCTGGGGTGATTCTCGGAGTTCCGAGTGGAGTTTGGGGGAGGAGGACACGGAGATGTGCGGTCCTGGGTGCGAGGCGGGGGGTGCGGTCTCAGGAGAACGTAAACTTTATTCCTAGCTGCCAGTGCGGGACTTCGGGCTTGTAGGGCCGCGGGCCGCGCTCCTCGGGCCGGGGCAGACGCTGCTGCCGCGAGTCCGCCTCCTTTGTGCCTACCGCCCTTCTCGGCCGCCCAGGCTTCGCGTCTCCTTCCTCCTCCCCTTCGACTTCCAGCGCTCAGGTCGCCGCCAACAGTTTTGCTTCTTAAAAAACAACCTCTGGCAGCGTTGCGATCGCCGTTGCTACCCCGGAATATACACTGCCTGCCCCACTCCCTGCCGGGGTAGTTTCAAGATCCCCCCCCCCCCCCAACCCCAGTCCGCCTACTGCTGCCCTTTTTTGCCTCCGCCCCTTCTTCCCTTTAGTACCGATTAGCTGCGTCTGCCCCCCATTCGACCCCCCAATTCGGGCCTCTTTTCTCTCCCTGTGTAGCTTGAGGCTCTGGAGTTTACTGAAAATAGCGGGGGTGGAGGGGGGGGTGGGGCCGGTGGGACTGGGAGAAGATCTGGATACCTGGGAAGGTCTGTGTCAGAACGCAGAAGGTTTGAGGAGCATTGCTTTCCCTACAGTAATGTCTGTGAATCAGTCTCATCTAGCAGTTCTTCCCCAGGAACCGCCGTCAGCTCTCAACTCTTCTGCTCCCCTCTTGTAATCTTCTTGTCGCTCCCCCTCCCCCCTTTCGCTTTTTCGGTTCCCTCCCCTTAAAGTAGTTCCACGAACCCCAGATTGGGATTTGGAAAAGGAAGTGTTTGAAAGCCAGAGCTGGCCCTGCTGTTTGAGAGATTGTCTTTTCTTTTTTCTCTCCCTCTGTATTTATCTTTGTGTGTTGCTTCCTTATAAAGAGAGAAGCAGCTGCAGTCCTTGGCCGAGTTGTTGAAATTTATCCCTTTGTGTATATTACAATATCCTCCATTTTTTTTCCTGCCCTCTAAACAACAAGCGTTTCGCCATCTTGGGCAATTTTATTCCCAAATCTCTCTCTCTCTCTCTCCCTTTTTTATTTTTGAGGAAGGGAAGGAGACCTTAGAAAAGCAAAAACTGTGTCTGGATAAGGCTCAAAGTTTAGAAAATGTTCAGGGGTCCAGTGACGTCATGTAAACTATCGAGAAATTTTTCCCAAAAGTAAATTTTTTGCTCAAATTTCCCCGTTTCAAAGAATCTTTTAACTTAACAGACAAGTTGTGTGGCTTATTTTTGTGTTTTGCCCTCAAAATGAACTGAAAAAGTCTGCACATTTTCTTTGGTAACAGGTGGAAGACTATGTGCAAAAAACCGATATAAACTTTTATTGTCTTTGTCATTAACCTAGTTTTTGTGTTCGTGTTTCTTATTTTATAAAGGTTTCAAATGCTTTTATAATCGACATATTCCCTTTCTTATTTGCCTCCTTATAGATTTCAATTAGTTTTTTAGTTAATATTTATGTATACATTACTGGATTACCTAGTTCCCCTTTTGTAACTTAAGTGTTCTCTGTTTTTTTTTGGCATATTTATTTATATGCCAAATAAAACAACTACTGAAAATATCTCGATACTCAATGCTTTTAAAATTCAGTAGATACTAAGTCAAACCACCAGCAAAAATTAGTATGTAAAAGGCAGAATAGATTTTAAAAGATAATTCATAATCCCTAGCTACGAATTCGTTGTCAGCCATTATGAAAAGATGTACAGTAAAAACTAGTTTTAATTTGCTTGTCTAACATAGTTTTTCACCTCACAAAAGTTGGGCTGGTCACATGACCAAACTTAATGATACACTCACTGACTAGTGTATAAATAAGAGACACTGTAAATTGAATGGGAAAGTGGAATTCTGTCTCCTGTAGTCATTTTCAGTCAGCATATTTACATCTTTTCTAACAAGGACATGAAACTGTCTGTATTTAATTTGCATTCTCTTTGTCTCCTGGGTTGGGGAAAAACATTGGCTACAATTAACTTAAAAAAAAATCTATTAGAAATAATTCTGAATATGTTAAAAAGGTTGGTCCAAAATGTAAAAACTTACTTTGTAAATGTTATGTTTTTAATTTCTGTAATCTCTGTATGTTTTCAATTTCTGTTATCTGCTATTTATCCAGGAATTTGCTTTATGTAAAATGCTATATAGAGAAAGCTTGACTGAATTGAATGTCTGCCATTTATGTGCATTGTAGGTAGGTGAAAAATGTTTAAATAGTTAAAAGCACATAGAACAGATGGTTCTAAATTATACATGCAACAAAGGACTAGAAGATTTGGCAGATTATAAATGGCAAGCAACAGAGGATAAGCAGTTTAAGAAAATGGTAGTTAAGTACATTGGATGTCTCACACCTATTGTAAACCCTACATATTATCGTCACTATGCTTCATAATCAATAATTTAGATAACATCAAGGCACTTGTATATTTATTTCAAGTAGAAAAAAGTCAGATTTTACAAATATTTGCAATGAGTGGTTGAGTGTAAAATTATTTTAAGCCTATGATGACAGGATTTTTTTTTTTCTTTTTAGAAAATCAGATTGTATGCTTTGAAAACAGGAAGTTATTTATGAGAACTTAATATTGTGTTCATATAAAGGTTTAAAGAAAAATAAGAGTAGGTACATATTTTAAGATCCAAATAATGGTGTCCTTATTGTTGTCTTAAGTTAAATTAGTACTGAATTAGAGCAACCTCTACTCTTAGAAACACTTAAAGATAAAATATTTTTAGACTGTTCAGTCTTGGAAATGCATTTGTTAGAATGCTGTTGGGACCATTTACTAAGTGGAAAGGAAGGATGTATTTTAGTTTTATTTTTGAGTTTTGTGATACCAATTTTACTTTATAGTTTACTCTGAATTTTTAAAATGCAAGGGTCTTATGTAGTTTTTGCCTTTCTAAAAGAGCATTTAATTATATTTAGTGTTTTCAAAAAATTAGAATAACAAAGTATTCAACTTTGTAGAAATTTGTTTTTATTTTTTTATTAACTATCATTTAAAATGCATATAGACTGTAATGAAAATCTTGGAATTTTAATTCTGTTGCCCTTTCTCCCATTTCTTTGTTTGCATGTTTATTATAGAACTGCAGTGTAAAGGAGCAGATGTTTTGCCAAACATCCTGATGTGTTGCTTTTTCTTATGGGAGTGCATAACTGTTCCTTCTGATGCATCAACTTGACAGCTGGTTGATTTCATGGAGCTGCTAAGAAGCCATTAGTGGTGTCATTGAATTGAAACAGAACAGTCACTCCCAGCTTGAACTGCAATTGTTAATGTCTTTGTTGCTACTTTTGTGTTACTACACAAAATGTAGGATATCACAGTTGCATGAAAGTTCAGGATTTCTGTCTTATCTCCTTGAATTAGTGAAAGCATATGTTAGAACTTGATTACTTGTAGGTTTAAAGATTTTCCAAAGAAAGGGATTTTAAGTTGTAGTTTCTGAGATTTTTAACTAGTCCTTGTTGGAACTACTAAAAGAAAGAATGTGATTTAACTTAAAATAATAGGGTAATTTTTGATTCCTAAATGAAATTGTTATCATCATGGTTTAATGATTTTTAATATACTTGATTTCCTGAGGGATTAATCAGATTACCTAGTTAGGTTTTTAAGAGGTTTTTGATTAGATAAAATTAAGTATCTTATAAGGTCTTAAAAATATTGTAGTTTATTTAATAAAGGTTGACTAATTTGTTTTAGTGTTCCTTTAAACTTTTGTTGTAGAAGATAATCAGAAGAGAAATAATTATTGGATTAATAAGCTATTTTGTTTTTAATTTTTCTCTCATAAGGAGGCCAAAATATTACTTAAAAATTCTCACTTATCTAAATTATTCTAGTAATTTAATCTTTTAAATTAAAATTATATTTTATTGTTCTAATAACTTTTATTTCGAGTTGAAACTGTGGTACTAAAATGATGTCATTATCCCACTGGTACCTAAGTATTTTGTACTTTTTCTAATTATCTGCATGGTTTGGTTGGTGGGAGGGAAGATGGGAAAGAGGAAAAAGGAAGAATAAAGAGTAATAATAACTGATAAAAACACATTTTTTAAAAAATTCACAAAAAATGAGATTGATAAGATGTAATGATATAATGTATTTTATTACTATATTAAGAGACCTGATCTATCCCAATGCTTATTGTTTTTTAAAAATTCTAGATTGTTAGGTATATTAGGCATTTAATAATTCTTTATATTATTTATAACACTTAAAATAATTTGCCTGTTTAAAAAAATAGATATTTAAGTTGGTGAAATTAATGGTTAGAAAATGTCATTTGCTGAGGCAAATCTTATTAAAATGTCTTCCTATATAATATAAACAAACTTTTAACACTTATATCCCTGAGTGATACCAGAGTTATGATTTCCTGAAATCATGTTTATGCAGACACTTTCCTTTTAAGTAGGTCATATATTACTTTGACTAAAGGTAAGATTTATAGTCAGATAATATGCTTTCTCAAGCCTTTTTAGTATAGTAATTACACAGCTCCTTAAAAAGAAAATCACTGTTACCTTAGACTGATTTGGTTTTTAAGAAATATATTTATTCATTGCATATTTGTATCAAGGCAGGTATTCATATAAATCAAATAATGGTAAATTGAGTTGCATATTCAACATAAACTATTTTTAAAAGAAATCTCAATGCTTATTCTATTTTTAGAGATAATTTAGTAGCACCAATAAATATCCTACAATTTAAGTGGGAATTTTTAGAATTAAGTTTCTTATAGGAAGGTAATTCTGAACAGAAATTTCGAAGTTTAACTTAATAAGCTTTTCTGTTGACCATATTAACTTGAAATCGTGGGTAATAAATATTTTTAGTTCATTTGTAACTATATATGAAATTATAAAATATTGGTGATATCTACTGAAAGCAGGAAAATTAAATGAGTTTATATGATTTCTAAATCTGAGTTCTACTTGATTTGTGGCAAATTATAATAGAGTTTGAGATGTAAAATATTTTAAAAGTCCAGATATTTGTAAGCTAAACATCAGCTTTTTCAAATTAATAAGCTTTTATAAGAATAAGAGGTAAAAACAAGCTTTCATTCACATATATAAATTGTTATATAGTGTAGTTTAGATTTTTTAAAAAAATTAGTGCTTTAAAAATCATTTTTTATAATTTATAAAATTTGGCATTAATTTGGCTTATATACAAATTGGTATTGGGGATAATAATAAAGTAATTTGTAGGTAAAAATCTTTACTAACTTTGTGCATGTGTATACATGTGTACGTAAGAAAAAAGAGCATTTGGTTTGAAGATAATTATTGCATTGGTTCTTCAGCTATGTGTAGATGTAATTGTGTGGTTTTTTCTATTTTCTGCTCTTTACACTTTCCCACAAACATGCACTCATTAATCAAAGATGGTGCACTCCTGCTGAGGGCAGAGAGGTTCATCAAATTGGCAGTCAGTTTGGTGTAAAGAACGGTGTACTGAAGCTCTTAACTCGCTGGGACATAAATAAATCTATGGTCTTTGTATGCAAACCCTGGAGGTTAATACTGTATAATTCAGTGTCCTGTCTCTGTTTTTATGATTGATGTTTTTAAATGTTTGAAGCTTAGTGCAAGTCTTCTAGTAGGTCAGGTCTGACAATCTGATTGGCTATAGTAAGAAAGCCTTAGGTTGTCAGAAGGACTTTGAGTGTGCTGCAGAGATTTTGATTTTTTTTCCCCTACAAGATCATCGTCATATTGCCTGAGCTGTTATAGGAATGTACCAGTGATTGACATTCCCTGCTGTGATAATGGACCTAGTGCATGAAATGCCAATAGTTTGGTCCTATTTGTTCAGAAGCTTACTGCTATTTGTATCCTTAACAGAGCTAACATGTAGAACAAGCAAAACTACTGGGATTTCTCTGTAGAAATAGTGCTGGGATTTGGCTTTAACATGAATTGGTTGCATATTCATAATTTAAGAACAGCTGGTTACAGCAAGCGCATAGTCATTTGCAAGCTATTATAAACTGTTCCACTCACACATGAAGCTTGTGCTTGTTGGTGATTTTTCTTTCTTTTTTATTGATCTACCTGCATTTAAAATCTGGTCACTGCTGCTACAGAAGCTCTTCATTTTAGCTGTGTTTGCAACACAGAACAGCTTCAGTTTAAAATGTTAATTTAAACTAAATTCTCATTAAAATGAAGAAGCTTTGAAGGAAACAGGTATAAGAGGTCATGTCTTATCTATCATATATTTAATCTTGGTCAAAACCAGCCAAAAAAAAACCCCCTAGATTATACAGTATTTTGTAATATTTGAAA